>NC_137159.1:6057538-7257538 GCF_951394435.1 Stenella coeruleoalba
GGGTAAATGCTCAGCGTATTTCAGTAATTAGCATCATTAGTATAATCAAAATTATATTAAATAAAGCTTTTGCGATCATAACACCCATCCTGATATGAATACAATTACTGACTGTTTAACTTTAGATATAAAAATACCAAGTTGAGGGTATCTTCTCCTAATCAAAACCAAAATAACTAATTCGTGTGCTCTGAGTAAAAATTGAAATTAGCCCCCTCATTGATCAGAAGATGAAGCACCTTCCCTCCGACATCTGACGCTGAACAAGTATGGGAGGTGAATGCAGTTTTATTACATTTTTATCCTCTTACCTTTGTAATCGCTTCACGTTGTTTCACTGCTGTTAGAATGATTTGCAAGGGCAAATGACGATGCCCAAATGATGTAAATGAAGGTCTGGATTAATGATAACTGATGTCAAAACCTGAAAATGTGGATGCAAATTGCAGTTAGAACTAAAAGAAAGTTAAATGCCAGAAGACATATTAAGACACAGGATTAATCTCCATAATTTATAAGCAGCTCATGCCGCTCAATAACAAAAAAACAAACAACCCAATCCAAAAATGGGCAGAAGACCTAAACAGACATTTCTCCAAAGAAGATATACAGATTGTCAACAAACACATGAAAGAATGCTCAACATCATTAGTCATTAGAGAAATGCAAATCAAAACTACAATGAGATATCATCTCACACCAGTCAGAATGGCCATCATCAAAAAATCTAGAAACAATAAATGCTGCAGAGGGTGTGGAGAAAAGGGAACCCTCCTGCACGGTTGGTGGGAATGTGAATTGATACAGCCACTATGGAGAACAGTATGGAGGTTCCTTAAAAAACTACAAAAAGCTAACACGACATTTGAAAGATTTTCTAGGGAAAACAAAGGATGAGTCGTGTGGCATACAATCAGGTCTCAGCCCTCTTTATGTCGGACCCTTCTTAGCCAAATTGATGGTAAAAACTAATTAAAGCAAAATGTGGTTTTTATGTGTCTACGCCTTTAAAGCATCTCAAGAAAAAAAAAAGGTGGGGGGGAATTCCCTGGTGGTCCAGTGGTTAGGAACTGGGCAATTCACTGCCAGGGCCCGGGTTCGATCCCTGGATGGGGAACTAAGATCCCACAAGCTATGCGGCCAAAAAAAATAATTTAAAAAATTTTAAAACTAAAGCATCTCAGGCCTCAGAGGATGATGGAAGAAGACCTCCTTTTGAGCTGGAAGCAATGCTTCCCAGCAAGGTCAGCTCTGGGTGTTTGCTGTGGTTTTCTTAGAGCCCTGTTTTCACAATGACTGTGCTTTGGATCACAACCTAATAAATGGCCCGAAGGACTGAATCGGAACCACACACGGGAAATGACACAGGGACAGTGACCGCCCACCCCCCCGCCAGAACACGAGGCCATCCTGGCTGGACGCTGAGAGCTAAAACTATTCCCTCCAGTCCTGCTTCAGCCCCTCACCCTGAGCACCCCTGCTCTCGGGTGGAAGACCCCTCGATGGGGCACCTGGCTGCCACGGTCGCCCCTTCTAGCCTAGCCCAGCCTGACCTGCAAGATCAGAGCACAGTCAGCGCTGCAGTGTTCACTCGGCCAGATGCTCTGGGCGCCGACGCCCGTGACCTGGACCTCCACGGACCTTCTCTGGTAGTAGGGCTGGTCTCCGGCAGCTGTTGTCTGCTCAGCTGCTGTGTAGCCTGGCTCTGATGTTGCCACCCTCTGTCTCCTGCAGATTTAATGCCTTGCATGGGACCTCTGAAACTAGGTGGTTTTTAAAATAGATAATTAAGATCTTACTGAACCTACATGTTGACCCATGTGATGAGCCATTTATTGAATGAGGACCTTCCAAAGGTGGGAAGAGACAGCCTCTCCGTTCCTTTGCACAAGAGAGCTATCGTCGTCTGGCTACGTGGAGATGAGGACTTTGTAACAGGTGACCGAATCTCTCCGTGAGGTTGACAAATTTCTGTTTCCCATTATTGTCGTCTCAGTGCATAAAATCCCCCAATTAAGTGCTACAAAACTTGCATATCTCCCCAGTGAGGATAGCAGCATTGCGTCCCCTTGTCGGCCTCACACAGGCTTCTGCATGGCGAGGAGTCCCCTTGTAACACTACCCTCCTTTCAATGGCTGTTGAGTTCAACTCATACTCTACATTGAACCGATGGCAGAGACTTGGGAGTTTCACTTACAAATCCAAACTTACTGAGTATCGCTCTCAGTGGCTTAGCCTCCAAAGCTGCCTGAGTCAGGGCTGGGGGAGGGGTGAGCCATAAGGTGGAGGGTTTCCCTCGTCCTTCCTTTAAGTCAGAAACCAGACCTTCTGGCTTCCAGATTCCTGAGTATCCAAAGGAATGTCCCAGGAAGATGGCTGTTACCATCCAAAGACTTCAGTAAGCGCTCTCCAAGTGCAGGGTTGTGATAAGTACCAACCAAAGCGCACTGACCAGTCACAGGGGAAGCGCCCCTGAGCTGATCAAGCTGCCAGTTTATAGGCCCCTAAACTGTTGAACTAATAAGAGAAGAGGACGGGCCCTCTGACGTGGACTCCCCTGACAGCCTGTACTTAGGCTGTCATAACAATGACTTGGCAATTATTCACGTTAACAGCTTTTCTCCTCCACGGGCTGTAACCTCTCAGAGGGCAGACCTTGTCCGTCACGACCACAGCTGTGTCCCCCAGGGCCTAGCGTGATGCCCGCATATAGTAGGTGCGCAGTAAATAACGGACGCACGAATGAGAAATGGATGGACGGAGCGGAACACATTCACGGTCTTGCATTCATTTTCCAAAGAAGACGTATTAGGGGCAGCAGGAGAACAGCCGTGGATCGTAGAGAAACTGCTCTCCCTCCAGTTCGGCCGAGGGAAGCCTCACAAGTGATTCTTAAGCATCTCTTAAAGGCTGATGATCCTGTGTTCCTGCTTGGATTCCTTTTCTATTAGCCCTTTATCCAATGAGCTTTGGTTTCTGACATCCCTTGTCTTCCTTCACTCTAGGTTTTAGGCTTTCAGGCGGTGATTGCCGCTTGTTGTTTTCGTTGCTGGAATGTCTCAGAATCTTTGTGGCCGTGGGCTGTTCATAGATTTTACCTGGAGAAACTCCGTCGTCGTCCACACCTACCCAAGATGTCATTGAGACATGGCAGATGGAACTCCCGAGACATTTCAGATTCTCCGTCAATCCATCATCCTGGATCTCCTCCAGGTTGAACAGATTCCACGTCCTGAAACCCTCTTGCCAATGAGCAGTCCACAGTACACTTCCTGTTGTGACAACAACTCTTACCGAACAGTGAAGAGGGTGGCTTTCTAGTGGGCATGTAGGCAGACCCTGAATCTCTCTGCCCTGTTTTGAAATAGAATATCATGCAGAAACATTGATCACGTGGGTATCAAGTGTTCTGTCCAGATTTCCATGGAGAGTGGACTGACCCAAACCTTCAGAAGAGAGCTCCCAGGGCTGTAGAGAGGCTGGGAGGGGATGTAGGATCTTCCTGTGTGAGATGAAAGCCATTTTCCTCCACTCCCCTCGGACTCCCACCCCGCCCCAGGCCACCCCTGCCTTGAAGACCATGGTCTTGCTTCCAGAAGCAGAGCATTCGCCAGCTACCTTCCTCTTTGCATATTTACGTAGAATTCAAACAGTCAGGCGTGAGGACATGTGCGGGAGTGGAAGGCGCAGCCACAGCTCTGGGCAGGGCGTGGAGAAGCCACCACCTCCGGCATCTGGAGGATGCACATTTCCTGTGCAAAGTGGGGCGCCCTGGGCTCCCAGTTTCTCGATGCCCACAATTAAAGGGGAAATGCCCCACACCACATGGATAGAACTGAATCTGTTCTCTGCGACATATAAATAAACGTCTCCAGTACGATATGTGAACCCAAGAGACATGGTGACATGGAACTTACATCTTATTATTCATTCTCAGTTTCCTTGTTCTGTGAAGCTGCCCTGCTTCATCTATCAACTCAGAGGATGTTATCGTTTCTGAGCACGTCATTTTCAAAGCCCCAAATCAGAAAATAGAAGACTTCATTTCCATGATAATTTTTCTTTTCTCACTGGAGCAAGTCCTACCCATGATGACATCATAGTCTTGTTTCTGAAGGGAATAAACCTATAAAAATAAATACGTGGTTGTCCCAGTTACAGAAACGGATTAAAAAAAAAAACTAAGCGGGTGATAATCAGCAGTTGTGGAAAGAAACTTGGAGGAGGGTTTCGAAATCAAAGTTACCCCCCAACAAATACCTCACTGCAAAAGAAACTTTATGTGGGCTTCCCTGGTGGCGCAGTGGTTGGGAATCCGCCTGCTGATGCAGGGGACGCGGGTTCGTGCCCCGGTCCGGGAAGATCCCACATGCCGCGGAGCGGCTGGGCCCGTGAGCCATGGCCGCTGAGCCTGCGTGTCCGGAGCCTGTGCTCCGCAACGGGAGAGGCCACAGCAGTGAGAGGCCCGCGTACCACACAAAAAAAAAAAAGGAAAGAAAAGAAACTATGCTTATGCTCAGAAATGGGTGTCTGACTGAAATTATTTCTTTGTTATCTATTATGTCACAGTGGAGACGTCGTTGCCTTTGAAAAATCTACTAATTATAACAGCATTCTCCAAGAAGGAGGAGCAGTGAGTGTTGAATAAAATAGATTTGTATGATAGACCCTGGAATATTCAGAAATTGCTGAATTAGATGCAACTGTTTTCCTGTGTGTCACATTCTTATTATGGGCAGCCCTCAACCAGTCACCCCTCCAGCCAGGACTGTTGCGTGTCCACTGTGTACACACGACGTGAAGGGACAGAGGAGGTCCCTGTCCTCAGGAAGAAACTACCTAGCTACTCATCAGCTGTTTAACAGTGTTTCTTCTGCTATAATTAGAAAAGAAGCATAGGTTATTAGCAACAGATCTGTGTGAAAGTGTCTCCAGTTACATTTATAACTCTTTGAATTAGGACACCAGAACTATGAATAGCTAATCTGTGACATCACGAGGTGAACTTTTCTTTGGTTGCCCAGGATGACAGGATAGCACTTTGATATGACAAGTGGCATTGAGTAGACACCCTTTGAAAAGCCTGTTTTGTGACCAACCCTCTTGAGAGCTGAATGGGGTGTGAAAGAAAAGTAAAAACAAAGAAACAAAAAGCATATTCCCCAAACTTGAATAGAATACAGTTTCGTAGCTGGGGAGCTAAGACAGACATAAAACTATGGGTGTGCTGTGAGGGGCCCATGCCTGCTACAGGGGGATTGGGAACTCCACAGGGAGGGAGGGAGGGAGGAAGGATGTGGGCCAGGAGTAATTAGGGAAGGCTTCATGGAAGAGGTGGCCTGTGTTTGTTTCCTGTTGCTGCTGTAACATACTAGCACAAATTTCATGACTTAACACAAGCTTATTATCTAAAATTTCTAGAAGTTATGAGTCTGACTAGTTCTCACCAGGCTAAGGGCAAGGGGTTGACAGGGCTACATTCCTTCTGGGGGACCTGGAGGGGAGAATCTATTCCCGGCCTTTTCCAGCTTCTAGAGGCTGCCCACATTCCTTGGCTTGTGGCCACTTCCTCAGCCAGCAAAGGCAGGCTGAGTCCTTCTCATGACACCATCTCTCTGGCTCTCTGCAGCTGGGAAAGGCTCTGTGCTTTTAAGGACCCTCGTGATTACATTGGGGCCACCTGGAGGATCCAGGATCATCTCCCCATCTCAGGGTCCTTAACCGTAATCACATCTGCAAAGCCCCTTCGCCACATAAGGTTCCAGGGACTAGGATGTGGGCGTTTTCGAGGAGCTGTTATTCCACCTATCTTGCTGCCCTTGAGCTGGTCCTGGACAGAGTTGCTGAGGTCCTCTTTTTAGGAGGTGTTGACCTTGAGGGTGTATGTAGCTTGCGTTCATGCTGGGGGGTGTGCGGGCAGTGAGAACCAGAAGTGAGGATGTCGGGGAGAAGTAGACTCAACACGAGGTCCAGGTGGTGGACAGCTTGTCAGTGCCAGGCTGGGGAATTTGGGTGTCGCCCAGGAGACGGTGGGAAAACCACTGAGGCATCTTCAGAAGCAGAATGACAGGATACATTTGCTTTGGGGGTGATAATTCTGGGAGCAGTGTCTTCAAGAGTGCAGGAAGGACAAGAGGCATCAAGAGAATCAATAGAGTAACTCAGGGGTGGCAGGTGGTGCCTAAAGGGACAGGTGATGACAGGAAGGTCCTCCAGCGTTTCTCCAGGGGCTGACACTTAGTACGTGCTCACTAAAGGTGGGCAGAATAAATGAATGATGATAACCCCAATGGCTTTTCTTGGGTCTCCTGAAGATCCCAAGCTGTATTTAATACACCTAAAAAAATCTGAATAGAATTTCTCACTTTTTTCTTTGTCATTTTGCTGAATTATTCCTCCAGAACAGGAATCCCCCCGATTCTTTCCTGAATGCCTTGTCCCGCAGAGATTCAGACTTTAGTAGTTCTGCACCAGACACTCGCTCCCTTTAGATTTCTGATTGTTTATATTAGGAAGAAAAGATTTCAATTTATGGTTTTTTTTTTTTTTCTGAAAGATCAGTTCTTTTCACAGGAAGAGCCCAAAAGGAATTGACTTCAGGAATGCATTGAATTTATTATTTTTGGTCGTAGCTTCCCTTTCCATTCTGACAGTACTGTGTTTTCAGATGACTTCTTCTGCACAGGTGAAACTGTGAAGTATCGGAAATTAGAATTTTGAATTCTAATTAGAAGTCGCCGTGTTTAATGTAGGGGTTTCTGCAGAGTTGGACGACACAGCCTGCCCGGAGCTGCAGTCTCAGCTTGCGATGCATAAGGCTCACCTGGGGAGCTGGTTAAGGCGAGAGATTTCTGGCTTCATGTGATTCATAGCGATATGAACCTCAAGCACCCCAGGAATCCTGATGTAGTTGGTTTCAGGGCCACCCTTGAGAAACACGGGCTTGGATACTGGCAGAATCAGTGTCAGGAGAGCATTGATGAGCCCGGGAGGTCATGTGTGCTGCGGAGAAAGTGGACGCGGTTAGGATCGTGCAATGTGAGGGGAGAGAGTAGCCCAGGGTTGGAAAGGAGGATCCCTCAATTCTTCTCCAGTAGAAGCACTGGTGGCCAGGCCAGTGAAGTCCATGCAACAGCCCCATTCTTCCTGATGACCAGCCTGAGCATCGTCCCCCCAATGCACATCCTGGAAGTGTACCCATCAGAGGACTCTGAATGTTGCCAATGTTAATGGTAGGAATGAGGGTGGAACAGCCCCCAGTGGAAACCACACAGCACCCCATGGAATGATGCCTCTTGATCTATCACCTTTCTGTGCTACTGCTTTATTTATTTAGACATCTACACCCCTACTTGCTTCCAAGAATATTAACAACGGGAGTTTAACTTGGCATCTTCACAGCATGTAGTGCGTATTGTGCATTTTTCTGGGGAGAAGGTCATTTTCATCACATGCTCAAAGGGGTTCAGGACCACAAAAGAGTTGAGAAGTAACAGATTTTAAGTCCTTCAGGAGACTGTTGAGTGTGACCCTAAACGCCCCCGGACTTCAATGTGATATTGGCTGATAACAGGGAAGCATCAGCTCAGGAGAAAGCTGGCGGTGGCTGTTCTCTGTGGGTGCAGCGCGCAGCTGGGGGCACTCCTAGCCCTAAGGATAGGGGCTGGCGGTTCAGAAGGCCGCTCTGGCCTCCAGTGGCTTGTAGACAAGAGCCTACTGCAAACCCACATAAACGATCTACTAAGCAAGATATAAGCGAGTAGCTCGGTAAGGCTCTGAGCGCGTAAGAACGGAGAGAGCAAAGGAGGAACTGCTGACCTTGGAACTGCGCTGCCACACAGCGGGCCATTAGGTTGGAGGAAATGAAACGGAGCCAGCCCCCCCCCCCCGCCCCCACCAGCTGCAGTCCAGCAGGCTTAGCTGCTTAACTTCCAAACCCCAGGGATGCTGTCACCTACTCTATTAAAGTGGAAGCTATTCAAAAGGCGTCTGGGAAAATCCTGAAGAAATCATGTCAAATACAGTTGATGTCCTTCATTCAAACCAGGAGCACATGCCTCCCCTTGCTCTGGGGGAGGAGGGGGTGGGGAGGGGAGGCGGGGAGAACAGCAGGGATGACAAAAGGCAGGAATATTGAATTCGCTTTCCTCATGTTGCCTTTTTCCACCCTTGATGGAAAGGTTTTACGTTCTGTAATCTGTTCTTCTAAAGGAAAGTCTGTGCCCCTCATTTTCCTTGTCCGTTAGGCCCTGAGATTTTCTATATGACTCACCATTTGTATAATCCAGGCACGGTGACCCAGACAGGATACGGTTGTAGTTCAGGGAGGGACAATGAGATAGACAAGAGTTGTAGAATGTACTTATGGCATCAAATTATCCATAGGTAATATTTTTATTGTACGTCACTATTCAGTGTTTGTAATACACGGCAGTAAGAGTGCAATATGTTAAATCCTAATTCCTCCCTGATGACTGTAGTGCGTAGACTTACAGAGGAAGGTTAGTATTTTTTGCAGTGAAATAAAAGGGAAAATTGCTGGGATCAACAGTGTGTCCAGAGGTGTGGATAAAAGATTACTCCACAGCAGCAGTGTAATTATCACCTGGCTTAAAGAAAGAATCCACGTGTAAGTGGTTTTTAGGGTGACAATCATTCGCCGAATAAGACAGACCCAGTTGGGTCGCCTTTGTCGGAATTCGGGAGAAGTGCATTCTGGGAGCAGGAACTGGCAGAGAAGCTTCTCCTACAGAAGAGTAGGCCTGCACGCATCGGGGAGATTAACGTTCACGCCTTGGCTACCTGGGGGCAGTAACTGGCTTCTTAGTTTGCCTGTGACCATAGTCCTACCAGATGGAGTAATGTTTGCCTTCTCCCAGACCAGGGAGAACCAGCATTCCCTCCTGGGCTTGATGGTGGTCAGGAAACTCAGGGCTTCTCTTCACGTCCTATAGAAAGGCTCCACGTGGGACCACGTTGTCATCTTTTAGAATGAGGGCCTCCCCGTGACAGAGCAGGGAACGCATATGTGCATTTCCTGGAACCTGGGCTGGGGGATGTGGAGGGAGAAATTGGGGTTAGGGGAGACAGTGATCAAAGACCGGTGGCCTTTAGAGTGGGTGGTGCAGATCCTGGAAGTGCACGAGTCATGGCATCAACAATGGAACTCCATCAATTTCAGGCCAATAAGTGATGCATGACTCCACCTAGCTAAAAAAGCCGCGGCCCCAGGCAAGAGCCCTGCCGCTGTCATAGCCAAATAGCAACACATGCAGCATCTCAGGGCCTCAGAAAGGTCTTTGAGGAGCAGTTCATTCTGGAAGTGGGCTGCACACTGAAATCATTCTCCATATCCTTCCTAGATGGCCTTTCTCACTGACGAATACTGCAACTATTGTCAAGACATTTTACAGAACGTGAGGAACCAAGAACTCGAGAGAGAAGAGTAGGTTTGAGCTGCAAAATACCAGCATTTCTGCCTTGTTCTTAACCTTTCTACTTGAAAAGACCCCTGGAGGGATGTCTGGTGGGAATTCATTGCCTGAAGTGCTTAGAATGCAGCTGTTTTATAGTCAGTGAGCTCTTGAAGGTGTATTTTTATTCAGTTTAATCATCTGGAAAGGTTGCAAGGTGCTCATCCGGATCACTTTACACTTTAAATAAAAATTCAGCTATTTTTAGATCCTAATTCCAGCTGATTTGGAGCACAGTATTGGTAACGTGACTTACCCTGGAATCCTCAGGGATGCTTCAGAGCCGTCATGGGTCCACGCTGACTGAACGAGAAGGGTGCTCTGACACGGGTATCGTGATGGTTGGATTTTATTCTAGAATTGGCTGTGGAAGACACGAGCAAATCTCTTAACCATTGTGAATTCTGGCTTTTACTATATAAAATGAAAATCCAGGGAAGCAAGTGCACTCTTAAATGAAAAGTTTTCTGAGGCCTCCGTGTTCGAAGCACTTCAGCTTTGGGAGATAATATTCACTCAGCGTGAACGCATTTTGTACTTTGTGTAAAGCAGCGGAGGGAGGGAGGGACCACGCTGTCTTCAGAGTGGCCCCTGGCCTGTTAATGCTGTGTTATCAACATCCATGCACGTTGGACAGCTAATCCGTTCCTTCTTGGAACTTCCCTGGTGGTCCAGTGGTTAAGACTCCACCCTTCCAATGCAGGGGGCGTGGGTTTGATCCCTGGTCAGGGAACTAAGATCCCACATGCTGTATGGCGTGGCCAAAAATTTTTTTAAAAAAAGAAATCTATTCCTTCTTGCCTTCATTGCTTCATCAAGTACTAACTGAATTCTTACCCTGTGACCAGCACCGTTTCTGGAACTAGGAAGGTATTCCCCAGGAGGCTGGAGAAGCTTATAGTCTGGTACTGAAAGGAACGATGTACGCCAATGAATATGATACCGTATGGAAAGTTCTAGAACACAGTGTGATGGACTGTTCTGGGTGCCCAAGGGAAGAGGAACAGAGACAGCTGGAGCGGGCTCCCCAGGGGAGGCCACATTGCTGGCAGCTCTCTTAGAAAAGCAGAGGTTCAACAGACTCGAAAAGGGATTCCAGGCGGAATCAGTGGTGCAGACAAAGGCAGCAGGATGGTCACCGGCATCACAGGACAAGAAGGTCGCTGTGGCCGGATTTATCTCGAAAGGAGAGAAGCCAGAGGGGAGGTGGGAATCGGCCGGTGCCAGGAAGGGCCTCTGGAAGACCCTGACTTACTGAGGAGACGGGCTGGCAGTGACATCCAAGGGCCATATTGGAGCAGAGGGTGCGGGGGAGGTTTTGTCGCAGTCAAGGTGAGAAGGAAGGAGGGTTGGATCGGGAGATCCAATGACAGTGACGTCAGAGAGAAAGCGGGACCAATCAGAAATATTTCTGAAGCAGACGCACCGGGATTAGACGGTTTGGGACATGGGTGCTGGGGGAGTGAGCGGAGGTGGTGCTGTCCCATCCAGACCCGCGAGCCCCAAAAGCCTCCAGCCTGGGAGTCGAAGGATTAACACGTCCTGCTCATCCCACTCTTGTCTTTTTCGTTAAGTATCTATGAGTCTCTTGGGAGACGTCTTCTCTAGAAGAGAGTTGAAAATCAGGTGAGTCCAGGGTCGGGCCTCACTCCCTTGACCGCCTGCACAGAAGGAACAGCCTCTTGCCTGGGGTCACTGGAGGGCCCTGGGGTCAGTCTTGTGATGTCTCAGAATATCTGAGCTGCAGGAATCCCCAAAGGCAAGAGTCCTCATGAGCTGACAACTCAGGTTGGCCACCTGGTCCAAAGATGGACTCTGAAAAGTCAGCGTGGGGGAGAACAAAACAGAAGCTGTCCACAGAAGTCCTTAAAGAAGGCTCCTTGGTGCAATGGAATCCCACCAGATCCCTTTAGTCTACGCCGTCCTTAGGTGAATTCTGACGTGATGTCAAGGAGGAAGTCTTTTTTTTTTTTTTTTTTTAGTATTTATTTATTTATTTCGGCTGCACTGGGTCTTAGTTGTGGCGTGCGAGCTCTTAGTTACGGCATGCATGCAGGATCTAGTTCCCTCACCAGGGATCAAACCCGGGCCTCGTGCGTTGGGAAGGTGGAGTCTTACCCACTGGACCACCAGGGAAGTCCCGAGGTATCTTTTTTTTTTTTTTTTGCGGTACGCGGGCCTCTCACCGTTGTGGCCTCTCCTGTTGCGGAGCACAGGTTCCGGACGCGCAGGCTCAGCGGCCATGGCTCACGGGCCCAGCCGCTCCGCGGCATGTGGGATCTTCCCGGACCGGGGCACGAGCCCGTGTCCCCTGCATTGGCAGGTGGACTCCCAACCACTGTGCCACCCGGGAAGCCCCCGAGGTATCTTTGATTCCATACGGTTACACTTCTTCCTGAGCTGAAAAATAATTGAGGGGGTCAATCAGTCAATGAAAATTTCTTCTAAACTCTGGTTTTTACCCCCGGGCCCTGATCCTCATGCTGTTGTAATCAGTAGGAGCCCCCTTGTGGTCAGAAACAGCCTTCCTTCCCGAAGACGCCTCAGGAAAAGGTGGTCCACGTTCTCCCGCCCAGCTGGCAGGTGGTCTCTGATGGGTGTAAAATCACTTCTGAGATACAGCTTGGAAAAGCCAACAGGCAGAGCTTTACGTGGGTTGGAATGAAATTCATTCTGTTACCATTTGGGGCTGATGAAGAGTCGGGCAGGTGGGCTGGATAGGCCTCACCAGGCGCAAAACGAGCGTTCAGAGATACGTTCTGTGCTTCACATCGGGTGGAGGACTCGCTCACGTCCTTCTGGAAATCTCTGCAGCAGGACACGGTCACGCTCGTGTCATTGCCTGACGTGTGCCAGCTCCTTAGATGCTACGACGGGCAGCCGTACAAAGTAGGAGGAAACTCCTTCGAGGTGCCGGTTTGCATCCTTCCCAGAAATTGGTACCAGGTGCTGGGGTTAGACCCGCAGCCCTCACTCTCGGCGGTGTCCGTGGACCTCAGACCTTCTGAGGAGGCAGTCGTGGGGCCCATGGACCATGAGCCTTGGATCTTTCCCTAAGACTCAGCTTTTCTTTCTGAATTCACTGAGAATCTGAGTTAGCTCGTGTAGAGAAAAAGCCAGTGCACATGGTGACCTGTGGCTCCGGTGACCCGTGAACCCTGAACTGAGTCAGAGTTCTTCCTCTGCTATTTCAGCCCAAAGAGAGCCTTTTAAAAGGAGTAATTGGAGTAACTGCCAGGCCTTGCGGGTTTGTTTTTTAAGCTCTGGAGTGATTATTGTAGTTTGGGGGTCAATTATATATAATTTCTACAGTGAAAATGTGCTCCCCTTAAGCTAGTCATGAACTTTTATTTTATTATTTTCTTAGAAAAAAAAAAATCCAGGGCTTCTAAATTTTTACCACAAAGGTTGAAAACTGGAGGCTGGGTCCAGCCCTTAAATATTTTGGTTTGAACTCCCCTCCTGCCCCCCACCCCTTACTGGCCAGCATTTGAGGTGTTTAAATTTTTGAATCAGTTATCAATGCTTGGAAATCTTGGGAAGAATTCCGATTCCAGCTTCTCCAGCCTGATATCCTGCCCGATGGGCAGTGGCCAGGGCTGCGAGGTAGCAGAGCCCTCGGCAGGTGGAGACCTGGCCTCTCTCTCTCTGTCTGTGGCTCACATGAACTGCGGCCACTCGTAACCAGAGGCCGTCCACACCGGCCGGCAGTCACATGTCTTGACACTTCTTTGAGGCTGCGTCATGTCTTAGTTGCGGCCTGCGGGCTTAATTGCCCCCGCGGCGTGTGGGACCTTAGCTCCCGGACCAGGGTTCCCAGGCTTCGAACCCGCGTCCCCCGCATTAGAAGGCGGATTCTTTACCACTGGAACACCAGGGAGGTCCCTGTCTTGACACTTCTGTTGTAGGGAATTGAGGACGTTCTCCTTCATGACTTTTTGGAAGATGCTTCTATTCAGCATCTGAAATCTGTCCAGTTGTTTAGTAAGAAGTTTAAACTGCGGTTGCTCACTGCTTCGGAAGGTCCTCCAGCCCCTCTTACAGACCTCCAAGCTCAGAGGCAGGTTTCGAGGGACAACATAAATGCTGTGAGAGGAGATGAACTTTCCACGTGGGGCAGGCCTCCTCCCCTCTTGTGTTAACTCTGTCCTCAGGCACTAAACTGCAGTCCACCAGGCCTGGCCGCTTCGGCTGTCCCGGCTTTTCCTGTGGTGCCCACAAGGGATGCTTGTGCTGATACATCAACACCCTCTTACCATTTCCCCCTCGTGAGTCGCAGCGGGGCCAAGGGAACAGGGAGGTGGGAAAGGGCAAGGGGCAGGCGGGCCGTGCCTCCCCTCCCTTGAGCCAGCTCCCGGCGGCAGCTGCAGTCCTCAGCTCTCTGCCCACCCAAGCAGGGCCGGCAAGGGTTCCGACCCCAGCATCCTCCCGCCTCTCCGTGCTCTGGGTGGGCTCCCGCGAGGCTCAGAGATTATCTCGCCCTCCTTAGAAATTCCGCCCACGTGGTCCCAGTCACCCTGGTGACTTTCCCCTCCATCCGGCTGCCAGGGCGCGGTGTCTGAACACTTCTGCTGTTGCCTGCGACGGCTTCCTCTTGGGAGCCCGAGCTGCTCTGCTGGCTGTCCCCGGCCTCCCTGCATCTGACCCCTTGGTATCCCTCCAGCTCCGTGGCCCTTGCGAACGCCGTCACACACCCACTGTGTGGGTCGCATGTTTTACGGTCCTGGAAATTCCCGGTTTTCTCCCTCCTGCCTTTGTGAGGTTCTCCATCACTGCCTCTAGCTCTCCCCGCCCACCAAGCCGTCACCACTTCCTTCCCTTCCCCTCTGCAGGTCTGCCACGCTTGCACCCTGTACGCTGTCTCCCCCGAGGGTCCGCAGAACAGGCCACGTCTAATCTTCACCCACGCCTGGCATCCCCAGCACGCCGGGCTGTGTTGATCCCTTTCTGACCCACTTGGAAAAGTTCACGTGCCCAGGCTGGGCCCTTGGGCCCGTGTGATTGCCAGCCAAGAAGGCAGCAGGAAGTGTCCTGCAGAGAGAAAGTGAGGTCTGGAACTTGCTGGGAAAGGAGGGGCGTGAAAGGGGTCCAGTTTTCCGGTGGCCCCTTCACCGCCTGCGCTAATCCCAGCCCTCTGGCTCTCCAAACCCCTCTAGGATCTTCAGTAGCTTCCTAGTTGATGGGCCTGCCTGCAGCCTTGCCCCGCCTCGGTCACACGCCCTTCCCCTCCCAGCAAGTGCTCTATAACAGCGATTCCATCAGTTAACAACTGTCCACGGCCCCCATTGCCCGGATGGTCCTCTCTCCTTCACTGCTTGGCCTCTGGCCCGACCCTGTCCCCCTGCCCCCCATGACCTGCTGGCGTTCCCCAGCACCGCAGACTGGTTGTCCCCAAGAGGCCCTTATTCCTACTGCTGTCTGTGCCTAGTCGCCCCCACCCCACCATTGCTCCCCGCCAACTCCTACCTACGCGTTAAGGCCCAGGCAGAATGTCCCCTTCCAGATGAAGCCGTCCCTGATACCTTCTTCCGCTAGAACTGCTCACTTCCTTCCTGTGTCTCACGTTGCCGGGAGCACTTACTCTGCTGTTTGTGCTCCTGGTAACCTACCCTTCGTGGGGAGCCCCTGGAGGGTGGAGGTCATTCCCCTTCATCCACCCGTGCAGCCCGCACCCAGCAGACGCTGCACGAGTGTCCCCGGTAAGTGAATATGTGAATAAATGAATAAATGAGTACATCCAGGAGAGTACCTCCTCTCTCATGTTTTCTCATTTCTGATCGTTTCCCGAGGAGAGCATGGAGAGATGAGAAGCTGGGGGAAGTCAGCGTTCCTGGGCAAAATCCTCAACTTCACGGAGCACACGGCAGACGCTGGAGGACATCACTTTCCTGGCATTGCGCCCCTGCCGGGATCTTGGAGCCACTTGGGAGGGGCGAGCGGGCAGGGGGGTGGGGAGGCTGGGGGCCTGGCTGGGTGGGGCAGGTGGACGGCTCTGCCCTCCTGGGCGGGTGGGTGCGCCCCCCCCACCCCGTGTGCGCTGCCCGCAGGCGCCTCCTCGTCCTTGCCTTCCTGCGTGCAAACCTGAAGTTACAGCATCAGTAATGGGCGTGTTCATTGTTCTTCACAGAAGTTACTGTGTTTGTCAAAAGACTAAGAAGAAAGACATACCTTTCCAACATGGCAAAGGTAGGTTTCAGGCAACCAGACAGGAGGGAACAAAGCAGCTTTCCCAAAGCGAAAAGTGCAGGCTGCCAGTGTCCCTCAGAGCGGGCAGCAGGCCCCGTGCAGGGAGGCCGGCCCACCCACCTGGGGGGCAGAGGACAGCTTGCTGGGCCCCAGGTGCTCAGCTGGAAGCCACCTCTCCTCCCCTCCGGCCTCCAGGCTCTGCCCGTGGAGGAGAGGACGCAGGGCCAGCAGGTCACGGTTCTAAAGTTCCAGAGGGAGGCCCCCCAGGGGTGGCGTCCCGGGCAAGCCAACGTCAGAGGTGGAAGGGCATCGTAGCAGAGCCTAGGACAGACGGACAGGCAGGCAGACCCTGCACCCTGTGCATATGGCCCTGCGGACTCTGTGTGTCGGGGCACCAGGTCCTCGGCTCTGACCTTCTCACTCCTGGGTGTTAGCGGAGGGGAGAGAGGGGCTGAAGGAGAGGTTCTACGATCTGTTCTGAAATCCCACGGCGGCAGATGGGGACGGAGCCTGGGACCGGCCCTCTGCCCCAAATCAGCCCTGGCCAGGGGGCGCCCAGCCGGGACCGCCCTTTGACCACCTCCATCCGCCACCAGTAGGGTTGTTTCTCCTTCTGAGCTAGAGGCCCATCCGGTTCTGGGCACTTTCACCTTCCCCACTGGGGCGATGGCAACGACCTTGCAACACGACCTCCATCCCTACCCACTGGAGCGGCCGGCTCAGAGTCCAGAGCCTGGCCTGCTGGGAGCCGTACCTTTACACTCACTGTTCCAGGAGAGTTTACTGAATACCCAAGGGCCCCTTTCCTCTCCGTAAAACAGACATGGCTGTAGTGCCTGCTCTTGGGGCTGGTGTGAGGATGACTCACCGCTCGTCCTGCAGACCCCGAACACGTAAGGGAGAGGTTTGTCCCATTGGACAGCGGAGGCCCAATTCACTGCCCCAGGCTCCCCAGAGGAAGGACAGGAGAGCTTCTGAGTCCCCACAGCCATCCTGTAGAGGCCGCCGCCCTGTTCTCCAGAACCGCACTTGCCTGGCAGAGCCCAATTACCCACTGTTTCCCTCTCTAGAGAATTTAGGCCCCTTGCTCGGGGTGCAGAGAATAGGGAACTGGGAGGAGGCGCTGCAGGCCCCTGAGACGTCTGCCCGTGAGCAGAAGCGTCCTAAATGCCGACTTTCAGAAAGGCGGTTCTAGAATGTGTGCAGTTTAAACATTTTGATTGTCATTTAGGATTCAGGGTTTGGTTTTTGGTTTTTTTTTTTTTGCGGTACGTGGGCCTCTCACTGTCGTGGCCTCTCCCGTTGCGGAGCACAGGCTCCGGACGCGCAGGCTCAGCGGCCATGGCTCACGGGCCCAGCCGCTCCGCGCAGCATGTGGGATCTTCCCAGAACGGGGCACGAACCCGTGTCCCCTGCATCGGCAGGCAGACTCTCAACCACTGCGCCACCAGGGAAGCCCTAGGATTCCGTTTTAACGGGCAAAACTACCCAAATCCACTTTTCTTTCTCTTCGACAGCAAGAAAGTTTGGGTAATTTGGAGAGGGGGCATTAGGCCAAAGTAAGATGACAAGATTTCACCAAGTGTAGCGTTTGCCGTTGTCTTTAGACCATGAGAACGGTGCTGAGAAACAGCAGGAGAGTCGGCATCCTGCAGTTGGATCTGCACGCCATCATGCATCAGGGCGCCTTGGATATTTCCCAGCAAGCCCTGACGAGTAACCCGGGCGGCACTGACGACCTGGAGGGGAACACAGAGATGACATGTACTCCTCCTTCCTCAGCTGCTTGGTTGCAGTGTTTGGTATATAATCAGGGCTGCTATGGCCATCACTGATTTATAGATTTCCTAATAGAATTAGAACGTTCCTCTTTGACGTTATAATTTACCTGCTCGCACACCTCTTCCTGCAGAAGGTGAGGAGTGCCCCGAGAACCCTCTTCCAGGGCCTGCCCTGGGGTCCATAGTGCCAGGACGTATTTGCCGAGTGAGTGTGGTTGCTGATTGACAATATTTCTTGTCTCCTTTGGAAAACCCTCCTGCATCCCTCTTGCAGATGCACAGATCGCCTCTTCGGGCCTCAGTGGGATTGACCTAGCTCTCTGCCTTGCCAGTTTCTGCTCTAACTGTAGTTTTGTTTGTTTGTTTGTTTACGCACCCTCGCAGCTTGTGGGATTTTAGTTCCTCGACCAGGGATTGAACCCAAGCCCACAGCAGTGAGAGGACAGAGCCCTAACCACTGGACCGCCAGGGAATTCCTGCACCAAGTGTTATTTTTAACACTGTGAAGTTTAACAATGGTGCTTTGATCTTATTTCACCTCTTTACAAACAAGTGCTATATAAGCCCATGAATATTCGTGCCCTTTGCTATTGTCCGGGGAAGGGGGAGTTTGCCCCTCTACCCGTCTTGAGTTCTCCTGGCTGGACCAATAATCAACCTGGCGCAAGACAGGTTCACAGGAGAAAAAGACACAAATTTTAAATCGTGTGCACAGAGGTCTTATAGAAATGGGACCTAAGAAGTAGACAAAGAAACTTAGGTTTTGGGGTGCCCATTAGTGAAGACGCTAAACAGAATTGGGGCTTGGGTAGTAAATTAAGAACTAACATGGCTTGGGACTTCCCTGGCTGTCCAGTGGTTAGGACTCCGTGCTTTCATGGCCGAGGGCCTGGGTTCAATCCCTGCTCGGGGAACTAAGAGCCTACAAGTTTGGCGGCGCGGCCAAAAAAAAAAAAAAAAAGGTAACATGGTTTGTTTATACATGGTTTGTTCTCAGCCTGAATTCCCTGTCTCTGGGGATAAGGGTGTCTCTTTACATCCTGGTGCCGGAAGGGCATCTTTCACACCGGAGATTTATTTCCTGTTTTCAGGGAGACCGAGGGGGAGGGTCAGTGTCCTTCCTGTGTTGGCCGTTTCTCAAGTAACTTTTCAATCAAATTAACCAACATGCCACTGCGGCACATTTTGGAGCCGCGTACTCTGGGCGCCGACACTAGCTGACAATTGTAGTTGATCTTAAGGAAGAAAACCTCCATTCTGATGCCAAAATCTGGCCTCTGTACGCTGGTGCCAGATTAAATCTCAGCGTTGTGGGTGAAGTAGAAAGAAATAGCTTTATTGCTTTGCCAGGTAAGCGGGCCACGGCGGGCTCATGCCCTCAAGACTGTGTGTCCTGCCCTGGAGGGGGTCGTGAGGAGTCTTATAGCGTTCAAGGAGCAGGGCGTGGTCAGCTCGTGGACACTCCTCTGATTGGCTGGTGGTGAGGTCATCGGGAGTCGGCATCATCAACCTTCTGGTTCCAACCGGTCTGGGGTCTCCGTGCTCGTGGGCAGCAGACAGTTAACTTCGCCCACCTGGAGGGGGTTTCAGTATCTGCAAAACAGCTCAAGGAACAGGGCTCAGAATATTCTCTAGAGTCCTTGAGGAGGAACTAAAGGTCCTTGACTGTGCTTAATGGCTAAAGTATTATTATTTTGTCTTGCTTGCCTGTTTTCCTTTCTTTCTGCATTTTCTCACTTCTCTGATTAAATTTCTTCTTTGGCTAAAGTTTTTCTACAGACAAAAGGCAGGCGAAGGACACGGGTGGAGGTCTATTCTGGGAAGGCCCCGTAGGGTCCTCCCTCAGTTACAGTTCCACGAAGAGCTGGCTTACGCGTGGTTACATCACTGAGAGGGGACAGTCACCACAGCAGGAGGCTCCCCACTCGGGGGGAGCCGGGAGCTGCTTCAGGAGGGGCTGCAGACCAGTTACCACCTCCTTCCCCGGTCGCTAGGCTTTGGTCTGAGGGCTGCCAGGAGGGGTCAGCCATGCATAAAGCTGCCCCCCAGTGCCTGAAGCCCCCTCAAGGTGTGGGCTGTGGGCTTCATCACGGCCGGCCCAACACGGGGCTGCACACGGGGCACCTCGGCATTTCACCACCAGATGGCTACGTGGATTCAGCGATGCATTAGAAGCACCGCAAAGTATCCTGTCCTCTTCCTTTGACCTTGAGGGGGGCTCACTTGGTAGGATTGTACCAGTTATTAAAATAGTGAAATGGGTCCTTACTTGCTGCTAAGTAGCTGCCTCCCCCCACTGCTTGCCTGTCCCTTGATTATATCCCCTGTCCCTACTGCCTGGCTGTCCCAAATCCCAGGTCCTCCCCTGGGAGACTCCCCTCCAACCAGACCAGCAGCTGAAAGGTGAACACCTAACCCAGCAGGCTTCAGGGCAATGGAAGCCCCCCTCCCAGGCCACTGGCTTCCCCAGCAATCGCAGCTGGCTGCCCAAACCTTGCTCTCACCCCCAGCCCAAGCCCAGGGAGACCCAGGAGGCATGAGGCCTCTCCCCCAGGTGCCCGCCAGCCTGCCAGGGGCTCCTGGGCTCCTGTTGGCATCCTTGCATGTCCTTTGCAGAGGGCGCAGAGCCGGCAGGGAGACAGCATGACCCCTGGCAGACGAATGCCTGAGATGTACCTGGAAGATCTTCCAGACGGAGCCTGACCAAATGTGCACCAGGGCCATGGCAGCCCACTGCGTTATCTAAATTTCCTTGGCACATGGGGGCACTCAGACAGATGCCCTTCCACTGTCCTTCCACTCTCAGCGCTGCCTGCGTGGGTGCGGGACCCAAGTCCCAGTGTCCCGCACTTGGGCTGCAGCCCTCGGGCCTGTACTGACAGGGTCTGTAGCCCTGGGCAACTCACCTAACATCCCTCAGCGGCTTTGATGTCCACCATCAGTTAAAGGACTTGAACAAACTACCCCCTTTATAAAAATGGCAGGGATGGGTGAGGTCACGTCTGTACCCTCCAGTGAGCTCACTTGGAGCCCGGTTCTGTGTGATTACAAGGTGTAGTTATGATTTCAAACTATTTCTTCCCATTTCAACAAGTAGCCGAGGGGATTGCTAGAAGGCGAGACCACAGAGCTCTGAACCAGACGACCTGGGGTGACAGACCCAGCCCAAGGCAGCCTTTGTGTTCAAAATGAGGGCGAGGCCGCGGGGAATTCCTTTGAACTGCAGTGGGATGTTATCCCCTAGGTCACCTGGGATACAAATACCTACGGGGAAATTCTGCTCTACCGCTCACAATCGGGTTTGTTTTGTCTGTTGATAGGTTTGAGCACTTTAATTTCTTTGCTGGGGACATCAACAGACCTCAGTGTATTTCTGAATTGTCTGTCTTCAAGCCTCCAAACATTTGTCTTCCAGGTACAAAACCACGATTTTTTTTTTTTTCAGTAGAAGAAGTGGGTGTGGGTCATTCTAGCTACATTATAGCACTGAGTGCCCAGGACCTGGTGCAAAGGAAAAGGTTTTCTCTGGCGCTCTGGACAGCAATGTGTCAAGGCCGGGCCGGGGGTTCAGGTTGGGGAAGTGGTGTCTCAGAGGCTGGTACACGCAACTCTGTGCGTGTGTTTGCTTGCAAGTGAGCACACGTGTGCATATGTGAGCGTGTCTGTGCGTGGGAGGGCATGTGAGTGGGTGTGGGCAGGTAAGTGCTGGTGTGCAGTTGAGGATGCGTGCACCAAGCAGGAGTGTTTAGGAGGGAGATGGGTTTGTCTTTTGGGGGAGAATGGCGCTCATCTGGGAGTTTTGCAGACAGTCCCAGTAAGGTGTCAGGCTCGGGTTCACAAAAGCCAAGATGAATTGGTTTCGGACGTGGGCGGGTTTGGTCCTTCTGCTGGACGTGTCACTTGGACTTCTCAGTAGGCCCGTTGGCTTGACTGTCGTCATCACCCTCATCAGCAGTCACGTTACCAAATCAGGTCCAGCTGCTTGCAGCGCAAAAACCAATACTCAAGAGAGGCACATGTCGGCAGGAAGGGAAACTGCCTTTGAGCAGAATACCGGCAGTCCGGGGAGACGGTGGACTCAGTGTTCTCCAAAACCGTCTCCGAAGATTCTGCTCGTCCGAGAAAGTTTTTAAAGCGGAAAAGGGAAGTCATCTCGGGTAATCACTGAGATGGGGGGTCAGAGTGGCCACCATGCCCCACTGTGTGCAGGCTTGTCGACTTCCTGTGCTCTTTCTTTAGATGCTGTCGTGTTCACACAGTTCTTGAGATTACTGAAGGGGAAGCTGGGGAAGAGATCGGTCATCATTTCTATTTCTTTGATCTATGGAAAGAACCTACAAGTTAGGCAAAGTATCGTGTGATCAAAAGATTTGAAAGGTGTGCTAGGGCCAGAGATGAGTAGAGCATGGGGGCGCCTGGTTTGAGGTTAGTGACAAGATGAAAGGACCTCCTGCAAAGAGCTCTTTTCTGCCCAAAGCTGCTTACAGTCACCCTGTAAGAGCGGAGGATGCTGTCAGGGGAAGCCCCAGCACCCTGGCCCCAGTAGGCCTGAAACACGGGGCCTCCCGCCCCTCGAGGCGTCATCCTCTGAAGGCCGAGGCAGCAGGAAAAGACCTTGACGAGGGAGTTGGGTTCCACTGGGAGGGGTGGGCGTAGGGAAAGTGGGGGACCGGTCTAGGGAAAAGGGGGACATCTCTGCAGCTCTCTGCAGCAAGGACCTGGAGGGCCTGGGACCAGAACGTGACTCGGGTTTTCTCCTTAAGCCTCCAGCCACATGTCTTCCTGCCCCCTCCATCTCCCCCAGAAAACCCAGGAAGGAGCTTGAAAGCTGGTTCCAAGCCTTGGCAGGTGTCTGTTTCCATTCTTTGCTCCTTGGATATAGTCTTTCCAGATTCTGTGTGGTTTTGGTTCCCTCTCCTTGGTCCTCGGCAAAGCTCACTTGTACCAGTGGTAATGTGCGCGGGTGCATAGCTGCAGAGACAGCGATTCATTCGACAGGATGAAGGTCTCCATCCTCTGGTCCTTGTTTCAGACACTCACGCAGCCTCCACTTCACCCCCGCTGAGCCCCCTGAGACCGTAGACCGTGTAACGCGGTGTTTCCGTCCTCACCCCTGCAGCATCACGAGTGAGGTGTCTTCTTCGAAAAATGGTGGTTTTGTAACTGCCTGCCTTTGAAGGGCTTGTTTTTGTAAAACAACCTGGCTGATAAAAAAACAAAAAACACTTGTCAATGAGATACTCAGACTGTTAAAATGTGAAGCCTCGGGCTTGTCCACGATGACTAATGGCCTCAAGTTGTTAGCACCTGGCAGAGCCAGAGGAGAGAAATGCTCAGCTCTGTCCTGCTTCATTTGTTCCCCTGGTCCTCCTGCAGTTTGGGCCCAGGGGTCCTTTCTAAATGTAGGAACCTGAGGTATCACGCTGCCGGCAAGAGGAGGAAAGCTGGGTAATGTCTGTGCTCACTTGTGAATGTTTGTGCGGGGATCGCCCACAGCTCCTTCTCTGGATGGGCTTAGGAAGCATCCTTGTGTGTGTTGAACACCAGCAGGGCTCCCCCGAGAGCCCCGTTCCAGGTGGTCCCAAGTCGTGCGGGGAGGATGCCGCTGCCGAGGGGAGTCTGTTCCCAAACCCAAGTTCACGTGCCCGATGCACAGTGAGGCCACACAAACCGAGGGGCTGGAGTTTGGAGCAGAGAAAGGTTTATTGCAGGGCCCAGCAAGGAGAGAGGAAGGAGATGGGTGGCTCGTGCCCAGAATACCCCGGGACTCCCGGAAGGGTTTCAACAAAGCCATTTGAGAGGCCAGGGGAGGGGAGGGGCCGGTCCCAGGGTGTGTGATCAGCTCGTGCACAATCCTCTGATTGGTTGGTGGTGATCAGTCTTTAGGCCCCAGCACGTCTCATGATCATCAGGTAGTTAATTTCTTCCATTTGGTGGGGGCGGGGGGTTTAGCATCTGAAACTCTCAGGAAATATGCACGAGATACTATTATCTAGGTACTTCAGAGAGGAGCTACAGCAGAGGATATTGGGGGGGGGGGTTCTGTCCTGGGAGGGCCCCATAGGGTCCCGCTTGGTTACAGGTCCACACCCACCCAGAGCCCAGGGTGGGCCTTTGGGGGTTCTCAGCGGGGGCTGAACAGAAACCGAGAGGAAAGGGCACCTCCTTATTCCTGGCCGGTCCCTGCCGTTCTTCCTCGGAGACTTGCGGTTGAGTGTCTGGGTGGTCCTCACGCAGTAGAGTCAGGAGAGACTCGGGGGGTTCACTCCAACCTGTGCTGGAAATTACATATGCCTCTGTTGGTTTGTAACTCACCTGAAGTGTGGCCCGAGGCTGCTTTCAATCTAGTGGGGAGTTCCTTAGTCTGCACGTGGAGGCATCTCCCCGGTACCCAGTTTAGTGCCACTCAGGCCATCCGATGACCTTGGCTCCGCTGGACACACAGGTGGGCCTTCCAGGCCTCAGATAATTCACCCGGCGCGGCGGCCAGCTTTGTGCCTTGCAGAGTCGGCACCCTTCCTTCCGTCACTGTGGGACTCTGGGCCCCTTCTTCACGGTGTCAGACTCGCCACGTGTAAGTTAGCCCCCGACCCTCTCGGAGGCAGCTGCTCTCCCACCTCCTGCCTTCTCCCCGCCCACTTCAAAGGCTTCTGCCTGGGACCATCCCCACAGGAGATGGTGCAAGACCTGGCCCAGGCCTGGGCCGCCTCTCACCTCGGCTTTCCTTCTTCCTGCCCTACTTTGACCTCGTGAGACTGTCTGTGCGCCACCCGTGGGTACATTTGACAACACGCTCGCCTTGATTTTTATCATAAACCCCAGCATTTTTTTCTCTCTAAAATGTCACAGCCGAGCAGAAGCAAAACGGAGTTTATCAGATTGGCCGCCAGCTTCCAGCTGAGATGGAATTTCCTCCTCACGGCCCGTGAGCAAAGCTATGACCCTCTGGCACAGAGACAGCTTCGGTAAGTCCGAGAACGCACAGCATTTTGTATTCTACCTTTTACAGATGTTATTACAGCCTAAGCGTTTTCCACATTGCTATGTGGAACCCACTCGTCTTTTTCTCGCCTTTTTATGTAAAATACAACACGCAGAGAACCACACACACACAAAACCATATTAATCTCATTATTACGGCAATATGGTAGTTCATCAAACAGCTGGACCACACCTCACTCTCCTGTCAATGAAAATAATCAATAAACAATCTAAAATAAGAATAGAAAAGGGTTTTATGTGAGCCAGACTGAGGACTAGCCTGGAAGCCAGCTTCCCAGATGACTCTGAGAAACTGCTCTGGAGAGCAGCACAGTTTTATATCTTGTCAAAACAAAGAACATTAAACAAGTCAGGGTTTCATTTCTTCAAGGTTATTATTTAAAAAAAAAAAAAAAAAAAAAACCAGCACGTACCCAGCAAGTCAGTATGGCCTTGCCACCTGGGAAGGGGGACTTAACCATCAAAGGAGTAACAAGTATCAGGAAGGGAGGCATTTCATCTTTATTTTTAACATGGACATTTTTACTTCCGGTCAGTGTGTCCTTTTCTCTAATAATTAAAGCCGAGGTGCAGTGTAAGCTTTGATAGGCCACACACAGGCTATTTTAGTTAGCATCAAACTCAAGTTCATTCATGTATAAGCCAGAATGACTTCCCGGTATCTCAATACGTGGACATGTCTTTTGTCACTCCCCTGCCATCGTTGTCGGACGCGCAGGAAACCTCCCCTGGCTTTTGAATTGTGCGTTTTCAGACATCGTGAGCAGAGCAGGAAGCATCCTCTTTTTCTCCATCTCCCGATTGAGCTGGACCAAGAAATGGGTTCTTCGGGGGCACCCGGATTTAACCTTCAGGAATAAGACTTGATAAAGTCCCCACTGCGTGCAGATGGTGGAAAGAGTAAAGCAGCGTCTGTTTTGCCAACTTTCTGGTCCAGTAGAGGGTCTTTCTGGGCCCAGGGGGTCCCATCTGTCACAGCTGTGGTACAGACACAGCACAGGAGAGTCGCGGGGAGGGACAGTCACCACTGAGCCCCCCAGCCCCACGGAGGCGATCAGTCGTTTCAGCAGATGTCGTGCGTCCCTGCAAAGTCCCAGGCACCTTCCGGGGCACTGGACACACAGCCGTGGACAGACAGACAGACAGAGCCTCCAGCCCACAAACTCACACACCTATCAGGGCAAGGAATCCCTGCCCCAGGGCTGCCAGATGCCCTTGCAGCGGGTACACAGGACAGGAAGAGTAGACAAGCCCTGTTCTAGACCGTTCTGCAAACACTGGGGCCCTTTGGAGGGTTGTGGCTGTACACAGCCATATATGTGACCCCCATTCGTCAGGAGGCTGTCCCCGCAGATGAAGGTCAGCGCAGAGTTCGCGCACAGCCACAGGAGGAAAGCCAGCTCTGTGGTTAGCGCTGTCGACTGAAAAACTGCACAGCCTGAAAGGTGAGAGTTGTGTTTTATTCGGTGGACAAACCCGAGGACTAAGGTCCGGGACACAGCATCTCAGATCACCCCGAGGGACGGCTCCGAAGAGGCCAGGTGGGGGCCGGGGTACATAGGAGCTGTTTTTGCAACAAAGACCAGGTAGTCGGAACATCAAAAGATGACTGTTAATTAAAGAAAACCGGACATCTCGAGGTAAAGAGCTTAGCACTTTTCTACGTATGGGAAGACGCAAGAGTCTGGGCTGTCTGGCATCGTTCCTTTGATGTGCTCCTCGGCTATCTGGGGCCAGTATCCTGCGTTTCCTCCTCCCGAGTCTCCTCAGGGTGCACGGCTGGGGGCGGCTGCAGCAGCTCACTGCTAGATGGGGGGCCTCCCGCCCTGATCCTGAGCTCCCTCAGGGCGCACGGTCTCGGGGTGGCTGTCATGTGACGGCTTGGTGGCCGCAACACCCTTTGTTTACTGATATGGCCGGTGGCGTCCTCAGTTCCCAGTGCTTTCCCCTCGGCCTTCTAGGGCCTTCATGTGAAGTCAGAGTATTCACACCACTAGTTTTTCCCCTTCACGTGGACCATGGTTTCACAAAGTTAAACAAGCCAGGAGTTGTTTGTGGGTCAGGCTTATTCCAGACCAGGCCGTGCCTCTCATGGAGCCAGGTTCTCTCACCTGAGATCTAGCAGAGAATAGTGAATGTTGTATAAAGCTTTGAAATGGACAGAAAGGGTCAACACACCCTTCTGGTCTTCCGTGGTCTTTTGAGTTATTTTACGAATCTTGTAAGTTGTAGCAGACAGATACTACTGCAGATGATTCTCCTCCACACAGTGCAAACTAGTGCGTCAGCGGGATCAGTTGATAACTGCTCTGAGCACAGAGCTGTGTGGCGTCTGTTTGTAGATTACTGTCAGTGGCATTCCTTGTTGTCTACGTATGTATGTATGTTTAGTGTCTTGAATTCTCTCTCCTTTTTTTTAAAAAAAAATTTATTTATTTATTTTTGGCTGCGTTGGGTTTTCACTGCTGCACCTGGGCTTTCTCTAGTTGCGGCGAGCTGGGGCTACTCTTAGTCGCGGTGCATGGGCTTCTCATTGCAGTGGCTTCTCTTGTTGCAGAGCACGGGCTCTAGTCGCGTGGGCTTCAGTAGTTGTGGCATGCAGGCTCAGTAGTTGTGGCACACGGGCTTAGTTGCTCCGTGGCATGTGGGATCTTCCCGGACCAGGGCTCAAACCCGTGTCCCCTGCATCGGCAGGTGGATTCTTAACCACTGCGCCACCAGGGAAGTCCTGAATTCTCTTTTGAATCAGCTGCAACATCTTACTAGTTCCCTCATTAATTGAGTCCCGTAAAATCTTTAACACACGTTCACTTTGTATCTGTGTAAGAGTCGTGGTTTTATCTTCATTAAGTAATTGTCTTTTAACGATTATAATAGGCCAGATTACTGTGTAGCACAGGGAACTCTACTCAGTGCTCTGTGGTGATCTACGTGGGAAGGAAATCCAAAAAAGAGGGAATCTGTGTATACGTACAGCTGATTCATTTTGCTGTACAGCAGAAACTAACAAAATGTTGTAAAAAACTATACTCCAATAAAAATTAAAAAGGAAAGAAAAGCATTAATAGCCAAAAAAGAAAAAGAGAGAGAGAGAGGCAAGGATGGGAATGTTACTTCTTACAAGATTCACAAGCAAGGTGTAATTTGAAAAAAGATCCAAAGAAAGTAGGAAGAAGGAGAGGTGTGAGAGTCTTCCAGAAGGGAGGGAGAGTGAATCAGAGACATGAAGTAGCCCCTGGGCCCCCGTGATGTTATTGGCCGTGAGTTTAAAATGATTAAGGAATTTAAAATCCTCATTGGTTTCCAGGAATATGGCAAGCTAGTGCAGTTGAACCAACTCATCAGGTGAACACAATACTTGTTAGAAAAACTATAAAATATCTTTAAAGCATCAAAAAGCGGTCAAGGGACTTCCCTGTCAGTCCAGTGTCTAGGACCCCTCGCTTCCACCGCAGGGGGTACGCGTTCGATCCCTGGTGGGGGAACTAAGATCCCGCAGCCAAAAAACGGCCCAAAAAACCAAAACATAAAAAAAAAACAAACAAGCAATATTGTAACAAATTCAATATAGACTTTAAAAATGGTCCCCATCAAAGAAAAAACCTTTAAAACAATAAAAATAAAAGACATAAACACCAAGGCGATGTTTTGCAATCCACACAACTTGGATGACCTCTTAGTAGAGGGCAGTCATCAAATATCACACCTGCCCAGGGTGGGGAGTCCAGTGGCACAGCTCACACACCAGAACACCCAAAGGGCTACGCACTGCAGGTAGGGGTGAGTCAGAAGTCAGGCTGCACTCCTGACCCCTCCTACCTGCCTCCACCCACCCAGGAAACAACAAAGAGACTTGCTGAGTATCTCAGGGTGGGGAGAGCTGTCCTGAGAAATTGTAACCAAGAGCTTGCCCCAGATCAGATTTTAAAAACATTTTTTTGGAGATATACATACCCTAAATTCTTCTCATTTAAAGTGTACAATTTGTTGATGAAAAAATTAATCAGTAGTCCATCTCAGAAAGGAAAATGTTTATTTGAGCCAACCTGAGGATTATTCAGAAAGCTCTGAGAACAGTTCTGCCTTGACCTGTCAGAGGTCAAAGCATAGTTATGTAAGTTTTTGAGACAAAAGGTTATACGTCAAATGGCATATTATTGACAGTTTACACCATCCAGATCTACACGGACAAAGTGAAAGGCTGGTCATGGGTCATCCTGACCCCTTACAAGATTCTGAAGGAAGGTTATCTCCTAAGGAGATCTGGGTAACGCAGATACACAGTATACACTATAGAGAAGGCAAACAGGCAAAGAGAAATTTTATAATTAAATTTTCTTGGCTTGCCATAAAACGTGAATTTCATTTCATCAAATTCAGTGATTTTAGCATATCTAGAGAGCTGTGCAACCATGACCTTGATCTAATTTTAGAACATTTTCATCACCTCAGAGAATCCCCACACACATTCACATTCATTACCTTTTCCACTTTTTCCTGGCCCCCAGAAACACTCCTTTTATTGAAATGATAATTCCATTGAATGGATATACCACATTTTATTTACCCATTCATCATCTGATGGACACCCAGGTGGTTTTCACTTAATAGAAAACATGAATAAGTTCGTTTCCATTTGAATAATGCCTCTGTAAACATTTGTGTACAAGTTTTTGTGTGGACATATGTTTTCATTTCTCTTAGGTAGATACACCGAGGAGTGGGATAGAGGGATAAATTAGGAGTTTGGGATTGACATATACACACGACTATATTTCAGATAGATAACCAACAGGAACCTACTGTAGAGCACAGGGAATTCTGCTCAATATTCTGTAATAACCTAACTGGGAAAAGAATTTGAAAAAGAATAGGTATATATATATGTGTACCTGAATCACTGTGCTGTACACCTGAAACTAAGACAACTTTTTAAATCAGCTCTACTCCAATATAAAATAAAAATTTTTTAAATTGTTTAGAATTATCTGAAAAAAATGTTTTTCAGAATAAATTGGATGTCCTAACAACTTCTAGTGATGACTCATGAGGATTTGTTTTTAATTTTGTTTCTAATCATTATTCACTCAGAGAGACCTGTGTACCCTCTACCCAGTTTCCCCTCTACCCAGTTTCCCCTAATACTTATATCTTAAACAACTGGATTGTAACATCAAGAGCAGGAATTTTCCATTGATGCAATGTATGTGTAGAGTTCTAGCATTTTCTATCACCTGTGGGTTCATGTAACCACCACCACAGTCAAGATACAGAACTGTTGATCACCACAGAGAGCTCCCTCATGCTATCGCTTCATATAGCCACACACCATCACTAACCCTTAGCAGCAGCTAATGGCTTCCACCCCTATAATTTTGTCATTTTGTGAATGCTATATAAATGAAATCACACAATATGTAACCTCTGAGACTAGCTTTTTTTTTCTCATCAGGATGCTCTTAAGATCCACCCAAGTTGTTGCCTTTATTAATAGTTTGTTTCTTTTTAGCGCCGAGGGGTATTCCGTGGTATGGATACACTGCAGTTTGTTTATTCACGTATTGAGGGACATTTGGGTTGTTCCCACTTTGGGCCTATTACGAATAAAGCTGCTATGAACAACGGTGTCTACAGGTTTTTGTGGGGAACATATGTTTTTATTTCTCGGGGATAAATGCCCAGGAGTGCAATTGCTGGGAAGTATGGTAAGTGTACATTTAGGCCTTTCTTTAACTGCCATCATTTTCCTTTTTGATGCCTAAATTATTCCATCTTTTCCCAGTGGAGGACCTTTCAAGTTGCTTCTTTTGACATGTTTCACTGGTCTTTTCTAGCTGCTGCTGTTGCTGCTTTTTTTGACTGGAGAAGACATCCCAGGCTCCTCTTGCACATTTCCAGCCCCAAACTTTAAATGGTGCTTCGGTACCTTTGACCACGTGCCTCTTATTGTCCTTGACAAGGTATTTGTTCATGGGAAGTGATAGATAAGCAGCAGACCTGCAGTCCGTTTTCTCCCATTACAAGTCAGATCTGCTCGTAAATATACCGAGGACCAATTTCCTGCAGCCAAACCTCATAGTATTTGCCAGTGGGGGAGTCCTTTTCTATAACAGCACACACATGATGGTTCAGGATTGCTTACAATAAACAAATCTGAGATCTATGGGAAATGTTACCAAGCCAAGTAACTGAGCCCCAATTCAGAATAGCTCCTTCTTTGTGAAATCACCTCGTGCATCATTTAGAGACCTCCTGACGTACTCATATATTGCTAGCAGAACTATAAAATGGTCAAAAATCATTTTGGAAAACAGTTTGTCAGTGTTTTCATCTGCTTGGGCTGTCATAACAAAATATCGTAAACTGGGTGGCTTAAAGAAACAGACATTTATTCCTCACGGTTCTGGAGGCTAGAAGTCCAAGATCAAGGTGCCAGGGGATGGGTTCCTGGTGAGAGCTCTCCTCCTTCTTGCAGACATCTGCCTTCTTGCTGTGTCCTTACATGGGCTTTCCTTGGAGCAGAAACGCAGTGGGGAGGGGGGCGCAGGGACTCTCCCTTTTCTCATAAGGCCATTAATCCCCTCATGACCTAATCTAACCTTACTTACCTTCCAAGAGCCCCATCTCCAAATACTGTCACATTAGGGGTTAGAAGTTCAACATATGAATTTGGGGGGCACAAACATTCAGTCCATAACAGCAAGTTCTGCATAAAATTAAACATATACCTACGCTATGACCCAGTGATTTTATTCCTAGGTATTTACCCAAAGGAAAGAAAACATACATTCACAAAAAGACTTGTAGAAGGATATTTATAGCAATTTCAGTCCTAACAGATAACACCTGAAAACAATACTAATAACCATCATTAGGAGGATGGATAAGCTAATTTCAGTATGTTTATTGTTTAATTTCAGTATTGTTTATTCATCTGCTTGGGCTGCCATAACAATAAACTACAGATCTGGTGGCTTAAACAGCAGAAATTTATTTTCTCATAGTTCTAGAGGCTGAGGAGTCCAAGATCAAGGTTCCAGCTGATCCATTTTCTGGTGAGGGCTCTCAAACCTGACATCTCGAAGGCCTGAGAACCAGGGGGACCAATGCAGTGAGTCCAAAGGCTCCAGAACCAGGAGTGTCGATGTCCAAGGGCAGCAGCACATGGATGTCCCGCTTAGGCAGAAAGCAAATTGGTCCTTCCTCTGCCTTTCTGTCCTATTCAGGCCTTCACTGGATCAGATGACGCCCACTGCATTGGTGAGGGTGATCTTTACTCAGTCTGATTCAAATGCTCATCTCTCCCAGAAACACAGACACGCCCAGAAATAACGTTTTACCAGCTATCCGGGCATCCCTTAGCCCAGTCAAGTTAACACATGAAATTAACCATTCAAACAAGCCAAAGACAATCTGTGACATATTTGAACACCCAAAGCCTGGAACATAGGAAATAAAATGAATTCTAATAAATCAATACAAAAAAGTACAGACAACCCAATACAAATGGACAAAAGACATTAACAGGCGTTTCACAAAAGAGGGTATCCAGCTGGCCAATACCTGTATGAAAAGGGGATCAACCACGTGAGCCATTAAACTAAAAATGAGTTCTCACTACTCATCCGCCAGATTGCCGGGAGCGGGGACAGACAGCCTCGCAATAATCTGTGTCGCTGAGAATGTGGAGCAACAGGAACCTCCACGCACTGACGGTAGCAATAAATTGGTCCCATCACTGAGGAAATCAGTGTGGTGTTATATAATAAAATGAAACAGACTCGTGCCCCGGAACCCGCAACTCCACTACAAGGTACACACTCGAGAGAGCTCTTGCGTGTGCGCACCTGTACCTGAGCTTGGCATCCTCTCGAGAACTGGGTCTGAGAAGAGGACCTGCCCCTAGCTAGTCATTCTGGGTTGCAGTCCTACAGAACCACAGTGGGGGGACTGACTAGAATGACTGGAACACGGAGGATGGAAAGCCATGCTAAGGGTGCGTCACTGGGCTGGTTACCATTGTGAGTAACCGGGGCTCAATCCTGTTGGAGACCCTCCGGGAAATTGTGGAGAGTGGCCTTCGGAATCATCCACTTGTGACTTGGGAGTGGGGAGTATTTATCTTCTGGCTTTTGGACCCATTCGCCAAGGGTCGTGGCCATGGGGGGTTAATGTTCTGCACTCGTGGGTTTTCACATTGCTCAGTGGAACCCTACTTATGTCCCGCGTGGCAGTTGGCACAGAGGCCCTGAGGCAGAAAGCAAGGGACATGCAGACTGGTGAGGTAACCTGCTGCCGTCTGTACCACCATTAGTTGGTTACCACAGCAACAACAGGAGAAAACAGGAGCCCAGAGAAGTGAGACAGAACATAAAGGATACCAACACACCAGAACACAAGACTGTTCATAAAACTTTATTATTGGAAACAAGCCAGCTTCCCATCGATACGAGAATGTGTTTAAGGGCGGTGCGTTCATACAGTCCTCTGCCACACCATGTTGGCCACGTTCTCGCTGGGTACTGCTGACTCCACCTTATTTTAGTGTATGTGTAGTGAGCAATTTGATTCTGCTTTTAGATGAACTGGAAGCAATGCCCTCCTGTCACAGCGAAGTGTAGGACGGTCACGGTCCTTACAGAGCAAGAGGATGGGCTTTGGCCTCAGACGGACTTGGCGCTAATCTTCATCATTCGCTCGGCTTCCTCCGCCATAAAATGATAACCATCCCTACCTTGTGTCTATTTCACAGCACAGAACGCTTACCCCGCACCACACACTGTTCTAAGCCTCTCCAAATATTAACCCGTTCCATCCTCCCATCCCTCACTCCCATGATGTAAATACTGTTTTATGCGTTTCCTAATGAAGGAACCGGGCACAGAGAGCTTACGTAACTCGGCAGGGCCACACAGCTGGTGAGTGGAGGAGTGCGCTGAGCCGGGATTTGAACGCCCCCCTGTCTGGCTGCAGAACCCGTTCCATCCAGCGGGAAAGGCGCATCCCCGGCCCAGCCGCGCAGAGAGGACTGCGCAGCGTGTCTGCCGTGCGTGCGGAGCCCCACCTCCCCACGCGGCGCACGGCTGCGAGGGCGGCCCCGGGGCCCCGCCCCCGGGCGCCTGCGGCGGGGGCAGCGGGTTCTTCTCCCGGTCCGCCGTCGGGGGCCGCTGCCCGCGGTCCCCGGGGCCGGGCGCGCCCCGCAAGATGTGCGGGCGCCGCGGCCGGCAGCCCGGGCCCCGCCTGTGCTGGCTACTGTGCTGCAGCGCCCTGCTGTCCCCGGCCACGGGCTACGTGATCGTGAGCTCCGTGTCCTGGGCCGTCACCAACGAGGTGGACGAGGAGCTAGACAGCGCCTCCACCGAGGAGGCGCTGCCCGCGCTGCTGGAAGACTCGGGCAGCATCTGGCAGCGGAGCTTCCCGGCCTCGGCGCACGAGGAGGAGTCTCACCTGCCGCCCCCGGAGGGCACCGCCCGCGCCAGGCCGCCCCCTGCGCCGCCCGGGATGTTCTCCTACCGGCGCGAGGGCAGCGCGAGGCTGCGCCCGGGCACCGCCCGCTTCCTGGCCCACGCCAGCGCCTGGGGCTGTCTGGCCACCGTGTCCGCCCACGAGAAGGTAAGCCACCCGACCGGGAGCGGCGTGCAGGGAACAGGGAGAGCCTGGGGCCACTCCCGCGCTCGGATCCAGGTCTAGCAGACGTGCGCTGGAGGCTGGATCGGCGTGGACAGCGTGTAATTAATGCAGCCAGATTGTGCTTCGGTTACCCTGGCACCCTGGCAAAGGCAGGAGGGGTGGGGGTTGGTGCTGGGGGAGAGGACGACAAGCAGGCTTCCTGCCAGGTGGATGGGGACCGAAGCGCAGTCGAGAAGCACAGTCTTGAAACGGCCAAAGAGCTGTGCAAATAACCAGCGCCCGACCAGAGACCTGGACAAAAGAAGCCTGAGCCACCTTTGGCATCACCGAGTAGCGCGTCCAGCCCCTGCCCGCCCATAGACCAGAGCTGCCCCATCACTTACTGACCCCGAACCGGGGCTCTGGCGGAAATTTGCATTTTAAAAAATGGAATTCGAGAACTGTTCTGGAAAGGAGATTTATTGTGCAAAGCGTGTAAATGTTGGAGTGACAGCGCTGTCGTCAGCTGCAGCTTTCATCGTTCGTTTCACAGATGTTTTACTCACCTGTTAGACATGATTCCACCTGAAGTGGAAATGCCGTGGATACATGATGAGGATGTAACATCCATACGTGTACACCTTCCAGAAAGCTTTTAGGGCTGTTAAGACCGATGTAAGGGTTTTATTACAGGGCAGTAATTTGAACTCCTATTTATTTCATGCAAAAAAAAAATACTGTTTTATGGAGTGTGTAAGTCATTGGCCAGGGGAAAGGTTCTGGGCCCAGCTCTGGGTCTCACCAGCTCAGAGACTGTGGCCAAGTCAATGGGTTCTCCGCTTTGCTTTCCTCATCTATGAAATTAAGTGGTGGACTAGGTAGTTTTGAACGTCCTTTTTTGCTTTGAAAAAAAAAAATATCTAAATGACAACTTTTTTTTTTTTTTTTGGCGGTACGCGGGCCTCTCATTGTTGTGGCCTCTCCCGTTGCGGAGCACAGGCTCTGGACGCGCAGGCCCAGCGGCCATGGCTCACGGGCCCAACCGCTCCGCGGCATGTGGGATCTTCCTGGACCGGGGCAAGAACCCGTGTCCCCTGCATCGGCAGGCGGACTCTCAACCACTGCGCCACCAGGGAAGCCCGACAACTTTATTTTGATGAGAAATGATCATAAGGTCTTTCACAGCTTCCAAATAGTTCTTCACAGCTATATCTTATACTCCTAAGACATACCTTCGGAAGATATGAAGCTTAAATATGAAGCTGATCTTGGTTTAAAACACAGATCACTTCAAGCAATTAAAACTCTAGTGCCAGTGTATTCAAGGTATTATGACTTTCAACATCCCTTTTCTTAGCTTTGTTAGTAGTTCCCTTTTCCAGTATTGACGTATACTCCGAATGCAATAAATTCAGAGAACATTTACCACGTGCCTGGCACGTGTGCAAGACATGACTCTACTCAGTTTGTGAGTGACCAGCTGAGAAACAGGATCTGGGAATGACATATTAGCATTTTGTAGGATTCCTCAACATTGGGTTTTCTAAAAGATTAAAACCACCCCTTATCACAATTCTACACACTGTTGTCATGCGACACTTCAAAGACAAAGACAGCCCCGAGTTCTGAGCTAAGTAACAATGAGGAACGCTCTGTGAAGGGTAAAGGTCATGATGCTGGACCCAGCAGGGCTTGGGAGAAACCTAAGAAGTATTTGTGTACGTGTCTGAGAATTTCATCTGCTCTACTGGATGATCGTGAGCAAAACATTGGTTTAGCATGTTTATGTGTCTTCCTTGAAGCTAGAAGGATAAGAAACCAAATTCCCATAAGTTGCTGAGTTATCCTATTAAAATATTATTGATTACAATTTTAAAATGTGACTAATAAGTGAGAAAGTGGTGTGACCCTAAAGGAAACAATACCAGAAAGTTCCTGGAGTCCAAAGACCAGGTAAGATGTTAGGTTAAGACTTAGATTCTGGGCTTCCCTGGTGGCGCAGTGGTTGAGAGTCCGCCTGCCGATGCAGGGGACATGGGTTCGTGCCCCGATCCGGGAAGATCCCACATGCCGCGGAGCGGCTGGGCCCATGAGCCATGGCCGCTGGGCCTGCGCGTCCGGAGCCTGTGCTCCGCAATGGGAGAGACCACGACAGTGAGAGGCCCGCGTACCGCAAAAAAAAAAAAAAAAAAAAAGACTTAGATTCTATCCCCAAAGTTGCCAAAAATATGGGGGAGGTGGTGAAGGCAGTGGGGCTCCCAAGGGCTAGCTTGTGAGAAAGGTTTTAGTGACCCTCCACCCTTCCATGATTTTCATTGCCTTTACCCCAAATAACTTTCAGTTTAATAGAGTGTGTTTGCTGTGTACCTGCAGCTTCAAGAATAATCCCCTCACCATCCCTCCTCTACAGATGCCACTGCTAAGCTCCTCTGTAGGAATTCTGGAGCCGTCACTGGGTGATGTGGGCAGGTGGGGAACCACTTTGCTTTGATTCATGACCTGTCAAAACCACGGTGATACCATGCTGCCCTCGCACCCCCAATGCTATATTTCCTGGTCAGAGACACAGACTGAGCTCCCAGCTCAAGTCAATCCACAACCCTGCATTGAAAAGGCCTTTTTTGGTGTTTGTTAGATCCCAGGACTGCCGTTTGGGAACTGCCTGCCGGTCAGTGACGGCCCCCTCAACAACAGCACGGGGGTTCCTTTCTTCTATGTGACACCCAAGGACCTCCTGGTGGCTGATCTGATGAAGAACCCCACGGCCTCCCTCCTGCTGCCAGAATCTGAAGGAGAGTTCTGCAGGTAGGCAAGGGCCCGGCCTCCCCCATCCAGGTGCTCTGCACGAGGCAGGGAGGCTGTGGCTTTTTTTTTATTTTAATTAATTAATTTATTTGTTTTTGGCTGTGTTGGGTCTTCGTTTCTGTGCGAGGGCTTTCTCTAGTTGTGGCAAGCGGGGGCCCCTCTTCATCGCGGTGCGCGGGCCTCTCACTATCGCGGCCTCTCCCGTTGCGGAGCACAGGCTCCAGACGCGCAGGCTCAGTAATTGTGGCTCACGGGCCCAGTTGCTCCGCGGCATGTGGGATCTTCCCAGACCAGGGCTCGAACCCGTGTCCCCTGCATCGGCAGACAGATTCTCAACCACTGCGCCACCAGGGAAGCCCGAGGCTGTGGCTTTAACGGGGCCCTGAGTTGCAAAGCATTGTCTTTGCCACTTGGCTAGGGGGCAGGTTCTGGGCCTGGCTCTGGGTCTCACCAGCACCGAGACTGTGGCTAAGTCACTGGGTTCTCCACATTGCTTTCCTCATCTATGAAATTAAGTGGTGGACTAGGTAGTTTTGAAGGTTCTTTTTTGCTTTGAAAAAAATTATTGAAATGACGACTTTATTCTGATAAAGTGATCTTAACTTCTTATGTGGCTTCCAAATGGTTTTTCACAGTTATATCTTAGGCTCCTAAGACACATCTCCAGAAGATACAAAACTTAAATATGAAGCTGATCTTGGTTTAGAATACAAGTCATTGCAAACAATTAAAAGCCTAGAGCCAATGTGTTCCAGATACATTGGCAACGTATGTTGTAGAAATGTATTTTCACGTGGAAAGAGTATATATAGCCGTGGAATCAGATCAATAGAATTCTACCACTCACCAAGCTGTGTGATTGGGGGCAAGTTATTGAACCTTTGGAGCCTCCGTTTCCTCATCTGTAAAATGGGAATAGTAGTTTCTACCTCCTAGGGTGATGGAGAGAGTTGGAAAGATTTGCAGCGTCTCGCACAACACTGCATAGAGAAATGGCAGCTCTCTTTGTTACGGCAACGGTGGGGGTGGGGGAGGGGAGGGGAGGGGAGTGAAGGAAGAGCCAGTGGTTTGTCTCCAAGGCACATGCAGCATAGAATACACTTATTGTTTTGCAAATTAATTTCTACCTGCCCCAGTGAGGTGTGTGCAATAAAGACCCAGGGTCCCTTAAATCACTTTCTCAAAAACTCTCTCAAGGAAAGGACAGTTGGGCAAAAATGGAACGCTGTATCCAACACCTTTGTCTGAAATCAGAATGTGGAGCTTGAGGTCCAATCCTGCCGCTGCCGTGTCTGCGCCGAGCTTGGGGAGGGTGGGGGGCGGGACGCCCGTGGGAGGGCACCCATGCAGTAGCAGCAGAGGCAGCGGGGGACCTTGGGCAAGTCCCTTCACCTGTAATGTAGTGATGCTTTTAGAACTGGGATAAGATACCCCCAGCTCCAAAATGCTATGACTCTTTATGCAAAATATGAAAAACACATTCAGCAAACAAATGTGTCAGTTCTTTGAGGAGGGGAAGTGGTAATAATCAAAGCAACAATGCACCATAAAATGCAGCCTGGATAGGACCCTGTCGCTTACCCCTGGGAGCTGGTGGGAGATCCATCCATCAGGGTGGGGGCAGTTCAGCTGACCCAGTGCCCTATCGGGGCTGGCAGGAAGCCAGGAAAAGGAGTGCCTCCTCTTTTCATGGAATAGTCTCCTTGTTCTTGACTATTTCATGGAATAGTCTCAACAAGCTTGCTGTTACTAGAAGTATATTCCCAGGTACCTTTCTAGACGTCTGAGGTGTTCCTCATTCAGGCAGCCTAAAGGCAGCCATTGTGCAGGGCACGTTGATCGCAGACCCCAGAGCACACCTGTCCCTGGAGGTGGGCACAGAATAGAGCAGAGGACGTACCGCAGCACTCAGGTTGTGGAGGGAATTGTCTCCTGGAAGGTCCCGGGCAGCCGTCGGCAGGAGCTTGGGGCCGTGAGAAATCCAGCTTAGAGAGGCCCTCTCTGGGGGCTGGGGCTGGGCACGCTTGGGGCCATGTGTGCGGACCCTCTTCGCAGCAGGTCGCTCTTGGAGTTGCAGACCTCCGTGCAGCACACCAGGGTACCTGGATGAGGCAACTCACGGCCGGAGGGGACCACCCAGCCCCACCCCACCCCCCAGGGCCAAGGCCACCAGTATCCCAGACCCTTGTAACTCTGGCCTGGAGGAGGAGGGATGAGCCACCACCCACTGGTACCCCTCTGTCTAAGCCCTCATGTGAAACTCTACTCCCTCGCACTGTGCCAGCTTCTGAAGTCTTAAAATACAATGTAAATAAATATCTACACAGTTAACTGTGGCCTTAGTAAGCATCGCGCCTCAAAGCAGGGATTGTCAGACAATGAGGCTCGTTGTCCCCCCGGGTCCACTACTTTCCAGGACCTGCTTCAGCCCAGGTGTGATTCATCTGCGTGAAACTCACATTCCAAGTGCAGCATCACCCTGTAGGTTTTGCCTCCAGAATCTTGGTAATGTTGAGCAGAGACTTAACAAGTCAAAGGCGGGCAAAGAGCAGAGCCCTGAATTGAACAGCGCTCCTCGGGCCACGGGAGCGTAAAGAAGCATCAGGTGGAAACGTCCGTGGCTAAGAACGTCCCTGACAAGCACCTGCGTGAAGTTCAAGGGGCCGCCTGCAAGGCTGCAGGAAGCTGCCCCTCCTGCCTGATCCCGGCCTGCAGAGATTCCCACGGAGCAGGGAGAGCCAGAAAAGCACCCACTTCTCACGGTGATGACGGTAAATCCAGGACACCTGATCCTTTGACCTTTGGAAAGCATGAGAATCGCCTCCGTTCCGTGAAGCAGGTGTTCTTGTGAACTGCAAACTTTCAGCAGCATTTTTACCCTCAGATCTGGTGCATTCTGTGCGCTCATGTCCCTCTGCCTGTCTGTGCACTGGGGTGGAGGTGGATTTTCCCTAAGCGGGAAGACAAAGCCAGGACCCGGCCTGTCTACACGATGCCTCCTGAGACTCCTGTAGGCCTGGGGGGCCATGTTTGTCTGAGGAGCCCTTAGAGCCTGAACCATAAACCAAGGTCGGACAGAGAGGGAGCAGCGTGGCCACTGATGCTCTGAGAGGAGGAAAGAGGTGCCTTCCCAGCCGTTTCCTGCAGGGTCCACTGGGCATCTCAGCTGCAGGCCTGCCTCTGCATCCAGCAGGGTTAGCCCTGGTTCCTGCAGAGTCTGGACTGGGGCAGTCTGGTGAGCTCGACCTCCACCGACAGGACATAGCTTGAGAAGGAAGCCGTCCAACAAACAGAAGTGAATGTAAGTCTGATTCCACTGCAAGGGCAGGCTGAGCTGGCCCTCTGTACTTTAGAGCTCCGTTGGGTGTACAGGACAATTGTATGTATAATGTGTATGTGTTTAATAAGCAGATGGGTGGACAAGACAGAGGGAGAGAGGGAGAGAGAGGGATGATGATAGATAGATAGATGTGTGTGTGTGTCTTCACATACTCAACTATTATCTGTTCTGGGAACATATACTACGGTTGCCCCCAACTGGTCTCCCCAGTTCACGCTCTCTCACCTTGATTTCATCCTCAATCCAATATCTGAAGTAATATTTCAAAACCCATATAAGACCCTGGGATTCTCCTGCTTAAACTCTTTCACTGCTTAAACTCTCCTGCTTAAACTCTTTCAGTTTGCTTAAATAGCAAACTCCTGAATGTGGCCTAGGAGGCCCTGCCTGGAGGACACCTGCCTCCCTCTCAGAATAAATAATAGTGGCTAATCCTTTGCTGATTGACTTAGTATGTGACTTATACCCTAGTTTTATTAAATGGAGAGATTTAACCTGAACACTTGTAATCTAAACTGATGTATGTGTCTGGAATACAGCTAAGAAATGCTTTTTAAAAAAATTGAGATATAATTGATGTATAACGTTGTACATGGTGTTAATTTGATACATGTGTGTATTGCAATGTGGTTATCCCTGAAGTCTTAGCCAACGTCTCTGTCACGTCACATAATTATCATTTCTTTTTTGGGGTGAGAACATTTAAGATCTAGTCTTTCAGCAACTTTGAAGTTTATAATACAGTATTGGGGGCTTTTTTGTTGGGTTTTGTTGTTGTTTTTTTAAATTTTATTTTTTTTGGCTGCGTTGGGTCTTAGTTGCGACACACGGGATCGTAGCTGCTGCGCTCGGGCTTCTCTTTAGTTGTGGTGTGCGGATTTTCTCTTCTCTAGTTGAGGCACGTGAGCTCAATAGCTGTGGCACTCGGGCTTAGTTGCCCAGCGGCACGTGGGATCTTAGTTGCTTGACCGGGGATCCAACCCACGTCCTCTGCATTGGAAGGCGGATTCTTTACCACTGGGCCACCAGGGAAGTCCCTGTAACACAGTACTGTTGAATATACTCACTGTGTTGTGCATCAGATCTCCAGGACTTATTCGTCTTCTAACTGCGCGTTTGTGCATTTTGACCAACATCTCCCCAGTTCCCGAACCCCCAGGCACTGGTAACCTGGTAACCATTAAATCTGTTTCTATGAGTCTGGCTTTTTTAGTTTCCACATATAAGGGATATCGTGCAGTATTTGTCTTTGTCTGATTTATCTCAGCATAATGTCCTCAGAGTCCATCCATGTATTGCAAACGGCATCATCTCACCCTTTCTTATGGCTGAGTAGTATTCAATGGTATATACAGGTACCACACCTTCTTTATCCATTCATCTGTTGATGGACATTTAGGTTGTTTCCACATCTAGGCTATTGTAAATAGTGCTGCTATGAACATTGGGGTGCATGTATCTTTTCGAATTAGAGTTTTCATCTTTTCTGGATATATGCCCAGGAGTGGGATTGCTGGATCATATGGTAGCTCTATTTTTAGTTTTTTAAGGAACATCCATACTGTTCTCTATAGTGGCTATACCAATTTACATTCCCACCAACAATGTAGGAAGGTTCCCTTTTCTCCACACCCTCTCCAGCATTTATTACTTGTAGACGTTTTGACGATGGCCATTCTAACCAGTGTGAGGCGATACCTCATTGTAGTTTTGATTTGCATTTCTCTAGTAATTAGCGATGTTGAGCATCTTTTCGTGTACCTGTTGGCCATATGTATGTCTTCTTTGGAGAAATGTCTATTCAGATCTTCTGCCCAGTTTTTGATTGGGTTGTTTATTCTTTTGATATTGAGTTGTATGAGCTGTTTGTATATTTTGGATATTAACCCCTTGTCAGTCGCATCATTTGCACATATTTTCTCCCAGTCCATAGGTTGTCTTTTTGTTTTGTTGATTGTTTCCTTTGCTGTACAAAAGCTTTTAAGTTTGATTACGTCCCATTTGTTTACGTTTGCTTTTATTTCTTTTGCCTTTGGAGACTGATCTAAGCAAATATGCCTATGATTTATGTCTGAGAATGCTTTACCTATGTTCTCTTCTAGGAGTTTTATTTAGGTCTTTAAACCATTTTGAGTTTAGTTTTGTGTATGGTGTGTGCGGGTGTTCTAACTTCATTGATTTATGTGTAGCTGTCCAGCTTTTCCCAACACCATTTGTTGAAGAGACTGTCTTTCCTCCATTGTTGTTCTTGCCTTCTTTGTCGAAGGTTAATTGGCCATAGGTGTGTGGGCTTATTTCTGGGCTCTCGATTCTGTTCCATTGATCTACTTGTCCATTTTGGGGGGCACAGTCGTCTTGACTCCCATCTCAGGACATATTGAATTAGGTGCTATTACCCTGTCCTTCTTCCTAGAGGAGAAAATTTGGAAAATGAATCAGACAGGATGATAAGTAGAGAATGACTTTCAGTACTGAAAAAGGACAGAGTAACCAAGGAAAGTTTCTGGAGTATCTTACCTATTCAGCACCTCGCTTTGTGCTGGAGAGGGAAGGGGAAATCTGCGGGCCTTCTGGCTTCATGGGTAGCTGGAGTCAAGATAGTCCGAGAGTGGAAAAGACAGAATAAGTGAGAACAGCGTCTAGATTGCTACAGGGAGGCTATAAAGAGCAAACTCTCACAAATTAGAGTAGTAGAGTGACTTTCAATTCCATGGAGACAGAGTGAGGGTGACATACCATAATGATCTGGACAGCCTTGCCCCTCCCCCAGCCCAAAGATGAGAACCACTTGGGAGACGAGGCTTCGTAGTTTGAAGGAGCTCGGAGGTGAGTTCTGACACTTCTTTAGGTTGGTTAGGACGTGGGGTGGGTCTGATAGGCGTTTCCTGGGTTTCCAGTGAAGGCTGCTGAGAACTGCGTCCAGCCCCCGGATGACTCACATCATTTATAAAACAAAGTCAAGTTACAGTCTGAGAATGGTAGGAAGGGAAGTGGCTTTTCCACCTCATCATTCATTACATCCATCCAAACCAGAACCTACAAACATGTCTTGCCTAATTATTGTTCGTTTGTTTACAGTTTGTTTTATTCACTTATTCCGTTTACCCCTTTGTGCTGTGATTTCTTCATTTAATTCATTCGATGAATTAGGGATGTGAATCTGTTTCCTAGCTCAGGTGAAGATGACGAGTTGAGAATAAGATTCCAGTTTGCAAAATTCACCAGCAATCAGCAACCTCTTCTTTCCCATTTCCTCTCCCTTCAACACATCAGCCTGTACAGATGCTCCTGGGACTCAGTGAATTTATGCTCAGACCGGGGGCCCAGTTGTATGGAGGTTCACTAAAAATTGACTTGACAAAGAAAGCCCACTTGAGAAATTTCTCTTCCATTACAACGTCTTTCCTTCCCGAGCACGCAGGCCTGAATGCCGTGGGCCTACGTTTTGCATCTTCTTAGCCAAAGCAAAGCAAGCCCTCGGGACCAGAATGAACCGCATTCTGCTGGCATAGGCTCATCTTTCGTGTTGAAGATCTGGAAATAAATGGAATCCGGAGGCTTTTCCTAAAATGAAAAAATGTTTTCATTTGATAGTTTGGACAAATGCTAGGTTTCTAGAAAGACAGAGTTGATTATCAAGAAAGGAAGATCTGAAGACGCTTTTTTTCCTTTTCCCCAAAAGGCTTTTAACAACAGGTGGTCGTGGCCATTGCCATGGGTCACAGCCCCTGTCCTGTCCCAGGCCGAAAGCATCCCTGCCCAAACAGTGGTCAGAGCTCTAACTGACCAGGCCTCTGTGATTTGGCATCAGAGGAGATGCTAACATTCTAGTTTTTAAAGGTATCTAGTTCCTGAAGGAGGGGTGCCAGACCATGACTAGATTGAAGCCCTGTGGGCATATTGGGCCAAGAATGGGAGCCTTTCAGAATGATGACCCATAAGGGGTGCCTATTACAGAGGCAATTCAGCGCTGCAGAATCACACATCAATAGGTGTTGCTCACGTACAGTTTCGGGAATGTGCTTGAGCGTAGATGCCTGCCCTAGCCTATGAGCAGGTCCTGCATTTGATAGGCATGTTGACAGGAGAAGAAACTGCTTTGGTGAAACAGCATAAATAAGAGGGGGCTGTTGGTGGGCGGGTGGACCTGCCTTTATGTGCCGCTATGTGCCGTGGGCACCAGATGAACACTTTGCACAGACAACCAAATTGTATGCACTGCGTTTAATCCTTTTTTTCTGTGCTGAAAATAAAAAGAGATTCCAGAAATCTAAATGCCCGTTAGCCACCTCTATGTTTTTAACTGTTTTTGTCAGAAGAAAAGATATTGTTGAATGATAGCTGAAAGCCTCAGCCCAGCCTAATTCCAAACGCAGGCTCTGCGAGTTGCTGCCTAGAACTGCGGAGAGGGCGCGCTTCCATGGTTCTTTAGATGAGCCCCGTCAGATGAGCTCACAGAATAAGCCTGTGCTTACAGCCTTCTAATAGCCAAGATGTGTCTCACGTCCACCTGGGACACGACGAGCATTTCAAAGTACAGGGCCCAGCCCTAATCAGATAAAGACGCTGAGTTCCAGTTCTCTTCTCTGAATTGTGTTCATTCCCCTTGAAGGCAACATATAAATCTTCTAAATAAATTGCTCTCTGGCCAGATTCATGTCACCTCTTCTCCTATGCCCACACATTCCTGTAATCAGAAAGTTAACGTTAGCTCAAGTAACTTTTATTTATTTGTTTGTTTGTTTTATTTTATTTATTTATTTTTGGCTGTGTTGGGTTTTTGTTGCTGCGTGCGGGCTTTCTCTAGTTGCGACGGGGGCTACTCTTTGTTGCGGTGCGCAGGCTTCTCATTGCAGTGGCTTCTCCTGTCGTGGAGCATGGGATCTAGACACACGGGCTTCAGTAGTTGTGGCACGTGGGCTTAGTTGCTCCGGGGCATGTGGGATCTTCCCAGACCAGGGCTTGGACCCGTGTCCCCTGCATTGGCAGGCGGATTCTTAACCACTGTGCCACCAGGGAAGCCCTCAAGTAGCTTTTAAAAGAGCTGTCTGGGGACTTCCCTGGCGGTGCGTGTTCGAGCCCTGGTCCGGGAAGATCCCACATGCCCCAGAGCAACTAAGCCCGTGTGCCACAACTACTGAGCCTGCACTCTAGAGCCTGCGAGCCACAACTACTGAGCCTGCGTGCCACAAATACTGAGCCCACGTGCCACAACTACTGAAGCCCGTGCACCTAGAGCCCGTGCTCCGGAACAAGAGAAGCCACTGCGATGAGAAGCCCGTGCACGCAACGAAGAGTAGCCCCTGCTCGCCACAACTAGAGAAAGCCCAGGTGCAGCAACAAAGACCCAGTGCAGCCAAAAATAAATAAATAAATAAATAAAATTTAAAATAAAATAAAAGAGCTGTCTGGGAGGAGTCAGAGAACCCCACAGAGAGAAAGCTTAGTGAGCAGATGTTTGAGTATTCTCTTCCTTCTTCTACTCATTTCTCTGGCCAGCCCACCTAGCAACCTGCAACCACTTCTCTCTCCCTTATTTTGTTTCAGCTCCATGAATTTTTGTCCCCATGGTTCCCAGGGGATCCATTTCCTGAAGCCACTGATGATTCCAGTTTCTCTGTCCTTATGTTACCATTTTCCTGCATCTTCCAGCTACTTCTTGCCATCCGGTTCACAACCATTCTACTTACCTGTTAGACATGATTCCACTGTGAGCTGAAATGACATGAATTGACAATGAGGTTGTAGGTCCCATACATATACACCCGCCAGAACGCTTTTAGAGTTGTTAAGGCAGATGTAAGCATCTTATTACAAGGCCCCTAGCCTCTGGCAGTCACCAATTTATCTTCTGTCTCCGTGGACTTGCCTATCCTGGACATTTCCTATAAATGGAATCATATAATATGTGGCTTTTTAAACTTAACTATAGTTGATTTACAATATTGTGTTAGTTGCAGGTGTACATCTTCAGGTTTTCCATTATAGGTTATTATTAAGATACTGAATATAGTTCCCCGTGCAGTACAGTAAATCCTTGTTGCTTACCTGTTTTATATGTAGTGGTGTGTATCTGTTAATACCATACTCCTAATTTATCCCTCCCCTTCCCTTTCCTTTTTGGTAACCATAAGTTTGTTTTCTACGTCTGTGAGTCTGTTTCTGTTTTGTAAATAAGTTGTATTTTGGGGGGGGATTCCACATGTAAGTGATGTCATATAATATTTGTCTTTCTCTGTCTGACTTCACTTAGTATGATAATCTCTAGATCCGTCCATGTTGCTGCAAATGGCAATATTTCATTCCTTTTTTTACGGCTGAGTGATGGTTCATTGTATATGTGTACCACATCTTCTTTATCCATTCATCTGTTGATGGACACAAGTTACTTCCATGTCCTGGCTATTGTAAATAGTCTGCTATGAACATTGGTGTGTATTATGTGGGTTTTGTGACTACTTTCTTTCACTTAGCACAGTGTTTTCTGGGTTCGTTATGTTGTAACATGTATCAGTACTTCATTCGTTTTTCTAGACAAATACTATTCCATTGTACGAATATGCCACATCTTCTTTATCCAGCCATCAGTTGATGGAAATTTGTTTCCACATTTTGGCTGTTACAATGCGGCTGTGAGTATTTGTGTGTAAGTTCTGTATGGACATATGTTTTCCATTCTCTTTGGTATATATCTAGGTGTGGAATTGCTGGATCACATGGTAACTGTGTTTAACGTTTTGCAGAACTGTCTTCCTCAGTGGCTGCGCCGCTTTACATTCCCACCAGCAATGTATGAGGGCTCCAGCTCGTCCACATTCTCGCCAACACTTGTTATTGTCTGCCTTTTTTTTTTTTTTTTTTTTTTTTTGCAGTACTCAGGCCTCTCACGTTGTGGCCTCTCCCATTGCGGAGCACAGGCTCCAGACGCGCAGGCTCAGTAGCCATGGCTCATGGGCCCAGCCGCTCCGATGCATGTGGGATCTTCCTGGGCCGGGGCACGAACCCGTGTCCCCTGCATCGGCAGGTGGACTCTCAACCACTGCGCCACCAGGGAAGCCCTTGCCTGCCTTTCTTATTATAGCTATCCTAATGGGTGCAAAGTGGTGTCGCACTGTGGTTTTTTTATGCATTTCCCTGATGACTAATGATGCTGAGTGTCTTCTTATGTGTTTATTGGCTATTTGTAAATCTTCTTTGGAGAACTGTCTATTCAAAGCCTTTACCTATTTTTAAATTGGATTATTTGTCCTTTTATATTAGATTGTAAGAGTTCTTTATGCATTCTGGATATGACCCTTATCAGACATATAATCTGCAAGTATTTTCCTAATGCATTTTTATCTAATTTTCTCTTCTTTTGTCATTGGAAGAAACAGAAAAACTAAAGATTCAATATGACATTCCAATTGTACATATTCTTGATCAATGTCCTTTTGCTTCTTCCTTTTTTTTTTTTCTTTCCCTAACTTTTAAATTTGGGCTTTTTTAAAAAAAAAAAAAAGATTTTTTAAAATTGAAGTATCTTTTGCTTCTATAAGCTGGGCCTTCCCCATGAGAAAAACACACAATTGAAGTAACTTTCCTGAGATAATACAGAAGTGTACCTAAATTATCTAGTGTGTAGAAATACTAAGAAAATGTCTGACCAAGGAAAGAAAAAGATTTTAATTAATCGGCTTACGAAGGGATTTGAGAAGGAAAGCTGATACTCTAATAATGTAAAGACAAAGTAGGAGATACTGATAATGAATTCAATTGAACATTAATGGAATTAGGCATCCTTTGTACAAAGGAACATACTAAATGTGGCATTGAGAATGAGAATTTGTCCTTCCAATGATATTCATTGAGCACTTCACTAATGCCAGGCGTGCATAGGTAAGACCTAAGAGACACAGGCTCCTCCCTGCTTACTTGTCATCAGTCATTTGAATCCAGAGAGTGAGATCTAACACATGACCACATATATAAAGGGCCCCCCTTTGTTAAAACCATGCCCTTCCACAACAGGGGAGGAGTAGAATTCCACATTGTAGCTGTGATTTCCACCAGCTCAGCATCTTTACTTCCTGTCTGTCCATCCACTTCTCCATCCTTTCCGTTTCATCCAACTCAACCTGACTTGGCCTTCAAATGTAAGATACTAACCTCCTGAAAGTTCCTTCCATTCTTTACTGCTCTATTCCCATCTTAAGGCTGTGTTCAAATTTTCTAGTCCCAGTAATTGTTCCCCAGGATGCATTTCATTTTCTGTCTGACTTTCTTTCTTTTCACTCGTGAGGACTGCCTGGGTCTCAGTCCCTGGGCCCAGACCCAGACCCCTCCCTCCGAGAAGACCACTCGGCCCCCTTAGTCTGCCAGGACAGGGGGTGTTTGCACGCACACCCGGCCCCTTGCTGATCCTGCTTCACTCGCTTCCTTTCCGCCTTTTTCTCCTGGTTGACTGAGCTGCAGGCAAATGTGACTCATGCAGCAGCAAGGCTTTCCCTGGAAAATGGGACAAGACTCCAGTGTACTTAGAAGTGCTTTCAGCCTGGCAGAGCCCTGTCCATCCACTCCTGCCTTTCATTCTCCAGGTTAGGAAACTGAGGGCCTGAAAGCTGGAAGACAGACGAATGGATGATACGGTATTCAGTTTCTGTAGCATCCCCTGTCTCCACTGCACCATCTCTGCAGCTGGCTCTCCTCCTGGCCCAGCACCCCCTGCCACCCGGCTTCTGCTCTCCCTGTCGACCCCGTCTTTCCTTTCAAGTGAATGAAGTGGTCCAGCACCAGGCAGCTTCCCCTCTTCTAGTTCATCGTTTGCTGCACACCTCTCAGCAAGGTGGACAATAGGATTGTGGAAAAGAACAACTGAACCTTCAGTGCAGGGATGGGGACGCTAGGTAATGTGTGTGTTACACGTTAGACTAGAGAGACAGCCCCTGGAGGTGCCGTGATGCGGGATAAGGAAGAAAGCTGAGCGCACTCTGAGGGTTCCTGACTCTGTGGGAGCTGCTGTCCTCTTTCTTTCTTTCTTTTTCTTTTTTTTTTTTTTTTTTTGGCTGTGCCTCACGGCATGCGGGATCTTAGTTCCCGGATCAGGGATCAAATCCATGTCCCCAGCAGTGGAAGTGCAGAGTCTCAACCAGTGACCCACCAGGGAATTCCCTGCTGTGCTATTTCAACATCGTCCAGGCTGAGGCCAGGGGGACCGTGGTGGAGTTAAGATTCTCAGGTGGCCGCAGCTGAGCACTGCGCCCTGCCGGCCAGGGCGGGGTCTCAGCTGAGCCGGCAGATGGCAGAGGGAGCTTGGCTGGATCACGGAAGTGGTTGATTCTGACCAGGTTGGATTCTGGAACCCTCTGGCCTGCGAACATGACTGAGGTTTCATTCTGGACCACTTTGGCCTAGGAACATGAGTTAGGTTTGATTTTGGAACCCTGTGGCCCGGGAACGTGACTGAGGTTTGCATGTGGAACCCTCTGGCCTGGGAACAGGACCAGGTTTGAATTTGGAACTGCCTGGCAGGCTGCAGGGTAACTAAGCCATGCTTGGGGAGCAGCCTGAGACCAGGAGAGACGCCAGGTGTGCTTGTAAAATGCAGACTCCTGGGCTCCAGCTGTCTCTGATGAAGGGAGCTTAGAATCCGCATCTTCACAGAACCACTCAGGAATTCTTAACACATACTTAAATTTGATTGCTCCAATATTAGAAGAAAGCTTCTGATTTGAGGTTCATCGATTTGACTCCTAAACCCACCAAGTGATACCTACCTGGGCGCTTCCCTGGTGGTGCTGTGCCGTTAAGAGTCCGTGCTCCTAATGCAGGGGCCCCAGGTTCGATCCCTGGTCAGGGGACTGTTATAGATCCCACATGCCTCAACTAAAGATCCTGCAGGTGGCAACGAAGATCCCGCGTGCCGCAACTGAGACCCAGCGCAGCCAAATAAATGAATGAATGAATGAATGAATAAAAATACGTGACTGCCCTGAACAACCTACTTAACTTATCTAGGCCTCAATTTCCTTAACCCTAAAATGGGAACAACAGTACTCCCGTGTGCTGTGGGAATGAAATGTTTCAGTGAGTGTAAAGTTTCCAGTGCGTGGTCAGTACTAATAAGTGGTAGCTATCGTCATGAGCAGCTGTTTCCTCTGTGCAGGAGTCGGGGTGACAGAGATGGGCAGAGGAGGAGAACATTGACCGTGCCTTGTCTCCACTGCATCCCTCAGAGGCATAAGAGCAATCGTGTAGCTGGTACTACTTCTGTGCCAAGCACTGTTCTAAGCAACAGAGACGTATAACCCGTGTGACCCTTTCAAGATGCTCACGAGAGAGGTGCTATTGTTAGCCCCTTTTTACAGATGAGGAAACTGAGGCCCAGAGAGAATGAGCGACTTGGACAGGGGCCCACAGTCCAAGTTCTAATGGGGGCTGAGATTCAATCCCAGACACCTGGGCTGCTCAGCCCTGCTGCTCCGCCCTACCCCCTGCCCCCTCACAGCAGCTGCCGCCTGAAAGCAGGGAACCTCCCCACCTACCTCTCAGAGAGAACTGAGTCAGAAGCTGCAAAATCTACAAAAATACAGAAATGTTGTCTGTTTTAAGTTGTTCAAATATAACTTCCATCGTGTGAGTTGCACTGAGATAGAAGCAAGACACGAAATCTGTTTTAAATTCATACAGGTGCAGGCTGCCCGCCTGTTGCAATGGAACATCCGTTTCAGCATCTACTGTGCAGTGAACTGTGCTGTTAGGCACAGAGATGACAGGTAATAGTACCCCCCACGCCTTCGAGAGGAGGAAGAGGTTGCAAGACACACGTGGAAATCCTTCTAGAACAAGCTGAGCGTGGTAAATCCTCCAGGAGACACTGGCCTGGAAGTGGTTGATGGAGAGAGTCTCTCATGAAGGAGGCTTGGCCTCTTCACTCTCTCTGCTCTCCCTGCTGTACCCCATCCGCTCCCAAACACTGCACTTACATGCCAGTGACTCCCAAACTTATATTCCCATCTGAGACCTCCCATCTGAGTTCCAGACCCCAACTCCAGCTGCTTCCTGGACATCTCCACTTGGACATCTCAAGGACCCCTCGAGCTCAGCCTCTTCCTCCTTCCCCAGAGAGCTCCTCTTCCTGGGCTCCCCATCCATTTGGCTGTTCAGAGCAGACCCTTGGGTACCACCATTCGCTGCTGCTGCTTCTTACACAACCAGTCAGCTGCGTCCAACTGGTCTACCTCCCAGACCTCTCCCCCAGTTGACTACTTCCCTCCAGCTTGCTTCTCCCCACCACCTGGCCCAAGACTCTACTGTTGCTCACCTGGACTCTTTAAATACTCCTGACCAGTGTCCCTGGATGCCTGTTTGCCCCTTTCCAACCCACTTTCCATCCTAAAACTGGAGGGATCTTTTAAAAAGCACATCTCATCATTCCATTACCCTGCTTAAAATTCTTCAGTGTTTTCCCATTGCTCTTAGGATGAAATTTTAACATCTTAACATGGCCTCTGCGGCCTCTGTGGTCCACCCCTGGCAGTGCCAGTGTCTGTGGCATCACCCTTCCCCTTTGTGCTGGCCCCAGTGGTCTTATGGCTCTTTTCTGCCTGGGGACCTTTGCCCTTGCTCTTCCTTCTATCTACACTGATTTCCCTGCCTTTACCTAACTAATTCCCACTCATTTCCTAGGTTTCTGGGTTGATGTTATAACATGGAAGCCTGCCTATGTTTTTTGTTGTTTTTTTTTTTTTAATAAATTTATTTATTTATTTTTGGCTGTGTTGGGTGGGTTTACGTTGCTGTGTGTGGGCTTTCTCTAGTTTTGGCGAGCGGGGGCTACTCTTTGTTGCGGTGCGCGGGCTTCTCATTGCAGTGGCTTCTCTTGTTGTGGAGCACAGGCTCTAGGTGCGCGGCCTTCAGGAATTGTGGACGCGGGCTCTAGAGCGCAGGCTCAGTAGTTGTGGCGCATGGGCTTAGTTGCCCCACGGCATGTGGAATCTTCCCATACCAGGGATCGAACCCGTGTCCCTTGCATTGGCAGGCGGATTCTTATCCACTGCGCCACCAGAGAAGCCCCCTGCCTATGTTTTGAGGGTCAGGAAACATAGGCAAGTTTCCATGTTATAGTAGCAAGTGAATAAATCATTAATTGTACAGCAGGCTGTCTGACGTCTGCCCCTCCTGCTAGAACGTAAGTCTCATGAGGGCCAGGACTGTGTCCTTCTGACTCTCCACCAGCCCCAGAGCCTTGAACGTAATGAGGCTATGTTCAACTAATGTTTACTGAGTGAATATATGGAATATTTGAGTTAGGCCTTGAGGGATGGTGTATAGTTTTCTATTGCTGCTGTGATAAATTGCCTCAAATTTGCGGTTCAAAACCACACAGATTTATTCTCTTACAGTCCTGGAGGTCAGAAATCTGAAATGAGTCTTACGGAGCTACAATCAAGGTGTTGGCAGGGCAGGTTCCCCCTGGAGGCTCTGAGAGGAGAATTTGTTTCCTTGCCATTTTCAGCTCCTAGAGACCACCCGCATCTCTTGGCATCTGGCCCCTTCCTTGCATCCTCTAACCTGTCGATCCCGTTTCCTGGATCCTACAGCTCTGATTTTCCACCTCCCTGTCTAAGGACCCTTGTGATTTCATTGGACCCACCAGATAATCCAGGATAATCTTCCCGTATCAAGTTCCTTAACTTAATCATATCTGTAAAGTCCATGTTGCCATACAAGGTAACAGTCACATGTTCTAGGCACTAGGACGTGGACATCTTTGTGAGAAGACCTTATTCAACCCACCGCAGATGGATGTACCAGTCTCAATGCATTTGCAAGTGTAGATAGAGACATGGTAATTTATTCTAACGTATGCTAAGGCGCTCATTGGTGTTTTGGGGGGGTCATGATCTTATTTGTAATATATATGCTTTTCAAATATAGATATTAAAATGACTCAAACACGTGTGATAGTCAATCAACGAATGTTAATTTTAATATATTCTTAGCATGGCGAAATGATAGAGAAAGGTGAAAACTGCAGAGAAAAGGGTTATAAATTGAGCAGTCTGTTTAATCGTGACCTGTCAGAGTGAACTGTTTTTAGCATCCCTGCTCCTCTCCTGCCTGGAAGTGGACCTAGTTCCCCCTTTTGCATGTCTTGTCCCTTTGTGTATGACTGCCTGGGGTTTATTGAATCATAAGATTTGATGCTGCATAAGAGAAAATCCTAGCCCAAGATGCTTACAGAAATGTAGCACTCTGTCCTTTAAAGACATATGGCCAAGGCTTCCAAATAACACAAATTTCATTCCAAGAAACTCAGAGAAGCCATGGATAAGAGCATTGAACTGAAGGGTGGAAAAGGCATCAACACAGCATGAAAATGGACCAATTTGTTCAGAGTCTCAAAAAAACAGAGGCTGGGAGGGTCTGCAGATGAACCCCAAATAACTTTCATAGTTATTCCAGAACAGACCATTTTTTTAAATGGTTGTGCACCCAAAACTGAGAAGAAGCAACCACCTCCAGGCAGTAGTAGTTGGGGAGGCTGGCATGACGAAAAGGCCATCCCTTTCTTCGATAGGTTTATTGCTAGGTGATAAGTCAGGAAGACGATTGTCTACTCACTGTATGTGGATTTCCCTGAGGCCCTTGACAGAAAGCCTGAGTGATGTTCTTATCGACAAGACAGAATAATACGAACAAGGGATCGTCGTGCTGGGTAGGCTTCTTTCTCTCGCGTGTAATACATTTGTTTCTCTTACACCTAATTTCACGAAGATGTGAAACTGTGCATGGATGGATGACTGGCGGGAGCCCCGAAGGTGTTGATTAATAGGAGGGGGTTTCACCTGAGTGCTGAGGGGAGGATGTTTCTGGTTCCTTGGCCATTTACAGCCCCTGGAAAGTGGTGGGAACCTGGGAGCCAGTGGAAGGGTCCTGGGTTGAACCAAGTGGGAGCTTGAGACACTGAATCCTGTTGGAGAGACACAGAAAAATTGTCAGGAGAAGCTGAAGCCACAGCCAGGAAAATGGTGCCAAGAAGAAAGGAGAAAACTGGGGGGGGGGAGGGATTTAACTGGGACAGTGTGAGGCTTTATACTGGTATGCCATAAAATTAGAATTAAATCAAATTTAACATAAAAATTTAGATGAAGTAACATAACATAACATAACATAACGACACGACATGTACACGCTTCCCTGGAAGGATGGAGCAGGGAGTGGCGGACGTGACCTACTCCTCTACTTCGTGAACCTTCTGCTCGAGCAATGAGGTCCATCCTGGATACTAAAGTTTAACAAGAATATTGACAAACTAGCAAGTCTAAAAGCAGCCAGACTGAAACAAGTCTTGAGAAATAGGTAAGTGCTTTCGGCAGATGTCTGAAAGGCCAGGCCAGAAAACGGCAGCTCTGTTTGTTCTGATGTCGCCCTGGAGGCGCGAGCAGAACAGGTGGGTGGAAGCCGCAGAGGCCTCGCGGTTTCCTCTCCACTGCCACCCGCTTCTTACCTTCAGCATCGTGCGGATGGCCGATCCTACACCCGCGCTTCTCCAGCAAGGTTTTCACTTCCTCGGCCACATCCAGATCTGGTAGCACACGCCCCACGTCCGAACCTCCATTCTGAGCATCCTACCCCAGGCCCTTCTTGCCTGAGTCACGGCAATGGAGCCCAGCCGTCCTCTGCCCCATCACCATCTCATCTCACCACGGTCAGCGCCTCCTGGCTCCCCTTCCCCTTCGCCCAGCTCAGACTCCACGGTCTGTCTTTATAACCCCCCACCCAAGACCACCTGCAAGTTCTCTGCCCCTCTCCCTCTGAAGCACCCCTGGCTACATCCAACCCCGTTCAACCCTGATCCCTCCTCCTCTACTCCTGCACCCAGGAGGCTCCGAGTTACAGGAACAAACCACATGGCCAGGCTGACTCTCCCACTTTAAATTCATGAACAGAATCCTCCCATGCATTCCAACATCACTGGAAGATTCTCCATCTCCCACCAAGGCTCCTTTCCCACCCTCAGGTTCACGCTTACTCCCTGTTTTTCAGACCAAATCTACTCATCCCCTCCAGTCTCTCTGGGTTGCAGGTGACACCCACGTTTCTTTGACAAAATACAAACGCCTCTCAGCCTCTCTCCTCTCCCTCCACTAGTCTGTAAATGTACCTGTGTCTGTGCCAGTGGGTCTCAAACAGAAGTGGGGGGACCCCTCCCCAGGGACATTTGGCAATGTCTGGAGATGGTTTTGGTTGTTACAACTTGGGGAAGGAGGGTGCTCCTGCAATCCCATGGGTAGAACCCAGAGACGCTCCTAAATGTTCTACAATGCACAGGACACCCCCAGCCCGATGAACTGCCCAGCCTCAAGTGTCAATAGCACCAAAGTGAGAAACTGCTGTACACCAGCCGTCCTTCACTTACTAAGAGAAAGCGACACATCACTGTGTGTTCCCAAGTCAGGTCCGGCTGCTCGGCGCTCGAAAATCAATACTCGAGAGAGACAGATGTTGGTAGAAAGGAAAGTTGCTTCTCAGCAGAACGCCAGCCATCTGGGGAGATGGTGGACTCAGGGTCCCCCAAAAACCATCTCCGAAGATTCTGCTCGGCCACGGAAGTTTTTAAAGGGAAAAAAGGGAAGTCATCTCAGTTAATCATAGAGATGGGGGATCCGAGTGGCGCTGCGCCCCACTGTGTGCAGGCTCGTCGACTTCCTGGGCTCTTTCTTTAGACGCTATCTCGTTCACACAGTTGCTTTTGAGATCACTGCAGGGGAAGCTGGGGAAGAGATCTGGTCATCTGTTAATTACTTCTTCATTTCCACTTCTTTGACCTAGGGAAAGAGCCAACAGATTAGGCGAGGCGTTGTGTGATCAAAAGGTTTGAAAGGTGTGCTAGGGCCGGAGATGAGTAGAGCGTGGGGGCGCCTGGTTTGAGGTTCGTGACTAGATAAAAGGGGCCTCCTGCAAAGAGCTCTTTCCTGCAGAGCTGCTTACATGGGGGTTCTGCTGTGTTTTGGGTGGCACGGTTCATTGTGCAAGAAAGTCCCATGCATCACAGGACATTTCGGATTCCCCGTCCCTGCCCGCTAAATGCGAGTAGAGCCCCCAGCCCAGTCACTGGGGCAAAGGTGCTCCACAGATTTCCCAGCTTCCCTTATGGGCAGAAACACTTCCTGGCTGAGAACCACTGTACGTGGATCGGATGGTGGTTGACATTGTATCCCTGTCACTCGGGGACTGCATGAAACAAATTTTTCTCTATTTTAAAGAATTGAAACAAAGTTGAATATTTTAATGTCATTCACCCAGTATGTCTATGCGTATTGGCTTAACTTCCTAAATCCAAAAAGAACATACTGTCTGTTTTTCTCTAACATTTTTCTTTACCACTGAACACAAATACATCAAAATAAGACGGGCCTTTAAATGTATCGTACTAACCAACAAGACATAAAGTGTTTGGGAAGGTTGAATGTAAATTTATTAGAAAAATGCATCCCTTGTGAAGCTCTTAGAAAATTGTAGCTCATAAAAATGTGAGTATAAAAAAAACTGTAGCAAAAGGAGGATTACTTATCTTAAAGGATTGCTCAAAGAAAGCAATCTTCTCACGTAATTGGAAGTCATTTAAGCGCTCAGCCGCTGTCTCATTGTTTCCTTTATAGCCCCTGGGTCATCTAATCCACTTTTTTACCCACAAGGTTCTAGAGCTGACTGTTCTTTCTATTTAATAGCATTCTGGAACCCGGGTGTGGATGGGCCCATGCTTTGACCCAGTATTGCCTTTTGGATCTCTGCCTGTGGGCGTGAAGCCTTCTCCCTGTAAAAGAACAGACTCTTTTTATCTTTTGGTCCCTGAGTTCCCTGGCTTAAACTATCAAATTCTATATTAGATTCTGTTGGAGGAGGGACTTCCCCGTGGTGGTCCAGGGGCTAAGACTCCATGCTCCCAATGCAGGGGGCCCGGGTTCGATCCTGGTCAAGGAACTAGATCCCTTGTGGAATGTTTTACAAGTATTACATGTATTATGATAGAAATATATATAGGGCACAAGTTTATATGAGTGGTGGAGCAAGTTACTTGGAATGAGCTAAGTTTTAATATGTTTATTAGGCAACCAGTGATAGGTGAGTGTGTGCGTGCACACACACGTGAACATGCATATGTGTGTTCATGCATGTGGAGGGTTCATCATTCTAGGAAGATAGAATGGTGTGAGAAAGGCTGGGAGGTTTGAATCTTGGTGTAAAAGTAATTATTTATGTCCAGAGAGCTGCAAAGGATAAGGCCAGGAAAAAAGACAAATACCTGACCATTAGGAACATTTTGTACCGTATTTTCAGATTTTGGTTGTGCTTGTATAAGTAGAGGGGTATTAAAAGTACATGAAATTAGAAGGTGACAATTTTTTATTTTAGAAAGGTTACTGTAGCAATAATGTAAAGGAAACCATGCCATCAATGTATGAATAATAAATTAATAATAACCAAAAAAAATGATTCTGTTGGAGGAAAAATTAGAATAAAAAGGTTAAAAATAAGTTCCAGGCTGGGGTGTGCAAGCATTCCCCCTAGCAGAGGCCACACAGAGCAGTAGCACAATGTAATGAACACAGCCAGGGGCCAGGGCAGGCAGAGGGCAGTTCCTAGACAGCTTCTGCCACTTTCTAGAGGGTCCTCAAGCTGGTAAGTCATCCTCTGGGTTCTCCAGGTGACCACCTGAGCAGACCAGGCTTTTCCGGTCCTGCCCTTGAGACAGAAGTCCTTTTGGGTCACTAGCTGCCCATCTGGCAGAGTGCGGGTGGCAGGCCCCGAGGACAAGTGGAAAGGAGAGCGATGCCCAAAAGAACGTCCCCTAACCTGAAAGAGAAACGGAAACAGTGCAGCCCAAGGCCCTCAGCCCCGAGGGGCAGCCCTTCCCGCAGCACACAGATAAATTCACCAAATTCTCACCAACTGCGGAAGGCAGAAAGCCCGCCTGGACATTTCCAAGGAACCCGGAGAGGTGCTGATGACGCAGGTGGGGACCATCACCGCCGCCCCACCCCGTTCTCCCTGCCCCCTCCTCAGCCACATCTGGATGTCTTCTCACCACACCTGGTGGCTTCTCTCCTTTGCCATGCAGGGACACTGGGTATAACAGACTTTTACTAGGGTCTGGGGGAATAGTGGGAGGGGTGACTAGGGTTGTCGGGCGAAATACAGGATTCCCAGTCAAATGTGAATTTCAGATAAACAAATACACTTTTAGTATAAGCATGTCCCAAATATTGTCTGGGACATCTTATACTGAAAAAAAAAATGTTGTTTATCTAAAATTCAAAGGTGACTGGGCATCTGTATTGATACCTCCTACGTCTGGCAACTCCAGGTACAGCACTGGACAGCAGCCACATCGCGGGGCATCCCTGCACCATCACTGGCCACCCCTCATCACAAGGATGGAGGACACCCCTGCCACATGGCTGGGTATCCCCTCCAAATTCCAGGCCTCCTCCCACTGCCTTTCTTTTCTTCTCTGAGTCTCAGCGACCTCCCCAAACAAACACAGCAAGACAAAACCTTCTGTGTCTTCTGCCGAACCGGAATTCAGAACGCAGTAACCTCGGGGAGGCATCAGCTCCCTTTCTCTCCCTGCAGACACTGGCCTGGGTGCCCTGAGGAGGGGGGCCTGGCCTTGTCCTGATAATCAAGACCCACTAATACACTTTCCTAAACAGAAGAGCAGCCCGTCCTGAGATGAATTTGCTTCCCTCCGTTACCATCCCCACTTCAGCCCCAGTCACACAGAGATGCACAAATTCAGAATCAGCTGCTGTCATTGTTTCCTGAATAGTGATTTTTGTCTTGCCCCATTAGAAGTCAAGGAATGGAGTTCAGCTAGAAGCAGAGGCCAGGAAATAGCAGATGGTGTCTCAGACTAGGGGGACTGTGCCCATGCTAAACAGGAAACAAGAAGAATACAGACGGACTCAGGAGGTTCAAGGAGATGGAGTGGGACTTCCTTTGTGCCAGGGCTTCTCACATCCCCAGGCTGCGGATGGGCCCCTAAAGGCCCTGGGCTAGTCCAGGGAGAGCAAGGCCACACAGGGTTCCAGACTTTGCACCAGCAAGAGCTCTTTCATTACCTTACTCTATAACCCATGTAATATGAAACACTTTTGTCTGAAGAACAGATGACATTTTAAAATAATTTATTTCACCATCTTTATTTTTTTATTTTTTAATAAATTTATTTATGTATTTATTTATTTTTGGCTGCGTTGGGTCTTCGTTGCCGCGCGCGGGCTTTCTCTAGTTGCAGCAAGCAGGGGCTACTCTTCATTGCGGTGCACAGGCTTCTCATTGCAGTGGTTTCTCTTGTTGTGGAGCACGGGCTCTAGGCACGCAGCCTCAGTAGTTATGGCGCGCAGGCTCAGTAGTTGTGGTTCGCGAGCTCTAGAGTGCAGGCTCAGCAGTTGTAGCTCGCGGGTTCTAGAGTGCAAGCTCAGTAGGTGTGGCACATGGGCTTAGTTGCTCCGTGGCATGTGGGATCTTCCCGGACCAGGGCTCAAACCCGTGTCCCCTGCATTGGCAGGCGGATTCTTAACCACTGAGCCACCAGGGAAGTCCCTCAGCATCTTTATACTCAAAGATACACATATGCAAATCAGAGCTTCTGATCAGCATGTTATAATTATTTTTCCCTTGCTGTTTCCAAAGTGATTCAATTCCAACCAAAAACAGAGAAACTGAATATTTTTACATGGGTCAAAGACTGTGAAGACTCTAAGGTTTTACCCTATTTGCAAGCAAGCTCACCTGGTTCATTCTAAGTAACGAGTCAGCCTGCCGTGGTTCACGGATGGGGGCAGAAGACACAAGCCTCCTGGGTCAGAGGCAAAGGACTTTGTTACCCCAGCAATGGCAGCAGCCAGTGTGTTAGCAGTTTATAGTGGGATTTCCCCCGGGCCCTAGTTCCCCCGGGGGGATGTGAAGAGGGCCAGGGGTCATCTGCACACACGGTGGGGTGCATTACAGGAGAGGAACCCTGCGCCTAGAGAACCAGAATCTGTACAGTGGAGGCAAGCCTGCCGCCCCCAGAGGGAGCCCATTCTGCACCCCTCTGGACAGGCCACCACCCCGTGGGGAGATGCTCTGTCTTCCAAAGCTGTTGGCTCTGTAAACATCTTTGTGAAAAGATAGCTCAGAGCCAAGGGAGCTAGTCCTATGCTTACAAGACGTTCAGAAACACGAGAGACCATGGAAAACTGCTTCCTAATACATGGTGGATACAGTCTTATCTCAAGGAAATATATAAATGTGCAAATATTTTAAAAATACAGGCCAGGGACTTCCCTGGTGGTGCAGTGGTTAAGTATCCGCCTGCCAATGCAAGGGACACGGGTTCGAGCCCTGGTCTGGGAAGATCCCACATGCCACAGAGCAACTAAGCCCACGAGCCACAACTACTGAAGCCCACGCACCTAGAGCCCGTGCTCCACAACAAAAGAAGCCACCACAATGAGAAGCCCGCGCACTGCAACGAAGAGTAGCCCCCGCTCGCCGCAACTAGAGAAAGCTTACGCGCAGCAACGAAGACCCAATGCAGCCACAAATAAATAAGTAAGTAAGTAAGTAATTTTAAAAAAATACAGGCCAGGACTTCCCTGGCAGTCCAGCGGTTAAGACTCCAGGCTTCCAATGCAGTGGGTGCAGGTTCGATCCTGGTCAGGGAACTAAGATCCCACCTGCAGCTTGGCAAAAAAAAACAAAAAAAACAGGCCGTCTTTGCTCCTCGTGGATTGTTACTAATACCATCCAACGTTAGCTGGACATGCCTCAAGCATATGATCCAGGCCAAGAACAGAGACAGAGTTCCTGAAACTCGAAGCCCTTCTATAGCGAGGAACCTCTCAGTTGCAAGAAGTAGAAAAGTAAGCTCAGATGTGCTTGGAGAATTAAGGAAGCTGATTAGTTGACATATTTGAAAAGTCCAGAGGTAGGCTTTTCTTAGGAACTCTGCAAGGTCAGCCCAAATGAGATTTTCCCATCCCTCCTCACTGCCTTCTCCAGTGTCTGCTGCATTTTAAGGGCCGCACCCTCCCACCCCTGCCCGTCCCCCACCTGTGATCCCCTGTGGCTGCCAGCCACTTCCGGATACACGTGCTCCGTTTGTGTCCAGCAACAGCGAGCATCTCTCCAGTTAGACTCCAAAGGAGAGGGAGGGGTTGCCATTCCAGAAGTCCCCAGCAAGTAGCTCCTCGAGCTTTAATGAGCAGACTTGCTCTTGTGCCCATCCCTGAGTCCGTCACTATGGCCAGAGGATGGAACTGGCTGGTTGGCTTGGGCAATCCCAGCTCTCAGGATCTAGGGACGGAACAGGGTTCCCTGAAGCCGTGTGAGGGAGAAGTGGATGCCTAAACAGTATTCCACGTGCATTGCCAAGAGGAGGGGGAATGTTTTTTGTTTTTTACTTTAAGTATAGTTGATTTACAATATTATGTTAGTTTCAGGTGTACAGCAAAGTGATTCAGTTATACGTATATATGTATATATCTATATTCTTTTTTTTCAATTCTTTTTCGTTATAGCTTATTACAAGATATTGGGGAATGTCTTCTACAGCAGCTGTTCATCAAAGCACGCTCTCAGAAATCAAAAGCCGTGGATCAGGGTCCTGGGGTACACAGCATCCTCCTACCTGGTTGCTGTGCACTGGCTGGCCATTTGGGAGCAGCAGGTGCGGTAACCTCAGGTGTGTTGCACTCACATCGCTCAGGATAGGATTGGAGTCCAACTCCCCTCCGATGGGGTATTAGTTTTTTTGTTTGTTTTTTGTTTTAGGGGGGGTTTAACTTATTTATTTATATTTATTTTTGGCTGCGTTGTGTCTTCGTTGCTGCATACAGGCTTTCTCTAGTTGCGGCGAGCAGGGGCTACTCTTCGTTGTGGTGCACAGGCTGCACGTTGCGGTGGCTTCTCTTGTTGCGGAGCACGGACTCCAGCATGCGGGCTTCAGTAGTTGCGGCACGCGGGCTCAGTAGTTGTGGCGCATGGGCCTAGTCGCTCCGTGGCATGTGGGATCTTCCCGGACCAGGGCTCGAACCCTCATCCCCTGCATTGGCAGGTGGATTCTTAACCACTGTGCCACCAGGGAAGCCCCGGTGTATTAGTTTTCTAATGCTGCTGTACCAAACCACCACAACTTAGTGGCCCAGAACAACACAAATGTATTATGTCATAGTTTCGGAGGGCAGAAGTCCAAACAGGTCTTCCTGGGCCAAAACCAAGGTGTCCTTTGTGGAGGCTCTAGGGGAAAATCCATTCTCTTGCCTTTTCTTGCTTCTAGAGGCTGCCTGCACTCCTGGGCTCTAGCCCCCTCCCCTATGCGAAGCCAGCTATGGCCAGGAGAGTCTTTTTCCCATCATATCACCCCAACACTCTCTTTTGCCTCCCTCTTCCACTTTTAAGGACCTTTATGATCGCATTGAGACCAGGTGCGTAATCCAGGCCAGCTGACTGGCAACCTTAATTCCCCTTGGCCGTGAAAGGTAACACAGTCACAAGTTCCAGAGGTTAGTACGTGGACATCTTTGAGGGGCTGTTATCCTCCAAAAGGATAAAGCTTTCTGTTTACCTGTTTAAATACATCATCTTCTTTCTAGTCTTTGTAATCTCCACCCCTGGAGAAGCAAACTGCTCCCTTCTTAAATGTAATGTGTTCTTCTATCGTGACTTACTTATGAATCCTAATTTCATTGCTTTCATGATGGAGCAATTTTGTGAAAAAAATTGGCTTTAATAGCAAACAAATTGGGTACAACTGACGACAGTCTCCTCTGGTTATCTGTATGTTCAGTTCCCGTTTACTATTTTTATTTATTTTCTCCAATCCATCTCAGGTTTTTTACAAAATTCAGTGTTGATTCAGTGTTTACAGTTGTGTAGCGCGCCTCCCGTCATTCTTTCGTCTTTGAAAACTCCACAATTCAGCAACTACATTTTTGCAGTGTCAAAACCTCAGCCGCCTGTAACAGTTTCAAATGGTACACGGTGTTCTGACATGGAGCATTTCACCTGAGTATGTGGGCGTGTCTTCTCTTTCCCTTATTGTGACTCAACGGAGCGTATAATAAAGAAAAACTTGTAGGCAGGTGGAAACAAGTGTCTTAAGTATAAGCAACACATATGTTTTGCTTAACAAATGTACCTTTCTTTAACGTTATAATGGACGGGAATGAGCTCTGATGAGTCATGCCTCCTGGAAGCAGCCGTTTTGTGATACACACCATCTGTGAAAAGAGCATGTGCAGAGTCTGCTTGGTCAACTGTGTGGGAGTCCCAAGACCACCCTCAGGCTCAGTGATTCGCTGGAAGGACTCACAGGACTCAAGAGCTCCTGGTCTATTCCAGTGAGAGGATACGGATCCAAGTCATCAAGGGCAAAATGCACACGGGGCGCCGTCCAGGAAAATCCAGGCCCAAGCTTCTAGGAGCCCCTTCCCACTGGAATCATACAGGGACACACTGAATTCCCCCAGAAATGATGTGTGACCACAGGTGCAAGGTATTGCCAACCAGAGAAGCTCACCTGAGCCTTGGTATCCAGGGTTTTTGCTGGAATCCAATCACATGGCAATTAGAGCATCTGCATGATTGATCTTAGCTACGCAGACTCAGGGCCCAAGAGGTTAAGCGGACCCAGCGTGGCCCAGGGTCTCAGACGCAAAATCACTCTGGTGAAGCAGGATATTTCAAGGGCTTGGTGGTATCTTCTGGGAGCCAGCCAAGGGCCAGTCCTCCTGAAGACAGGCCTTTCTTTGGAATGTGCAGGGTTTGGACAGCCCCGGTCTGCTGCGTTGCCCCTTGACTGCCCACCAGGAGATAGTGTTACGTGACCATTATTTTTTTTGTCTTTTTTCAGCTTTATTGGGGTATAATTGGCAAATAAAATTATAAGATATTTAAAGCACACACCATGATAATTTGATATACGTATACATGATGAAAAGATTCCCACCATCTAGTTAATTGACGCATCCATCTCCTTGCCCGTTGCCTCTTGTGTGAGAACATTTAAGTTCTCTCCTCTTCGAAAATTTCAACTATACAATATAGCGTTATTAACAAGAGTCACCATGTTACGCAGTAGATTCTCAGACTTTTTCATCTTATAGCTGCAAGTTTGTACCTTTTTACCAAACTCTCCCTATCTGCCCCCCAGCCCCTGCTGGAAACCAGTTTTCTGCATTACATATGTAATATTCAAAGAATATAGAAATATATAAAATAAAAAGGGGCTTCTCCCCCTATACACCTCGAGCCCCTCAAATCCCCTTCTTGAAATAACCAAAGTTATATCTTGGAATATATCCTTCCAAGAACCTTTTCTAAGCATATATAAACATTATATATATATATACATACATACACACACACACACACACATAGTTTTAGGATTTCTTTTTTTAATGGGGTCCTACTGCATGTCTTCAGCTAACTTTTTACTTATATCTTTCTTATGGCCACCTATAGCTCTATCTCGTTCTTTTTAAAGGTTGTATTTCATGCTGTCGATAAAACAATTTATTTATGTTCTCCCACTGCTGAGCATTTTGGTTACTTCCCATTTTTTGTTGTTTTCTTTTTTTTTAATTTTTATTTATTTTATTTATTTATTTTTGGCTGCGTTGGGTCTTTGTCGCTGCACACGGGCTTTCTCTAGTTGCGGCGAGCAGGGGCTACTCTTCGTTGCGGTGCGCGGGTGGCTTCTCTTGTTGTGAATAATGGGCTCTAGGCGTGCAGGCTTCGGTAGTTGTGGAACATAGGCTCAGTAGTTGCGGCTTGCGGGCTGCAGAGCGCAGCCTCAGTAGTTGTGGCGCACGGGCTTAGTTGCTCCGCGGCATGTGGGATCTTCCTGGACCAGGGCTCGAAACCGTGTCCCCTGCATTGGCAGGCAGATTCTTAACCGCTGCGCCACCAGGGAAGCCTGGTTACTTCCCATTTTTGCCATCACAAATGATGCTGTAACAGATATCTCTGCACACACTCTTTTTCTGTCATGTGATACTTTTTTTTTTACCCCTAAGGTGAACTTTTTTCTTCCCCCTAAGCTGAGCTTTTGAGAAAGCATTCACCAAAAATTAAAATGTAATTAAACATGATATCTAAGAGTCCACAATCAGATAATAAGAGAGAGAATCCATAAACATTGAGCACGCATAGGATCCAGGAGGTGAAGGAGATGGTCAGTCTGGGATACGCCCAGATACAAGTGCGAGGCTCCCAGGCGGCTGCCTTCCTGCTTGAGGCCAGAGGACCTGGGCTCCGACAGGTGCTGCAAGCCCCGCGGCCCAGGACAAGTCACTTAGCCTACCTGAGCCGCATTCCCCTCATCTCTAAAACAAGGTCAGTAATCACACCTACCTCCTGGGGTCGTCATGAAGATGAAACAGAACGAGGCAATGTACAGACACACGCAAAACAAGGCAGTGTACAGACACATCTTGTTGCCCCATCCTGGAACCACCTTCCCAAGCACATATGGAGAGATTGTGAAATGCTAAGGCACCAGCTGTCACCTGGGGGAGGTTTCTCTCCTGACTGAAGATGAAGCCACGATCTGAAACATGAAGATTCAGATTCTCCCATTTATGCTTCTTCCAGAAATAGGCAGCCGCGCGTGATGAGAGGTGGGTGGGAGCTCTACGTTGCCCTCCCACACTTTCAGTGCCAGGTGACTCTTACAAGGAAAGCGAGCGTTTATAGAAGAATCCTGCCACCATGGAAACGCTTGGCACACGATGTTATTTCTAACATCCCTTACGTTCGGTAAGGGACCTCTGTGTCTGACGACGGGGATGCCTGAAAGCCTTTACCGTGGCCACTGCTGGATCCAGGCAGATGCACTGCGTTGCTCCACGGGTGCCATTCACAGTATCTCGAGGGAGTGGCACTCCCTAGAGTCATGCAGAGCAGCAACCTGACTCTGCACAGTGGCTCCCTATGGGGGCGTTGCAGAGCCTTGCCCTGGCCTGTGCACTCTCAACTAGGGTGCTTCCGGGGTTGTCTGCCACCCGCGAGGATGCACACTGACGTCCAGCCTACACAGACACACCTGCCACACTGCCTGTACCAAAGTAGCTTAATCTTTTCATAGTTTATTGAAGTATAGTTGATTTACAATATTGTGTTAATTTCTGCTGTACAGTAAAGTGGTTCAGGTACACATATGTATACATTCTTGTTCATATTCTTTTTCATTATGGTTTACCACAGGATACTGAATACTGTTCCCTGTGCTCTACAGTAGGACCTGTTGTTTATCCAGCCTATATATACTAGTTTGCCTCTGCTAATCCCACACTCCCAATCCATCCTCCCCCACCCGCCCTCCCCCTTGGCAACCACAAGTCTGTTCTCTGTGTCTCTGAGTCTGTTTCTGTTTCGTAGATAAGTTCATTTGTGTCATATTTTAGATTCCTCATATAAGGGATATCACATGGTATTTGTCTTTCTCTTTCTGACTTACTTCACTTAGTATGATAATCTCTAGATCCATCCATGTTGCTGCAAATGGCGTTATTTCATTCTTTTTTGTGGCTGAGTAATATTCCATTGCATATCTGTACCACATCTTCTTTATCCATTCATCTGTCGATGGACATTTAGATTGTTTCCATGTCCCGGCTATTGTGAATAGTACTGCTATGAATATAGGGGTTCACGTCTCTTTATGAATTAGAGTTTTGTCTGGATATATGCCCAGGAGTGGGATTGCAGGATCATATATGCTAAAGTATTTTCAGGTAATTCCAGAAAATGTAAAAACCTGAACAATATAACCAGCAATGTGATTGCTATTTTCTTTTCTTTTCTTTTTTTTTTTTTGTCATGGTGCGCAACCTGTGGGATCTCAGTTCCCCGACCAGGGATCAAACCTGGGCCCTCGGCAGTGAAAGCGCGGAGTCCTAACCACTGGCTCTCCAGGGAACTCCCTCTATTTTTAATAAAATCCTTAGTATGTCCAGCTGTCCTTCTATCATCATTTTAATATCTGAAAAATGTCCTTCAAATGCAGAAAAAATATCGTCGACCCAGAAGATCCCCGCTGTGCCCGGTTAACGCTCACTGGCCAGATGGTCGCAGTGTCTCCGGAAGAAGTGGAATTTGCCAAGCAAGCCATGTTTTCAAGGTTGGTATCTGCTTTAAGATTGGTTTGCCCAGAAACATACAGTGTAAGAAGCAGAGGTCGGGGCTATGCCATTTGATGCCTCTGAGGTGATGACAGTAATGGTCTGAGCTGTCCTTTGGTGGCAACGCTGCCGTCTGACGCTGAAAGTCTTGGTCGCCTGAGGGGGCAGCAGAGGCCACGCATGTGACCTTGCAGTGGGCTGTCCGTGCCTTTGGAGAGCGCCCCATGCTGGGGTTGCAGGCACTGTTCCCTGCCTACTTCCAGCCTTTCACAACGGCCCTGCCTTGGAATGGAGAAAAAGGGGGCTTTGTAGTCCGGTCAATACAGCAGACATTTGCAAATGTCCACTCTAAGCAGAGTTCGGCACCAGAAGTGACAGCAGTGTTCCTTCGTGTGGGCCCCTCACCCCTTTTATAGCCGAACCACTTAGGATGCAGCTTTCGAACTGCCCCCCACCACCTGCTTCCCAAATTGGATGCCCTGGAGGTTACACTTCAATGAAAATTTTAAAACGACATCCCGGGAAATCGGCATGCATGCTGCTAGGGTCAAAATGAGTGACACAGGAGCCCCGGGAAGCGGGGGAGGAGATCAGCGTTTGCAAAAAGTGAGAAGGGTGGTCCTGCAGGGGTGCTGGAGTCTGTCTCCGTGGGTGAGGAGAGGGTCTGTGCAGGGGGAGGCCTGAGGTGGAAGGTCAGAGCTGGAGTGAGGAGGGGCGGGTATCCACATGGGGTGTGGGCTGGCAGATTGGTACTTGTCTAAGTTAGTGGGAGAATAACATGAAAGCAGGTGGTAAATTAGACAAGCCATCCGCATCCCTATGGAGATGGGATGATTGTACGTACAGGGGAATCATGAAATAAGTAAACATACAGCAAGTCCCCGACATACGAACGAGTTCCCTTCCACGAGTGCGATCCTAAGTCCAATTTGTTTGTTAAGTCCGACACGGTTAGCCCAGGTACCCAACTAATACAATTGGCTCCACAGTACTGTACTGTGATAGGTTTATAATACTTTTCACACAAATAATACATAAAAAAACAGACACACAAAAGAATAAAGAAAACATTTTTACACTTACAGTACAGTGCCTTGAAAAGTACAGCAGTCCAGTACAGCAGCTGGCATCCAGGCGCTGGCATCGAGGGAACAGGCAAGAAGGGTTACTGACTGGAGGAGGGAGAGGAGGTGGGAGGTGGCAGAGCTGAAGGATCGCCAGCAACAGGAGACGGAGGGCAAGTGCCATTTCACTCACGCCCGACGCTGACGGCACACGTTCTGGTTCCCTGCTGGATTCAATTGTTCACATCTTTGAAAGTTCATAACTTGAAGGTTCGTATGTAGGGGACTTAGTGTAGTAATAAGTAAACACAGAGAGAGGAAGCCTGGTTTCTCACCGCCATGGAAGAAAGTTAGCAACATGCACAGGAGGACACTAGATCAGCCTGGAATTGGATCCATCCACACGGACTTGTGGTTTTCAATATACAGACAGAGAGATAAATGGAGATGCGTGTGTCTGTGTGCCTGTGCGCATCTCAGCTGTCACTCTTTAGTTCTAATTTCTCCTCTTCCACGTTATGACGGGCAGTGAGATGAAGTCAAAGCCGCAGGAGACATTTGCATTCATTAAGTTCGTTTCCTATTTTCCACATTACCGCAGGTAACAGTGTTGCCAGAATTTCCACTACTGGATAATGTGGGTCCCTTTACCACACGCATCCAACCACCTTGTCTTTACCTTCTTTAAACGCTCATGGTCAGTCTCCTAAGGTCCTTCCAGCATCCTACTGCCTGGACCCCAAGCCAGGGCCTCACGGACTAAACTTTGCTGTACCTACGTTCCCCTTGCAGCGGCCAAAATTTGTTCCGTTATAAATACAAAACTAGTTGGCTTAAAATAACAACAATCATGTTATCATCTCAGCTGCATGAGTGTTTGGAGCGTTGGGGCCTCAGATCAGCAACTTACTTTCAAATGGTTTAGGAAAAAAAAAAAATAGTTCTTTATACCGTACTTTCAACCTCTCTGTCAATTTGCAATGATTCCAAAAACAAAAAAAATTTTTTTTTAAAAAGGCATCAACCTATCACTGCACTGGCATTGTTGCAAATGTTTTTCCCAGTTTACACTTGGTCTTTGAATTTTGTTTATAACATTTTTAGATATAAATAAAACTTCTATTTTTATGAAGTTTTCAAAAAGTGAGCGCCAGACCCTGCCCTCAAGGAGGATGCGTGTTTTTAGGCCTACGCCTGAGGTAGGAGGAAGTCAGAAACAGAGGGCGGAATGTGAGGGCTGTTCCCTGTCTACGCTGGCTGGTTCTCAGGTTGATGCGACCGTTGTAGGCCTCTACAGGAATGGAAAGCTTCCCGTGAACACGTTTGTTTCCCGGACTTAAAATTCAGCATTTCACGTAGAGATGCTTAGAGCCTTTCATGATGCTCCCTGGTAACGATGGCCCCCGTCCCCTGGGCACGTCCTCTATGCAAGTGCTGTATGTGTCTCATCATTTGCTGCCCACACAGCCCTGTGAACTGACCACCATCCCTCTCGCCCCATGTGACTGGGAAGGAGACCGGGCAGGCTTAAGAGAGCAAACGGCCCATGAGGCATCCCAGCAGCTGAACTGGAGTTTGAACAAAGTTGCCTGGCTCGAGACTTGAGCTGTCTGCCCCTCTGTGGTGACAACAGTTTCCTGCCCTCCTAAGGCTGCCCCAGACCTTGACCCTGGCTCCCTGGCTTCTGCCTCTAGCTGGTTTGAGCAGGTCTCAGCCTAAACACAGCCTGGCGTCTGGAGGGCCCTATGACCTGACCAAGGATACATCTGGCACTGTGCTCGGGAGAGCCCACCCTCTGAGGAGAACGGCTTTAATGTGACGTCTTTATTTCTGCAGACACCCAGTTATGAGGAAGTGGCCTCGTCAGTATGAATGGTTCTTTATGAAGATGAAGATAGAACATATCTGGCTTCAGAAATGGTATGGAGGAGTAGCTGACATTTCCAGGGAGGAATATTTCAAAGCAGCTCCAAGAAAGGCCTGATGGAGTGAGAAGAAGGTCCTTGATGTTTGCGTAAAATGAAAACCTTTTGAGCGATGCTGCCAGACAGCAGTTGACTGCTGTCTCTTTGTGAAAGGGTTCGTTGCAGCCCTGTCAGTCTTACAGCAGAGTGAGAGTGGGTCACCAGGGACCCCTGTGCTAGCTGGAGATTGGAGTGGCCTTTTGCAAATGGCCAGATCACACGGGGACTTCACATAGAGAGTCTGTTTACATGTGTTCAGTCCAGACTCACCTATGTGGGATCACTGTTGGTTGTCAAAGTGACATGTTGAGACAGTTGCTGTTCCATTCTTTAAGATAAAAAACAACAACAACAACAAAAAACCCTATGCCTGTATGTACAATGTGATTGCTTTGTATCGTGAGAGTATGTTCGTTGCTTGTTGTACCCAAAGCAGTGTCCTGGTTCTGAGCTCATTGCAACCACAGAAGAACTAAATACGCATCACACAGCTGCCGTCTTGTGTTTAGGGTGAGGGTGCAGGACTCTTTGTCTGTGGGTTACCGTCCTGCTGCAGAATGGCAAATGCATTATTGAGCCCCATTTGCTAGAATGTACTGGTCACTCGTGAAGCTTTTTTCCCACTGCAACATGACAAACCATGTGGGAACCCCCCGAGTTTGGTGCACAGCCCTATTCTAGGTGATCGGGCCATGGTGGTACATTAAGGGAGGGGCAGCTTCGGCAACAGGCTCCCCAGATCCCCTCTGCTAGTGCTGGGATAGAGGGTCCCCTTCTCTTAGGCATGGGGAGTGGTACTCAGTCTGTGGTAGAGAGAGAGGAGGGGGACAGGGAGAGGCTGGAAAGGAAGCAAAGGCAACGTATAAGAAAAGGAAGGAAAGAAGTAAGTAACTGGAGGTACGCTCCCTACGCAGCCATGGGCCAGGCCCTTGACGGGGTCATCTCACTGAAGCCTTACAGCCAATGAGATGAATCATCACGGCCACTTACAGACAAGAACACTGAGGCTCAGAGAGGCTAAGTCAACATCCCAGGGTCTGATTCCACCACTCACTGCACGCAATGGAGAGAGTGGTACCTAGACAATTTCCGATTCTAAGAACAAGACAAAAGAGTTACTGGTAGTCATTGAATCAGTAAAATCAGTAAAGCGATGACTAACCTGCCTGTAGATTGGCCACTGTTTTCTACCAAAAAAGAAAACAAGTCTCTGAAATTTGATTCTTATTACAGATTTTAAATTTTCTACAAATTGTATGCAGGAGCACCTGCGTTGTACCTGTGTGTATACCTAAGGCCTACAAGGACCTATGTGTATACTTCCAAGACCTCTTGTATTGAAATTTATAAAGGGTCTAGCACTACCCAGTTTTCTGCCTTTTTATATGGCTCTAAACCCTCTTTGGTCAGTTAGGTATATTGTATAAATATAAAACTACAATACACAAAATATAGGAAATATACATTAAAAAAATAAATAATAGTGTTATTAATGGTTACACTTTTGTTTAAAAAATTAAGACACGAAGAGAGTTTGAGCTGTCCAAATATTTTTAAGTGCCTGTTACTAAAAGCATAGTAAGAGGCACAGAATTCTTTATTTATCAAAAGTCAAATCACGAAAGTGTTCCTTAACAATAGCAATTTCTAATATATAAGAATAAGGTAACTTTGAGGGTATTTCATATTTTCAGAGTTTAAAATTGTTGCTACCCCCATTTAGAGGTAAGAGGGGAAAACTGGAAGAAGAAACCACATACTCCGTAAGCCAACCTCAAATTGTAATTCTCTGGAACGTCTCTGTGTCCAAGTCCCGTCTGAAAGATAATTTTCCTAACGCTAGTTTTGCTTTTACAAGCAGGTTTCACTTAGCTTGTTAAAGCTCACTCAGCTGCCTCGAGGAGATTTGCAGCTTAACCACTGATGACGGTTATCAGTTATTTATCCAAATTACAGGGAATGGAATCTGAACAGGTTGGATGATAAGAAGAGTGCTGAAAAGGCATCTGCTTGAAAGGGAACCCTCTTGCACTGTTGGTGGGAATGTAAATTGATACAGCCACTATGGAGAACAGTATGGAGGTTCCTTAAAAAACTAAAAATAGAATTACCATATGACCCAGCAATCCCACTACTGGGCATATACCCAGAGAAAACCATAGTTCAAAAAGACACGTGCACCCCAATGTTCAATGCAGCACTATTTACAATAGCCAGGTCATGGAAGAAACCTAAATGCCCATCGACAGACGAATGGATAAAGAAGATGTGGTACATATATACAATGGAATATTACTCAGCCATAAAAAGAAACGAAATTGGTTCATTTGTAGAGACGTAGATGGATCTAGAGACTGTCATACAGAGTGAAGCAAGTCAGAAAGAGAAAAACAAATGTCATATATTAGCGCATATGTGTGGAACCTAGAAAAATGATATAGATGAACCGGTTTGCAGGGCAGAAATAGAGACACAGATGTAGAGAACAAACGTATGGACACCGAGGGAGGAAAGTGGGGGGGGGGGTGTGATGAATTGGGAGATTGGGATTGACATATATACACTAATAATGTATAAAATAGATAACTAATTTAAAAGAATCTAATTTAAAATAGATATCTATAAAATAGATAACTAATAAGAACCTGCTGTATAAAAAATAAATTAAATAAAATTCTAAAATTCAAACAAAAAAAGCAAAAAAAAAAAAGAAAAGGCATCTGTTTGAGAATAATGGACCCCATTCAGGCCAGTAAGTTTTAGCAAATCTCTAGAAATTTACATTGATTAAAATTTTAAAGGCTGTATTGGAAGTTCTGGACATGGCAATAAGGCAATAAAAAGAAATAAAATGCATATGATTGAAAAGTAATAAAAGTATCCCTATTTACAGATGATGTAACTGTCTACATAGAAAATTCCAAAAAATCTATTTAAAAAAAAAAAGTAAAACAACTGATTTCGGCAAGGTCTTAGGATATAAGATCACAAAAAATTTAATCATATTTCTATATATTAACAATAAAGTGGAAACCAAAATTTTAAACACAATACCATTTACAATCACTCCAAAAGGAAAAAAAAATACTTAGGTGTAAGTTTAACAAAAATGTGTATAGGATCTATATGCTGAAAATTAAAAGATGCCAATGAAAGAAATCAAAGACCTAAATAAATGAGGAGACATACCATGTTCATGGATTAGAGGACACAAAATAGTAAAAATGTCAATTCTCCCCAGATTCATCTATATGTTTAATGCAGTTTCTATCAAAATCCCAACAAGGTTTTTGTAGACATATTCAAGCTTATTCTAAAAGTTCTAAGGCACAGGACTTGGAATAGCTAAAACTATCTTGTAAAAGAAGAATAAGTAGGAGAAACCACGCTACTCAGTATAAAGACTTATTATGTAGCTACACTAATCAAGACAGTGTGGTACTGGTGGAGGCATAGACACAAAAGATCAATGGACCAGAACAGAGAATCTAGAAATAGACCCATACAAATATGCTCAACTGATTTTTTTTTAAGTACAAAAGTAACTCACTGGAGGGAGGATAGTCTTTTCAATAAACGTGCTGAGCAATCAGATATCCATGGGCAAATAAAAAGAACCTCAGGCTAAATCCCATACCTTACATAAACATTAACTCAAAATAGATCATAACGCTAAACATAAAATGTAAATCATAACACTTTTTTTAAAAAATAGAAAATCTTTGGGACCTAGGGCTAAACTAAGCAAAGACTTCTTAGACTTGACACCAAAAACCTAAAGTCCATAAAAGGAAAGTCTGATAAATTGGACTTCATCAAAATTTTAAACTCTTATTCCTCAAAAGACCATGTTAAGAGGATGAAAAGACAGGCTACGCTGGGAGGAAATACCTGCCAACAGCATATCCAACAAAGGACTACCATCTAGAATAGATGGAGACTTCTTACAACTCAACAGTTTTTTAAAAAATCCAATTAGACAATGGAGAACATGAACAAATGTTTCTCTGAAGAGGGTATGGCAGATTAGCATGTGAAAAGATACTCAACGTCATCAGTCATTAGGGAACTGCAAATTAAAACCCCAGTAGATGCCACGAGGCACCTACCAAAGTCGCTGAAACACAGTAACAACACCAAACGTTGGCAAGAATGCAGAGCAACGGGATCAGCCTATAGCTGGTGGGAAAGTAAAACGGAACAGCCACTCTGGAGAACCAACTGACAGTTTCTTATGAAACTAAACAAGCAACTGGCATAAGACTCAGCAGTTGCAGTCCTGGGCATGCATCCCAGGGAGATGAAAACGTATGTTCACACAAAAACTTGCACATAAATGTTCATAGCAGCTTTATTCATAATATTCCAGATCTGTAAACAACCAGATGTCCTTTCTTTTTTAAATTAATTTTTATTGGAGTATCGTTGCTTTACAGTGTTGTAGAGGTCCTTTAGCGGGTGACTGGTGAAAGAAATTGTGATACGTCTATACCATGGAATACTACTCAGCAATAAAAATAATTTCCAATACAAGCAACAACTTGGATGAGTCCTCAGAGAATTACGCTGAGTGAAAAAACCCATCCCCAAAGGTGATGTCCTGTATAATTCCATTTATATAACATTTTGAAATGCAAAATTCTAGAAATGGAGAACAGATTAAGGGTCGCCAGGGAGGAGGGTGGAGAAGGAGAGAGGTGGGTGTGCCTGTAAAAGGGATCCTTTATTGTGATGGAAATGTTCCCTAGCTTGTCTGTATCAATGTCAAAATCCTAGTAATGATATTGTATCATTTTGCAAGATGTTACCATTGGGGGAAAATGGGTAAAAGGCACACAGAATCTACAATTATCAGCAATTCTCTCAGAATCTATTATACAATTATCTCAGAGTAAAAAGTTTAACACAAACAAAATTTAAGGCTTAGCTTAGATAAGGCATTTATGCCCTCTCGTTGGTCCCTAATGAAATGAAGAACTGAGCTACGTACCAAAACCTAGCAGAATGGACATTTGTTTTCTTTAACCATTAATATATGCGTTTTTGGAAGAGAGAAGAAATTTATTTGAAAGTTTTCAAAATGTATTCAATTTAATACTGAATACAAATTAACAAAAATTCAACAAACCTGTATAGATTTTATGTGGGACACTTAGAAGAGGAGGCTGTCTTTCAGTTTCTGGAATACATATGTTAAGCTACAGGTGTATATAGGTATCCAAGTCTGTGCACAGTGATTCTCCACTGATGTTCATAGCAAAGAACAGTATTTCCAGTAATCCTCCTCTAAATATTCTGGGAAAGAATTCTTCTTTTGTATCTATGACTAAGCCATATCCTAACCTCCACATTTTTATTTCCCATGATTGTACACATCCATAGTGTTGACACAGAGAGTGGAATTCTGATGTGACTTGTTTCAATATGCCTTGTATATACTGACTCGTTATAAAAGAGTGGTTTGGGGTTGAAATGTATTTCTACAGTTTTTCCAGAAAGTCTGTATTTCATATTTAATAATTTAACCATCAAATGCTGTTCTGAAAATAAACCTTCTCTGGGATCATTTATTGATGCTTGTTTGATTGCTTGTAACAAGTCAATTGTTATAAAATCTGAGTTGTAATGAAGCTGTGGTTTGCGCTGTGTAATGCATGTGCAGTGTAAAATCTATTTTCGAAACTAGATGTCTGTCTAACCAAAGACTATTTCACTCCTGCTGTGATTTCCATGCTTGATTAAATAAATTTATAATATTTCTACACCGTCCTTTCATGGAATATTACAAATTGACATTATTAGATTTCTAAGAAAATAAATGCTATTACAATAAATCAGCAGTTACATTTCCAATAGAAAGAAAAGAACTAGCTGGGTGACTTGTTGGTATGATTTTTTAAGGCTCTGAGTACAATGCACTTAATTTGCAGCCTGGAAAATGCTGAGGCAACCACACCTTGGTGCTCCCACTCTTGGAAGTATTTGCCATTTTTAGCATAGTTGTTATTCTTCGAATTCAGGTCTACAAAAAAGCTCCTTTTGCTAATAAGAAAACATGCCACAGGGTCACACTTAAGACTGTGGCAGAAGATGACGCATGCCCACAAGAGTGATCAATACTGCAGCTTCCGTAGACCGCCCCCAACACTTCGGCTTCTCAGAGATGGTCTTATGTTAGAGACAAGGCAGAGAGAGACCAAGCGGCCCAAATGACCCAGGACTGAGGGTCCCCGGGACACAGGACTTTCAGTGGTAAAGTCAGAAAATCCAGGGCCAATCAGATGGATTGGTCACCCTACCTTCACTCCACCTCACGCCCCAGGTCCTGAGCGGGTCACCTCCAGATCCGGCCCACCTTGGAAACTGTGCATTTGAATATTCAGGCACCTCCAACCTCACCTCCCTCCTTCCAGCCCTCTCTCCTGCTCCGGAGCCCTGAGCTGCTTCTCTGTCATCATCTGACTCCCTTGTTCAAGCAGGTGAGCGACAACATGGTGGGATTACAGTGGAGAGCAAAGCCCAGCCCTCAGGAAGCTTATGTTTTGTAAATAATAAGTAAACAAGCAGATTTTGAAGCCAGGTGACCTGGTCATGTCTGTGGGTTCTGCTCCATCACGTCAGCCAGTATCCTCAGAATCCCCACTGTTTTCTGTTGGAACCACAGGGCAAAGCCTGCCCTGGATAAATTCTGTGATCATCTCTGCAGCTGAATTGTAACAGAGAAAAGCCACCACCACAAGAATTGGTCTCACCTTACATCAGGCATCCTCATCCTTAACTGGGCCCTCCAGCTGCCCAGGGACCCCAGCATGGTTCTCCGTCCAGCTCTCTCCCACTCTCGTAAGCAGCTGTTTCCAGGACTGTCTACAGTCTTCAGGCCCTGGAGCCCACCCCTCGATCCCCTCACTCTCAGCTTAAAAAAAAAAAAAAAAAAAAACACTTCCTGGAGATCCATGAAGCCTCCAAATGAGCACCCCCTCAACCACAGAATTTTCTGTTCCTCTGTTCATCCTTCTCTCCTGACGCTCTCTGCTGCTGGATGATTTTTCTGGCTGCCCCGATGCAGGCGTGAGCATCCCATTTATGGGAGGTAGAAGCCAGTGCCACGGAAGAGGGTCAGATAAGGGAGAGTTTAAGGTGTTTTTAAAGAGTACCTGTGGGAATTCCCTGGTTGTCCAGTGGTTAGGACTTGGTGCTTCCATTGCCGAGGGCCTGGGTTCCATCCCTGGTGGGGGAACTAAAATCCTGCAAGCCACGCCAGGTGGCCAAAGAAAGAGAAAGAGGAGCTGATACGCCACATGGTGGGAACTAAGCTGGGGAAGGAAGTGAAGGAAGGAAGGAAGGGAGGGAGGAAAGGAGGGAGGGAAGAGATGGCAGGAGAAGCTGGACCATCAGGGGACCCAGTGGGGGTACTTGAGCCCACAAGCTGGAAGGCGGGTCACTGGGAACAGAGTGAGATGTGTGGACAGGTGCTCTCCCAAGCAGCAACATCGGTGATGGCAAAGGCCAGCCTGTGGTGGTGGGAGTGGAGGGCCAGGTGACCAGAAGATGGTGGCTGGGTGATGCCGTGGAGAGAGAAGGGTGAGCAGGAGATGGGGATGCCAGCCGGGGTGGAGGGGCACCAGGGAGTGTCCTGCCATCCTGGTTGTCAACTCGCGCTAAAGTTCACCGAAAGTCCAAAGTTGTGAGTTTTCAAAGAGCAGAGCTGTTTGGGTTTTCCTTGCTTTGCCGCAGGAGTAATGATTTTTAAAATGTGGCCTTTAAAACAGACTGGCATAGCAGGAGTCCACTGTTTCTCACCTTTGTGAATTTTGGAAACTAGTGAATCCTTTGAAGCTCAGTTTCCTCGTGTGTTAAATGGGGTCATTACAATACAGCGCCTGGCACAGCGTAAGGGTTAGAGATGGTGGCCTTATATGTCTCGTTATTTTCACGTGTATGTTGGTCATCTGCGCATGTGTCAGCCTCCTCAGCGAGGCTGTGAGCTACGTGAGGGGCTGATTTCACACACCGGCCGTTTGTGGCTCATGGCAAGTGCTGGACAAATGGATAAATGATCTGTGGGCTTTAGCCCAGAGCCCCTACCCTTCACTGACACATTTCCTTTTCTCCTCCTCCGGCTGTGACTCTCCTCCCTGGCCTGCTCGCCCCTCACTGAGGTCTTCCATCCTCCTGACCACTTCCAGATAAGCCACTGACCCTCCCAGAGCTTCTGACGAACTCCCTGTCCCAACAGCTTCGGCAAAGAACCGTGGCGCCCCCTGGTGGCTGTAGCTGGGACCTTCGCCTTGTTCAGACCAAATTCCTGCCGAGAAAGAACCCAGAATGTAGAATCCAGGCCAGGATGAAACTTTGTCCCCGGAGCCACCAGCTACGTCAGCAAAGTATCTGTGGTGGACGCACAGATACACACTCTGGTTTGAAAATACAATGTTTTCCTGCCCATGATGGCAGGACAAACGCAAATACTTCATGACATTTTGATAGTGATATTTTAACTAATTATTTTGTTATTTATTTATTTTTAGTTATTTCTAAATAATTATTTAATTACAGCAGTTACTGTAACTGAACTCGTCCTATAAGCTAGGTATTTTACATACTTTTTTTAAAATCTCATTTAGTTTTTACATCCGCCCTGCAAGGAAGAAAAGGCTTCAGTTTTCCACGTGGGAAGTCTGCTCAGCGAGCAGCTCTCGGACCAGCATTCCTGGGACCCAGGACCAGGTAGGAGGCCCAGTGGGTACTAAACCCAGGTCTGTCTGATTCCACCCTCCTCTCCCTCTTCTCAGTGCTTGGGGGTCTGGAGGAGAGCGCGGTCCGATCTGCGTAGTTTTTCTTCCCTGCCTTCCGTCCTTGGTCCCGGGTGAGTGGCCGTCCCTGGCATGGCCTCAGGCTCAGGCAGGCGCAGCTGCCAGCCCGTGCAAGGACTGTAAATCAGCGGAGAATTTACTAAGTGCCCTGTGTTGCTCTTCACAAGCTGTACCTTGTTTAGTCCTCGTGCCAGCCCTGGGAGGCGGAGAATTCTAACTGCCGACTGAGAAAACCTGACCAGTGTCCCCCAGCGCGTAATTGGGGGTGGAAGAAAATTAATAAACAGAACCCTCAGCTGAATAGAGTCAGGTGACCAGAAGGGGGCGCTCCCACGCTGTGCCAGGTAGCAGATTCTTCTCTCCTGGCAACAGTTGAGCCAAAGGAAAGCCATGGGCTCTTTGTTTACCCTAACCCTCCCAGCTTCCTCTCCCCTCTTTTAAAGAGTTCTCCTTCCCTTGCCACGCAGGCAGCTGCACTTGGCTCCCCGGGGTTGCAGACCCCAAACTGCAATTCTCTGCTGATCCCTAATAAACCCATTTTTTGGCTGGAGAAATAACTGACCTTTGTTTTAGGTCAGCCGTGGCACCCATGGGAGCCCAGACTTCCAAGTCCATGCTCTGAACCACCACCCAACAGGCTTACCCAGGCTTCTTTGTGTCTTTTTCAGTATCAAATTGTGATTCACATTTTTATTTTGATTCAATAATACAATACTTCCAAGAACAATAACTCAAGCGTGGGCTCTCAGCCTCCAGCCAGGCAGTAGAAGCTTCCACCATCCAGCCCCACACCTCACACACTTCCTCTTGGGTCTTTGGCTGCCCTTCCAGCCTCTTCATAGCTAAGTCCCTGCCTTAAACCCCTCTTTACTTGAAATATCCTAAGTGATTGAATGCTGACTGACATGCCTTGCAACATAAAAGAAATGTGCGTGGCATTGATCTCTTAGTTTCTCGTGGAAGGAAAAAGCCTTTGTTCTATCAAGCCTGTATCTCACATTTCCCAAATCACCATATAATATTTTAATAAAACCATGCTCTGGATCTGTCTTATATGAATGCCACGTTTTAGAGACAGTTTTGAAAGAATTGTGTAGTGGACCTAAAAAAAAGGTGTCTGGAAATAATAAAACAGGGATGTTTGTTTATTTGTTTTTTAACGTAGCAGTTGTTTTTATTGTACTCATGGTGTACGTGAGTACAACAAAAATAAAAATAAAAATTGTACTCACGGTGTACTTCTGCAAAGTAGATGATGATTTTTTTTAAATAAAGACTCAAATAATTCTCTCTCCAGACACTATATTGCAAAAGGAAAACTCTGCCCTGAATCTGGCTGGCACACTAGACACAGACAAAGCCAGCTGCAAGGTTAACTGGAAACAGTATTTCTCCCAACGTCATGCTACAGCTGTAAAAAACATCATAACAAACCCCTTTATGAGTAACTTCTGATTTTTTTTTCATTTCTATCACTTTATTGAAACATAATTGACATACAATCAACTACAGGTATTTAAAGTACTTGTCCAATTTGACAAGTTTTGACAATGTATATACAGTGAAACCATCATTATATCAATATAATGAACATGTCCATCACCTGCAAAGAGGTTTTCTCACGCCCCTTTGTAGTCCCTCCTTCCCACCCCCATCCTAAGATAATGACTGATGCTCATTTTGTCTCTATAAAATAGTTTGCATTTTCTAGAATTTTATGTAAGTGGAATCACCTAGTATGCATAATTTTTTACTGCTTCACTCAGCATAATTATTGTGAGATTCACTCACGCTGATGCATATAACAGGAGTTCATCTTTTTTACTGCTGAGTAGTATTTCATTATATGAATCTATCATAGTTTTTCTATCCATTTACCTGTTGATGGACACTGGGATTGTTATTTGGCGGCTATTACAGATAAAGTAGCTATGAATATTTATCTCTTTCGTTTAACTTTTTTTTCTTTAATGTGGCAACTATGAAATGTAAAATGTGCTCACGTTGTATTTTTTTTTAATACACAAAAAGGTTAATATTTATTTACTGATTTCTTAGTGAGAAATCGTGTTCTAGAATCAGCAACTGTCAGAAACTTCGACGTTTGAAATCTAATCCGTAACGTTACCCCAAAACTGGGTTCACCTCTTGGTAGGTGCTGAGCCAAAAGCTACAACCGAGCCAAAGATGGGGAGAAGGAAGCATTTATTACTTGCGACAAGTAAGGAGAACACCGGGGACCTCTCCCAAGCAGTGTCTCCCCTAACAGCAAAATTGGGGACGTTTTAAGCTAAGATACATGCATATTCATGAAGGGGCTGGAGCAGAGGAGAACTCAGCATAGAATTAGGGCAAAGGTCGACAGAGTCCAGGCTTTAGTTGACTGAAGTCAAGAGGGTCAGAAAAGGTCATTATCATCATCTCTTACATTCCAGTTGATCTGATGGCTTGGGGGCTCCAGCGTTTAAATTCTGCAAAACAGCTCAAGAAAGAGCTTCAGGCTAATCTTTACCATTGAAACAGAACTTGGAGTCTTTACAACTGAGTTATTATCTTTGCTATTGTTATTTCTCTTGCCTGATAAAAGTCGTTTGTTCTTTTATTCCCTTAAGATCATTATCACTGAGACCTGTTCAAGAGCAAGCATTGTGTCCAGGCTTAGAACACAAAATGGCTTCTCTTGTGTAAAAAGGCTACATCTGGTTCTTTTCCTCCAGGACCCCCCCCCCCTCCCCGCACCCTATCTGCTTACAGTAAGAAGGAAATATTCCACTTTGCCTGAAAGATCTATGTCTTTTTTTTTTTTTTTTGGCCGCTAGGCTTGTGAGATCTTAGTTCCCTGACCAGGGATCAAACCCATGCCCCCTGCAGTAGAAGCACGGAGTTCTAACCACTGGACCGCCAGGGAATTCCCATGAAGATCTATGTCTTTAACATAGAGAAGCAGCCTCGATTTCCAAAGCAGAAGCAGGCTCCAGACATAGGACGTTCTAGAAAAGACTCTGTATTGATATCTTAACTTGTCATTTCCAAGAAACAGGACCCTGAGTTCACTTTGCAGTTTAGACCCAAAGCTGACCCCTGTTTGCCTTGAGGCTATCCAAACATGGCTTCATTAAAATTTTACCTAAACTCCCTTCCCCCATATCACATAATAACCTTATCTCTTTCTTTCTTTGGTGAAATGCCCAGGCTCTGCTGGAATGCAGGCTCCCTTTCCAGGGGCCGATAAACCTGACCTTGCTGGACTTGGCGCTTGTCCTCATGCCTTTGGCTGAGTGAGCTCGTGAAGCTGAATCTGGCTTCTGCACCCCAACACTGAATTAAATCTCAGAGACAGAGTTTGGGGTGAACTAGAAAACAATAGCTGTATTGCTTTGCCAGGCAAAGGGGCCCACAGCAGGCTCGTGCCCTCAAGACTGTGTGTCCTGCTCTGGAGGGGGTCGTGAGGAGTCTTATAGCGTTCAAGGAGCAGGGCGTGGTCAGCTCGTGGACACTCTTCTGATTGGCTGGTGGTGAGGTCATCGGGAGTCGGCATCATCAACCTTCTGGTTCCAACCGGTCTGGGGTCTCCGTGCTCGTGGGCGGCAGACAGTTAACTTCTCCCACCTGGAGGGGGTTTCAGTATCTGCAAAACGGCTCAAAGATATTGTTGTGTGTATCCCTTTTTTTTTTTTTTTTTTTTTTTTTTTGCGGTACGCGGGCCTCTCCCTGTTGTGGCCTCTCCCGTTGCGAGCACAGGCTCCGGACGCGCAGGTTCAGCGGCCATGGCTCACGGGCCCAGCCGCTCCACGGCATGTGGGATCCTCCCGGACCGGGGCACGAACCCGCGTCCCCTGCATCGGCAGGCGGACTCTCAACCACTGCGCTACCAGGGAAGCCCCCTTTCTTTTTTTTTATAATTAATTTTTATTGGAGTATAGTTGTTCCACAATGTTGTGTTAGTTTCTACTGTACAACAAAGTGAATCAGCCATACGTATACCTGTATCCCCTCTTTTTTGGATTTCCTTCCCACGTAGGTCACCACAGAGCACTGAGTAGAATTCCCTGTGCTATGCAGTAGGTTCTCATTAGTTATCTATTTTATATATAGTATCAATAGTGCATATATGTCAACCCAGTCTCCCAATTTCTCCCAACCCCCCTTTTTCGTTATGTGCATCCCCTGAGGGGAACCAGGACCCTGCCCCAAGGCTGCACTATTGTTTCCTGACTGCTCCTCCCTGGTCTCTGCATCCCCTCCTTTCCCTGATTAGCAACTGTTTGAACCTGCCCTTGGAACTCAGGGAAGGTCCTGGAAGCTGAATGAAGCCTATTTCCTGTAATCCAGAAGTGGGGGACACGGAAAGGCTTTCGTGCCCAGGAGCCCATAGGGCCCTGCTCGGTGTCACTAGGACATCAGCCTCCACAGGCCCAAATGTTTCCACTGCACAATCAGGGTGCCCCACCCTCCTTCCCAGCCACCAGGGAAGCTGAATTATTATTCAGAGTTGTTTCATAAGCATACACACAGAGCAAAAGAGTAGAATGGATTGGAAGGAGTTATTCACCCAAATTCAGAGACAGGCAAACAAGATCGTCTTTATTCCCCAGCAGAGAATGCAGCCAACTTTCCCTTGTAACTGTTACCCAACTCAGATCCGGCTGTTTGCTGCTCAAAAATTCATACCTGAGAGAGGCAGAATTCGGTAGAAACGAAAGCTGCTTTTAATCAGAATGCTGGCGATCTGACGAGGTGGTGGACTCAGAGTCCCCCCAAAATCATCTCCCAGGAGTCTGCTCAGCCGTGAAAATTTTAAAGGGCAAAGGGGAAGTCATCTCAGTTAATCATCGAGATAGGGTGTCAGACTCGTAGGCTTGTTGACTTCTTGTGCTCTTTCTTCAGATGCTGTCGTGTTCACACAATTTGTTCATGAGATTACTGAAGGGGAAGCTAGGGAAGAGATCTGGTCATCTGTGAATTACTTATTCTTCATTTCTACTTCTTTGATCGACGGAAAGAACCGACAGAGTAGGTGAAGTATTGTGTGATCAAAAGATTTGCTAGGGCCGGAGATGAGTAGAGCATGCTGGTGCCTGGTGAAAAGTTAGTTACAATATAGCTTCGCTAAATTGACAAGAAAAGGGTTTTCCTGCTGAGGGCAGTTTCCATCAAAGAGCTGCGTACAAATCCCCTCCCCCATCAGATGTTATTCCATTGCCGTGGAATTAGGGATGAAGGTCTGGCTTCTGTAACTTCTTCATGCTGAGAAAGTGTCGAGGTCTTAGCGTGGAAGATATCAAATGAGTTTGAAGCATCTCTTTTCTGACAGTTTTAGTTGCCCACTTACGTATATGTGTAAAACAAGCGACAATTATTTTGATGCCCACCGAGATATAGATTATTATGAGCAATAGTGTTAATCCCATTGTCTGAAGGCCGGTTCCTGGAATTGTGCTCAATAGACTCAGTGTTGCTCAAGGTGGAGCAGCTTGTGTCACGGCTGCAGTCTGGTCATCATGCAGTTGGCTTCTCCCTCTGGTGGCAGTTACAGTATCTATAAAACAACTCGGGAACATGTATCAGACACTGAGTCTGTGACCCAGTTTTCCTAATCATGAGTGGCTTCAGCCTGCTCTTTTGAGACTCAGCTTTTCTATAAACAAGAAGCAGGCGACATGGAGGGGCCTTTGTACTTGGGGAGTGGGGGAGGGTTCTGCTTGGTTCCATAACCAGATTAGTGGTTCTCTCCCTATGAGACAGTGATGGGTAAATGCTTAATATCACTGTCGAAGCTATGTTTCAAGGTACTGTTCTATAAGCCATGAGACATTCTGTCTCCAACAATTTATTATCTACTGATTTAATTAGAACGACTCGGTAAGTTTTAGGATGTCCTGCCGTGGCGACCAGCAATTTCTGTATCGTCTACTCAGCTGACGTAGATTGTATCTCAGTGTTTTAGTTATCTGTTACTGTGTAACAAATTTTCCCAAAACTTAGCAGCTTAACACAATATTTATTATCTCACACAGTTTCTGAGGCCAGAAATTCTCATGCATGTTGCTAAAATTTTTAGGGAATTTAAATCCAGTGAAAAATAAAGTTGCTACTATTCCTATGTGAATGGAGATATTATCTATTTAAATTAAGTTAATATGAATGCAGCCCTGTGAAAGCTTTCACTGCTGTTGTCCTCAGTGTCCTAGTACATCCGTGTATTCATGCCCCTCAGGTCTAGAATACAAATACACTTCATGTTGGGATCCACAACTCATGGAACTTGTTCAGTTCAAAGGAGAGCAAGTTTATAATAACATTAAATTATTTTAGGAAACATATCACTTAACTGCTCATTATGTGACCAAAGAAACACTAAGTGGGAAATATATAGATAGAAATATACATATATAAAGTGTTGTCATTCATTTAGGGTCCTGGAGTAACCTTCTACTTTATACAGTAACTTCTGTTGCAGTGGTTGGTTCATGTAAATCAGCCCCTTTCTTCTGATAGGTTTTCTTTATTAAAAATAGAAAAGGTAAAGAGGAAAGACCTTTTAAAGTCTTTTCTAAAGCAAATGGTATTTTTATATGTGACATAAAATTTATCATGCCTTCTAGGAACCTGTCAGTATTTTTCAAACACCTCATCAGGACTTAATAAAAGATAAGGCAGTGTGTACTGACTGAGGCCAGGGCAATGGACTCAAACAGACGGGCTTGAGGACAGGCTACGCCACTTACAAGTGTATGACCTCGGATAACCTAAGTTCTCTGACCCTTCATTTTCTCAATAGTAAGCTGAGAATAATAACACGTAAATGCCATAAGATTGTTTTGAAGATTAAACGAGATGCGTAAGTAAAACCCTCTTAGCACTGTGCCTGGCGTATCATAACTGTTTTTTAAGTAATAGCTCTAATTATTACAGTCTATCAGGACATCACAAAGGGAGTGTAGCCATGTACAAATACAGAGCAACTTTATATGTCCATTGGTCAACTTGAAAAGTTAAAAATTCAGTTAACACAAAATAAGTAAGTATAAGAAAAAAGCTCGGTCTTGATCTCTTCTGTTTCTCTTCCTTTCATTTTTCCACTAGTCTGATACACCTTTGTCTATCTTTTTAGAAAAACTAAAAATATGTTTCAGTATGTTTCTTGTTTGCACCAGGGAAACTGAATTATTATTTGGGGTCTAGTTTTGTTACCCAAAGTCTTATTCTTTTAGTGAGTTAAGCCCACTCGCATTTATTGACATAACTGATATGTTTGGTCTCAATTCTGTTGTAATATTTTATAATGATGTGTATTGTATTTGCTGTGCTTCTTTTTCTACAAGATGTGCATTCTTTTCTCTTGTTTATTTAAATATGTTTGGTATTTAGGAAGGTTCATGTTTTTGTTCTGGTGGTCACCTTTGTACTTACGCCTTTTTTTTTTTTCCTGCAGTGTCTAATCTGCTATTAATTCCATCCAGTGTATTGTTTATCTATACAATTTCCATTTGTGTCTTTTTTATATCTTCCTTGTCTCTACGGAACAGATTCAGTCTTCTCCTTCTTGGACATATTAAACAGTTATATTAGCTGTTTGCTTTGTCTATTAGTTCTATCATCTGGTCATCTCTGGGTCTGTTTCTATTGATTTATTTTTCTCCTCACTCTGGGTCATGTTTTCCAGCTCCGTTGCATGCTTTGCAATTTTTGATTGAATACCACCAGAATACTGGGATTTTTAAGTGAATATTATATCTTCTTGGGTGCTAGATATTTTTGTATTCCTGTAAATATTATTAAGCTTTGTTCTGGGATGAAGTTATTTAGAAACAGTGTGATTCTTTCAATTTTTTTTTAAGTTGATAACATGGAACAGCCTTTAGTCGAAAGTTAATTACTCCATTACTGAGGTAATAATCTCCTGAGTACTCTGTTCAATGTGCCATGAATTAGGAGGGTTTCCACTCTGCTGTTCTCCTCAGAGCCTCCACAGAGGAGCGTACCTCTGACACCCTGATTTTTGAGAACCATGTCAGTCTTCTAACCTCCAGAACTTTAAGACAATAATACGTGATGTTTCAAGCCAGTAAATCTGTGGTAATTTGTTACAGCAGTAATAGGAAACGAATACAGTACATATTCATGACAAATTAGCTCCCGTGAAAAATTAGTAAAATGTGACGAATCGGATACAGTTAAAAACAAAACTCAGTTACATGAATGACTTGGACCTTGCTCATTCAATGAAAGGAGGTGACCTTGGAAGTTTTTTAAAAATAATAATGTTGGGGCTTCCCTGGTGGCGCAGTGGTTGAGAGTCCGCCTGCCGAAGCAGGGGACGCGGGTTCGTGCCCCGGTCCGGGAAGATCCCACATGCCGCGGAGCGGCTGGGCCCGTGAGCCATGGCCGCTGAGCCTGCGCGTCCGGAGCCTGTGCTCCGCAACGGGAGAGGCCACAGCAGTGAGAGGCCCGCGTACCGAAAAAATAATAATAATAATAATAATAATAATGTTAATTGATTTTTATTCTTTATGTCAGAGACCTAAGCAGTAAAAATGGGGAGAAATGAGAGAAAGTCTGATATAGACCCTCCCTCCCACAGACAATAAAAAGAGCTTTTCTTGATAAAAATTGCCATCACTATTAAGGAAATACGGTTTTCGATCAAAGCCAAGAAAGTGCTATAGGGTTAAGAATCCGCCTGCCAATGCAGGGGACGCGGGTTCGTGCCCCGGTCCGGGAAGATTCCCACATGCCGCAGAGCAACTAAGCCCATGCGCCACAACTACTAAAGCCCGCGTGCCACAACTACTGAGCCTGCGCTCTAGAGCCCGTGCTCCGCAACAAGAGGAGCCACCGCAATGAGAAGCCCGTGCGCAGCAAAGAAGAGTAGCCCCCTGCTCGCCACAACTAGAGAAAGCCCGCGTGCAGCAACGAAGACCCAACGCAGCCAAACATTCATTCATTAATTATTTTAAAGTGCTATATATTTTGAAACTTGATATCTAAATTAAAGATAAAAATATAAGAAACAAAGGGTATATTCTGCCAATATATAAAACTTAAATTTTCCAAACAAACTTACAATGATAGTCCTCATAATTTGACATTAGAAAAATTTTCAACAACATATGAAGAAGAACAATGCTAATTTCGTTGGACATTATGTTCCTGTGGGGCCTCTGAATGGCTTTACTTTGTAAAAAGAACAATCTTCTATTCGCAGAGACAGGAACTGAAAAATACAATTAATAAAGAGCAAAAGCTTCAGAACTATTTGCATTCATGTCATAATATTTCATTATAACTATCTTAACAAATTCTTGCACAGTTTAGTTTTTTTTTCCAAAATTCCTTTTTAATGATTTCATGCAAATTTAAAATTGGTAATTTTCTGAGCATGCATAAGAAAGCATCCTGAGACATCTTTGTGTTTTTCTCAAGTATTTGCATCCTCTTGAAATAGTTGGTTTAAATGGCCAGTGCAAACAAGTCCTCCACATCATGTTTCATCTATGAAATGATTAAAACTCATGAGCTTCACTGAAAACAAAGCTACCCAAAACCTAAGAACTATGAAATGAGTCTCAGCGTAAGTTTAAACTGAAGCAGGCAATGCGAAATCTTTTAAACATCCTTGAATCTAGGTGAAAACTTTAGCCAAAGAAGTGTTTCACTGCAAAAAACAGATACTTTAAGAGAAATAAAATTGAAGTAAAATCCACATATCACAGAATTAACCATTTGAAAGTGTGCAATTCAGTGGCATTTAGTACATTCTCAATATTGTGCAACCAAAAAATTACTTTTTAATTTATTTTCACATATCTTTAAGACACAGAATTACTCACCAAGTATTCATACATGATTCCTATAAAGACTCCATCATTTTAGCTAAAGAGCAAAGAGCTATTAACAGTGACAACTCTTTGTCTTTTCTGATGACAACAAAGATATCCAAATCCCTTCAGCTAAACAGTCAACAGAGATCAAAGGGGTTCCTAATGTTACCACTGAGAAAAATGCATGCTCTCTTTACACATTTTAATAAATCAGGAATGCCCAGTGACCTACGCGGAGGATAGTGTTCCACAGGCTTTTCAAGAGAGAGCAGTCAGAATTTCCAGGGTAAATTTGTTAGTGACATTAGTGACATTAGCGATAGTGATTACATACTGATGTTTGTATTTTTTAATACAATGTAATTTGGTCTTGCAATACTTCAGTCAGTTAGCAACTTCAAATATAAGATCCAAATATCTGGAAAAGCTGACAATATGGTTTCTTATTCTTCCATTAACTTGAGCGTAAACACTCTTGAATACTTATGGAATCTCACCTGTTGAAGGAGCAGAGTTTCTCTCCTTCTCCTCTCCTAGGATCTCCCATCAGTGCCTCCTGCTGGCAGAAGATAACAGGAAGTCATCTAGCAAGAGAGCCCGGGACCCCCAGATCCCACACTCCAAGAGAGTTTGCAGATCCCCAGCCTCGACACGACAGAACCAAGTAGAAAAGAGACATTGTGGATTTAAGAAACAATTGGTCGATAATTGGCCTAGTTCACCCCTTCCACTACTCGACATCTACACACTTCAACACACATTTAAACATCTATTCACCACCAACAAACCTCATGCATCGCCCTTACAAGATGCAAGCCCACTTTGTACAAATAAAGATACTCACAGTCTCTCCCTGAAAAGAGGAGATTTGAAGTCCCATCAGCCACTGTATCCCACTCTGGGTGATATTAATTCCTGCCTGGATGTTCTGTAACCCAAAGACCAAATTTTAACGTTAATCGCCACCAGTACTCCTCATATAACACAATAGAGGAAAGGAAGAGGGAAATTTGGGGTTAATGCAGATGAACTAATGAGCAGCAAGCAGGGAGGAAAAGATAATAACTTCTGTAGCTCCTGTTATATCACGGGTCACAAAGCCACAGTTGATATCCATAACTTCCTTCTTCCTCTATCCATCTCATGTTTCTTTTCATCTCAGTTAGCAGTTCAGGTGAGGTTCATTCCCAGAGGAGCATATGAAACCTTCTTTCCTGGAAACCATTAACTATTGTCCATGAACCAATGTAGACCACCTCTTTGGCCATCGCTCCATCCAGGTGGATCTGCCCAGGAGTTTCCTCGCCTGTTGTCCTTCGGACACCCTCCTGGTTGAAGCCACAGTGCTGCAGCTGTCCCCTTGAGCTGATGCCAGCATACCATCAACTAAGCCCAAGCTTGTTTGTGCTTTTCCTCAGTGAACTGGTCATAGAAAACTCCCCATTAAACCTGAGTGATGTGGGCAGTAACATACCATCTTGGAACCCTTAGAGCCTTTCTTATCTAAGTACGGGTCAAGAAAATGATGTCCGGGCTTCCCTGGTGGTGCAGTGGTTAAGAATCCGCCTGCCAAGGTAGGGGACACGGGTTCGAGCCCTAGTCCGGGAAGATCCCGCATGCCGTGGAGTAACTAAGCCCGTGCGCCACATCTACTGAGCCTGTGCTCTAGAGCCCGTGAGCCACAACTACTGAAGCCCACGCGCCTAGAGCCCGTGCTGCGCAACAAGAGAAGCCACCGCAGTGAGAAGCCCGCGCACCGCAACGAAGAGTAGCCCCCGCTCGCCACAACTAGAGAAAGCCCGTGCGCAGCAACAACGACCCAACTCAGCCATAAATACATTAATTAATTAATATGTTAAAAATGATGTCCGATTGTCATCTAAGTACTTGCACCATTGGGCTCAGTTATTGGTGCTACTTGAAAGAAGAAAAAGTGAAAGAAGAAAGATTCAGAAGTCATATCTTCACAGCAGCTGAAAAAAAAGAGGAACTAATTCAAGAATTTCCTTAAAACACTAGAGCTTACCTGAGAAGTAATGAGAGCCCAAATGAACTGCAAGAAGGTCAGAAGACCATAGAATTCGATTTGGAGGCAATTGGTCTCTCTCCCCTTTCTATTCATTCATGGATTTTTTATTTCACTTGTTTGTTCATCTGCTCTAACACTTATTGATCATATACTTTATGCCAAGCCCAGAGTGGATACAACAGTGAATAAAATAAAGCCCGTGCCCCAACGGGGCCTCTGTCATAGAGGCTGGTTGTTGTGAGGATTAAATGAGTTAATACAAATGAAGTGTGTAGAATAGGACCTGGCACATAGTGAACACAGAGGAAATGTTTGTTATTCTTACATTCTATTTTCTACCCACAATTTCACACAGAAAGAGAGAGAATTTGAGAGTGGGGAAGGAGCCTTAGGGTCAGGCAATCCAACATCTTTGTACGGTCAGGCAACCCAAGATGGCTGTTCCCTTGCTCTCCACCCATCCTCTGCTCTACCAGTCCCTGCTTCGCCTACACCCGACTCACATGACTATCCAATCCTCTTCATTACAGGACTTAATCAGTAACTGCCTACAAGCTTGCCCCCTGCCCCAGCCGCTGGTTCCCCTGGTAACTGATGAGCCAACCTGATGTCAATTCCCCCTATAACTGGTGGCCTCCAGTCCCCTCCCCCATCCCCCCCAGGACTGCAGACTGCTGCGTTTCCTGCCCGTGGTCTACAGTACATGGTGGGGTGTCTCCAGGACCTTGCTTCAGACTTGTAAGATCCCCTATCTAATGAACCATTGATGTCTCTCTCTGTTGCTGTCTCTGTCGCTCTCCAGGCTCTTTCTTCAGTCTTTTTTTTTAATAAATTAATTTATTTTATTTATTTATTTTACTTGTTTGTTTTTGGCTGCGTTGGGTCTTCGTTGCTGCGTGCAGGCTTTCTCTAGTTGCGGCGAGCGGGAGCTACTCTTCATTGCGGTGCGAGGATTTCTCATTGCGGTGGCTTCTCTTGTTGCAGAGCATGGGCTCTAGGCGCACGGGCTTCAGCAGTTGTGACTCGCGGGCTCTACAGCACAGGCTCATTAGTTGTGGCACACAAGCTTAGTTGCTCCGCGGCATGTGGGATCTTCCCGGACCAGGGCTTGAATCCTTGTCCCCTACATTGGCAGGTAGATTCTTAACCACTGCACCACCAGGGAAGCCCTCTTTCTTCAGTCTTGAGGCTGGGCAATTACAGGGCTTGCAGGCCTGTAGGGGGCAGCCCAACAATTGGCAAGCCAGCTAGGAGACCAAGGAAACTCCCATGAGCACCAAGACATCGGGAAATAAGGGATGGGAATGGGAAGTTGCGGGGGGAATCATGGGTGGCCATCCATTAATATATGGGCCCCAATGGCGGCTGTTCTTGATGCATGGAGGCCACCAGGAGAGTACAGAGAACTCATAAACCCTCCTAAGTGTGTTGTGGAGCTGTTGGCTGCCATTATAGTGAAAAAAGAAGCTAGACAATAAGGTAGTAGCTGCAGCTGTGGCCTGGCTGTTGCCTTTTATATTAAGAAAGGACTTAATATATACTAAGTATATATATTTACTTAATATATCCCCAAATGACATCCAGGATGAGAAAAAGATGACAACAGTGGCAAGCAACTGACCCCAAAACCCAGACCAGACCTGTAAGGCCCATCCTACTAATTTAATTGAACTCTTTCTTGCTATCAATATTGAAAATTATTGTTTTACTTCTAACTGCACTGTTGCCCCCAATGTTCAGGATACAAAGAGAATTCTCCAGTGAACTTGTCGCCGAGAATAACTGCTGTATAACAATGCTTGCTTTGAGTCCACTGCTAAAAGCACATGTACAATATTTGTGTAACAATTTGGTATAATTGGTAAAATGTATATATAGCCTCTAAAATGTTTCTCCACTGACATGCCTCTGAGCTTGTCTGATTAGTTTTCTCCCATTGTGGATAATTAGGCAAACATATATACATATATACAGCCTAGCAGTCTCCATGTTACAGACTTGGAAAATAGAGGCCCAGAGGAGGCCCTCCCGGATCCCACAGGGTATAAATGGTGGCACCCAAATCATAACCCGAGACCACGATGAACGCCCCTAGGGGTGATGTGAGAGATCCCAGCACAACATTGCTGAGTCGGACAACCGAATATAGGTGCCGACTCCATCACTCCCTAATTACACAACCCTGAGCAGACTCTCTTTACCCATGAGGAAGAAGAGGAAGATCTTGAGAACTTCCACTGAGACACCAAAAGTGACAGTGCTTTTATTTTACTTATTTATTTTTTTAAGGAAGCCAAGTGTTTTAGTTTTACTTTTTTAATGTATTTCTTTCTTTAGTTTTGTCTGTGTTGGGTCTTTGTTGCTGTGCGCGGGCTTTGTCTAGTTGCAGCGAGCGTCAGCTACTCTTTGTTGAGGTGCACGGGCTTCTCATCGTGGGGGCTTCTCTTGTTGCAGAGCACGGGCTCTAGGTACACCGGCTTCAGTAGTTGTGGCACGCGGGCTCAGTAGTTGTGGCTCACGGGCTCTAGAGCGCAGGCTCAGTAGTTGTGACACACGGGTTTAGTTGCTCCATGGCATGTGGGATCTTCCCGGACCAGGGCTCAAACCTTTGTCCCCTGCATTGGCAGGCAGATTCTTCTTTTTTTTTTTTTTCACATCTTTATTGGAGTCTAATTGCTTTACAATGGTGTTTTAGTTTCTGCTTTATAACAAAGTGAATCAGTTATACATATACGTATGTTCCCATATCTCTTCCCTCTTGCGTCTCCCTCCCTCCCAGCCTCCCTATCCCACCCCTCTAGGTGGTCACAAAGCACCGAGCTGATCTCCCTGTGCTATGCGGCTGCTTCCCACTAGCTATCTATTTTACATTTGGTAGTGTATATATGTCCATGCCACTCTCTCACTTTGTCCCAGCTTCCCCTTCCCCCTCCCCATATCCTCAAGTCCATTCTCTAGTAGGTCTGTGTCTTTATTCCTGTCCTACCCCTAGGTTCTTCATGACATTTTTTTTCTTAAATTCCATATATATGTGTTAGCATATGGTATTTGTCTTTCTCTTTCTGACTTACTTCACTCTGTATGACAGACTCTAGGTCCATCCACCTCATTACAAATAGCTCAATTCCGTTTCTTTTTATGGCTGAGTAATATTCCACTGTATATATATATGCCACATCTTCTTTATCCATTCATCCGATGATGGACACTTAGGTTGTTTCCATCTCTGAGCTATTGTAAATAGAGCTGCAATGAACATGTTGGTACATGACTGTTTTTGAATTATGGTTTTCTCAGGGTATATATGCCCAATAGTGGTATTGCTGGGTCATATGGTAGTTCTATCTGTCGTTTTTTAAGGAACCTTCATACTGTTCTCTATAGTGGCTGTACCAATTCACATTCCCATCAGCAGTGCAAGAGGGTTCCCTTTTCTCCACACCATCTCCAGCATTTATTGTTTCTAGATTTTTTGATGATGGCCATTCTGACTGTTGTGAGATGATATCTCATTGTAGTTTTTATTTGCATTTCTCCTATGATTAATGATGTTGAGCATTCTTTCATGTGTTTGTTGGCAATCTGTATATCTTCTTTGGAGAAATGTCTATTTAGGTCTTCTGTCCGTTTTTGGATTGGGTTGTTTGTTTTTTTTGTTATTGAGCTGCATGAGCTGCTTGTAAATTTTGGAGATTAATCCTTTGTCAGTTGCAAATATTTTCTCCCATTCTGAGGGTTGTCTTTTGGTTTTGTTTATGGTTTCCTTTGCTGTGCAAAAACTTTGACGTTTCATTAGGTCCCATTTGTTTATTTTTGGTTTTATTTCCATTTCTCTAGGAGGTGGGTCAAAAAGGACCTTGCTGTGATTTATGTCATAGAGTGTTCTGCCTATGTTTTCCTCTAAGAGTTTGATAGTTTCTGGCATTACATTTAGGTCTTTAATCCATTTTGAGCTTATTTTTGTGTATGGTGTTAGGGAGTGATCTAATCTCATACTTTTACATGTACCTGTCCAGTTTTCCCAGCACCACTTATTGAAGAGGCTGTCCTTTCGCCACTGTACATTCCTGCCTCCTTTATCAAAGATAAGGTGACCATATGTGCATGGGTTTATCTCTGGGCTTTCTATCCTGTTCCATTGATCTATATTTCTGTTTTTGTGCCAGTACCATACTGCCTTGATTACTGTAGCTTTGTAGTATAGTCCATGGTCAGGAAGCCTAATTCCTCCAGCTCCGTTTTTCGTTCTCAAGATTGCTTTGGCTATTCGGGGTCTTTTGTGTTTCCATACAAATTGTGAAATTTTTTGTTCTTGTTCTGTGAAAAATGCCAGTGGTAGTTTGATAGGGATTGCATTGAATCTGTAGATTGCTTTGGGTAGTAGAGTCATTTTCACAATGTTGATTCTTCCAATCTAAGAACATGGTATATCTTCCCATCTCTTTGTATCATCTTTAATTTCTTTCATCAGTGTCTTATAATTTTCTGCATACAGGTCTTTTGTCTCCTTAGGTAGGTTTATTCCTAGATATTTTATTCTTTTTGTTGCAGTGGTAAATGGGAGTGTTTTCTTGATTTCACTTTCAGATTTTTCATCATTAGTGTATAGGAATGCCAGAGATTTCTGTGCATTAATTTTGTATCCTGCTACTTTACCAAATTCATTGATTAGCTCTAGTAGTTTTCTGGTAGCATCTTTAGGATTCTCTATGTATAGTATCATGTCATCTGCAAACACTGACAGCTTTACTTCTTCTTTTCCGATTTGGATTCCTTTTATTTCTTTTTCTTCTCTGATTGCTGTGGCTAAAACTTCCAAAACTACGTTGAATAAGAGTGGTGAGAGTGGGCAACCTTGTCTTGTTCCTGATCTTAGTGGAAATGCTTTCAGTTTTTCACCATTGAGGACGATGTTGGCTGTGGGTTTGTCATATATGGCCTTTATTATGTTGAGGAAAGTTCCCTCTATGGGCAGGCAGATTCTTAACCAGCAGGGAAGTCCGACTGTGCTTTTAAAGAGAACGGTGTGCTCCACTTGTGTGGGGATAAACTTCAGTGTTTCCTTGCCGCCCTTTCTGATTTTGTCTTTAAGGGAATCTCCTGAAAGATAGAATACAGTGGAATCAGTGGAAACCACTTCTGCTTAACTTCAGCAAAGGAAAGAGTTGGTAAGCTTCAGGGGTGGCCACAGACTTGGAAGGAAGTCAAAGTTGCTGGCTTCTGAAGGATCGACACAGAGCAGCTGGAAGTCTGGTGCAGGCGCCAAGGGAAGGTCTCTTCAGAGTCCTGGCCTCTGAACAAATGTTCTCCAACCCTTTCCAGCTTTGTGCTCTTCCAATTCAGGATCTGGAAGAGAGCCCCCTTTTGGACTAAGTTGAATTCCTTACCAATCCTTGAGTGAGAGGGGGGAAGCATCTCCAGTGACATTCCAATCAAGACTGTGTCCAGAATAAAAGGCTAGTTCCACAAAAAAATCGTGGTGCTCCTGGCAGAAGAACAGAAAATGGGCCCTGGGCAGGCATACCCAACAGATGTCCACTACACTTGGCTCAGCGGCCTAGTCAGGGATATGCCCCCCCCAATCAAATCTTAATTCGCTGAGACAGTCCCTTTGTCTCCTCATCAGTTAAATGACGAAGAGGAAACCTGCATGTCATGGTTAATTTAATGCGTCAACTTGATTGGGTTAAAAGGTGACTAGAGAGCTAGGTAAGCATTGTTTCTGAGTGTTTGTGACAGTGTTTCCAGAAGAGATTAGCATTTGAATTCATAGACTGAGTAAAGAAGAGCGCCCTCGCGGATGCAAGTGGGCATCCTGCAAGCCACTGGAGGTCTGAATAGGACAAAAAGGGGGAGGGGGTGAAATTTCTCTCTTTTCTTGAGCTGGGACATTCCTCTTCCCCTGCTTCTGAACATTGGTGTTTGTGGTTTTCACGGTCTTTGGACTCAGACCACAATTTATACCATCAGCCTCCCAATTCTCAAAAGCTTTTTTTTTTTTTTTTTTTTTTTTGCGTTACGCGGGCCTCTCACTGTTGTGACCTCTCCCGTTGTGGAGCACAGGCTCCGGACGTGCAGGCTCAGCGGCCATGGCTCACAGGCCCAGCCGCTCTGCGGCATGTGGGATCTTCCCGGACCAGGGCACGAACCCATGTCCTCTGCATCGGCAGGCGGACTCTCAGCCACTGAGCTACCAGGGAAGCCCCACGATTACTGTTTTTGATATCACATTTTACATTTAATTGTTTTGTGTATCCCTTAACTGCTTATTGTGGATATAGGTGATTTTACTTTTGTCTTTTAACCTATTAGTTAAAATTTTACTTTTGTCTTTTAACCTATTAGTTAAAACCTATAAACCTATAAGTCTATTAGTTTTGTGTGTGGATGATTTCCTCCCTTTATGGTATGTTTGCTTTTTCTGGTGAGCTTTTTCATTTCATAATTTTCTTATTTCTATTTCTGGCCTTTTCTCTTTTACGTAGAGAAGTTCCTTTAACATTTGTTGTAAAGCTAGTTTCATGGTGCTGAACTCTTTTAGTTTTGCTTTACTTTAAAGCTTTTCATCACTCCATCAAATCTGAAGGAGAGCCTTGCTGGGTAGAGTATTCTTGATTGTAGGTTTTTCCCTTTCATCACTTTAAAAATAGTGTGCCACTCCCTTCTGGCCTGCAGAGTTTCTGCTGAAAAATCAGCTGACAGACTTATGGGAGTTCCCTTATATGTTATTTGTTGTTTTTCCCCTGCTACTTTTAATATTCTCTATCTTTAATTTTTGTCATTTTAATTACAATGTGTCTTGGTGTGTTCCTCTTTGAGTTAATCCTGTATGGGATTCTCTGTGCTTTCTGGACTTGGGTGACTGTTTCCTTTCCCAGGTTAGGAAAGTTTTCAGCTATTATGTCTTAAAATGTGTTCTCAGCCCCTTTCTCTCCCTCTTCTCCTTCTGGGACCCCTAAAATGTGAATATTGGTGTGCTTGACGTTGTCCCAGAGGTTTCTTAAACTGTCCTCCTTTCTTTTCATTCTTTTTTCTTTTTTCTGTTCATCAGCAGTGATTTCCACTACTCTGTCTTGAGCTCACTGATCTGTTCTGTATCATTTAGTCTACTGTTATTCCTTCTAGTGTATTTTTCATTTCAGTTATTGTATTCTACATCTCTGTTTGGTTGTTCTTTATATTTTCTAAGCTTTTGTTTAAACCTTCTAACTTCTGGGCTTCCCTGGTGGCGCAGTGGTTGAGAGTCCGCCTGCCGATGCAGGGGACACGGGTTCGTGCCCCGGTCCGGGAAGATCCCACATGCCGCGGAGCAGTTGGGCCCATGAGCCATGGCCGCTGAGCCTGCGCGTCCAGAGCCTGTGCTCCGCAATGGGAGAGGCCACAGCAGTGAGAGGCCCACGTCCCAAAAAAAAAAAAACAAAAAACGTCTAACTTCTCACACTGGGCATCCATTCTTCTCTCAAGCAGTTCGATCATCTTTACAATCATTACTCTGAACTCTTTCTTGCGTAGATTGCCTATCTCCACTTCACTTAGTTCTTCTTCTGGGGTTTTATCTTGTTCCTTTGTCTGGAACATGTTGCTCAGCCACCTCATTTTGTCTAAGTCGCTATTTGTACTTTTCTGTATGTAGTGGAGTTAGTAATGCTTCTCATCCTTGGAGAAGTGGCCTCCTATAGGAGACATCCTATGCGTCCCAACATCGCACTCCCCTCTCATCACCCAAGCTGTTTGCTCTAGGGATCTCCCCTCAGAGGGATGCGTGGGTCCTTCTGTTGTGGTGGGCTGGCTATGTGGGTGGTCGTGTAGTCTTGGTTGGCCCCTAGCCCAGTCGCTTGTCAGGCCCTGCCTTGTGCAGACACTGCTGGCTACTGCAGGGCTTGGTCACGAAGCAGATGACTGCAGAGCCCCAGCTGGGGCCCAGGGCTAGTGCTGGCTCCCTGGAGGGCGGAGTCAGGGACCAGAAGACTCCAGGCCTGTTGCCCTCCCACTGGTGGGTGAGTCGGCACCTGAAGTTACTGCCGGACTGTTGGCGGGCAGAGCCAAGTCCTGAGTCTCGCTGCAGGACTCAGGGACCTCAGAGCTGGTGTCGTATCAGTTTTGGTGAGGGGGCCGGTTCCTGACCCAGGTGGGCATGGGGTCTGGAGTGTCCTGAAGGTTGTGTTGGCCTCCTAGTGAACTGGGCTGGGGCCCAGCTGGTCCTAGGGTAGGGTCTGGCCTGCTGCAGGCTGGCTGGGTCCGCAGGCTGGGATTGTGGTTTTCTTGTATCTGGTGTCTGCCCCCTGGTGGGTGGGGCTAGTCTGGAGGCTTGTGCGGGCTTCCTGGAGGGCAGGGCAGGTGCCAACCCACTGGTGGGTGGAGCTGGGCCTTGGCCTTCTAGTTGGCAGGGCCATGTCTAGAGGTGGCTGTGGGCTAAGGAAGATTTAGGGCAGTGTGTCTGCTGATGGGTGGGGCTGTGTCCCCACCCAGTTAGTTGTTTGGCCTGAGGTATCCCAGCACTGGCAACTGTAGGCTGTTGGGGGAGCCAGTCTTGGGCTAATGAGCTAGAGTGAAGATCCCAAGATGGTAGCCACCAGCTCCCAAATATGGCTTCCACCAGTGTCTATGTCCCCAGAATGAGTCACAGCCACTCCTTGCCTCTCCAGGAGACTCTCCAAGACCAGCAGGTAGGTCTGGCCCAGGCTTCTATCAAATTACTGCTTTTCCCCTGGGTCCCAGTGTGTATAGGATTTTGTGTGCGCCCTTTAGGAGTGAAGTCTTCCCCCAGTGCTTTTGGACTCCTGAAATTAAGCCCCACTGGCCTTCAAAGCTGAATGCTCTGGGGGCTCGTCTTCCCCATTGCAGGACCCCTGGGCTGGGGAGCCAGACCTGGGGCTCAGGACTCCCACTCTTGTGGGGGAACCCCTGCAATATAACTGTTCTCCATTTATGGGCCACCAACCTGGGGGTATGGGACTTGATTATATCACAAGTCTGCTCCTCTTACCCATCTGGTTGTGGTTCCTTCTTTATGTCTTTAGTTGCAGAAGATCTTTTCTGGTAGGTTCTGGTCGATTTCATCGATGGTTATTTTGCAGATAGTTGTGATTTTGTTGTGCTCGTGAGAGGAGGTGAGCTCAGGGTCTTTCTACTCTGCCTTCTTAGCCAATCTCCTCCTAAATTCTATATTTCCTGACTTCAGTCTCAGCAGCATAAAAAGTTTTTTCTGGAAGAAGTTTAATTACAATAAATTGCCTCTGATGCCGATGTTGATGCCCAGCGTTGCAGCTTTAGAACTTGTTTTATTAACTCCTCCGTGAATTAATATGTTTCCCATGCATTGCATTCACACAAGACTGGTTTGTAAGCCATCATGCTAATTTATTAATGTTAAAAGAAGATAAAATATTTGTAGTAAACCATGATCGTGGTCTTGCTATTAGAACTATTAGATCTGGAGAAGCCAAATTAGAGAGCAATACTGCAAGGTAAGCCTGAGGACAAAAGAAAGGAGGGTGAGGGAATTTTCTGGATCTCTGTGATGCCATGAGAAGGCGTGGGAAGTTTCTGTAGAGGAAAGGAAGCCGAGGTTCTGTCGTCTTCTCTCTGGCAAGTGGAGATAGGACGGCTGCTGACAGGGCACTGACTCAGCCTTAGTAACAACACTGCTTCTCTCCTTCCGCTGTGTGGTAGCCATTTAATAAGAATTTTTATCTTGTTGCACTTATTTGTTCAATAAATATTTATGAAGTATGAGCATGGTAATTGCACTGGGTATTAGGACTACAGTGCTGAGTAAGGCATGAACCTGCTCTTCACCTGCAGTGATAATGTAAAATACATAGAAAATGGGCTAGATTATATCTCTAGAAGACCCCACTCTCTGCTTTCTTTACTTCGCCCTCCAGGGACCCCCACATGGATGATCATGCCAACTGGTTCTACCACACATTCTTGGATTTAGATGCCATTGGGCTCCCAGTGGTCTTCAGAAATCTATTTACCCATGTCTGGTGGACTCTGTACCTCATTCCCCAGCAGCTACTTCAATCCTTTCCTTTATTCTCAAAACCCAACACCTGCCCCATCCTGGGGTCTGGTGACCTCACTTTCTATTCTCTTGAGAAGTGTGAGCTGCCAACTGAGAATGCCTTCAGCTTCCTGCCTGTGTGCATCAAAATGTCTCTGTATCCACACTTCCCATTTCATCCTTCTCCCCTGTGTTGAGGAAAGACACATACCTCCTTTCTTCTAAGGTTCCTCCTCTACTTCAATCCCATCCTTTTTGTGACTTTTTGCAGACTTGATCCATCAACCACTCCTTCTAACCTCCATCCTCCATCTATACTTATCCCTGGTTCCTTCTCCTCAGTCTACAAACATTCCCATCTACCCCACCCCAAGAAAGAAAATGCTTCCCTCAATCCTACTACTCCTTAGCATTACCAGTCTTGCTTCTCCTCAAATGATTTAAAGTGGTATATACTTACAAGCCCCCAGTATTTCAGTCAGTAGTATCCTTGGGGGTCTTCTTCCTTTCAATGTTTCTTCATTCTCTTGCCCTTCCCAACCACTACTCCTTCTTCCCCCGAGGTTCTCTACCTTCTCTCTTGAAATAGTTTCCCTCGCTGGGCATCTCAAACCTCATGGCTCCCTAATCATCTTTGTGCTGTCACCTCTCAGATTAGGATCACTAGACCTCACCTCTCTCTCTAGCTGCTGACCTACATCGCCAGTGCACATTTCTACTTGAATGGCTTGCCAGGCACCTTCAACTCAATCCAAGCCGATTCATCATTGTCCCACCAAACCAGTTCTTCCTGCTGCTTTCTTTCCCTTGGTTTGACACCGTCGTCCTTCCAAGCACCCTTTCTTTCCCTTGGTGTTCATATTTGAGCAGTTTTTAAGACCTATAAATGCTGCCTCAATCATAACTCGTTATACACTGTCATTCCTCTCAGATCCCAGTGCCAACACCCTTGTTCAGTCCATCATAGTGGTCTCATTATTTAAATAGCATCCTAGCTAGTCTCCCTCACTCTAGTCGCTTCCTTTTTTTTTTTTTTTTTAATTATTTATTTATTTACTTTTGGCTGTGTTGGGTCTTCGTTTCTGTGCGAGGGCTTTCTCCAGTTGTGGCAAGCGGGGGCCACTCTTCATGGCGGTGCGTGGGCCTCTCACTATCATGGCCTCTCTTGTTGCGGAGCACAGGCTCCAGACTAGTCTCTTCCTTTTAAGACGCCCGTTCCTCCAAAGATATGAAGTTAATCTTTTAAATCAAGGCAGGATCATGTCACTTCCTGGTCCAAAAAATATCAGTAGGTCCCTATTGTCCACCAAGTGAAGGATAAACTCCATGGTATGGAATCCAAGTCCTTTCTAATATGGCTTCAAATACTTTCTGACCTTACCTCATTCTAACTTCTATACCCTATTTTCCATTCAAAACTGACTACTTACTGGACTCCAAACCTTTGCTTATACTGTGTCCTTCCTCAAATGTCTTATCGTTTTACCCTATCAAGCCTATCAAAATCATAATCATCATTCGTAACCCAATTAAACAATGGCGGAGGACCCAAACAGACATTTTTCCAAGAAGACATACAAATGGTCAATAGGTGCGTGAAAAGATTAATCATCAGGGAAATGCAAGTCAAAACCACAGTGAAATATTACCTCACACCTGTTAGAATTACTATTATCAAAAAGAGAAGGGAGGGGCTTCCCTGGTGGCGCAGTGGTTAAGAATCTGCCTGCCAATGCAGGGGACACGGGTTCGAGCCCTGGTCCAGAAAGATCCCACATGCTGTGGAGCAACTAAGCCCGTGCACCACAACTACTGAGCCTGTGCTGTAGAGCCCACGAGCCACAACTACTGAAGCCCATGTGCCTAGAGCCTGTGCTCCGCAACAAGAGAACCCACAGCAATGAGAAGCCCGCGCACTGCAACAAAGAGTAGCCCTTGCTCACCACAACTAGAGAAAGCCTTCATGCAGCAACAAAGACCCAACACAGCCAAAAATAAAGAAATAAAATAATTTTTTTTTTTAAAAAGGCAAGGGAATTCCATGGTGGTCCAGTGGTTAGGACTCCGCACTTCCACCGCAGGGGGCACGCGTTCAGTCCCTGGTGGGGAAACTAAGATCCTGCATGCCACAGGGCAAGGCAGAAAAAAAAAAAAAAAAGGCAAGAGATAGTGATGGGAAGGATGTGGAGAAAAGAGAACCCTGTTGGTGGGAATGTAAACTGGTACAGCCACTATGGAAAATATTATGGAGGTTCCTCAAAAAATTGAAAATAGAACCATCATACAATCTAGCAATCCCCTTTCTGGTTATATACCCAAAGGAAATGAAATCCATACCTTGAAGAGATAGCTTCATCACATTCAACACTACTCACAATAACTAAGATATGGATACAACCTAAGTGTCTGTCAATAGGTGAATGGATAAGGAATACATGTAGTTCATCCATTAAAAAAGAAGAAAATCTTGCCACTTGTGACAACATAGATGAAGCTGGAGGACATTATGATAAGTAAAATAAACCAGGTACTGAAAGACAAACTATATGGTATCACTTATATTTGAAATGTAAAAAAGTTGATCTCATGCAAGCAGAGAGGAGTATGGTGGTTGCTAGGGGCTGAGGGGTGGGGGAATAGGGAGATGTTGGTCCAAGAGTACAAACTCTCAGTTATAAAGTAAATAAGTTCTGGGGATCTAATGTACAACATGGTGAAAATAGTTAATAATACTGTATTGTATTCTTGAAAATTGCTTTTAAAATGGTACTTGGGGCTTCCCTGGTGGCACAGTGGTTAGGAATCCACCTGTCAACGCTGGGGACATGGGTTCGAGCCCTGGTCTGGGAAGATCCCACGTGCCGTGGAGCAGCTAAGCCTGTGCGCCGCAGCTACTGAGCCCACGTGCCACAACTACTGAAGCCCGTGCACCTTCAGCCTGTGCTCCGCAGCAAGGGAAGCCACTACAATGAGAAGCCCATGCACCACAACAAAGAGTAGCTCTCGCTCGCCACAACTAGAGAAAAGCCCACGTGTACCAATGAAGACCCAAATGCAGCCAAAAATAAAAATAAATAAATTTATATTAAAAAATAATAAAATAATAATAAAATGGTACTTATGTGAGATGACTGATGTTCTGACTTGACCATGGTAATTGTTTCACAATGTATATTGAATCATCATGCTATACACCTTATGTATATCAGTTTTGACTTGTCACTTATGCCTCAATAAAGCTGGAAAAATTATTTTTCTCCCTCAAAATTTTTTTCACCATCATTCAAATTTTAGTTCATATTCACTGCTTCCTTGAAGCATTGCCAGATTTTTCCATTAGGAAGCTCTCTTCTTGTTTGGAGCTTCTCTGGAACCTATTACAATTTACCTAGTAACAAGACATAGAAAAATGTGCGCTTACCTCTGCTCCTCAATTGTCAGTAGGCTTATGTTTGACCTATCTTTGCATCTCCCCATACGGTGCCTCATACAAAGTATGGTTCCCATCACTAAGAACACTGCTCAGTTCAGCTGAATTTTTTCTTTCTATATCAAGACTTTTTTTTTTTTTTTGACTGCGTTGGCCTTCATTGCTGCACGCAAGCTTTCTCTAGTCGTGACGAGTGAGGGCTACTCTTCGTTGTGGTGCATGGACTTCTCATTGCGGAGGCTTCTCTTGTTGCTGAGCATGGGCTCTAGGGTGCTTGGGCTTCAGTAGTTGTGGTTTGAAGATCCAGTAGTTGTGGCTCGTGGGCTCTAGAACACAGGCTCAGTAGCTGTGGTGTACGGGCTTAGTTGCTCCGCAACATGTGGGAGCACATGCCCTGCATTGGCTGCAGTACGCGGGCCTCTCACTGTTGTGGCCTCTCCCGTTGTGGAGCACAGGCTCCGGACGCACAGGCTCAGCGGCCATGGCTCACGGGCCCAGCCGCTCCGTGGCATGTGGGATCTTCCCGGACCGGGGCACGAACCCGTGTCCCCTGCATCGGCAGGTGGACTCTCAACCACTGCGCCACCAGGGAAGCCCCCAAGACTTTTTTTTGATAAAGGGAACAGTAGATTGATTTACCCTCTGGAAGAAGTCCCTTGTCCTGTGGCAGACCATCAACAAACAGCTCACTGACTGGCACCAGACCACAGACCACACTTCTGGTAGTACTGCCCTGGGTCACAGTACCTTCCAATACATATTTTAAATGAATAAGTACTCTGGTCACTGGGCAGTCTTACTCTTCTCTATTAAAAGTCATTACCAGTAATCTTATTGACGCACTAAATACTTTTCACTTAGTGTCACCTGCTAGTTCCTATCTATCTGTATTAGTTTCCTGTAATTTTTTTCATTGCTTCTTGATATAGAGTCTTTCACCTTGGCAACTTAACATGAAGGTAAGTATATCAAATATAATACACAGAGAAAGAAAACTTCTGGATTAGCAGATTAAGGACCTCTGCAAGCCTACATCTCCACAAAAGCAATAAAAACACCACCAGAAAATGGTCAAAATCAACTTTTCAGACCTCTGGAATTTAAGCGAAGGCTTGCAACAATCCAAGAAGCATTAATTCAAGAAAAACGGCTGAATCTCGGTGAGAACAGCAAGCTTTGCGGTGTTGTAACTGCCCTTCCTCCACCCACCTCTTTCCAGCTCCACAGCAGCCTTTAAAACCAACAGCCTTGCAATTGTGTTAACCATGAAAACCAGTAGTCTGGCAACCAACCCAGTCTATCATAATGGGCTCAGAGCTCCCAATAATGCCCCATTCCCAGAGAACTGCATTATTTGACCTGTCTGGAAGTTCCCTGGAAACACTCACAAGACTATATCTTTATTTGACCTAATTCAGAGCTTGTTCAGTGAGAATAGCCTTTCCCCAGGGGCATTTATTGAAAATAACCAGCCATTTTTAAATTTGTCAGCTACCTAAAGTAGTACTAATAGCTGGGGCAAATGAGACGCTGACCAAAAAACTTGAAAAGCTGAATAATGAAATGTCCATAGGGACTTTGAAAACCTCCAAAATATTCTTGGGAATCTAAAGGCATAGGCCTGTGCAGAACCGTGTGCATGCTCAGGAAAGACTGAGAAGGCCCTGATCTCTCACGTATGAGAACCTTGAGGCTCTGTACAACCCAGAAGGGAAAATTAAGGCAGAATTGTAAACGGCCTTCTGGAACATTGAAAACATGCCCTGATGTGCACACAGAACCCTTAAGCAAAGCTAGGAGACTTAATGGTTCAAGGCACTTAAGAGAATCTCAGACCAGTCATCAACAGACCAAGGACTCCATATTCAGAAAAACTATACTTCAAAAAAATGTAGGAGCAGGGCTTCCCTGGTGGCGCAGTGGTTGAGAGTCCGCCTGCCGATGCAGGGGACACGGGTTCGTGCCCCGGTCCGGGAAGATCCCACGTGCCGCGGAGCGGCTGGGCCCGTGAGCCATGGCCGCTGAGCCTGCGCGTCCGGAGCCTGTGCTCCACAACGGGAGAGGCCACAACAGTGAGAGGCCCACGTATCGCAAAAAAAAAAAAAAAAAAATGTAGGAGCAATTAAGACATTCCCAGATAAACAAACAAAAAATTAGGAGAATGCATTTTTCAGCAAACCTGCTTTACAAGAAATTTGAAGAGGGTCCTTTAGACTGAAATGAAAGAACACTTTTGTTTTAAACTTCTCAATAAGTTTAAGTTTAAACTTAATTGAAATCATATAAAGTATGTTCCCCACACACAGTGGAATTAAATTAGAAATCGTAACAGAAGTAAATTTGGGGGCTTCCCTGGTGGTGCAGTGGTTAAGAATCCGCCTGCCAACACAGGGTACATGGGTTCAAGCCCTGGTCCGGGAAGATCCCACATGCCGAGGAGCAACTAAGCCCATGTGCCACAACTACTGAGCCTGCGCTCTAGAGCATGCGAGCCACAACTACTGAGCCCACGTGCTGCAACTACTGAAGCCTGTGCGCCTAGAGCCCATGCTCCACAACAAGAGAAGCCACCGCAATGAGAAGCCCGCGCACCGCAACAAAGAGTAACCCCCACTCGCCACAACCCGAGAAAGCCCATGCGCAGCAACAAAGACCCAACACAGCCAAAATTAATTAATTAATTAATTATTTTAAAAAGTGTTGTTTGAATTTTAAAAAAAAAGAAATAAATTTGGGAAATTCACAAATATGTGGAAATTAGGCAACTCACTTCTAAATAACCTATGGGTCAAAGAATAAAAAAACAAGGAAAAAGTAGAAAATACTTTGAAATGAATGAAAATGAAAAATAAAACATACTCAAACTTACAGGATGCAGGTAGAGCAGTGCCTAGAGGGAAATTTATAGCTGTAAGTGCCTTTATTAAAAAAGAAGAATGATCTCAAAGCAATAACCTAAACTTTCACCTTAAGAAACTAGAAAAAATGAGCAAACTAAACCCAAAGCAAGCAGAAAGTAATATGTAATGGACCTTAGAGCAGAAATAAATGAGATAGAGAATAGAAAAAATAATAGAGAAAATCAATGCAACCAAAAATTGGCTTTTTGAAAAGACAAACAAAATTGACAGACCTTCAGTTAGACTGACAAAAGAGCTCAAATTACTAAATCAGGAATGAGAAGGGACATTATTGCTGACCTTACAGAAATAAAAGGAATTATAAGAGAATATTATGAACAATTATATGTCAACATAGATAACTAAATGAAACAGAAAAATTCTTAGAAAGACAAATATAACAGTTATCAACAAAATGGTGCTCTATTTATTTGCCTGTCCAAAAATACATATTTCCAAAGACAAACTGAAAATTAAGGAAGGAGATAGAACATTTTGAATTTTGGTGAGTGAGTCTGTCATATGCCTTCTTTTATTTCTTTATTTTGTTCTTAGGTTCCCCTCTAAACGTACAAGTGATTATCTAAATAGGATTAATGAAGGAGAGTCGAAGAACCTTGCCTCTTCTTTTAAATGTCCTCAAAAGGACCCCTCATTATATAAGTATAAATGAACAAATGTATTATTTGTTTCCAGAAGAGCAGTGCAACCCACAAACTTGAGGAAATGGAAGACTTTCTCACCATGATGAGCTATGACATTGTATAACAGGCTCTGCTAACACAAGCTGTAATTACTGGATGACCCAGTACTAGGTATGCACTTAAGAACTTACAAATTACGGCCTGCACCAGCAGGCAAAGCCTTACACACACCCCTGTTTATGAGCTTTTAGCAACCATTTACAAATCTGTGTATTTATTAAGTTTGTGGGATGCTGTAGCCTGCTTTTTTCAGTAGGATAAAAAAGGTTTATACAATTGTTTGGTAAATATCCAACCTCATAATTTTTCATCTCTGGTAAACTGTTTCATATACTGGTGCTAAATTTTCAGATGGTAGTAAGGCAAAGTTTCTATTGATCCATTTAGGAATATTTATTAGAGAATCTTTTTTTTAAATTTATTGAAGTATAGTTTGAAAGCAGGAGCTACTAGGTACATAAAATTCCTGAGAACTAAGATCCTTGGTACTTGAGAAAGAACCTTGATTGAGCAAATGTCAGGAAAGACCTTTTAAGACCCCGTGTGAGTCATTAAGACACAGTTGTGTTTGGAGCCCATCAACAAGCACCAAATACCATGTTCTTGCTGGACACAATAGCAATGTCTCAGGAAATCTATTTGTATTTACCTGGTCCTACACAGCCCAATAAAATGGCCACGAGCCACATTTAGCTACTGAGCACTTGAAATGTGGCTAGTCCTAATTAAGATGGGGTAGAAGTATAAAACACACACTGTATTCCAAAGACTTAGTACCAGAAAGATGTAAACAATCTCAGTTATTTTAATATTGAATATATGTTGAAATACTGTGAGTGTATTAGGCTGAGTAAAATATATTATTAAAATTAATTTCACCTGTTTCTTTCTACTTTTTAAATGTGGCTACGAAAAAAATTCAAATTTACATGCGTGACTCACACTGAATTTTTTTTCTGGACAGTGAAGACCTAATGTGTTACAGACAATTTGACATTTCCAAAGGGAGAAGGCTGAAATTAACATCACAGATAGCAAGAACCCCAGAAATGCCTGCAGAAATCTTCCTGAAAATTCATCACAGAAATCTTTTGGAGAATGGAGTCAGGTTTTATCCATCATCTCTTTTTTTTTTTTTTTTTTTGCAGTAAGCGGGCCTCTCACTGCTGTGGCCTCTCCTGTTGTGGAGCACAGGCTCCGGACACGCAGGCTCAGCGGCCATGGCTCACGGGCCCAGCCGCTCCGCGGCATGTGGGATCCTCCCGGACCGGGGCACGAACCTGCGTCCCCTGCATCGGCAGGTGGACTCTTCAACCACTGCGCCACCAGGGAAGCCCTATGCATCATCTCTTAATGCTGGCAGCGTTCAGAAGACTGAAGAGGTAGTTAGTAGGTTAAAAAACAAACACACAAACAAACAAACCAGGCTACTGTATAAAGGATGCCCAGGCCTGGATCCAATTATAATTTGAGTCAGTCCCTGGAAAGGATGTTCGATAATGTTCTAGTCAGTGGCCTAATGACCAACTTTGCCCGATTACCTGCCTCGATGCTTCAGTGCCGTATTTATGGGCTTTTTCATTTCATTCAATCACTTATTTCAAATAGTGATTGACAAGTGGAGAAAGGTCCCAAGGCACCCCTGACCCATATGAGAGCCATTCCGGAGCCACTGTGGCTTATAGATTTAGACTCAGAGGAGCCTAGAGAGATCTCTTCTTCTCAGGAGCCACCTGGGATTTTCTGCTTTGAGTAGCATCCCATAGAAGTTCGCCCTGGGGCAGGCGCCTCCAGGGCCTCTACCACCCACCTGGGGTCAGTCGGGCAGAGCCTTTGACACACGCCCCAGGGAGCCTAGCAAAGCTCTGTCCTTTGTTCCTCCAGGGGTCAAGCCCTGTGCTCCTTCCTCAACGCACTCCTACACACCCCAAACCGAACCAGGAAGACGTTGCAGACTTGGCAACCCAGGTTTCATTTAAGCTTGTAATATTTATTTTACTACCAATAAAGTCAAGCAAGTGCATTAAAGAAAATGTCTAAAATAGAGGACAGAGTTTTAAAAATCATAGTGAAATCAATCTAAATTTAGAAAATTCACTTACAGTAGTACCGACCACAAAAACAACTACTATTAACAATTATGTGATTTCCATTCAAGTCCTTTTTTAGACATACTTGGGTTGTGTCAAAGTGAATATGTCTTTTAAATTTTTAGTAAGCTGTTGTTTATTCATTCATTCATCCATCATCATGATTATCTGGGTATACAAATCCAAAAGCCACAGCCCCTGCCGTCAAGAAGGTCCTTTGTCTAGGAAAAGGGGTTTTAAGCTTCTTTAGAAACTTTTTTTTTGAATCTCAACAGAATTCCGATATGTGTATAATCCACACAGAAATCAGATAAGTGATGCTTTTTTTTTTAATTTTTATTGGAGTACAGTTGCTTTACAATGTTGTATTAGTGTCTACTGTACAGCAAAGTGAATCAGTTATACGTATATATATATCCCCTCTGTTTTGGATTTCCTTCCCATTTAGGTCACCGCAGAGCATTGAGTAGAGTTCCCTGTGCTATACAGCAGGTTCTCATTAGTTACCTATTTTATACCTAGTATCAATAGTGTCTATATGTCAATCCCAATCTCCCAATACATCCCACGCCCCCCATAAGTGATGCTTTAGTCGCAGAACCTAATTTCAAATTGCCAATATCTATTTTGAAATACTAGTTTGTTTGTTCTCCTCTCTATGCCCACATCACCCTACACCCTCCTCAGCTCAAGCAGGTCCAGGGCTTGGTTTTCCTTTGCCTCAGAAAGCTTTGCAGAACAGACAACAGAAGCTGTTCTAAGGCTCTTCCACCCTTTGAAGCGGTCCTCACCAGTGTTCCACAAAGAGTGGTCCCTGAGGAGCTGTGTGCTTGCTAGAAATGTGAATCCGTGGGTCCCACCTGGTCTCTGGAATCAGGGTCTTTGTGGGTGAGACCCAGGAAATTCTTGCAACAGCTTCCTCAGGCGATGAGCACACAGTACGGTGAGAGAGCCAGCGGTTAGAGGAAGTTTCCAGAGGCAGAGGAGAGGAAGGCGGAAGGCAGGGAACAGCCTCCAGGGCTGAACCCAGGAAGACTTTGAGACTTAGGTGAGGTGGCCTTGGGTTCCCTGCCGGCCAAGCCTCCCTGCCCTCCGTGATAGGCAGGGAAGCGGGGTGTGAACGGACTTCAAGGCACCAGCAGAGACCTTGACAGTGAGGGTCAGTGTGTCCACAGTGGACTGCTCATCGGGGCTCCTACTCAGCGCAACCCTGGATTCTGGACCCCATTGGAGCCCGCTGCATTTTGCTGGGCGCCTGTGCAGACTGAGACCCCCATCCTGGGACCGAGCCCACAGGCTGACTGACTGATGGCTGGGACTCACTTTGGAAAACTGCGCTCGGGCTCCAGGAGCCACATCTCCTGCCTGGGGTCCAACCTGAAAGCAGAATTGGGGTTTGGGGAGGATGTGGGGAAAGCGACGAGGAAGGGGCGGGGTCCCTCTGTGTTCCTGCCCCTTAACGGGTCCCTCTGACGCGGCTCAAAATTTCCCTTTCGAGGGTCTCCAACCACAGGGCTGGCTCGGGGCTTCCCCCTAACAAGAGAGAACGCCCAAAGTAGGGGCCACAGACTCAGATACTTTCAGGGTGGGCCAAGTAACAGGGGTGGCGAGGTTGAAAATGTGAAGTCACTCTATAACTTGAGAATGCAGAGAAAATGCAAGGCTTAGGTTGCTTGCCCTGAAGCCTTGAGATGAGCTTTTATTTTTTCTCTCTCTTTTCTCTTTTGGTCCCTTCACCCATATGGAGGTTTATCTGCAGGATAAACACCTAGAAGCGGTACTGAGTGAAAGCTGAGTAGGTACATTTATAATTTGTTTTAACATTTTATTTAACCTTTTGACTCCTTCACCCATCTTTCCCACCCTGGACTGCCACCTCTCCTCACCCCTGCAGCCCCAGTCTATCTGTTCTCTGTATCTATGAGCTTGGTTTTTTTTTGTTTGTTTTTAGATTCCACATATAGGAGAGGTCATACAAGAAAGGCATTTTTCTCTGTCTGCCTTATCTCACTTAGCATAATGCCCTCAAGGTCCATCAGTGTTGCTGCAAATGGCAAGATTTCCTTTTTTATGGCTAAATAATATTCCATCATGAATGTACACCACGACTTCTTTATCCATTCATCTATCAATGGACACTTAGGTTGTCTCTATATCCCAGCTATTGTGAATAGTGCTGCAATGAACATAGGAGTGCTTGTATGTTTTCAAATTAGTATTTTTGTTTTATTTGGATAAATACCCAGAAGTGGAATTGCTGGATCATATGGTAGCTTTATTTTTAATTTTTTGAGGAACCTCCATAGTGGCTGCACCAATTTACATTCGCACCAACAGTACACAAGGTTTCCCTCTTCTCCATATCCTCTCCAAAACTTGTTATTTGTTGTCTTTTTGGTAATAGCTATTCTAACAGGTGTGAGGTGATATTTCATTGTGATTTTGATTTGCATTTCCCAGATAAGTAGTGATGTTGAGCATCTTTTCATGTACGTGTTGGCCATCTATATGTCTTCTTTGGGAAAATGTCTGTTCAAAACTTCGGAATTTTTTCTTAATCCGATTGTTTTTCTATTGAGCTATATACATTCTTCATATATATTAGATACTAACCTTATCAGATATATGATTTGCAAATACTTTCTCCCAGTCCCTAGGTTGCTTTTTCATTTTGTTGATGGTTTCCTTTGCTGGATACAAGCTTTTTCGTTTGATGTAATCGTACTTGTTTATTTTTGCTTTTGTTGCTTTTACTTTTGGTATCAGAGTCGAAAAAATCACCAAGACCTATGTAAAAGAGCTCACCACTTACGCTTTCTTCTAGGATTTTTAAGGTTTCAGGTCTTACGTTCAAGTCTTGAACCCATCTTGAATTAATTTTTGTGTATGGTGTAAGATAGGGGTCCAGTTTCTCTGTTTTGCATGTGGCTGTCCAGTTCTCCCAACACCATTTATTGAAGAAACTGTCCTTTCCCCATTGTATATTCTTGCCTTCTTTGTTGCACATTAATTGACCATAAGTGTGTGGGTTTATTTCTGGGCTCTCTATTCTGTTCCATTGAACCATGTGTTTCAGTGCCAGTACCATACCGTTACTGTATCTTTGTAATATAGTCTGAAGTCAGGGAGCAGGATACCTCCAGCTTTTTTCTTCTTTCTCAGTATTGTTTTGGCTATTTGTCTTTTGTGATTCCATACAACTTTTGTTCTAGTTCTGTGGAAAATGTCGTTGGTATTTTGATAGGGATTGCATTGAATCTGTAGATTGCTTTGGGTAGTGTGGACATTTTAGCAATATTCATTCTTCCAATCCATGAGCATGAATATCTTTCCTTTTTTGTGTGTCTTCTTCAGTTTCTTTCCTTAATGTCTTCTAGCTTTCAATATATAGATCTTTTACCTCCTTGCTTAAATTTACTCCTAGGAATTGTATTCTGTTTGATGCAATTGTAAATGGAATTTTTTTCTTAATTACTTTTTCTTATAGATCATTATTAATTTTTAGAAATGCACTGTTTTTTTGTGCATTTATTTTGTATCCCACAACATTACTGAATCCATTTATTAGTTGTAAGGTTTTTTGTTTTTTGTGGGTTTTTTTGCGGTACACGGGCTTCTTACTGCTGTGGCCTCTCCCGTTGCGGAGCACAGGCTCCGGACACGCAGGCTCAGCGGCCATGGCTCACGGGCCTAGCAGCTCCGTGGCATGTGGGATCTTCCCGGACCGGGGCACGAACCCGTGTCCCCTGCATCGGCAGGTGAACTCTCAACCACTGCACCACCAGGGAAGCCCTAGTTGTAAGTTTTTTGATGGATGGAGTCTTTAGGGTTTTCTATGAAAGAGAAGATACTACAACTGATACCACAGAAATACAAAGGATCATAAGAGTCTACCAGGAACAGTTATACACCAACAATTGAACAACCTAGAAGAAATGAATGCATTCCTAAAAACATATGACCTACCAAGAGTGAATCATGAAGAAATAAAAAATTCGAACAGACCAATTCCTACCAAGGAGATTGAATCAGTAATCACACCTCTTGCAACAAACAAAAGTCCAGGGCCAGTCGGCTTCACTGGTGAATTCTGTCCAACACTCAAAGAAGAATTAATACCAATCTTTCTCAAACTCTTCCAAAAAATAGAAGAGAAGGGAACTCTTCCAAACTCATTTACAAGGCCAGCATTATCCTGACACCAAAACCACACAAGGACTCCATTAAGAAAAAAGAAAATTACAGGCCAATAACCCTGATGAACATAAATGCACATTAGCAAACATTAGCAAACATTAGCAAACATTAGCAAACCAGGGGTTTCCCTGGTGGCGCAGTGGTTAAGAATCCGTCTGCCAATGCAGGGGATACGGGTTCGAGCCCTGGTCAGGGAAGATCCCACATGCCACGGAGCAACTAAGCCCGTGCGCCACAACTACTGAGCCCGTGTGCCCAGAGCCCATGCTCCGCAACAAGAGAAGCCACCGCAATGAGAAGCCCGTGCACCTCAACAAAGGGTAGCCCTGACTCGCTGCAACTAGAGAAAGGCCACGCACAGCAACGAAGACCCAATGCAGCCAAAAAAAAAAAAAAAAAAATTTAGCAAACCAAATTCAACATTACATTAAAGGATCAAGTGGCATTTATTCCGGGGATGCAAGGCTGTTTTAACATCCACAAATCAGGCAGTGTGACACACCGCATTAACAAAATGAAGCCTAAAAATCATATAATCGTCTTAAGAGATGCAGAAATAGCTTTTGACAAAATTCAACATTCATTAATAAAAACTCTCAACAAAACAGGCATAGAGGGAACATACCTCAACACAGTGAAGGCCATATATGGCAAGCCCACAGCTAACATCATACTGAAAGGTGAAAAGCTGAAAGCTTTACCTCTAAAATCAGGAACAAGACAAGGATGCCCACTCTTGCCACTTTTAGCCAACATAGTATTTGGAAGTCCTAGCTAGAGCAATTAGACAAGCAATTGTTTAATTAGACCACCACCCAAAAGAACAAAGAACTGAAGAATTCTTGCATACCTGAGATTGTAAAATTGTAAACTGAGATACTTCCCCCCTACATGTATTATAAAGTCGAAAAATGAGAAAAAGAACCATCTCAGCGAATGCAAAATTCTTTAATGGGGGTAATGATTGACACTTTCTGTCTTTTATCAACCTCACCCTCTAAGGTATTTCTTTATTAGGGATTTTTTTTTGCACACTTTGAACAAGAAAATCTTCAATCACACTGATAGGTAGTACTAGGTTCATTTATACAGCGTTACTTGAGTGGGGCCTATGCAGAATTACAACTTTCCTGATTAATACTATTTTGAAAAAGTTAAAATATCTGTAGAGGTGAAAAAATCTTTATCCAGATACAGGCCAAAAAAAAAAAAAAGGGCTATCGAGGTAACACGACTAAAGTCTCTGGTATGAATAAAGTTAAGTTTGGTATATTACACACTTAAATAAGTGTTTCTTAATTACAACTTTATAGTTGGAGCTCTATTAAGAATAATATTACAGCTAACATGGGGGCTCTTGGAAAGGATGTCATATAGTATAAGGATAACGCTACCGCTTATCATTTCCCAAGGGGCAAAGTCAAAATCCAGGTACCAGAAAAAACTGTTCTATGACATTAGGGAAGTGGTCCTCAAATGTGGGTGTGCATCAGTTACCTGGAGGGCTTATCCAAACACAGACAGTTGGGCCCTGTTTGCTCACCGCCCTCCACTCCCCAGTTTAGGATTCAGTAGGTGGAGCCTACTGAACTTTGCAGTTCTAACAAATTCTCAGGTGACGCCAATAATGCTGGTCCCAGGACCACCTTCGATAACCACTAGAACCAACTGTGGCTACCCTCTGTTGCTTGCCTTGACCTATGTACTTGCAAAGAGGAAGTACCTGCCCCCCTCAAAGGTCTTCTGGGCTCAAGCCAGGGTTGAACCATTGCCCAGCTGCTTTCAAACTAGAACTGACTGCACATTACAGTCATCTAGGGACCTTTTTGTAAGCTAAGGATGCCTCGGCCCCATTTCTGGAGAATCTGATTTAACTGGGCTGGGCTGGGACCTGGATAAAAGCTTGTTGGAGCTTCAATTATCATTTTAAGGCAGTGGCTCAATGCTGGGTATTTGCAACACCTGAGAGTTTTTTAAACGATTACCTCGGCCTGGCTCCACTCTCAATGATCAGAATCTCCAAGGAAAGTGGGCCTGGAGTTTTGTTTTTGTTTTTAATTAATAGCACTTGTATGTTTACAGAAAAATTAAACAGAAGGTCCAAAGAGTTCCCATATACTCGTTCCCCCATCCTGCACCATTCCCCTAGTAGTAACACCTTGCATCGGTGTGGTATATTTGTTACAGCTGATGATTGATGACTACTGATACGTTATTCTTTTATTTTTATTTTTTTACAGTTTGACAGTTTCTTGTTGGTGATATGTTATTATTAACTAAAGTCATTAGTGTACATTAGGGTTCACTCTGTGTTGTACGTTCTATGGTTTTGCCAATTGTGTAATGTCACATATCCGCCATTGCAGTATCACATACAATGGTTTCAGCTCTGGTATTTTTAAGTTTTTTTAATTTTTATTTATTTATCTATTTAGGCTGTACCAGGTCTTAGTTGTGGTATGCATGTGGGATCTAGTTTCCTGACCAGGGATCGAACCCAGGCCCCCTGCATTGGGAGCATGGACTCTTACCCACTGGACCACCAGGGAAGTCCCAGTATTTCTTTTAAAAAAACACCCCAGGAGATTCATAGGTATAGCCAAGCTGAGAACGACTGACTTAACCAGGAATCAGGAACAAAATAACTGAGAACTTTCTCATGATCGTTATTTTTTTTAATTCCTCCTCTGATTCTCAGTAATGATCAACAGCAAAATAAAAAGGGAGCAGGGTGTCAATTTGAATAAAAAGCAGTAAAAAGATGCATACCCAAACACAACCATTATGATATTATTTACCTGTCATATTGGCAAAGTTCAAAAAGTTTGCTAACACACTACATCGAAGGGTACTCTCAGACACTGCTAGTGGAACAGAGTTTGGTAAAACCTCTGTGGAGGAGCATTTTGGTAGTATCTACCAAAATTGCAAATGTACTGACCTTTGCACTCACCAATTCTACTTCTGGAAATCTATCCTATAGATAAATGTGCAAACTGGCATATGTGCCAAATTGTTTGTAATGACAAGATTGATAATAACCTAAATGTCCAGTGCTGCCAGTGGTTGCAGCTTTGGACGGGGCTGGGGGTTAGGGGTTGGGGTTGGGAACTAGCTGAGGCCTGAAGCTGGTAGAGAGAAAATTAAAACCAAGAAGCTGAGGTGGGTCTAAGGGCTCAACAGCTGCAAGCCTGTTCCTATTAGTCTGTGAGCTCCTCTGAGCAACAAACCTGTACGGAATCATAAGAGTTTTAACTCAAACAGTACAAAAGAGAGATTGTGCTTATTTAACAAACATGGATTACACACATGATGCTGTGTTAGCTGAGGCAGGCTCATGAAACCAGCAAAGACACAATCCTGGCTCTCAGGAAACTCGCAGTATTATAAGAAGACAAAAAACTGTATTTGGAAAGCAGTGTTGCTGGTACAACATTGATGTGTAAGCAAAACATACACTAGCAGCAGGGAAATTAGGGGCACCAGAGTTTGCTTTTAGGAACCAGGGAAGGTTCCACAGAAGAAATAGCTTTTGAATTAAACCTTGAAGGCGAAGATGGAATTTGCCAGGCAAGAGCCAGGAGCAGGAGAATCTCAGGAAGAAGGAAATCAATGCGCAAGACATAGCATGAAAGGGCAGACACCTGGGAACTGCTTGCAGAGCATATCATGGGGGGGGGGGTCCTAGGACCTGTCCCCTAGCCTGCCGTGACCACCGTAACTTATCTCCTTTATTCTAGGCTTGGGACAAGGGGAAGGCCTCAAGCCTTGGGATCCTTTCAGCCTTTTAAAATTAGTTTCCTAATGGAAAAGGGAGAGGAGATCCAACTTCAGGGAGAACTTACGGGCTGTGGGCTGCACTTTGGAGCAGAGCTTTGAAATGCCGTCCAAGAAAGACTTATAACAAAGAGGACACAGAAGAGGGTGTCAGGCCCAACAAAACGCCTGGTGTGAGTGACAGCAACCTACTTCCTGCAAAGAAGGAAGATGAATCACTCAGAAATCAGTGTTCTAAACTTCTTTTCCTGTAGCAGTAAGGCTTCCTTTCCAAGGCAGTTTCATATGGACTGTCACCCAGTTTTTATTTCCAAACAATACATTTTCTCTTTTTATATGTTTATTGCTGTACCATTCCAATGCTCATCTATACAAGTAGTTGGATGCACTCACTTCAATGTTACAGACTATACACAAAATACCAAAATCAATTAGCATTACAAAATCGGTAACAAAAAGTATCTGGAAAATCTGTGCAGCTTTGGCGTTTTTAAGCTGTTTTCCAATGTTTTAGACAAGCAAGGCCTTTGCCACGTGCCTTGCACAGTGAATGCTTCACAAACATCCGTTCAGCGATTTTACACAACCAGGTTCCCGCGCCTCTTGGCCGGCTCGCGGAGAAGTTTCCCGTTTCTCGGGCTGTCACTTCCCATACCCCCGCCTCGGCCCGCAGGGTCCTGGGGCCCCGGGACCACCGGGCCGCAGGAATCTGGTGACACTCCATAAAGCACTCGGTGGTCCCGAGCCCGCATGCGTGGCGCCGGGCTCTGCGCGGGGGGCGGGGCCAGCCGAGGCCGCGCCCCCGCCGCCCCGCCAGGTGCGCGTGCGCCACGGCTCCGCCCTCCGGCCCCGCCCCGCCCCGCCCGCCCGCCGCTCCTTCAGGTGCGCGTGCGCCGCGGCCGCTCCCGCGACCGGGACTGGGTCTTCCCGGGCTCGGCAGCTGGTGTCGATTTCTCTGCGCTTTTCGGCGGCCTGGCACGCCAGCGCCCTTCGGCTCCCGCCCGGCCCTCTCCCGGTCAGCCCGGCGGCGGGGCCATGGCGTGGCGGCGGCGGCGGCCCGAGGCCCGCAGCGGGGCCCGCGGCGCGCTGGCGCTGCTAGCGCTGGCCCTGTGTGCGCCCGGGGCCCGGGGCCGGGCGCTCGAGTGGTACTCGGCCGTGGTGAGCACCGAGTACGTGGACCCGCAGACCAACCGGAGCGTGCGGAGCGTCTCGGAGAGCGGCCGCTTCGGCGAGAGCTCACCCAAGGAGGGCGCGCGGGGCCTGGTGGGCGTCCCGCGCGCCGAGGACCGCGACCCCGAGGGCTGCGCGCCCCGCACGCGCTTCCTCGTGCCCGGCGGCCGGGGAGCCGCGCCCTGGGTCGCGCTGGTGGCGCGCGGGGGCTGCACCTTCAAGGACAAGGTGTTGGCGGCGGCTCGGCGGAACGCCTCGGCCGTGGTCCTGTACAACGAGGAGCGCCACGGGAACCTCACCGCGCCTATGTCCCACGCGGGTGAGCCGCCGGGGCGCGGGGACTGGCGGGGCGTCGGTGCGCCGCGGTCCCGGCCGACCGCGAGGGGCGGCGGCGATGGGCTGTGGCCGAAGGGAACTACGAGGGAAGCGCTAGGTTGGCTCGGTGTGATCCCCGGGGGCTCTTAGGAGGGAGGCGAGCCTAAGGACAAGATTAGATCGTCTCCCTGGGCCCTTCCAAGTGGAGGGAGGTGCGCTGTGCAGGAGGGTGATGGGGAGAACGGAAGAAATTAAAACCCGCAGGAGGAGGATTGTGGTTCTCGCCGGCGGAAAGTCTCATGATTCCTAATCATGGATCCTTGCCATTCGGCGTTCCCCAAAGTCAGGTGGCGCAGGAGTGGAAGCTCTTTCCCAGGGCATTCCAGGGTCTGGCTCTCCCTTCACCATGTAAGGTGGTGGCTTGGTGACACTCTGGCGTCTTCACTTTCATAAAACATGTCAATATTCTGAACTTTTGAGTGGGACAGTCTGGATTCAACTGAGTCAGAAAACCTGGCCTTAAGTTGGGGTATGTTTTCTCACTTGCTAAATAGAAGGTTATAATACTGGCTCACCTGCCAATCAGATCGCTTGACACTTGAGTTTAGTTGAAAATTTTAAAGTTGTGATCATGCAGGAAAAGATCTTGCTCTTGGGACTTCCCTCGTGGTCCAGTGGTTAAGACTCTGCCCTTCCGCTGTAGAGGGCACGGGTTCGATCCCTAGTCAGGAAACCAGGATCCCACAAGACACATGGCTTGGCCAAAAAAAAAGAAATTTTACTCTTTGCCGGGTGACCCTTCCCACACACTGTTCTCTGGGGCAACGGGTTGCATCGTCAAGCAGTCATGAAAGTTTAAAAGGTGCATTTTGCAAGGTTATCATCCTTAGGACTGAATTCCAAGTGATAGTCTACCAATACACGGCAGAGTCGGAAGGCCTTCGAAGAACACGACTTATTCTGAACTTACTGGGATTAAAATCTCTTTAGAGAGTTTCTGCTACTGCTGCAAGTCAGACATCCTTTTTCCTGTGCTTTTGGTTTTTGTTCTGTTTTGGCTTCTTGAATGCAAGTTCAGAATACCTGTACAATGAGGACAGGAGAGTGACTTTGCATTTGGCCTACTTTAGCAGAACGAGGGAACAGAATTCTGTTGAGACGTGCGGAAGTGAGACTGTTAGAACCACGCTTTCAAGATGTTGACGGCCAGGGCTGGGGAGGTGCTAAAAAGTGGGTGGAAACCCATAGGGCAGGGAAGGGTGGGCTGGATGGCAGCCAGGCATATTGAAGTTGGATGGAGTGATCTGGTAGAGGTGTAGGTTGGAGAAGAGGTAACAGAAAGAGTCAGGTTTTTGAGAAGGACAGCGGCTGGGTCCAGGATACTCGTGGAGGGGTTGTCCTCAGATAGGAGAGGGGAAATTCCTCCGTTGCAACAGAGAGGAAGTGGGTTTGGGGAGGAAACGGGAGCAGATGTCCCCGTGGTGGCACTGGGCGATGTACCACCTTTGGTGCAATTATTCCAGTTGTCACCGTACCCAAGTCACATCTCTACCAACCTCTCGTGAGAAGTTCTGTCAGAGTTCACACAGCGTTCCAGATGCATCCTGTGGACAGGCACCTGCCAAAGAAAAGAGGGCAGTGTGTGAGGGTTCTCTGGTGCTGGGGCCTTGCAGTGTCTTCTGAGTGATATCGTAATGGGGACTTTTTCTTTTCCATGGCAGGCCCATCAGCGTACGGTTTTCTAAATCTGTTTACTGCATTTTTTGGTAGTGACATTCACGTCCTTCCAGGCTAATTACACTTGTTCTAACCATGGTTCAGTAACCTTGCTTGCTTACATTATTGACACATAATCTATCCAGGCCCAGAAAACACCCAGGCCCACAATGCCCTGGGAAAGAGCTTCCACTCATTATTGACATATAATCTCTCCAGGCCCAGAAAACACCGAATTGGTATTTATTTTACATCTTCTTCCTGTGAGCTTCTGTTGCCATTATCAGTGTCTATTCTAGCCTTTTTACTGTGAGAATAATTCTGTTTGAGAAAAAAGACAAAAGTAACAGCATTAGGAATTTTTTTTTTTAATGTATGAAAGTTCTCAGTGCAGAGTCGGTATTCTCCGCTTCTTCCTCCCGACAGCCCTTCGAGGTGGGTACTTTAACCCCGTTTTACAGATGAGGAAACCGATGACCAAAGAATTTAAATGCCTGGCCCATGGTAACACGGTGATCTATGGCCAGATCATTCTTTGTTGCAGGGGCCTTTCCTGGCCTCTACTCACGAGATTCCAGTTGCGACAACCAAAAATGTCTCCAGATATGGCCAGATGTCCGGGGGCAGAGGGGATGACAGTAGCATCCAATGTTTTGAACCACTGACTTAAAAGGAGGTGAATTTGGTGTAGTGTGACCAATGGGTTACACAGAGGAGACACTGGAAACAGGGAATCCACTTAGACCAGTGTCTAGTCCAGGTAGAAGTGTGAGGGCCTATACTGTAGTGGTCACTAGAAATGGAAAGGCATGACCCTCATTCTCAGAAGGTGGCCCCACTGGGGACAAGGGTACAGCTGTTTCATGGCGTTTTGAGAATGGACTAGAATTAAGAATGGAGTGAGTGGAATTAAGTCAGAAGAGGAGACAACTTTGATGGACTAGAATTTGAAACGTTACGCAGAACATTGACGGCAGCTCAGACTTTGCTTTCTCGTGTTTTGTCAGAGCGTGGACAGGGCCAGTGTAAAGCGCTGATCGGCGGTTCTGTGCCGGGGCGCCACAGAATAGGTCGAGGGGGCTGCCTGTAAACTCCAATCCTGATAGTCTCCTCCCAAGTCTCAGAATTTCACCAGTTTTTCTTAGACCTGTTGCTTGACTACTAGAATCCAGTACAAGATATTTTGGACTTAAATCAGTATTTTATTGTGGTTCTAAAATAAATCGTGACTTTAAGATAATATTCTATCAGGACATCTGTAAGGACCGTTACCCTAACGCCCAAGGTTGGTTCCCTTTACTTCGGCAGATGGATATACAACGGCCGGTCTGGGCCAAGTACGGTGCCTGCTTGGGGGCAGAAACGCCTAAGACGTGTGCCGGGACTTTGAGGAATTCCCAGCCTAGTGGGAGCGATAAACAGACCTTTCCAGGCAATGTGGCTTGGACCTCGACAGAATTATATGCACAGGTACTTAGAAAGCATAAAGGAAGGGCATCCGATGCAGAGATAGTGCAAAGATGATTAGAAGTCAGTTTGACCAAGAAAAGTAAAAATTGATGTAAGTCAGACCATTGAAATGAAAGCTTTTGGAGAGGGTCGGCCTCGATGTGGTGATTGTTAGTTAACAGCAGGCTGATCCTTTAGCTGACATCTTGAGTGGCTGTTTAGACTGGCCCTTTAGTGCTGTCAGCAGTTTACTGAGCGCCAAGTACCGGCAGGGCTTAGAGGTGTGTTTGGGGAAGGGGCCGGAATTGGGGTGGAGGGAGATGACACAGGTGATGCGAAATCCTTACCTCAGGAAAGATGTGCGTTTTGTGTTTGCAGAGCACGGTAAGTAGTCTCTTATGAGTGAATGAAGCCCGATGACCTTGAATGCTGCCCTGTCGCAAATGATCTAGATGTTTAGATTTGAGAGTAGAATGTGTTTCGGTGCCCTAGGAAGAGATGGTACCTCCCAGCCTCCTAGCAGGTGGGATTAACTCAGCCAGTTCCCAGCCAGATGGAGTGCTGAAGCGCAGCTTAAGCTGATGAAGGCATCTGAGTGTGTGTCTGGTACGCGGGGTGGAGCGGGGCTGTGGAACCTTCTGGGTGAAGGGAGTGGCCTCGGAGAGGACTGCAGGCCTGAGGCGACAAGGTGAGGCGTTCTGGAAAGCTGCAAGGAGATCGCAGTGAGATTGTTGAGTGCTGTACTCAGCAAACGCAGAATATCCTTGAGCAGGCCGGGTTATGCAAAGCAAAACTCATCCTAGCCCACCAGAAAGACATTTCTGTTCGCGTGACGGCTTCACATTTTGGAGACGTTTCCATTCATATTTGGTGTACTGTTTCCCCTGCACAGGGAGTCTCTGATAATTCTCCTTATTGGGTCAGTTCAAGGATAATACCGGAAGATAAACCAGTTTTTCAGGTTGATGCATTTGTACAGAAACCCTTCTGTTGGGCCATCACTGTGTGATGCTGAGCGCAAAAACTAATAAATAAGAACTGTAGTCCTTGTCTAGTGAGGGGGCGGGGCCCAGGAAGACATTCTAGCAGGAGGGTAGAAAGAGGTGTACTTCAGAGGCATTGCTGCATCTTAAAAGATTTGACCAGGAATTCTCCAGGTCTGGGGAGGGGGGGGCGGGAGGGATGGAGAGAATATGGAAGTTAAGTTATTGGAAAAAAGAAAACCTGAAAGGTCATGGGATTCTCTAGGAGATTTAAAATGTATTTCTCGCTGCCTGCATCTAGAACAGAAATCTAAGCCACTACTTTAAATATTTTAGCAGTTCCCATCTCCTTCAAGAGAGTGTTGAAATCTACTTTAAATAGTTTCCTAGGGAGGAGGAATGGTACACTAGACTCAAAGGTAACCCTCCAGAATGTTGAAGCTATTGACCAAAACAGATTTTCTTTTTACATTTTTTGTTTGTTTTTGACAAGGTGGTAAGGGGAACTGTTATTTCTCAAGTAGGTTTATGATGGTGTGCTCTGTTTGAGACCTTATGAGACGCCGATGTGTAAGACAGAAATCCAACAGACTGCCTTCAAGGAGTTTAGCGGTGAGGTCTGTAGGTCCTTTTGGGGAAGGGCGGGCATTGCACAGGGTGACCTTTTTCGGTCTAGTGTGATTGGTAGCACTGAGGCCTGGGGAAGAAACACATTCAAAGGGCTTTTTCTCCCCTTGTCCCAAGACTCTGCGCATCTGTGTCTGGAGAAGGCACAGGCAAAACGTTTGCTTTGGCAATCAGCCGTGACTTGCGCTCTCGTGCCACTAGGGCTCTCTAGGACTGGCCCCCGGTACATCCGGAGGGGAGGGCAGGGCCAGACGCGGGGCCTGTGCTCGGCACCCCTTGGGGTTGTGCGCCCAGTGACCCTGAGCTAGTGCATGTTTACTCAACTGCCCGGCCTCCAGTTCATCCCACACGTGCCCCAGAAGAGCCAATCACGGGATCGAAGACGTCTTCATTCTGAGTTTTTAAATCTAAAGTAGTTCCCAGAAGCAATCTTGCTGCTATAATTAGAGTGTAGCAAAATTTAGCACTCAGTATTTTTTTTTTTTCAATTTCTTGTAACTTAATGAACTAAGAGTTTCCTAGGTGAAAAATTTCAGATTGATACTGGAGGTGTTTTCCGTCCCAGCTGTCCTGATCATCACTGCTTGTCTGCAGCCCCTGCCTTGAGGTTTCGGGTGTTCTCAGCTCATCCCCCATCTCTCACTCATTTAGACAACAGATATTTATTAAATAGTTACTACGTGCCAGGTTCTACATGAGCCACTGGGGTAATGAGACAAGCAGGATACATTTATGTGTATTTAGTCACTAACCGAACTGGGCCAGTCACCATTCCAAATATGCTCTTATATGATGGTTTCACAGCCCAGAAATCTCCCTTCTTTTGCTTGGGGAACTTTTCCAGTCCGTCAAGATGTACTGACTTCCCCGTGAAAAAGTTCCCTCCCACCCCAGACAAAATGATCAGTTCATTTCCGCAGTTTTCTGTTATTCCACATTCTCGTTAGATAAGCAACAGCCCCAAATAGAAAAATTCTCATCCCCATTTTACAGCTGAACAGATACTTTCAGAGCACCCAGGCAGTGGTTGTCCGAGGGAGATGTGAGCCTGGCTGGCCCTGGAGCCTGAGTCCCCCCGAATGAGGAGGCAGGGCAGAGGCACACGTAGGAGCTGGGGCTTCAGGCCCTGGAACTGGCTTTTCCAGGTGGTGTGTGACATTGAGCAACTCTTTTTTTTTTTTAATTGGAGTATAATTGCTTAACAGTGATGTGTTAGTTTCTGCTGTACGATGAAGTGAATCAGCTCTGTGTATACATATGTCCTCTCCCTCTTGGACCTCCCTCCCCCATCCCACCCATCTAGGTCATCACAGAGCACCGAGCTGAGCTCCCTGTGCTATGCAGCAGGTTCCCACTAGCTAGCTATTTTACACATGGTAGTGTATTTAGCCCTCGTCTGTAAAATGATTACTCGATTCTTTCTGCCTCAAGTGTGAGACAGAGTGAAAGTGCTTCAGAGTTGGTTTTCCCCGTTAACACACAAAGGTCATTCTATCATCAGTACCAGAAACCGTAACTGTAACTGTAGCATAGCAACATTTTGTTTTCTGTATAAAAGAGAGAGACAGGTACCTGGGGTTCATTATACTCTCCTTTCTACTTTAGCACGTGCTTGAAATTTTCCACGAAAGGAAACTTTTCTTAATTTATGAAAAGGGCTTTCAGCGTATAAAGCACCACATAATCATAAGTGGTATAAGTATCCTAATGGTTTCTGTATTTGTCTTTCTCAGCTAGGAGATGTTTATTTCCCTGAACGCAGGAAATGCCTTGCTCCTTATTAAGTCTCCCCAGTGATGATGTCGTAGATTGCGTGAGTGCTCAGACAACCGGGTTACTTGCCAAGGAGCACTTTTAGGGCTGGGTCATAGGATCGGCCTCCAGACAGCAGCCACCTGAGAAGGGTGCCCTTCTGGGTTTTCAGTAACTAAATCCCCACGGCCCAGGGCGGATTTGCTACAGATTAAATTTCTCTCTATAATAAAATAGTGTGAGAATGTGGTTTCACTGTAATGCCAGAGAACAGTCTCTAAATGTATTTTGTAAGTTAGTTTTTGAATAGGTAATACGTACACCTGATAGAGAATTTTTCCTGTGTCCAGCTCTCCCCCCGCCCGGAGGCAGTCAGGGTCCCCAGTCTCTGGGGTAGCCTTCGGGGGATCTGTACTGATACCGCCACGTAGACCTCTTGTCCACACAGTTTTATGTGCGGCTTTTTTCCTCTTGTGTCTTGACTACCGTCACTATTAACAGAGCTGCTGCCTCAGACTGTGTACACGTACTGTAAGTTACATAAATATTATTGATGGACATTTATATTTTTATTTTTTTAATAAATATATTTATTTTTGGCTGCATTGGATCTTCGTTGCTGCGAGCAGCCTTTCTCTAGTTGCGGCGAGCGGGGGCTACTCTTCATTGCAGTGCACGGTTTCTCATTGCAGTGGCTTCTCTTGTTGCGGAGCACGGGCTCTAGGCACTCGGGCTTCAGTAGTTGTGGCTCGCGGGCTCTAGAGCGCAGGCTCAGTAGTTGTGGCGCACAGGCTTAGTTGCTCCGCGGCATGTGGGATCTTCCTGGACCAGAGCTTGAACCCGTGTCCCCTGCATTGGCAGATGGGTTCTTAACCACTGCACCACCAGGGAAGTCCCATTGATGTACATTTAGGCTGTGATAGCAAAATTTTAGAAAAAACACTGGCAATAAATATCTTTATGGATATCTCCTGTGTACATACATAAGTATACCTTTGGAATTAGTTTCTTGGATCTGGAATTGCCGGGTCAGGGAAACATGTGCATTTAAAAACTTTTAGTGGCTGTTGCTCTCCATGCCAGGTTGTAATAATTCACTCCCCCAGGACGAGTGCCCGTTTATACTTGCTCTTGCTGATATGGCGTATCAGACTTTTTGATGTTTGCCAATCTTTTAGGTGTGTTTTCATTTGTACCATGACTTTTCATATGTTTAAATCCTTTCTGGGGGGAGTGATCGCTAATATGTACTGGATTTCTTTTGGGGGTGATGAAAATGTTATGGAATTAGCTAGTGGTGATGGTTACGCAGCCTTTGTGAATATACTAAAAACCATTGAATTGTACACTTATTTAAAAGAATGAATTTTATGGCATGTGAATTATATGTCACTAAAGATGCTGTTTTTTTTTTTTAAACCCATTTGTGTTTTCTGCAAACTGACTTAATTTTCTTTCTGTTGCTCTTTTTCTTATAGGAAATTAGCTTTTAGTCTTTGTTACATTCCATGTATTTTTTTCCCCATTGACCAGTTGCTCTTTTGATCTTGAGTCTTTGATTTTCCTCTCTTTTAGCCAGTGCAGAAAATTTTTGTTTTTATATAATTGGTTAGTTGCTCAAATCTTTTTTTTTAAGAAGTTTCGAGGTGATTTTTTCACACTTCGAAAGGTTTTCCTTCAATATTACTTTTTTTTTTTTTTTTTTGTGGTACGCGGGCCTCTCACTGTTGTGGCCTCTCCCATTGCGGAGCACAGGCTCCCGACGCGCAGGCTCAGCGGCCATGGCTCACGGGCCCAGCCGCTCCGCGGCACGTGGGATCCTCCCAGACCGGGGCACGAACCCGTGTCCCCCGCATCGGCAGGCAGACTCTCAACCACTGCGCCACCAAGGAAGCCCTGTTTTTTCTTTTTTATATGTTTAAATCTTGGATTTGGTTAGAATTTATTTTGGCTTAAGTTGCAAAGAAGGGATGCAGCTTTTTAGTCTCAGGTGATACTCAGCGGCACCCACACTGTTTTTTTAAAAAATAATCCATTTTACCCCATTGATTTGAAATTCCACTTTTATCGTTTACTGAATTCTTTTATGTATTTGGGTCTAGTTTCTGGGCTTCTTATTCTGCACCATTCTGGTTGTCTTCATATGCTACTACCACACTGTTCTAATTACTTTGACAACAAAGGCTAGTCCAGGTTTTACTGTTTACAAAGCTTTCCTGATTGTTCTTTATTATTTTTCCCCTAAATGAGTTTTAGAAGCAGAATTTTTAAGGTTTTTAAAATCCCATTGATAATTTTAAAAATTAATTTATAGATTCATGTAAAATTGGCCATTTTATCCCTTTTTTATTTCTCTTATTTTTTTGTCTTATGTCTGCTGGTGTCCTCAGAACAAGATGAAATAATATCGAGCACAGTGGAACTTCTCCGACTGCCTCCCTGAGTTAGTGGGTGTGCTTAGGCATTCATATTAATAGTCACAAGTTGAAATTGGTCTGTGTGGTTCTTATGTTGGTTTTTTGCTACCATGCTTGGTTCTGTTACCCTAGAAATAATTTTAAGGCTTCTTTTTATTTTTTTCAATCTGCTGTGGAGCACTTTAAATGTCATTAATGTTACTTGCTCTTTAAAGGTTTAGGGGTAGAACTCACCTGTGAAACTGAACGGGGGGTGGGGACGGCTCTTGCTTTCTAGGGGGTAGTTCTTAGTGATTTATTCTACTTCTTATGCAATCAGTGTTTTCTCCTTGGAGACCAATGTTGGTAACTTGGGTTTTCCTAGAAAGTTATCCATTTTCTCACAGTTTTGGTTGTATGTGCATGGAGCCATACTTTCTCTGTGTCTTATTTTGTGCTCTTCATATTTGTTCCTTTGTTCTTTCCTGCAGGAACAGGAAGTATAGTAGTCATTATGGTTAGCTACCCCAAAGGAAGAGAAATTGTGGATCTGGTGCAGAAAGACATTCCGGTCACAATGACCATAGGGCTCGGCACCCGGCACGTACAGGAGTTCATCAGCGGTCAGTCCGTGGTGTTTGTGGCCATCGCCTTCATCACCATGATGATTATCTCATTAGCCTGGCTAATATTTTACTATATACAGCGCTTCCTATACACTGGCTCACAGTTTGGAAGTCAGGTAATTGTCTCTTTAACTTTGCTTTTTAAAAGATAGTTTGTAAATATTTCCTATATATATTGCTTGAACTTATTGGACAATATTCTTAATTTCATTATCACTCACAATATTTAAGTATTAATATGGGGTTTTTTGAAATATAAATTTTATTTTTATTTATTTTTGGCTGCGTTGGGTCTTCGTTGCTGCGCGCAGGCTTTCTCTAGTTGCGGCGAGCGGGGGCTACTCTTTGTTGTAGTGCGCGGGCTTCTCATTGCGGTGGCTTCTCTTGTTGAAGGAGCACGGGCACTAGGTGCGCGGGCTTCAGTAGTTGTGGCTTGCGGGCTCTAGAGTGCAGGCTCAGTAGTTGTGGTGCACAGGCTTAGTTTCTCCGCGGCATGTGGGATCTTCCCGGACCAGGGCTTGAACCCGTGTCCCCTGCATTGGCAGGCGGATTCTTAACCACTGCGCCACCACACCAGGGAAGCCCCGGGGGGGGGGGTTGAAATAAGTTTTAAATTAGAATATATTAAACTTTCTGTTCTGTGGGAAATTGGGTCATGTTTCACTCCTGCAGAGACCCTCTATCCTTCCCAGATGTAAAGGGATGACAAAAAAGCAAGGCATGAGGTGGGGGGGACCTGGTTCTGTGTTTCGAAAGAGAACGGGCTTCCCTGTCTCCATGGTGGAGCCACGTTCAGAGCCATTTATCTGCAGAGACTGGTTCAGTAACCGGGGAGACAAGGGCCCTCTGGGTTCCCCACTCACCTGTTGTCTTGAGAACCGCCCCCTTCCTGGCTCTGCAGGCAGTAGATGGTCATTTCTGGGTCATCTTCCACCTCCGACTCGGAAGCCTCTGCCCTTTTAGGGACGTTAGCAGATGAGTGTAAGGAGCCCCTTCCTCAGCTGATGACGTTCTTACCAGTGATTAAACATAAGATTGGTTTCTTCTAAAAGGGACGCCTCTTGCACTGTTGATGGGAATGTAAATTGATACAGCCACTATGGAGAACAGTATGGAGGTTCCTTAAAAAACTAAAAATAGAACTGCCATACGACCCAGCAATCCCACTACTGGGCACATACCCTGAGAAAACCATAATTCAGAAAGAGTCATGTACCACAATGTTCATTGCAGCTCTATTTACAATAGCCAGGTCATGGAAGCAACCTCAGTGTCCGTCGACAGATGAATGGATAAAGAAGATGTGGCACATATATACAATGGAAGATTACTCAGCCATAAAAAGAAACGAAATTGAGTTATTTGTAGTGAGGTGGATGGACCTAGAGTCTGTCATACAGAGTGAAGTAAGTCAGAAAGAGAAAAACAAATACCGTATGCTAACACATATATATGGAATCTTAAAATAAATGGTTCTGAAGAAGCTAGGGGCAGGAAAGGAATAAAGATGCAGACATAGGGAATGGACTTGAGGACACGGGGAGAGGGAAGGGTAAGCTGGGACAAAGTGAGAGAGTGGCATGGACATATATACACTGCCAAATGTAAAATAGGTAGCTAGTGGGAAGCAGCTGTGTAGCACAGGGAGATCAGCTCGGTGCTTTGTGACCACCTAGAGGGGTGGGATAGGGAGGGTGGGAGGGAGGGAGACACAAGAGGGGAGGAGATATGGGGATATATGTATATGTATAGCTGATTCACTTTGTTATAAAGCAGAAACTAACACACCATTGTAAAGCAATTATACTCCAATAAAGACGTTAAAAAAAAAAGGTTTCTTCAGACATGGAGTTGAAAATAAGTATTCTTTAGCAACAAAACAGCTCTTAACATGTGGCTGTTGTGTACATTAGGACTTCAGTGGTAATTTCTTCTTTTTAAATTTATTTATTTATTTTTGGCTGCATTGGGTCTTTGCTGCTGCGCGTGGACTTTCTCTAGTTGTGGCGAGTGGCGGCTACTCCTGGTTGTGGTGCGCGGGCTTCTCTTATTGCAGAGCATGGTCTCTAGGCGCGCCGGCTCTAGAGCGCAGGCTCAGTAGTTGTGGTGCACGGGCTTAGTGGCTCCAGGGCATGTGGGGTGTTCCAGGACCAGGCCTCGAACCCGTGTCCCCTGCATTGGCAGGTGGATTCTTAAGCACTGCGCCACCAGGGAAGCCCTTCAGTGGTAATTTCTTAAAATTAGTTTCATTGTAGTCATCTAACTTTGCTTTTTAAATGAAATTTTTCCACATTGCTTATATTATAATATATGAATTTTTTAAATAGTGACTTAAATTTTTCAATAATAAGAATGTTTTTCCTCCCTAAGAGCCATAGAAAAGAAACAAAGAAACTTATTGGGCAGCTTCCTCTTCATACTGTAAAGCATGGAGAAAAGGTAATATTTTCATAGTTTTTTGTTTGTTTGAATTAAACTGAAAACTCAGTTCCTCAGTCCCACTGGCTATATGTCAGATGCTCAGGTGGCCACACTGGCTGGACAGTGCCCACACGTCCATCCTCCACCTGTCAGTCAGACACAGGTAACTCTGAAGAAGCTCTGGTCTCTACCGGAGGCCCTGAAGCTTAAATCCATCTCCATTAAATCTCACACTCTCTGTCCATTCTCTCTGAGACTCCTTTAATTACAGGGAGAAAACACAGGGATTTGTGGAGAAGGGGAGAAAAGATATTTTTAAAACTTTTTAAAAAAGAAACGTTTCACATGGCCAACCTGAGACGTTTAAAAGGCCAAAATCGTACCAGAGTTCAGAAGCATTTTGGAATAGGACAAATCCTAAGGAAATCTCGGAACCTCAGGTTCTTAGAGGATAGATTCCTTAAAGGAAAACGGTTGCTAACGCAGGAATAGTTATTCTCCTAATGGTCCGTTTACCGTGCTGGGAAATGTTGATGGCTGTGTTGACATAGATAGCTATGCGTTGGTTCCACTGTTTCCACTTTCGTTTTATCTCCCTGAGTTGTTGAGATCTAGTCCATGCCGATCCCCCAGTCCCCACTCCCCTGTAAGTGCATTTGGGTCCACATCTCCTCCTCTGACCTACTTAAAGGATTAAAGCTTCAGAATAACACTCATTAAACCTATAGACCTTTGACTTTAAAACTTTGGAATCTGATATTAATGGTTCATGTGGAATATGTAACATATTCTACTCTTGGAATTGTACTGTCTGCTTCATTCTTGCCCGAATGCCTTACGTTATAATAACAGTGAATTTTCATAGTTGGCGCAAGGTCGTGCTTTCTTTCCATGTAGATGTATTAAACAGGAGAAGTGTTAAAAAAAAAAAAGAAAGAAAGAAAGAAAGAAATTCCCGTCTCATGGGAAGATTAACATCTCATTTACAAATCACGAGGGTCCCTGGGGAGAGAGTCCAGCAAATGCCTGGGACAAACTGTGCATTCGGCTGGCAGTTCCGTGACAAGCATGGAGTTTTATGTTCCTCTTGAAATGTGTCTTCTACTCTCTGTGGCAGGAAATCTGTCCTTAAATATGAGAAGACATAGATTTATGTGTGTCTAATTTACTGCATGGAGTCTTTGAGAACATAAATTAATTGATATCCTCTTCGTGTACAGAACATTTTTGAAAATAGGCTTCTATGGACTGTTTTTTGAAAGTTGTCAGCAATAATGGTTAAAAAAAAAAGGGATTCATAAATGGTCCATGAGGTACACAGGTGGATTTTCTGACAATTTTACATTTTAAACTTGTACAGAAAAATACTGTGTTTTTTCTTAAATCTACATTTTGTCCAGTTCTGGAGACTGTATTTTCTAATTTTTCTTTTCTTGTGAACTTGATCACAGTAATGTGTGAGCTTGTAAACCGTTAGGGCAATGATTATTTCACCATCCTTGCATGGCATGTGAAAAAAGGTGATCATGTGTAGTTGCAACATATAATTGTAAGTGCTGTTACAAAGTTAATTTTAATACAGTCTTTGATAGCAGTATCTACATGTAAAATCAGTTTTTACTGCTTGCTTGTTAACGTGTGACCTACGTGGCTAAAGATATTTTTAAAGAATTCCGTGATGACTGTGAAGCTGTGTCCCATAAAATTAACTTGCTAAAGTTGCAGGCACTGATTGGTAGCTCCTGAATCCCCATCCCAGAGTCCTGGGAGAGAGAATCTCATTGGCCTGTTTTGGGTGATCAGGCTGGCCATGCCTACTTTGGTAGATGGGCTGAAGCCAGGTGGGTATGTCCAGGGGGTACCCAGGGAAGTGGGGGAAGGGCTGACACCACCAAAAAGGTCTGTGACCCACAGATTCTCAGAAGTTGAAATTTTGTCACAAGACTGCTTCTTCCCCAGCAGTTTTTGTTTCTTTTTACCTTTATTAACTTGATATATGAAAAAGGGAACTTCTTTTAATTTATGGTTCTTTTTTTGCTAGTGAGGTGAATACATTCAGATATTTAGCTATTTGCATTTTCTCATCTGTAAGTTATAACTGTTCTTTCACAAATTCTAATGAAAGTGCTTTTGTTTTGTGTTTTTAATGATTCCAGAAAACAAGTAGCTAATTAGATATTCATTCTTTGTTTTACATTTGAAAAATAATTTATTTTATTAGAATAAAGCAGGCATTTGCATTTCTACAGCCCTTAAAATATGATCACTTAAAAAAATGAACAATAGCCTAGAATTTAAACATAATTCGTGTCTGATTAGGTAGATGATGAAATTTTTTCTTTTTCAGCCAAATTCTTTTAAAAAAAAATCCCTTGATAATGGTAAAAATAAATACCAAGTAGAAATTATCTGTGTTTAAATTCAGGATGTACCAATGTAGAGTGGAATTCATCATTGTTTTACCCAGGTTGTAGTGAGTTTTGGTTTTGTTTTGTTTTTGTTGTTGTAGTGAGTTTTACCAAGCGTATACTGTATACTAAGGATATAGTAGATTTTTTCCTCTTCTTTCTACAGGGAATTGATGTTGATGCTGAAAGTTGTCCAGTGTGTATTGAAAATTTTAAAGGAAAGGATGTTATCAGAATCCTGCCATGCAAGTACGTTCTCTTACTTCCTGAGATGTTAAAAAATTACTGACAAGTTTCAGGTTTCTGACCAAAGAGTGAACATGTTTTTCATGATATGAAGACCTTGCTATCAGGTGATATCTTGTGATCATCTCTCCTTTTAGAAAAGAAGCTCGAAGTCTTCAAGGCTCCTCCTGTATTGTTTTACTTTAGAATTGCTTTGCTTGGAGACTTTAGGTGACCATTAAGACCCATTATGTCCTTTTGTCATAGATTGGCTTTTTAGTCTTTTAAGCAAGGCTTCTTTAGGGTCCTGGGAATCTATACTATCCATTGAGCTATTCAGATAGGTGAAGGCCCTGGGGGTTAGGGCCAGGAGCAGCCCGCAGATGTGCCTCCGGCTTTGCTGGGTTTTTTACTTTTAAATATTTTAATACTTAATGTTTTGAACTAGTGAGCATTTTCCCAGACATTTATTAGAAATGTTATTTTTAAAGACATTTCCTGGTTATGTATCTTTGTCTACTATTTTCTACCGAGATGTCTTTTTTCTTAGATTCGGCTCTGCTGTTATGGGCACCCTGGGTTCGGGTTCTTTTGGGGGTTGTGTGAAATAAATATTCCTCCCTTATTTCATTAATTTATTTTCTTTAGCAACAGGAAGTTATGTTTCCTTTTTAATAATGAGATACTTTGTTAACTTTTTAAAAAAATCGCTTTGTTAGCAGAAAGGTGTACAAAGATTATGTTTTAAAGCTGGTCAGTTTTAATTATACTTCCCACCTATTCGAAGCAGGTCACACGCTAAAATATAATTATGTCTTGCTTTATGTTTGCAAAGTGTTTTTGTGTATATCCCAGTACTTTATAGGGGATTAAGTTCTCAGGAGTTCTGTAGAGGAAATGAAGGCATGAAGATCAGAATACCAAAATTAATTTCCCTGCATGAAGATGGTGAACTTAAATCTCCAGGCATTTATATGGGTGGGTGTGGTGGATACTTAGTGAATTGGGGTTAGTGTCGGGTGATGGTGTCCTGTAGAAAATTATTAAGATAGAGAAGAATTTTTACTCTAGGTGGGCTTTAGGGCACGTCTTTGTGACCTGGATGCCACACAGTGAGCAGCCTGAGGCCGATTTCCTTTTATAGGAAATCCAGATACTCCTGAAGGCGGAGCTGGGATTTGCACTGGAGCTTCACAAACAGACGAGTTTACGTGTGCGCTTATCCTGGTCTCCTTCATGGGGTTTTATTCCGTCCATCCCCGTTTCCTCCTATGATTTATATCAGCAAATTTCCGAATAAAGCCCACATGTTGGTTTTGTTTTTTCACAATGATTCCAGTGGGTCACTTTCAGGTTGAGGATGGAAAGGTCACAAGACAAGCTGGACTGGACCATGTTCTGTCCTTACATGCTGTGATTTTTAACTGCACTGGCAGATTTCCCTTTGAAGGAAAGGTCTTCAGACAGTGACGACAGTAATAATAATGAAAAATTACTGAGGATTTATTGTGCCCAGCACCCTTGTAACCACATCACACGTTTGCTCCTCAGAACAGCTGCAGGGTAGGTGCAGAGTGGCCTCAGGATCTAGTTCAAAGTCACAGCATCAGGACGCACAGCTGGTGTCTGAGCCTCATCTGTGTGGCTCTGATACCCACAGCTGCTTACCTGCAGTACAGGTAGAGAATGTAGGTTCATCACAGAGGAGGGGAAGTCAGCCAATGAGGACAGTCAGTAAAAGAAGAAAATTCATATGTGGTTTTTCTTTTTTTGATTCTGAAAGCGATATGTTCATTCTAGAAGAATGCAGATGCTGCAAAAATATATAAGACCAAAAAATAAGTGTTTTTTTAGCCTGCAAGCCAAAGATGACTTGTTAATATTTTGTTGTATTTCCATTGGAGTCATCTTATAGACTTATATCAGATACTATCAGTTTAGTATTACTTTGTTACTATTAGTTTACTCTTGGGTTACTTAGGCCGTGTTTATTCCCAAATAAAAATACATCCTAGCATGATGTGAAAATAAACCATGTTATTTTTGTGCAGCGAAGGGGGTATTTCCCTCCACACGCCAGGTTCTGTTTAACGTGGAGAAATAGCATAGATGGCTCCCTAGGGTGAACGGATAGACTGGAATGTTGATTTGATAGCATGTAACTTGTAATGAGCAGATGAGTTGGTGGAATGTGTTGTTTCCTTTATAAGATATAAACATTTATTTTAAAACATTAACACATACTTAATTTTTTTAGGCATATTTTTCATAGAATATGCATTGACCCATGGCTTTTGGATCACCGAACGTGTCCAATGTGTAAACTTGATGTCATCAAAGCCCTGGGATATTGGGTTTGTTACATTTTTGTTTATATTCAATCTCTGCACCCCCGTTCTCCCTGAGTGATTGGATTCTGTTCCTGACCAGAGGCAGGAGTGGACTAAATGCTCCTTCTAGCATCCTGGTGGTTCCTGAAGAAATTTTCCTCTTTATTAAAAGTGAATTCTTAAGACATTCCCCAAAATCAGTGAACTAAATTTGTGATTACAGAATAATATGCTAGGTGTTTCCTTAGAGTTTGTACTTAGAGTGGTATCTTTGATAGATGTCGGTGTGACGCTGCAGGGTGTATAGGTGCTAGTCAGTGTCATATAAACAGGAATGACTGTAAAATGTTTGAAACGGAAGGAGCCTCGTGCACAGGTGCACATTTTACACACGAGGGAGCTAAGACACATACCTCTTGACACCAGCTCTCCCGATGCTTGGGTTTCAGAGTCAAGATGCTGCGGGGAGATTTATCCTGCACCCAACGTGCTCCATCACTTTGTGATACTGAGATGGTCCTAGACCTTCCTCAGAAAATAGAGACGGGAGGGCAGAGTGAAAGAGAGCGCGTCGTGGTAGCCACGCACTGATGCCTTACACGAGTTATTACAGACTCTTCCAGCCCCTATGGGAGGGAAGCGCTGTGACTCTCCTTACTTTACTAACTAGAAACTCGAGCTCAGAGAGAAGTAGCTCCCCTAAGGTCACACGGTGAGGTAATAGGGAATCAGCTTTCAGGTGCAGGCTTGCTTAATTCCAGTGTCCAAGCTCTAAACTACCCTCCTACCCAGAAGAGGGGAGGGACATAGATGGGGGGAAAAGCCCAGATCTTCCTAGATTGTTATATTTTTAGAGTCGTCCTATAATCTATTAATGTCTCAAGATATTCTTTTTTTTTTTTTAAATTTTATTTATTTATTTACTTTTGGCTGTGTTGGGTCTTCGTTTCTGTGCGAGGGCTTTCTCTAGTTGTGGCAAGCGGGGGCCACTCTTCATCGCGGTGCGCGGGCCTCTCACTATCGTGGCCTCTCTTGTTGCGGAGCACAGGCTCCAGACGCGCAGGCTCAGTAGTTGTGGCTCACGGGCCTAGTTGCTCTGTGGCATGTGGGATCCTCCCAGACCAGGGCTTGAACCCGTGTCCCCTGCATTAGCAGGCAGACTCTTAACCACTGCGCCACCAGGGAAGCCCTCAAGATATTCTTGATTAAATATAAATAGTTTTGAAACAGAGATCTTTGAAAGAAGTAATTTAAGTATCAAATATATTTTTCTTGTTGCTAAACAGAGGTTTTGGCGTGTTTATTACAGAGGTAGAAACTACAAAGAGGTTTTTTATTATGATAATGATTTTATGTGACTTAAAGCCATAACAGCCTTCAAGGCTGCAGGCCCCCTTCGGAGTATTTTTCATTTTCTAGTTCAGCGTATCTTCAAAAGAGAGCTGAGGGACCACGCACTGCCTTAATAACCAGTGTGATTTTCTGTGAATTATAATTTTCAAGTGCGAGTTCCAGAGGCCTCACCGTAGGTACACGGAGAGGGAGGCAGCAGCACTGTCTTGCTGGAAGGTCATCCGCCTGGATGTCTGGAAAATGAGCCTTTGCTGTAGAATTTCTAACATTCGTTGGGGCGTAGTCTTGATAACTGGCGGCTCTCCCCAGCGTGGAGGCTCACCCCCGACTGCCTCACGCCTTCCTGGGACTGCATTTGGAACAGTAGAACCCAGGGAGCGAGACGGGTGTTTTCTGGGCAGTTTTCCTTCTTCGTCTTTTCCTCTCGTAGATACGCTCTGAAGCTTCTTTTCTTCGTCAGTCATTTTAAACCTCTTTTCATTTCTAAACCTTTGTGCAAAAGGCATTTCACTGACCTTAGCGTTGAGACTTTCATCCTCGCGAGTTTTGCTTTTCGAAATATATACGTATGTTTCATGTGTTAAAAATCAAGACTCTTCATTTTATATCAGGTTGGATTGCTTTCAGAATGTTCAATTTCAGAAAGCTAGAATATGTGTCCCCAGAAAGCTTGCTTGCTTTTTTGAAGAAACCTATAGTAACTTTAAATCAAACTTAAGAAATTAATTTGTCTTGCCTTTAACTTTTTTTTAATCCTTTGACACATCTGCCATTGTCTTTGGGCCCATTGGCCCCTCCTGCGTTGGATTGTAGAGATAGTTATGACTCTCATATGGTAACTAGTTCTCATTTCCAAGAAAATGAGCAGGTGAGAGCGGCTTTGAAGTGCCTCTTGTCCCTGTTGTGTTTGTTGGCTCGTGGGGCGCAGGCATTCATCAGGGGAGTGATGCGTAAGGTGCTGGGTCTGAACTTGGCTCCAGGGAGACGAAGGGACAAGACTCAGGCCTCCTGCCCGCAGGCTCCTGGGGGGCTCCGCTTTCTGGACTGGTGGGTGGGAGCCGGGCCTGCGGCCCACCCCGCTGGCCAGGGAGGCCTGTTTGAAGAGTGTGGGCACAGAGGAGGGCGGCCTTGACCCTGCCAGCTGCATGTGGGAAGGGACAGGGAGGGCTTTTCAGAGGCACGTCTGAGCTGCGTGTCCAAGGGTTAGTGTATCGCAGGGAGTGACCAGGTGGGGTTTGGGACGGGCAGGTAGTTCAGCTTGGCAGGTATTTAGACAAGTACCTGGAAGAACAGACTAGGGTGGGCTGTGCGCAGTCCGGATGCTACAGCAGCTCGACAGGATTTGTCGGTTGGTGCGTCACGAGTCTGTTCTGCAGGTGTTCGGTTGCCTGTGAGAAGGCAGGGAGCCACGTGGTGCCCGGGAGTGAGGAGAGGGTTCCAGAACACGTGTGGAGCCAGCCATGCAGGCGGCAGGGCCCCTGGCCCCGAGGGCCCCAGGAGCGGGCGGCAGGGCTGAGCCAGGGTTTGCAGGAACACCCCCCCCCAACGCACACACCTTCGGTCGGTCACTCAGCAGCAGCTTCGGCCATCACGACACAGCTTTGACCCTGGCGTGAATCAGGAAAGGTTTCTGGATGGCCCCTGAATTTCGAGACTCGGACGTAGTGACGCTTGTAGAGTCTCCCGCTCTGACTTTCATGATCTCCTTTTCTTCTTTGAAGCAGCAAATGGGGAAGCGAGGCAAAGTGGCAGCGGGTAGACACCCTTTCTGGAAGGAAGGAGCAGAATCGGTTATCTTCAGGCGAACGCAGGCACAGTCTGCAGCCCTCTGCTGTTCAGAAGCCTGCTTGTCTCCGAAGCCCTGGCACCTGGCAGCCATTAGGGCAGTCATTCGAGCTCAGGGCTCCAGCCTCAGTGATGAGCGCCCAGCCAGGCTGCTCAGAAAGGCAGCAAAGTGCATTTGTGACGAAGCTCCACTTTCTGTCAATAAATAGTTTAAACGGTAGCATTGTTTGCATCGAGGGGAAAAATGGTTTTTAGAGGAAAAGGATTTAGGTCTTGAAAAGCTGCTTATTGAAGAGTGCTCGTTTTCTGGTGATGCTAAATAAATAAGACACTGTTGAGCTTTTTTGCCATGTTCATGTATAAAAGTAAATATTTTGTATGAATTAGGAGCGAAAGATGATAGATAAGCCTGATCGTGTTACTGAGAAAAGGTATTTTCTTTGCTCTAACTCTCAAGGGAGAGCTTGAGGACGTGCAGGAGACGCCTGCCCCAGAATCGCCCCCCGGGGGCGTTTCGACTGCAGATCTGAGTCTTACTTTACCAGATGGTGACAGAAGTGACGCGGGCAGCTCAGCACTGCCCACCACCAGCGACTCCGCGCCACCTTGCGAGGCCAGTTTTAAAGAGGATGCAGGTGAAAACACGGCCTTGCTGGGTGAGTCTTTTGCGGGTTCTCAAACAAAATGATGTTATCGGTGGTTGAAAGAAGGTGAAGAAATACATAAGGTGCAGAAAAGCATAAAGGAAGAATGATAACCATGACCTCACACCTGCAAATACCATTTTAACATTTCCATAAATATACTTCAGATGCTTTTTCTGTGTTTAAGGATGGGGAGAATATCATTCATGTGCCGTTAGGTGACCTGTTGTTGTTTTTTTTTTAAATTTTTGGCTGCCTTGGATCTTTGTTGCTGTGCGCGGGCTTTTCTCAGGTTGCGGCGAGCGGGGGCTACTCTTACGTGCAGTGTGCAGGCTTCTCTTTGCAGTGGCTTCTCTTGTTGCAGAGCACGGGCTCTAGTTGCGTGGGCTTCAGTAGTTGTGGCATGCGGGCTCAGTAGTTGTGGTGCACAGGCTTAGTTGCTCCGTGGCATGTGGGATCTTCCGGGACCAGGGCTTGAACCCGTGTCCCCTGCGTTGGCAGGCGGATTCCTAACCACTGTGCCACCAGGGAAGCCCAGGTGACCTGTTTTTTCCTCTTAATGTGTGAAGCTCTTTCTGTATCAGTAGACAGGACACATGATTTGGTACAGCTGCGTAGTATTACATTTTGGATTCACTGTAATTCCTGTAAACCACATCCTGCTGATGGACTTTTGTCATCAGTAACACTGAAATCATTTTGTGTATACATTTACCACCTCTCTGTAAAATAATGAATTGCATTGTTTTAAATTACTAATGCAATTATCTTCTTTTCATATTTGTTGGTTATTTATATTTTCTGAGTTGCCCATTATTTCATCCTTAGCTTCTTTTTCTATGGAGAAACTAATTTTTCATACTGATTCTAAGAGCTCTTGGTTTTTGATTTTTATCTAGTCCAGCTTCTCATTCTTTCATGATTCTTTCTGCCTTTGACAGCACGCTAACTTAGGAAAATCTGTCTCATCTGAGGGTTATTTATTTAAATTTTACTGACATTTGTGGCTTTGTATTTTACGTTTAAATCTTTAATCCGCATTGTTTAAGGGGAGATTTAACTAACCTATTTTTCCCAAATGTTTAACCACTTGTCCATTGTTTAGTGATAATTACTTGTGAATAAGTTTTGATATTTGAAAGGCAAGGCAAATTCCTTCATCTGTATTCTTTTTAAAAAAAGAATTCTGAACTGTTCTTCATTTTTTAAGATTAATCTTAAAATCAACTTGCCATGTGTAAGAAACTCCCATGAGAATTTTTATTATAGTTGAATTAATTTACAGGTTATTTTAACTGGGAAGAATTGATGCTTCTAATTTTGAATTTTGCCATCCTGGAAGAGGAAGCATATTTTCCCAAATCGGTAGTATTCAAACTGAATCGGTTTGTCTTTTTTGTCCATTTTTAGAATCTGGGAGGCAAAGGCAGAAATATGAGAACTTAAGTTTTAAACCAGTACCAGAAGAAGAAAGAATGCATTGTGTAAGAAAAAGGGAGAATGAATTTCAGAGAATGAGGAAGTGGAAAGGTGGATTGTGTAGGAGTTCTCCTAACCAGCTCTCCTGCTGGGACTCTGCCTTGTGAGGCAGAGAGTTCCATTTATAAATGTTTATAAATGCTTCTTGTTTTTAGGAATTCCATTGGTTTGTGCCTAAGTGCACACCATTGTTAGGTATTCCATTGCTTTGTGCCTAAGTGCACACCATTGTTATTTTTTTTTTTTTACCGTTGCCTTCAGGCTCCAGAAAGGAAATGAAATTTGTTTCCTTTAGTACTTGACTACCCTTGAGATATTTCAGGACAGGTAAAACTCGTATCCTCAACTAAATTTCCAAGTATTTGTTCAGGTAATTCATAATTCACTCAGGTAATTTGACAGGTAATTTATATGTCAATGTTCTTTCTACCCTATAATTGGATCGTTTGAGAACTATTGGAAAAGATCAATTCTTTTAAGCAGACATTAGTACTTTAGTGTAGTGTTAGTACTTTAGTATAATGTCTGCTTATAATTATATTAGTATAATTAGTGCAATGTAGCTTTACTCCTAGCTGAGCTAACATTTGCTCAGGAGCGCCTAGGAAATGGATGCGGGGGTTATTAACGGTAGCCCACTCCCTGGAGGACGCGTCTGCCCGAGGGGGCTCCTCTTGTCTGCTTGACCTCAGGTCTGATTGAGGAAGTATCCTGTCACTGTAAGAAACCTTTTGTGCTGAAATTATCTTTTACTCCTCTTCCTAGTAACATCCAACTGGATTCGAAGGCTGGTTTGAACCTCTCTGTGCCTCAGTTTCCAGTCTTTAGATTGGGGATAATACAATACTTGTCTCTAGCTCATAGGGTCTATATTGCCCGGTAAATGCTAGCTACTGTTTTCATGGGTGGTGACACCATTGCTATGTGTTTGAAAACACACTCTAATTAATCCCACCAGTGCAGCCTGTGTCTTTTCTATAGCACCGTGCTGACCACATAAATACTCATTAGGCTAATGCCAGAAAACCTCTCATGCTGTATGTGAGGAGGGTGTTTATATATTTCCTTGAGTGTCTGGAATAGGTTGTCGTTTTTCCATGTAAATTTTATTTAAAATTTTCCGTAATTTGTTTCTTGAACTATGATCTCCAGATCTAACAGTGTTTATGTAATTAAAGTTCAGAATATACCAACTAGTGCTGGCTTTTGTTGTTCTGTTGCAGAGACAAGCAGGAGTGACCCTCAGCGTGAAGGACCCGTCTCCTAGCATATAACCTGCCGGCGGTGTCACGGACAGAGCTTGGGCTTGAATTAAAGGACATTTTATTTTTTTTACTTTAGCACATAGTTTGTATATGTGAAAATAATGTACATTCTTTTACCTTTCAGGTTCTGATTTGATATACAAAGGGCTAAGATACTTTATTCTTAAAGAGAATTTTTGATTAGTCTTCATATATTTATCTACTAAAATGTACCATAAGATTCTTTCTTCTCAAGGATGGTTCTAGACTAAGCACATTGAATTCAGACTAGTTAAAATGGAGTTGTGTGATTATATTCAGTAGTTGATCACATGAGTTTTCCTGGAGGAAAAACTTTAGAACATGAAACTTGTAAATGTGATGAGAGAAATCTATCGCTTCCTTGCACCTCTGTACTATAGAGAGATTTCCAAACCTTAGAGCACTTTCATTGTTTTTTATTTGGAGTTATGGGAAAAGCACTGGTTGACTTTAGGATTTGCATTTCTCCCTCTCGTTACCTAATTTCTAACAACCTTGATGGGGAGGAAAGTTTTGTCCATTTTTTTCTATACAAATAAAAAAAGCTACGATTCCGTATTGCGCACGAGCATGAAGTTCTTCATTGCTTGTTAAAGAAATGGAGTAGACAGACTCTGATGGACTCTGATATGGCGTTTTTGGGGGTAAATGGTGAATATACCGATTCCAACTGCAGTTTAATCTCTACAATTATAAAGCGTGGTAGATGGGGACTTTCCATTGCTGTTGTAACAAAATAAACAAGTAACCGGTTTCCTTGATTAATTTTAAAGCAGACTTAATGGCGGTGACCTTGTTTAATCATCTCTTCTCTCTACTCTTGTTTGCTGTTCTTGGCAGTGGAGGTGGAGGGAGTGGGCTGTTCAAGCTTTCGGGGGCTGCTTTCTAAATTGATAAAGCGATTAAACAGACACACACACTGTCCTCACTTCTTAGAGGTGGAAGTCAAGGATGAGGAAGAGATTTTTTTAGAACTTGAAATTGTAGCCCTTTTTCGTTTCCAAACTAGTTACTGTGTGGATCTGTGTGGGTAAAAATACATGTTTATTAAGAATATAAATTTAAATAATTTATTTTTATAGCTGTTTCTAAGATGTAAAGTTCATATAGCTTATTTTTTTCAAACTATTTACTACACTTTGATTCCAGCCACTCAGTGAAATACTAGGTGAGTAAACAGTGGAAGTAAACTGAGGCCAGTTTCCATGTGAGGAGCTATTGGAATAGAAGTTGTCTTACTTTGAGCTCTCATTTCAACAGACAGCCTCAGTAGGTTTCCATAATAGCAATTATCTTTGAAATCCACCTTCTGTGGTGCATTGTGGATAGGAAAATATGTCCTTGATTTTATACTGAGTAGACTGTTTGCTCTTTGTATTTTAACACACACAGTAGGGAAAGATGCTTTAATTCTTCCCAGTAGCCAATGAAGCTGACTTTTAAAAAGAATACTGTGACAGATCAAGGTAAATTGTTTTTGATGATTATGGAAGTGTGAGTTCTTAATCAGTGGCTGTCAGCTAGAGCTTTCCTTAATTCAGAAGTTTGAACCCTAAGTTATAAATAGAAGAGATTGGAAAAATTATAGTGCTCTTATTTCTAGAAACACAAGTCTTTAACAGCAGATAAAGAAATTAGCAAGAGAAGACAAAACTTCAGTACTTCAGACAAAACTTCAGTACTTCGAAAGGAAAATGTTTCCTTTGATACGCTTTTCTTAGGTGGAAATAAACATGATAAAGGGTCAAATATTACTAGAATTTTTGCTGAAATAGAAACTTGATAAAATGCTGGGAATCTGGGGAATGTCAATGAAGAAAGATTAGTAAATGAGAGATGTAGTTAAGGTTATATTATTTATGGCAGTAATCGATTTCCTTCTGACAGTTGTCATGAAGACCATTTCTTCACAAATAATGTAGAGACAGTATTTTTTCTTTTTAACTGAGAGCCTCAGGCAGCCTGTGGAGGAGGGCAGTGTACCCATGGATGTGAACACCCCGCAGGCTATTGCCTGCCATGCTGCTTCCGGGCTTCCCATCAGAAAGCCACGACGCCCAGAGGGGAGGCGTACACACAGCACCTGGAGCAGGTAATAGCTCTTTGCATGCTGTCCTTTTAGGGATCTTGAATCCGCAGAGCCTTTCCTGAAAGACTGCTCCCTCCCTGTAGTTACTGAGGAATGATGACACTAAAAGGCCGAATTGCAGTGTGTCCCTCAGCAGTTGGCTCTCTGTGGGCGCACGATGACAAAACCTCCTGAAGCGAACCTCTGGTCTGACCTCAGTAATGTCAGGGCAAGATTTCCAAGATAGGCCTTTCCAGCGAGCTCAGATATTTTTAAGATAATCAGTGAACCTTGGGGCAACTTCAGGGCTTGAACATGCAGTAAGTACCTCTCTACATGCTTTAGGATACACTTGCTGAATCAAAGACCACCAGACCCATGAAAACAATAACAACAGTAATAGACCTTCAGGAACCGGGTGTGTTTTTACTTGGACACAATACCCAGCGTAACCAGATTCCCCAGTAAGATGGCTTCCTTTGGCTGTAGCCTTCCTTTGAGCACATTAAAGTTGATGTGATCAGTGAGGGCTGAGGTTAAGTGAGCATGCAGATATCGCTAACTAGAACCTGAGATAATGACATGTTTTCGTCAGTTTCTTTGGGCTCACTGTAAGCCCTGCTTTGAGATTTACAGAGCATGGGACGCTGGCCTGAACCAGAGCTCGTCTTGTGTGGCGCACGCTGTGCTTCTGTGACGCAACAACCAACCAGAAAAGCCACCTACGCTTTTCCCAGTTAATTTCGTTTTTGAAGTTTTAAAAACACTTATAAGCATTTCATTCATCAAAAATACTAGTACTTGTATTACTGGTTATGAAAGTGAAACGTCTACAATATCATCAGCCATGCAGCTAGAGATCTGCCCGTGTTCTAACAGCAAAGTATAAATATAAAATAAGTTGTAAATCAAAAAAAATATCTGCATTACATTTGTTTAAAATGAGTACAAGAAAAGTCAATCCATTCTTTTTGATGAGTTGTAGGCTTGTGTATTAAGGGCTAAAGAGAAACTTGAGAACACTAGTACTTTCTGTTGGGCTGATTACAGTTACTGAATCCCAGGATTATGGAAGTCCTTTCCTCAAGGATTTTCCTCATAAGAACAGTAGTGACTGCATAAAAAGAAAAGACCAGGTACAAAAGGAAACTAGCAAAATCTCTTGGTACAGGGTGCAGGAATTTTAACAAGTATGTAAAAAGTTCTCCCCATGCGTTAATTTTCCATTTTAACCCTCAAAATATTTTAGGGACATCACCCTAATAGCATTTAAAATAGATGTGTGATCCACTGTTCACCACGGGAATGTGAATCATCACAAAATGCATAATACAGTAGTACACGCTACTTAAAATTTATGAAAGTATATCTGTATTCTATAAGAATAAAAATTGAGTGATACCATTTCCTTAAAGTTACTTAACGAAATAATACTGTTAAAGAGAGGTATTTGAAATAGTTAAATTTTAGGATTGCAAATGCTTTTTTGAACTTTCTACCCTAAGATGTCATCTTCTTAACAGGTCTCCTTGCCGTCTTCTTTTTAACAGGTAATTTGAAGATACTAAAGCTACAACAGATTGGAACTAAAAGTCCAGAGAATTCAAGGTGTGGTTTTTAAAAAACATGACAGTTAAACTGAACTCGTCTGATGACACTTAAAAGTTGACTGCAGTTTATTGAATCCCAGGATTATTGTTTCTTTTATTTCAGGTAAACTTTCTTCTACTTTTAAATGTTTAAAGAAGAACTTTTTGCTGGTGGTGTAACTGTATCTTGACTTTTTTTTTAATGTTCTCTAAATATAATTACTATTCTTTGTAAGCTATGTATTTAAAATAAATTTGAAAACCTTTCCTCTGTCAAGTAAACACCAGTACTGTAATCTGGAAACGATGCACAGTGGTCTGTCTTTAGTCTCAGGCCATGTCTGCAGATGTGCCCACAGAAGCACACTTGCAGCTCCAAACCAGTGTGTGTAGCACATCTGCGGTGGCTCGTGGACACCCCGGGGGCAGTGACCCTGCTGAGCTGCTGGCACGCGCCCTACCAGGTGAGGCTGGATGGGAGGATGGATGCTGTCTTCTAGTTTCAGCTCAGACTGTCAGCAGGTGTCCTTTTGTGCTCTATGTAGTCCCACATGTCCGAAATGTTGTGCTTCTCGTTGGTGATTTCAGTTTGGAACGGACCCCAGGCACAGTGTTGTCGCCCTGGCTGCTGCTCCTGAGCGCTGGTGAGGTACCTCACTGAGAAAACTCACGTTAGGCAGCGACGTGCATGCGTCCCGGGGCTGCCAGCCAGGAGGCTCAGCGTGACCAGGAATCGGCAGGGCCTGGAGCCTGAGGTTGGGAGGCTTGCGGCGAGGCGCAGTCGACACTTCACCATTCCAGAGAGTATGTGAATAATGAACTGTTTCTTTGCCCAGTGGTAACATGCAAAACGGTGATGCCAGCCATTAGGTGTTGAGAGAAGTCAACTGTTGCCATCATTTAGATGTCTGAAGGTGCACCTGTTATATCAGTTTGGGTCCTTATTTCCTTGAAGCAAGTATATTTATAAATCACTACCCTTCGCCAAGAATAACGAAGCTAAAATTTCTCATAAATCTAAGAGTACTGTTTTGCCAATATTACAAGGTGGGAATCTGTACTCATCTTAAAACCCCTCGGCTTGGTATCCTTTAACTTTTGCTAAGGGTTGGATTGGGAGGTGATTCCTGTTCCTATGAAGAATACGCTTTGAAAGTACCTCAGCAGATGGGGAATTTTTCATGATGTCTTTGAGTGAAAAATACATCAGATAATAGAGTTCATAGAAAACTTTAATGTAAGGCACTGCTGTCCAGAGTTAAATGAGGGGTTAAACAGCCCACAGGACGCCACGGGGAGGGCACAAAGCCCACTCGGTGAGCAGCCGTGCAGCACGGCCCCCGGTGCCGTCCTTCCTCCTGAAGTACCGACGCTCTTTTAGACTGTTAACAGGAGAGAAGGCCCAGAAAACTACCAGCTCTTATAGTCTCGGAAAAGGTTTCTAAGAATTCCCACGTCTGTAGGCAGCCCGCTGTTGTCTCTTAGGTCCCCATGACAAGAAAGGATAAGGTACACGGGTGTCCGAGGCTCACACTGCACCCAGTGAGAAGTTCAAGGGTCAGAATACCGTCATGTGATGATGACTCAAGACCTCAGGGGCAGTAAGGCAGGTTCTTGAGAGTGTCTTCAGTTTACTCTCACTAAACACTTTGAACGTTGGAACCTCAGGAAAACGGTATTCTTGCCTTATCTGAAGCCCGTGACTTACATCTTAAGCAAAAACAGGCACCTTGCTCTTCAGCTGAAGACCTCATCTACTTTGTGCAGTGACTTCGTTTGGGATGACAGCCCCAATGGATAATCATCAGCGAGACACCTACAAGACACATTCGTCCAAGTTCTTACCAAAAATTCATCTAAAGAAAAAGTCATCCAGGAAAGCAAAACTTTGCTTTAAGTGGATAAACTGGTGTTTATACGCATTAAAGCCAAGCAATCACTCAGGGTCTGAACACTTTTAAAAATGAAAAGCACAGCATAGCTGAACGATGAACAGGTGGTCCCGACGAGCTATCACTTGGACATCTTGGTCTCAGAAGGTGTCTCCCCAGTGTCCAAGGTCTTCAACAACCGGAAGAGGCCTGCAGCTTCTCGTATCCTGCTGAACTCAATACAGAAGGCCTGCACTTCTATAAACAAGTCCTGCACGTTGATGATTTTGTTACGGATCAAGGACTGGAGAAAGACACACACGAGACGCACCAGACGATTCTGAAAAAGAAACTAATTTTAGTGTGCGTTTTCTGGGCAGGTATTTATAAAATTTACAAAAATTTCTCTTACTTACCTGCATATATTTATCTTTAATTTGTTCACAGGTAGAAATGCAATTTGATATATAAAGGTGAATAAATTCAGGAGGTAGATCAACAGCTGTAGTTAGTCTGTTTCATAAAGTTAGAAAGGGCTGTTAATTTTATTTGCTAATAACATTTTAAAACACCGTTCACCATAAAATCTAAAATTTCCTTTGGTCATTTAGTGAAAAATTCTGATATATAATCTAGTTACCTAGTTTTAAAGAAGTTTATGCAAGTAAACCTCGGAGCCCCCCCCCCCCCCCACTGCCGCTAATAAGTGACACTTCCTTTTCTCAGGTCTACACTTAGCATTACACGTGCAATACACATTGAGCACCATGTCCCCGTGTGTTCCTGGCTGAATCAGAATTCATAGTTATCGTCCAAGCTCTAACAACCCGGGCAGTTATTCTGTCCACGTAAGTACCGCTTACTAACCTGATTACAGACAAGTGCTATGCAAGGAACGCATGTGAAGAAAGGCGTGGTAGTAACTGAACAGCACAGTGTATAACTAAGTGCTAACATGTGGCGTTTGCACAAAGAGTGATGTAAGTGAAAGACTCGGGAAAAGTCAGCAGAGCAAATGACTTAAATGGAAACCCAAGGAGAGAAGTGGTGTCCTTCCAGCTAAGTGGATAATCTGAGTGAACTGTGGAATCGGGGACGGGCGTGGCACACTCAGGAGCTGGTGGGAAAGCCCTGGCTGGAAGGTAGCAAAAGGCACCTTGGTCTAGAGTCTTCAAGGGGCGGCTGGTGTTTTCCAAAGGATTCTGTGAAATGTTTTAAGGTGGGGTGGGGGGAGGGTAAAGTAGGAATTTCATGCTCAGATAAAGGTGTGTGCTATGCTAACTATACAGTATGAATTTCCAAAAGTTTTCTAAACTTATTTGATTATAGAACTTTTTTCCACAAGGCTGAGGAACCCGTGCTCCAAGGAAACACCACCTGTGGGTGATGCACCATGATGGGGGTGGCGCACGCAGAGCAGACCCTGTCCTTGAAATTACTTCTGCACCACTGATAAAAAGGTGCGGGTATTCTCGGACTCAGTGCCTAACGGCTGGTTTAGACAGTAAGCGGGCACTTAGAGCATGGTCGGCCCAGAGGCCCCGAGCAGGAGGCAGCCCCCAAAGAGGAGTGAGTCTCAGTAACAGGGAACGGCCGAAGGCCTGGAGGAGAGCGCAGAAATGAAGCCGCAGGTCAGCAAGCGGCCAGCCGGTTTTGCCGGCACAGAAAGTTAAAGGTGACTACCTCGTGCTTCCCTCCCACAAATCTGCGCGCTCCTACACACACGCTTGGGATCCCTCGGCTTCCAGCCAGGCTTTTCCCACCAGCTGATTATAACTTCATTGTGGTTTTTTTTGTTTTGGGGGGGTTTTTTGGCTACACCATGTGGTTTGCAAGATCTTAGTTCCCCCACCAGGGATGGAACCTGGGCCCTTGGCAGTAAAAGTGCAGAGTCCTAACCTCTGGACCGCCAGGGATTCCCAGGACATATTCTTTAGTACAGCTTTAAGTAGGTTAAAAAACAATTAATCCCCAACTTACAAACGAGTGAGTGTTCAACTGAAGTGCAGTTGCGTAGCACTCAGAATGGACCGCCCCATGAGCAGAAAAACGATATAATTTAGCCCCCGGAACAAGACACCACATGGAGCAGAGCTGAGGATGAGAAGCCTAAACTGGGACCACATCAGGCAAGCCTGCACATATGGCTACACTACCCACAGACAGCTTAATAAACAGTAGGCTCCCAAGCTAACCCCCCAAGCCTATGGAATTTGTAATTTACCTAAGACATATTTGTAAGCAAAATAACAAAGTGAGAAACCACTACTCAGAGCACACAGAGAAGGGAATGTATTGTTTCCCTGACAGTTGGTGACAACGGAGCAAGGAGGCCAAATCAAAGAAAGGTTCAGAGAACAGTGCGAGGAACGACGAATTCTAGGAAGGCATTCCCAGAATTTCCTCAGCTCCCAGACCCATACTGATAACAGCTGTTAGTCTCTAACGAGAAATAATGCAGTATCTGTAATTTGTGTAAAGAATATACAACCATACATAGGAGATAAATCTTAGCGATTAAGTTTTCACTGATGCTGCTACTAGTGCGAAATACTTGGAATACTCTCCAAGTTCACATGCAGTCAACACTAAGGCTCAGATTATTTATTTAATGGGTTTTCTCAGACTAACAGTGTATCAGGGGAAAAAAAAACTTGCTGCTTTTTCCCTTCTAATCATTTAATCCGGATCTATATACACACCCCTGTCCGCATTTGATCGCGCATAGAAACTTACCGGTTTACAACTTCCATTGAATGTAATGACATGTCCATATTGACCAGAACCGAAAAATACTCAGTGATCTGGCTTGACTGCATTAACTTCAGCAACATTTCTATAGCGACTAGAGGGTTGTTTTCCACTAGGTCAGGAAGCTTGGCTGGAGTGAGGCCAATATGATAAACAAGTTTGGGGTCCTTTTCCAACTCTCCAAGGAGCTAAATATAATCAAATTTTTAGAAAGAGAAAAACAGAGGTTCCTGAGTCAAATGAGGAATTGTCTTTCCTGCATGCGTACAAAAAAACAAAGTATTTTTATAAAGAAAAGTTGTAAAATTATCTGCACTGAACCAACTTTATAAATGTCTTCCTTCAAATCCATGATCATCATTCTTTGATATTTTAAACTTTACATTTTAAATGTCAGATACTAAAACCAGGCACCTTCACAACAGTTTATAAACGACACTAATGCATCCCGGGCATTAAACCAGAATCAGTATTGTTTGAATACTGTGTGGATTTTAACAATATCATCCTTAAGTCCTTTGTAGGTTTTTTTTTCCATGTCATTTGTTAAAAATAATCTTACCGACTAGTTCTCCGGAAAAGCACAGATCACAGAGATCATCGGGGAACATCAGGAACCAAAGCCCCACCCAGCGCCGAGGGGAACAGATGCCTGAGGGGGGGACGGGCAGGGGGAGGGGCTGTCTGCCCGGCACACTGCACACGCTCACCCAAATAGGTGTCCTCAAAGACAGTTTCTTCTGCCAAATTGGTACATTCTGAATGTTCTGTGCTCCTTGCCCTGTCTCCGTGTATGTACACATGCACTGTTGCATGATGGCCTGGTAAGCAAAATGAACTACGCTGGAAATGTAGCTCCTGGCAGGTTCTAATGTGAAAGTGTACCGACTGAAGAATAAAGCTCACCAACCGGAACCGCCCACGGTGTTCTGCCTTTCCCCCGCGGGAAGCGTCACAGTTGGGTGCGGGGGCGCTATTCTGAATCCACCATTAACCAGCTGTGTGATGGGTGCTAGTTTACCTTCCTGGTTAAATGTTAATGATTCCGCTTACCCTCCTGGAGTCCTGTCCAGCTTAGTAACAATGTACATAAAGCGCCCGGCAGCGCAGAGCAGGAGTGCGCGCCATCCTACGCTCCAGAGTCAAACTCATCCCACACACAAGTCGCTAGGTTTTCGGGCACCAGGCTTCGAGCCCCACCAGAGTGAAGTGAGCCGGGGGGGGGGGGGTGGGGGGTGGGGGGGTGGGGGCAGAACAGAGCTTCAGAGCCACGCCTCCTGCTGCTGGCTCACGCTGCCAACATCACGTTACTGGTCATTTATCACTTTATGAAAAACGAAAACACCTGGTGAATTAAATACAGGAAAATGTTTACAATAAATCCATACCTGTGTCTGCTGAGGAGAAGATAAGGGGCTTTTGAAGGCTTTGGCCATTATTCGCTTGATCTCTACGCCAGTGCTGTTCTTCACACACATCGACTTGTCCCACTGAACCGCGTGGTCGGGCTCGGTTGGATTGAGCCAAGCCAGCTCATCCTCACACACGTGGAGCGGAGGTGGTGGACGGATAAACTCCGGCCGAAAATGGCCTGTAATCAAAGTAGCGTGTCTGACTGCTTCTGTCACTCGGCTGACCCCGCAACATGTGTGTATAAACCTCACAGATTCCGCTTAGTGAAGTGCAGTGACACCTCTTAATAAGGACAACACAGCAACACTCTGACTTGAAAATTAGAAGCAGAAAGGACATAAAGGCAGGGTTTTATTCAGAACACAAGAAACTGAAACACTGACATAACATTATGATGTCAGAGACCAAATCTATTTTGGGGGAGGAGAGGAAAACATTACCACCACCTGACAAGTCCTAGTTCAAGCATGATCACCACTCAATTGCAGAAGGACACAACTTACTCCATGGGTAAGTCTGGATGGGAAAAATAAAACACTAGTTGATCTCACTCATCCTATTCTCAGCACAATTTTATTCAGAGACCATATGATGTGTACTGGTTTTGTTTTTGCATCTTATAACCCTGAAGTAGCAAATTATGTGGAGATGAAATGGTAGGGGAAAGGTACGGTTGACTATTGACATGCTCAAATGAATCTGGACTTTCATAAACCCCTAAATTCACAAATGCTGTACATTTTCTTAAAACAGTAAACATACAACAGAACAGTGAAGTCACTCAATTTAATACCTCAACTATTTTACAAAACAAGATTGATCCCTAAGTTACAAACCCACTAAAAGAAATGCTGTCTGGGACTTCTCAGCAAATTTCACCCCTCACTTTGGTTCCCACGTAGGGTCTAAGATGGCTAACTAACTCCTCATGGACCGAGCCCCGGCCAAATTTGAGATTACTAGGTCCCCTGGTTTACTGAAAATGTCTGTGTCTGGCTAAGAATCATCCCTTTGTCTTAAACTACACCATCTCTTCACATATATCGCCAGAACTAGCACCTGAATCTCTGCAGCCCATTTACAAAAAGAACGTTTTTAACATTTCACGAGAAGTTATACCTATGTGATAAAGAGAAAGTTCCCATGAGGCAAGGATGCCTGGTGTTCAGCTAGACTCAGACCTAATATCTGATTGACTTGCTTCTTACACACCTTTCCAGTGGCCCATTCAAGTCAAAGATGTGCCCGAGCAAGTATTAAATACAACCCATCTGTGCCTTGGACCTTCCCACACACTGTGACTAGCTGAGACTTATTTATTCCAAAAACCTACTGTAAATGGCATTAAAAGTCACAGTGTAAGTTTTAAACTCAAGGTGACACTATAGTCTGGAGAACATGTTCTTATCCCTAAGCAGAAAGCATGCCTTCATCATTAAAACCACACAGAATCGTATAAAACCAAAAAATGCAGGACTCCCTGGTGGCACAGTGGTTAAGAATCCGCCTGCCAATGCAGGGGACACAGGTTCAAGCCCTGGTCCGGGAAGATCCCACATGCCGTGGGGCAACTGAGGCTGCATGCCTAGAGCCCGTGCTCCGCAACAAGAGAAGCCACTGCAATAAGTGCATGCACTGCAACGAAGAGTAGCCCCCGCTCACCGCAACTAGAGAAAGCCCGTGCGCAGCAACAAAGACCCAACACAGCCAAAAATAAATTAATTTTTTAAAAATGCTCTATTATTTCAAGTTCAATAGGAGTTTTCTTTGAATTAAGAGCTATAAGATCAGTAAAACTGCAACGGAAAATGATAAGATTAATGAAGTATAAAACAAAAAGGTAATAAACTACAAAAATAAACTCATTTCGGTAAAATCAGAGAATTTATATCCTTAGATATGCTGATGATAGGTATGTAATAAAAAATACTTGGGATTTTTCTGGCTGCATCATATAGCATGTGGGATCTTAGTTCCCTGACCAGGGATGGAACCTGCACCCCCTGCAGTGGAAGCATGGCATCCTAACCACTGGACCACCAGGGAATTCCCAAAACCTTGGTATTTTTATTAAAAAAGAAACTTTTTTTTTTAAAGTTTTTAAAATTAATTTATTTTTGGCTGCATTGGGTCTTTGTTGACGTGCAGGCTTTCTCTAGTTGTTGTGAGCAGGGGCTACTCTTCGTTGCTGTGCACGGGCTTCTCATTGCGGTGGCTTCTCTTGTTATGGAGCACAGGCTCTAGGCGTGTGGGCTCAGTAGTTGTGACTCATGGGCTCTAGAGCGCAGGTTCAGTAGTTGTTGCGCACGGGCTTAGTTGCTCCGCGGCATGTGGGATCTTCCCAGACCAGGGCTTGAACCCGTGTCCCCCTGCACTGGCAGGCGGATTCTTAACCACTGCGCCACCAGGGAAGCCCAAGAAACTAACTTTTATTGAGCATCTCTACTATGTTCCAGACACTATACTAGGAAGTTTCTCACTAAATTCATGTTTAACATTCTCTGACATAAATCCTACCAATGTTTTCTTAGGTCATTCTCCCAGGCAATAGAAATAAAAGCAAAAGTAAACAAATAGGACCTAATCAAACTTAACAAGCTTTTATACAGCAAAGGAAACCATAAACAAAATGAAAAGACAACCTACAGACTGGGAAAAAACATATGCAAATGGTACGACCAACAAGGGTTTAATTTCCAAAACATACAAACAGCTCATACAACTCAACAACAGACAAAAACAAACAACCCAATCAAAAAATGAGCAGACCTAAAGAGACATTTCTTCAAAGAAGACACACAGATCACCAACAGGCACATGAAAAGATGCTCATCATTGCTCATCATTAGAGAAATGCAGATCAAATTAAAACTTCAGTGAGATACCACCACACACCAGTCAGAATGGCCATCATTAAAAAATCTACAAATAACATGCTGGAGAGGGTGTGGAGAAAAGAGAACCCTCCTACATTATGGACGGGAATGTAAATTGGTTCAGCCACTATAGAAAACAGTATGGAGGTTCCAAAGTTACCTTCTGATCCAGCAATCCCACTCCTGTGCATATATCCAAACTCTAAGTCAAAAAGATACATGCACCCCTATGTTCACAGCAGCACTATCCACAATAGGCAAGACATGGAAACAACCTAAATGTCCATCACCAGATGAAACGATAAAGATGTGGTATATTTATACAATGGAATATTATTAGGCAATAAAAAAGAATGAAATAATGCCATTTGCAGCAATATGGATTCACCTAGAGATTATCATACTATGTGAAGTCAGACAGAGAAAGACAAATATCATATGATATCACTTATACGTGGAGTCTAAAATGTGACACACATGAACTTATCCATGGAACAGAAACAGACTCACAGACATAGAGAACAGACTTGTGGTTGCCAAGGGGAAGAGGGGATTGGGGAGGGATGGATTGGGAGTTTGGGATTAGCAGATGCAAACTATTATATAGAGAATGGATAAACAACAAGGTCCTACTGTATAGCACAGAGAACTATATTTAATATCCTGTAATAAACCAAAATGGAAAAGAATATGAAAAAGAATGTACATATATATATATATCCGTATAAGCGAATCACTCTGCTGTACAGCAGAAATTAACACAACACTGTAAATCAACTGTACTTCAATAAAATAAATTTTTAAAAATTCACATTTAAGGGCTTCCCTGGTGGCGCAGTGGTTGACAGTCCTCCTGCCGATGCAGGGGACACAGGTTCGTGCCCCGGTCCAGGAGGGTCCCACATGCCACGGAGCGGCTGGGCCCTGTGAGCCATGGCCGCTAAGCCTGCGCGTCCAGAGCCTGTGCTCCGCAATGGGAGAGGCCACAGCAGTGAGAGGCCCGCGTACCGCACACACACACAAAAAAAATTCACGTTTAAGTATCAACGAAAACAACATGATGTTTCAGAAAACCAGAAAGTCTCAGGGGGACGCTGAAAACATAAAACCAAGAATACAAAATTAGATATACCTACTTTCAATAGGTGGCTTTGGTCCACTGACTAAAGCTTCCGTGATCTGAGAGGCAACGGAGCTGTCAAATCCAGAATTAGAAGAATCCGGGTCTGGGTCGCTGAGAATGCTAGGGAAGCTGGCCTTACTTTGAGTTGGCAATTCAGACTGGCGTTCTGAAATAGATTAAAACAGGAAACACTTCAAAACTGAGGGCACCACAAGGAGAGTGAAAAGAGAAGCTACTAAATGGAGAAAGTGATCTACAACACATAAACAAAGGGCCAGATTCAGGATAGATTATCAATTTTAAAAAATAGGAAAAAATGGGCTAATGACTTCCAACAAGTGTTTTATTTTTAAAAAGCCTGAGGCTTCCCTGGTGGAACAGTGCTTACGAATCCGCCTGTCAATGCAGGGGACACGGGTTCTATCCCTGGCCCAGGAAGATCCCACATGCCGTGAAGCAACTAAGCCCGTGCGCCACAACTACTGAGCCTGCGCTCTACAGCCTGTGCTCTGCAACAAGAAAAGCCACGACAATGAGAAGCCCGCGCACTGCAAGCAAGAGCAGCCCCCGCTCGATGCAACTAGAGAAAGCCCATGTGCAGCAACGAAGACCCAACACAGCCAAAAATAAAAACAAACAAATAAATATTTTTTAAAAAGCTTGTATGGCCAATAAACATCTGAAAAGATATTCAATCCCATTAGGAACCAGGGGAAAATCTGTTAAAACGAGATACTATTGCACACACACTGTAGTTATAACTGCCCCTTGTGGTTACTGATGTTTAACTTGTCTGCTTGTTTTCTTAAAGTTAGGAAAATGCAACTGCATCATCCATAAGTACACCTTTGGTCCCTGGATCCCACTGTAAAGACATCTGAATTTCAGGCCAGCCTCCGTACAGATGATCTGTGTGGCTAGCTCCAGAGAAGATAGGTGTACTTCCCTTTTTTTCTTAAGCACTTGTGAAAATGATTAAGACATCTTCAGTCTGGGCAGAGGACAGCAAACAGCTCTAGGGGACAGCCAGCTTAGCCACTGTGCCAAGCCTCTCAATCCTAAGTCTAGTCATATATTCCTTTCTGAGCTTGACGTACTTTATAAATTTATTTTATTTATTTATTGTTGGCTGTGTTGGGTCTTTGTTGCTGTGCCCAGGTTTTCCCTAGTTGCAGCGAGCGGGGGCTACTCTTCATTGTGGTGCGTGGGCTTCTCATTGTGGTGGCTTCTCTTGTTGTGGAGTTGTGGAGCGTGGGTTCAGTAGTTGTGGCACACAGGCTCTAGAGCACAGGCTCAGTAGTTGTGGCGCACGGGCTTAATTGCTCTGCGGCATGTGGGATCTTCCCAGACCAGGGCTTGAACCTGTGTCCCCTACATTGGCAGGCGGATTCTTAACCACTGCACCACCAGGGAAGTCCCTGAGCTTGATGTACTTTAAAACTTTCTCATGGGCTGATTCAAGTCATCACAAGTTGAAAAGGAAATTAGATTTGATTCTTACTTTATTGAATACAAAGCTAGAAACCTCAGAATATACGTCACTTCTAAAGGTAAGGTGACTGAAATTGCCCATCACCTCGGCAACCAGTTTTCATAGTGTCTTTGGTTAAGAAAATAATTATTTTATTTCTGTTAATAGATTGCATCTGGCAGTAGTAGCTAACAAGTACTTTTGTGTACCTTCAATCTTAAAAGTCTGAAAAAGAGTTCTCTTAGTTTCAGAAAATAACCATTGTTATATTGTTAATATTTAGTACTTTAAAAATAAGGTTCAGGGCTTCCCTGGTGGCGCAGTGGTTGAGAATCTACCTGCCGATGCAGGGGACACAGGTTCCAGCCCTGGTCTGGGAAGATCCCACATGCCGCGGAGCAGCTGGGCCCGTGAGCCACAATTACAGAGCATGCGCGTCTGGAGCCTGTGCTCCGCAACAAGAGAGGCCGTGATAGTGAGAGGCCCGCGCACTTCGATGAAGAGTGGCCCCCGCTTGCCACAACTAGAGAAAGCCCTCGCACAGAAACGAAGACCCAACACAGCCAAAAATAAATAAATAAATAAATAACAAAATACTTAGGGAAAAAAAATAATAAGGTTCAGGGCTTCCTTGCTGGCACAGTGGTTGGGGATCCACCTGCCAATGCAGGGGACACGGGTTCAAGCCCTGGTCTGGGAGGATCCCACGTGCCGCAGAGAAACTAAGCCCGTGCGCCACAACTGCTAAGCCTGCGCTCTGGAGCCCGCGAGCCACAACTACTAAGCCCGCGTGCCACAACTACTGAAGCCTGCGCGCCTGAAGCCTGTGCTCTGCAATAGGAGAAGCCACTGCAGTGAGAAGCCCGCACACCGCAACCAAGAGTAGCCCCTGCTCGCCGCAACGAGAGAAAGCCTGCGCACAGCAACGAAGACACAGTGCAGCCAAAAATTTAAAAAATAAATAAATAAAATAAAATAAAATAAAATAAATAAATAAATAAGGTTCAGAATGCCCCAAGGAAAGAGAAGATTAGATGTCACCTTATACAAGATGCCAAATGTCACAGGGCATGAAGTCTAAGGATGAGGCACTATCAAATTAACCCTGCAGCTCACTTAATCACGAAGTCAAGGGTTCACAAATCTGGCTACAGATTATAATTTCCCTAATGAATTGCTCTCAGGTGATGAGACCCATGCATCTGCACTTCTGCTTAGAGCAGGTTAGCAAAAGCTGCTCTTTATCCTTACACGGAGAGGCTCTCCCTGACCACCCTGTTCAAGGTCTCCTTATTTTCTATCACTACAGGAGTTTGCTTCAAGACCACCCATTCATCTGCTTATACGTGTAACAGAAGGTGCCCAAATAATCTTGAAACAGAAGAACAGGGTGGAGGTCTCACACCTCTCAATTTCACAAAAGCTACTGTATGACTTGGATTAGTGTCCTGCTCCCCTGCAAATAAAACCCTTTTTATTTGGGGAAAAAAAGCCACCCTAATCAAAAGGGTGGTACTAGAATAAGGACAAATAGACCGGGCTTCCCTGGTGGCACAGTGGTTAAGAATCCGCCTGCCAATGCAGGGGACACGGGTTTGAGCCGTGGTCCGGGAAGATCCCACATGCCGCAGAGCAACTAAGCCTGTGCTCTAGAGCCGGCGAGCCACAACTACTGAGCCCACATGCCACAACTACTGAAGCCCGCATGCCTAGAGCCCATGCTCCGCAATGAAGAGAAGCCACCGCAATGAGAAGCCCACACACTGCAACGAAGAGTAGCCCCCGCTGGCCGCAACCAGAGAAAGCCCGCGTGCAGCAACCAAGACCCAACGCAGCCAAAAATATAAATAAATAAAAATTAAAAACAAAAGACAAACAGACCAATGACGTGGAATACAGAGCCCAGAAATAAACCTTCCCATATATATATTCAAATGATTTTCGATAAAGGCGCCAAGACGACACTGTTTCAGCTATTCTGGGTCCCTTGAGATTCCATATGAATTTTCTATTTCTGCAAAACACATTGTTGGGATTTTGATAAGAATTGCATTGAATTTGTAGATCGCTTTGAGTAGAAGTGACATCAGGAAAATTTTAAACGGACCAAGTTTTACTCAGCATTCTTCTTAAACTGGAAAAGCAATCAATTCAAGTGAAAACTCAAAAGGAAATTTATATCCCATAATAGCAAGGATCCAGTACTGAAGCTATGTTTTTCACAGAAAATACTAACTTTTTAGTACAGTTACAAAGACCTTCATTTAAATGGAGTACCTCAAGAAAAAAGGCCTAATGCTAGCACACAAAGATGCCTGAAGCGGGATCCCTCCTTACCGGCCAGGGCTAGCTGAAGCCCGCTAATGTCCACAGACTGGCCCATGTTTCCGACGTCCATCAAGGCAATCTGTCGCGGTGTCTTTTTGAAGAGTTCCCGTGGAGGGGCCAGCATCAGCTGGGAAAGGAAAAACTTCTCTGGCGGAGTTATAGGAGGCAAAAATCCTGTAAACAAAAGAACGTACAGCAGTTTCTCTAACGGTTATTTTTAAAAATTATCTTGAGTCTGGTAAAATTAGCATTTGCTACTTGTCACCTCAACTCATGTACCTTTAAAGACAAACTTACAATTGAAGATTCATTTAACCAAATAGATACATTCATCAAAATGTAATTAAATAGTGTCCCTGAGAAGGACTGGTTCCAGGACACCCTGCGTATACTAAAATCCAAGGATGCTTGGGTCCCGTATACAAAATGGTGTACTATTTGCATGTACCCTACACACATCCTCCCTTATACTTCAAATAATCTCTAGATTAACTGTATGTCAACTGAAATTCTATGATTTGTGGCAATGAAACTTAAGGTTTTTGTAACTATTAACTTTGTTTTGGGGGATTCTCTGGCAGTCCAGTGGTTAGGACCCGGCGCTCTCACTGCTGGGGCCCGGGTTTGATCCCTGGTGGTAGGGGAACTAAGATCCCAAAAGCCGCACAGCACCACCAAAACAAAACAAAACAAAAAAATCAACTTTGTTTTCTAACATGCTTCAATTCCTGCAAAGCCTGAAACTTACATATGCAGGCAAAAACAACAACAAAAAAAGCTACAATGCTCAGAAATGCTTTTCTTCTCTACTGCTACCAGCAACTGTGTAAAAGTTAAAGAGACAAGGAAGCAATCACTAGCTCCGCAAATACACTTCACACACCTGTTTCAGTCCACAGCACGGCTACAATTCCCAGAGTGCTGGACATTGATGCTTCCCTTTCATCCCAGAGCCGCCCGCTTACCCGGCGGCGGCCATCCTACCGCAGCACCGCACTGTGGCCAGACCCTGTTCCAGCTCCCAGCTGGGACTCCTACCCACTCACCGCCCACAGTCCACACGCCCACTTACCAATGAGTTATATTTCTAGGTACAAATCTGCTGACAGATTTTTAATTCTGTTTACACAGAATTAACCCCAAACTTCTGCACCATTCATAAGACCTTCCTAACGTGGTCCTGACCCACTTTCCTAATCCCATCTCCTGACCCCCCTCCAATCCATGTGTTCTACACTCCTGTTGCATAAAATCTCTCACTTTCTCTGACTCCTGATTTCAAAACAACCAATACACGCAGCTCTTTAAGAATACGTGACAGGGCCACACCCTTCTCTCCCCACCATCTCTAATCAATATCCAGCAAAAACATCACCCCCTCTCAAAGTTCCTCCAGCTACACAGCTGTAGTTCCTGTGCTACGAGGTGCTGTGCATGTGACATCTAGTACGGCCCTTAACCACACTGGGTTACAATCAGGTTTATGTCTCTTCAACCAGACTGCAGCTTCTTGAGTGCAAGGAAGCCATCCTACTTACTTCCAGATACATTCTCAACGTTGGCTCTGCAGCACAATCATCCGAAAAACTTTCAAAACATATACCCATTAGATGCTCCCCTTGACGCACAGTATAAGCCTTGACACTGACATTCCCTGTTGTATATTTAAGCACCACCCCTACCTAGTGACGATAGTAATGTATAAAGCTTATTGTAAATACTTTTATTTCTCATAATTATCTGCAATTTTCAGACACGGAAATTGAGGCAGAGAGAGGCAAAATAACCAATCCGTGGATTTCCCTGGCAAATCTGTTTACAATGCAGTCTATGGCCTACATCTAGGTTTAAACTCATCGCATTCAAGAGTGACATTATATAAGTTATGGTTAACCCATCCTACAGAATTCAAAGGGCTCTCCGACCCAAATCCCACACTACCTGTACCCTAAAGACATCTCATGGAATGCACAGGTTGCCCCTCTTAGGTAAGGGCAGTGCAGGAAATCCACGAGAAGATGCTTTAGATCCAGAGGAGTTGCCAGCAGGAACCATGACCAGCTTAAACGTAGACGCCCTCCCCTGCAAGGAGAAATTCTCCGGCCTGACCTCAAAATCTGCTGCCTTTACCTTCTGGCTCCCTGAATAGCAGTCCCTGCCTTAAGGGGTCACTCGCCTGTTTCCTCACTGCTTTAGGACCGTAAGATCAAACTGTTTCCCACCTGTCACCACCTGCTCCGCCCACCACCGCTGTCCTCCTCCAAGTCTTCCAGGTACCCTTATCACTCATCACCATCTCCTCTGTGCCCTTCTCCTCTCCTGGCTTCAGGTCTTCTCCCAAAATCAAGTCTCATAAAGCAGCTCTTGAGTTTAAAAAACAAACAGATGTGGACGCTGGAGCACCATGCAGCTGCCAGCCTCTGCTCCGCTCGGCACCCCCGGGCTATGTCCAGGCCCACGCCGGGGCGCCACGGCCAACGAAGGACGCCCAGCTCTACAGCTGCCAGGGCCTGCACAGGCAGCCAGCCCAGTCTGAGCCTCTGCTGCCTCAACTAGATCCTGAATGTCAAAAAGCAGGGCGTCTGCTGGATGAATCTGAGGACAATGGGAACTCTGGGTGACGCTGGCCGTCTGGACGATACCACGTATGCAAAACTGGCCGAGGAGACGCTGGATTCCTTAGCAGAGTTTTCTCAAGACCTTGCAGACAAACCTTACACACTTGAAGGCTATGATGCCTCCTTTGGGAATATGGTGTTTTAACAATTAAACTGGGTGGAGATCTAGGAACGTACGTGGTCAACAAGCAGACCCCAAACAAGCAAATCTGGTTATCTTCACCATCCAGTGGCCCCAAGCGTTACGACTGGACTGGGAGAAACGGGGTGTACTCCCACGACGGTGTGTCCCTCCACGAGCTGCTGGCCACAGAGCTGACTCAAGCCTTAAAAACCAAACTGGACTCATGTTCTCTGGCCTACTCTGGAAAAGGCACTTGCTGCCCAGCCGAATGCTGAAGACATAAAAAGCGCTAAAGCCAAGACCCCAGCTTCGCTCTGCAGCTGAATGGCTAGTTTTTTCCATTCCTGCTTTTGAGGACAGTTGCATCATGTGTACGGCTCTGTGAAAAGACCGTGTCGCCTCCCTCGCTGCCTGTGAGTTCAGATTTTTAATTTCCACAGGTTTCTTTGCATTTGTTGTCTGACTTCCTCCCTCACGTGACAGCCCTTATCTTTTGTAATGTCTGTATGCCCATACCTTTAATATATAACCTCACAACAAAGAAAAAGAAGAGGACAAATTCCAGGAGGAGAAATGAATTGGCTTCACCATTCATTCTTTGAAAGACTTACTACAAAAACTGCATGAAGAGCGGCTGGCCAACTTTGCCATCCTGTCTCAAAATGAGACTCATTAAAGGGAAGCCTAAAACGTTCCTACTCCTCTTGAAAGTGTAAACACTTCTAAGCCCTTTAGTATTGAAGCATCAGTGGCAACTCAGGAATTCCCAAACCGAAGACCATTTTCTCTTTGTGCTTTGTGACTGCCAGGGTGTGGCCCGCATGGGGTGACACAGGGAGATGTGGTGCTGTGTCTTCCATATGTCCATATATATGTACACACACATTTACATGTGTGTGTACATATTTTTTTTTTAATTTAAGGGTCAGTATAGAATAAGCTATTGCAACACTGGTCTGAGGATGCAAAAAAATCTCCCAAAAGCCACCTCTGTACGCTCATGGATATAGTACAATAAGTGAGGTCATGGGGCTGAGAGGTGCTTGGTAAACTGTGAAAGGCCACATAAATGAAAAGATGTTGGTGTTAATGAAAGGAACCCCGGTCTTACACTTGGCCCAGCCCAAAAGTAGTTGTCTGTCTCTGGGCAAGTTTCTCGAACTCTCTGGACCTCTGTTTCCCCGTGTTAACAGAGAGGGTTAAACTGGATAGAATATAGTCGATTCCCAATTTAGACAATTAGTGGTCCCGTCAGGCAACTTATCAGGCCAGCTTTAATTCCCTCTAGTAGAGGAGATGACAGTGAACAGTTTTTTTAAAACTACAGAGTAAGTATATGGTTTTGGGTTTTGCTCTACTTGAATTTCAGTTGAATTCAGGTTCAAATAATCATCCTTTATTGTGCCATTACCGTGCTAAGCCTGGGCTGTAGGCTGAATGTTAAAGTGTTGATCCTAACCCCCAATCACAGCCCTCATAAGTGCGATTAGTGCCCTGGGAAGAGAGACCCCAGAGGGATCCCTCATCCCTTTCACCATGTGAGGACACAGTGTGAAGACAGCTGTCTGTGAACCAGGAAGCAGGACTTCACCAGACGCCCAGTCTGCTGGGGCCTTGACCTTGGACTTCCCAGCCTCCAGAACGATGAGAAATAAATTTCTGTTTATAAGCCAAACAAACAAACAGAAATAGCAAAAGAGGCCTCGCATTCAACCCAGTGATCTCACTAAAGGTGCACGAGCATGCATTTTACATAATGTGCAGCAGTCTTGCGTCTTCCAGTCTAGGCCGTGAATTGAGACCACTTTCTAGCCTCTGCCCCCATCGCGTTAACCAAGGACACCTAACAGCAAGAAGGCGGCTGTAAAGTCCTGAAACGCTGCTGAACGTGCATTTCCGCTCAACAACGTATTCGGGTTCTGAACGACTTCTCGGTGACTCCTGAGACTTAAAGCCGGGGTGTAGGAGGGCAGATCCTGTGTGTCATTACTTACAACTGCACACACCTCAGACGCGCGTGACGAGCACGAACTGCATCATGAGGCACTAAAGCGTCAAGCCCAACACTAAGCGGCACGGTTTCACGGCCCGTACTGTTGGGAGGAGTAATTTTCGGTGCCGTGAAGCTGCCACTTGTCCCTACTCGGTGGAGGGAGTGCGGAAGGGATTTCAAAAGGACACAATCCATTTCACGTGTGGGTGAAGGCCCAGCAGCTGCCGGATCTCACTCTCCGCGCCGCACAGCGGGCTCCCGGCGGGAGGACCCGGGCTTACCTGAGAGCGGCGGCCGGTCGGGCTCCTGGCCGCCGCGGGCGGGCGGCGCGGGGTTAAGCAGGTGCGCGAAGCTGGCGGCGAAGGGGTTGGCGGCGAGCGGCTCGGTGCGGTACATCTCCCAGAGCAGGTAGAGCGCCGTGAGGCGCTGCGCCGCGCTGGGCAGAAGGTCCGGCTGCTGCAGCAGCATGACGAGCACAGAGCCCAGGCGGAAGTGGTCGGCCTTGCTGAAGTAGTGGTGGAAGGCGGTGGACAGGCCCTCGAAGGTGCTGCCGCCGCCCGCCTCCTCCGAGATGATGCTCAGCAGGCTCGAAAGCTCCTTCGGGGTCAGGCTCATCCTGCACGCGGGGCCCCCCGGGCCTCCACAACCCGGCCCGGGGCCACCCGCTCCGCCTCTGCCGCCGCCGGAGCCGGAGCCTCCTGGCCCGCTCCTAGACACCGACCCCGCCGCTTCCCGGGCCCTCCTTTGCTCCGCGGCGGTAAGAAGACGGCCACACGCCGCGCTCGCCCCGCCGCCGGGCATCAACCTCGCTCGCCAGTCCTGTTTCCGGGCCGGAGGGGCCCTGGCACCGGCTCGCTCCGTCCCCGCGGCCGTAAAGCGCACTGTGGCACGACAGCGTCGCAAACAAAACCCGCCGGGAAGCCAGCCGCCCGCAGAGGAGAGTGTGGCGCGGACCCAGAGCGAGGCTGCTGGAGCCGGGCCAGGGAGAGGATCCCGAGACGCCGAGTGGGCGGAGCGAAAAGCCGGAAATGGGGGTGGGGCCTGTGGGGGAGCTGCGGAAGTCTCGCGGTGCCACAGCACCACGCTGTGGTGCAGTCTGCGCATGGGCGAGCAACGTCCGCCCCCAGAGGCACCCCGAGGGTTGTACCAGGCAAAGAAGGTCCCAAGAAATTTGGGTGACGTTATTGTCTGGAAAAATGCATCTTATAATCTGAAAAGTTGCGGGCTTCCCTAGTGACACAGTGGTTAGGAATCTGCCTGCCAAGGCAGGGGACATGGGTTCGCGCCCTGGTCCGAGAAGATACCTTATGCTGTGGATCAGCTAAGCCCACGTGCCACAACTACTGAGCCTGCGCTCTAGAGCCTGCGAGCCACAACTATTGAGCCCAAGCGCGACAACGAAGACCCAATGCAGCAAAAAAAAAAAAAAAAAAAAATCTGAAAAGTTTTCTTAATATAACACACCTGGCTGTTCATGGTGAAACCTTTTTAAGTGCTAATAGCTATGAAGATCACACATTTCTCATTACCAAAGTTAATTTCCAGTCTTACACTCTTATTTGAGGAAATGGAATCATACGCACACGAGCTTTTGTACACGGTTACTTTAACAAGATTTTCGTAAAATGTTTCCAATAAACATTCGTTTACAAAATTGTTGTACAACTTTTTACCAAAGCCTGCCCAAGGGTGCTGATTCTGGGCCTTAGCTGTGCATTGGAAGTTCCCCAAGAGCCTTCAAAAATGCTAGTGCCTGGTCCTGGTGGCCAGGTATTAACAAACAGAAAGCAAAAACACCTGCCCAGGTGCCTAGTGTGTACTCTGGGTTGGGAATCACCGAGGGGTGTGTTCCAGACTTCCCCAGTTCCTCCCTTAGACCTACAAAACCCTACAGGGATTCCACCAGCGATTCCCAGCAGGCAAGTTTGGGAGATACAGTCTGCGCTAACTCATGCTAGTAGCTCGAGAATTATCTAGTTGCGCGCCACCTTAATTCTAACGTATAATTGAAGGAAGAGAAACTGCTGGGTCAAGGGGCATGCATATTCTGAAGGCTTCTTCACTCGACTATTAGATATCCCTGTAGAAGGGTCCTGCCAGTTAACTAACAGCAGCAGATATAACTTGGTAACGCTTGGACTCCTGGGAAACTGATTCGAATTATCTTGAAAGTACTCTCATTTTATTTATTTACTATAGTAAATAAACTTTATTGTGTTTGGGATGTCTGTTACAGCAATGAGCTTACCCGCATAGGTTTTGCTGTGGTTTTTTTTTAAGTTGTTTCAAAATATGTGAACATTATGTGCCCCACCACCCCAAAAAACTAAATATTTTTCTTTCTGTAAGAGCATTTTCAAAATTAGATTGGTGTTAAAAAGAAAACCAGAGGCCCCAGATGGAGTCACTTATGCTAGGTCACACTACTAACCTAACTGAAGCTTCACCCTCCCCCAGAAATGTAGTCTTAACCAGGAATTTTCTGGTCAGCACCAATGAGCTAATCGGTCACCATGCCCCAAAGGAAAATGAAGTAACCTGTCACAAAGACTTCTTCCATCCCCCATAAGTAGGATACCTATGCCTGAAATAAATCTTCCTTGCTTAGACTTCTTTGTCTTGCCTTTGAAAACCTTTTCTGTAGCCCTTGGGAGCTCCTCTCTACTTGCTAGATGGGATGCTGCCCGACTCATGAACTGCTCAATAAAACCAATTAAATCTTTAAAATTTACACAGTTGACTTTTCGTTATTTAACAATGGTAATCCAGGGTTTCCTACGTGTTCCCCGAAAACAACTCTCAGGCCCTGGTAACAAATAACCACAAACAGAAATCTGTCCTCTCACAGTTCTGGAGGCTAAAAGTCCAAAATAAGAGTGTCAGCAGAGCCAGGCTCCCTCTGAAGGCTCTGGGGAAGAATCCTTCCTTGTCTCCTCCTAGCTTCCCGTGATGCCCAGCGGTCTCTGGCGTCCCTTGGCTTATGCTGCACCATTCCCATCTCTGCCTCTGCAGTCATGTGGCCTTCTTTCCCGTGTGTCTGTGCTTCATGTGGCTTTCTTATGGGGACACCAGTCATTGGGTTTAGGGCCCACCCTAATCTAGTATGTCCTCATCTTAACTAACTGCATCTGCAAAAACCCCATTTCCAAATAAGGTCACATTCTGAGATGGACATGAGTTTTGAGGAGACACCATTCCACCAGTAGAGACCCAAAGCTCTCCTGGGCATAGATCCAGTCATACATACCGTCCAAGGCCGACCATGACGTCAAAAAGTGGGCGGTGCCCAATTTCTGGAAATCCCCACCCCTTCCCCAAAATAGCTGGAATACTCCTCCCACTCATTAGCCTATGAAATTACCCACCCCTATAAAAACCGACAACCCCCCCCCCCCAGGCGGGGGTGGGGCTGCTCTTGCCTTCTGAGATGGCCCACAGATCTGTAGAGTGTGTTCCTCTCTAAATTAATCCATTCTTACCTATCACTTTGTGTCTCACTGAATTCTTTCTACATGAGACATCAAGAACCTGACCTTCATTAAGTCCTGAGACCACGTGTGTGAGCTCAGTTAAAAGAACGTGGGTTCAAGTCCCAATCTGGGTTGCACAGTTTCAGCTGGACTGCCAGGGAAGCCCTCGTAATCTCTTCTTAAAAAGACACCAATCATAGTGGATTAGGGCCCACTCTAATGACCTCACTTGAACTCAATTACTTCTTTAAAGACCCTATACAAATACAGTCACTTTCTAACTGGGGGTTACAACTCAACATAGGAATTTGGGGGGCAGGGAGGCAGAGGCAGGGGACAACACCACAACCTGTGACAAAGAGGGAGCAGTAACTTTGGCATGAGGCAAGGAAATGTTTCATTGTCTCTTTGTTGGCTGCAAGAATCCCAGGAAGCTCAAAACAAAAGGAAGAAAACTGAATAGGTGGCTCTCACCAAAGTTATGCACAGGGAGGAGAGAAGCAGAGACTGGAGTGATGTTGCCACAAGTTGAGAACATCTGGAGCCACCAGAAGCTGGAAGAGGCAAGGAAGCATCCTGGAGCCTGACCCTGCCAAAGCCTTTGTCAGCAGATAAGGCAGGGGGTCCCTGGAGAAAGAGAACCAGGCATGGCTTTCTTGACATAAGAAAAGCCATTTTGGTCTAAGCCACTTGGTGATCCTTATAGGCCTGGTCACAATGCTTGCCCTTTATAAGATGTTTGTAACAGGTCTCAATAATCAATGATCTTAAGGGAAGAGAGGGAACACAGGGACAGAGGGAAAGCAGTCAAGAAACAATAGTTCAGCGATAAAACTGAGTCCTAGTTCCTCCTCAAGGAATATACGTAACAATCTGATACAGCCTCTGAGTTCTGCAGGAACTAAGCCCCCCTCCATCCCCTGGTGGAGGATGGAAGGATGACGTTGACCCTCTTGACTTCAACCAACTAAAGCCTGGACTCTGTCGACCTTTGCCCTAATTCTATGCTGAGTTCGCCTCTGCTCAAGCCCCTTCATGAATATGCGTGTGCCTTAGCTTAAAACGTCCCCAATTTTGCTGTTACGGGAGACACTGCTTGGGAAAGGTCCCCGGTGTTCTCCTTACTTGTCGCAAGTAATAAATGCTTCCTTCTCCCCATCTTCGGCTCGGTTGTAGCTTTTGGCTCAACACCTACAAAGCGGTGAACCCAGTTTTCGGGTAATATCTTCGTTTCAAACATCTAGCTTCCAAAACTGGGGAAATAAATTTCTGGGTTCTTTTACGCCACCCAGTTTGTGGTACAATTAATACAATAGTCTATCGTGTGACTATATCATACAAGAATTTCTTTACCGATTCTATTGTTGGTGGGCATGTAGGTAGTTTCCAGTTTGGGAAACTATAACGAATAGAGCGGCTATGACCATTCACGCTGTGGGTATAAGCACTGACTGTAAGGTCGGATCCTAAGAAACGGCACCGCGAAACAGAGGAAAGCTTCAAGTGAGCTTTATTAGGGAGCGCTCCCGGGCGAGGTTCACTGGTCCGAGAGAAAGGGGCCAGAGAAGTCGCACCCGGTCGAGGGTTGGTCAAGATTTTATAGGGGAAGAAGGGAAAGGGGTGTGGTGAATCTGGGAGGACGCAGGGTATTCCTTATTTGGTGGTCTTTTCGGGTATCCTGGGGGACCGTTAGTCCCGCCACTCGAAAGGCGGGAAGGCTGGGCTGGGTTCAAAGTCCCCAGGTCAGTTCCTGGAACTGGGTGGTCCGGAATGTCTCCAGGGCAGTTTCTGGAACTGGGTGGTCCGGAGAATTTCGTTCTGATGCAACCTGTGAATCTGATTGTGTTCCCCTGCCTCGGGCCAGTTGGCCTTACGCTGACCTTTCTTGACTGCACACCCAGGAGTAGAATTCCTCAGTCACAGTCTACGTGCACGTTCAGTTTCAGTGAATTCTGCCAAACAGTTTTCCAAAGTGGATTGTACCAGCTTGTGTCTCCCTCAGCTGTCTATGACATGGCCGCCAAGTGTGATACGGCAACTTATAATGAGAAATATTTATTTGGTCTTTGTCCTCATTCCTGGCACAGAGCTCCTAAAACCCTTGGAATACAACCACACCCGCGTTTATGTTAATGAGCTGACTTTTGGAAAGGCCGGAAAGGTGGGGCTTGTTGCCAAGGGAACCCACCAGGTGATTGGAGGGTTGGAACGTTCAGCCCCCACCCCAAGCTCAGGGGAGGGGAGAGGGACTGGAGGTTGAATTACCACCAAATGGCCAATGATTTAATCAATGATGCCTACGTAATGAAGCCACCATAAAAACCCAAAAGCACAGATCTCAGAGAGCTTCCACGTTGGTGCAACGCGGGAAGGTGCTGGAAGTATAGCACCCCTGCAGAGAGCACAGGAGCTCCGTGCCCCTTCCTTCATCCTATGTCCTAAGCACCTCTTCCATCTGGCTGTTCATTTGTGTCCTTTGAAATATCCTTCGTAATAAATCAGAAGTAGTAAGTAAACTGCTTTCCTGAGTTGTGTGAGCCATCCTAGCAAATTACTGAACCAAAAAACGGGGTCATAGGAACCTCTGATTTACAGCCAGTTGGTCAAAAGCTTGGGTGACAGCCAAGACCTGCATTTAATGTGTGTAGTTTGGGGAGGCGGGGGTGGGGAACAGTCTCATGGGACTGAGCCCTTAACCAGTGGGGTTTGATGCTAACTCCAGGTAGAGAGTGTCAGAACTGATTTAAATTGTAAGACACCTAGCTGGTGTCTGCCAGGGAGCTGGAGAATTGCTTGGTGAGGAGAAAAGCTCCCCATTTGGAGTACAGGAGAATTCAGTGAATGAGATTTTCCTTACACCAAAAATCAATATTTTCCTTCTTTTTTCTAGCCCTTCCAGTGGGAGTGTGGTGGTATCACATCATTCTCTTAATTCTCACTTCCCTGATGACTAAGGAAGTTCAGCACTTCTTCCTTTGCTATTGGACATTTGGTGTTCTCTGTTGTAGTGTTCCCATTAAAGCCTTTGGCCCATTTTTGCATTCAGTTGCCTGACTTTTTCATATTGATTTGTAGGAGCTCTTTGTATATTTGGTATATGAGTCCCCTGTCAGATACAAGTATTATGAATATTTTCTCCCACTCTGTGATTGCTTTTTACTTATAAGTGGTTTCCTATGACTAAGTTCCTGAATTCTTGTTGCCAAATCTGTGGTACCAACACACACAGGACTTTATAAGATGTTTGTAACATGGTATAAAACCCAGCTACTTCGGGGGGACTAGACCCACCTCAGTCCCGAGTGTGGTCCAAGCAATGCTGAGCACGTCTAGCTGCTGACTTCTGCGGCTACACACCTTAAAGTCAGGGGAGAGGAGATCAAGGTGGCCGCATATGTTGGCTGTAACCTCTCACTGCAATCCAGCTGACCTTCCATGAAGCATGTTGCAGTAACTTACACGAGCTGAACCATAAACCCTAATGCCTTAGTTCCAATTTTCCCTTTCTGGGTCCAAATGGATCTCTTAGGTTGACAAGGAAGACACCCAACTGTGTTGAGAGCCATTGCCTTCTCTAAGCAGAGATGGTGTGCCGGGTCCTGATAAGGGACCCTGACTTGAGTTTGCCAGGTTCCCCCAGGCTTGGCTCTGGACTAAAGTTCCCTGTAGCAGAGGTCAGTCATCCCCCGCTGGCTCCAGATTCCTGGCAGGTCAGAGCTTATTACAGTTCCCTGGACTAGAGCTATCAGTATGTCCTGTGATGAGGGTGGGGCGTCTTACAGCACTGAACACAGGAAGGTAAGACAGTAGCATCTTTAACCAAAACTTTTCAATTTTTTATATGCAAAGAATGTCAGTATTTCAGAGATGTCTGTATTACGTGGATGAGGTGGCTTTAGGAATCAATTTTCACTCATGAGGTTAGCTGATTCATATCACTAATGATACACTAATGATACAACAAGCATTTGAGTTTTGTTTTGTTTTTTAAATTTCCATATAAATAAAATCATATGGTATTTGTCTGACTTATTTCACTTAGCACACACCTTCAAGGTTCATCCATGGTGTCACAATGGCAAGATTTCCTTTGTTATGGCTGAGTAGTATTCTATTGCATATATAAAAATATATATATATATATAATATAATATAATATATATATATTATACAATGTATAACATATATATTAGATCTTCTTTATCCATTAATCTGTCAATGGACATTTAGGTAGTTTCCATACCTTGACTATTGTAAATAATACTGCAATGAACACGGCTGGGGGTGGGTGGTGCATCTTTTCAAATTAGTGTTTTCATTTCAAATTAGTGTTTTGATTTTCTACGGATAAATACCCAGAAGTAGAATAGCTGGATCATATGGTAGTTCTATTTTTAATTTTTTGAGGGACCTCTGTACTGTTTCCCATAGTGGCTGCACCAATTTACATTCCCACCAACAGTTTACAAGAGTTCCCTTTTCTTCACATCCTTGCCAACACTTGTTATTTCTTGTCTTTTTTGATGATAGCCATTCTAACAGGTGTGCGGTGATATCTCATTATGGTTTTGATTTGCATTTTCCTGATAACTAGTGATGTTAAACACCTTCTCATGCGCCTGTCAGCCATCTCTATGTCTTCTTTGGAAAAATGTCTTTTTAGATCTTCTGCCCACTCTTTTTTTTTTTTTTTTTAAAAATGAAAGCTTCTTTCTTTCTTTCTTTCTTTCTTTATTTTTGGCTGTGTTGGGTCTTTGTTTCTGTGCAAGGGCTTTCTCTAGTTGCGGCGAGCGGGGGCCACTCTTCATCGCGGTGTGCGGGCCTCTCACTATTGTGGCCTCTCTTGTTGCGGAGCACAGGCTCCAGACGCGCAGGTCAGTAGTTGTGGCTCACGGGCCTAGTTACTCCATGGCATGTGGGATCTTCCCAGACCAGGGCTCGAACCTGTGTCCCCGGCATTGGCAGGCAGATTCTCAGCCACTGAGCCACCAGGGAAGCCCCTTCTGCCCACTCTTAATCATTTTCATTTGTTTCTTTGTTTGTTTTGCTATTGAGTTGAGTTCTTTATATAATTTGGATATTATATTAACCCTTTATCAGACATGTGATATGCAAATATTTTCTCCCATTCTGTAGGTTGCCTGTTCATTTTGTTGATGGTTTCCTTTGCTGTGCAGAAGCTTTTTAGTTTGATGTAGTCCCACTTGTTTGTTTCTGCTTTTGTTGCCTTTGCTTTTGGTGCCAGATCCAAAAATTCAATGCCAAGACCAATGTCAAGGAGCTTACTGCCTATATTTTCTTCTAGGAGTTTTATGGTTTCAGGTCTTATATTCAAGGCTTTAATCTATTTTGAGTTAATTTGTGTGTATAGTGTAAGATAGTGGTCTAGTTTCTTCTTTCACACAGCTGTCCAGTTTTCCCAACACCATTTATTGAAAAGACTGTCCTTTCCCTATTGTATATTCTTGGCTCCTTTGTCATAAATTAATTGACCATATATATGTGGGTTTATTTCTGGACTCTCTATTCTGTTCCATTTATCTAGGTGTCTGTTTTTATGCGAACACCACACTGTTTTGATTAGTATAGCTTTGTAGCATAGTTTGAAATCAGGGTGTGTGATGCCTCCAGCTTTATCTTTTTAGATCTGAGCTTTTTTTTTTTTTAAATTTTGGCTGCGTTGGGTCTTAGTTGCAGCATGCAGGATCTTCATTGCCGTGTGTGGGATCTTAGTTGTGGCATGTGGGATCTTTTATTTGCGGCATGTGGGATCTAGTTCCCTGACCAGGGATCGAACCCAGGCTCCCTGCATTGGGAGTGTAGAGTCTTAACCACTGGACCACCAGGGAAGTCCCATATATTTGAGCTTTTTTGTGTGTGTGTGGTACGTGGGCCTCTCACTGTTGTGGCCTCTCCCGTTGCAGAGCACAGACTCCAGACGCACAGGCTCAGCGGCCATGGCTCATGGGCCTAGGCGCTCCGCGGCATGTGGGATCTTCCCGGGCCGAGGCACGAACCTGTGTCCCCTGCATCGGCAGGCGGACTCTCAGCCACTGCGCCACCAGGGAAGCCCTGAGCTTTTTTGATTCTCTCACTTTTACTTCTTCAGGGATCAGCCTCTCCGAGGTAGCTAACAAAACTCCAGAGGAGGCACAGATCAAAGCACACACAGGCCTCCTGGCCACTGCTGGACGCAGCATGGGTGCAACATTTTGCCTCTAGTCATGTTGATCACAGTGGGCAGCATGATGCCAAGATAAGTTTAGATCACACATACCAAACTAAGTACATCTCGGACATAACAGGGCTCATTAGCTTCTCCTATGAACACTGAGTTGGCTTCGGCAGAAAGCAAGTTACACATTTACTATTCAGACTGTAATTTAGGAAACCCTCTTATCTTAATCTCTAAATGGCTATGGGGGAGCTATACAGACAAGTACACCTTTTGGAGAAGTAATTTGGTAACATGCATTAAGAGTCTGAAAAACATTAATATCCTTTGTGTAAATAATTCCACTTCTGAAAGTCTATCTTAAAGAAATCAGAATCAGGAAAACCTTTTTGGGCAAGATAGTCAGTAGCATTTATTTTCATCAGGAACACCTAAGTGTTCAACAGTAAGGGAATAGCTAGGAAATCTACTGCATCTCTACCAGCAGGAATATTATATCAGTCATTGTAAACGTTGTTTACCAACCATTTAAAATTACAGTTGACCCTTGAACAACGTAGGTGAGGGGGGCCAGCCCCACACACAGTTGAAAATCCAGGCACTGGGGACTTCCCTGGTGGCACAGTGGACAAGACTCCATGCTCCCAATGCAGGGGAGCCGGGTTCGATCCCTGGTCAGGGAACTAGATCCCACATGCATGCCACTACTAAGAGTTCGCATGCTGCAACTAAGGAGCCCAACTGCTGCAACTAAGGAGCCCATGAGCCGCAACTAAGGAGCCTGCCTGACACAACTAAGAGCCGGTGCAACCAAATAAATAAGTAAATATTAAAAAAAAAATCCAGGCACTGCTATCTCTGCCTCAAAAACAAAGGAATTGATAAATGACTCACCCAAGGGCAGGAAGCTGAAACATTTGGGTAGAATCAGGACTCAGATCCTAGTTCTTTTGATTTCACATACTATGATCTCTAATCAAACACAAACTTTAAAAGAAAAAAAAAGCACTTTTTCTCGCACTGTGTAGATCTATAAAATGAAAATATAGGTACTATAGTTATTAAAAAAACACTCACATGGAAGCAGATCAGTGCAGTTCAAACCCATGTTGTTGTTCAAGGGTCAACTGTATATGGTAAGTCCATACATGGAATACTTCTCAGCAATTAATAATGAATGGACTATTGATATATGTTACATTTTGGATGGATCTCAAGGAAACTACACTGGGTGAAAAGAAAAAGCCAGTCTCAAAAGATCACATACTTCTGATTCCATTTATATAACATTTTTGAAAAGACAAAATTTTGGAGATGAAAAATAGATTAATGGTTTGCAGAGATTAGGGATGGGGGGGCAGAGAGGTGGGTATGACTCTAGAAGGGTGGCATGAGGAGCTTTGTGTGATGGTACAGTTCTGTATCTTAACTGTGATGGTGGCCACACACATGTGTACATGTGATAAAATTGCATAGAACTATACACATACATTGTAACATTGCTTGTTTCCCAATCTTGATTGTGTACTAGAGTTACCCAGGATGCTACCATTGAGGGAAACTAGGTGAAGAGTACATGGGAACTCTCCCTACATTGTTTTGCAATTTCCTGTGAATCTGCAGTTATTTCAAAATAAAAAGTTTTAAAAATATAGCAACATTCCCTATGGCATAATGCTAAATGCAAAAAGCAAAATAAATGTGCTCTGTGTGTGTGTGTGTGTGTGTGTGTGTGTACACTTAAAGCTGTAAACATTGGTTGTCTTTAGATATTTACCTTTTTCTTTTTCCTTTCTTAATTTTTTTATTGAAGTATAGTTAATTTACAATGTTGTGTTAGTTTCAGGTATACAGAAAAGTGATTTAGTTTTATACATATATATGTATGTATACATATATTCTTTTTCAGCTTTCCATTATACGTTATTACATGATATTGAATATATTTCCCTGAGCTATATAGTAGGTCCTTGTTGTTTGTTTATTTTATATATAGGAGTGTGCATATGTTAATCCCAAACTCCTAATTTATCCCTTCCCCACCCTTTCCCCTCTGGTAGCCGTAAGTTTGTTTTCTACGTCTGCGAGTCTACTTCTGTTGTGTAAACAAGTTCATTTATATCATTCTTTTAGATTCCACATATAAGTGATATCGTACCATATTTGTCTTTGATGATCTCTAGGTTATTTTGTCCTTTTTACATCCATGTGACTTCTAAATAAAATGTGTTACTTTTAGGATGGAAAAAATTGTATTCAGAGGGCTTCCCTGGTGGCGCAGTGGTTTAGAATCCGCCTGCCAATTCAGGGGACATGGGTTCGAGCCCTGGTCCGGGAAGATCCCACGTGCCGCGGAGCAACTAAGCCCGTGCACCACAACTACTGAGTTTGCGCTCTAGAGCCCGCGTGCCACAACTACTGAAGCCCGCGCGCCTAGAGCCCGTGCTCCACAACAAGAGAAGCCACTGCAATGAGAAGCCCGCGCACCGCAACGAAGAGTAGCCCCCGCTCACAGCCAACTAGAGAAAGCCCGCGCGCAGCAACGAAGACCCAACGCAGCCAAGGATAAATAAATAAATAAATAAATAAATAAATTTTTAAAAATTGTACTGAGAGACAGGAAACATCCCTTGTAAGTGTAAGATTGGAATCTGTTCCATTTCCTCAGACGTCTGCCTATGAGTCCTTTCTGAAGTCGTCCCCATCCCCAGCTGAAAGGAGTGGCAGGTGTTTCTTCTCTTTTGCCTCCTGAGACGCCACCTGCCCCTTCCTGGGGTGACAGCAGCTTCGAGCCACGTTCCACATGGAACACTATGAAACACATAACAAAACAGTACGAGTCTCCCCGTGGTGCCACCTATGAGTGCTTGCGGTTGGTTTATTTCTTATTCCTCCCAAGTGGCTCTTTCAGAAAAACCAGGAAAGACAAAAAAGACGGAGGCAGCTTCAGTGGAAACCTTTGATTTTCTGTCCATCAGATGAATCGTCACCGCCTGCAAGTATGTTATAATCAGAAAGCTCTTTCCGTTTCTCCAACTCTCCCCAGAGCCCTTCTAGATGCCGTGTAGTCACCAAGCATTGGGGTTTATTCTCCTTGATTCAGGGCGTCCGAAGGACTGGACCAACTCAGCCAGAATAGGAGTGAACCAGGAAGGTAAGCAGAGCTTCCGAACCAGGCTCACCTGGTCTGCGACCTGCGTGCAGCTCAGCAAACACCTCCCGAGCATGAGCTGGGGGGGACAGCGTGGATGAGACCCATCCCTGCCCCCGAGGAGCCTTCGGGCTGCACGAGGAGGACCTTAGCATCCCCTGCTTAGTAACTTTGGGCCCATCTGGAGCCCTCTGGGCCTCAGGCTTCCCTTCTGGCAACAGGAGGTCCACAGGAAGGGAGCCATTCTCTTGGGCTATCCCTGCCTCAAATACCTAAAAGAGGAGAAAGAGTTGCGTGGTTTATTACTTCTTTAAATTAATCTTTCTTTTTGGATTTTTAAGCATAAAACGGGCCTTACTGTTCGCCTCCTTCAATAAAACTTTTATTTCAGCCTTTAGATTATTTCAACACATCTGACATGAAATTAATTTCAAGCATTTCTAAATCCTTCCCATGAAAAAGTCCACACCTGTGAATGTAGTGACTTTGAACTCCCCTTTTGTTCACGCAGCAAGAAGTGATCCACCCGAAGAGAACCGGGCGTGCCTTTAGCTCACTAATGTCATGAAGAGAATTGAAAACAGCTCCCAACTGTAGATTGTGTAAGAACTCATGAGGGGAAACAAATGAAGAAGTAAGTGCTTATTGTTTTCATTTCCCCATTGAAGATAATTTTGGACTCTTTGACTGCCTCTGTCTTCATTTAACTGTGCTGGAACTCATTCAGCGGGACTAAAGGTAATTTGGTAAGAGCTACAGCGCATGTCCCTTGGTATTGGCAGGGTGGTAAATAGTGAGACAGGGTTTTCATGAACCGTTTCGGTTTATTGGGAAAGGAACAGAAGCAAAAGAGACTTGTGTCCAGGGCACATGGTGTTGCAGGTAAGAACACGGAGCCTGAAGTCAGCTGGCTGGGTCTGAGTCCTCACTCCAGTTACCAGCTTTGTGCACTGAGATTTGTGTCTCGGTTTCCTCTTCTGTAAGTGACAGGTCAAACAACACCAACTTCAGAAAGTTGTTGTAAACAAATTAATGACTATAAAGGCCCAGCACACAAAACCCTGGCTTTCGTGATATTCAAAATTATGTCCATCCAGACCCTGGGGTTTGTAGACTGCCCAGCACCTCCGTCTTCCAAACGCTGCCTCACTGTCAAGGGACTTCCAGATTTCCCTTTCACAGACCAGAAGTTCTAAAATTTATTGGTCTCAAGGACACTTTATACTCTTAAAAGTTATTCAGGGGCTTCCCTGGTGGCACAGTGGTTAAGAATACGTCTGCCAATGCAGGGGGCACGGGTTCCAGCCGTGGTCTGGGAAGATGCCACATGTCGTGGAGCAACTAAGCCCGTGCGCCACAACTACTGAGCCTGCGCTCTAGAGCACGCGTGCCACAACTACTGAAGCCCGCGCGCCTAGAGCCCGTGCTCCGCAACAAGAGAAGCCGATGCAATAAGAAGCCCGCGCACCACAACGAAGAGTAGCCCCCGCTCGCTGCAACTAGAGACAGTCCGCACGCAGCAACGAAGACCCAACGCAGCCAAAAATAAATAAATAAAATTTATTAAAACAAAAAAATTATTGAGGACCCCAAAGAGCTTTTGTCTATATGGGTTATACCTATCGAGATTTACCACATTACAAATTAAAACTGCTAAAACGTTAAAATATTTATTCTCTTAAAAACAGCAATGAAAATGGCTACATATTCTCAAATAAAACACATTTCGTGAAAAGAGTAGCATTATATTTTTACAGGTGTCTTAACGTCTGGCTTAGTGGAAGAAAGCTCAAAACATACTCATATTTACTTCTGTACTTAATCTGTTGGAACACGTTCCTTTGGTTGATATATATGTAGGCAATCCAGCCTCATTCAGGTGTTTTTTTTTTTTTTCGGTACGCAGGCGTCTCACTGCTGTGGCCTCTCCCGCTGCGGAGCACAGGCTCCGGACGCACAGGCTCAGCGGCCATGGCTCACGGGCCCAGCCGCTCCGCGGCATGTGGGATCTTCCCGGACCGGGGCACGAACCCGCGTCCCCTGCATCAACCACCGCGCCACCAGGGAAGCCCCTCACTCAGATATTGAGTTGAAAAGAAAAGGGAGGGGTATTTTAATAGCCTTTTTACATAATTGTGGCAATTCTTTGATACAACACCAACACTCAACAAGTGAAGTGTCTTGAAGGTTCTTTATGATGTGAAATTGAAACCATACTAACGAATTTTCATAGTCCATTACATTCAAGTCCATTGGTCTATCTTGCACATTTTACCAGGGATGATTTTCAGATTATCATACATTAGTTATTTGGAAAAATATTGTTCACAGCAATATGCAGATCTTCCAAATGTTGATACATTTCATTATACCTTATAAGAATCACATGTATTAATATCCTCACTGATCTCAACAGAAAAGTATTTTAAGTATCGTGAAGCTGTGAAGCTCACAGTGGCAGATACAAGTTTTCCAAAACTCTAATTTTCATGCAAATGCTCCAATTTTATCATGGGCAACGAACACTACCCTTGAAGTGACAGGCTCACCTTGTTCATTTTCAAGAAAACGTTTGCCAAGTACCTGAACCTGAACGACTACAGTCTATCTGCTAATCATCCTTTCAAGTGAAAATGGTGTTCCGTGAAAAAAAAGCGGCTAATTCAGCTCATAATTCAAACAGTCGCCAACGTGCTTTTCTTGGAGACAACCATGGATGCAGCGTGAGTGCCTTATGGGTACTTCTCATTTTGTCAGACAGAGGATTAAAAAGGCATGTGCTAGGGCTTCCCTGGTGGTGCAGTGGTTGACAGTCCGCCTGCCGATGCAGGGGACATGGGTTCGCGCCCCGGTCCGGGAATATTCCACATGCCGTGGAGCGGCTGGGCCCGTGAGCCATGGCCGCTGAGCCTGCGCGCCCGGAGCCTGTGCTCCGCAACGGGAGAGGCCACAGCAGTGAGAGGCCTGCGTACCGCAAAAAAAAAAAAAAAAGGCATGTGCTCAAGGGATTAGAGTTAATAAAATCAATGACGTTTATTGCTTCATCAAGCACATTCTTCAGTGAGACTGACCGTTATTCCTTTTCAACTGTGCATACATGGCAGTGAAGAATATGATTGATAGAACATCTTAGTGCTGCTGCCTTCATTCCTGCTAAAGGACCAGCAAGTTTACCCAGCATCGCTATTGCACCATCAGTGCGAATGTCAATGCAATAAAAAAAAAATTTTTTTTAAAGGCAAAGGTCTTACACTTATTATGAAAATAATTTGGACCTCACCAAACTCCTGAAAGTGTCTCAGGTACCCTCCAAGTTTCCACGGACCACACTTTGAGAACTGCTGCCTGAGATCAAGGATCAACAACCTTCTTTCTGTATCAGCCAGATAGTACATATTTTAGGTGTCGTGAGCCACATGGTACCTGTCATGATTACTCAGCCCTGCTGAGGTAGGCTGGGACCTGGGACCCTCTACCGGAATGCTTGCACTTGCACCTGGACAAATGTCTCCTAGAGCAACAGAATACAAAGAAACTATAAGGGACTAAAAATAACCACACACATGCACAGTCAGGGCAATTATGAACAAGATACAAAAAAGCCACAAACCAACTGCTATTTCTGAGGTGCCGGACACAAAGCAGTGTCCCGCACATGCTCCCTGCATACAGCATCACCAAGGGGGTGGGCAGATCACCTAAACCACTCCTTCTGCCCAACCCACAGACCCGCCCCCATCCTCACCCCATTTTAGGGACCAGCTCACGCCTGCTCATGGAGCGAGCAAGGGCACAGTTACTTGCTTTTGTTCCCTGGTGCCGCAGCACGAGCCCCAGTAAAGCCTTGCCTGAATTTCTCTTTGGTCCCTTATCAATCTCTATTGATGGAAGAGTACAAAGACCTGGGTCAATAACACTGCTGCTGTAACACCAAAGCAACTGGAGATAACATGTAAATGAAGGGGTGTGGCTAGGTTCCAATAAAACTTTATTTACAAACACAGACGGATTTGGCCCAGGTAGTAACTTACTGACCCCTGCTTTAGACAATCCAAACTGTTTATTATGGCTTTTAAACCACAAGATGGTAGCCAATCAGATCAGGGCACAACAAAAGTTACCCCACCATTCCTGCCCACCCCACCCCTTCCCCACATCCTCGTAACAAGCTACACCCTACTCAGTGCTCGGCTCTGTGTCTATCCTAACATCGCACTTGTCAGAGTTGCTCTGGTCAACAGGAAACATGCCACATTTAAATTATATAACTCTAGGGGTGGATGTGGGCAGTCACAGGATTAGTGTAATAACCTAGTGGGGCAGTTATCACCTCTAAGCCCAAAGAGACAAATGAAGGGAGGAATTGTCAGAACCTGGAAGGAAAGAGTCATATAGGATCAGCAACCTTCATCAGAGCTAGGGAAAGAACTACCCTCAACACCCCAGTCTCCTGCCCCTCAGATCTCCTGCTGGAGCTACCCAATGGCAAACCCAGTTGGAAGCCAGGGGCCTAGGGAGCCTGTTATGTGGTCCACGGGAGGCTATAACCATCCTCCTGTGGTACAGGAATGTGGAGAGTGGCTCTAGGGGTACAGATGCTAAATGAGCGGTCCAACAATGTCCTGCAATTGCCTGTGTCATCAACTAGACCATCCACCATGAAGCCAGGGGCCCGCCCTTCTTCACTGCTGGATCCAAGCTCTTACCCAGTGCCCGGCCTGATGTCGGGTTCAGTAAAGGTCTGCTGACAAAGAATGCAGGAAAGTCCCTATGTTATGACCAGGAGGCCCTGCAGAGTCAAGGAGCTCAAGCTCTGTAGGGTCTTCAGGTGAGTGAGTGAGAGAATCACTCACCTGTAACTTAATCACCTGAACCTGCCAACACAGGACCCCACCAACACCACAGCTTCCAGCACCTGAGCCAGTGCTGAGCGACCAGACCCCCAACCTCTTCTCCAATCCTAGCACCCCTTGTCCAAATACAGAGCTCAGTGCCTAGATGCTGTGACCTGAGATATTTCTGAACTTAAGTATGGAATCCTTCCTCAGACCCAAGACCCTTGCGGGACCTAAGACTCTGGCACGGTTTGCAGCCTTCGTTTTAGCAGCAGAGGATCCCTTTCTTAGAGAACATCACCACGTAAACCAGACTGAAGGAGAGAGATTCTTGTTGAAGTAGGGGCACCCAGAGCCCTGTTCACGTTGCGTCCTCTGGACGAAGCTCCAGGTGCCCTGCAGGTGCCTCCCCATAATCCCACAGGCTCTGAGGAATACAAGTTGAAACCCACTGCCTTTTACAAAAAAGTGAGGGGACTGTTGTTGCAAATGAACCTAGGAAAAGCCGTGTAGCTTTTACAAGTCCGTAAAAATAACGTTTAAAAAACAGCACTCAAAAGAATCCAAAATCTTCTGTGTCAGATAAATAAATGCTATTTGTTTCATTTGTCATTTTTTCCTTCCTAGAACATTTTCTGGATATCTTTCATCTCCCATCCTTTCTTCTTTTTTAAAAAAATTGAGGGAATTCCCTGGCAGTCCAGTGGTTAGAGGCGCTTTCACTGCCGAGGGCCTGGGTTCAATCCCTGGTCAGGGAACTCAGATCAAGCTGCGCCACATGGCAAATGAATAGAATAGTATAGAACAGAATAGAATAGAATAGAATGGCAAATGAATAGAATAGTATAGAATAGAATAGAATGGAAAATGAATAGAATAGAATAGAATAGAATAGCAAATGAATAGAATAGCAAATGAATAGAATAGAATAGAATAGCAAATGAATAGAATAGTATAGAATAGAATAGAATAGAATAGAATGGAAAATGAATAGAATAGAATAGCAAATGAATAGAATAGCAAATGAATAGAATAGAATAGAATGGAATAGAATAGAATGGCAAATGAATAGAATAGAATAGAATACAACAGAACAGAATAGAATAGAATAAAGTAGAATAGAATAAAATAAATAAAATAAAATTTGTGGTACAGTTGATGTACCTTCCATTTCCTCTTAAAAATTTTACACAGTAAAAAATATTTATTTTTACCAGCCTTTTACTATGTTTAAAAACATGAATACGTTTTCTTTTTACAGCCCTCTTTTTGATTTTTTAAAACACTAGTTACCTTTCGTTTTACCAAACTGATAGCTGCACAAGAGGCCTGACAGTTGTAACAGGCTCATCATGAAGGACAGCAGTCTCCTGGCTGGCTCCTTCCCACAGGTTCTTCCCAGAAACAACCACGTTCAACTATTTTACCTGTTCCTTCTAGTATTTGGTAACCTCTTATCTTTCTAGATAATACATTCATACTGCCCCTCTTGGACTTATTACTTTTGGTAATAAATGCGAGGTGCCTGGCTGGCAATGTTCCGTGTCTTGCCACACACAGGTGTGAGGGGAAGCAAGCGTTCACACGGCTCCAGAAGCAGAGACGACTGCAAGCTTGCACCTGCTGTCTCCTGGACATGGCCCTCGGTGCCTCTTTCCTTGGCTGCCTTTAATCTGTACCCTTTCTCTGTAAGAAACCATAACTGCGAGCAGAACAGCTTTTCTGAGTTCTGTGAGTCCTTCTAGCAAACCACGGAACCGGACAGTGGTCTTGGAGACTTCTGAATTGTAATTCTTCTTGTAGGTTAACATTTAATAAAGGCAGAATAATCACCTTTAGTAAACAATGAACATGTGTCTAACTGCTACTTATAGAAATAGCTTTGAACATGATACCCTTTAGAGAAATCTGATGAACAAGCCTCAGTTTTTTAGATATGTGAAAGAATGTTGCTGGCATTCAAGCCTTACAGATCATTTACTACCTTCCTTCAAAGCCCAGTAGCTTCTTGGTGCAGTTGGAATAAAACCCCAACTTGTTTCCCTAGTTTCCAAAGTCCAGCTTTGGACCTGACCTGGCGTCACTTGGCCCTCTCCCCCCCGCCCCATGCTCTGTTCACCTCAGCCTTTCCTCTGTTCTTTAAAGAGACCAAACTCACTCCAACCGCAGGGCCTTTGCACTAGCTCCATCTTGTCCTTTCATCCTCAGCTTCTCCCCAGAGATTTCTCTGGCCCCGAGGAAAGCAGCCACCTCACCAGTTTCCATACCATCACCCTCTTTTAATTCTGTACATGGTACTCATCATTCCTGATAGTGTTCTCCACTGTTTATTTATTGGTTCATGCCTTTCTCCTCTCAAGAGAGTATATGTTCCATGAGAACAGGGATTTTGATTAAGTCTTAATTACTTTATTTTCCTAGGACCTAGAAAACTATCTGGCATATAATACGTGCTCAATAAATATTTGCTGAGTGATGGAAGGAAGGAATGAACAGCACCTGTCAGTACAGCACTCGAGGAGTTAAACGTTTCATTCATTTTAGGTTGGTGGTTCTCAATCTTGGCTTTGCAGTAGAATCACCCGAGGAGTTTTTAAAAAGTCCTGATGCCCAAGCCGCACCCAAGACCCAATCAAGTCAGAATCTCTGGGGGTGGGGCCCAGGCATCAGTATTTTTTAAAAAAGTTCCTGGAGTGTTGCCACCGCTGTCACTGCTGCTCCCAAAGCAGTCATGACTGAAGCAGTACATGTCCTTTCCACTAGATGGCATCAGAAGCCGTTCAGATGTCACCAACCAAGCCCTAAAGCCCAGGCCCTTTGCTAGATGAACCCATTATTTCACTTCCTTTTATTTTAAAATGAAGCAAACTACCAGAAGATCCGCTGCAATTAAGAGTTATGGAATTACTCCCAGTATAAACACCAACCCCAGTCTGATGAAACAAACATAAATCTATGGTATGTAAAATTATTTCTCTGAATGAATTTTAACTATTTCTCATCACTTACCCTTAAAAAAATAAAACACTTCAGGCATACAAAGAATTATACAACATTACCATATTCTGTACCTATATGCCTGTCACCCAGGCTAAGAAATCAGAAATAAATACAATTATCACCCCCAGGGTATGTTTCTTCTTTCCCTACCTCACCTCTCCTATTCATGCTAAATTTATGAATAAGCTCATATATCCATAGGCTATCTCAGTGCCATAGAAACAGCAAAAAAATGTAAGCCTGTATCCAGGTTTTGAAAGACTCTCTCTTCTCTTTTTACTAACCTGACTTGATTTTTTAAAAAATGTTATTGAAGTATAATTGATGTACAATATTATGTAAGTTACAGGTGTACAATGTAGCAATTCACAATTTTTTAAGGTTATATTTCATTTACAGTTATTATAAACTATTGGCTATATTCCCTGTATTGTACAATGTATCCTTGTAGATTACTTTATACATAATAGTTTGTACCTCTTACTCCCCTATCTGTATCTTACCCCTTCCCCCTTCCCTCTCCCCACTGGTAACCTCTGTATCTGTGAGTCTGCTTCTTTTTTGTTATATTCACTAGTTTGTTGTATTTTTTAGATTACACATATAAGTGATATCATTACAGTATTTGTCTTTGTCTGTCTGACTTAGCATAATGTCCTCCAAGTCCATCTACGTTGCTGCAAATGGCAAAATTTTGTCCTTTTTTATGGCTGAGTAGTATTCCATTGTATATATGTATACACACACACACACACACACACACACACACACACACACACACAGCCCACATCGTCTTTTTTTTTTTTTTTTTTGCAGTACGCGGGCCTCTCACTGTTGGGGCCTCTCCCGTTGCGGAGCACAGGCTCCGGACGCACAGGTTCAGTGGCCACGGCTCACGGGCCCAGCTGCTCTGCGGCATGTGGGATCTTCCCGGACCGGGGCATGAACCCGTGTCCCCTGCATCGGCAGGCGGACTCTCAACCACTGCGCCACCAGGGAAGCCCCCCACATCTTCTTTATTCATTCACCTGTTGATGGACACTTAGGTTGCTTCCATATGTTGGCAACCGTAAATAATGTTGCTATGAACATTGGGGTGCATGTATCTTTTCAAATTGGTGTTGTATTTTTCAGATAAATACCCAGGAGTGGGAGTGCTGGGTCATATGGTAGCTCTACTTTTAGTTTTCTGAGGACCCTCCATACTGTTCTCCACAGAGGCTGCACCAACTTCCATCCCCACTGTGACCGAGCAGGACCCTAGGGGGCCTTCCCAGAACAGGACCCAACCCTCCTGTGTCCTCGCCTGCCTTTTGTCTGTAGAAAAACTTTAGTCAAAGAACAGATTTAATCAGAGAGGTGAGAACATGCAGAAAGAAAGGAAACCAGGCAAGCAAGACAAATCCTAATAGTTTAGCCATTAAACACAGTCAAGCGCCTTTAGTTCCTCGTCAAGGGCTCTAGGAAATATTCTGAGCCATGTCCTTTTAGCTGTTTTGCAGATACTGAAACCTCCACCAGGTGGGAGAAGTTAACTCTCTGCTGCCCACAAGCACACAGACCCTGGACTGATTGGAACCAGAAGGTTGATGATGTTGACTCCCGATGACCTCACCACCAGCCAATCAGAAGAGTGTCCACGAGCTGATCACACACCCCATGACAACCCCTTTCTCATCTTGTCTTTAAAACCCTTTCCCTGAAAGCCTTCAGAGAGTTTGGGTCTTTCAAGCACTAGCGTCCTTTACTCCTTGCTTGGCCCTGCTATAAATGCTGCACTTTTCTTTACCACGACCTGGTGTCAGTACCTTGGCTTTGCTGTGCTTGGGCAAGTGGACCCAAGTTTGATTTGGTAACACCACCAACAGTGTACAAGTAACCTGACTTGATTTGAAATCCTTTTTTTAATTTTTTTTTTTTTTTTTTGCGGTACGCGGGCCTCTCACTGTTGTGGCCTCTCCCGTTGCGGAGCACAGGCTCCCGACGCGCAGGCTCAGAGGCCATGGCTCATGGGTCCAGCCGCTCCGCGGCATGTGGGATCTTCCTGGACCGGGGCACGAACCTGCGTCCCCTGCATCTGCAGGCGGACCCTCAACCACTGCGCCACCAGGGAAGCCCTGAAATCCTTTTTTTAAAATAATAGTTTGAGATATAATTCACATGCCTTACAATTCACCCACTTCAACTGTACAAGTTAACACTGTTGCTTATGGAATCCTTCTCTTTTAGGGTCTACTTTCTATAAGGGGCTCTGGGCTCTTCTTCAGAGATGTTCTCGGACTCCCTCTAAACTGACCATGTGTGAAGTTCCCACCTGCTTCCATGGCTTTCCTGGCGAGCCATCAATCTCCTTCCTCACACACACTTTTTCCCCATCCCCAGATGGGCAAAGAAAAAGGCCTGAAGGAACAGCTAGCAAGCTGTTGGGAGCTGGGGAGAACTTCAATAGTAATGCTTAATAAGGTTCTATATTGTTTGAAAGTTTCACAAATGGTGTGTCTATTATTTTAATTTTAAAACAATTTTTCAAGTCTTATCTCTCCCCAGCGTTTGTCTAGTTCTCATCTTCCTACATGGAAAATGCCAGAAAGGGCCAGAGGAAGGCAGAGCAACCCCGTACTTCCTGGAGAGCAAGCTCTGCATCTTAGGTTTCCCATCATAAGAGGCTTAATGCCATCCCTCTTGTTCTCCTTCCTTCCATCACTCTGGGAATGAAGGCCCTCGGCAAGCTAACTCGTCTGCAGACAATGATGTGCATTTCTGCCCTCAGGTAGAGAAAATTTAAGTCACAGAACTTCTTTTAACAGAAAAATGTACCGAATGTAATAGAGACCAGCCCACTGGCCTTCAAAATACAGTAAACAAAAGCAGTGCTAATGTCCATCAAAGTTGCCGACAGCAGCTCCGAGCGCACCCACTGCAGCCTGGAGATGGCCCATCATTGACTGTGTGCCTGGCAGAGACCCTGCCACTGAGTCCAGGTGGGAGCGGACCTCAGACACACCATTTCCAAGCTGGTGAGCCTGGTGAACCATGAACCGTGTTTACTCGAGTTTCCCTGGGAGAGCATCACCTCATCAAGAGCCGTGAAGGGCCTGAGGTTTTGCCTTACAAGGTAGCTCCCGCTGTTTCATGGCTCTGGTGGAGAAGGGGACTCCTGGGTCAGAACTGGAGGATGGTTTACCACTCACAGCAACAGCAGCAGCATCTGTGCCAGTTCCCAGAGCCCCAGCTCCCAGGGCCACACAGAGATGGCCAGGTGACCCCTGTATCACAGTGGGTTACACTGCAGGAGAAGGTCCCCGAGCTCATGGAAAAACCACATCTTTTATAATAGACAACAAGCGTATCTGACCTTTATTACAGAGAGGGACAGTTTTAGTCGCACCGACCCTTTCCCCTTGCTGTTCATTATACTCAGATTCTTGGAAAGATGACCCAGAACAAAGGTAGTGGGTGCCTTGCTCTACGAGATTCGGGGGGAGGTGTCATACTTCAGCTGCTAAATAAAAATACCCTCTATTATTAGTTCTGAATTATGTGCGTTTTAAATTTTTTTTTTTTTTTTTTTTTTTGGGTTCACGGGCCTCTCACTGTTGTGGCCTCTCCCGTTGCGGAGCATAGGCTCCGGACGCGCAGGCTCAGCGGCCATGGCTCACGGGCCCAGCCGCTCCGCGGCATGTGGGATCTTCCCGGACCTGTGCACGAACCCGCGTCTCCTGCATCGGCAGGTGGACTCTCAACCACTGCGCCACCAGGGAAGCCCTTAAATAATTTTTTTAAAAGTGTTATTTATTTTTCGGCCGTGTTGGGTCTTCGTTGCTGCATGCAGGCTTTCTCTAGTTGTGGTGAGCGGGGGATACTCTTCATTGCCATGCACGGACTTCTCATTGTGGTGGCTTCTCTTGTTGTGGAGCACGGGCTCTAGGCATGTGGGCTTCAGTAGTTGCAACACGTGGGCTCAGTAGTTGTGGCTCACAGGCTTAGTTGCTCCGCGGCATGTGGGATCGTCCCTGACCAGGGCTCGAAACCGTGTCCCCTGCATTGGCAGGTGGATTCTTAACCGCTGTGCCACCAGGGAAGTCCCTGTGCATTTTAAATTGAGTGGGATCCTTAGGAAAATGTATCTTACAGAAAATTCAACTCCTCTGTATTTCTTTTTTTAAATTTTTATTTATTATTTTATATTTATTTTTGGCTGCATTGAGCCTTCGTTGCTGCACGTGGGCTTTCTCTAGTTGCAGCGGGCTACTCTTCATTGCGGTGCGCGGGCTTCTCATGGCAGTGGCTTCTCTTGTTGCGGAGCACGGGCTCTAGGCACGCGGGCTTCAGTAGTTGTGGCACACAGACTCAGTAGTTGTGGCTCGCGGGCTCCAGAGCACAGGCTCAGTAGTTGTGGCACGTGGGCTTAGTTGCTCCGCTGCATGTGGGATCTTCCCGGACCAGGGCTCGAACCCGTGTTTCCTGCATTGGCAGGCGGATTCTTAACCACTGCGCCACCAGAGAAGTCCTCCTCTGTATTTCTTTACTAGGCTACTTAGCCTCAAAGCGAAGTAAAAACTAAATTTCACTTTAGACATTCTGAGAGTATTTTCTCCAGACTAGGAACTTACAGGAGAGAAACAGTAAGTAAATTACATTTCCCTAACCAGACCGGAGACTTTCATTTCTTGCTATTTTGCTACTAGAAGGGAGAAAAATAAATCTTAGCATATAAAAACTAAAAACTATTAAAGATGAATTTACATTTTCCTTGTGACTAGGAAAATATCACCCCTTGATTAATTTCTCCTTTTCTGCTTTCTTGTGGGTATAACCCAAAGCAGAAACTTTGTTTTTCTGAGCAAGGATGCAAATGAGCAGAGGGTATAGAGAGAGCTTGTGGGTGGAGTGGGGCAAGGAGTGTGCAGAAAGGGAGGGGAGGAGCTGGACCAGGAGAGATACGTGCCTGCCTTAGGAAGTGGAACTTCGGGTGAGAGATGTGAACAGCTGATTTTTCTGATGTTTTCTGGTGCGATGTAAGTGGAACCTTTGCCTTTTCCTCTCCTTGAAACTTATCCACATTATTTGTGGACGCTTTTCAGTGGGTTTGGGGTTTTTACAAAGGTACAGCTGTACAGCCTTGGCCTCAGGGTATAGGGTGACAGCCGAACCGGTCAGATCGGGTTACAGTATTCATTTTGGAACCCCAGAAGTATCCTACTGTGCAGTGATAGGGGAATACCAGGTCGCTGAGCAGACACTCCGGAAAAGACGGCTCAGCCTCTAACAAGGAAACGAGTATCTGCAACAAATGAGGGGCTATTTGGGAAATACTTGTGGGAGAAAAGAAGCATATGGAAGGGCCACCTTCTGTCCTGAAGCTGCCCTCTGCTGTAGACAGAATACCTTCCACACTAACCAGTGCCATGGGATACGTGTTTTCTCTCCTTCCTCATAACTGAACACAATCCCCATCACGAGCTCTTGGAAGCTCCCTCTTCTGTTTGCCTTGGGACCACCAGTTACATGAGTAACGAACACCAATCCTTGGTATGTTGTGAGCGTCTGCTTGTGGCCAGCAGCGCGTTCACACTTACGTGCATGACCACGCTTCATCCTCCCAACCGCTCGGGTGGGTGGAAAACGAGATGCTTCTCGCTCTCAGGTGAGTGGGCGGAACAGTGGAGACCGATGAGGAAGAGGCTGCCCCGTTGCTCAAAGGTGGAGCCCGGAGAGAAACAGCGCCGCCCCTGACGCCGTGGCTGGAGCGCGGGGCAGCGAGGACCGGCAGAAAGAGATGAGGATGCTCAGAGAGAAAGCGAAGGACCGGCAGACAGCGGCACCGCCATCCTGGGCCCAGGGGAGGAAGCAGCCGTGCGGGGGGCGGGGAGCCTGCGGAATGGGGTAGGGGAAGTAGGCGACTTGTACAGGGTCACACAGCGGCAAAACCAGGTTTTGGCTCCCAAGCCGGTGCTCTTTGCCAGTTACCACACTGCATCCAAAACCAGCTTTGTCTCATGTCTGGGCACCAAGGACCACCCAGCCTTGGGGGTCCACCCTCCGCAGTCCCCACTGTCGGGCAGGACCCAGGCTGGTCTTGGCCGCTGCCTGGGGCACGGGGCAGGCCGAGCCGCCTCGGACGGACAGATGGACAGACAGGCTGCGCCAGGCCTGCTTCCCACCTGGGAGGCCATCCGGAGCACCGCAGGTGCCAGGCGCACACAGCATCTTTCTAAACCAGTTTATCAACCTATTCCCGGGTTCGTTTTTCATCGCCTCACACCCAGCGGGTTTTACTCGCCTTTGCCACACCACTTGATGTTGGAAAGACTTTAAATACACTTTGATGAGGCATAATAGCATCCTATGCGCTCAGTAGGGAGGTATTGATTTTTTGGTGTAAAATATTAACGTGTCTTTCAGGCTATTTATGTCCTTAGACCGCAGAGCTCCGGATGTCTCCTGATGCCACACCAAGACCTAGGATTGTTTTCTGGGAAAACATCAAATATTTACCTGTAGCATCCCCTCCCCTCCCCCTCCTCCTTTTTATTGCCTGTCTAGATGATAAAGGCTATAGGTGGGCAGTGTTCATGCACCAGCTGGGTCAGTTTTTCAGGACCCCGTCTGGTCTGTTCGTGACCCAGATGCCCATGTTAGTAACCCGCTGACCTGGTTCTCAGTGGAGCCTTCTAGAGTCATCAGTTCAATGGCTACTGTCAAATGTTTCTGATGAAATAAAAATGTAAAATGTTTTTGGCATGCGATCTTCCAAACATCCCTCGGTTTTTTCTAGAAGTACACATGAATGATGGCAGTGGAAGTGCAGGGAGGGAGTAGGTGATGCTCCTCTGGCTCTGCAAAGAGGGCAGAGATCAGAGGCAAGATGGAGCTGGTCCAGGAGTGAAGGGCAAAGTGCCCTCGGGGCTTTTGAGGTTCGTGCCCTCAACCGACATTATGCCCATTCTAAGGCCACATAGGCCAGTTAAGCAGTGCTTCAGAAGCGTGTGTGGCCAGTACCACACGATGTGTCACTAAACTTTTCCTGCTAAGTGCACAGAGAGGCCAGAATGCATCTTGAGAAATGAGACTATTCCGGCCAAGGGAGTGTGGGCGACGTCTAGGTCCAGCCCATAAACATCTCCCACTCAGCTTCTACACTCTCTCTCTTCCCCGAATATTTTGGAGGCCATGTGTTCCAGATGGTGTGGCTAGAGTGCGGTGGAGGACCCTGGGATCCACACTGCACTCTGACATGACTACTAATAGACTTGCGTTGTGTTAGGTCATTAGGAGTTCCCTCTGATAGCCTATCCTTTCCTGACCATTCAAATGTGCACTTGTTCAAAAACGTGTTAAGTTCCTTGTCTGTAACAGTTTCTTGCTCAAAGAATTTGAGGAACGTTGGTTTAGACCTGTTTATTCATTGCCGAACTTCTCAGAGACTTTAGTATCCTAACACGTATTGTGAATCTTCCAGAGAGCTTGGCAAGCCCTCTTGGACCCTAGGGCCCTTTTTCTGCAGGTGTCTTGTGGGAAGAACTTTCCAAAAACTTCACTCGGGGAAATACTGAATTAGAGAATTGAAAAGGGTGAAGGTCTTTGGAAATTTCAAACAGGAAGAGTTGGTACCACTTTGCCCCACGGTGTGTGTCTTTGGAGGTTTCTGCGCTGATGCTCAGGGATTTGGATGCTGTCACCAATGCCATCTTTGAGGAGAATCACTGTAATTATAGCAATATACATCGCACAATGGTGTTTTCTAAAGTTTTCAAGGCCCTAGCCTGGAGCACATCAAGTCAGCCAGCTGCCTGGGGCAAGAAGCTCTAAGTGGTACTAAAATATCGTTTGAAGCACAAGCAAGAAAAGCAAAAAATAAACTGAAATTCATCCAAATTAAAATCTATTGTGCTTCAAAGAACACTATCAAGAAAGTGAAAAGACAACCCACAGCGTGAGAGAAAGTATTTGCGAATTTTCTATCTGATAAGGGATTAGTATCCAGAATACATAAAGAACTCTTACAACTCAGCAGTCAAAAGATAACCCAAGTAAGAAATGAGAATCGTTTTTCTCCAGAGAAGATATACAAATGGCCAAGAAGCACAGAAGAAGATGCTCAAGGGATGAGTCATGAGGAAATGCAAATCAAACCCACAGTGAGATGCCACTTCACACACCTTAGGGTGTCTGTGCTAAGGAGGATGTACGGTGACAAGTGTCAGCAAGGATGTGGAGAAATCAGAGCCCTGCTACATTGCTGGCGGGAATGTAAAACAGTGGAGCCGCTTTGGGAAACAGGCTAGCACTTCCTCAAAAAGCTAACCACAGAATTACCACATGACTCAGAAATGCTACTCCTAGGTATACACCCAGGAGAAATGAAAACGTATGTCTAAGCCAACGCTTGTACAGAAATGTTCATAACAGTCTTATTCATGATAGTCAAACGTTGGAAACAATCCAAATGTCCATCAACCAATGAATGGATAAAGAAAATGTGGTATATCCATACAGTGAAATATTACTTAGCAATAAAAAGAAATGAAGTACTGATACATGCCACCATGCGGATGAGCCTTGAAATGTTATGGCAAGTGAAAGACGTCACACGCACAAAAAGAAGCCGTATATTCTATGACTGCATTCACATGAAATGTCCAGAAGAGGCAAATCGATAGAGACAGAAAATAGATTAAAGGTTGCCAGGAGCTGGGGACGGGGAGCAATGGGAAATGGCTGTAAATGGCTATGGGCTTCAGGACTTCCCTGGTGGTCCAGTGGGTAAGACTCTGCGCTCCCAATGCAAGGGGCCCGGGTTCGATCCCTGGTCGGGCAACTAGATCCCACATGCTGCAACTAAGGATTCCGCATGCTGCGACTAAGACCCGGCGCAGCCTAAATAAATAAGTAAATATTAAAAAAAATGGGCATGGGCTTCTTTTTGAGGTATTTTTATTTTATTTTTTGTTTTTTTTGAGGTATTTTTAAATCTTCTGGAATTAGATGGTAGTGGTAGTTGTACAGCCCTGTGAATATACAACAAATCATTCAATTATACACTTTAGAAGGGTGAATTTTAGGATTGGTGAGTTACATCTCAATAATAATTTAAGAAATCATTAGAATAAATGGGAAGTAGGGTGCCCATCAAGGCCAGCTTGCACAGAGGACTCTTCACATAACTGGCAAAATGTAACATACCCTCACTGGGGGAAAAAGCAAACAAAAGCTCAATCAAGCAGCCACCATTCCTCAGCAGTGCCAACATAATTCTACAGAGCACTTTGGTACCGTGCTGTATACAATCGTCCTGAACAGACCTGCACAGACCCAGCCCTGAACCTCAGACCAACCGGATGATGGTCACCTAAGATAATGCCTAATGTCCACTGCTGGTAACTGGACGCGAGTGATTCCTTTTATTATCTACGTTGTAAACTCTTGAATGGTTTCGCCACACAACTGCCAGATTGAGAAAATAGCAAAAGAAAACTGGGGAACAAGAAGTTCAGAAAAGTAGGGCAGGGTTGGCCACACACAAGCCAGAAGATGATTTGAGCAGGTCTTTGTGTGAGTGATTTATGCTGCCCAGTTATAAATATCAGGGAAAACGGTGACATGAAAGACAATTCTAGAAAAATTCAGATGTTGTCGTTTAGGGCATGGTGATGTTTGGCTTGACCGGAAGAACCCTGTGCTCCTGGAAAAAAAGCAATGGAAAAAAAACCCCACCCCTTTGCATCCCGAAATCTCCCCCACCCCACTTTCTTGTGCTCTGGGAAACAGCTGACCTTAATTGCAAAGAACCTGTCTTCTCCATTTGATTTAGATAACCTGGTCCTCCTGCCTCTATAAAACCAGGCCCCCTCCCTTTACATCGAGACGTTGTTCCTCATTAATTATGTTCTTCCTCTTCAATAGCCCAAATAAAATCATCTTAATTATCCGGTACGTTTTTGTCTTTCACAGGCATAGAATAAATCCTTTATTCCGAACATAAAGAAAGAGGTATACAGTTTTCCTTAGTAGACAATCTGTTCTGTCTGTCCCAACTAAGAAAATGTTGAAAAAATATTTAAAGAATGTCAGTTTGATGGGATGCCAAATTATTCGCCAGCCAAGGGTAACCACAGCTAGCGTCTGTCTTGACTAGCTATCTCAGATAACAAGGACTGTGGAACGGACTTCTGCGAAAGAAAATTCACCCCCTGGTGGTGGTAAATCAAGGGAGTTTTTGTTTTTCGAAGCAAAACCTCTCCAAGTGTACCCCAGTTGTACATTTCCAGAGGAACCATCCGTCTTCTGGCATCTGGGACTGGTTCTTCTCCATTTCCAGAGGTCTCCAAATGCCAAGCAACTAGCTTTCCCCAGTTTTTGGATATTAAGAAAAAAATACATGTATAGAATTAATTTCATGCCAGATTATCAGAGTTTTCATCTTATTGCTACATCTTATTTCTAACTTGTTTTTCTAACTTCTTTTTATACCTTGACCACCATATGTACATCGCTCTGCTTTAAGCTATTATGAATCACGGGTGAGAAATAAAAGGGAAATACTTTGAGACGATCACAGTTCAGCAGCGCGTTGCACTTTCTCACTGCAGCCTTGGTGAACAGACTCGCTCTTTGGTCTGTTAATGAGACATACGGCTAAATTGTCCTGATACATTCACCTAACCACTCCATTCCTGAATTCTTCCCAATGATCTGTCCGCTGGGCAGCCTCAGGAGTTGGACACACACCACCAGCATTTCCTGGATTTGTTTTTATTTTTCCCTGTGCTAAACCACAGGGTTTCAGCATGCTGTGAATATTCATGGCCATTTATTCTGTTATCTGTCAAAAGGGGATCCGATTTTCTCCTGGGCGCTATCTTGATGGCCAGGGCAAAGCAATTTAGAGGTTGACTACTTCATCAAGGAAGTGGTTGAATCTGGAAAATCAGGGCTCAGAAAAACAGTGTGACTCATCTTAGAAACTGCCTGGGCTGTCCCCTCTTCTCGGGTCCAAGATACAACTTCGGGCTAGTCCAATAACCCCTGTTCTAAAGGTTAGAGTAGAAAGATAACGGATTGCCACTGTTCTTGGGTCTGCAGCTTCTGTTTCGCTGGTGCTTTGGGGGCAGGAAGGCTAAACCCTCTCCCATCTGGTTACCTTTGTGTCCTGTGCCATGCTCATCATTAGGAAGTAGAGGGAAAGGCAGCCCTTGTCCGATGTCTCACCCACAAGGACCAAGAATGAGAGAGTATTTGCTGTAGCAGAAAGATAGCCGAGCAGGGAGGCCCAAGCTCTAATCCTGGGCTGTTGCTCTGTGGTTGTGAGACTTGGGACAGGCCATTGGGCCTGTTTTCCTTCATCTATAAAATGACACCAGATCAAATGACGTGTGAAGCCTCTTTTCCTCATCCATCCTAGCTTTTCCTCATCCATCCCTTTGGAGGTAAGGTAAAGAATTGAACTGATAGTGACCTAGCAGGGTTATTTCTAATAGTAGGACTCCTATTAAGGGTGTTTGCAGCAAGACTGTGCTTATCATTCTTCTGAGATATATAGAGCCCCTACCAGACACTTGATAGAACAGTGATGAAAACAAAGATCCCTACCCTACCTTGCATGGAACCCAGCAGAAAGAGACAGACCCTAAATGACAGACATGATAACTACAAACTTACATAATAGGCAACAAATGACTCCCTTGGATAATTACAGCAAAAGCGCTCTTCAAGTAGATACCCTAAACCTGTGGAGGTCGGTTTAAAGGCTTTGATATTTTATTGCTCTCTTTAATCAACGAACTAGATTGCCCTGTTGTGGGAAGGGAAAGGGGGGTGGCCAAGGGGCCCTGGATTCTTGCCTTCAGAGTTTCGTTTACGAGTAACAAAAACCAATTCAAGCGGGATTAAGCACAAAGGGGGACTTTATACCAAGGATCCAGGCGTGTGTCACGGAACCCCAGGCTGACCCAGGACTGAGACGGGGGTGCCTGGGGTGCACGCTTGTAGGAGGCAACCAGGTTCGTGCAAGAGCAGGGCCACATCCAGGAGGAAGACCTTGGTCTAGTGTGTGAGCCCTGGCTGCCTTCCCACTGCCCAGGCAGGGGTTCCCTCCGCCACACCACATCAGGAGCGTTCTGTCGGGTAGCCCATATTCCACGCTAAGTTCACGTTGCTACAAAAAATGTTAAAGGCTTTACGATTTGGTGTTAGAAACATTAATATCGATTTGACTCCGTCATTTCCTCTTCACATTTTGAAGCTCCTAACATTTCTTTCTAGGACTCAAACCATTTCAATGGCCCTGGGAGCGCATGCAGGCCCTGCCCCTCGCAGCTCACCCTAAACCCTGAGCCAAGCCGTCCTGATTGCTTCCTCCGTCCGAGGGCCCCAGGCGAAATCAATCCGATGGTATCTGATGGCCAGATTTGATAAAGGGGCCAGGTAAGAACCCGAGCCGCCTTGGGGCCCGGCTGGGAATCTCAAAGCAGACACACATTCACCATTATCGCAGCCTCTGACAAGGCCCATTTCAGCAGAATCATTAAAAGTTGATGATGCTGCAAATATCTTTTGTCTGCCGCGTTGTGCAGCGGGGGAAACGGGGAAGGGTAATTTTCCTCCAAAACAGAATTAAGCAGCAGCCGAAGAAAGGCCGTAAGATAATCCCGCACATAACCTTAAACTGACCGTGACATTCAAATTGAAGACTTTGCAGAAAAATTCCGGAGGAAAGGAGAGCTGGGGAAACTACTGAAATACTTAAAGGTCAGGAGATGGGGAAAGGAGGTCCAGGAGTACTTTCACAAGAAATCAGAGTGCAAAGACCAGGTCTTAAAAATATTTCTCCCCCAAAGAATTTAAACGCATTATGACAGGAATTTTAGGACACTGGACAGCACCGCGGGATGCATCCTTCTTTACCCAACTGGGCTGGAGTCCCACATCTCCTGCAAGGGGACAACACAGGCTGCAGAACCCAAAGGGCCCTAGATAAACAGAGAAGCAAACAACCTGACAGAAGACACAGCCTCCGTATAGTCAGAACAGGTGGCAGAGCTGCGCTGAGCTGGAGCCCACGTTTCTGGATCCCCAGCCCCGAGTCTGCCCCTCCCACCCTTTACATAAACATAAGCTGACTCATTGGGGAAAACGCTAGGTCCTTTCTACCATCTGAGTCATATTTGTAAATAACTCGCTCACATGGATAGTTTAGAAAGCTAGTACTTAGATTTTGCTGTATTTCTTTGCCATAAAAGAAAAGCTTACGTTCAGTGAGTTGTGTTTGTTGAACTACTTCTTTCTGGTCATTTGTTGCAAGCCCACAAATGATCAGCATAACCACGGGGCCTGGGAAAAATGACTTATGGGCAGCTTCACATCATAAAAACGTCTTGCTATTATAGAACAGAAAAAAACGTCCGTGAGGTCAAAGAAGAGAGAACGGCCTCCATCTCTCAATGATACTGGAGGGGGCGTTTCTAACAAGTAGGTCAGTAGGTTGGAGCCGCGTGAAATGTCTGCTTTCCCTGTTTCTCTCCACTGCTTTCCTGAGCAGGTCAGTTCGTGCCACCTCCTCTCTCAGATAAAGCCATCACTAAGCATCCTCCCCAGAGTGGAGACTCTGGGGTCAGGAGTTTCTCGGCTCAGCGTGGGGGATGCTGCCGGAATAAGGTGGTTCTGGTCCTTCCTCGGCCCCAGCAGCCTGTCACTGTGGCCACCCGTACAGGTGCAGTGGTGAGGACCCCCGGGAGACAGGAGGCTTCAGGACCACGGGGCTCTTCTCAGACTCCTGGTCACCATGGCAGCCCCTCAGCTCACAGTACTGTTACCTCCGCAGAGGCTGGAGGCGGAGCTGGAGAACTACCTGCCCCACCTGTGCCCGTGGGGCTGAACAGCAGTGCAACCGAACAGCTCAGGCTGGGACTTGAACCCACTGTCTTTAAGACCACACACCTGGTCTCAGGACTTAATGAAGTTCAGGTTCTTGATGTCTCAGCCCAGAAGAAATTCAGCACGAGGCAAAGTGATGGGTAAGAAGTGGATTTATTTAGGGGATTCCCTGGTGGTCCACTGGGTAAGACTCTGTGCTCCCAGTGCAGGGGCTGGGGTCGATCCCTGGTCAGGGAACTAGATCCCACAAGCATGCCACAATTAAGAAGCCCACATGCCACAGCTAAAGATCCCATATGCTGCAACTAAGACCTGGTGCAGCCAAAATAAATTTTTAAAAAAGAAGCGGATTTATTTAGAGAGATACACATTGCATAGACAGAATGCAGACCGCCTCAAAAGGCGAAAGTAGCCCCAGGGCATGGGGTCATCTCGGAAAGAGAGAGGGGCCCTGGGAGAAACACACTCCTCAGGCAGAGTGTGGACAATCTCAGAAGGCGAGAGGCCCTGAAACATGGGGTGGTTAGTTTTTATGGGCTGGGTAATTTCATAGGCTAATGAGTGGGGGGATTATTCCAACTATTTTGGGGATGGGGCAGAGATTTCCAGGAATTGAGCCACCGCCCACTTTTTGGCCTTTTATGGTCGGCCTCAAAACTGTCATGGCACCTGTGGGTGTGTCATTTAGCTAATGTATTTCTCTTTTTTTTTTGGCTGCGTTGGGTCTTTGTCGCTGCACACGGGCTTTCTCTAGTTGCGGTGAGCAGGGGCTACTCTTCGTTGCGGTGTGTGGGCTTCTCATTGCGGTGGCTTCTCTTGTTGCAGAGCACGGGCTCTAGGCACACGGGCTCAGTAGTTGTGGTGCACGGGCTTCAGTAGTTGTGGCACACGGGCTTCAGTAGTTGTGGCACGTGGGCTTAGTAGGAGTGGCTTGAGGGCTCTAGAGCACAGGCTCAGTAGTTGTGGCGCATGGGCTTCAGTAGTTGTGCACACGGGCTCAGTAGTTGTGGCTTGCAGGCTCTAGAGTGCGGGCTCAGTAGTTGTGGCACGTGGGCTCAGTAGTTGTGGCTCGCAGGCTCAGTAGTTGTGGCTCGTGGGCTCTAGAGCACAGGCTCAGTAGTTGTGGCGCATGGGCTTAGTTGGTCCGCGGCATGTGGGATCTTTCCAGACCAGGGCTCGAACCCGTGTCCCCTGCATTGGCAGGTGGATTCTTAACCACTGCACCACCAGGGCAGCCCCCTAGCTAATGTCTTACAATGAGCATATAATGAGGCTCAAAGTCTACTGGATGCCAAACCGTCTGCCATCTTGGGCCTGGCAGGTTCTAACCAGTATTTGTTGTGTCCTCAACAGCTATGTCAATCTTTTAAAGGTTGTGCCCTGCCCCCTTCCCTCCTGTTTCAGTTGGACAGGAGGGACATCCTGACAGTTTATGGCTTCCTACAGAGGGAGACCACCACCCTTGACAGACTGGAAAGTACCCCATGTTTCAGACCTCTGCCCTTCCCTCCCTCCTGTTTCTCCAAGTGCACGAGGCACCGAGGGAACTGAGACCAGAGGGGGGAAGTGAGGGGGACGCCAAGGGGGAACTTGGTGGCCTGACAGCCCTGACCGTGAAGCTTTCCTAATCCTATTGCTTGTGCCCCAATGTCTGAGCACTTGACCCTGGGGGAAAGAGCCTTGGCTTTTCAGATGGCAGCATCCAGTAGGGGGAGAGAAGGGCCCCAGGGGGCTTAGAAACTGTCACTCATTCACTGGTTCATCTGTCAAACACCCGCAGTGTGTGGCCACCGGGCAAGGCACCGGGGAGAGGAGTGTCCAGCACACAGACCTGCCTTCTGGGGCTGCCAGGACAGTGAGAGCCACGTGGCAGAGTTATGGGATACCTGGGAAGGCGTCCACAACGCGAGGATGAGTAGGAGTTCGCCAGATGTAGAGGAGATGAAGGTTGTGTTACCAAATTAAGTCCTATGGACCCGGCCTGGCCCCCAGCCTGGCCAGGCTCTCTGGTTCCTGTTCCATTCGGCTTCGAGCAGCCAGGAACGAAGCCCAAGCTGAGATCAGCACAGCACGAGCTGCATTCAGTGGCCAGAGACTGGAGAAGCGGGAACTAAGTTCCCAGATCAGTTTCTCTCCCGTGTGCGGAGAGCGATTTAATTTTAAAGACAAAGAGAGGAGGAGTGAGGCTGATGGTGGGGAGGCCTATGCATTAGTCTATGGGGAAGGGGCGGGGCTTCTCCCGAGGGAGTGGGGTGTCACCCTCTTTTTATCCTTTCTTGGTCCTTAATGTCTGGTCCTGGCCGTTGGCGGGTGTGTCATTTAATATGCAAATATGGTAAAGTCAGCGTATAATGAGACTCGGGGTCTGTTGGAGGTCAGATTCATCACCGTCTTGGTCCCAGCTGCTTCCATCTGGTTTTTCGTTTGTAGCTTCCTTTCTTATCTCTGGACCCTTTAACTTAAAGGTTTATGTTCACTCCTGCTACAGGGGTGGGGCGTGGGGTGTGGAGGCTTTTGAGGAAACACCTGGAGCAGCTCTGGCCACAGCTGGGGAGAGATGGGCATTTCTGGCTGAGGAAGCCGCAGGGTGAGGGCCGGCCGGGCACGTGCGTGCAGGACTCCGCGTCCCGGTGTGGCCTCCACACAGCCTTTACCTCCCAGTGAGAAGACTGCCGTGACAGTCCAGACAAGAAGGGACGAGGGCCTCACATGGCAGAGAGGGGAGGGGGTGAAGGAGGAGGGTAAACCGCGGAAATGAGCGACGAGTAGGATGCCCTTGACTAAAAGGCTAACCTGCTGTGACCAAGGGGCCCTAACATGCCGTGGATCAGGGGAGAAACACCTTTCTCTCTAACAGTCCTACACAGGGTCAGCAGGGGCTCTGCCTCACTCAGGAGCCTGGGCTGAGGCCGCCTGCCACTTCTACCTGGCTTCCAAAGAGGCCCTGGGTGGTACCATCCAGCTAGAGGTCAGGGGGCAAAGGCCATGGAGAAGAGCTCACGGCGGCTTTACAGACCAGGCCTGGGCAGCGCTGTCACTTCTTCTCACTTCTGTTGTTTCGTGGCCACTCCAGGCTACGCGGGAGGCTGAGTCCAGGAGGAAAGAAGACTGGATTTTGGTGGACAGCCAACAGCCTCTGCCCCTGGAGATGATGACGGCTTGAAAAATGGGGACATCTGAGAGGAAAACCGGGTCCCAGCGTTCAGCTCACCTCCCACATGTCCAGGACCCCTCAGATTCCTCAAGCCTCCCTAGAGGACCAGACTTTACCTCCAGGAGGACGGCCCCTGCCTCATCTCCCAGGGATGCTAGAGCAGTGAGTCAAAGCTCTGGGGCCATGTTTGAAGTTATTTCTTTGGATCACCTGTGAGCTCCCTGTGGCTCTTTTTTTTTTTTTAATTGAAATACAGTTGATGTACAATATCGTGTTAGGTATACAGCACAGTGATTCAGTTATACATATATATATGTACATACGTACATACATATATACATATGTATACAGTATATATACTGTATAGCTGCCTGTGCTATACAGTAGGTTCTTGTTGTTAATCTATCTTATATATAGCAGTGTGTATCTGTTAATCCCAAGCACATAATTTATCCCTCCCCCACCCCCCTTCCCCTTTGATAACCATAAGTTTGTTTTCTATGTCTGTTTCTGTTCTGTAAATAAGTTCATTTATATCATTTTTGTAAGATTCCACATATAAGTGATATCATATGATATTTATCTTTCTCTGACTTCAGTTAGTATGATAATCTCTAGGTCTACCCACGTTGCTGCAAATGGCATTATTTCCTTCTTTTTTTATGGCTGAGTAATATTCCACTGTATATATATATCACATCTTCTTTATCCATTCATCCGTTGAGGGATATCTACGTTGCTTCCATGTCTTGGCTATTGTAAATAGTGCTGCTATGAACATTGGGGTGCATTTAGCTTTTCCAATTAGAGTTTTCTCTGGGTATATGTCTGTGGCTCTACTTTTATTTATTTTTTAAAATAAAGTTATTATTTTATTTATTTATTTTTGGCTGCGTTGGGTCTTCGTTGCTGCACGTGGGCTTTCTCTAGTTGTGGCGAGTAGTGGGGGCTACTCTTCGCTGCGGTGCACAGGCTTCTCATTGTGATGGCTTCTCTTGTTGTGGAGCACAGGCTCTAGGCTTCAGTAGTTGTGGCACACAGGCTCAGTAGTTGTGGCTCACGGGCTCTACAGCGCAGGCTCGGTAGTTGTGGCACATGGGATTAGTTGCTCCGCGGTATGTGGGACCTTCCCGGACCAGGGATTGAACCCATGTCCCCTGCATTGGCAGATGGATTCTTAACCACTGTGCCACCAGGGAAGCCCTGTGGCTCTGCTTTTAAAGCCACGTACTTCTTCTGTGAGGGTGTTGGGATCAATTTTGCTAGATGTCCAGTTAAAGAAACAACACTCAACAGCTTTCCCATGAGTAATACTAAAATGTTATTTTTGCGATTGTCCAAGAAGACAATGCCCATCCTCGTGGTAATGAAAACTACAAATATACTCGCTACACAAGAGTTCCCAGGAACATCCTGGGCAGGACTCCTTAGATGGATGGGCCAGGGGACAAGACCAACACATACATCTCATCTGAGGTAGCACTAGGAAAAAATCTTGACACTTCAAGCCTAGAGCATTTTTTTTTTTAAGGGAGTTTCTGCTTTTCCCTTACCCACAAGCTTGCCTGGACTTTTCCTGAAGGAAAGTGGTTGGGGATAGATTTTGAGTGCCAAAATTTTGGTGAATGTATCAAAATAATGACACCTTGGACAGGCATGGGGTCACGTCCAGATGTTATTTCCAAATTGCACATTATTGAGGGGCATGTGACCTTTCAGTTTAGAATATGGGTGAGTGGCTGCAGATATAGTACCGACACCTGGGATCCAATATAAAACTCCAGTAAATCCAGTCTGACTCTTATAAGCCCTCATATATCAGAAGAAAGCCCAGGTTGTGGATTGTCTAACTTTGTTTCTCTCCTCTCTCCTTGTTAGGACGTTCTGTGGTTTCTTTGTTATCAACACACCTGGGGTAGGGATGGGGACCAAGAAAGGCCAGACTGCAGATGCTCAGCTCTGGCTGGAAGTGTTGTTCATCAATAGTGAATTATGAGGATGAGGAGGCTGGATCCAATGATTTAAGTCGAGCCCTTGCACTGCCCTCTGGACCTCAAGCCTGATCTGATACATGAGTTACAGCCAGCATCAGACAAGGGGTTTCAGAGGAAACGAGAGCTTTTGCTCTATCGCAGTGCACCTTGCCCTGCTCACTGTTGGATAACTCCTGCCCTTCTCTCTATCAGATCACGCTCTAGAGACCTGATGTGAGGGGCAAATACACATGGGCATAAAGCACTTAGTAAATGACCCATCCCTGAGGTAATAGCTTTATAACCCTAATGTCTCAAGCCAAAAACAATGAACCCCTTATTCCAGAAGTTGGGGTCTGAATGTAGCAAGTTCTATCAGGGAAAGGGTATAAATGACCAAGGAGGGAGTCCTTTAAGTCAGTGGTCCTCAACCTTTTTGGCACCAGGGACCGGTTTCATGGAAGACAATTTTTCCATGGACCTGGGGTGGGGGGGGATGGTTTCGGGATGATTCAAGTGCATTACATTTACTGTGCACTTTATTTCTATTACTGTTACATTGTAGCATATAATGAAATAAGTATACAACTCACCGTAATGCTGACAGGAGGCGGAGCTCAGGCGGTAACGGGGCGATGGGGAGCAGCTGTAAATACAGATCAAGCTTCGCTCGCTCACCGCCGCTCACCTCCTGCTGTGCGGCCCCGTTCCTAACAGGCCACGGACCGGTAGTGGTCTGTGGCCCGAGGGTCGGGGAGCCCCGCTTTAAGTCCTTGAAAACGGGCTACACGGATGGCAGCCTTCTCTCCTATGCCTGAGGTCAGCCTCGGCTGTTACTAACAATCACCAGGACAATCCAGCGTTAGTGCAAATCCCAGAAAGTCCTTGACTTCTGCAAGCATGTTTCTGTGTTTAGGCAATATTTTTCCCATCATCTTTTTTTACAGAAAGAAGCTTGGGATGCAACATAATAGATGGTGCAGTTGGTGTGCACAGAGCTAAGGGGAAAGGCCTCCACTGGAAGCAGTGGTTAAGCAAACAGACAGCTGGTTTCCTTCTTTATTCCATTTCCCTTGTCTTTTGTTCACTCTCGAGAGGTTGGTTCGAGCGTGTTTATACGTGTCTTGAGTAAGGTATTCAGGCAAAGGTGTGGGCAGAAAGGAAAGGAAAATGAAAGTGAAGTGATGAAAAGCTAATGGGGAGAATTTGGTAGGGAAGTTTTAATGATCACCACTCCAGGGGAACTATTTTTCTTTTAAAACTGTAACTGTTTCTCATAAACATTCAGCAATATAACTCCCTTTAAAAATGTTGATGCAAATTCCATTTAGGATAGCATCTAAAACAATAAAATACTTAGGAATAAGTTTCAAAAAAGAAGTGCAAGATTTGTATACTGAAAACTACAAAGATTGTTCAAAGAAGTTAAAGATGGAAATAAGGGGAAGGACATCTCATGTTCATGGATTGGAAGACTTACTATTAACATGGCAATAGTATCCAAAGTGACCTACTGATTCAAGGCAACCCCTATCAAAATCCCAGCTGTTTTTTTGCAGAAATTGACAAGCTGATCTCAAATTCCTTCATAAATGCAAGAGACCCAAAGTAGCGAAAACAATCTTAAAAAAAAAGAGTAAAGTTGGAGGACTCACACTTTCCTATTTCAAGATCTACTACATACCTACAATGATCAAGACTGTGTAGTACTCGTGTAAAAGTAACCATATAAATCCATGGAATAGAACGGAAAGTCCCAAAATAAACTCTTACTTTTATGGTCAATTGATTTTCAACAAGTGTGTCAAGACAATTCAATGGGGAAAGAATAGTCTTTACCACCACTAGTTTTGGGACAATTGGATATCTACATGCAAAAGAATGAAGCTGGACGCCTAACCCACACCATATGCAAAAATTAACTAAAAATGGAGCGAAACCATAAATCTAAGTGTTAAAATTATAGAACTCTTAGAAGCCCACATAGGTATAAATCTTTATGACCTTTGATTAGGCAGTGGTTTCTTATATATGACACCAATAGTATAAGCAATAAAAAAGAGAAAATAGATAAACTGGACATAATAAAAATTCATTAAAGAATCCCCCCAAAACTTTTGTCCGTCAAAGGACATCATGAAAAAAGTGAAAAGACACTCACAATGGGAGAAAACTTTTGCAAATCATACCTCTGATAAGGGACTTTGTCATGGACTGAATTGTGTTCTCCAATACTTCATATATTTTTAAAATTTTTATTTTAAAAAAAGCATAGTTGATTTACAATGTTGTGTTTAATTTGTGCTGTTCAGCAAGGTGACTCAGTTCTACATATATATACACTTTTTCTTATTCTTTTCAATTATGGTTTATCACAGGATATAGTTCCCTGTGATATACAGTAGGACCTTGTTGTTTATCCATCCTATATATAATAGTTTGCCTCTGCTAATCTCAAACTCCCACAAAAATTCGTATTTTGAAGCCCAAACCCCCAATGTGACTGTATTTGAGATGGGGCCTTTAAAGAGGTAATTAAGGTTAAATGAGATCAGAAGGGTGGGACCTAATCAAGCATGATTGATGTCTTCATAAGAAGAGGAAGAAACACCAGAGATGTGTATCCACAGAATAAAGGCCATGTGAGGACACTGTCTGCAAGGCAAGGAGAGAGGTCTCACCAGAAACCAAGCCGGCTGGCATCTTTATCTTGGACACCCAGCCTCCAGAACTGTGAGAAAATAAATTCCTATTGTTTAAGCCACCCATTTTATGGTATCCTGTTTTGGCCGCCTGAGCAGACTAAAACAGACTTCGACCTAGAGTATATAGAACGATTACAACTCAAATATAAAGACAGGGACTTCCCTGGCGGTCCAGTGGTTACGACTTCACCTTCCAATGCAGGGGGTGCGGTTTGATCCCTGGTTGGGGAGATAAGATCCCACATGCCTTGGGGCCAGAAAACCAAAACATAAAACAGAAGCAATATTGTAACAAATTCAATAAAGACTTAAAAAAAAAAAAAAGGTCCACATCAAAAAAAAAAAAAAGAAGAAATAAAAAGACAGCCTAGTTTAAAAATGGGCAATGGTTCTGAATAGATAGTTGTCTAAAGAAAATATACAAATGACCAAGAAGCACTTGAAAAGAGGCTCAACCTCATTAGCCATTAGGAAAATGTAAATCAAAACCAGGAGATACCACTTCACAATGACTAGGATAGCTACAATCAAAAAGACAATAAAATAGATAGCTAGTGGGGTAGTGAGGTGGATGGACCTAGAGTCTGTCATACAGAGTGAAGTAAGTCAGAAAGACAAATACCATATGCTAACACATATATAAGGAATATAAGAGAAAAAAAGGTCATGAAGAACCTAGGGGTAAGATGGGAATAAAGACACAGACCTACTAGAGAATGGACTTGAGGATATGGGGAGGGGGAAGGTTAAGCTGTGACAAAGTGAGAGAGTGGCATGGACATATATACACTACCAAACGTAAAATAGATAGCTAGTGGGAAGCAGCTGCATAGCACAGGGAGATCAGCTCGGTGCTTTGTGACCGCCTGGAGGGGTGGGATAGGGAGGGTGGGAGGGAGGGAGACGCAAGAGGGAGGAGATATGGAAACATATGTATATATATAACTGATTCACTTTGTTATAAAGCAGAAATTAACACACCATTGTAAAGCAATTATACTCCAATAAAGATGTTAAAAAAAAATAGATAGCTAGTGGGAAGCAGCCGCATTGCACAGGGAGATCAGCTCGGTGCTGTGTGACCACGAGGGGTGGGATAGGGATGGTGGGAGGGAGACGCAAGAGGGAGGAGATATGGGGATATATGTATACATATAGCTGATTCACTTTGTTATACAGCAGAAACTAACAAAACATTGTAAAGCAATTATACTCCAATAAACATGTTCAAAAGAAAAAGACAATAAGTGTTAGATGCAGAGAAACTGGAACCGTCATACACTGTTGGTGGAGATGTAAAATAATGCGGCTGAGCCGTCTGGCAGTTCCTGAAAAAGTTAAACAGTTTCCATTTGACCCAGCAATTCTACTCCTAGGTATGTACCAAGAGAACTGAAAACATATGTCCACGAAAAAAACTTGTACGTGAATGTGCTTAGAAGCACTATTCATGATAGCTAAAAAGGGGAAACAACCCAAATGTCCATAAACTGATGAATGGATAAACAAAATGTCCTCAATCCATATGATGGAATAACATCCAGCCATAGAAAGGAATGAAGTAGTGACACGTGCTGCAATGTGGATGAGTCTTGGAAACATCACGCTAATTGAAAGAAGCCAGACACAAAAGGCATCATATTGTATGATTCCATTTTTATGAAATGTCTGGAATAAGCAAATCTATAGAAAGCAGATTGGTGTTTGCCAGGGGCTGGGAGGAATGGGGAATGGGAATTACTCTAATGGGTACTGGTTTTCTTTTAGCATATCTGATTAAAATGTTCTGGAATTAGATAGCACTGAAGGTTGTACAACCTTGTGAATCTACTAAAAACCACTGGATTGTACGTTAAAAATTTTTTTTTGTTTTTGGCCACACCACACGGCATGTGGGATCTTAGTTCCCTGACCAGGGGTCGAACCTGTGCAGTGGAAGCATGGAGTCTTAACCACTGGACCCAGAGAAGTCCCTGGATTGTATACTTTTTTTAAAAATTTAATTTTATTTATTATTTTTTAATTTTTTGGCTGCATTGGGTCTTCGTTGCTGAGCGCGGGCTTTCCCTAGTTGCGGCGAGCAGGCTTCTCATTGCGGTGGCTTCTCTTTGCTGCGGAGCACGGGCTCTAGGCGCGCGGGCTTCAGTAGTTGTGGCTCATGAGCTCTACAGCTCAGGCTCAGTAGTTGTGGCACATGGGCTTAGTTGCTCCGTGGCATGTGGGATCTTCCTGGACCAGGGATCAAACCTGTGTCCCCTGCATTAGCAGGCAGATTCCTAACCACTGCACCACCAGGGAAGTCCCCTGGATTGTATACTTTTAAAATCATGTATGTATTTATTTGGCTGCGCCGGGTCTTAGTAGTGGCACGCGGGATCTTCGTTGCCGTGTGCAAGACCGAGTTCACTAACCAGGGATCCAACCCAGGCCCCCTGCATTGGGAGTGTGGAGTCTTAACCACTGGACCACTAGAGAAGTCTCTGGATTGTATACTTAAACAGGTAAATTTTATGATGTGTGAATTACATCTCATAAAGCTGTTATTAAAAAACTAAAAACATTTATGCAGACATATCAATTAAAGGAATTTTCAAAATGTCAATACGGCAGCCAACATGTTATTTTGTCCAGGTTAAAATACTTTGGAAAATCTCCAGGCCAGTTAATTTAATTTAATTTTTTTTTTTTTTTTTTGTGGTACGCGGGCCTCTCACTGTTGTGGCCTCTCCCGCTGCGGAGCACAGGCTCCGGATGCGCAGGCTCAGCGGCCGTGGCTCACGGGCCCAGCCGCTCCGCGGCATGCGGGATCCTCCCAGACCGGGGCATGAACCCGTGTCCCCTGCATCGGCAGGCGGACTCTCAACCACTGCACCGCCAGGGAAGCCCTCATTTTTGTTTTTGTTGTTGTTGTTTTTGTTTCCCTGGTCTTTCTCCCCCTTCCCTGTGAGTTCTGTAGGATGATGGTTCCTTCCCAGTTTTCTCCTTTGTCTAGAATTGCACCCAGAGGTGTGTTCTCAGCAAACAGCATGTGCTCCTCTTTCCCCTCCTCCATGCGTTCTGAAGAGGGCAGAGGTCAGAGGGCGGTGCTGGCCTATAAGGTCTGATGCTCACCTCCGTCTGCAGGCCTGAGCATGTGGCCCACTGCTCCTTTTTGTAGAGATTACATCACACGGTCTCAGCCTTCAAAGAACTCACATTCAGGGACTTCCCTGGTGGCGCAGTGGTTAAGAATCCGCCTGCCAACGCAGGAGACACAGTTTGATCCCTGGTTGGGGAAGATCGCACATGCTGTGGAGCAACTAAGCTTGTGCACCACAACTACTGAGCCCATGTGCCACAACTACTGAAGCACGCGCACCTAGAGCCTGTGCTCCACAACAAGAGAAGCCACCGCAATGAGAAGCCCGAGCACCGCAACGAAGAGTAGCCCCCGCTCGCCACAACTAGAGAAAGCCCATGCGCAGCAACGAGGACTCAACGTAGCCAAAAAAAAAAATACAAAAAAACAAACAAAAAGCCTTACATTCAGAGGCATGTAAAATCTGAATGATAACGTGCATTTGAGGACACAGGACTGAAGGCAGGGTGGATGCGAGACGTAGTTTTCAATGTGTATCCTTTTGTACTGTTCTTACCATGTGTTACGGATGGAAGTGTGTACCCCCAAAATTCATATGTTGAAGTCCTGACCCCTGCTACACCTCAGAATGGGACTGTATTTGGAGACAACACTTTTAAAGAGGTAATTAAGGTTAAATGACATCATATGGTTGGGCCCTAACCCAATATTACTGGCGTCCTTATGAGAAAAGGAAGGGACACCAGGGATGCGATCCCACAGGGAAGGGGCCGTTTGAGGACAGAGCGGGAAGGCGGCCACCTGCAAGTCAAGGGAGAAATCTCACCAGAAACCAAACTTCCAAGCACCTTGACCTTGGACTTCCAGCCCCAAAACCATGAGAAAAAAATTTATGTTGGTTAAGCTGAAACCGCACAACTCAGATTGTGACTTGAACCCATGGGCCGGGACTCAAACCTGGCCAGAACCCAGATTGGGACCTGAACCCACTGTCTTTTCATTGAGATCGCACACCTGGCCTCAGGACTTAATGAAGCTCAGGTTCTTTATGTTTCACTGCAGAAAGAATTCAGTGAGAGACAAAGTGATAGGGAAGAAGTGGATTTCTTTAGAGAGAGACACATGCCAGAGACAGAATGCGGTCTGTCTCAGAAGGCGAGAGTCCCTGAAATATGGGGTGGTTAGTTTTTATGGGCTGGGTAATTTCATAGGCTAGTGAGTGGGGGGATTATTCCAACTATTTCGGGGAAGGGGTGGGGATTTCCGGGAATTGGGCCACCGCCCACTTTCTGGCCTTTTATGGTCAGCCTCAGAACGGTCATGGCACCTGTGGGTGTGTCATTTAGCTAACGTATAATATTAGAGTGAGCGCACGGCGAGGCTCATAATCTACTGGAAGTCGAACCTTCCGCCATCTTGGACCTAGTTGGTTCTAACCAGTTTTTGCTGTATCCTCAAGGGCTATGTCATTGTTTTAAAGGTTGTGTTCTGACCCCTTCGCTCCTGTTTCAAAGCCACCCGTCTGTGGTATCTTGTTATGGCAGCCCTAGCAAAGCAGTACACTTTGTATGTTTTTTCGATCTTTGTTTATCCCATAAGAATAATTACGGTAATACAAAGGAACTTGCAATCTAATTCAAAAACACCATGCTATAGACTGAATGTTTCTGTTGCCCCCCACCCCCCTGTTCATATGTTGACACCTATTCCCCAATGTGTTGCTTTTAGGAGGTGGGGCTTTTGGGAGGTGAGCAGGTCATGAAGGTAGAGCCCTCATGAATGGGATTAGTGACCTTACAAAAGAGACCCCAGGAAACCCCCTTGCTCTTTCTGCCAAGTGAGAACACAGTGAAAAGACTGCCATCCACGAAGCAGGACTCCAATCCTCCACATCTGTAGGCATCATCATCTTGGACTGCCCAGCCTCCAGAGCTGTGAGAAATATGTTTCTGTTGTTAATTCGCCACCCAGTCTATGGTATTTTTGTTAGAGCAGCCCGAACAGACTGAGATACACGAAAAGATAATGAATGAACGAAATGAGGAAATACATTGTCAGTTAGCAGGTGAGTGGATGGAGGAATAGCCATCCCCTTCTCCTGCCCTCAAGCTCTCCCTCCTCCACAGGCCTTCCTCAGCCAGGCCTCCTGGCTCTGTCCACTCTGTGCTTTCCTCTCCCCGTCCTGCCTTTCAAAGTCCCAGCTCCAGGGGCACCTGCTTGGGGAAAAGCTTTTCCTACCAACCAGAGCATAATTTTGTTTTCCTCTAGACTCTAAGAGAAGTCGCTGCCTCCAAGCTTCATTTTGAAAAAGATTTTGTCTTAGTCCCATTTATTTTGTCATGTCTGTGAAGACTGGGCCCACCCTATGAGTCTAGAAGGCTCTCCCTGGAAATACTTGTTTTTGGTTGACTGAGTCTAGCAGTTACCTCCAATCAGAAGACCAAAGAAGATAAAACCCCATCAGTTCCATCTACTTAGTTGCTTTTAAAAGAAATGTTTTGATTTTTTTAAGTATGGGTTTGAAGGGCTCGTTCCAGGAATAGGAATTTTATTTTTTATCTATTTATTTTTCCCATATTAAATTTTAATAGATATTGCCAAATTGGTCTCCAAAGTGACGTCATCCATTTGTAATCTCACCAGCTATGTATGAGAGGACCTATATCCCTACACTTGACGTTGACACATGTGAATGTTTGCCAATCTGATGGGAATAAACATGTCAAGTTAATTTGCGTTTCACTTTTTTACTAATAAGTTGAGCGTCTTTTAACATGTGTCTTAATCCTTTATAATTTCAGAAGAGGAGCTTTTAAAATGTTTCTACAGGTTTCATTTTAGTCTTTGCTATAGTATAATTTTCCAAAAGGTAACCTCATTACTCTCATGCAAATATAAAATGAAAATGTCAAAGATTTAGTCAACTCAGTTAATGAGGGAACAATTAAGACGTTGTGACTAATCAGATGCTACAAGCATTTGCCAAACTCGGGCTATGTCGGCAATTTAATACATTGCTAGTTTGGATACAGAACTGGATAATGTCCAACAGGGCCATAAGCCTTTCAAAGGCTTTGGGGTTGTCTGTTCCATGGGAGAGAAATTAATTTGCATTTCCACTAGAGAAAAATCTACAAGTTAACCTCTGTTCCTATGGACTTATAAAACAAGGAAATGCCAAGGCTAGTGTGCTGAAAAGGAACGCCTGGTAATCTCTTTGGCTCATTTCCAAGCATCTAAAACAATGCCCAGTCCCTTGGGATAGGGTTTGGGTGCACTAACCTAAGAAATGGGAATCAGTGCTACCAGAAGTGCTTCCTTGGAGTTGCTAGGTGACAGGGAGGAATCTGTGGCTTTTGGTTGCCTATCTTCCCACGTTCTCAGCAATGGAAATAGATCATTTAAGGTTGGCTATTTGTCTTGGTAAACTGAGGAAATTATTGGCTTCAGCCATCAGGAATTAAATTAATCATTCCTATCTCTAAAGGTGATTTTCCTAAATTCATTCTACCCGTTCTCTAACTCCTGCTCATTCCTTAAAATTTAAAAAAACCTATATTTAACAGAATACATAATTTTATAAGACATATCTTTCTTTAAACTTACAACAACATCCCCCTATGCTCCATCCCCCCCACCCGTCATGGCTACTCCCCAGAGACAACCTCTTTCAACTCTTTTTGCACTTTCCTCTGCTATTTACATCCCTATTTTTAAATAATAGGCTTATACTGCTAATTCTTTATTTTTAATGTATATATTATCAATTCCCTTCCTATCATGAAAGATGAGAAGTTTTTCTACCCTTCCCTTTCCACGAAACTCAACACTGGCCCCACATCCTCCCACCACAGCCATATTATATTTCATTAAAATCAACACTCAGTGATAATGTTATTTTGATTAAATTAATACTAAAGTATAATATAAGCATGTTATTTTAATATATAATCAAGCATATATTAATCATATATATTATTATATACAATAATATAAGTATGTTATTTTAATTAATCACAGCCAAGCCATAATTATATATGATTACATCTCTCTCTTTGTAAAACTTAATCCCCCTTGTGTTAAACATTTCTTCATTTTAAAAATTAGCCTAAGGGGAAAAGGGGGGGTGGGAGGAATTGGGAGATTGGGATTGGCACATATACACTATTGATACTATGTATAACATAGATAACTAATGAGAACCTGCTGTATAGCACAGGGAACTCTACCTAACACACCATGATGACCTAAATGGGAAGGAAATCCAATAAAAAGGGGATATATGTATATGTATAGCTGATTCATTTTACTGCACAGTAGAAACTAACACAACATTGTAAAGCAACTATACTCCAAAAAAAATTAACTTTAAAAAATTGGCTTAGTTTTCTAGGTGTTCAATGTAAATTCTTTCTCAAACCCTCTGTCAGAGCCATCAAGCTCCTCTCAACCCAGTTCCTTTCAATCAAATGATGGTCCTTAGCTTCTTAAGTGTCCTGCTGCCTCGGGCTGCCTGCACCATGCAGGACTGCTGTGCTGGGACCACCTTGACCCTTGTCCGGAGAGTTCCCTTTGACTCCCCTCTCTTGAGTTTTCTACTTCCTGGCTCCCATTTCCTCCCTCTTTTCACAATTTTCAGTATTTCCTGATCAAGTATATGTGGCAAGCAAAGCTTTTGAAATATTTGAGCTTGTCTTTACTGGATTAACACACTATACTGGATTCATAGTTTGGCTGGGTATAATATTCCTAGTCTAAGATCATTCTCTCAGATTTCTGAAGGTCTTGTTCCACTGTCCTCCAGCTTCCAGCGTTGTGGTTGAGGAGTGTAATGTTGCTCTGATTCCTCCTCTTTTGTTTGTGATCTGTTTCTCGTCCTTGGAAGGTTTTAGGGTCTTATTTTTACCCTGGGTCCTCTGAAATAGCAGGATGATGTGCCTCAGCAAAGGTCTTTTTTTGCTTGTGGGGCTATACCCTTTAAATGGAATCCTTAAATTTTAGCTTTCATTGAAAGTGGGGCCTTGTTAACATCAATAGTGGTGATGAAGTGAAAGAGGGGGATTCGAAATGTAATCTAGTGAGTACCAATCAGAAATCATGCCAGGATAAGAGGAGGACCCCTACTCTTATTGGTCCAGTGGTGGATGAATATGCAAAGAAAACATTTTTAAGCCAAATCATGGGGACTCAGCAAGAACAGTATAATTTGTACCTTGGGAGGATTCTAGTTTACAGAGATTCTTCTAATTTATCAAAATCCTCTTTCTACTAAGAAGCTTATTCTTGAAATAGAAGGCAGAGTATGTATCAGATGTAGATCAGCAATCTTTCAGAGCTCATTAGAGTGTTTCAAGGCTTTGTCCTTTGATTTAATACTATTGTGGTGTAAATGAAAGGACCATCTATTTTGTGGGGGTTATTAGTATAGGTTCTCTGCCTCATGAAGAAATGAAACAAACCAGTTGCAAAGTAGGGAAAGAATCTGGAACAGGACATGGCTCCTTTGTACATTTCCTAACTGTGTAATTTTCATTGGCACACGTGCAGACTCACAAGCACTGCCATTTGATACAATGTCCCCGATTATAACTTTTTTTTGAAATGCAAAAAACGCTAAGAACATAAGATTTACTTTTCCCTCCCTCCCTAGTTCTCCTGTCTCTTTTGGCCTCATTCTTGTGCCTTAGTTTTCCAGGGAGAAGAGTCTGATCTGGTTGAGGCTGCATAGTCCCTACGAGGGGAATTTCTAAGGAGATGGACGTGAACTGTATTTGGTTGGACTCTTTCCAAACATGTTAACATTCTTTATGTAAGTACAGACATAGAGGGGAAAATGCAAGCAGAGGTTAGATGAACTGTCCTAGAGTCTAGAAGGGGATGCCAGGACCCTCCCGCTGCACCAGTCCCTGAAGAGGGTGCTTTTAATGGCTACATTCTTTTATTTTTTTTAAACTGCTGCTTTTATTTTATGTTATTTATTTATTTATTTTTTTGGCCGTGCAGCGCAGCATGAGGGATCTTAGTTCCCCGACCAGGGATCGAACCCAAGCCCCCTGCAGTGGAAGCATGGAGTCTTAACCCCTGGACCGCCAGTGAAGTAGTGATGGCTGTATTCTAACTAAGCCACAGATCCATAGAGTCCTGTGATCCTCGGAGGGCAGACAGTGGTTGTAGTGTTGGCAGTAACTTACCTTGAAAAAATATATATACATGTATATTTTAATCCTCACTCTAGATACAGCATCAGACACCCTAATGCTAAGCACAGATACACACTCCAGGGGTGGCTAGGGAGCATATAATCAAATGCCCACACTCCAGCTGTCTTTCTTTCTAATCCACAACAGAGAATTTGTTAACTGGTCCAATGGGTGTTAGAAAAGTGATTTTATTGTTGACATTCGTTTCGTTTGAGAGAGAGGTGGGCTAAAATTTAGCAAGCCCTTCACCTCTCATCCCTGGAACGGTGTCTAAGGCTTGAACTGAATGGTCCTATGTCCAACTTCTGACTCAGAGGATTCTGGTTGACTGATGCCAACCAGGGAATTACTTCTGGGACATGGTTGTGGTTTTGTCTTGACATTAACATATAATGCCAGGTGCGGTGAGACCTGAGACTTAGGGAGCTTAAAAAACACAGTGTAGGGGCTTCCCTGGTGGCGCAGTGGTTAAGAATCCGCCTGCCAATGCGGGGTACACGGGTTCGAGCTCTGGTCCGGGAAGATCCCACATGCCGCGGAGCAACTAAGCCCGTGGGCCACAATGACTGAGCCTGCGCTCTAGAGCCCGCGAGCCACAACTACTGAGCCCATGTGCCACAACTACTGAAGCCAGCGCGCCTAGAACCTGTGCTCTGCAACAACAGAAGCCACCGCAATGAGAAGCCCACGCACCGCAATGAAGAGTAGCCCTCACTCGCCACAACTAGAGAAAGCCCGCGCACAGCAACGAAGACCCAACACAGCCAAAAAATCTCAGGAAAAAAAAAAAAACCCAAAACAAGGTGTAGGACTATATTGGGCTTTCTTTTTATGTTCAATACATGTTTGCGTTTGGTCTGTGACTTGCTTCCATTCAAACAAATTACCTTTTGTGAAGTGTGTGGGGCTGGGGGTGGGGTGGGGGGACCCTCAGCCCTGACTTATCTCAAACCAGTGGTGGGTACTGACATTTACCAAAAAAGAATATACCAGTTACGTATGACCACACTGACTAAGGTCTGTTTTCAATAGTGGTTCATGTGGTTAGGTCATGATTTGTGACTTACTAACCTCCTTTCCTGGATTTAAAAGTGAAAAATGAGTCCAGTGGCCTCTGCTGTTCTATGCTGCCCTGTGCTTGAGAGAATGCCTTCACCACCTGAAAGCACCTTCAGAACTGCCGGCAGAGAAAAGAGATGTCGCACGTGTGGCCAGGGCCAGGGTGGGATTAACCCAGAGGTGATTATAACAGTTGCCATTTGGAGGATGTACGTGGGGCAAGCCCTGTGGTAGGTGTGAGACTTAGCTTACCTTATTTAGGCCTTGTAACATCTCAGTGAGACGTGCATATTCCAATCAAGAAATGGAAACCGTAAGAGGTTAAGGAACTTACCTGTGGTCTCATGGCTGGGAAATGGGGAAGCAGAATTTGGAATCCAGGTCTGCCTTCTTTGAAGCCCATGGAACGCGGGTGATGGATCTAATCTTCATCGAAAGTAATGGTAAGGAAAAAAAGTGATGTTACTCTTCTATGAATCAGACTGAAATCAACTAAGTGCACATTAACGGAGAAAGTGTTAGTTTGTGATTCAGAAAAGCCTAGGAACAAATGCTGGTTCTGCCACCCACCAGATGCGTGCTATTAGCAAGTACTAAAGTTTTCTATGGGCCTGAGTTTCCTCATCTGTAAAGTGGGACTCATTTTACTTTCTTTTCAAATGTATTGTGAAAAATGAGTGACATTGGAAATACAGCAAGCACTGTACTTAATGCATAGCGGTCCTCCTGTGTTCTTTCTCCCTTGGGGGAATGTCCCCTTGGTAAGACATGGAGGCAGATATTAAATTCATTCATCTTTGCATCCCAGGAATTTCAGACAGCGCTAGCCTGTTGAACATTCTCACTGAATGTTCTTTGACTTAACTGATCTAGAACGTATTCTGTGACTGACTGTGAGCAGGGCTTTGAGCCCACGGGGCAGAAGGCAGTGTTATAGGAATATGCGGACAAGCACAGGGGGGCTTTCACTGCATGTTAAGATCAAATGGGCAGTCAGGAGTGGAAATACAATCCATGCCCTAAAGGACAGGGCCACCCTTCACAGGATTCCTGATCCAAGAGGAAACAAAGTCGCGATTTGGAGAAGTCATAAAGCTAATATGTGAGCCGACAGCCAAGTCAAATAGGAGGACCGGAAGTACTGTTCAAAAGAAAACCAGGGGCTTCCCTGGTGGCGCAGTGGTTGAGAGTCCGCCTGCCGATGCAGGGGACGCGGGTTCGTGCCCCGGTCCGGGAAGATCCAACATGCCGTGGAGCGGCTGGGCCCGTGAGCCATGGCCGCTGAGCCTGTGCATCCGGAGCCTGTGCTCCTCAACGGGAGAGGCCACAACAGTGAGAGGCCCGCGTACCGCAAAAAAAAAAAAAAAAAAAGAAAACCAGTAATTTCACAAACATATATTGTTTAGGATTAAAAATTTTAAACTATTACATTTAGTATCTAATTGGAAACTAATGGAGGGTTATAGATAACAAAACTGACAATTTTATTAAGAATTAAATAGCATGGTTGTGAACAGAAACCAAACATGTTCTCTTAGGATTTCCTCAGCGCTTCAGGTCTAAGTCCTGAAATATTCAGTTTTTCATTTCCAATTCCTCTTTCGTTTTCAGTTTTTATCCATTGCACGTGTGAAGGGAAGATCAAGGGGCAAGAGAGGAGGTGAGAAGGAAACTGACATGGCAGTCTTGGCAGGGACATAGGAGTCAGGGCTGGGGGTCTAGAGAGGATTCCCAGCCCAGAGCCAACCCCAAGTAGAAGCAATGATGACACAGACGGACTTGTACATGCAGCTTCCCTCCACTCCCGGAGAAGAGGCTTTTAGTGTTTCTTAACAAACCTGTGGCCAATTTGGTCAGCCACCTGACAAAACCCTAGCTCTAACCGTAACCTGACCCTAAATCTAAGCAAATCGTGGTGATGAAGTTTTGATGAGTGGCATGCTTTCATTTCATTTTTTTTTTTTTTTTTTTTTGCGGTACGCGGGCCTCTCATTGTTGTGGCCTCTCCCGTTGCGGAGCACAGGCTCCGGACGCGCAGGCTCAGCGGCCATGGCTCACGGGCCCAGCCGCTCCGCGGCACGTGGGATCTTCCTGGACCGGGGCACGAACCCGTGTCCCCTGCATCGGCAGGCGGACTCCCAACCACTGCGCCACCAGGGAAGCCCGCATGCTTTCATTTCTTAATGCCCATCATTGCACAGCAGGGCACGCTTCTGTGCCGGTGTCCCCATGTTTTGTCAGATGGCCAGTCAGGGCGTAGCAGACGGCCACTGGGGTTTGGATGCTCTCAGAGCAGAGACATGTGTCAGAGACCAGGCCTGCATCTACAGATATGCTTTGCCAAGGGTGTTAGACTAAGGGACTAGCATCTTTTCTTAAGGCCAGGCAGTATATTTAGTGGGGTGTTTGTATCCTGTGTAGGGGAGCAAAAGTATCTTTGAAGTTCCTCTTGTCTTAACTTCTCTTTCCACTTTCCATATTTCTACTATAGGGAAATAATTTCAGCATCTAGCAATCATATCCCCCTTCTTCTCATTGCTAAAGTATAATTTTCAAAAAGTTAAAAGCATACCTCTTATTGCAAACATAAAACAAACACAGACCAACAATTTTATTCAACTCATTAATTAATGATGAAACCAGTAAGATGTTAAGACTAGTTCAAAGGAGAATTTGAAATAGGTACAGACGCAGATATTAGTGAAGAATGCTGAAGTGAATTTGCTAACATGCAAAACTGATTAATATCCTAGAGGGGGTATCTCTACGGACCGAAGTTTATTTGCATTGCTTTGGACAAGAATTGTTTGTATTACTATCCATTTTCTACATCTTTTTTTTTTTTTTTTTTTGCGGTACGCGAGCCTCTCACTGTTGTGGCCTCTCCCGTTGTGGAGCACAGGCTCCGGACGCACAGGCTCAGCGGCCATGGCTCACGGGCCCAGCCGCTCCGCGGCATGTGGGATCCTCCCGGACCGGGGCACAAACCCGTGTCCCCTGCATCGGCAGGCGGACTCTCAACCACTGCGCCACCAGGGAAGCCCTACACGTTATCTTTTAAAGTGTACAATTCAGTGGTTTTCAGTATCTTCACAATGTTAGGCCAGCATCACCCCATTTTCCAAAACATTTTCATCACTCCAAAGGAAACCCTGTACCCATAAAGCAGTTACTCTTAATTTCTCCCATTCATTCCTCCCCTCAGCCCATAGCAGCCACTAATCTACTTTCCATTTCTATGGATTTGCCTATTCCGGACATTTCATATAAATGGAATCATATAATACGTGCTTCTTCATGTCTGGTTTCCGTTTGGTATAGTGGGTTTCAAGATTCATCCATGTTGCATTGAGGCATATACCAGTACTTCATTCATGGCTGAATAATACTCTGTTGTTTGGATATAACGGATGTTGTGTACCTACTCATCAGTTGTTGGACATTTGGGTTGTTGCCACTTTTTAACTATTACGAGTAATGTTGCTATGAACCTTCACGTAAATTTTTGTGTGAACATAGGTTTTCTTTCTTTTTTAAAAATTATTTATTTATTTATTTATTGGCTGCGTTGGGTCTTAGTGGGCTCTTTGTTGTGGTGCGCAGGCTTCTCTCTAGTTGTGGTGTGTGGGCTCCAGAGCACGGGCTCAGTAGTTGTGGCGTGCGGGATTAGTAACACCCCGTGGCGTGTGGGATCTTAGTTCCCCAACCAGGGATTGAACTGGCGTCCCCTGCACTGCAAGACGGATTCTTAACTACTGGACCACCCAGGGAATCCAGAACATTGAAAACATCAATGTTTTCATTCTCTTGGGTATATATACCTAGGAGTAGAATTGCTGGGTCAATAGTAACTTCATGTTTAACTTTTTGAGGAACTTTCAAACTGTTTCTCAAAGTGGCTACACCATTTACATTTCCAACAGCAATGTGTGACAGTTCCAGTGTCACCAACGCTTGTTAGTGTCCATGTTTTTTCTTCTTTGAATTACAGCCATCCTCGTGAGTGCAATGCGGTATCTCATTGTAGCTTTGACGTGCATTTCCCTGATGGCTAATGATGGTGAGCATCTTTTCATGTGCTTATTGTCTATTTGCATATCTTCTTGGGAGAAATCTCTGGCTATTTTCTTTTAATATTCCAGTTCACCAATGCACTTTGTGTGATTTACTGTTATACCTATGTGTGGAGTTCTCAGTTTCAGGTATTGTATTGTTCCATTCTAGGATTTCTATTTGACCTCTGTGTGTGTGTGTGTGTGTGTGTGTGTGTGTACACACACACACACACATATATATATATATCTCCACTTCTTTGCTGAAATTCTCTATATTTTCGTTGCAATTCTTGAACTTATTATTTACATATATTCTACTCTGTATCTGGTAACTCCAATATCTGGCTATTTCATGAATTTGTTACTAACAGGTTTTGTTCTTTTCTCTTGATTTTTAGTCATGTGGTCTTGTTTCCTCTTATGCCTGGTAATGTATTGATGCTGAATATGGAGTATGAAAGACCATGGAAAAAAGTGAGTCTTTGGATGGTGTTATCATCTATTGGGAGAATTTACTTTTGCTCCTGGTGGGTCATTAAGGTTGGGGGAAGCATTTGAATCAGGCATTGGGATGCTTGTGGGCTTGGCAGGTCTAGGCTTTGTGAAGGCTTGTCTTCTTCTGGGTCTTCTCTACTCTGAGGAAGTAACGCTTTGGGGATCCTAACTCCAGTTTTTATCTCTCTGGCCCTGTAAATGTCCAGAAGGTGTGCTTGGCTTCTTAGTTGCCGAGCTGCCACTTGGAATCTGCAAATACTTAGAGGGGAAGAACTTGATCATATGTCTGGCTCACCTCCTCAGATTCTTGCCACCTCAAGTCCTTGCTGCCACAGTAGTTCTCTCATGACTTGAAGAAACAGATTTAAAAACAATACTTTGTCCAGCTTTTATGGTGGTTTTCGGCAGGAGGATTGGTCTTTAACTGCCATTACTAGAAGAAGTTTCCCATATTTCTCAATGTCTTGATGAAGATGCATGTTGTGGTTGTAGGGTGGTGGTCTTGATGGCCAGGGGTATGGTATGCTTGTGGGGTGTTGGTTGAGTAGGTTGCATATAATATATCAACTCAAACATTCTAATCTCCTAAGCCTTCAAACCCTTTCCTTAGTCTACAATATGCCAGAGAAGTTTTAGCATCTCATCCTCATTAAATTTAGGCCATTATTAAATCCAGGCTTCAATAAACCAAGGAATCAAACCTTAGAGCCACTCAGATGTGCTGAATATAACACACTACATGAGGAGTCCCGAGTGAGTGGATGTACGTTTGTAAATCTTGCTGGTTCCAACCTTACATGTCATCCCTCTTGGTGTAACACTGTAGATTCCATTCCCATACATGACCCTCAGCTTCCTCTCAATACACATGGGCAAGATATTCCAACTTCCTTGGTGTATAATCTACCTCCACCTCGTCCCCAGCAGACCTTGTGGTTTTCTTCTGGGCTCAGCTGGGAGTTTATTCTTGCTATGGGCCCGGAGTCAATGAGGTGCAGTGTGGGCAGGTTTTGAGAACGGGCATCCAGATGGGAGACAAAGGCCCCAGGTGAAAGGTCTTCTTGTGAGTGATTGCTAATTTCCTTAAACAGGGGAAGAGGGGCTGCTTCTGTAGGCAGGGGAGGCTTGGGGTTCGGGAGCTCAGCTTTTTAAAACAATTTAATAATATATTAGTATTGTTTGTTCAGCATCTCTAGAATCTACAATTATGTTTTTTATTTGCATTTATGAAGCTCTATTTTGAGTCTTCCCCCCCTCCCTCTTTCTTTCTCTTTCTATTGATCAGTCTTTCTAGAGAGGGTATTAATTTTTCAATATCCAACTTTTGGGTTTATCTGTTTTCTCTATTATTTATTTATTTATTTAGGCTATACCGGGTCTTAGTTGTGGCATGTTGGATCTTCATTGAGATCTTTATTGCAGCATGCAGGATCTTTACTTGTGGCATGTGGGATCTTTTAGTTGCGGCATGAGGACTACTTAGTTGCGTCATGTGAACTCTTAGTTGCGGCATGCACGCGGGATCTAGTTCCCTGACCAGGGATCGAACCCAGGCCCCCTGCATTGGGAGTGCAGAATCTTACCCACTGGACCACCATGGAAGTCCCTCTATTACACATTTGTTTTGATAAATTTTGTTGATAATGTTTTGGATAATTTTGTCAATATATGTTCTAATTCTGTTGTTCTCTGTCTCCTCTTCATTTCTTTGAGTTTCTGCATTCAACTTTTTAAAAAATTGATATAATTGACATAAAACGCTGTGTAAGCTTATGGTGGACAACATACTGATCTGATACATTTATACTGCAATATGGTGGCCATTGTAGCGTTAGCTAACACCTCTATGGCATCACATAATTATCACTTTGTCTGTGTCCACCCAAATATTCCCATCACAATCTATGGTCCTGCTCCTTCGTGGTCAATGTCCTAATCTTAGCAAGAGAATTTGCTGAGGTTGAACACTTAAACTTTGCAGTAAAGGGAAAAGAATCTGAAAGAGAATGGACATAACTATCTATCTGAATCACTGTGCTGTACACCTGAAACTAATACAATATCGTAAATCAACTATACTTCAGTAAACCACCCCCCCCAACTTTGCAACAACTTTGTAACCTGAACAATTATATTTAGGATCTGAGGATGACCCCTGTGTGATCTGCAGCTGTACCCTATAAAGGATTCTCTGAATGTCACCATATCTGTATATTGAGATTGAAATTTAAAACTTCATGCTTATTTAAAAAAAAAACTCTTCAGGGCAGTCAGAAACAGCCATCTCACTCTACACTCTTTGTAATTATCATCATTATCATAGCAATCAGTGTAACAGCAGCAACGGCCCTCCACGCCTTGTCCCCTATCTGCCCGTCACACTACCACCAGGGCTCGCTTGAGTAATCCTGTGGCCGCTATGTCGCAGATTAGCACACCCCTTTTGCTCCCAATGCATGCACAAATATGTGAGTAGCCCAGCCAGAATTCCATATTGAGGAACTGTGTGTGCTGGGGGCCTTCCTGGCGTCAGTCAAGGTCCTGGCAGGAAACAGAACCCAACTCAAGAGACCTGCTACTGAGCAGGCATGGGCAAGATTAGGAAGCCACCTGTATGAGTTTGCTAGGGCTGCCATAACAAAGTGCCACGAAGTACGTGGCTTAACAACAGACATTGTCTCACACTTCTGGAAATCCGAGATCAAGGTTGGTTCCTTCTGAGGGAAGGATCTGTTCCAGGCCTCTCTCCTAGCTTCTGGTAGTTCTTTGGCTTGTGATAGTCTAACTCCAATCTTCACATGTAATCTTCACATGCTGTTCTCCCTTTGTGCCTGTCTGTGTCCAAATTTCCCATTTTATAAGGACACCAGTCATACTGGATTAGGGTCCACCCTAACGAGCTCATTGTAACTTAATTACACCTTCAATGACCCCATTTCCAAATAAGGTCACATTCTGAGATACTAGGGATTAGGGCTTCAACGTATGAGTGTTTTGGGGGACACCCCTAACACCAACCTTGAGTGCCCAGAGATGAGTGACAGTGGGAAGCTGTTACCACCTGTGCTGGATACTCTCCACTGGCCCCTCCAGTTCCCCTCTCCAACCTTCACCTTGCCCTGTGCCCAGGAGCCCGATCTCTACAGACGGCATCACCTGGGCTCCCTTGCCTTTTGGCTTCTATTTGACTTGGCTAATGGGCACAGGCAGGAGTCTCGTGGGTGGGAGGAGAGAGAGGTCAGTGCACCATACCCCACAGGACCGTTCCCATCCTCTCCCAGCTGCTTTCATAGATCACTTTCCGTGATTTAATGTCATATAGTTTATATTTACTATTTGGCAGATGTTAAGAGCTTAATAATGTTTAAAATATGGGTGAGTGTATATGTGGATTGTTGCACTTCCAAGAACTTCTGTACACTTAGTAATAATAGCTGACATTTATTATGTGTGTTCTAAGCACTTGAATGTATTATACACTGGATAGTACCTATAAAGGAGGTGCTATGATTATCCCAATTTTAGAGCTGAGTAGACTGAGACTCCCTGAGTTTCCTATCTTGCCCAAGGTCAAGGTTGCACAGTGAACTAGTAGCAGGAATGGGATTTGATCTAGGGCAGTCTGTCCCTAGAGGTATGCCCTAAACCACAAAGACATATGTGCTGATCTGCTCACTAGACCTGCCCTCCCGACTTGACCTCGCGCCAAACACGTTCATTTTCCAAGCCCCAGTCAAACCACGGCTGTTCTGCGGGGTCTTCTCAGTCCCCTCCCAGAGGAACTGACCCTTCATTCTGTGCACCCCACTGTCCCCAGCATGACACCCACGACACTTTGTGCCTGCTTTCCTACCTGAGTCCTTCAGGGCAGGGAACCCTGTTCCACTCATGTCCGCAGTTCCAGGGCCTGGCAGCGCATCTGACCATCGGGGGTGGGTGCCGGCAACTATTCCTGGAAGGAATATTTTCTAGTCACCCCTGCCCACCCTGAGCGCTCTGCGGCACCCAAGTCCCCCTGAGAACAGCTGACTCCCTCCCTCAGTTGTGCTCAGGGGATATTTGTCCATGGCCTGCACTTCTGGACCACAGCTGCCCCTGCCCCCTGGGTGGGCGGTCCCGTTTGTCCTGGGCACAGGGCTCTTACCTGGCTTCTCACATACTGGGTCAGATATGGGTTTCTGATCCTCTACAAACAGATTCCTTGGCCTCCAGTGAAGCAGTTCTACTCAGTTCCCAGGAATCTTGTGAGAGCTTTACCTCAGTTTTGTCCTAATTAAGTCACATGTTGTCAGGGGTCCCTTTGTCAAAACCCGAGGGTCATGTTGGAGTTTCTTTCCCTCTCTTTCTAGGATGTTGGATTTAACTGCTTCCTTGAGGAGACGCCTCGGAGTCCCCCTCAGCTGTTCAAGGCCAGCGTCCATGTGTCTATTTCTACCACGCTTTGAGGAAATACTTTTAAAGCCCTACCTGCATATTCGCTATAGCTTTTCTTTACTATCACCTACTCCATACTTCCCAGCTTTTCAATTCTCTGAGAACCAGCGTGCCTGGTTTCGTTCCTGGGTAGGGGACCTGCAGGGGAGCCCTAATATCGGCATCTTCTGTGCTCACGAGGGGCGTCCGGTGTTGAGTTTGGTGTGAACCTTGCCGCAGGGTCCTACAACATCGCCGCTTCTTCAGCAGCTCCGAGGGATCCCTCGTGAGATCACGGAAAACGTACGCTCAGCGTTTAAAAAATTCGGAAAATAATTTTTAGCTTTTAACGCTGTTTTTTGGTTATTTGTAAAAACGTTTCTTGTTATTTTAAGTGCCGTGTTATTCCAAACACACGTTGGTTTCCTGGGGTGCATTCTGTCCCCCCTAAGATAAATGCCCTAGCTCGGCAAACTGCAGCTGGGACAACAAGATGTCTTTTTCACCATCGCCTCCTCTTCCTCCTGCTGCTGTCCGGGCTGTCTCCCCGCAGGGGCGTTGGAGAGAAGAGGGGCCGCGGCGCCCCCCGCGAGCGTAGGGGGAGAGGCGGGGAGCCCGGCAGCCGGGATTGGACTTCCTCCCTCCACTCCGGAACTGCGCTGGAGCCGCTGGGACTCGGAAACCCTGGCGGCGCCGCAGGAGCCGGCGGGGTGGGCGGGGCGCGGCCGGTGGGCGGGGAGAAGCGACCGTGGGCGGGGCCGGGGCGGGGCCTGCGCGCTGGCTGCGCGGGCCGCGAGGGGCGAGCTGCGCCCGCCGCGCTCCCCGGACTCACGAGCGCAGGGCGCCGGCTGGCTGCGCTCCCCTCCGCCGCCGCCGCCTCCTCCTCCTCCCGAGTGGGCTCGGCCCGGCGGCCAGGGCGATGTGAGCCGGGGCCCGCGGGCGCGGCCGGACCTCCGCGATGTGGCTCAAGCCCGAGGAGGTGTTGCTGAAGAACGCCTTGAAGCTCTGGGTGACTCAGAAGAGCAGCTGCTACTTCATCCTGCAGCGGCGCCGTGGCCACGGCGAGGGGGGCGGCCGGCTCACGGGTAAGGGGCGCGCCGGGGCGGGTGGGCGCAACGGCCGGGCCCGGACCTCGCTCCCCGCCAGGCCCGCGGCCCCAGTCCGGGGCTGCGGCGCAGGTGGCGGTTTTGTGGGAGACGCCGGGCCGGCCCTGCCTCGGGCTTGTTTTCCTTTCTCCTGCCTCTCTCCTGCAAGCTCCCGTCGAGGTGGTGGCAGAAGGGACTTGCGGGCTCGTGCATTTTCCCGGGCGGGGCAGGTGCCTTCGCCGCCTGGCCCGGTGACCGCCCGGAGGCCAGGCTTGGCTCGGGAAGCGAAGGAGAGACGCCGGCTGGAGCGAGGGCCGCCCGGGGAGGAGCGGGGCCGTCGTGCGGGGCCAGGTGACAGCGGGTGCGCCCCGGCCATCTGGACGCGCCCGAGGCTCCAGGTGGTGTCGCGGCTGGGGACACACGGCCGGCCCACGGTGGGGCGCAGCTCGGGAGGCTCTGGCAATCCGGGACTGTCGGGCGGGTGAACGGGGCGGGCCGGGCGGGCCTGGGACGGTCTCCACGCCCGGAGGAGGAACGCAGGTGGTACGAATCACGAGCTCGTGATCTTAATAGCAGAACTGAGCAGGTCAGTTCCCCGCCCCCATCCCTTCACTTTCCTCCTAGGAATGAAAGGAGGAAAAAAACTCAGGCTTGTAAAATTTATTTTTTAAAAAAACATTTTTTTCCTCTAAAAGTTATGGTCTAAAACTCCTTGAAAATCAGGCCTTTGGATAACTTGCATTAGCTGCGACACCTGTTTAAAAGGTCAACAGAGGAACAATATGAGGCTTTTCCAGTTGTATCTAGGGAAGCTATATGGAATTTCAGATTTTGGAGTCTGAAATAAGAGGGACTTTAGATCTTCCCATTTTGTCCCTCCTTATGCCAAGGAGGAGACCAGGGCGGGGGAGAGGGCAGTCAAGGGGACGAGCTTGGATCCCTGGGCCCATTGTTGGTGACTGCTGCCTGTTTATTCTGGGGGAGGCCCTCCTGGAGTAAAGGCTACTGGGAAATGCGATTCATACGTCCTGAAAGGGCAGAACCAGGGCATTACCCTTCCCACACTTTAGGCCGGGGAGGCCGGAAAGCAGGCAGTTGGATTCGGTAGGGAGGGTAGACTTCACTGAGCCTCAAGGAGTCAGCCGGAGTTGGTGGGATTTCTGGATGGAAGGGGCAGTGGGGTGACCTGTGGTCGTGGTGGGCAGCAGGTGGGCCTGCTCTGCGAGCTCTGTGAAGCTCTGAGTGGGGGAGTTAGTGTAGGAGGTTGGGTGGGCCTCCTGGGCCCCTGGGCAGCACAGTGACACTTAGTGCCTGGGTTCTCGGGAAACGGAGGCTGGTGGCGCCCTGTGGGGCTCATCAGAGGCGAAGAGGCCAGAGGAGGGGTTCATCTCCCCAGTCCTTTGAAGGCTGTGTATCTTAATCATTGGTGCGTTAAACACAGCACCTGGGCTATAAATGGTCTCCTTTAGTAGAGGGTGAGGACAGGGCTTGAAGATTTGTGACACAGCAAACATAGGAACGTCGGTCCAGCAAACGTTCATTGACTTAGTTCGGCGCACACTGACTGTGGGATGCTCCTCCTGTGGCTACTTTGGGAAGGACTTCAGGTTATTCACCATCCAGCAGGGGAGGTGGGTCCAGACCTGGAGGGCAAAGCCTCAGATCCCGTGCCTGATGGAGGTTCAGGATGCCTTCCCTGCTGGAGAGCCTGCTTTGAGGTCCAGTCTGTCTGAGATGAACTCAAAATGATGCTCTCACTCCTGCTGCATTCCAAAATCAAGCAGGGCTGTAGCGCCTGTGCCTTTGGGCTTTACTTTGGTTTGGGTTTGCTGTGAGTATGCACAATTTTCTTATTCTTTATTTATTTTTTTAATTTATTTTTTGGCTGTGTTGGGTCTTCGTTGCTGTGCCCAGGCTTTCTCTAGTTGCGGTGAACGGGGGCTTCTCCTTGCAGTGGCTTCTCTTGTTGCGGAGCACGGGCTCTAGGCACATGCGCTCAGTAGTTGTGGCTCGCGGGCTCTAGAGCGCAGTCTCAGTAGTTGTGGCGCACGGGCTTAATTGCTCCACGGCATGTGGGATCTTCCCGGACCAGGACTTGAACCTGTGTCCCCTGCATTGGCAGGCTGATTCTTAACCACTGCACCACCAGGGAAGCCCCCAATTTTCTTATTCTTGAAGGCAGTAAGATTGGCCAAAAAAGGGAGGAAAATTCCCCACAAAAAGACCCCTGGCACTTTGCTTTATTTCTTGGAGACTCAGAACCTCCTGGTGATTGTGAAAGGGTGGCATCCCCTACGGCAGCTGAACACTCCGCCTTTGGACATTTAGCCGGGGAGCCAGTGGCTGTACCAGTTAGGCAACCCTGTTACCACATCCTCCGATGGCTGGTCTTACTGGGGCTCTTACGAATGTTGTAAAATCAAAACACGTGACACAGAGGCCAGCTCCATGTTGGTGGCGGTTGTCAGAAAACATAGAATTCTAATTCGTCAGATATTTAGCAATTTATTTCAAAGATTTAAAGCTTAAACTGAGTTTATCTCTGAAATCAATGGGTGTGCATTCTGACTGGTTTTAGGCTTTTCTTTGGAGAGAAGCGAGTAGAGGATGATTAAGAGGGCTGGAGATAAAATGTAAAGGAGCAGTAAAAGGAAGTGTCTCTTCTTGTATTGCGATGCTGAGTTTGAGATTAGGTAGTAGGGGCTTAAAAATGGGAGGTCTCCATTGGTGTTTAAAGTAATCTGACATGTTGAAAACTTGCCCACCCTCAGAAATAGAAGACTTTGTTTCATTGGAGGATTGTAGTTCGTCCTCCTGCTTACACACACACACACACACTCCCTATACACATCTCCAGGTTTATTTTCTCCACAGCCCTTTCTAATATACAAAATATTTATTTTGTTCATTGTTTCCCTTACTAAATTGTCTGGTCCATGAGGGCAGGTATTTTACCTGTGATGGTGCCTAGCCCTGCGTATATGCTCAGTTAACATTTGTAGGATGAATAGATGGTTGAGTCCATGCATGAATGATGGAGCCTACTTTTTTTTTTCTCAAAAGTTGGTTGGGTGTGGAGGCCCAGCTTTCAGACTGAGCTGATCACATGGGCCAGGAAACATGCCCTCTCTCTCCTCGGCTTCCTGTGTACCTGCAGGCTGACCCACCCAAAAGCTGGAGAGAGTGGGTGGGAATTGAAACCTCCTGTCTATTTTTGTAGCTTCTCCTTTGAGGGCAAAGGAGCGGGGCACCAGCCTCTCAGGTGGCTTCAATTACCAGCCCCAGGGACCCGCTTCGAGAAGGAGATCCTGGGCTGGGGAGGGGGCAGGTGGTGGTGGAAGGCAGTGACCTTCGCTTCCAGTGTGAACATGGTGTGGCTGAACACAGTATTGTAAGATGTTTCCACAACTCCCCTGACACAGTGATTTTTGCTGCCCTGGAAGGGAGGAAGTGAAGTTATACAGTGTTCCCTTGGATACGGTCTCCAGCCTGCGGGAATATTTCTTATAAAAGTGCAGCTCTGGGAGAACAGAGTGGGAGCAATTAGCCTTTGGGAGGTGGTGGGCAGAAGGACACCCAGCATCACTGCCCACCCCCACCCCCCGCCCCCAGGGGTCTCTGATGCACTTAAAATGAGCAGCATGAATGAAACTTTAAAGACCGATGGGCTTCCCTGGTGGTGCAGTGGTTAAGAATCCGCCTGCCAATGCAGGGGACACAGGTTCGGGCCCTGGTCCAGGAAGATCTCACCTGCGCAGAGCAACTAAGCCTGTGCGCCACAACTACTGAGCCTGCGCTCTAGAGCCCGCGAGCCGTGTGCACCACAAATACTGAAGCCCACGCGCCTAGAGCCCGTGCTCCGCAACAAGAGAAGCCACTGCAGTGAGAAGCCCCCGCTCACCACAACTAGAGAAAGCCCATGCACAGCAACGAAGACCCAATGCAGCTAAAAATAAATTAACAACAACAACAAAAATAAAGACCGAATATCACCACCCAGATGTGCCCCTCTGAAGGATTTTATTTATTTTTCAGTGTTTTATTACGCACATTCCTGTATAATCTTGCAGTTCTTTCCCCAAAGAGGCTGGCAGTTTAAAAGTTATAATTTGAATCATATATTGATGTTTTCTACTTTTCAGAGTGTTTCTCTTTGGCCCCTGTTCCTGTCACCGCATTTGTAACAGTTATGGGGTAACCGATTTCCTAACGGGGTCAAGGGAGGAAGTATGGAGTGGGAGTGGAAAATATGGGCTTTGGAGTCAAGATAAGTTTGTTGGGTACAGATCTGGGCCAGTTTATTTGGCTTCTTTGAGCCTTCGTTATAACTCTGCCTTAAGGCACGAACAAAAACTAACTTTAGAGTGTTAGAAGCTGTTTTCCACCATGGCTACCCCATCTTACTTTCCCATCAGCAATGCACAAGGCTTCCGATTATAATAAGGGTTAGAATGAAAATAAACAACATACATGAAGGGCTTAGTTGTGCTCGTCACCTGGTAGGTTTGAAGAAAAGCAAAGCAAAGTAACATTTAAAAAAACCGAAGAACAAGAGCGCTTCTTAGAACAGAAGTGTCGTAAAATAGTTTGCATAGTAGTGAAGGATGTAAGCGACGTTTATCTATTAGCGCAGGATTTACTAAGTGTAATTAGAAGATTAAATATTTAAATAGCAATTTGTGCCAGCAGGACTTGGATACAGGGGGTCTTTGACCACATTAAATCCTAGTAAATAAAGGAAACTGAGTGTGAGTGGCCGGCTGTACCCAGGGTGAATCGTCTCCTGCCTTGGGAACAGTGTCCCCGTGACTGGGGGAGTTTCATCTAGGGATTCCCGTGGGGCTCCCAGAGCTTGCTCAGAATGACTCTGCCATGGCTGGAATGGTGAAGCCCAGCACCAGTGTGGCCTTTCATGTAGCCCGCCTGACGTCAGCTGAGTCCTGCTCAGGTAGCTGAGGTTGGTGGTGGATTTCGTCCCCGCCACCAGCAAAACCCCTTTGGCTCAACAGGGCAGCCGTTGCATTGTGCAGACTCCCCACATATTGGCTCTAGAGTCTTCCATACTTCGGTCTTGTTTTCCAGAAGCACAACAAGGAAGAAATCACAAACAGCAGAAGTACTTTGATTCCAGGAGCATAAATCAGAAGGTTTATATAAGTAAAGTTACTGGTGTTATCTCTAAGGGCTGATAAGCCATTAACAAAAGCCTTGGGGTTCCCAACAGATGCATTTAATGAGAACATAATAAGGGCCATGCATTTGTAATTAGATAATCAAACAAGGCCTGGGCTGTGTCACTCCAGGAAATAATATGAGGTACAAATGTGTGGGTAGTTTCAGCCTAATTGGGGCTCTTTAGGAAGAGCTGGAAATGATTGGGAGGCTTGGAACATTTAAAGAATTCATCTACTTGAGCCATATTCTGGCAGCATTGGATCAAGGAGGGATTTATTTAAAATGAAAGTAGTAAATCTGATCATATTTCCAGCACAGGTTTTTTTCCCCCTTATTTTGTAAAGCTTTAGTCAATTGCATTCAAAAGCAGCCCTGAACATATTTTCACGGCTCCTGGGGTCTCGCGTGAGCTACCCCTGCACCACCTCTAAGGCTCTTTCTCCTCTGCCTTCTGCTCTCAAGCAAAGACCCTCCAGTGTCGGTCACTTTCCTCTCCTGGGCCTTCACGGGCTGTTCCCTCTGCCTGGGGTGCTCACACCTCCCCTTCCCGTCTCAGCCTAAGCTTCCGTGCTTGGACATGGACCCTGCTGCCCCCATCCTCTTGTCCCACCCTCTACTTTTCCTTTATAACACTGACCACTGTTGGTTGTGATGTGGCTCTTTGTGGCTTTATCTGTTTCGAGCAAACCAGACCTTGAGCTCCAGAAGGGAGGTCCCAGGTCTGCGTCCCTCCCCACTCTGCCGCCTGCGCTGGAATCCTTGCTGTCACTGTGGCTGGAGCGCTGTTGATATGTATTTAGTGAATACACGGACGCCCACGTAGAATTGATAGCTGTGAGCCTTTGAGGTGGAGAAGTGTTTCGTGTGATCCTGAAAATGGAAGTTACGAAGAAAACAGGAATAAATAATACAGAGGGTTGTTATTGTCATTTCACACACCCGCCCTATGTGCTTGTAAGGATTAGTGGTTGTTTGTCAGCTGCGCCAGCCCAGCTGTTAGAACTCCCTGTTGGTAACCTTTATGGAAATGATCCTGTACAGACCCAGAATGATTTTCCCAGCACATCACCAGCCAACTTACACAGCTCTACGAATCTGAGTCATTAATATTCTTGAACATTTGGTGGGTGTGTTGTAACCATTAGATTTTATTATTTTTCTGCTTCCTTTTTTTTTTAACTTTAAAAAAAGGGAAAGAGAAATCAACAACAAAATAAACAGCCCCCAGTAAGGTCTCCTTAGGAAAAAGTACTGTGTGATTGGTTTTATTCTGAATAAATACTTACTAGTAGAGAATGGATATTCAAATATAATGGGATGATAGTTTGCCTGAAGTTTTAAATTATGAAATCTTGTGGGCATTAATATCCTGAATTATGTGTTAATACTCCCTTGCTTTTATTTATAGTTTTTTTTAAAATTTTTTAAAATTTTTTATTTTTTTTGCTGTACGTGGGCCTCTCACTGTTGTGGCCTCTCCCGTTGCGGAGCACAGGCTCCGGACGCGCAGGCTCAGCAGCCATGGCTCACGGGCCCAGCTGCTCCGCGGCATGTGGGATCCTCCCAGACCGGGGTACGAACCCGTGTCCCCTGCATCGGCAGGCGGACTCTCAACCACTGCGCCACCAGGGAAGCCCTATTTATAGTTTTGACACATTTATATGTATCCCTAATCAACACATTGTTTAGTTTTGTATGTTTTTTTCTTAAACTCTTTACAAGGGGATCACACTTTATGTATTTTTTCCGAAGCTTATTTTTCTGCCCCCCTCCCCCATTATAGTTCCAGTTTTATATGTATAATTATGTTTCTCTAACATTGAACCATGCTGATGCATGTAACCATGTTTATTTCTTTTCATTGCTGGGTAGTGACCCATTGAATGAATATACCATTGTTGATTGATTTATTCGTTCATTCTCCTGTCAGTTGATATTTGGGTTTCTAGTTGCTGTTGTTTTGCTATTACAAATAGTGCTGCTGTGAACATGGTCAGAGATGTTACTTTTGGCCAATCTAGTAGGTATTAAAATAGTATTTGAGAACCAGCGAGATGGTGTTTCCCTCATAGGGATAAGAATCTTTTTATATGTTTATTAAGTATTTGTTTTGCCTTTTGAGAAAGGTTTGTGTCTTTTTCTTATCTTAGGAGCTGTGTGTGTGTCTTTGTATGTGTGCATGCACGTGTGTCTATGTGTTCTGTATTCTTTTTCTATTATATGTATTGAAAAATCTCACTCCATGCTTGGGCTTTGTATTTTTGTTGTGGGTCTTTTTCTTTTTTTTTTTTTTTTTGCGGTACGCGGGCCTCTCACTGTTGTGGCCTCCCCCGTTGCGGAGCACAGGCTCCGGGCGCGCAGGCTCAGCGGCCATGGCTCACGGGCCCAGCTGCTCCGCGGCATGTGGGATCTTCCTGGACCGGGCACGAACCCGTGTCCCCTGCATCGGCAGGCGGACTCTCAGCCACTGCGCCACCAGGGAAGCCCTGTTGTGGGTCTTTTAAAGGACCAAATTCTTAATTTTCATGCAGCCAGATGTACCATTCTTGTCCTCTAATAGTTTGTGCTTTTTGTTACTTGTTTAAGAAGAAATCTGTAGAAGGGAATCTCTGTGATGATGGTGAAGGGAGAGCCTTAAATGAGAGTCTGGTCCTCAGTCCAGATAGGAGCAGGGCGGAGGATCCAGGACAACTCCTAGGAGAAGAGAAACTGATAGAGCAGGGATACGCCTGCACTCGCACGTGTTGGAGGAACATGCGCTCACCAGGGGAGAGCTTGTGGATGAATTCTTGACACATAGAAAGCTGAATGAGCCAGGAATTCCAGGACAGTTGTCAGCTCCAGGGAACATGAAAAGCTGTGTAGGTTAGGAAAGGTTTCATCCTTTTACTACAAAGCTCAGCTTGCACTAATGTTTACATCGTTACAATAATGTAAATATCGACTCCGGGTCTAACCCAGGCTGTTGCCTAATTGAGGAGTGAGTGGCAGGTGGGGTTGCTGAGTGAACGGGGGGATACATCCTCCACTTCTGGAAGTTGCCAGCCGATGCCCGTATGGAAAATTGAAGAAGTAGTCGTACCAGCATGTTCCCGGAGAAGTGCAGGTAAATGGGGAAAAAAACTAGTAAAGAGCTGGGAGTGGTTGCCCTCGGGGAGCCGGGAAGTGGGAGCAGGAAGGGGCTGCTGGGTTTCTCATGGGCCTTGTCCAGTTAGATGCTCCTTTCCATGCACATGTAAACTGGATAAAATACAGAATGCAAACTTTGGGAGAGCTTGGCATTTTTTCTGGGTAACGGGAATCCCGTGGGTAACGGGGTCAGGAGAGGCATTGAAGCAGTCGTATTAGTGCCTCATGGCCGTGATTCCTGAACTGCCCTGCTTCACATATTTGTCCTCTCAGTAAACTATATTTAGCCTTCAAAGTGTCTCAAATATGTGGGGTATGTCAGTTTCACCTATTTTCAGAAATGCATCTACTCTAACCACAGGTACTTTTATTTGAAATTAAAATATATTCTGGGTGATTGTTTTCCTCCAGAGAAGAAATCATACATTATAATACATTTATAATTTTTGTCCCTTTCCTATAGGTAGGGCACTATAACTGGATCCCATTCCTTCTGGGGTCTCAGTTCCTTAACCTGCAAAACAGTGATAATATAACAACAACAGCAGTTTTTGCTTTGTGGAAGTGTTTATATTTCCAACTGTTATATTTTATAGACACGTTGGCAAAATCCACTTAATTATTTGTATGTAAAGAAGAAGAAAAAGCCCAAAGAATATTGCATCCAACAATGCCAGGCCCTTTGTTCTCATGAAGCGTATGGTCTGGAGGGGGCAAGGTGCTTGTGGTTGGTGGGGGGCAGTATTAAACCATGAAATACAGAATTATCAATGGTGGTAAGTATAGGGGGTGTGAGAGGGAATAACACGGAAGCTAATTTAGCTTGAGGTGTCAGGGAGCATTTCTCTGAGGACCTGTGATCTCAGCTGAGACCTGCAGGGTGTATAGGATGGTGCTAGCCTGCTGCAGAGTGAGAGAAAGAGCCTTCTGCGTGGAAGAAACAGCATGTGCAAAAGCCCTGTGGCCTCTGAGAGCCTGCTTTGGATAAGTTAGCTTTGACGGGCTGTGAGCTGTCCAGTAAGGCCTGGACAGAGGAGGAAACCACAGAGGGGGGTGAGGAGTGGCTGGGGAGGGGAGCAAATCAGCAGAGTGGATTTTTCTAGAAGGCAAGAGAAGAGTATATTTAAGAAGGAGGGAGGGAAGAGGGATCATCTCTGCAACGTCATGTGGAACAGGCTTGTAAGACGTTGGCAGCCTCAGCGAGAGCAGTTTGGGTGCCGGTTGGCGTGGCGTAGGGGTGGGCTGGAGGCTGCTGGTGGGTGGTGAGGAAGTAGGGACCGCGTGTGGGTACAGCTTGGTCAAGGTGGAGTTTGGTTGGTTTTTGTTGTTGTCACTGTTACAAATTTATTATTTGTCAACAGAGTGTCTGCTGAATGATGGATCTGTAGGTATTGTGGGCTTGCGGAAGGGCAGCTGGGCCTCGAGATGGGCAGTGGGTAGAATTTGAAGAGGTCAAGGAAGTAGGTAAGGCATCCAGGGGAGGGAGACCTCAGGAGCATTTCCCAAGGAATTTTGTTTTGGAAATGAGGTTATGTGCTCAGGACTGAACAACAACAAAAATGCCTCAAAGGATCTGTAACTGACGACCAAGAGAATTTAACTAATTTCGATGGAACCCAAGGATGCTGGCTTAGCCCTGGACAGTGATTGCTTCACCTGGCAAAAGAAACCCTTTGAGGAGACCGTGGCAACTTACAAAATTGAGTAACGTTACTTGTTTGGCATTTGGTGCCACGCCCCTTGTACCCTCTTGTCGGGGGTAAGTGCTGGTGGGAATCTGATCTGGCTTCACTAAGTGTTTTGACCAGACTTTATTTCTCAGATTCATAAAGCTAAATAGTCTTGTTGTAAATCATGTTATCAGGATTCAAAAAATAGAATTTATTGCTAGATGGAAAATGCAGATTATTTCAGTGAACTACAAAGGCTCCCCAGGAAGTTTGGCTGCCCTGAATGATTGAGTCCATCTAACAGGGTTCTGAATTGTGGCCCAATGATGGGATGTAGGAATGTTTTCATGAGGAAATTTGGTAACATTTTAAAAATGGGATGGGCCTAGTGATGCAAGGTGTGGAAGGAACCTCTGGAGTTTCTCACTTGAGAAGCAGTATTTACATGACAGAAACTCTTCGTTTAAAAAAAAAAAAAAGGCAGAAAAGGTTAGTGCCCCTTAGAGATTAGATATTTCATCTGCTACAGGAGCAGAGAGCCAAGGTGGGTTCTGAGTTTCTGTTATGTTGCTGTTTTGCTGTTATAATTAAAAACAAATGTAAAATGTAAGCAAGGCCTTAAGATTACTTTCAGAATAGATAGCTCATGATCTTGCATCTGTCAAGGATTCAGTCACAGCAAGGATTTGGCTGGAGAGACTAGATTTGGGTAAACCCAGTGTAACAAAACAGTGTGTGTGTGTGTGTGTGTGTGTGTGTGTGTGTGTGTGTGTGTGTGTGTGTGTGTGTGTGTGTACACATACGTGTGCCTGTGTTTTTCATCCGCATATAATAGAGCTGTCTCTCAGTGTGGGGATTAGGTTCCGAAATCAACATGAAGGACAGAAATTGCTTGCGGTTAAACTTACCCTGAAACCAGCAGCGTCACCTGTCTTGGTAATCTGCTCCTGGTACCAGGAGTTTCTGCGAGGTGGAGGCCTCAGTGGAGCTGGGAGATTCCAGCCCCCCTGGGGCTCACACCAGCGCATGTGTTCCTGGAGTTGTGGGCTGTCCAGGTGAATTTATTGTCCCCTCTGTGTTTTGGTCCACGTTTTGCCTCTCACTGTTTTTTTTTTTTTTTTTTTTTGCGGTTGAATTTGGTAAATTAGAGTGAGATGCATGTCTGCTGTACCACCACTTGCTGGTTGAAGTCAAGTTCCTGAGCCAGCTCTGTGGCCAGGTGAGGCTGATAAGAGATGGCGCTGCAGCGTAGTGTATTAACCTGGGAGTTGCTGTTAGGTGAGGTTGATGGTGGTGTGTCCGAGGGCTACAGTTCTGAAGTCTGATGCTCAGGTGGCTTTGCTGTGAAAAGGTCTGCATTAAGCGGGTGTTGTTTTGTCTTTCAGTCTCTTGCTTGTCTTCATTTATCCAAATAAAACATTGAGATTTGAGGAGGAGAGAGGTTGGAAAGCCTCTTGTGGAACTGCAAGGTTTTCTTTGATGGGATGTGTGTCCCACTGTAAGAGCTGCTTTCCTTTTTTGGTTTTTAACTTTCTGCATGACCTGGAAGGCTGGATTTGAGCACTGTATATTAAGAGCCAAAAGTTAGGTTAGAGTCGTATAATGGTAAGCGTGTTTACTTTTTTTGAATTAAAATCTACAGAAACCCACACTGTAGGCCTGAAATCCTACTAAGACTCAAGACCATAGGCTCCATAGGTGAGCATCCCTTTATAGCAGAAAGATCATTAGAAAGTCTGTGCGGGGGGGGGGGGGGGGGGGGGGGCGGGGGGAGGGAAGACGGGAAGACAGGAGGGGGAGACAGAAGGAGAGGGAGGGAGAACCTCAGAGAGAGACTTAAATGGCTGATGTGCTCACACGAAAAGAGATCCTAATCGCAGAAGCTTTGGGAAGACGTGCTCTAATATGCTACATGTATAATATTGTGATATGCATTCCTGAAAAGTTTTATTTAGAATCAGACTTGTATAAATTAGACAGTTTCCCCATTACTTAAGCCTCAGAGAGATCTCCATTTTAAGAACAGAGTAAATTATTAAAGATGTATAGAAAAATCTATAAATTTGAATCAGATTGTAGTATTTCAGATGTCAGAATATTTTTATTACAAGCTAAAAACAACTTCTTGGATCAAAACTGTCAAAAACAAAAAAAGGGAGATGGGGACTTCTGTCTTTAAAACATCAACCCTAAAAGACAAAGGAGGGCTGTGGATTAAAGGAAACTGAGCAGTACATGATAACTAAATGTGATACCCAGCCCTAGAGAGGGTCCTGGGCTGGAGGGGAAAATGCTCTAATGGGTGTTTGTTATTGGGTAACATAACACAACCGGAATACAAAGAGTAGATAAAAGCATAGCATGTGTTAAATTGAGTGACATTGGCAACTAGGCTATTGTGTTAAGAGAATATCCGTATTCAATATCGTATCACATCACATCACATCATACCATAGCACGTCACATTATGTCATCCAGCATAGCGCACCATATCACATCATATTGGTCATCGCATATCATATCTCATGAGAAAAAGAGAGGGTGTTAGAGCAGACGGGGTGAGCTGTTAACAGTTGGTGAATCTGTTTCTAGGCAAAGGGTATATGGGTGTTCTTGGTCCTATTTTAATTCCTGAAGCTTCTCCTTAAGCTTGCAGTTATTTCCAAATAAAAAGTTAAATAAACAAATACGTTTAAGTGTCAGCCCGGAAGTACTCGTCCACTGATTGAGGTATTTTGAGCCTGCAATAACAAAATATAAAGTAGAACTTAAAAAGAACCTTTATTTAGGAAATTTCTGCGGGAAAAATAACTTTGTTGTGGTGCGAACTAACCACCCTCTGCTTTTCTCATTGAAACAACCATTTTTGTACACTGGCTTCTAGAGTTGAGGTTTCTTGGGGTCCCGGTTGCCGGGTGCAGCAGGACAGGTGGTCGGGATTCCGCACCACCCGAAGCTTGAAGTGACTTTGACACAGGACTTTTTAATATCGTGTGTCCGTGTTTCAGTGTTAGGTCAGGCCTTGGTTGTGGTCAGTAAACAGTTGAATTTTAAGAGCGTGAAGCTCTTGGAAAACAAGTTCATTGACTAGGTATTTACTGGGCTTCTGGGCGCCTAGCTCTCTTCCAGGCGGTGAACATGACAAAGTCCTGCCCTCATGGAAGGTACTCCACTCTTGTAATTAATCTAGAGCAGCTCTACTCCAGTGATTACTTAGTCTAGCAATTAACCTAGAACGACTCTGCTCTCGTGATTACTTTCTTATTCTAGTAATTAACCTAGGACTGGAATTCTCAAGTGTGCACGCAAATCCCTTTGCATATGTCAGCCTGGGCGTCATTTTAAACTTACTTCATGAAGACGTTTTGTGATGTTTCTACCACACCGTGAGAGGTTGGCTTCTGTGGCCTTTGCCCTTAAAAACGGAAATATTTAGTCCAGGCAGTTAGGGCCTTTGAACCAAATCTTTGAGGTTCTTGCCTGCTTTGGGCACATTATTCATAAGCTCCGTGTTGGGGCCAAAAGACTTGAAGTTTCTCCTGCCGCCTTGAAGTCTTTCTGCCTCCTTCTCATCACTGGGGACCGGCAGGTGGAGGACCTACTGTGAGCACAGCTGGCCCGGGGTTCCGCCCTGGGCCTCGGGTGCGGGTGTGTCTGGGGGCCCAGCCCTCCTGCGCTCTGTGAAGTGTTGACACAGTTGGCTTCCCTGGGTGCTTCCGGGTGCCCCGGTCCCTCTCCCTTTTGTGAATCAGCTCCGCAACCTTCCGTAGGTGACTGGGATGAAATGGACTCATTTTCCTATTTAAAAATAACCTCCGGGCTTCCCTGGTGGCGCAGTGGTTAAGAATCCTCCTGCCAATGCTGGGGACACGGATTCGAGCCCTGGTCCGGGAAGATCCCACATGCCGCGGAGCAACTAAGCCCGTGCACCGCAACTACTGAGCCTGCGCTGTAGAGCCCTTGAGCCACAACTGCTGCAGCCTGCGCGCCTAGAGCCCGTGCTCTGCAACAAGAGAAGCCACCGCAGTGAGAAGCCCGCACACCACAACAAAGAGTAGCCCCCGCTCGCCGCCACTAGAGAAACCCGTGCGCAGCAACGAAGACCCAATGCAGCCAAAAAAAAATAGAAAAAGCTAAAAATATAATAATAATAAAATAAGAATAACCTCCGCAGCTGTGGGTTCAAGTCTTCCCATCACGAGGACGACCTTATCTCTCTGCTGGGACACCTGCTGGTCGGACCCGGAGGGTCACAGGGGGGCGATGGTGGGATGGGATTTCGGAGACCACCGGCCCGCATTCCTTTACTACAGATCAGGAGCTGTCTGATCCGAGGCAGAGATGGTCTGGCCCTGTTGTCACTTGACTGAGTTTAGCCCTTTCTAGAAAGATTAGGTGGCCCCTGAGACTCAGTTCCCACCTTCCCCCAGCTCAGCTCCTCCAGACCTGCTCTCCTCCTCTTGGGCTGGGCTGGTGTCTCTCAAGACCCTCGCTTTGCTTTGTTCCTTTAAAAATGGTTTAAGTAACAGAATTAAAAAAAAAAAATTGTGGTAGAATATGCGTAACATAAAGCTTTCCATTGCAGTGATTCTTAAGTGTACAGTTAAGTGGCCTTAAGGACATTCACATTGTCGTGCAACCGTCACCACTGTGTGGCTCTGGAATTTTCTTCTTCCCAGACTGAAACTCTGTCCCCATTAACACTGACTCCCATTCCCCCTCCCCCAGCCCCTGGCACCAGCATTCTGCTTTCTGTCTGTACGAATCCGACTTTTCTAGTTCCCTCATGTAAGTGAAACCATGCAGTATTTGTCTTTTCGTGACTGGCTAATTTCACTGAGCATAATGTCCTCAGGGTTCATCCACATTGCAGCCTGTGTCAGTTTCCTTCCCTTTGAAGGCTGAATAATATTCCATTGGGTGTACAGACCACGTCCTGCTTACCTGTTCATCCATCGAAGGACACTAAGCTGCTTCTGCCTTTTGCCTGTCGTGAATAATTCTGCTGGGAACATAGGTGTGCAAATATTTGTTCAAGTCCCTGCTTTTAGTTCTGGGTGTATACCCAGCAGTGGAATTGCTGGGTCATATGGTAATTCCATATTTAATTTTTGGAAGAGACACGATTTTTGCATCTGATTCTCTGTCTCTCTGGGCCTCTGTGGACTTGACTATATGGCTGGACCGTACTCAGTTTCCTGGGGTCCCCAGCTTCCTGAGCACCCTCAGCCTGGTTTTAGAGACCCTCGCTTCTCTTCGCGTTAAGGTTGAGGGGAGAACTGAAGAGAACTGAAGCTAGTTTAGAGGAACATGGCAGTGCCTTGAGGAAGAAGAATTAGAATTTGACTTCGGGACATCTTCACGTTTATTGTTTGATTGATTGTTTTGGATTTCATGTACTTTTGTGTTTTATAACTAAGCCATAGAGAGGAACAGTTAAATAGTTAAATAGTTAAAGTTAATTTGGTTTTGATGGTTTGTTCTAATATGTCCTCAATTACATCTATATCTCATTTCCTTCATCATTGTTGGCAAAAAGAATAGGACTATGAGGAGGTAGGAAAGGAAAGAAGTCTTGTTCTTATTCCTTGTATGACCCTGGGCCTTAGTTTAGTCTTCTGTAAAATGGGCTAATGCTACCTACCTAACACAGCTTGTTGTAATTATAATAGTAATTGGGGAAAAATGCATCTGAAGTACTAGGACAGTGCTTGACAGCCACTGGGCTTAGTATTAGTCTGTCCTCCCCTGCTTGTTATCGTGGAATAACTGGAAGCTGTATGTGGGGGGTGTGGTGGTCGTCAACTTTTTTTTTTGAAGTATAGTTGATTTACAGCATTATGTGAGTTTCGGGTGTACAGCAAAGTGATTCAGTTTTTATATATTTTTATATTTTTGTGTGTGTGTATATATATATATATATATATATTTTTTTTTTTTGCGGTATGCAGGCCTCTCACTGTTGTGGCCTCTCCCGTTGCGGAGCACAGGCTCTGGACGCACAGGCTCAGCGGCCATGGCTCACGGGCCCAGCCGCTCCGCAGCATGTGGGATCTTCCCGGACCGGGACACGAACCCGTGTCCCCTGCATCGGCAGGCGGACTCTCAACCACCGCGCCACCAGGGAAGCCTGTGATGAGAACTTCTAAGATCTACTCTCTTTGCAGCTTTCAAACATGCAATACAGTCTTATTAACTGTAGTCACCAGGACTTATTAACTGTAGTCACATCCCCAGGACTTATTTATTCTATAACAGGAAGTGTGAACCTTTGACCCCCTTCACCTATTTCACCCCTTGCCCCCCACACCCTGCCTAGTCTTCTCCTGACTGCAGAGTTTTTTCTTTTCTACAAAATCAAGTCCGTTCTCTGTAGTTGGTGGACATATCCCCTGGGGGGGGTGGGCGGTGTGAAGTAAGCTGAGAATTTCTGGCATTTCAAGCTCTGCTGCTTTGGGGCCAGCAGGGGTGGGGGTGGGGGGGATCCAGAATTTCCTGTTAGCAGCTTGGGTGCCAGGTTTCTGGCTCTAGCCCAGAATTCCAAATACCTGTGAAGAGTTAACCCCTGGGCACGTGTCCCTGGGGCTGGCCACATGTAGCAAGGGAATGGGGGAGTCCTTCCCAGCAGGGAGGGGAGAGAAAGAAAAGGGATGGGGAGAAGGTAGAAGGGGCTGTGGATATAATTTTCACCTGCTCAGAAGGAGCGTGAAGCTGTCTTCGAGGAATTGGACAGGGGTGCTCTCTCGCTCTGCCCACTTCAAGACTTGGCCGTTGTCTGCAGTTGCCCTTGTCTGTCTGTATTACTTAACGGTTATCAGTCTTCATTTTCTCCAAGAAAGAACAGCAGCTGGTAATGCCTTTTTCTTCCCATCTTCCTATTTAAAAAAAAAAAAATTGCTTATTAGCTCGGTAATAATACTGCAGTATTTTTGTGTACTGTATTGCACTTTTCAGCGACTTTACCTCATTGAACGTGTACATAAAGATTTGTCCAGGCCGCTTGACATCCTCAGGTTGCAAACTGAAGTGGGTGTGGCCATCTGATCTGCCCAGCTATTGGTAGCAGAGCCCTGGCACCTTGTCTTTTCTTTTTATGAAGCTGATTAGTCAGCAACACTTGAGAAGTATTTATGGAAAGTCCGTATGTGCCCAGCGGAGATGCTGTGTTAGAGAATTCTTACCTTCAAGGCATTATGACCTAATAGGGTCTTAAGGGGAAGAGGATGGAGTTCCAGTCTGTTACCTGTAATTAATGTAGTTATTTATGTAATGTAATTAAGGCCAGTAATTAAAATGTCTGATGAGTGGAGGAAGAGCTATGAATTCATAGTTTGGGGATGTCTCTGAATTGAATACTCTAGTACTGGTTCTCTTCCCTGGTATTAGGGAAAGGGGACAGTTTTTAAACAATGGGTTTAGATACCCTTAAACCTCTGGGCTGTCCATCATGAAAGCTTCTATAGCTTATCTCTGCAAGCCATTTCACACTATTATTAGGGTAAAGACAGGAAACATTGCCTAACATGACTTATTTCTAATCCTTTTTTCCTCATTTTTAAAATTGAAGTATAGTTGATTTGCAATATTTCAGGTATACAGTAAAGTGATTCAGTTATATTCTTTTTCAGATTCTTTTCCATTATAGTTTATTACAAGATAGTGAGTATAGTTCCCTGTGCTATACAGTAGGACCTGGCTGTTTATCTAGACTTATTTCTAATCTTGAGGGCTTGTGGTTTGGGCGGTTGATCTCTGGAAGTAAAGGCATGGGCCGACCCAGGACTTTCTTTGCAACAGAAATAAGGATTTTTAAAATAAATGAAATTGGAATAGATTAGCATCTACCAGGATGTATGGAAAGAAAACTTCTGGAAGGAAGCTTCGTTTCTGTTCTTTTTTGAATGTCTGTGTGTATATTTCCTCAAGTTCCTGACTTCGCAAGTGTTTAATAAATCTGTCAAAACGGTCGTGTTCAGGTCTGGATGCAAAGGACACGGGAAATGGAGTGTTTTCTACAGTGTCTCCTGAACGGCTGTCTTGACTACTCCTGGCAGGGAGCGGCTGTGAATAGCAGGTTCAGGAATGCGGGGCTGTGTTTTCAGAATCTGAACTCTGGCCCCGGGCGCCCGGCGTGGGGGGGCTCCGGAGGCGCTGGGTTGCCAACGGCACTTGTTGACAGGGAGAGATGCTGGCCAGAGGGGTGGTCGGAAGGCTTCTGGATTGTTGGATAATGAATGCATCTGTCATGGGAGAGTGCTTGTCTTTTAAATAGGCATAAAAATATCATTTGCTCAGAGGAAATGAATTCGCACACGCATGTCATGAACCTGTTCCTTGGTGATCTCGTATTGTTTGTCCATGAGATGGTTTGCAGATTGAGGGGCTTAGTTCTAAGGCACTCGAGACAAGGGCTCTGAGTCTGCTCACAAGCCCATTTGGGGGAGTATGTGTCCTGTCCTGCTGCTGTGGGGAAGCTGTAGCATGTCTCCAAGGACTTGGAAGAGGACTCTTGCCCACTCAGCCCTTCATGACGCTCTGGATCCGCCCCCCCTCCCCGCCCCTCCTGCCACCAGGCTTCCTCAGTAATAATCTGCGAGTACTCCTGGCAGCTGGTAGGTCTAGGCTGTGTACCAAAAAAGGGACCATGTCCTCAAGAAGGTTGGGGGAAAAATGTTACATTGAGGCTGGGCTTCAAATTCAGTCTTGCCTTTGGTGAGTTCTCTTGGGGAATAACCCTAGCTCACCTCCTATCCACCGATCACTTAAATCCCTGGCCAAATCTATTCACTCACTTGCGCCAACCTAATATATATCAAATTAACATGAAGTTTTTCCTTAAATTTGAAGAGTTGTTTTTTAATGTAGTTTTGGATTTGGGGAATAGAAATATGGTAGTTTTTTACCTCGGTTAGCCTGCAAACAACCCTTCTAGGACTCTCTAGAAATTGTTTTTAGGAAATCTGAAAGCATTTCTCATAGAGCCTTGAAATAGCAAATGAACTTTCCTTAGACACACAGCACTTACAAGCTGGTATTTAGGTAACGATGAAAATACTTTTAAAAATGTGTGTAAAGAAAGGAAGAAGGTTTGAATCGTACTGCTCTTCTGGGAGATTGCTTTGCAGAGAATCCTCCCCTGCTTCTCTCCTGCTGTTTCTGGCAGCTTCGGAAGGTACGTTCGTCAGGTTCTAGAAGGAGAGGGGGCCTTGGCTGTGGAGGGGAAGGTTTTCTCTGGCTTGTGGAGGGCTTAACACTTCAGGGCTAACTCCGCGAGCACCTGGCCGAACCTGAACAACGAGCTGTCTGTTAAGCCAGTGAACCCTCCTCTCCTTTATAAGGTAGAGTGGCAGCGGGGACGGTATAATAATACCACACGGGAAGGGCAATGTGTTCTCTCTTAGGAACACGGGTTAGAATCACAGCATGAAAAGCAGCTCAGCACCACAGAGCTGTCACAGATTGTTACAGGACAGATTGAGACCGAGGGACGTAACTTACCAGGCTTTTGCATGCTTGAGAGAACCCCGTCCAGAGCACCGGCTCCCCAGCATCTTTGGGGTCATGCAGACTTTGGACACGGCTGGAACGTAGCTGACCACATCAGACCCGGGGACAGCCGGATCCCTGTTTTAGGGTCACACACTGTTGGCTCGCATGCCCTTTGTACCTTGTGTCAGTCTTTGACTCTCCTGTTCTTGTTTTATGGCTTCTTAAGGCCTTGACCTCATGTGTTTTGGTGGACACAGGTGCTGCCTTGACATTCTCCTGTGCCCCTCAACCTTTTTTTCCTTTTTTAGCTGCACCGTGTGGCATGTGGGATCTTAGTTCCCCAACCGGGGATCCGAACCCACGTCCCCTGCAATGGAAGCGTGGAATCCTAACCACTGGACCTCCAGGGAAGTCCCCCTACCCTTTTATTTGTAGCCATAACTACGCAGGTCGCATTGCTGCATGACCTGCTCGGCCTGATGCCTTGTCTGACAAATGCCACCATATAAGTATGTATACATTCCTGGCTGTAGCAAAACACATTACACACTGACCAGTGTTCAGACCCGCTGGGAAGGACTTGTGACAGGCTGGTGTGACAACACACTGGCTGAAAACACAGGTGGACCCATCTTCGAAATTTGGGGGTACTGTTTTATTTAAATACTGATTTTAAAGCCTTGAACAATTAGAATCTTGAGTGGTCTGGAAGCTCATCTTCGTTCCACGAGCGATTATGTAATACACTATCACAAGAGCTGGCTCTCCTTGGAAGGAAAATGTCATAAAACAGTCAATAGAGTCGTATTAAAAAGACCATTTCCCGTCATGATTTAGTTCTGTAAATTAGAAAACAAAACACTAGAAACATTTCTTTTGTAATGGTGCTTTCTCCCATGATTTATAAATCAATGCTAATGGTAGAAAATTGGAAAAAGAGAGGAAAAAGAAGAAACAGCTCTTAATCCCACAGTTAACCTTTTTGTATTGATTTTCCAGCTTTATCTGTGAATTTTGTTGATATTATCGAGTTCACAGTGTATATGCAGGTTTGTATCTTGGTTTTCACTTAACGGAATGACAGCATTGGAAGATGTGCCACCCGTGCATTTTGTGGGTTTGTGTCATGATTTGCAGCCTCTCGCCTGAGTCCTGCATTGGCACCTACCTCCTGTGCGTGCCCCTGATGTGCCGCCTCACCCCCCAGGCTGCCTGGGGACCCCGACACAGTGGCGTCATGTCAGCGTCGGCATTGAAGAACATTTCTGAGCCCTAGCTCAGGCTTGTCTGTGAATGGGTGAGACCCTCGTGTTTTGGACGAGGATCTTGGGACCGGAGAGGAGTTCTGTGCCACTGCCTGCATCTCGGCTTTCCCTGACACTTAGGGTTAGATTGTGCCAACCTGTTAAAACAACGACTTGCTCACCGTCATCCAGTTAGAGAGAAAGACCCAGCCTATGGCTGCGTTGGGTCTTCGTTGCTACCGGCGGGCTTTCTCTAGTTGCAGTGAACGGGGGCCACTCTTCGTCGCGGTGCACGGGCTTCTCAGCGTGGTGGCTTCTCTTGTTGCGGAGCACGGGCTCTAGGCATGTGGGCTTCAGTAGTTGTGGCACGCGGGCTCAGTAGTTGTGGTGCATGGCCTTAGTTGCTCCATGGCATGTGGGATCCTCCTGGACCAGGGCTCGAACCTGTGTCCCCTGCATTGGCAGGTGGATTCTTAACCACTGCGCCACCAGGGCAGCCTCTGCTAAAGGCATTGAATGCATGGGCACCTCTTCCCTGAGTTTGCTTTTTGCTGGATTTAGATTATTGACAAGTCAGGGCGATGGGTGAAATAAATAACGTTAACAACTAGTCAGTAAAGATTAGTTATGAAGTCCGTTTTGGGTCCAGAAAGATCGTTGGGTGCGATGGTCGGTCTGCTGTGGGAGCTTGCGGAGGCCCTGTTGTTGCACGTTTGAAGCCGTCCTACTTTCTGTGCGGATGTGCAGGGACTGCCAGGAAGTCTCCCTAGTTGGGCAGTGTATTCGTTTCCTAGAGCTGTTGTAACAAAGACCCGCAAACCGAGCTGCTTAAAAGAACAACAGTTCTGGGGTCTAGAAGTCCAAGATCAAGAGGTTAGCGGGCCAGGCTCCCTGACCCTTCTAAGGGAATCCTTTCTTGCCTCTTCCTCACTTCTGGTGGTGGCTGGAAATCTTTGGGCTCCCTTGCAGCTGCGTCGCTCCATTCACTGCCTTCATTGTCATAAGGTCTTCTCCCTCTGTGTCTGTCTTCACGTGGCCGTCTTCTCACAGGGTCACCAGTCAGAGTAGATTAGGGGCACCTACCCTATACCAGTATAACCTCATTTTAACTAATAATTACACCTGCAATGACCCTATTTTAATAAGGTCACACCCTAAAGTACTTCATCTTTTTTGGGGGGGATACACAAAACAGATGTGTGGTCCAGGTGCTCTGTACACGTTTCAACATCCATGCAGACCTTATTGGACAGGACGCTAAGGCCCACAGCTAACACAGGACAGAGTCAGGATTTGAACCCAGGACTTTGTGAGTCTGGAACAACATACGACTTCCCTGATTTAGACTGACTGTTGGTTCTTTGGGGTATCCTGTGGAATGGAGTCCATACGTCTTCTGGGCCTTCTCAGGGCATTGGAGACATTACGCAGCTCTAAGTACTAAGGTACCACTTTCCTGCCCTCCTTGCCTTTCTGAATGAAATAGGTACCACCCATTTAATAGAAGAAAACGTGGAAACAAGACGTTCGTTTGATTTGTTGAGGTGGTAGGATTGAGTGGGTTTCAGGATTGTGTTTATTTTTATTTTTTAGATGTTTTTAAAAGTTCTTTCTTTTTTTTTTTGCGGTACGCGGGCCTCTCACTGTCGTGGCCTCTCCCATTGAGGAGCACAGGCTCTGGACGCGCAGGCTCAGCGGCCATGGCTCACGGGCCCAGCCGCTCCGCGGCACGTGGGATCTTCCTGGACCGGGGCACAAACCCGCGTCCCCTGCGTTGGCAGGCGGACTCTCAACTACTGCGCCACCAGGGAAGCCCTAAAAGTTCTTTTTGAAAAAAATTATTTATTTATTTATTTATTTGTGGCTGTTTTCGGTCTTCACTGCTGTGCGTGGGCTTTCTCTTGTTGCAGAGAGCAGGGGCTACTCTTTGTTGCAGTGCGTGGACTTCTCATTGCGGTGGCTTCTCTTGTTGTGGAGCATGGGCTCTAGGTGTGCAGGCTTTGGTAGTTGTGGCACATGGGCTCAGTAGTTGTGGCTCACGGCCTCTAGAGCGCGGGCTCAGTAGTTGTGGCTCACGGCCTCTAGAGCGCAGGCTCAGGAGTTGTGGCGCACGGGCTTAGTAGCTCCGCGGCATGTGGGATCTTCCCGGACCAGGGCTTGAACCCCTGGATTGGCAGGCGGATTCTTAACCACTGCGCCACCAGGCAAGCCCGGATTGTGTTTATTTTTATTTCCATTTCCATTCTCATTACTTTAACAACTTAAACTTTCTTGAATGTATAAAGAGAGCTTTTTAGAGCTTGGCTAACCCACACCCTGCTGAAAGTTGCTTGTCTCTTGGGGTCCTCGTATGTCATCAGCCTTACGTGACATGGACTTGACCCGGTTTCTGCTGGGTAGTGGCCTCTGCAGCATAAAAGTGCTCAGAACGGAAGGGCCCCCGGCCGTGAGATGGCCTGCCTCCATGCTTACTGCTGGGCGTGCATCTGCAGAGTAAATGTCAGAGCGTTTTGCCAGCAAGTGCCCTGCACTGGCTTGTTGTCGGGACCCAGAGCCTCGAAGGCTGCGGTGACTTCGGCAATGGCAGACTTCGAACAGGCAGATTTCAAGATCAGAATTCCCAGTGGAAAACTCCTTGGAATAAAGAGACGTCCGTGAGTCTGAGGACGTCAGTTGCTCCTGCTAAGTCTCCCCCATTCTGACTTAAATTTTAGTTTGATTTTTTTCTGATTACTGGCTCCAAGTTTGCCTTTCCCACAGGGTCTCTGCCCATGCCTGTGGGCAGATGTGCATCTTGGGTCCAGAAAGAAAGATTTTCTAAAGACAGGTGAGGGAACCCCCGTTCCCATGATGTATGGTGGCCTTAGAGCGGGGGCCAAGCCGCTGTCTTAACCCTCTCTCCCTTTCCTCCTGTTTCTGCCACAGAACCACTTATGACCCACACATGGCTGAGCCTGGTCCACGGCTTTCTCAGGACCTGAAGACGCTGGTTACAGACCAGGTCTGCAACAGTGTCACCCTAGGGGAAGGCCGACCATGGGTGATGGGGGTAAATCCATTTCTTTATTTCCTTGGGGAAGGAGTATATTCTCCTAAGCCCCCTGCTCTCTCCTCCTGTGTTCTGCTTTCCTGAATTAATGGTTCATTAACCTGAATCTGTAGGACCCTAGAGAATGGAAGGCTTGGCATTTCTGAGTACACGTTGAGGGCAGGCAAAACAAAAAACAGAAAACGAGAAAACCTACTTAATCCCTGCGATAAATTTAGTTACCGAGCGCAAGATAAGATTAGTGGAGTTCTGTAACAGAGCCTGCGAGTCACTGAAAGGGGGTGACAGATGGCCGGCTTTGAGTAATCAGATTTCAAGATCAGAATCCACAGAGAACAAAACTCCAGCTACTTGTGGCATATGGAGACAGTGTCCCCCAAGTGAGCTTAAAGAACCGTGTTCTCTGGTTTGATTTTATTCAAAGGACTCATTCAGCAGATGTTTCTTAAGGGCACGAGAGGCGCCAGGTGCGCCAGGTGTTGGGAGCTGACGCAGGGTGTCTGCCCCGCCCCCTTATATCCCCTTAAACATGCACTTAGAGTAAGAGGGCTCCTGGGGGTTGTAACCATCCAACACTTAGTTGTAGCGAATCAGCTATAATTTGATGCCTGAAAAGACTCTGTTATGGTCAAGGACACAGGTGTCAAAATGAAAGTCAGAAGTAAGTATGGGCTTGATTGCGAAGGTCACAAGGGGTTGTGGAAGACAGTTGTTGCAAACACCGATGTGCTACGCTTGACCTCTCTTGGTCCACACGCCTGCACCCTTCACTTCCCAGCTGAATGGAACCTGCTGTGGCCTCACGGGCTGCAGTTTACAAACACGGACAACACTGGCATGTAGTAGGCGGTCAATAAAAGTGTGTTTAAAAAATTGTGCACGAGCTGCTGTATCGGTAAGCCTGATGAAACAGGCGGACTCATCCCTTTTAAAGACTTGTTTGCTGTTTTACAGGCTCCCCTGGGGCAGCCGGGTGGGAGTGGGGGTCGGGTGGGAGTTGGGGGCTGTGTTTACAACGTGAGGCGCTGGAATCCACCGGGTACTGTCTTTTACTTTGAACTTGAGCCGATGGAACTGTCTTGCTCCACTGACCTTTTGGACCCTCCTCTTGATTTCCATTTTGCAAAGGAGGCACTGTTGCTTTATCTTATTTATTTCTCTGTGCTCCTTGCCTGCAGCTAAGCTCCCTTTCCTGCCTTTAATTATGTACAGGGCCATTAAGCAAAAGTGAGGTTTGTGAGGTGCAGGTCATCTCGTGGTTGTAGCAGCTCCAGGTGCTGGCAGGCTGTACTTACGATTAGATTTGGCTGGTAAAACTGGTTTGTGCAGCACCTAGAAGTCTTGTTGAGCAAGTTGACCTGCCTTTCTGCAACCGTCTCCCAGCATGAAAGGAGACTTCTTTGCGTTTCAGGTTCAGTCGTCGTTTTTTTTAACTTCCAAGCCGCGATATCCCCAGTGTGGGAACTTGATCGTCTAAATCTGTGCCTAGTTAGAAACGACTCCATGAGGACATATACCCAGGGCTATTGTCAGGTGGCAAGATGTGAGATAAGTTTCATTTTCTCTGTTGTGCCTTTATGTATTTCCCCAAATTTCTGCAGCAAAAATGTGTTCATTTCTTAACCAAGAAAATCAAAACGAAAAAACAGACTGCGTTAGGAGGACAAATGGAGACTGGGTCTTATTTTTTCAGGGAAGATGTTTGGAAAAGCTGTTCTTTATAAACTTTGTGTGATTTGGGGGATACAGGTGATACCTGTTGGGCTTATTAACCATGTGACATCAAAAATGATAAATTATTCCATCTCAAATGGGAAGTCTCCCCCCTGGCGTTCCAGTGGTTAGGACTCTGTGCTTCCACTGAAGGGGATGTGGGTTCGATCCGATCCCTGGTCAGGGAACTAAGATCCCGCCCGCATGCCTAGAGGTGTGGCCAAAAAAAAAAAAAAAAAAAAAGGAAAGTCTCCTTTCACAACCTGTAGGTACCACATGCATCAGGCCATTAAAATACTTGACCCAAGACAGTTTCTCACAGAATTGAGAGATCAGAAATGTTTTGCCAAGGGTTTTGGTTGTTTTGAAGTAGCAGAAACCGGCAAGGGAATACAGCCTCTTCTGTATTTGATTGCAACACGGTCAGTATGATGTAATTTTGCGACTTGTTTTTGTAGGCTTCATGGGTTAGAGATGGTCTAGTCTTCAGGGGTTAGGAGATCTTCATAGGTTAGGGAATATAAGGAAGGAAAGTCCAGGATTAAAATGGGTGACCGTGCCTTAAAAAAGAAGGAGATCCAACCGTTTGCGACAACATGGATAAACCTTGAGGACATTATGCTAAGTGAAACAAGCCAGTTACAGAAGGACTCATACCACATAATACCACATATGTGATGAATCTAAAATCATCAAACTCAGAGAAGCAGAGAGTGGAATGGTGGTTGCCGGGGCTGGGGGGAGGGGAAAATGGGGAGATGTTAGTCAAAGGGCACAAAGTTTTGGTTATACAAGGTGAATACGTCCTAGAGGTCTACTGCACAGCATGTAACAGCCATAGTTAACGATACTGTATACTTAAACATTTGTTAAGAGGGTAGATCTTAAATGTTCTTATCACATTATAGATATACATATTAATAAAAGGCCGAGAGGAAACTTTTAGAGGTGATGGACAATGTTTATGGCATAGATTATGGTGATGGTTTCATGGGTGTATGCTTATCTCCAAAACCCTTAAGTTGTATATGTTAATTATGTAGGACTTTTTGTATGTTAAAAAAAAAGAGTGTGACAGTGAGGTTTCTGGATAGAGCCAAGCAGAATGGCAAGGGTGGATTAGCACAGGGGTGGACCCATCAGGCGGGTGAGTGGGCAGTTCTGGAGCAGTCAGGCCACATTTCATAGAGGTTCATTTCATAGTCTGTATCCAGGGAAGAGCTCTGGGCGCCCCTGGATTGTGCTGGGCTTGGCGGTGGAGGTGGACCAAGTATCCATCCCTGTCTGCCCCAGATGCTCTGGCGGCTGGTGTTTCATTTGACGACTGTATCAGATCTTAAAACCAAGCCCTTTGTTGAGTCTTGGTTTTCCTTCTTTCGTGGTATCCCTTGCCTTTCATTTCATATCTTTGAATCATCTCTGTTCTACAAGAATTGAGTGCTCTTGCTATACATAAGCATCATACCGGAAGACCAGGTAAATGGACGACCAAGTGGATAGACATTCTGGGCAATTTTCAGAAGAGCGTTTCGTCATACCCACAGGAACACGTGTCTGTAAGGCAGGGCAGCCCCTGTTTTGGAACTGGCTGTCACGATGGCGTTTCAGTGCAGGATTCTTGCTGTCACATATTTTGAGTATTTCGTCACCCTGCTTGGAGGTTCACGATGGCAGGATCCGTACGTTAAGTGTGAGCCAAAGCAGACGGCTTGGTCCCCATCCAAGGGTTATTTATGGAGCTTCTAGAAGAACGTGCCAGGGTTCAGCAGCGTGGACATTTATGTTCAGATGCATTTATGATTAGTCAGTTGGGGGATGGGGTTAGGAAAAGTTTTTGTACTTACTTAGGAGCCCAACTGCAGAAATTTCTGACCATTAGAATTTTCACAGTTTAAAGAAAATTGTAGAAAACACATAACATAAAATCGACCGCCTTAACTGTTTTTAAGTGTACAGTTCAGTGGTGGTAAGTACATTCACATTGTTATGCAACCCTCACCACTGCCCATCTCTAGAGCTCTTTGCATCTTAGAAAACTGAAACTCTGTACCCAGTAAAGAATTTTCACAGTTTTGGACTGAAGACAAAAAAAAAAAATCTCCCCTTTAATTCCAGCGTGAACAGGACAGCCAGTCTGGCAGTGCGAGTCCCCCTGGCTGATCAGAGCTAGCAGCTGTACGCTCTGTCTGCTGTCTCTTGGTTTCCTGAGAAACCAGGGGTCATTGTGTGGCTGTCCTTGTTCCCATGTATCTGGGACACAGGTGAGGGCTGGGTGGCTGCCTCTCCTGTTCTCGAGAACGGGGCTGGAATCCTTCTCTCTCCCTTTTTCTTTTTTTGTTATTTTTAATTTATTTTTTGGCCACGTAATATGCCATGTGGGATCTTAGTTCCCCCACCAGGGATCGAACCCAGGCTCCCTGCAGTGGAAGTGAGGAGTCCTAACCCCTGGACTGCCAGGGACGTCCCTGGAATCCCTCTCTTGCGAGGCCCTTGGAGCCCTCGTCTCTGGACCGTCACTTGCTCATGGGTCCGTGTTGTGGACTCGGCATGCTCGTCCTGCCGCCGTGATGGGCACGTGACTGCCCATGTTACCCACTGCGTGACTGGTTACCCTGTGGCTTTGCCCACCAAGCTGCTGCGTTCTCTGAAAATAGCACAGGCAGCTCCTGGTTTGGTGGAGAGGTGTGGGACTCCTAAGGGAATCCCACGAAAAGATATATCGAATTCTATCAAATTCTTCGTGAAAAGGAACTCGCAATTTAGTAATTCGGGTTATGAATTTTATGTATTTTGAATAGGGGAACTGTCAACATTCTCATGTTGAGAATGCAAATACCCTAACCTTTATCTTCTCTTTTTGATAGTCAGTAGAAAGGACTTCATGTGATCCTTTTTGGTTATTTGTTACTTTTCACAACTAAAAGTTTTCGCATTTATTCTGGTCCTTTATTTGCTTTTCCCCCTGAGCCTCCAAAACAGAGACAACAGCCGAACCACACAGCCCTGACGTGAAGACAGAGATGTAGCCCAAACTGGCTTCCCCGATGGGGTTTATGATGCTGAGCTGGTGCCCTGTGATTGCACTGTCACACTGATGCCTGTGAGCTGTGATGAGCAGGCCTTTACTGGAGAAGCAGAAGTTTTTGTCATGAGGCTGCGTAGGTATACTGTTTCCAAGCCCAAGGCCATTAGGAGGACCTGCTTTCTTTAATGCAGGAGGGAAAAAAAAAGACTTTAGGCTTTCTGGTTTACTGACTTCCATTAAAATGCTTTTCGTGGGGGATGGGTGTTGCTGGTTTTCAAAATGGGTTTCCTTACACTCTGGTGCTATTACTGTTAAGACTGGAGAACTGTCACTGCTGCCCGTGGTGAGTTTCCAGGCCCAGCATAGAGGTTATAAGAGCCAGGAGGCAGTGGTGTTAGCGCAAGTTTGTGTATCCAAGGCACAGAGGGGCCAAACATACCAAAATGTCAGAGTTTGGAGCAGAGAAAGGTTTATTGCAGGGCCGAGCAAGGAGATGGGTGGCTCACGCCCTGAAAAGCCCCGACCTCCCTGAAGGGTTTCTGCCAAGCATTTTTAAAAGCCAGGTGAGGGAGGGGTGTCACAGGGTGTGTGATCAGCTCGTGCACATTCTCCAGCCGATGTTGGGTAACTGGGTGGAGTCACAGGCGTTCACATTGTCAGTCTTTAGGCTTCAGGAGGCCTGGGGCTGTGTGCTCAGGGTCATCAAGTAGTTAACATCTCCCATTTGGTGGGGAGGTAGGTTTCACATCTGCAAAACAGCTTAGGAAATGTGCATCAAATGCTGTTATCTAGGTACTTCAGAGAGGAGCTGAAGCAGAGGATATGGGGGCGGGGGGCCTGTCCCGGGAAGGCCCCATAGGGTCCCGCTCGGTTACAGTGGGAAGGCTTCTTCTAGCATCCTCGCTTGTTCCCAGGTCAGTAGCTGTCATTTCATCTTAAATTTGGTTCCATCCACACGCATGAAATGCAGCCAGGATGAAAGAATTACAGCTTTCTCTCTTAGGAGCAAATTATTCCTAGGTCCCTCTTCGGGGCCCTAATTATAAAACATGTCACTCGACAGCTATCTCAGCCTGAGTTGTTATTCTAATCGGTTAAAAATAGGAGTGTTGCGCTCCCGGGGCACCAGGAGGGTTTCCCTGGAGCGCCAGACAAGCCATATGGAGCAGCCTCGGAAGGGAAACCAGAAAACTCCACGCCCGCTGCCCTGCCTTTGGGGGGCTGTTTCTGGAGGAACAGGGACAGCTCTGCGTTCAGTGTGAATGCAGGTAGAGGTGCAGCTTTGTGGGTGACGGTGCATTTCTGTGAGGATTTTGTGACGATTCATGAGAAAACAGACACAGTACTGTACAACTTCCCTGTATATAGTTTTTTAATGAGCCTGCGCCTGGCTAATAGATATTGCGTAAAAGACGTCCACGTGAGTTCTCTTCAGCTTCTTTATGAAAGGGCAGAATCAACAGGGCTGTGTACCCTGCCGTTAGGAGCCGCGCCTAAACATTGCCCCGTATATCTGCTCTATTTATGGGTGTGTGTTTTTGTCTTTGACCCATTTGAAATTTGCAGACATTTTACTCTATTTTCTAATAACTTTGAAGGATTTCTTTGCCATGTTAACCTCTTTATTGCACCTGTGCAACAACAGGAGTTGAAGGATAATTTTCTCTTCCGGAGTTTTCACTTCTCACTTTGGTGTTCCTGCTGAGAACTCTCGCTGCCCTTCCTCCCAGCTTTGCATCTTCTCTGCGGTCCTGGCCTCTTGTCTCCTTATTTCTTTTGTCTCTGTGCTGCTTTTGGTTCCGCCCTGAGTGCTCTGGCTTACCCCTCCCCTCCCCCATTCAGTGCCCCTGCCCCCTCCTGGGGTTCCTGCAGGAGAGTTTGCATTTGCACAGACAGGGGGGTCACCCCCCGCCCCACACACTTGTCTGCAGGTGGGCACTGACTGGGCTGACTCTCCTTGTCCTTTTCTTTCTAATAAGCTTTATTTTTAGAACAGTTTTAGGTTTAGAGAAAAATTGGGAAGATAGTAGAGAGAGTTCTCATCTACCCTCACCCAGTGTGTCCTATTATGGACATGTTAGTATGTTAGTAAGGAAATACATGTACTACCCTTGCAATTAACCAACTGATACTGATCAGTTACCGTGATAGGCATAATAATGACTGAAACCTGGGACTGTGTTAGGTTACACGGCAAAGGGGGTTAAGAGCACAGGTGGAATTACGGTTGCTCATCAGTGGACCTTAAACCAGGGAGATTATCCAGGTGGGTGCAATGGAATCACAAGGGTTGTTAAAGCTGGAAGAGGGACTCTGAAGAGAGAACCAGAGAGGTGGCAGCGTGGGGAACTCATCCTGGTGTTTCTGGCTTTAGACGAGAGCAGGGGCCATGAGCCACGTAAAGGGAGTGGTTTCTTAAAGCTGAACGAGGCAGGCAAATGGACTCTCACCCAGAGCCTCCAGGAAGGAGCGCGTGTGTTGACACCTTGATTAACGCTCAGTGAGATCCGTATCAGACTTCTGATCTACAGAACCGTGAGATAATACGTTTGTTTTATGTTAAGCTACTATGTGGTAACTTGTCACAGCAGCAGTAGAACACTAATATGATTATTAACCAAAGTCCATCTTTTGTTCAGATTTCCTTGGTCTTTTTCTGCTCCAGAATCCCATTCAGGATACTATGTTAACCTTTAGTTGTCATTTGGGCTGTGACAGTTTCTCAGACTTGCCTTGTTTTGAAATGACCATGACAGTTTTGAGGAGTACTGGCCAGGTATTTTGTGGAATGTTCCTTAATTGGAATTTGAAGGTTTCCTCATGATTAGAGTGGGGTTAAGGGTGTTTGGGAGGAAGAACAGGGATAAAATGCTACTCTTATTGCATCATATCAAGAGTGCATGCTGTTAGCGTGATTTATGACATGTTGACCTTGATCACCTGGCCAAGGTAGTGCTTGTCAGGTTTCTCCACTGAAAAGTTATACTCCCTCCACTTCCCGTACTGTGGGACTTTTTTGGGGTTTTTTTTGGAGCACTTTCTTATGTTTCAGCCACTACAAGATGCTCCAGGATCATCTTGTATATTTCCTGCTCCAGTCCTGGAATCAACCATTTTTCCAAAGAGCACTAATCCCCTTTTTCTGGAGGTTGGTATTAGAAACCAAGATCTGGGTGCTGGGTGTGCTCATGGCGTCTGGGCCCTCTCAGCTGACAGAGAAAGGAATTATATATATTACCCTTGTATATATACACATCAGTAAGTGTCTCTATATGTAGCCATTTGTATCTATAGTAAACTAAACATCAGTTTATACCTGTGCCTTTGACTCTGATTCATTACTGTATAGATTATTCTTCCCTATCTGTAAACTCCCACTCCAGTTAGGAGCCTGGCTTACACCTTCCATCATCCTTTTTCTTATTTGCTCATTTCTAGTATACCAGACTCCATGGAGTACAGAACTTATGTATGTTCCTTTGGCCTTACTTCCTAAAGACTGTTCATTTCCAAAGTTACTTAAATCAACACCGTTTCCCTTTACTGCCTTTGCTCCCTTGTTTCATACATTTGTAATACAGTTAGATTTGTTTTGGTCATATTCTGCATTCACTCGGGAACCCCCGGACCTCCTAAATGATTTTTTTTCCCCAAAATTTGCAGACATTAAGTTTCACTCTTTATGCTGGAAACATCTGTGGATTTTGACAAAGCCATAGTGTCATGTATACACAATTACAGTATCATACAGAGCAGTTTCATCACCCTAAAATTCCCCTATGTTTGCCTAATTCAGCTTCTTCTTGGCAATCGCTGATTTTTCTACCCTTGCTGTAGTTTTCCCTTTTCATTTTGCCAGAATGGTTGGAATCATACAGAATGCAGTCTTTTCAGGAGGGCTTCTTTCACTTAGCAATATGCATTTAAGTTCTCTCTCTCTTCCATTTTCATGGCTTGATAGTTTGCTGCTTTTTATCACTGAATAATACTCCATTGAATAATGTACCACAGTTTGATTATCCATTCACCTGTTGAAGGACAGCTTGGTTGCCTCCAGCTTGGGGCAGTTATGAATACAGCTTCTATAAATATTTGTATGCAGGTTTTGGTGTGGACATGAATTTTCAAAACAGTTGGATGAATACTTAAGAGTGTGATTTCTGGATGGTGTAAGACTATATGTTTAGCTCAGCAAGAACTACCAAACTGTCTTCCACAGTGGCTGTACCATCAGCATTCCCATCAGCAATGAATGAGCTCCTGTTGCTGGCATCCTTGTCAGCACTTGGTATGTGATTCCTTTTGGGTTAATATTTGAAAGGTGGAAGGTCGATGTCTTAGGTTAATTAATTTTTTCCATATGGATGTCCAATTATTCCAGAACCATTTGTTGAAAAGACTATCCTTCACTGAAAAGCTTTGCTCCTTTGTCAAAGATCAGTTGACTGTATTTGTAGGATATGTTTCTGAGATATGATCTGATTCTTTTCCATTAACCTGTGTATCCTATTGCCAATACCACATTGTCTTGATTACCGTAGCTTTGTAGTTAAGTCTTGAAATTGTATAGCATGAGTCCTCCAACTTTCTTCTTCTTCAGTATTGTTATTGGCTCTTCTAGGTCTTTGCCTTTTCAAGTAAACTTTATAATCGATTTGTCAATATCTACAAAATAGCTTGCCAGGATTTTTATTGTATTGCACTGAATCTGTAGATCAGGTTGGGATGAATTGACATCTTAACAGTATTGAATCTTTCAATCCATGAACGTGGACTATCTCTCCATGTGTTTAGGTCTTCTTTGAATTCTTGCATCGAGTTTTGTAGTTTTCTGCATATAGATCCTGTGCATATTTTGTTAGATTTCTACCTAATAAAAACACCTTTTGCTGTTGTCAGTGGTATTTACATTTTTAAAATTCCAGTTGTTCATTGCTGGTATTTAGGAAAGCACTTGTCATATTAACCTTCTGTCCTGCAGCCTTTCTATATTTGCTTATTCTGTAAGTTTTTGTTTGTTTGTCTGTTTATTGATTCTTTGGGGTTTTTCTATAAAAACAAGCATGTCATCTGTGAGCAAAGATAGTTTCATTTCTTCCTTCCCTATCTGTATACCTTTTATTTACTCTTCTTGTCTTATTACAGTAGCTACAACTTTTAGTATGATGTTGAGTACGAGTAGCGAGAGGAGACATCCTTGCCTCGTTCCTCACCTTTGCAGGAAAGCATCCAGTTTCTCACCATTATGATGTTAGTTGTATTGTAGATACTCCTTATCACACGAAAGAGGTTCTTGATTCCTAGTTTGCCCAAAGATGGTTGGTTTGATTTTAACCGTGAATGGATGTTGGATTTTTGTCAAATCTTTTTCTGCATCGATTGATATGATCATATGATTTTTCTTCTTTAGTTGGTTGACGTGGTGTATTACACTGATTGATTTGCAAATGTTGAACCAGCCTTGTATACCTGGATTAAGTCCCACTTGTTTACGGCACCTAATTCTCTTCATACATTGTTGGATTTGATTTGCTAATTTTTTTTGAGGATTTTTGCATGGGAGATTCTGGTCTGTGGTTTTCCTTTATTGTAAAATCTTTATCTGGTTTTGGTATTAGGATAATGCTGGCCTCAGAGAATGAGGTGGGGAGCGTTCCCTCTGCTTTTGTTTTTTTGAAAGAGATTGTGAAGGATTATTATCACGTCTTCCTTAACATTTAGTAGATTCACCAGTGAAACCATCTGGACCTGGTATTTACTTTTATTGGGCAGGTTTTAAATTATTGATTCAATTTCTTTAATAAATATAGGCCTATTCAAGTGATTTAGTTCTCTTTGTGTGAGTTTTGATAACTTGTGTCTTTCAAGGAATTGGTACATTTCGTGTAAGTTGTCAGATTTGTGAGTATAGAGCTGTTCATGGTATTCCTTTAGTATCCTTTTAATATCAAAGGGACCAGTGGTGACAACCTCTTTCATTTCTGATATTGGGAATTTGTATTGATATCTTCCCTCCTTTTTCCTTCCTTAGACCAGCTAGAGGCTTATCACTTTTATTGATCTTTTCAAAGAATCAGATTTTGGCTTTATTGATTTTTTGCTGTTGTTTTTTTATTTTGAATTTTGTTGTTTTTTTTGGCTCAATTTTTATTATTTTCTTCTGCTTTCTTTAGGATCATGTTGCTCTTCTTTCTGTAGTTTCCTAAAGGAGGAGCTTAGATGATTGATTTTCAGTTTTTTCCTCATTTCTAATTTATGCATTTACTGCTATAAATTTCTCTCTAAGCACTGCTTTTGCTACATTGTACATTTTTTTCTAAGTTGTGTTTTCATTTTTATTTAGTTCAAATATTTGAAAGCGTAAGACCTCTTCTTTGACCCATGTGTTATTTGCAAGTGTGTTTAATCTCCATATATTCGGGGATTTTCCAGCTATCTTTCTGTTACTGATTTCTAGTTTAATTCCACTGTAATTTGAGAATGCACTTTATGTGATTTTATATTCTGTTTAAATTTGTCAAGGTATGTTTTATGGCCCAGACTATGTTCTCCCTTGGTGAATATTCCATGCAAGCTTGAAGAACGTGTATTCTATTGTGGTTGAATGGAACGTTCTATCCATGTCATTTAGATCCAGTTGATGGATCCTTACTGAGTTTCTACCTGCTTGATCTATCAGTTACTGCAAGGTGGGTATTGAAATCCCCAACTATAGTAGTATATTAATCTATTTCTCCTTACAGTTCTATCAGTTTTTGCTACATGTATTTTGATGCTCTGTTAGATGCACACAAGGATTGCTACGTCTTCTTGCACAGTTTACCCCTTTATCATTATGTAATGCCCCCCTTTATTTTGCTTGTTCTGAAGTCTACTCTGTCTGAAAATTAATATAGCTACTCCATCTTTCTTTTCATTAATGTTAGCATGGTATATCTTTCTCCATTTCTTTCTTTTTCTTTTTTTTTTTTTTTTTTGCGGTACGCGGGCCTCTCACTGCTGTGGCCTCTCCCGTTGCGGAGCACAGGCTCCGGACGTGCAGGCTCAGCGGCCATGGCTCACGGGCCCAGCCACTCTGCAGCATGTGGGATCCTTCCAGACCGGGGCACAGACCCGTGTCCCCTGCGTCGGCAGGCTGACTCTCAACCACTGCGCCACCAGGGAAGCCCTCCATTTCTTTACTGTGTCTCCCCCTCCTCCCCCAGTCCCTTTTCCTTTAATCTGACTCTTAATAAAGTGGGTTTCTTGGGGACAGCATACAACTGAGATTTAAAAAATTTTTTTTAATCCAGTCTGAAATCTCAGTCTTTTCATAGTGTGTTCAGACCATTCACATTGAAAGTGATCATAATATACAGTTGACCCTTGAACAGTGCAGGGGTTAGGGGTCCCGACCCTCTATGCAGTTAGCAATCTGTGTATAACTTACAGCTAGCGCTCCAAATACCATGATTCCTCCAGGTCTGTGGTTCCTCCCTATCCGTGGATTCGACCAACCAGGGGTTCAACAACCGTGGATCGTGTAGCACTGTAGTATGTACTATTGAAAAATATTCATGTGTTATGTGGACCTGTGCAGTTCACATCTGTGTTGTTCAAGGGTGAACTGTAGTTGGATTAATATCCACCATATTTGTTTTCATTACATTAAAAGAAGTCTCTGCCTTGTTTGGTTTCAATGGAATATTTTATGATTCCATTTTCTCTCCTCTTAGGATATCAGTTATACTTCTTTAAAAAAATTTTGTAGGAGTTGCCCTAGAGTTTGCAATATACATTTCAAACTAATCTAAGTCTGCCTTCAAATAACACTGTCTTATAACTGTGTTTTCAAGTCTTCCCTCTGATCCTTTGACATTGCTGCTATTCACTTCTTCCATGTGCTGTGACCACCCAGTGCATTTTCACTATTATTACTTTAACAGTTATCTTTTAGATCAGTTACAAATAAGAAAAAGAGAATATTTTAGTTTGCTTTTTTTTCCTTCTCCAGCACACCACTTGCTTTCTTTATGAAGGCCTTAGTTCTGACATATCATTTTTATTTCTCTCTGAAGAACTTCTTTTAACATTTATTACCGGTTTGGTCTGCTGGAAATGTATTCTTTCAGTTTTTGTTTGCTTAAAAAATTCTTTATTTCTCCTTTACTTTTGATGAATAGTTTCACTGGATATAGAATTCTAGGCTGGTGTTTTTTTCTTTCAATGCTTTAAATATTTCATTCCACACTCTTGCTTGTATGGTTTTTAACAAGAAGTCTGCTGTAATTCTTCGTTCCTCTACGGGTAAGCTGCTTTTTCCATTCTGATTTTCCCTTTGTCTTTGGTTTCTGCAATTTGAATATGATATGCCTGCGTGCGTATCTTTTGGTATTTAACCTGTTAGATGTTGTCTGAGCTTCCTGTATTTGTAATTATCTTGGTGTCTGTAATTAATTCTAGGAAATTCTCAGCCATTATAACTTCAAACAATTTTCTCTTTCTTCTTCTGGTATTCCATTTATGTGTATCTTAAACCATTTAAAGTTGCTCCACAGTTCTTGGATGCTCTTTTTTGTCTTTTCATCTTTTTTTCCTCTTTGTACTTCAGTTTGGGAGGTTTCTATTTACTTCTCTTCAAGCTCATCTTGGCTGTGTCCAGTCTACTGATGAGCCCACCACATACAGTCTTCATTTCCTTTAGTGTATTTTTGCTTTCTAGCATTTCTTTTTGACTAGTTCTTAGGGTCTCCATTTCTCTGCTACATTAGGTATCTGTTCTTGCATATTGTCTGCCTTTGCATTGGAGCCCTTAACCTATTAATCACAGTTATTTTAAATTCCTTGTGTGATAATTCCAAGATCTGTGCCATGTATGATGCCCATTCTGATGCTTGCAAGCTCTTCAGATCATGTTTTTTCTTGCCTTTCAGTATTCTTTGTTGAAAGCCAGACATGATGTGTCGGGTAGTAAGAACTGAAGAGTGGTTCTTTATTGTGAATTGTATGTTATTCTTACTATGACTTGGGCTGTGTTTAAGGTTTGCTGTAGGTGCCTATAGCTACAGCAGTAGGTGCCTCAGGTTTCAGGTTCCTCAGGTGTCCTGGTTTTGACCTCTTTTGTCTTTGGGCTCCTCCCCACATGGGGTCTTGCTGTTCTTTCAGATGTCATCTGCTGTCTCACTAGAGCCTGTTGATATTGTGGTAATGTACAATTTTACCACCTGAAGTCTTCAAGGGGCACGAGCTCGCTGTATCCCCCTTTGGCTGGCAAAGCAATAAAGCTATTCTTTTCTACTTCACCCAAAACTCTGTCTCTGAGATTCGAGTCAGCACCAGTGCACAGAGGCCAGGTTTTTGGCATCAGTACTAAGTAAAGTAGGTCAGAAAGAGAAAGACAAATACCATATGATGTCACTTACATGTGGAATCTGAATAAACATATCTACGTAACAGAAGCAAACTCATAGACATAGAGAACAGACTTGTGGTTGCCAAGGGGGAGGGTGGGACGGGGAGGACTGGCAGATGCAAACTAGTATATATAGGCTGGATAAACAACAGGGTCCTACTGTAAGCACAGGGAACTATACTCAGTATCCTGTGATAAACCATCATGGAAAAGAATATGAAAAAGAATATATTTTATATATATATATATATATATATATATATATACCGAATCACTTTGCTGTACAGCAGAAATTAACACAACATAATAAATCAACTATACTTCAGTAAAATTAAAAAAAAAAAAAAAAAGACTGCTTCTGCTCTGAGTTACTGGCCAGCCTGCCCACTTCCGTCTTTGGTTGCTCAGGGTTTTACCAAACGGAGCTCTGAGTTCTGGTGGGAGTGCCAGGTGTACATGTGTGGGGTGGGTGAGGGTCTTTAGTCCTTTTCTAGTCTCCGTCGGCCTCCTTATTACACCCCCTTTTTTGATAGGCAAACGTGTTTCATCAATCTTACACAAATGCAACCTTAACTCCACACTCTGCTCCCTTCCCCCCACCCGGCGTGTTTTATCAGAGCTCCCCTAAGCTGCTGCGTAGATTCTACATTAAAGCAGAGAGCTTTCAGGCCTCTCAGTTTTCTGTAAGTCAGCAGCCAACCAGTAAGGAGGCAAAAATTGTGGGCAGCCTAAGGAATAATTGCTCTAAAACCCACACACCCTTTCTCCCCTCTTCCCGTAAAGCCATTACGTGGGACAGATCGCGGTGAGTGTAGGGGTGGGGTGCGTGGACAGTCAGAGCCTGGATAGGATGAGGGGGGCATCTGCCAGGAAGGGGACAGTGGTAGCAACCAGTTTGTGTCGTATCCAGTTTTTCTCAAGGGTTGTGTCATTCTTTAAGGGTTGTGCCCTGCCCCCTTCCCTCCTGCCTCAAACCCGTTGGATAAAGTAGGAAAAGGTGAACCCAGACTGATAGGGCTGAAAGAATAAGTTGAAAAGTCAATGAGGAACAGAGTTTCAAAGTAATTCTCCACGGAGTGCTTGTTAATGACAAAGAGAAAGGAGACACCGCACAGACGGAAGCTTGGCAGACACCCTTCATCCACTGGTCAAAGGAGTGTTACCAGTAATGGGACAAAACAAAGTCTCCTGGCACCTGATAGGATGGGGTAAAAGGGATACAACACCACTTCTGTGACTCATTGCAAAGATGTATAACCTGAATCTAATTATGCTCTAATTATGATGAAGCATCAGACAAAACCAAACTATGGGACATTCTGCAGAAACTTGTGGCCCTTCCTCAGGGCCTGTTACGTAAGAATTAGAGGGTCTTAATCCTCTCAACCGTCTTGAGTTCTAGGCAGTAGAAGATGGGGCAGGAGCAGGTGTTGTCATTTTTTCCCTCTGCTGTCGATTCATGGTGCTTTTCATGACAACAGGATGGTAAACTTTTGTGTTGTGTGCTTCATGGTGTGTGAAGGACTTCGATATGTTTTCTTTTTTTTTCTTTTTTTTTTTTTTGCGGTACGCCGGCCTCTCACTGTTGTGGCCTCTCCCGTTGCGGAGCACAGGCTCCGGATGCGCAGGCCCAGTGGCCATGGCTCACGGGCCCAGCCGCTCCGCGGCATGTGGGATCTTCCCGGACCGGGACACAAACCCGTGTCCCCTGCATCGGCAGGCAGACTCTCAACCACTGCGCCACCAGGGAAGCCCTCTTTTTTTTTTTTTTAATATTAATTTTATTTATTTATTTGGCTGTGCCAGGTCTTTGTTGTAGCAGGCAGGCTCCTTAGTTGCGGCATGCAGACTCTTAGTTGCAGCATGCATGCGGGATCTAGTTCCCTGACCAGGGATGGAACCTGGGCCCCCTGCACTGGGAACGTGGAGTCTTAGCCACTGCACCACCTGGGAAGTCCCTCAGTATGTTTTCTTATTTGCTTCTCACAGTTCCCTGCTGGATTAGTCTTCCACCTTTGCGATGATGATATAATAATAATAATAATAATAAAGGGCAACATTTAGGTAATACTTCTCATGGCCAGGTGATAGTCTGAGCCCTCTGAATGCTGCATACATTAACTGGTTTAATTCTCACAGTTACCTTGTGAGGAAGATACACTGTGGTTAGTCCATTTTACAAATGGGGAAACTGGGGCACAGAGAAGTTAAACACCTTGCCCAAGGTCACACAGCTGGAAGGTAGTGGAGCCACAATTCAAGTCAGGCCGTCAGCCTCTGGATCCCTAGCCTTTATTTACTGCATGCTGTGGCCTCCTGTACCGTGCCGCTGGGGGAACCAAAGACTCAGCTCGCTTGGGTGGCTTGTCGGGGGCCCCTTGTTCACTCACTCATTGATTCTGCAAATCTGCGCTGAGTGGCCGCAAATGCCGGCCTCTGTTCCAGATGCTCTGAAACGGGACAAGGCAGCTAGATCTCCGGGCTTCGCGAGCTGGACACCAGGCCTGCTGCCCGGGGTCGAGCCTAGAGGCAGGACACGTGCGCGGGGAGCGGGTGGCTGCACGTGGGCTGCTGGCCTGTCTGTTCCTGTGCTCACGCGTGTGTTGTCCTCTCGTCTCTTGAAGGTCGCCTGGTGGGTGCCCTGGACGCGGTGCTGGATTCCAACGCCCGGGTCGCTCCGTTTCGAATTCTGCTCCAGGTCCCCGGCTCCCAGGTGTATTCTCCCATAGCATGTGGTGAGTTACTGAGTGGATCGGACGTTTACTGGGCCGTGGCCACGGGTGAGTTTTGTTCCAGGTGGAGTGTTCCCCACCTTGAGGTCTGGGCATGAGTATCTGCATGGTCGTGACGCTAGAAGGTAACTCCTTCTAGAACCTCATCTGCTGCCATGAGCTCTTTGTTCTTCCTTTCTTTTTTTGTTTTTCTTTTCCAACCATTGGAAGCGTGTAGAGGCTCTAAGCTTGGGCATCCGGGCTTTCGAGTGGCGTGTTGGTCCAGGGGGCTGTGAATCCAGCTGTTTTCTTCATCTTGTGTCTGACATAACACACGAGTCCGGGGCGTGTGCATATACCGTAACAGGGCAGGGGAGGCGTCTGGGGCTGGGTCTGTCTTATGCCAGCCTTCACCCTTGTTCCACGTGTGCACTGAATCACTGGACTGCTGAGCCCTACGGGAATTTAGAAATCACCTTCGCATCCTCTCCAGCTGAGCTTCAGTTCCTCCTGCATGCACTGTCCAATACTCCGCCTCGTCACTCCAGCTCCTCTGGGGCTGGGAATCGTTGCACCCTGAGAAGCCACTTCTATTAAAAAACAAAACCGGGGCTTCTCTGGTGGCGCAGTGGTTGAGAGTCCGCCTGCCGATGCAGGGGACACGGGTTCGTGCCCCGGTCCGGGAGGATCCCACATGCCGCGGAGCAAGTAAGCCCGTGCACCACAACGACTGAGCCTGAGCGCTAGAGCCCGTGAGCCACAGCTACTGAGCCTGCATGACACAACTACTGAAGCCTGTACGCCTAGAGTCTGTCCTCTGCAACAAGAGAAGCCACTGCAGTGAGAAGCCGGCGTGCCGCAGTTAGAGAAAGCCTGCGCGCAGCAACGAAGACCCGATGCAGCCAAAAATAAATAAATAAAATAAATAAAATAATGTATATTAAAAAAAAAACCCAAGATGTGTCTTTTTAATTACACAAGTACTAAATGTTCATCCTTCAGAAATTAGAAAATAGGTAAGAAAGGAGGAGAAAGAAATCACCTATAACCTTTTATCTGGTGCTAATCAGTCTTGTGTCTGCGTGTGTGCCTCTCCACAGAGGTTTCTAGTTGTGTTTTTTTCCTCTTAACATTTTACTAATTACCATAAACTTTCATTGTCACCTCACATTCTTGAACAACATTGGATGAATTTTTTTTTTTTCCTGGAAAAAATACAGGAAAGTTTAAAGAAGAAAATTGTCATCCATATCCACCATTACTAACAGCTGTTCACATCTTGGCATGTTTTTCCAGTCTGTTTTTTTTTTTTGAACAAATCATTCTCTATTTGCATTAAGTGATGAAATGATGCACGCTCAATATAATCAGTTAATACTTGAAAGTACAGATAAGAAAATATATCTTGCCCCACATCCTAGGCACCCAAGGGGACCTCCAGTGACACTGGGGTCACATCATCCAGACAACTTTTTTTTTTTCTTTGTATTTTTTTGGCCACACTGCGTGGCTTGGGGATATTAGTTCCCTGACCAGGGATTACACCTGGGACCACGGCAGTGAAAGCGTTGAGTCCTAACCACTGGACCGCCGGAGAATTCCCAACACAACTTTCTAATGCATTTAGACGAGTCCAGGGATAGTTATGAAGAAGGATAGACGTGCTTTATAAAAATGCAGCTTGTCTGACAGTGCTAGTTTATGATAAAAATATTGTTTTTAGTGGATTTCAATAAAAGGAAAGATGCTGAAGTGAAACGAAAGAACTGTTAAACTTCAAATAAACACCGAGCACTTACTTTCTAAAAGGTTCATTTACGGTCAAGGGGAGAGATGTTTAAAAGCATGACAAGGTCAGAATTGTGGCTTTTGAAGACAGTGTTTCCGTTCTGGCAATGTTCATTGACTCCCCTCCTGAAGGACAGGGATGTCAGCGTTCTCATCCCTCCCCTGCTTCCCCAGGCTCTCATTTTTTATTTTTTCTAACATCTTTATTGGAGTATAATTGCTTTACAATAGTGTGTTAGTTTCTGCTTTATAACAAAATGAATCAGCTATATGTATACTTATATCCCCATATCCCCTCCCTCTTGTATCTCCCTCCCACCCTCCCTATCTCTCCCCTCTAGGTGGTCACAAAGCACCGAGCTGATCTCCCTGTGCTATGCCGCTGCTTCCCACTAGCTACCTATTTTACATTTGGTGGTGTATATATGTCCATTAGGCTCTCATTTTTAAAAGTCTTACTATTCATTGTACGTGGTAATTTCCATTCTCTTCTGTAACCACACTTTCCACCATTATTTGGCTCAGTTCTCTATGTAAATTGATTTAGTGCTTCCATCAGGTACAGCTTTCCCAGCACAGAGTCTTTTATTTTGGTTCCTGTCTTAATTGGCTATATTCCTGTTTTCTTCTCCTAATAACATCTCACATTTGCAAGTGTTTGTGCCTTGCTTTTGAACTCGAATGACACCTTGGCTGGGTCTGATGGGCTCTGGCCAGACTGTGGAGCTTGGTGGCCATCACTTCGGGGTCTTTCAGTATTTAAGTGGCAAAGGGAGAAATCTCAGTCTGGTCTGATTCCTGCCTCCGCCATTGTGGGTGATGTGCTTTTTGTGGGGATAACTGTTTTTTATCACTGAAGTTCAGTAGCATTAGTCCCTTTAGGAACTTGGTTATAACCTGTTACTCCCTTGAGCATATACCATGTTACATTTTTCTGCAACTCCACATGCTCCTCCAGGACACAGATTGATTTCTCTTTTTTTTATTTTTGGCTGCGTTGGGTCTTCATTGCTGTGCATGGGCTTTCTCTAATTGCGGCGAGCGGGGGCTTCTCTTCTTTGCGGTGCGCGGGCTTCTCATTGCGGTGGCTTCTCTTGTTGTGGAGCATGGGCTTTAGGCACGCGGGCTTCAGTAGTTGTGGCACGTGGGCTCTGTAGTGGCTCACGGGCTCTAGAGCCTAGGCTCAGTAGTTGTGGCGCACGGGCTTAGTTGCTCCGCGGCATGTGGGATCTTCCCAGACCAGAGCTCGAACCCGTGTCCTCTGCATTGGCAGGCGGATTCTTAACCACCGCGCCACCAGGGAAGCCCCAGATTGATTTCTTTAATCATTTAAGGAAACGTTCTTTTTGTTTGTTTTTTATTTGTTTTTTTTTTGTTTGTTTTGTTTTTTGCGGTACATGGGCCTCTCACTGTCGTGGCCTCTCTTACTGCGGAGCACAGGCTCCAGACGCGCAGGCTCAGTAGTTGTGGCTCATGGGCCCAGTTGCTCCGCAGCATGTGGGATCCTCCCAGACCAGGGCTCAAACCCGTGTCCCCTGCGTTAGCAGGCAGATTCTCAACCACTGCTCCCCAGGGAAGCCCAATATGGTGTTTTTTTAAATTAAGGCATGTACATTGTTTGTTATTTATTTTTTCATCTCCTCATGTTTTCTATTACTTAAATAGGTCTTCTTTTAAAATTAATTATCTATTTTATACATATTAGTGTATATATATATGTCAATTGACATATTGACATATATATATGTCAATCCCATCTCCCAATTCATCCCCCGCTTCCCCCGCTTGTAGAGAACATGTAGATGTTCTCTACATCTGTGTCTCTATTTCTGCCTTGCAAACAGTTTAATCTGTACCATTTTTCTAGATTCCACATGTATGCATTAACACACGATATTTGTTTTTCTATTTCTGACTTACTTCACTCTGTATGACAGTCTCTAGGTCCATCCATGTCTCTGCAGATAACCCAGTTTCGTTCCTTTTTATGGCTGAGTAATAATTGTGTATATGTACCACATCTTCTTTGTCCATTCATCTGTTGATGGGCATTTAGGTTGCTTCCATGACCTGGCTATTGTAAATAGTGCTGCAGTGAACATTGGGGTGCATGTATCTTTTTGAATTATGGTTTTCTCAGGGTATATGCCTAGTAGTGGGATTGCTGGGTCATATGGTAATTCTGTTTTTAGTTTTTTAAGGAATCTCCATACTGTTCTCCATAGTGGCTGTATCACTTAACATTCCCACCAACAGTGCAAGAGGGTTCCCTTTTCTCCACACCCTCTCCAGCATTTGTTGTTTGTAGATTTTCTGAAGATGCCCATTCTGACTGGTGTGAGGTGATACCTCACCGTAGTTTTGATTTGCATTTCTCTAATAATTAGCGATGTTGAGCAGCTTTTCATGTGCTTCGTGGCCACCTGTATGTTTTCTTTGGAGAAATGTCTATTTAGGTTTTCTGCTCACTTTTTGATTGGGTTGTTTGTTTTTTTTAATATTGAGCTGCATGAGCTGTTTATATATTTTGGAGATTAATCCTTTGTCTGCTAATTCATTTGCAAATATTTTCTCCCATTCTGAGGGTTGTCATTTCATCTTGTTGATAGTTTCGTTTGCTGTGCAAATGCTTTTAAGTTTCATTAGGTCCCATTTGTTTATTTTTGTTTCTATTTCCATTACTCTAGGAGGTGAGTCAAAAAAGGTCTTGCTGTGATTTATGTCAAAGAGTGTTCTCCCTATATTTTCCTCTAAGAGTTTTATAGTATTTCGTCTTACATTTAGGTCTTTAATCCACTTTTTTTTTTGGTAATAAACTTATTTATTTATTTTGGCTGCGTTGGGTCTTTGCTGCTGCACATGGGCTTTCTCTAGTTACGGCGAGCGGAGGCCACTCTTCATTGCATTGCACAGGCTTCTCATTGCGGTGGCTTCTCTTGTTGTGGAGCATGGGCTCTAGGCATGTGGGCTTCAGTAGTTGTGACACACAGGCTCAGTAGCTGTGGCTCGTGGGCTCTAGAGCACAGACTCAGTAGTTGTGGTGCATGGGCTTAGTTACTCCGTGGCATGTGGGATCTTCCCGGACCAGGGCTCAAACCCATGTCCCCTGCATTGGCAGGCAGATTCTTAACCACTGCGCCCCCCGGGAAGTCCCTAGATCTTTAATCCATTTTGAGTTTATTTTTGTGTATGGTGTTAGGGAGTGTTCTAATTTCATTCTTTTACATGTAGCTGTCCTGTTTTCCCAGCACCACTTATTGAAAAGACTGTCTTTTCTCCATTTTATATCCTTGCCTCCTTTGTGATAGATTAGTTGACCATAGGTGCATGGGTTTATCTCTGGGCTTTCTATCCTGTTCCACTGATCTATATTTCTGTTGTAGTATTATTTCTGTAGTATTATTTCTATTATATTTCTGTTGTAGGCTTTGTAGTATAGTCTGAAGTCAGGGAGTCTGATTCCTCCAGCTCCCTTTCTTTCCCTCAAGATTGCTTTGGCTATTTGGGGTCTTTTGTGTCTCTATACAAATTTTAAGATTTTTTTGTTCTAGTTCTGTAAAAAATGCCATTGGTAATTTGATAGGGATTGCACTGAATCTGTAGATTGCTTTGGGTAGTATAGTCATTTTCACCGTATTGATTTTTCTAATCCAAGAACATGGTATATCTCTCCATCTGTTCATGTCATCGTTGAGTTCTTTTATCAGTGTCTTATAGTTTTCTGAGTACAGGTCTTTTACCTCCTTAGGTAGGTTTATTCCTAGGTATTTTATTCTTTTTGTTGTAGTGGGGAATGGGATTGTTTCCTTAATTTCTCTTTCAGATTTTTCATTGTTCGTGTATAGCAATGCAAGAGATTTCTGTGCATTAATTTTGTATCCTGCAACTTTACCAAATCCATTGATTAGCTCTAGTAGTTTTCTGGTGGCATCTTTAGGATTCTCTATGTATAGTATCATGTCATCTGCAAACAGTGACAGTTTTACTTCTTCTTTTCCAATTTGTATTCCTTTTATTTTTCTTCTCTGATTGCCGTGGCTGGGACTTCCAAAGCTATGTTGAATAATAGTGGTGAGAGTGGACATCCTTGTCTTGTTCCTGATCTTAGAGGAAATGCTTTCAGTTTTTCACCATTGATAATGATGTTTGCTGTGGGTTTGTCATGTATGGCCTTTATTATGTCGAGGTAGGCTCCCTCTATGCCCACATTCTGGAGAGTTTTTATCATAAATGGGTGTTGAATTTTGTCAAAAGCTTTTTCTGCATCTGTTGAGATGATCATATGGTTTTTATCCTTCAGTTGGGTAATATGGTGTATCACATTGATTGATTTGCATATATTGAAGAATCCTTGCATCCCAGGGATAAATCCCACTTGATCATGGTGTATGATCCTTTTAATGTGTTGTTGGATTCTGTTTGCTAGTATTTTGTTGAAGATTTTTACATCTATATTCATCAGTGATATTGGTCTGTAATTTTCTTTTTTTGTAGTATCTTTGTCTGGTTTGGTATCAGGGTGATGGTGGCCTCATAGAATGAGTTTGGGAGTGTTCCTTCCTCTGCAATTTTTTGGAAGGGTTTGAGAAGGATGGGTGTTAGCTTTTCTGTAAATGTTTGATAGAATTCACCTGTGAAGCCATCTGGTCCTGGACCTTTGTTTGTTGGAAGCGTTTTAATCACAGTTTCAGTTTCATTACTTGTGATTGGTCTGTTCATATTTTCTGTTTCTTCCTGGTTCAGTCTTGGAAGGTGATACATTTCTAAGCATTTGTCCATTGCTTCCAGGTTGTCCATTTTATTGGCATAGAGCTGCTTGTAGTAGTCTCTTATGATGCTTTGTATTTCTGCAGTGTCTGTTGTAACTTCTCCTTTTTCATTTCTAATTTTATTGATTTGAGTCCTCTCCCTCTTTTTGTTGATGAGTCTGGCTAAAGGCTTATCAATTTTGTTTATCCTTTCAAAGAACCAGCTTTTAGTTTTATTGATCTTTACTATTATTTCTTTGTTTCTATTTCATTTATTTCTGCTCTGATCTTTATGATATCTTTCCTTCTACTAACTTTAGGTTTTGTTTGTTCTTCTTTTTCTAGTTCCTTTAGGTCTAAGGTTAGAATGTTTTGAGATTTTTCTTGTTTCTTGAGGTAGGATTGTATTGCTATAAACTTCCTTCTTAGAATTGCTTTTGCTGCATCCCATAGGTTTTGGATCATAGTATTTTCTTTGTCATTTGTCTCCTGGTATTTTCTGTTTTCCTCTTTGATTTCTTCAGTGATCTCTTGGTTATTTAGTAACATATTGTTTAGCCTCCGTGTGTTTGCGTTTTTTACGTTTTTTCCCCTGTAATTGATTTCTAATCTCATAGCTTTGTGGTCGGGAAAGATGCTTGATATGATTTCAGTTTTCTTAAATTTACTGAGGCTTGATTTGTGACCCAAGATGTGATCTATCCTGGAGAATGTTCTATGTGCACTTGAGAAGAAATCTGCTGTTTTCGGATGGAATGTCCTGTAAATATCAATTAAATCTATCTGGTCTGTTGTGTCATTTAAACCTTGTGTTTCCTTATTAATTTTCTGTCTGGTTGATCTGTCCGTTGGTGTAAGTGAGGTGTTAAAATCCCTTTCTATTATTACGTTACTGTCGATTTTCTCTTCTATAGCTGTACCATTTGCCTTATATATTGAGGTGTTCCTGTGTTGGGTGCATATATATTTATAATTGTTATATCTTCTTCTTGGATTGATCTCTTGATCATTATGTAGTGTTCTTCCTTTTCTCTTGTAACATTCTTTATTTTAAAGTCTATTTTATCTGATATGAGTATTGCTGCTCCAGCTTTCTTTTGATTTCCATTTGCATGGAATATCTTTTTCCATCCCCTCACTTTCAGTCTGAATGTGTCCCTAGGTCTGAAGTGGGTCTCTTGTAGACAGCATATATATGGGTCTTGTTTTTGTATCCATTCAGCGAGCCTTTGTCTTTTGGTTGGAGCACTTAATCCATTTACATTTAAGGTAATTATTGATATGTATGTTCCTATTACCATTTTCTTAATTGTTTTGTGTTTGTTTTTGTAGGTCCTTTTCTTCTCTTGTGTTTCCAACTTAGAGAAGTTCCTTTAGCATTTGTTGTAGAGCTGGTTTGGTGGTTCTGAATTCTCCTAGCTTTTGCTTGTCTGTAAAACTTTTGATTTCTCCATTGAATCTGAATGAGGTCCTTGCCGGGTAGAGTCATCTTGGTTGTAGATTCTTCCCTTTCATCACTTTAAATATATCGTACCTCTCCCTTCTGGCTTGTAGAGTTTCTGCTGAGAAATCAGCTGTTAACCCTATGGGAGTTCCCTTGTATGTTATTTGTTGTTTTTCCCTTGTTGCTTTTAATAACTTTTCTTTGTCTTTAATTTTTGTCAGTTTGATTACTATGTGTCTCGGCGTGTTTCTCCTTGGGTTTATCCTGCCTGGTACTCTCTGCACTTCCTTCACTTGGGTGGCTGTTTCCTTTTCCATGTTAGGGACGTTTTCAACTATAATCTCTTCAAATATTTTCTCAGGTCCTTTCCCTCTCTCTTCTCCTTCCAGGACCCCTGTAATGCGAATGTTCGTGCATTTAATGTCGTCCCAGAGCTCTCTTAGGCTGTCTTCATTTCTTTTTTCTTTATTTTGTTCCACGGCAGTGATTTCCACCATTCTGTTTTCCAGGTCACGTATCCGTTCTTCTGCCTCAGTTATTCTGCTATTGATTCCTTCTAGTGTCGTTTTCATTTCAGTTACTGCATTGGTCATCTCTGTTTGTTTGTTCTTTAATTCTTCTAGGTCTTTGTTAAACATTTCTTGCATCTTCTCGATCTTTGCCTCCATTCTTTTTCTGAGGTCCTGGTTCATCTTCACTATCATTATTCTGAATTCTTTTTCTGGAAGGTTGCCTATCTCCACTTCATTTAGTTGTTTTTCTGGTGTTTTATCTTGTTCCTTCATCCGGTACATAATCCTCTGTCTTTTCATTTTGTTTATCTTTCTGTGCATGTGGTTTTGCTTCCACAGGCTGCAGAATTGTAGTTCTTCTTGCTTCTGCTGTCTGTCCTCTGGTGGATGAGGCTATCTAAGAGGCTTGTGCAAGCTTCCTGCTGGGAGGGACTGGTGGTGGGTAGAGCTGGGTGTTGCTCTGGTGGGCAGAGCTCAGTAAAACTTTAATAGGCTTGTCTGCTGATGGGTGGGGCTGAGTTCCCTCCCTGTTGGTTGTTTGGCCTGAGGTGACCCAGCACTGGAGCCTACCCAGCTCTTTGGTGGGGCTAATGGCGACTCGGGGAGGGCTCACACCAAGAAGTACTTCCCAGAACTTCTGCTGCCAGTGTCCTTGTCCCCGCAGTGAGCCACAGCCGCCCCCCCCTCGCCTCTGCAGGAGACCCTCCAACACTAGCAGGTAGGTCGGGTTCAGTCTCCCATGGCATCACTGCTCCCTCCCCCTGGGTCCTGATGTGTACAGTACTTTGTGTGTGCCCTCCAGGAGTGGAGTCTCTGTTTCCCCCAGTCCTGTCGAAGTCCTGTAGTCAAATCCCACTAGCCTTCAAAGTCTGATTCTCTGGGAATTCCTCCTCCCGTTGCTGGACCCCCAGGTTGGGAAGCCTGACGTGGGGCTCAGAACCTTCCCTCCAGTGGGTGGACTTCTGTGGTATAAGTGTTCTCCAGTTTGTGAGTCACCCACCTAGCGGTTGTGGGATTTGATTTTATCGTGATTGCGCCTCTCCTACCATCTCCCTGGGCGTCTCCTTTGTCTTTGGATGTGGCGTATCTTTTTTGGTGAGTTCCAGTGTCTTCCTGTTGATAATTGTTAAGCAGTTAGTTGTGATTACGGTGCTCTTGCAAGAGGGAGTGAGCACACGTCCTACTCTGCCATCTTGAACCAATATCCATTGTTTATTTAGACGTAATGCTATTGCACACTTAACAGATTATAGAATAGTGTAAACGTAACTTTTATAGGCCCCGGAAAATCAAAAAATTTTTCGACTCGCTTTACTGTGCTATCTGCTTTATTGCAGTGCTCTGAGCCCAGCGCACCGCATCTCTGGGGTGTGCCTGTAATAAGGAATTGTTGCATCCAATGGATGTACATTTATACGACCTTTGATATGTATACTGCCCAACTGCCGTCTGTAAAGGCTGCAGCAGCTTACGCTGAATCCCCACCACCCCTGGCAGTGTCCTTGTTCTCAGCAGGTTTAATTCTTGGGCCATTCTTTCTGTTGAGCCAAGATCTGCTTCCTTGAACCATAAAAAGAATGAAATGAAGCCACTTGCATCAACATGGATGGACCTAGAGATTATCATACTAAATGCAGTAAGCCATACAAAGACAAATATATGATATTGCTTACATGTGGAATCTAAAAAAATGATACAAATGAACTTATTTACAAAACAGAAACAGACTCACAGACATAGAAAACAAACTTATGGTTACCAAGGGGGAAAGGGGGGTTGGGAGGGATAAATTGGGAGTTTGGGATTAACATATACACACTACTATATAGAAAATAGATAAGCTACAAGGACCTACTGTAATACACAGGGAACTACATTCAATATCTTGTAATAACCTATAAGGGAAAAGAATCTGAAAAGAATAGATACATACATATATGTAAAACTGGATCACTTTACTGTATACTTGAAATTAACACAACATTGTAAGTCAACTAGACTCCACTTAGAAAATAAATTAAAAAGATCTGCTTCCTTTGGTTTCCACTTGAGTAGGTGCTTGCCTTGGACGTGACCCATGGCAGGTCTGCAGATGCTTCATTTTCCTCTGTCCTTTTGCCCACAGAAGGTCCGAGTAGGCAGTTGTTCGTTCCGGTGCCTCTTTTCTTGGGTTAGGGAAGAGAGGACGGGAAAGGGATTTGTGACTCAGGCTTGTGGTATTGATTTAGGTACTTAGCCCTCTTCTGGGAGTCACTTGGGCATCTTGCACAGTGATATTGACTCACCACATTTAATATTTTATTGTGTCTTGAGCATTGAGAAAGGCTCCCTGCCCAGGGTTTTGCGTCTCAGATAAAGCACAAACAGGCGCTGTAGGAAAGCCCTGGGCAGCACCAGGACGTGGTAGGAACAGGAAGCGTGGCCCACGGGAATGATTTATATCTTCACTTGTCTCTGGCTGCTCACGCGGCAGTATGGGGAGAATTTCCATGATAACTTTTTCTGTTTCTTTTTAAGCAGAGGTGGAAGAGCTGGGCAGATAATTTCGTGGGTGAACATGATTATTATTTGGCAACAGAGATCTGTGGGTGGCTGTGGTGGGAAGGAGAGAGAAGTTGCTATTACTAGTATTTTGTTAACTTACATGGATCAAAGAATCCCAAGGCTTTATAAAAGGGAAACATTAGTAGAGCTGAGTACTGGAAGGACTCAAGGGCCGGAACGGAGGAGGCTGTTTGAAGGTTTCCCTTTTATTTAAATGCTTACCTGCCTCATGAAAATCAAAGTTTTCTCAGAGTCGTGCTCACTACTGACCCTCCAGTGCCCAGGGCAGAGCCTGGAGTGTGATCAGCTCAGTAAATAGCAGTGGGTGAATGAGGGGTAAAGTATGCAAGAGAAGGTCAAGGGCTCAGCAGTCAAGACTCCTGTTTGTAGGAAAGGGAAGGAAGGTGGTGCGTGTAATCACAGATAAGACTTCATGGGCCCTTTCTGAGAAACCAGGGCCAGGGATAGCCCAGGGCTATTTGAGTCTGAGCTCTGTAACCAGCCACCAGGACCACTGAACAGTAGAAGAACTTGCAAAACCGGGGTCTTGCTTGCTTTCTTTCTTTTTTTATTTTATTTTTTTGTTTTTTTTGTTTTTAACATCTTTATTGGGGTATAATTGCTTTACAATGGTGTGTTAGTTTCTGCTTTATAACAAAGTGAATCAGTTATACATATACATATGTTCCCATATCTCTTCCCTCTTGCGTCTCCCTCCCTCCCAGCCCTCCAGGTGGTCACAAAGCACCGAGCCTTACTTGCTTTCTTTAAAAAAAAAATAAAATAAAATTTTTTTTATTGTGGTAAAATATAAGATTGACCAGCTTAACCATTTTTTTCTTTCTTTTTCTTTTCCATTACGGTTTACTATAGGATATTGAATATAAGTCCCTGTGTTATACAGTAGAACCTTGTTGTTTATCTGCTAATCCCAGACTCCTGATCCATCCCTCCTCTACCCTCCTCACCCTTGGCAACCACAAGTCTGCTCGCTGTGTCTGTGAGTCTGCTTCTGTTTTGTAAATAAGTTCATTTTTATCATTTTGTTAGACTCCACATACAAGCACTATATGATATTTGTCTTTCTCTGGCTTACCTCACTTAGTGTGATCATCTCTAGGTCCATCCATGTTGCTGCAAATGGCACTATTGCAAATTTCTTTTATGGCTGAGTAATATTCCATTGTATAAATATACCACATCTTTATCCATTCATCTGTCGATGGACACTTAGGTTGCTTCCATGTCTTGGCTGCTGTGAATAGTCCAGCTTAACCGTTTTTAAGTGTACAGTTCAGAGGCGTTAAGCACGTTCACACTGTTGTGCCACCATCTATCTCTAGAATTTTCACCTTCACACGTGGAAACTCTGTACCCGTTAAACACTAACTCCCCATTCCTCCCTTCCCCAGACCCTGAAAACCACTCTCTGCTTCCTGTCTCTCTGACCTTGATGACCTTAAGAGCCTCCTGTAAGTGGAATCTTGCAGTGTTCGCCCTCTTGCGGCTGGCTTATCTCACTTAGCATAATGTCCTCAAGGTTCATCGATGTCAGAAGCTGGAGACAAATTAGGAAATAATATGCAAATGATTAAAAAGTTCAAAAAAAAAAAAGATTCATCCATGTCATGGCGTGTGTCAGAATTTCTTTCCTTTTAAGGCTGAATAATGTGTGTCTGCTTTCTTTTTGAAATCAGATAGGCAGTGATTGGTGCACGGGTAGGAACCAAGTGCACGGTGTGTAGAACCAGGAAAGGAGACTCCTGGGAGGCAGCCCCTAGTCAGGGACAGGAGGGGAGGGGAAAAGAGCAGGGAGAGGGGATCAGGGACGGGGCTCCAGCCTGCAGGGGGCTCGGCCTTTGACCGAGTTGACACCTAGGCTGCAAAGAGCTCTTTGGGGCCCTGGAGGAACAGGACGCTGTCGCCGTTTCTCTGTGTCTGGTGGCCTCAGCTGTGCTTTGGCCTGCAGTCGAGTCCAGGCTGTGCCACGCTGCGAGTTACTGATGTGTTATTTCGTGTTCCTATTGGTAGGGGATTCTCACAGCTATTGCTCTGTTATCCACACATACATTTTATTCTTGACCGTGGCCCCAAACAGTGAGCTAGTTGTTTTTTCTTTGCCTGCTTTTAGGGAGCGAATACTGAGGCAAGACTCTGGATTATCTGCCTGGACTATTGCAGGAGTTGAATTCATCATGCAGTAATTTGAGTCCTTGTCATGTCAGTTCATTGAGATGGGGGGTGGGCTGTCTTTTCTGGTTACAGACAGAGGACTTGCCGTGCTTAGAGGCAACCAGGGTGGTGTCCTGCAAAGAACGTGGCCAAGAGAGCAGAAGCTTCAGGAGAAGATCAATAAATCTTTTTTTTTTAAAGAAGCATATATATATATATTTTAAATAAATTTATTTATTTATTTTTGGCTGCATTGGGTCTTTGTTGCTGTGCGCGGCCTTTCTCTGGTTGTGGTGAGCGGCGGTTACTCTTCTGCACCACCAGGGAAGCCCAAGCTCATAACATCTTTATCCAGGTGGCCTTTTAATAATGCTCATGTCCTTATGGCCTGCGTTTGGACTCCAGAGTCATTTTGCCCGGCTAGTTTTGTGACTGTTTATGACAGTGTCATGCAAGGTTTTAGTGTTCCTAGCAAGGTCTGTCCCTGGTCTTGAGTGAAATGAGAGAGAGCAGGAGAACAGAAAAAAAAAAAAAAAAGGAGCCAAATGGTAGCAGGTGAGAGTGATGCCGTGACAGCCCTCCCCAGCAGCGGAGTGTGGATTTCCTGCGGACCAGGGGGAGATACAGCCTGGACGGGCAGAAGCACATCTGCATCTTGGGAGCAGGTATGTGTGTAGTTCGAATAAAACTTTGTTAATATTTTAGATTTGGAAAATGAAAAAACATGATTTTGAAATTTCAAGGGTCGCCGAAGGAAGCTGCGATAGTTTTGCTAACAACGTGTGGGATATGTTTCTTAAAAAGTGAGAATCACAGGAGTTATGCTTTCCAGTTTAAAAAATCCCTTCCTCTCCTGTACTTTCCTTGTCTGAGCCTCTCAGCAATGTGTAAGTAATTATTGGCCCTGGAGAGGGAAGAAGCAACGTACAGGTTCCTCATGACTTGCCAGGGGCACATCTTGCGTCAGGGGGACCTCCCTGGTGGCCCAGGTGAGGGTTCTTACAGAACGTTCTGTCAGACTGTTCTTTCTGCTGTGTCATCCCTTATCTCTGTCCTTGACCGTGGCGGGTGCTTCAGTTTCTTGTTTTCTGCATCACTGTTTGCTTTGTCTTTGGAGAGAGAGTTTTCTTACGGGAGGAAATGTTCCAGGGCGGATCAGATTATTGTCTTGGTGACCTTTGTGCCAGGGCAGCAAAGGAAGTACCAGCCAGATCCTTTTTCAAGAACAGAACTTGCTGTGCACTTCAGGGAAAGTCTGGGAGGCAGCCCTGCAGGAGGAAAGTTAGAACGTCTTTGTGAGCACTTCCTAAGGTCACGCAGTATGAGTTGCTTGGGATTCGTTGGAACAACACTGGCTGGCATTTTCTATGTGGATTTACACTTGGAAGTTATGGAGGGGGACCGTGGTTGACGTTTCTTTTCTATTAGGATGTTTCCATCACCAGGCTCTGAACTGTTTTCAATAAAGTAATTTTTCAATAATTAAACTCACTGAAGGTGTTCTTGCACTAGCGATGGTGCTTATAGTTACTTAAAAAGCAGGCAAGTGCTGAGTCTAACTTTCATGCTTAGTGAATTTGAAGGTCAAAAGTCATTTTTGTAAAATGCTTTTAAACTGGGGAGATCGTTGAAGACCCCAAGGTCTGAGTTTTCTCTGTTGCAGTAGTCCCTTTTCTGAAACATAGAGAAATAGCAAATCACTGTGTTGTGTGATAGGAACTAACAGTGTTGTAGGTCAGTTGTACTTCAAAAACAAACAGACTCATAGAAAAAGAGACCAGATTTGTGGTTATCGAAGGTGGGGGGAGGTGGAGAGGAGAGGGAATTGGATGAAGGGGGTCAAAAAGTACAAACTTCCGGTTATAAGATAAATAACTACTAGGGATGTAACGTACAACGTGATAAATATAATTAACATTACTGTATGTTACATATGAAATATATATGAAATATCATTATATATGATAATATATGAAATGTATATAAAAATATATAAATAGATGAAAGTTTTTAAGACAGTAAATCGTGAGTTCTCATTAAAAGGAAAAAAAATTTTTTTCTATTTCTTTAATTTTGTGTCTGTGTGAGATGAAGGATGTTCGCTAAACTCATTGTGATAATCATTTCATGACGTATGTAAGTCAAATCATTATTGCTGTGCACCTTAAGTTTATACAGCGCTTCATGTCAGTTATATCTCAATAAAACTGGGAGGAAAAAAATCGCCCCTTTTCTCCCTCTTGTAATAATCCTTTTGCATAAAGTCTCTCCTTAGCTTACAAATCCCGATTTGTTTTTTTTTTCATTTGACATGCTTCAGAATAAATGTGACCTAAACAAAAACATAAAGTTTGAAAGCTGGGAATCAAACTTTTCTCTAGTATCTTACGGGTTGCCTCACCTCTGCACAGAGCATGGCTTCTTTGACAAAAGAAACCATCTGGAGGGGATCTTAGCAAACATCCGGTTCCGTCCCTTCCATTTTAGAAGATGAGAGTGACTAACGCAGCTGGGTTTCAGAACAGTGACTTTTTACTGATTGACTCCTTAGCCGTCAGTGGATGAAGGCAGAGCGTCAGAGTGCAAGCGTCCTGACTCACGTGGTGTCCAGAGCCCTCCTTCCCTGCTGGACTTGCGGGTGTGGGTGTGTCCTCATCCTCAGGTCATGCTGACTTCCATGACTGAAACTGTCGCCGTCCCTCACTTCTCTGACATCTGCTAGAACCTTGCATGCTTGAGTGGCCCTGGGCTGGGGAGTGATCTGTGTTTAAAAAATAAGAAGAAGGAGGGCTTCCCTGGTGGCGCAGTGGTTGAGAGTCCGCCTGCCGATGCAGGGGACATGGGTTCGTGCCCTGGTCTGGGAAGATCCCACATGCCGCGGAGCGGCTGGGCCCGTGAGCCATGGCCGCTGAGCCTGCGCGTCCGGAGCCTGTGCTCCGCAATGGGAGAGGCCACAACAGTGAGAGGCCCGCGTACCGCAAAAAAAAAAAAAACAACAAAACTAAAAATAAGGAAATTCAGGGAGTGTGAAATTCTCTGCCCCATGTTCTTATCCTGCTTTCACTTCTGACTTTACAACATGTTCACATAGGTGGAGGTTAATTATCCAGGTTTATGCCTTTTTAAAAAAATCGAAGTATAGTTGATTTACAGGGATTCGGGTGTATAGCAGAGTAATTCAGTTAATACATATATATATATTCTTTTTCAGATTCTTTTCCATTATAGGTTATTACAAGATATTGAATATAGTTCCCTGTGCTGTACAGTAGGTCCTTGTTGCTTATCTGTTTTATACATAGTAGTGTGTATCTACTAATCCCAAATTCCTAATTTACCTCCCCCCCCCCCATTCCCCTTTTGGTAACTGTAAGTTTGTTTTCTATGTCTGTGAGTCTGTTTCTGTCTTGTAAATAAGTTCATTTGTATCATTTTTTTAGATTCCACATATAAGTGTTAGCATAGGATATTTGTCTTTCTCTGACTTACTTCACTTAGAATGATAATCTCTAGATCCACCCATGCTGCTGCAAATGGTATCATTTCATTCTTTTTTATGGCTGAGTAGTATTCCATCATGTATACACACCACATCTTCTTTATCCATTCATCTGTTGATGGACCCTTAGAGTGTTTCCATGTCCTGGCTGTTGTAAGTAGTGCTGCTGTGAACATAGGGGTGCATGTATCTTTTTGGATTATGGTTTTCTCTGGATATATGCCCAGGAGTGGGATTGCTGGGTCGTATGGTAGTTCTTTTAGTTTTTTAAGGAACCTCTATACTGTTTTCCATAGTGGCTGCACCAATTTACATTTCCGCCAACAATGTAGGACGGTTGCCTTTTTTCCACACTCTCTCCAGCATTATTATTTGTAGACTTCTTGATGATGGCCATTCTGACCAGTGTGAGGTGGTACCTTGTTGTAGTTTTCATTTGCATTTCTCTAATAGTTGGCAATGGTGAGCGTCTTTTCATGTGCCTGTTGGCCTTCTGTATGTCTTCTTTGGAGAAATGTCTATTTAAGTATTCTGCCATGCCTTTTCCGTTAAGAACATTAAAACATTTTTTTCACTATGAAGATTTTCAAACGTACCTCAAAATAGTGAGGACGGTGTAATGAAATCCTCCTGGGTCCTTACGCAGGTACGCTAGGATCAAGGTTTTGCCCACCTTGCTTTATCTCTTACTCTGAGTCTTTTTTCCCCCACTAATGTATTTTAAAGCAAATCCTAGAAATTATGATATTTCGCCCCTACATATTTTAGTGAACATCTCTGAATCCAGGGCCATTCTTTGTCACTGCAGTAGCGTCATTAAACTGCTAGAGGTAACCGGACTCCTTGCTGTCACTTGCACTTGGTGCAGACATGGGCTTCTGGCTTCTTCAAGATCCTTCATGGATCTGGCTGTTTTCATCCACGTTCAACCAGAAACACACCACTCATTTGATTGTGTGTGGCTTATGTCTTTTTTAGTCAAGAAAGTCTCCATCCTTCCACTCCCACCCTACTGTTTTCCCCCAAGTCATTGACTTGGTGAAGAAACCGGGTCAGTTTTTATGCAGAATGTCCCACTGGTACACTTGTCTGTTTCCTTCCTCAAGGTATCATCTCACCCATTACTTGGTTCCTCATATTTCCTGAAAACTGGACAGTAATGACAAAGGTTCAGTTGAATCCAGGTTTGTAAAGAAGAATACTGAACAGGTGGTTGGCCTATATCCTGCCTGGGGGTCATGTATCCTCTGGTGTCTGACTCTTAGTGATGCTTATATTAGTTGATAAGCTCAGGTGACAGCTTCCATTGCATTCTCCCCCTGTCAACCTTTCATCTAATGGTTTTACCCATTTCGATATTGCCTGAATGATTTTTCTCTACATACTGCAAAGTGGTGATTTTCTAATTTGATAAGTACTTTCACAGCTGTCACCTTGAGCTTGTCTGTAAAGAACTTTACCTTATCACCTAGGGCTGTCTGGTCACCCTGAGAACATTTAGGAAAGGGAGGGAAAGAATGCTCACTTTTGCCTTTTAGTTGCCTGTGGTTTATGTAAGTAGTTGGTGCCCTGGTTGTCTGCAGTGGTGACAAGTGAGTTATTTTTGGTCTTGTTTTAGTTTTCTTTTCTCTTTTCCTTCCTCCCTCCCTTTTCAGTATCATTTCAAAGTCCCTGTTCCCCACTCCCAACACTTTATTATGAAATTTTCCAAACATGCAGAGAAGGTGAAAGGATTGTACAGTGAACACTCTAAGCCCGGGGTGTTTATACGTTCACTGTGTTTCAGTTAATTGCTGTCCTTTTTGATACTCAGGTCATGCCACCTTCTGCCTACAAGAATCCCTCCCTGTGCCTTCTGTGACTTTGTCTCACTTTCATTCATCTTTGAGTGATTCCTTGCTCTCGGCCAAAAAGATGTTAAGTGCTCATCTTGTGCACTTCCTACCTCCTATCTGGAATCAGCCATTCCTCCAAGTAGCCCTGGTTCCTTTGTGTGGGTCGTGGTATTTAGGGACCACAGTCTGGGGTGTGGGGTTGCTCATTGTTACTGGGCTGTCATTGCCTCTAAGCCTCTTCCAATAGGTATGAGCTAAGAAGTCTGTGAAAGAAAAGAAAAAAGAGGTATGAAAAAGAAAAATAAATCATGAGTTCATACTTAGCTTTCTAATTCGGCTGTAAAACTACGTAGTTATAATTTAACTTTGATATTATATTTGTTTATCTCCTCTTATTCACTGACAATCTTGGTTTCTAACAATATTCACATAATTGTTCTCTATTGTACATGCACGCAAACATATTGTCTCTAAATAATATCAATACTGCTATTAAGAGTAAGAGTAGTGGACTTCCCTGCTGGTCCAGTGGTTAACACGCTGTGCTTCCAATGCAGGGGGGCTTGGGTTCGATCCCTGGTTGGGGAACTAAGGTCCCCCATGATGTGTGGTGCAGCCAAAAGATTAAACAAAAAATGATCTAAAAAAAGAATGAGTAGTGAAAGAGAGTAAAGTTTTTGCAGCTCTATTTGGCCTTAGAATATATTTAGCTATGGAGGTCTAGTCAAAACACTGTTTAAAACAGTTATTTTCTCTTCGTAATTATGTTGGTAATTATTTTAATAACCTAATAAAGTTAATTTTTAACTGTTAAGGATATTTTTTCCCTTATTGATTTGACTCAAAAAATACAAAACACTTTCATGATTCATCAAATTTATAAAATCTATAAAAACAAAATATTTGGAGAGAAGCCATCCTTCCCCCCCACGCCCACTTTCTTTTTCACAAAGGTCACATATATTCTGCTCTGTGCCTTGCCTTTTTTATGTGTCAGCATATCCTGGAAATCATTCCACATCAGAGAGGAGAGATATTCTTCCTCCTCCTTTTTTTCTTTCTCCCGCTCTTTCGTTTTTTTTCTTTCATTGCCTAGAAGTACCATAGTTTATTTAACCTATTCTATACTGATGGGTATTTCTGTTGTTTTCAGACTTTGCCATGACAAAAATGCCCCAATGAATAACCTGGTAGATTCCTAGAAGTGGGATTGTTGCATCAAAGTGTTAATTAGATATTATTAAATTCCCTTCTCTCCATTGGCATTGTATTATTTTTTAAAGTTCCAATCAGCAATGGATGAAAATGCCTGTTTTCCCAGACTTGTCATCAGACCTATTGTCAAATTTTTGAATTTTTGCCAACCTGATAGGTAAGACATGGTGTATTTCCATAGTTTTAATTTGCATTCCTTTTGTTTTGAGGAAGTTGAACATCTTTCATGTTTAAGGACCATCTTCAGAAACTCTTTATTCCCATCATTTGCCTAGTTTTTTATTGGGTGCTTCTTTTTTCTCCTCAATTTTTAGGTGCTGTCTGTATATTAGGAATTTTAGCCCTTTATTTGAGGTGTGAAATTACAAAATCTTTCCCCAGTTTGTCATGTAGTGGGATTTAGCATGCCTCTCTTTTATACTTTGTGATTTTGAGTTATGGTTGGAAGGTTTTCTCATTCCTGAGTTACTCAGGAATCCACTCATGTTTTCTTCAATTACTTGCAAATTAATTTTCTTTCAGTACTTTAAAACTATTGTTCCGTGTCTTCTGGCTTGCATCGTTTCTGATAGGAAGTCTACTATCATTCTTATCTTTGTTCCACTGTAAATATTGTGTTTTTTTTCCTTCTTTATCACTGGTTTTCACTAGTTTGCTTATGGTGTGATTTTCTGTAATTTTCTTTAAAGGTTTTTCCACTTGGTCTTCGTTGAGAATCTTGAATCTGTGGGTTTATAGTGTTCATCAAACTTGAAAACAATTTCAACCATTATTTCTTCAAAAAAAATTTTTCTGTTCTCACTTTGGTAGCACATATACTTAAACAACATTTTTTGTCTGCTCTCTGGTTCCCCTACCCTGCTTTTCCTGGGACCTCAGTTACACAGATTTCAAGCTGCTTGTTATTGTCCCGCAGTTCACTGATGCTCTGTCCTTTCTGTTTTGTTCATCCTGTTTCTTCTGTTTTTCATTTCAGAGTTTTTGTCACTATCAAGTGCCCTTTTCTCTGCAATGTCCAATTTCCTTTTAATCGTATCAGTACATTTTTGATTTCAGACACTGTTTTTCATCCCTAAAAGTTTGATTTGGAATTTTTTAAATGTCTTCCATTTAGTTCCTCACCATCCTCTTGCTTTCCTCCACTTTTTGAACACATGGAGTATATTTGTAACAGCTGTTGTATGTCTTTGTCTTTTTATCTGCTTCATATCTGATTCTGTTTCTACTGATTGATTTTTGTTTTGTTTACGTAGGTCAAACTTTCCTACATCTCTGCTACCATCCCTGCTTCTATTTCTGAGAAGTGTTTCTGATGGCACTAGAACAAGGACATTTTAATGACTATTTCAATTATAAATTAAAAATCTATTTTACTTTCAGTGTCAAGGAAGTTGAGTTTGTTTTTCACTTACCGCAAATAATTTTAGGGACTCATTCTAATTTGAAGGCAAAAAAGGATAAATTATGTAAAAAGAAAGGTTTAGAACTTATTTTCTTAAGCTGTATAGTGAGAAGTATACACAGGTTTTAAAAAAAGAGCATCATGATGTGATGTTGATATTCAACTTTTACATGTTCCTATAAAGATACTGCTTCAGACAATATAGATTAGATGTTAGAGTATCCACTTGAAGAATGCGAGATTTCTGAAAATTAAAGCTTTGGTCCAACCCTTTCTCCTGTCATTTGTAATTTTTACTAGATTCTTTGCCTCAGTGTTTCTCTGTGTAGGATGAGTGTTGAGTGGAATTTAGGAATGACACTGCCTTGACTGTTAAACTTTTAATTAGTCCTTTTGTGGTCTGTGTGGCTTTTAGTCCAGGCATTTAGACAGAAGCCTTTTAGTGTTTGGACAGTAGAGAAACGTTGACTACTGCAAAGGAACAGATCTGAAGGATGCACATGCAATGCCCATGTCATTGTAAAGTAGGATCTAGGTATCTGGAGAAGATACTTAATTCAATTGGATATTTACTATGCAGAAAGAAACAGTTGCTTTTTAAAACTGAAGCTGGGATCAAGTTATGTATGACTGTTTTCCGTGCAGAAGCTGTAAGTATAGACAATGAGATGCTTGTTTTATTTCCTGAAAATACCTCTGGGGCAAACCTAAGATAATAAATACTGTGTGTGAGTTTCAAAGTGACTCAGCTGTTGGGAGCTGCCCCCCGCCCCACCCTACTCCCCAGGCTCCAGTCTCCACCGTGCGTTACAGAAAGAGCCAGAAGAACAGGCCTCAAGGTAGGCTCTTGTCTGCACTTTAGATTTCTCACCTAGGAGGTGGAAATAACAATACCTATCTTGTGATGCTTTTCATGAAGATGAACAAGGTTACGTGTACAACATACCTAACAAGATGCCTGGCTTCAGAAAGTGTCCTGTGCCTGCACCTCTGGCAGTTCTTTCTTAGACCATCAAGTTGGTTATTTATAAATCCAGCAGTGTGGTTTGTCTTGTGGTCATAACTGATGGTTCTAATACTGTATTTTAGTCTTGCATTGCCATTTACAGATTTGATTTTTGACTTCTTGTGTGGGTAATGTGTAAGATCCACCGAACTTGAATTTTCTTAGAAAAGAGAGAAGTCTTTTTCAGCAAAAATTAGGGGCCTTAATGAAACAAAGTATCGATGTAATTTTGCTAATTGGACTTCTGTTACAATCCACAGTAAGCCTGTACATTTTGGTTTTAGAAAGCTGTATTAACCTGCTAGGGCTGCCTTAACAAAGTACAGCAGACTAGATGGCTTAAAGAACAGAAATTTATCTTCTCACAGTTCTGGAGTCTGGAAGTCTAAGATCAAGGTGCCAGCAGGGTTGGTTTCTCCTGAGGCCTCTCTCCTTGGTGTGCAGACGGCTGCCCTCTTGCTGGGTCCTCACACGATGCATCCCTGGTGTTTCTTCCTCTTCTTACAGGGACACCAGTCCTTATAATGATCCCTGCCCCATGACCTAATTTAACCTTAGTTACTTCCTTAGAGGTCCTAATCTTCAAATATGGTCACGTTGGGGGTTAGGGCTTCATCATACGAATTTGGGGGGACCCAACTCAGGCCATAACAGTTCTCCTCCATCTTGGCTTTGGAACGCCCACAGCAGAAGCAGTGGGAATATTGCTGTAGTGTTGAGGCAATGTGTAGCCTTTTTATCATTCTGTCCCTTCAATGGATGACAAATTCTCACTTTCTTATTTTCTCCTCTTTACATTTTTCACACTTATATGTCTGTAATGTGGCTTTCAAACATTTTGACCGTGACCCACAGACAGAAATATATTTGAGTGTGTGCATAATTCTAACAAATATTTCATGAGTCAGTCATTGCCCTTATAAAGAGGCATGTATTTTCTAAATATTTCATTTTTTAAAAAACAGCTGTTTCCTGGTGGGCTACTTCATGTCGCTGAGAAACATGGCTGCCATGTGGGTTCAGAGCTTCAATGTGTCACATATGTTACGTGACTTTCCTTTCTAGTCCTTTGAGTCATTGGTGTGCAGTCTGCTTGCCCTGATTCACGGTATTTTTGAAGCCCATCATAAGACTTCCCTGCAGAGGAAATTATAGTTCGGAAAATTTCCCTGCCATTTGGCAACTTTCGTAGGAAGTAGAAGACAGTCGAGTGGGAAAGTTCCATCACGGTGATTGTCTTTGCTGGGAGAGGCACACAGCCGTGTCAGATTCAGGACAGGGTGACGGGTTTCATTACAACCTCCCCTAACTGCGGCTCAGTGATCGATTTTACACGTGTGTTGATTTTCTCTCTCAAGGTGTGAGCTTACTTTTGTTCTAGAATGGTTTTCCCCTATTTTAAGGCTCCTCCCCAGGAGGTAGAAGAATTTCTTAAGGGATAAAAGTCAAGTTTTTGGATGACGTGACCTCAGGTCTTAATTCCACATGATATACTGTGGTGGGGCTCGGTTGGAATTTTATTCACAGCGTCCGTAGTTAGCAGGTGGAGAAGACACACGTGGTTTCACAGCTAACTGTTGGCCCTATGAGCTTAGGAACAGGATCAATGAAAAGCTGTCTCATGTCATCCAGGAAGACACCCTCAGGAAAATGTGCTGGCGGGGAGAGTGCGTGCTCTACGGGCAAGCACAAAGTAGCTTTTTAGTGTCAAGCCCTAGGAACTACTGGACTGAACTACTGGACTGGATTATGTAAGTGTTACTTGAAAATTGAAATGCAGCTTCTATGGGAGGACCCCAGGGCACTTCAAGGTCATAGAGAATGAGCTCACACCCTGGTTTGCCTTTTACTCGATACAAGTGACCTTGGAGATGTATCTGAGGCCCCCTTCCTCACTCAGCCTTCATTTCACATCAGTGAGACCACGCCTGGGACGGAAAGGTCACAGAGTGAGTCCTGTCCCCTCTCTGTTCCTCCCCAGTCCTCCAAGTCTTTTTTTTTTTTTTTGGTAAATTAGGAAGTATATGAAAACATGGCAAAAGATTGAAGGCCAGTACAGATATTCTTTTTTCCATGTATTCCTTGCCCTTTTTTTTTAAAAAAAATTCTGACCAGTTGGTTTTATTATGATGCATAATAAAGGATAACGATCTATGGATGGGGGAGGGATAAATTAGGAGTTTGGGATTAACATATACACACTACTATATATAAAATAGATAATCAACAAGGGCCTACTGTACAGCACAGGGAACTCTACTAAATACTCTGTATAACCTATATGAGAAAAGAATCTGAAAAAGAATGGATATATGTATATGTATAACTGAATCCCTTTGCTGTATACCTGAAACTAACACAACATTGTCAATCAACTATACTCCAATATAAAATAAAAGTTAAATTAAAAAAAAAAAGATCTAGAGAGAGGAAACCTTAAAGTGCCAGAGAAGAGCAGAGAGCTGCCCACCCCAAGGAGCCTGTGCAAATTTATTGGCTTCAGTGGTCCAGAGACTCTCTCCTGAGATGAATCGTGTGATGTGCTGTCCCTCCACCCACCCTGCAAAGAAACCATTGCTGACCAACGAGATTTAGGGGGCGTCCTGGTGACTGACACTTATGTAGCTGCCACCCGAGGACACTGAACGTGCAAGGAGAATTAAGCCAGAGGCAGGTAAATTAGATGCCCACCTCAGCCACATCAGTGCTGAATGTGAGGAGCAGACGGTGTGGGTCCTCAGTTCAGGGGGACATTGTTTGGAAACTTCGAGAGAGCCCTGCTGTGGAGCCTGGAAACTTGTGGTGTGAGGCTGTTGTTTCAAAATGATCTCTCCCTCCCATAAGAGGGGTAGGGAGCCTGAAGGGCCAGGGGCTTCCTGAGCCTGCAGGGGCCTCCTAGGTGGATGGGAAGTAGATAGAGTTCGTGGCCACTTACCCCAAGTGGGTTGCGTCTTGGGTTTATGATCCCAAAAGAGCAAGACGGGAGGTAGGACTCATGGAGAGCTGGGTAGGGTCACTGGTTGTTGTGGACTGAATGGTGTCCCCCTCAACTCCCCAAATTTAAATGTTGAAGCCCTCACCCCCAGTGTGGTGGTATTTGGAGGTGGGACCTTGGGGAGGTGATTAGGTTCAGGTGAGGTCATGAGGGTGGGGCCACCCTGATGGGATTAGTGCCCTTATCAGAAGGACGAGAAGTCTGCTCTAGTGATGACCAAAGGACATTGCTTTGGCAATGCCATGCCTAAAAATGGGAGAATACAGGGAAATAAATACCATTGGTTTAAACTCTCATTTTTCCTCATGAGGAAAAATGAGAGTTCTCTTAGATTCTTCTTTTTACTCCTTCCCAAAGTGCCCATCAGAACAATAGTCCTAGTACGGATGTTCTCCATACTCACCCCAAATCCACAGGTCCAAGGTGAGTTCTCTGGCATTTCTATGTGGAGGGTATTTATAAGGTCCTCACATAACGTTCACACTCTGGGGAGAGCAATGCTGCGGGTAACAGAGAGAGAGAAAGCTCAGAGGTAGCATAATGCATGTCTGGCTTCTCCGTAAGTGGTACATGACTCTGTTGGTCGTTATGCCTCTCGCGTTGGCTAGATTATTCTGCACTGTTGCTTGTCTGCCAGCCCTTTGAGGTTAGAGTATCTTCGGCTTCCCACTTGGGAAACCCGGCCCTCCTAGCCAGGCGTTCACCTATTTCCACACTAGACATACCCAATGTACACATGCCTCTTCTTGTGCAGGACCGTGCTTGCTTCAAGTCACGGACTTGATCAAACCTCTGTCCCACCACTTGGAGCTGGCACAGTCCCCGTGCCAAGGTGCCCACGTCCAGTGGGGAGGTCTAGGAGGAAATAATGACAACTAAGATGTCTAAGCTTTTTGGTAACAATGTTGCTTAATGCTTCACTAATAGGTTGGTTGTGTTTTTAGTTGCCTTTGAAAGAAATTAACTTACTAGGTATGATTTAATGTTTCTGTGGTTTTGTTTTAACATGTACAATAAAATCTCTTTTTATATCTGTTTTAAGGGATTTTTTAATAAAAGATATGAGGTACAGATTGATAAACCTGGAAGTGTCCTAGTGGCAATGCCCTTGGGCCACTGGCAGAGCCATCTCAAGAGGTCTTCTCTCTGTGAACTTGGGCTGAGGTCCCTTTTGAGGGACCCTCATTCTTACAGGGTAAATTCTGTGAGAATGTTCAGAATTGGTCACCCTGGGGCTTGTTTCCCCTGGAATGGCTGTATAATTATAGATGTTTCTGTCACTTGAGTGGAGGTGGTCAGAATTCCACATGTTAGTGAGACTGGTAGGACGCCCACAGAGAGGTCCCGGGGATGACTCGTCTGGTTGGCTGGGCCATCCGTGTGGCAGAGGGATGGGTGTTCCCAAACCCCAATGCTGCGGTGACTGGGACCAGGGCCCCAGTGGAGGGTACCTGCCTTGTCAGCCAGCAAACTGGGATGTGAGAAGCCGGAACGTTTTAGTAACATAAATGCAGGACTCGTATTTGGAAAGTGAGTTCATATTCTAAGAATTGCTTTTGTCTCTTAATCTCTGTGTCTTTTTCTGTTCTAACCCAGGTGCCACGTTAGAGGAAATAAACCAGCACTGGGACTGGCTGGAGCAAAATCTCCTCCACACCTTGTCCGTCTTTGATAATAAAGATGACATTGCCAGTTTTGTCAAAGGGAAGGTGAAGGTAGGTCCCTGGACTGTGATGTCTCTCCCCGTTTCCCCATCTTTCTTATCACGTCCTTACAGCCTTCTGGACACTGCAGCATTTTTCATCATATTCTTCTCCCTTAACAGTGTTCTCCGTGATAATTGAACTGCTTGGCTTAATACCTAAAGCAAAATGAGTTTGACTTGTCATCAGTCAAATTTTGCAGAGTCGGTCTGACAAAATTCACCCGAAAAAAACAAACAAACAAAAAAAACCAACAAAAACCTCATTCTCAGGCCTGAGGTTTCGTTACCCTTTACAGAAGTGAAGGTCCTTTTTTATCTCAGGGAAAAAAAAAAATGCTAAGATTCGTGTTTTTGCACAGCAACAATGTTATTTGACCCCTGAAGCTAGTTACTCCCAACTTTTTTTGCAGCTGTGACACCTTGTCCGTCTTTTATTTTGTTGGACCTAGCACTTGCCTCCTTCTGAAAGTGGATATTTATTCTTAAAATATGTTAAGTGAAGAATTAAAACAAAATAAGTTTTGAGAAAAGAGAGGACTATTTGGGGAGGTCTCTCTCCATACCTGCTGTGAGTTATGTCTTATGTTAACAGGTCTCACTGCAAAAGCATGATTGGTAACCGGTGCTTTAAAAACCCTCTCAGTGTCGCTCATCGTTGCTTGTTTCATCTTTATTTCTTCTAGGTCCTTGTTAAATGTTTCTTGCATTTTGTCCATTCTGTTTCCAAGATTTTGGATCATCCTTACTATCATTATTCTGAATTCTTTTTCAGGTAGACTGCCCAGAAGCTAACACACCATTGTAAAGCAATTATACCCCAATAAAGATGTTAAAAAATAAAATAATAAATAAAATGTTTTATCAAAAAAAAAAAAACCCTCTCAGGCAGGGAGAGACGGTTTCTCATTCTAAATTTAACTGTCTTACTAAACACTTTAACACATTAGCCTGTAATACAGTTTTCATCCCAGAGTGTTGTTTTTTCTTCCCAAAAGTGTGCCTTTCCAGCACCCCATGTGCTTTGGCTTTTAGTAAAGGGTCTTAGAGTGAATTCTCAAATTTGAAAGGACAAAACGAGCACCTTTTTCATTTGGGGATTGGGGATACTTGTGGGATCAGGTAGAAGACCAGTCTTCTGAGTCCAGGTGGAATGACAGTGTTGTCTGGTGGGGATTAGCAGGTGGGCGCAAGCCCTGGCGGGTCTCGTCCATCTCATGTGTTACCACCACAGCCTGGTCCAACTTGGTTCCTTGGGTCAGGCTGCACTGGGGCTTAGCAACAGAAATACCCGGTTCACAGTTATTTTTCACGTTGACCCCTTTTCTTGGTCTCACATGGGTTGTGGTGGTTCTTTGATTTAGGTGTTTCTCCTCTTAGTTGGGAACGAGGAAATGCATTTCTGCTGCAGTGGCTTTTAGAAAGCTTCTGTAGGGGAGGGAAAACTTTTCCTTTACCCTCTTAGGTTCTGTGCCAGGGGCCTGGAAATTAAACTGACAGAAGACAGATTAATGAGAAAAACAGTTTATCAGCCTCTGCGGCCCACAGACAGGTAGGAGAAACTCTGTGATGAGTCACTCAAAGGGGTGCTTAGGACCTGGGGCTTGGGCAGCATCGTAACGAAGAACAGTGCATCTGTAGAGAAGTGAGGAGTCAGAGGAACAGGAGTGCGGCCTTTTAGGGCAGCAAACTGCCGGACACTGGGTACTGGAGTGAGACTGACTGCTCCAGTTGGGTTCATCCTGTAGGTTCCTGCCGGTGCCTCTGGAGTTGGTCAGAGTCCAGAGTTGTCTCTGGTGGTTCAGAGTCTAAGAGCTGCTCTCCTCTTTCTGGCACAGGACTGGGAGACACCTTTAGAAATGGGGATTTGTGTCCTGTTTTTAGGTAAATAGCGGGGGAGGGCAGAGAGCTTTTCTGGCATCTGCTGTTTGTCAAGTGTCTTTAGCTCAAAATAATTCTTATGCCAGAGTGGCATATTATGGGGTGGCGTATCCTGATCCCTTAACACTTCATGGGGAACATGCCTTCTATTTCCCAGGGAGGCTGCTGGCCTGGAGCAGGGGCCGGGGATTGAGGGGTCTGGCTGGTCGGAGGCTGGTCGAGCCTTTGGGGCCACCATGTGGTGTTGGTTCTCCCTTTGCCCTGGGCAGATTTGAAGGATCTGGGGATTGGGGCTTTCTTACTCAAAACCTGACCATCGACTGCTCTATGGAGGGTTTTTGTCTTTGTTTTGCGGTACGCGGGCCTCTCACTGTTGTGGCCTCTCCCGTTGCGGAGCACAGGCTCCGGACGCGCAGGCTCAGCGGCCATGGGTCACGGGCCCAGCCGCTCCGCGGCATGTGGGATCTTCCTGGACCAGGGCACGAACCCGCGTCCCCTGCATCGGCAGGTGGACTCTCAACCACTGCACCACCAGGAAAGGAATCCCTCTGCTTTGAGCTGTGCTGTAACCAGACCCAGCAGACAAGGAAGCCAGCAGTCTGTGTGGCCGCCCTTGTCTGGAGCCGTGACTGTTTGCTGTAGAGGCTTCTTAAAAAATCCCCTTCAGGGACTTCCCTGGCGGTCCAGTGGTTAAGACTGCGTGCTTCCAGTGCAGGGGGTGCGAGTTAGATCCATGGTTGGGGAACTCAGATCCCACGTGCTGTGTGGTGCAGTGAAAAAATGAGATAAAAATTAAAAAGAAAAAATCCCCTTCACGTTTCAAGGTGCAGAGTGTTTATTATATATTAGACACGCTTTAAAAAATACCTCTCAATTATAACATGTATATTTTATAATGTCTTGTTAAATAAAATTTGGAAAAGAAAGAAAAACATAATGAGGGAAATGCAAATACTTGAAATTTCAGATTGACTTTTAAAGTAATTTTAAATTACATTTTTATTTTAATGGTAATGCCCAGGATATTTTCTAAAACCGCTTGTGCAATGCAGGTTGGGCAGCAGTTCCCCCAAAAGTGGCCTTATCTTATTAGCCTTTTGTGAAACCACCCATACAAGAATAGAAAGGAAGGAAGGTGCTCATAAAAATAAATAAAAAGATAGAATTATGTATTTTTAAATGTGTATTTTTAAAATCGAGTAGCATATGTAAGGCCTGAGGCCGGGGAGTTCTTGAAGAGAAGAAATTCTGGGTGGAAGAAAAATGTACAGTGAGCTCTCAGGAACGGGAATCAGAATTCTGATGCTGTCAGTGTGCTGTCACCCTTAGGATCAGGCCACAGCTTACATTCTAGGCACGTCCACCCCCTCGCCCCAGATTTAGAGAGGATCCTCACTATTGTTTGTCATCAACAAAACAATTGTAGATTCAGATTCTTCTTTCCCATCTTGCCTCCCCGTATACCGAGGTGCTCTGGAGGTTTTGACAACCTCAGAAACCTCAGCCCTCCTGCCCCTTTTCTACGTTAGAAGACTAGAGGTGATATAGTGGTGGTGGAATGTATCAGGTGTCACACAGGCAGGCATTATTGGCTTTACACCCAATTTTTGAACCCAAGGAGGAAGACATTCGTGAGTTGTTTTTTTTTAAAGACCAATACTTATTTATTTATATACTTATTTTTATTGAAGTATAGTTCATTTAGAATGTTGTGTTAATTTCTGCTGTACGGCAAAATGATTCAGTTATATGTACATTTTTAAAAAATCTTCTTTTCCATTATGGTGTATCACGGATCTTGAACATATAGTTCCCTGTGCTCTCCAGTAGGACCTTGTTGTTTATCCATCCTATATGTAATGGTTTTCATCTGCTAACCCCAAACTCCCACTCCATCCCTCTCCCACCCTCCTCCCCCTTGCCATCCCCCAGTCTGTTCTCTACGTCCATGATTCTGTTTCTGTTTCGTAGATGGGTTCATTTCTGTAAAAAGACCAACTTTTAAACTCCAGCTTGGGTGGTTCTTCAGGGTTGATGCATTGAGTTCACACACCCGGGACAGTCACTTGACTCTCTCTGACTCGTGTCTCTGGAGGCAGGAGCAGGGAGAGATTATAAAATAGTAACATGTTTGAGAACTGGAGCTTGGGAGTCAGAGATTTCCAAAGGCTGATGGCTGGAGAGCGGCCAAGAGAGAGACTGGTGCTGGGGTTCCCCCCCAGCTTGCTTTCTCCCCACGGGGACGTGTTTCTGGAGGGTGCACGGGGTCCTCATCCACCCTGTGGGTCTGTCTGAGCGGGGCCGGCTCCCCGGCTGCGCATGCGCGGTTGTCCTTGCCCGTCTCCTGACCCGGGGACCCTTCTCTCTGTGCGTCAGGCTCTGATCGCCGAGGAGACGAGCAGCAGGCTGGCCGAACAGGAGGAGGAGCCTGAGAAGTTCCGAGAGGCCCTGGTGAAGTTCGAGGCCAGGTTCAACTTCCCGGAGGCCGAGAAGCTGGTCACCTATTACTCGTGCTGCTGCTGGAAGGGCAGGGTGCCCCGTCAAGGCTGGCTCTATCTCAGCATCAACCACCTCTGCTTCTATTCCTTCTTCCTGGGCAAGGAGCGTAAGTGAGGGGCGATTGGGTCCCTCCCAGGTGGACCTGGCCCCTGGGATGCTCAGCGCTGGTCCCGAGACCACTCGTTATGTGACTAGTTAGACGACAAAAGATTTAAATTAAGTGGTTGAGACATAACAGGTCACACACGATTAATTTCCAAATGCCCTCTGCAGACAATCATAGTGTATTACATACACGACGACCACGAAGCAGGTTTGATTTTCTTTTTAAAATTTTTATTGGAGTGTAGTTGATTTACAATGTTGTGCTAGTTTCTGCTCTACAGCAAAGTGAATCAGTTATACATATACATATATCCCCTCCTTTTTAGATTCTTTTCCCATAGAGGTCATTGCAGAGTATTGAGTAGAGTTCCCTGTGCTATACAGTAGGTCCTTATTCGTTATCCATTTTATATATTGGAGTGTGTACATGTCAGTCCCAATCTAAGGAGGTTTGGTTTTGCGGGAGTTCATTTCTTGTCCTGCCTTAAGGATCCTTTCTGTGTAGCTCCCTTCATGCAAAAACCGTACGGAAGGGTTTTTGCTATTATATTATCTATTGCTTTGAAAACAGTGTTGTAACTGATGGCCCAGGAGTTCTAAAGGAATGGGACAGGTTGTGCTTCTGAATCCAGGGGGGCCATTTAGAGAATTCCCAGGCCTGAAGGTCACGACTGCTCCTGGGAGACTAGCAGTTGTTCCTAGAAGAGGGTTCCTCACGTGGGACCCCCTGAGATCCAGGCAGGGATTCACTTCTCAATCATTTTTCCACCCACTGTCATCGTTCTGGGCAATGGGATTCCAGGCTGAAAAAGAGAAGCCACAGGGTCAATTGTATACTGGAACATTCAAAGTCATTACCATTGAAACTTGTTCCCGTAACAAATATTGTTTCAAGGGCCCACGTAGGGTGGTGCACGTGCTGTATCTATATTTATATATTTAAGTATATATTGTTTTCTTCCTGCGTTTGTTTATATTTCACGTGGAACCAGTGTGCGGGGCTCCTCTTGCACTCTGCTGTGGCCAGCATCCTGCCCGTGGTCACGCCTTGTCTTTCCCTATGCCACCAGCCTGGAATCAGACACCCCAGTACGTGCCCCCTGTGTGCACAGCCTTCCTCACCCTTGGGATGTGCTCTTACCTAACCCTTGCCATCCTTGCTCTTCTGCTTTCTGAAATGCTTCTCAAAATGAACACCCTGTCTCTCCTGGCCTTCCCCATTCTTAGGCCCATTTGGGAACTCTCGTTCATCCTTTAAAATTCAGTTCACGTTTTTTCATCTCCAGGGAGCCTTCCCTGGTCCCCTTGTAATTTGTCCTCTATTTGCATCTGTTTTGGATCCTGTCGGGCCCCTGGTTGCTTCTTTGTTTACATGTCTGTTATTCCTGTTTGAACGCGCTTCTGAAGTGCAGGGCTCTTCACAAAGTAGATGCTTAACGAGAGAAAGCTGATAGCATAGATGCAGTGTGTCGGTGTGTGTGAAAAGAACTATATAAAAGCAACTAGAGGTAGCTGAAGAAGCTTATTCTCATGCCTCATGTAGAAAAGTGGACTTTTAAATGATTAAAGCACTGAAAACATTATCGCAAAATAAATGGAGAGGCATGATAGAAATAAAAGCAGTTCAGCATTCCCATTTTCACTTGAAAAGGAAAATGAGTTATTTTCTGATATTTATCAGTCACCGTCACTAAACCTGATTTTGTTAAGTTGATAAAACTTGGAAAAAAGAAATGATTCCTAGTATTTGATAACATTTATCATTTTGACTTGTTACGTATGTCCCTCCCCATTTGCTGTGCATCAGCTCGCTAGCCTCATTACCACTGCCCTGGAAGCACTTCTGAGAACAGAATGCTAGTTTATAAACTGTGAGTTAGTACCACAGTACTTCAGTAAAAACTACTTGTGCTCTGTTTTCGAAGATTTGAGCAGCTGTCACTTGACATCATCTAAGTGTTAGGCCTGGGCCTCTAAACCAGATCATGAATCCTCTTTTGGCCTCTGTTTTTCATAGCTTATGCCATGAATGCTGCTACTGAAACCAGAATTTACGTGGATCAAGAAACATCTGCGTATTTTGCAAATATTGAAGTTTAACTATTTGGGGGAAAGTTTTCACGTTGTTAACTTGGTATGGCAGAATGATGTCCCTTGTATGTGTGCGGTAGCCCGCAACTTGGGAAGTTTTACTTAAATCTTCAAGATGATTGTTAGAACGGTGGGTTGGGTTCTAACGAACAGCTGTGAAGCAGTTCCTGTGTCTCCTCTTTCCTGCTCTGGTTTGAAAGCGATTTGCATTTCAGCTGCGGGAAAAGCTTTGCACTGTTGCTGGTGCATTCAAGTTTGGGTTACATTTGAGGGTAAAATCTGTATTTGCCCTTTTTTCTTTTCTAGTTAAACTTGTAGTCCCTTGGGTTGACATCCAGAAGTTGGAGAGGACATCCAACGTCTTTCTGACGGATACCATCCGCATCACCACACAGAATAAGGAGCGGGACTTCTCCATGTTTCTGAACCTAGATGAGGTGTTCAAGATCATGGAGCAGCTGGCTGACGTGACACTCCGAAGGCTGCTGGATAATGAGGGCTTTGACCTGGACCCAGGTCTGCAGGAGCCCAGCCAGATCACCAAGAGGTAGGAACCTCCATACACAGGTGTCCCTAACCTCACAGGGGGCCACAGCCCGTGTGCCACCTTCATGGACATGTGTTTTGGTTTTCTTTGTTTTTATAAGTATATTTTTGTTTTGTTCTGTTTTGTTTTTGCGGTACGCGGGCCTCTCACTGTTGTGGCCTCTCCCGTTGCGGAGCACAGGCTCCGGACGCGCAGGCTCAGCGGCCATGGCTCACGGGCCCAGCTGCTCCGCGGCATGTGGGATCTTCCCGGACCGGGGCACGAACCCGTGTCCCCTGCATCGGCAGGCGGACTCTCAACCACCGTGCCACCAGGGAAGCCCTATAAGTATATTTTTAAAACATATTTATTTATTTTGGCTGCGCTGGTCTTAGTTGTGGCATGTAGGATCTTTAGTTGAGGCATACGGACTTCTTAGTTAAGGCGTGCAAACTCTTAGTTGTGGCATGCGTGTGGGATCTAGTTCCCCAACCAGGGATCGAACCCAGGCCCCCTGCATTGGGAGCATGGAATCTTACCCACTGGACCACCAGGGAAGTTCCGGACATGTGCTTTGTTAACCTCATTGTATTAGTTTGAAATTTCCCTCGTGGCGTAATCCAGATTTTCCTATGTCGTTAATCATGACAGAGAGATAATAATTGGCCATGATGGTTATTCATTTCCTTTATGCAGTAGGCTTTGATTCCTGGATCCAATTTCCCCTTTTTTTCCAGAAAGTATTTCAAAATTGATTTTCATTAAAAAAAAAAAAAATTCTTCCAGGAAATTCCCTGGTGGTCCAGTGGTTAGGACTCCACGCTTTCACTGCCATGGCCCTGGGTTTGATCCCTGGTCGGGGAACGAAGATCCCACAAGCCGCGCAGTGTGGCCAAGCAAACCCAGACTTTCAGAAAATACAATACAGGTAGCCTCATGATAGAATTCTATTCAGCATGGGGCTTTATTAGTTCACATTAAGAAATGTTGTTTTTTCCATATCACATTACTTTGTAGAAGACTTTTTCAGGAGCACTGGATATATTTTTGGTACCAATTTGTCACAAGAAATGTGCCTTACTGATAGTAAGCCAGCATTCTTTGTTATTTGCCCCCCATTGATACTGGTCATGGGGACTTATGAGGTCGTTGCTTGAATTATTTGCCAATTTAAAGCAGTTCGATTTTATTACCTAAAATTCAAACTGTGGTGTTTGAGCTTGACTGTGATTTCTGGCTTCGTGGTTCACACTGGGTGACTGCAGAGTTGATGCCTTTGTAAAAGTTCACCTTTGCATCCTTTGAAAAACACTTTATCCATGAAGTGCTGCCCTGGCTGGATGTTTCTGATGTAGTTACAGAATCACCACTGCTATCTGCACACTACTTGTCATTAAAAAACTTTTTTTTGGTGGTAAAATACACATAACATAAAATTTGCCATCTTAACCATTTTTATTTTTTAAAAACTTTTTTAATTGAATGAAAGATTCTTTAAATTCTATGGTGCTTTACAATTTTCAGAAGCTTCACACACATGATTTCATATAATCCCACAATAACCCTTTTTTAAAATCCCTTACTTCTATATTGCCCCTCTCCCTATCCCTCTTCCCACTGGTAACCAGTAGTTTGTTCTCTGAGTCTGCTTCTTTTTTGTTTTATTCACTAGTTTGTTGTATTTTTTAGATTCCACATATAAGTGATATCATATGGTATTTGTCTTTCTCTGTCTGACTTAGCATAATGCCCTCTAAGCATCCTTGTTGCTGCAAATGGCAAAATTTCACTCTTTTATTTTCTATTTATTTATTTTTTACATCTTTATTGGAGTATAATTGCTTTACAATGGTGTGTTAGTTTCTGCTTTATAACAAAGTGAATCAGCAATACATGTACATATATCCCCATATCTCCTCCCTCTTGCGTCTCCCTCCCTCCCCATCCCACCCTTCTAGGTGGTCACAAAGCACCGAGCTGATCTCCCTGTGCTTTGAGGCTGCGTCCTACTAGCTATCTGTTTTTTTTTTTTTCTTTTTTTTGCGGTACGCGGGCCTCTCACTGCTGTGGCCTCTCCCGTTGCGGAGCACAGGCTCCGGATGCGCAGGCTCAGCGGCCATGGCTCACAGGCCCAGCCGCTCCGCGGCATGTGGGATCTTCCCGGACCGGGGCACGAACCCGTGTCCCCTGCATCGGCAGGCGGACTCTCAAACACTGCGCCACCAGGGAAGCCCCTAGCTATCTGTTTTACATTTGGTAGTGTATATATGTCCATGCCACTCTCTCACTTCATCCCAGCTTCCCCTTCCTCCTCCCCGTGTCCTCAAGTCCATTCTCTATGTCTGCGTCTTTACTCTTGTCCTGCCCCTAGGTTCATCAGAACCATTTTTTTTTTTTAGGTTCCATATATGTGTATTAGCATATGTTATTTGTTTTTCTCTGACTTACTTCACTCTGTATGACAGACTCTAGGTCCATCCACCTCACTACAAATAACTCACTTAGGTTGCTATTGTAAATAGAGCTGCAATGAACATTGTGGTACATGACTCTTAGGTTGCTATTGTAAATAGAGCTGCAATGAACATTGTGGTACATGACTCTTTTTCTTTTTAAACATTTTTATCGGAATATAATTGCTTTACAATGGTGTGTTAGTTTCTGCTTTATAGCAAAGTGAATCAGCTGTACATATACATATATCCCCATATCCCCTCCCTCTTGCGTCTCCCTCCCACCCTCCCTATCCCACACCTCTATGTGGTCACAAAGTACTGAGCTGATCTCCCTGTGCTATGCAGCTGCTCCCCACTAACTATTTTACATTTGGTAGTGTTTATATGTCCATGCCACACTCTCACTTCATCCCAGCTTACCCTTCCCACTCCGTGTGTCCTCAGTTCCCTTCTCTACGTCTGCATCTTTATTCCTGTTCTGCCCCTGGGTTCTTCAGTACCTTTTTTTTTTTAGATTCCATATATATGTGTTAGCATATGGCATTTGTTTTTCTCTGACTTACTTCACTCTGTATGACAGACTCTAGGTCCATCCACCTAACTACAAATAACTCAATATCGTTTCTTTTTATGGCTAATATTCCATTGTATATATGTGCCACATCTTCTTTATCTGTTCATCTGTTGATGGACACTTAGGTTGTTTCCATGTCCTGGCTATTGTAAATAGAGCTGCAATGAACATTGTAGTACATGACTCTTTTTGAACTATGGTTTTCTCAGGGTATATGCCTAGTAGTGGGATTGCTGGGTCCTATGGTAGTTCTATTTTTAGTTTTGTAAGGAACTTGCATACTGTTGTTCTCCATAGTGGCTGTATCAATTTACATTCCCACCAACAGTGCAAGAGTGTTCCCTTTTCTCCACACTCTCTCCAGCATTTATTGTTTGTAGATTTTTTGATGATGGCCATTCTGACCTATGTGAGGTGATACCTCATTGTAGTTTTGATTTGCATTTCTCCAATGATTAATGATGTTGAGCATTCTTTCATGTGTTTGTTGGCAATCTATATCTTCTCTGGAGAAATGTCTATTTAGGTTTTCTGCCCATTTTTGGATTGGGTTGTTTGCTTTTTTGAGATTGAGCTGCATGAGCTGCTTGTGTATTTTGGAGATTAATCCTTTGTTGGTTGCTTCGTTTGCAAATATTTTCTCCCATTCTGAGGGTTGTCTTTTCCTCTTGTTTATGGTTTCCTTTGCTGTGAAAAAGCTTTTAAGTTTCATTAGATCCCATTTGTTTATTTTTGTTTTTATTTCCATTCCTCTAGGAGGTGGGTCAGAAAGGATCTTGCTGTGATTTACGTCATAGAGGGTTCTGCCTATGTTTTCCTCTAAGAGTTTTATAGAGTCTGGCCTTACATTTAGGCCTTTAATCCACTTTGAGTTTATTTTTGTATACGGTGTTAGGGAGTGTTCTAATTTCATTCTTTTACATGTAGCTGTCCAGTTTTCCCAGCACCACTTAATGAAGAGGCTGTCTTTTCTCTAGTGTATATTCTTGCCTCCTTTATCAAAGATAAGGTGACCATATGTGCGTGGGTTTGTCTCTGACCTTTCTATCCTATTCCATTGATCTATATTTCTGTTTTTGTGCCAGTACCATACTGTCTTGATTACTGTAGCTTTGTAGTGTAATCTGAAGTCCGGGATCCTGATTCCTCCAGCTCCATTTTTCTTTCTCAAGATTGCTTTGGCTATTCGGGGTCTTTTGTGTTTCCATACAAATTGTGAAATTTTTTGCTCTAGTTCTGTGAAAAATGCCAGTGGTAGTTTGATAGGGATTGCATTGAATCTGTAGATTGCTTTGGGTAGTATAGTCATTTTCACAACATTGATTCTTCCAATCCAAGAACATGGTATATCTCTCCATCTGTTTGTATCGTCTTTGATTTCTTTCATCAGTGTCTTACAGTTTTGTGCATACAGGTCTTTTGTCTCCTTAGGGAGGTTTATTCCTAGGTGTTTTGTTCTGTTTGTTGCAGTGATAAGTGGGAGTGTTTCCTTAATTTCTCTTTCATATTTTTCATTGTTAGTGTATAGGAATGCAAGACTTTTCTGTGCACTAATTTTATATCCTGCAACTTTACCAGATTCATTGATTAGCTCTGGTAGTTTTCTGGTAGCATCTTTAGAATTCTCTATGTATAGTATCATGTCATCTGCAAACAGTGACAGCTTTGCTTCTTCTTTTCCAATTTGGATTCCTTTTTTTTCTTTTTCTTCTCTGATTTCTGTGCCTAAAACTTTCAAAACTGTGTTGAATAATAGTGGTGAGAATGGGCAACCTTGTCCTGTTCTTGATCTTAGAGGAAATGGTTTCAGTTTTTCACCATTGAGAACGATGTTGGCTGTGGGTTTGTCACAGACAACAGGTAGGTTCCCTCTATGCCTTCTTTCTGGAGAGTTTTTATCATAAATATGTGTTGAATTTTTGTGAAAGCTTTTTCTGCATCCATTGAGATGATCATATGGTTTTTATCCTTCAATTTGTTAATATGGTGTATCACATTGATTCATTTGTGTATATTGAAGAATCCTTGCATTCCTGGGATAAAGCCCACTTGATCATGGTATATGATCCTTTTAATGTGCTGTTGGATTCTGTTTGCTAGTATTTTGTTGAGGATTTTTTCATTTATGTTCATCAGTGATACTGGCCTGTAGTTTTCTTTTTCTGTGACATCTTTGTGTGGTTTGGTATCAGGGTGATGGTGGCCTCGTAGAATGAGTTCGGGAGGGTTCCTTCGTCTGCTATATTTTGGAGGAGTTTGAGAAGGATGGGTGTTAGCTCTTTAAATATTTGATAGAATTTGCCTGTGAAGCCATCTGGTCCTGGGCATTTGTTTGTTGGAAGATTTTTCGTTGCAGTTTCAATTTCAGTGCTTGTGATTGGTCTGTTTATATTTTGTTTCTTTCTGGTTCAGTCTCAGAAGGTTGTGCTTTCCTAAGAATTTGTCCATTTCTTCCAGGTTGTCCATTTTATTGGCATAGAGTTGCATGTAGTAATCTCTCATGATCCTTTGTATTTCTGCAGTGTCAGTTGTTACTTCTCCTTTTTCATTTCTGATTCTATTGATTTGAGTCTTTTCCCTTTTTTTCTTGGTGAGTCTGGCTAATGGTTTATCAATTTTGTTTATCTTCTCAAAGAACCAGCTTTTGGTTTTATTGATCTTTGCTGTTGGTTCCTTCATTTCTTTTTCATTTATTTCTGATCTGATCTTTATGATTTCTTTCCTTCTGCTAACTTTGGGGTTTTTTTGTTCTTCTTTCCCTAATTGCTTTAGTTGTAAGGTTAGGTTGTTTATTTGAGATGTTTCTTGTTTCTTGAGGTAGGATTGTATTGCTCTAAACTTCCCTCTTAGGACTGCTTTTGCTGCATCCCATAGGTTTTGGGTCGTCGTGTTTTCATTGTCATTTGTTTCTAGGTATTTTTTGATTTCCTCTTTGATTTCTTCAGTGATCCCTTGGTTATTAAGTAGTATTGTTTAGCCTCCATGTGTTTGTAGTTTTTACAGGTTTTTTTCCTGTAATTTATATCTAGTCTCATAGTGTTGTGGTCAGAAAAGATACTTGATATGATTTCAGTTTTCTTAAATTTACCAAGGCCTGATTTGTGACCCAAGATATGATCTATCCTGGAGAATGTTCCATGAGCACTTGAGAAGAAAGTGTATTCTGTTGGTTTTGGATGGAATGTCCTGTAAATATCAGTTAAGTCCATCTTGTTTAATATGTCATTTAAAGCTTGTGTTTCCTTATTTATTTTCAATTTGGATGATATGTCCATTGGTGAAAGTGGGGTGTTAACGTCCCCTACTATATTGTGTTACTGTCAGTTTCCCCTTTTATGGCTGTTAGCATTTGCCTTATGTATTGAGGTGCTCCTATGTTGGGTGCATAAATATTTGCAATTGTTATATCTACTTCTTGGATTGATCCCTTGATCATTATGCAGTGTTCTTCTGTGTCTCTTCTAATAGTCTTTATTTTAAAGTCTATTTTGTCTGATATGAGAATTGCTACTCCAGCTTCTTTATTTTGATTTCGATTTGCATGGAATATCTTTTTCCATCCCCTTACTTTCAGTTTGTATGTGTCCCTAGATCTGAAGTGGGTCTCTTGTAGACAGCATATATATGGGTCTTGTTTTTGTATCCATTCAGCCAGTCTGTGTCTTTTGGTGGGAGCATTTAATCCATTTATATTTAAGGTAATTATTGATATGTATGTTCCTATTACCATTTTCTTAATTGTTTTGTGTTTGTTTTTGTAGGTCTTTTCTCGTGTTTCCTGCCTAGAGAAGTTCCTTTAGAATTTGCTGTAAAGCTGGTTTGGTCGTGCTGAATTCTCTTAACTTTTGCTTGTCTGTAAAGGTTTCAGTTTCTACATCAAATCTGAATGAGATCCTTGTTGAGCAGAGTAATCTTGGTTGTAGGTTTTTCCCTTTCATCACTTTAAATATGTCCTGCCACTCCCTTCTGGCTTGCAGAGTTTCTGCTGAAAGATCAGCTGTTAACCTTATGGGGATTCCCTTGTATGTTATTTGTTGTTTTTCCCTTACTGCTTTTGATATTTTTTCTTTGTATTTAATTTTTGATAGTTTGATTAATATGTGTCTTGGCGTGTTTCTCCTTGGATTTATCCTGTATTGGACTCTCTGCGCTTCCTGGACTTGATTGACTATTTCTTTTCCCATGTTAGGGAAGTTTTTAACTATAATCTCTTCAAGTATTTTCTCAGACCCTTTCTTTTTCTCTTCCTCTTCTGGGACCCCTATAATTTGAATGTTGGTGCATTTAATATTGTTCCAGAGGTCTCTGAGAGTGTCCTCAATTCTTTTCATTCTTTTTTCTTTATTCTGTTCTGCAGTAGTTATTTCCACTATTTTATCTTCCAGGTCACTTATCTATTCTTCTCCCTCAGTTATTCTGCTATTGATTCCTTTTAGATAATTTTAAATTTCATTTATTGTGTTGTTCATCATTGTTTGTTTGCTCTTTAGTTCTTCTGGGTCCTTGTTAAACGTTTCTTGTATTTTCTCCTTCTGTTTCCAAGATTTTGGATCATCTTTACTATCATTACTCTGAATTCTTTTTCCGGTAGACTGCCTATTTCCTCTTCATTTGTTTGGTCTGGTGGGTTTTTGCCTTGCTCCTTCATCTGCTGTGTATTTCTCTGTCTTCTCATTTTGTTTAACTTTCTGTGTTTGGGGTCTCCTTTTCGCAGGCTGCAGGTTCATAGTTCCCATTGTTTTTGGTGTCTGCCCCCAGTGGGTGAGGTTGGTTCAGTGGGTTGTGTAGGCTTCCTGGTGGAGGGGACTGGTGCCTGTGTTCTGGTGGATGAGGCTGGATCTTGTCTTTCTGGTGGGCAGGTCCACGTCTGGTGGTGTGTTTTGGGGTGTCTGTGAACTTAGTATGATTTTAGGCAGCCTCTCTGGTAATGGGTGGGGTTGTGTTCCTGTCTTGGTAGTTGTTTGGCATAGGGTGTCCAGCACTGTAGCTTGCTGGTCATTGTGTGGAGCTGGGTCTTAGTCTTGAGCTGGAGATCTCTGAGAGCTTTCACCGATTGATATTACGTGGGGCTGGGAGGTCTCTGGTGGTCCAGTGTCCTGAACTTGGCTTTCCCACCTCAGAAGCTCAGGCCTGCAACCTGGCTGGAGCACAAAGACCGTGTCAGCCGCACGGCTAGTTCAGAGAACCGGGTGGTGAAATGGAGTGGACAGTCACACTGGAAGGAGAAGGCCCCCCCAGGAGGAGGGTGGTGCTGCAGGTTCCCCTGTGGCCTGTGGCCTGTGCCGTGTGGAGAGCGAGCTGAAATTTCACTCTTTTAAATGGCTGAGCAATATTTCCTTGTATACATACACCACATCTTTATCCACGCATCTGTTGATGGACACTTAGGTTGTTTCCATATCTTGGAAATTGTAAATAACACTGCTATGAACATTGGGGTGCACGTATCTTTTCGAATTAGTGTTTCTGTTTTTTTTTTCAGATATATACCCAGGAGTGGAATTGCTAGGTCATATGGTCCTTCTGTTTTTAGTGTTTTGAGGAATCTCCATACTGTTTTCCATATTGGCTGCACCAATTTACATTCCCACTAACAGCGTAGGAGGGTAGGTATGAGGGTTCCCTTTTCTCCACACCCTCTCCAGCATTTATCATTTGTAGACTTTTTGATCATGGCCATTCTGACATGTGCGAGGTGATATCTCATGGTGGTTTTGATTTGCATTTTCCCAATGGTTAGCAGTCATTTTTAAGCCTACGGTTTGGTGGTATTAAGTACACACATTCATGTTGTTATGTAACCATCAGCACCATCCATCTTTAGAGCTCTTATCTTTCAAAACTGAAACTCTGTCTGCACTAACACTAACTCCCCACTGCTTCCCCAGCCTCTGGCACCCACCCTGCTCCTTTCTGTCTCTTGGAATCTGCCTCCTCTAGTGAAATCCTACAGTATTTGTCTTTTTTTGTGCCTGGCCTACTTTGCTTAACCTGATGTCCTCAAGGTTCTCCCACGCTGTAGATTGTCAGAATCTCCCTCCTTTTTAAGACTGAATAATATTCCGATGTATGTTTATACTGCATTTTGCTTACCTGTGTATCCGTCAGTGGACACTGTGTTCCTTCTACCTTTGGCTGTTGTGAATAATGGTGCTGTGAACGTGGGTGTGCAAATATCTCTTTAAGACTCTGCTTTCAGTTCTTTTGGTCACATGCCCAGAAGTAGCATTGCTGGACCATGTGGTATTTCTAGTTTAAGGTTTTAGGAACCACTAGTCATTAAAACTTTTTTTTTTTAATCATTCATCTATTTTACCATTCCTGTTTTTCCTTAAACATGTCTGCTGCCTTCTCTGAACATTTAGGGGAATGTGTGTCTCTCTAATGAGTGGTCTCTGAATGGCAGTGTCTAAGAGTTTTCATGCGTTCAGAAAGAATTCAAAGCCCCTTCCTGCTGTGTGTGTATATTTTAAATCGATCATGTATACAAGTGGAGTTTGGGGTAAAATGCCACTGAATTTCGCTTGGTTTTGCGTCATCTCTGTAATCTGAGAGTTCCTTTGTAGGGTGGGGCTGCTGCCCAGCACTCCCGTGAGCGGGGGCCCTGGGGCCAGCGCCGCCTTTGGTCTTACGACTCCCAGTGCCCAGCTCCTCCCTGTACCTCTGGCCCCAGGCTTCCCATCACTGTCTCTGGCTTCATCTCAGGGCCGGGAATGATCTCGGGTGCCCTTGGCCCGCAGTGGCTTGAAGCAGGCTTTCGGTTCCCAGCCAGAGATTGAAGTCAGGCCACGGCAGTGGGAGCGCTGAATCCTTGCCACTAGACCAGTGGCAAGGCCCTGGTCCTTCAGCTTTGCAGAAATGAATTCCCGCAAAGAGACGGAAAGTAGTGAAACAAGTGAAGTGTTTATTAGGAGGAAAAAGGGTACATGTGGCTCGACACACGGCTGGGCCCAGAGAGAGAGTCTTGCCCCCGTGGTAGTTTGAATCGCTTTTATAGGGCGTTTCTTCCAGGTTTCCTTTGGCCAGTCATCTTGCTTTGCTTGATTCTGAGTCCATATTTTGTTTATCTCAGGGTCCTCCCATCTGTGTGTACGCATCTCTTAGCCAAGGTGGATTCTAGCAAAGAGGCCTCTGGGTGGGTTGACACCACTCCCTTTTTGACTTCCAAAGAGCCTTTCTGCACATGTGTAGTCGGGAAGGTCTCCTTGACGGTGAGAATGAGGAATGTGTGGTCTCTTGAACTCTTATCTGGGAAGGGCTCAGCTCTTCTCTTGATCCTGCTAGCTTGCAGTATCTGTCCACAGGGGGCAACTCCAGCTGCTCAGCCTGGGGCCCAGCTCTTTCCTGCCTCAAGAAGACAACCCAGTACAAGGGAGCCACTCTTGCCCGTATTTCTTCAACTCCCTCTATATAGTTTGGTACCTCAGTGCTTTTCGTCCAGCTTACAACGACCTGTTAAAGATGAAGAAACCCATCTCCATTGTATAGTTTGTTAAAAGGGCTCATGGAAACTACCAGTTAGAGCTTGGACTTCTTTCAGCATGTTTGCACGTAGATGTGCAGGTGAGGGAATTGTAACCAGGTGGTGTTTGGAAGGGGAGGCCCGCTCGGAGCTGTTGTGTTCTGGTCAGTCCCCTGGGCTTTGGGATCTCAGGTGCTTCTTCACAAATTTCCTGATGCTCTAGCACGGCTGTACTTCCAGATGTGGCATTTTTAATTTGGGATAGAAATGAGGAAAGGAGAGGAAAGTGGAAGGTCTAGAGCACTTAAGACCCTTTGGGAAAAGTCATCCATTTGGGAAGAAAACTCAGCGGTGTTGGGACTCTTCCAGAAACAGGTGAATTCTACAAGGCTGTCCGCCCCGCCCCCCCCAAGCCCTGGAAACCTGTAGAGAGGGGAGGAGAGAAAGGGCAAAAAGGACCCCAGTGATGGCCAGTGGTGGAGCTGCCTGGCCCATGGGTGCCCGGGGCCCCACGACGGATGGCAGGGTCCTGGTCCATGGCATGTTTTACTGGTCACGGCACTTTGAGTGACTTCCTCCACAAGTGAAAGGCGTGCCATTCCCGCTAGTTCCTGGCGGGTTCTCGCTTGAAGCTTTCTGTCCTGGAGACATTGGCCTGTGGACATAAACAGGTAATGACTCAGTCAACTTGACATCCTGCCAAGACAGCCCAGGTTGAACGTTGAGGAAAACAGTCTCTTCATGCTAAGGGTACAATCACAGGGTCTGGAATGCTCCTCCGGCCCCCTTTTGTTGGTGTATTTTTACTTCCCTTCCCAGATAACCGCTTTTTTAAAAAAAATAAATTGATTTATTTATTTATGGCTGCGTTGGATCTTCGTTGCTGTGTGCAGGCTTTCTCTAGTCGCGGTGAGCCGGGGCTACTCTTCGTTGTGGTGCGTGGATTTCTCATTGCGGGGGCTTTTCTTGTTGTAGAGCACGGGCTCTAGGCACGCGGGCTTCAGTAGTTGTGGCACGTGGGCTCCGTAGTTGTGGCTTGCGGGCTCTAGAGTGCAGGCTCAGTAGTTGTGGCGCATGGGCTTAGTTGCACTGTGGCATGTGGGTTCTTCCTAGACCAGGGATCGAACCTGTGTCCCCTGCATTGGCAGGCGGATTCTTAACCACTCTGCCACCAGGGAAGTCTCAGAGAACTGCTTTTAAAAGGTGCCTTGGGGTCTGATTATGGATTAGTTACGCCTGCAGCTTGGTCGCTCCCCTGGGACTTAGGGGCACAGAGCAGACCGAGCTCAGACCTCCCGGGAGAGCAGGGATGATGGTCCAGGGCATGCGCACCGCGGTCCAGCAGACACGTTAGTGCTGGCGGGACTCCCCAGAGGACGCCCTGGACCAGGGACCCTCCAGGTGCAGCTACAGGATCCAGGGGGGCAGGGGGACTGAGCCCGGGGAGGGGGTTTCCTGGAGGGAGACTGGAGGGAATGAGGGAGCAGATTGATTGGCCCTGATACTTCAACCAGGAAATATCGATTCTGAAGGTGTGAAGCATAGGGTGAGAAGAGTGTAGCCCACTATTTTAGGGGGGTGAGAAGGGAGCGGTGATGGGCTTCCCTGAGTCTAAATTAAATAACATCTTCATTGAAATTCATTTCGACGGGCTGAGAATGCTACAGGGAGACTCAAGGCAGTGTAGTAACTGGCCTCCATTTCCCACGCTGTCAGTGTCTAAAGGTGAACCGTGGTGGCCTTGGGGGCTGATGTCCTCAGTGGAAAGCCCTCCTCCCCGTCGCCTGGCTGACCCTTCACTCTCCGGACTGGCTTTTCAGACCCTCTGGGGCCTTTCCCACCCAGATCCACCCCTTTGCCTGCTCTTCTCCTTGCCTCTAGGAAGGCCCAGGCTTGCAGGGGTGATGTAGTTGACTTTGCATCCTGATTCTGGCTCAGAGTCCTCTCCAGGGGCTTCTGCAGTCCCAGAGCGCCCAGCCCGCGTTCCGGGGGGCAGTCCGCGCCCCGCTCCCTGCAGGGCCCTTGCTGCTCCGGGCTTGGTGGGGAGCGCTGGCTCTCTCTGGGACAGGACGGAGAGCGGAGGATGGCGGCAGGAGACTCTTCTCAGCTGGAAGAGCCTCATAGATGTCCAGGCCTGTTGAGTTCTGGTCTGTCAGGGCCCCAGGGGTGGATTTTCAAGGGAAAATGGGGGGACTGTGGAGCCAGCTGAGTCCTTCACACAGCTGCCCGTTGTCTGAGGGCCAGGCTGGCCTCCCGTCCCCTGAGGTCCTGGGCTGCCGTGTGCTCTGTGCAAGATGCCGCGTGGCAACGGCTGCCGTCATTTCATTGGTGCTCGTGGGGCATCACAGGGGAAAGATGTTTTGAATAAACACACATTTGAGAAAGGCAGTGTTTTCCGTGCAGACTTGGGTGGGAAGGAGAAGCACGTGTCTGGCCTCTCTGCCTTGTTTCTACATTGCTGGTCCTTGGTAGTTCCCAGAGTTTGAAATGCACCAGCAGGCACATAACTGAGAGCCTCTGCAGTCTCTGTGTTTCTTCATGAGGCAGCCTGGCTGCAGAGCCCTGAGTGTTCCAGAAAGGCAGGAGGCGGCTCCAGGGATGGGATGTCCTTGCAGCCTCCCCAGCCCGTCTCTTAGCCTGAGTTTGGGGAAGCATGGGGCCTTGAGGCAGCTGTAGGTCTGCAGACTCACATAGGTTTGTCTTTGTGGGATAAATGATGTGAGGGAGTGAGAGTTGGTGTGAGGCCTGACACAGTTCTTCTCCCAGAAAAGGTTATGAGGGGGGAGAGAGAGAGCCACACCTGTTTCTGATCCATCTTTACCTAATCCAGGAAAGAAAAATCTCATTCTAAGTTATGCAGAGAAACAAAAGAACTCCCTACTGCTTAATTTCTCGGGTCTGAGGTCTTAGGACTGGAACCTGCAATTTAAAAAAGAAAATCTATTTATTTATTTATTTGGTTGCATCGGGTCTTAGTTGCGACAGGCCGGCTTTTTAGTTGCGGCACACGGGCTCCTTAGTTGTGGCATGCGAACTCTTAATTGCGGCACGCGTGTGGGATCTAGTTCCCGGACCAGGGATTGAACCCGGCTGCCTGCATTGGGAGTGCAGAGTCTTAACTGCTGCGCCACCAGGGAAGTGCCCTGAATTTTTAAAATGTGTGCGTATAGCCTAGAATTTTCTGCATAGTTGTCATGTCTGATTGCACATGTTAGTTTCGTCTTCGACAGCAAACTTGGTGTCCACTGCTCTGTATTCTGGTCAACCCACGTGGTTCCTGGTTCCGAAAACGGCATGTATCCAGGTTGGATGACTCGTGGCCCCTTCCCCTGCTGTTCTGTGGCCTGTGCCCACCGCCCCAGCGGTGAGCACCGTGGGCGGGCCGTGTCTCTGGGGCTGATGGCTTGGCTCACTCCATCATCGCAGGGCGCTTCCGCCAGGGCCACAAGCCTGGGATTGGCTGCCACTTTCTGAGGGTAAGGTCATGACCCGCGTCTGGTGGTCTGTATGGAGGAACGGTGGAGATATTTACTGAGCGTTGGAAGGTCCGAAGGGCCAGTTGTGACCAGTGGGCTTTGTTTCTATGCTGTTCAGAAAGAGGACATGATATATTTAGCGTCAAAATGACCACCCGCTGGGAAAGGGCCCTCAAGGCTGGCAGGGGTGCGGGCTTCCCCAGGGGCTTGTGGGCCCCCCATCTCTCAAGGTGTCGTGTTGTCATCTCAGCTACGTTAGAACGTTAAATATCACGTATAACTCATATTTCAAGGCGGGATTGGAAGAGAGCTTTCTAGTAGGGAGGAAGGAAGATAATTTAGGAAAGTCGTCGTCCCCCCCCCCACCCCGCTGCTGCTTTCCTTTCGGTAACTTGAGGTCACTGGGCTCTGGCTACGGAGTGTGGGAGAGACAGACCTCTACAGGGCAGGGAGAACAGCCCCGAAAGGAGGACAGACACCGCGCGTAGCTGCGCCGAGGCCGCAGAGAAGGGGGCTGAACCGAGCTGACGGCTGGCGCAGCAGGTGCACTGAACAGAAAAGATTGTTTTTAATCCGCCTCAGATAACTGAACACCTTAGTCTTAGTCTGAAGGCTTGGGCACGATGTAAATATACATGTAAGTCCCCTGACCCTCCCTGTAGCTCCGCCCAAGCTGCTGTGACCCGTGTTCCTTGCCCTGTTCTCACCTCGGCTCCAGCCGTCTCCCCAGGAGGCGGGGATGTGCTTCCAGAAGGAAGAGCCAGCGGCTGGATTCGACAGTGGCTGCAGCCACATGTGTCAGACGTGTGCGGGTGAGAGCACTGGCCTCACTTCCACCGGAGCTGCATATACTCTGAGGACAAAGATGTAAGTTCTCCAGTCCAACGTGCTGGATGTAGGTCTGCTCTCAGGGGTCGGGGCTCACCTGGAGGGGCCTTGCCTCCCATTCTCCCAGAGCGCGAACTTCTAGGGCAACCACGGCAGTTTCCTGTGTTCTCCCAGCTCCTCTCTGGAAGATGCTCAGGCCACCCCCTCTTCCTCTTTTTTCTTAATGGTATTGAACACATTTGCTTATTTGTTGTATCTCTTTTTTTGGGGTGTCATATCTGTTCACGTCTTCTGTCCATTTAAAAAAAAACTGAATTGTTTGCCCACTTTCTATTGAATCGTAAAAGATCTTGATATATTCTAGATACAAGTCCTTTTTCCAGATATGTCTTTTGACAATAGTGTTTTTTGGTTTTTTTTTCTGCAGTATGCGGGCCTCTCACTGTTGTGGCCTCTCCCTTTGCGGAGCACAGGCTCCGGACACACAGGCTCAGCGGCCATGGCTCACGGGCCCAGCCGCTCTGCGGCATGTGGGATCCTCCCGGACCGGGGCATGAACCCGCGTCCCATGCATCGGCAGGCGGACTCTCAACCACTGCGCCACCAGTGAAGCCCAGAAATTTAATTTTTGATGCAATTCAATTTTGAATTTTTTTGTTTGTGTTTCAGGTTCTACTGGGAAGTATTTGTGTAAACCAATTCACAAAGATTATCTTGCAGTTTTTCATATAGAAGTTTTTTTTTAAGCTAAAAGATAGGGGTTTTTTCTTAAGCTATTTATAGATTGAGTCAGAAGTTCTGAAGTTTTTTCTTTTTCTTCCTGCTTTATTGAGCTCTAAGTTGCAAATCAAAATGCATATATTTAAGTTAGAAACACGAAGATTTGATACTTGCATACACTGTGAAATAATTATCACAGTCAAGTTCTTTAACTCATCCGTCACCTCTCAGGCCCCCTTGGAAACAGCCATCCGCGTTGTAGCAGGTATTTAAGGAGCTGCAGTTTCGGAGTACTGTGACTGGGGCCACCTCGATCTGTGGAATTTGTATCATTTCTCTCTACGCCCAGAGGGCTTTCTGGATGTGTGCGTATCTTCTCTTTGTGAGCCTTGGAGAGTAAATTCCGTGGACTGCCGCATCTCTGTATGATGTCTCCTGGGAAGACACTTGCGCGAGGGTCTGAAATGAGGTCTGGGTTGGAAATGAGAGCTAGGGCGGAATAGGCATCTGTGTGGGAAGGAGGTGAGGTCCCATCTCAGGGGCTCCACGACCAGATTGTGTCTAAAAAGTCACTTGGGCCTCCGTGCGGAGTCCCGGGTGTGGAGTTCAATATCTTGCATTTACGTAACATTTGAAGATTTGTTCTTTTCCTAGAAGAAAATACCTTAATTTTTTTTTTAAGCTAATATGTGGTCAGGTGGAAAATTTAAGCAGAATCAGAGTGGAAAGCAGAAATCCCACTATGCGGAGATAGTCACTGTTAACATTTTAGGGAAAGTCTGTCTACGTGTCACTTTCTGCAAATTTTCTAGAATTTATGTAAATGGGATCATACCGTAGATGCTATTTCTAACCTGCTTTTTCTCTTTCACAATACTGTGGACATCATTTTATATTCACAGGGAGGGCTTCCCTGGTGGCGCAGTGGTTGAGTCCGCCTGCCGATGCAGGGGACGCGGGTTCGTGCCCCGGTCTGGGAGGATCCCACATGCCGCGGAGCGGCTGGGCCCGTGAGCCATGGCCGCTGAGACTGCGCGTCCGGAGACTGTGCTCCACAGAAGGAGAGGCCATGGCATTGCGAGGCCCACATACCGAAAAAAAAAAAAAAAAAATATATATATATTCACAGGGATCCCCTGAAGCAGAACATTTAGGTGTTATTTCCATTTTACAGATGTCAGGATGAGACACCAAGTCTCATCCAGGGGTGCACAGTTGATAAGGAAGCTACAAGGTCATATTTTGACTCTGAGCGAAGTCTAATTCTATCAGATAAATCTGGAACGCTTATTTCATGTGACAAAGACAAGTTTTTACTTCTGTTCTTTGGAATTTTTCCTCCTAAAATTCTGGGTTATGACATAAATTCACTGGTATTTTTAAATGTTGTGATTTGGCTGCCTTGTTGCTTGATTGGGTTTGAGAGCCAAGATTCAGGGTATGGGGGGGGTGCCCTGGGGAGGACCTTTCTGCATCCCCTTCTATGTCGGGTTGTGCCGAGGGGTTAAGAGTGTTTTCCTCCACAGTCTAGTGCGTTCAGTCACTGTTCCTGCCTCTCTCTCTCCCCTCCCTCCTTCGCCAGGGACCTGGAAGCCAGGGCACAGAACGAGTTCTTCCGGGCCTTCTTCAGGCTGCCGAGGCGGGAGAAGCTGCACGCCGTCCTGGACTGCTCCCTCTGGACCCCGTTCAGCCGCTGTCACACGGCCGGGCGGATGTTCGCCTCCGACAGTTACATCTGCTTTGCCAGCAAGGAAGCTGGCTGCTGCAAAGTTATCCTCCCGTTCCGAGAGGTAGACCTGTCTTCCTCCTGTCGGGGAGCCGTGGTTGCCTTGAGACGGGGCGTTGGCGGGGCTGGCTGCTCACGCTGCAAGGCTCTGCCACCGAGGATGGGCGGGGCTGGAGAGATGCACGGCCTGAATTGACCAGGGGCCTTTGCTTGTTCTGTTGTTGCCTGGCAACCTGAAATTTGCATAGACCTGAATGGTGAGAACTGGGCACCCTGGCCTCCGCAGTATTGATAAAGCTGTTATTATAAAGTACCTGCTTAGCAATGAAAGCTTTTCCAACAGCCCTTAGGGATGAATCCTTCCCTTTCACCCACAAAAGGGAAAAGAAAAAAAAGGGGACTTACAAAAAGCATCATCTTTTGAAAATAAATGTCAAATTGCTTGGTTTTTATACCCTCCTGGAACTTTAGGTAAAAATTTAGAAACATGCTTCCTTTCAACTGTAAAATTCTACAGTTCTGCTCTTGGAAATGGAGTCTGCTTCCACATCTGATGAGCTCAGTACTGTGGTTTCAGGGCATGTCGGCTGTGACAGGACCCACGGCTCTGTCACACGTCAAGACTTCCAGATTCTTGCTATTATAACATATGAACTAAGTACTGTTCAGAAAAACTCAATTTTTTCATTCATGTGATTGACCTCCATTTTTCTGCAGCAGGTGTCTTCATTTTACAAATATTCCTACTTACGAGTGGAGCAAGAAATCCTGGATTGCCTTATGTAGTTTTTTTTTAACTGTGGTAGCGTATACATAACGTTTACCATTTTAACCATTTTTAACTGTTAGAGTTCACTGGTACTAGGTACATTCACACTGTTGTGCAACCATCACGAGAATTTTTTCATCTTTCCGAACTGAAACACTATCCCCATTAAACAGTAGCTTCCTGTCCCCCTCCCCCAGCCCTGGGGACCCACCGCTCTGCTTTCTGTCTCTATGAATCTGACTCCTTTAGGCCCCTCGTATCAGTGAAATCCTACAGTATTTGCCCTTTTGTGATTGGCTTATGTCACTTAGCATAACGTCCTCAAGGTGAATCCAGACTGTAGCACCTGCGAGACTATCCATCCCTTTTAAGGCTGAATAACATTCCATTGGAGGCAGAGCCCACGTTTTGGCTCATCCAGCCAGGGGCACTGGAGCCACTCCCACTTCGTGCCGTGGTGCATATGCCGCATTCCATACTTTCTGACTTCGTACCGGTTCCTTATCGCAGTTACTGGTTTTTGCCTTCTCTCTCGGGATGTTTTCCGAATATGCAGTTAAACGCCTGCCCGTCTTCTCTCTTGCTGTGCCTCTGTGCGCGTGACTGTAACAGGTCGTGAGCATTGAGAAAATGGAGGACACGAGCCTGCTGCCGAACCCCATCATCGTCAGCGTCAGGAGCAAGATGGCCTTCCAGTTCATCGAGCTCACGGATCGCGACAGCCTGGTGGAGAGTCTGCTGGCGAGACTGAAGCAGGTGCACGCCGACCACCCCGTGCACTATGACACGACGCGGGATGAGGACCTGGTATGATCCTTGGAAACTGTGGGATCCCGTAAATTGAAAATCCCTTTTTTTCAGCACCTCGAGGCCAGGGGTCTCCAAAGGGGTGTGCACGTAACGATGATCCACTTGGGTACCAGAGAAATGTAAGCAATGATTGGGTCCGTGGAGCAGGCAGTGTGGTATCGTCTCTGACGGCGCTGGTGTCCTGAGTGGGTGTGGCAGGGCTGGAGGGTGGATGGGGACTCACCCACAGGTTGGAGGATGCCCAGAGCATGCCCCCCTGACAGGATACAGGGATAGATGGGGTATACCCATGTGTCAGAGGGATCGACAGGCCACCCCCTCAGAGGTTGGAGGGTTTGGTGGGGAATCAACCCACAGGTGAGTGGACACCCTCTTTACTGGTTAGAGAGGTCAGTGCCCCCGCCATCCCCCCGAGGTTGGAGGGGATGATGTTATTTGGGGGCGGATATAAGTTTTGCCGAAAGAGATGTTGCATTGTCGTTAAGATGGGACAGCTGCAAATATAGACCCGGATCCGCTGGGACCCAGTCCCGAATTCTTTCACACCCGTCCCCCTTCTTTCTGGACCTCTTTTCATCCAAGTAGTGACAGGAGGAAGGGAGGGAACGTCTCTCAGTACCTGAGAGCAGTCTTCTCGAGATGGCCATCCTCAGTTCTGGAAGCTGAGGGCGCGATGGTGCTTCCCCAGCCCCACTGGGGCTGTGCCCTGTGTGCCGTGAGCAGCCTCGCCGGGAAGGCGCCGTGTGGACCACGTACCTTGCGGAGGATCAGATTTCTTGGTTCTAGCGTTAGTCTGTTTTTCCCGGAAGTCCTAAACAGAGAGGCGTGTTTAAGTTTGTTAATAGGCTCCTGCATCCAAAGGCAAAACAAAGACTGTCTTATGATGAAGGCAGTGACTTCTCTCTCATTTTTTTTTTTTTTTTCTCCCCATGCAGACTTCGTCTGTGTTTCATTCAACAAGCATGTGCGGTGACCACAGGTTTGGGCGTATTGAGATGGTGTCTTCTCAAAACAGCGAGGAAAGGGAGAAAGAGATGAGCCCGCAGCTGCACCCCGAGGCCCTGGTCGCCGGCTTCCGGCGGTCGGGCAGCCAGAGCCCCGACTCAAGACTGGTGGGTGATGAGGCGCCGCTCTCGCCACCACTGGGCGCAGGCGGAGGTGTCAGGGGCGTGGCTTCCCGCGGGCCCTGGAGGGTGGGCCTGGCGTGGCACAGGTTACCGGGCAACCTGGGGACACGTGATGCGCCCTCTTTGCCTCCCTCTTTTCCTCATTGGCAAGAAGGGGAAGTGGTCAGTGGTGCTAGTGGCCTGAGAGTGCGTCCCGGTGGGTGAAGGATGTGGTGGGACGTCCGAGGGCCATGGCTCTCCCCACCTGCCACTCAGGTGGCGTCCGTCCATGCCGTCCCTTGTGGGGCTTCCGGGTGCGGAACAAGTCTGTCTCCTTTTATCCGGTGGTGTCTGTGTGGCTCTCTGGTGCAGTGTTTCTTTTTTGTACCCTGGCTGTCTTCTCGTTTTACTGAACTAAACATACTTTTGCCACATTTCTATAGTTTTCTCCTCTGTAGGGAGAGACTGAGGGCAATGCCTGTATGGTAAACAGACTAGAAATCATGCTCTGAGATGGTGCCCTGGCACGAGGGGTGCTGTGTCGGGACCATGAGTACCAGGGTGGCCGTGAACACGATTGCTGCCCCTTGGCCGCTTAATGGCTCGTGTATCATAGATCGTTAGCTTTTTTCATTCAGAACTGAGCCTTCTGATGTACTTTACAGAGATGCTCAATGAATGCTCGATGAAACACGTAAGAATATTGAGTGTATGCAACGTCAGTATTCTGTAAACTATTACTAGAGAATACAGATAATTAAAAGCACATATAAACATCTTGTTTAAAAGGCACTAGAAGTTCCTGCCAGCTAGGAATTCTAAAGGATTTTAAAAATCCATAATTTTAAAGGATTTTCAGTCACCTAGAGACATCGTGTCTTTTTCATCTCTGCTAGTGAGAACAATGTAAGTTTTTCGGGTTGGCGGTTTTTCCCCTGGCTGTCAGGAAGTTCCAGGGAAATCACGAGAGCCCCTTGCTCCGCTTTGCCCTCTGAGCTGACCTGTTTCGGCAACTGGCTTGGTGTCAGTATCCAGAGAGGCTTCCCCACCCAGCCCTACCCCACCCTCCCATCTGCTCTGGGTGTTTTATCAATATTTGTGTCAGTGCTCCCACTGGGCCCTGAACCCCTGAAGGGCTGGTGCCCTTTACATGCCCTGTGCCTGGTGGAGGTTCATAGGTATCTGCTGAGCGAATTGCCTGTCACCGTTGTTCCCTCCGTCAGCAGAAGGAGCCTCTCCCTGTGACGGGCTGTGGAGGGTGCAGACGACCTTCTTTGTACATGCAGCATGTTTCCACTTGCAGCCCAGAGAACAGATCAAGATGAGACTGTGGAACGACCACTTCGTAGAGTACGGCAGGACCGTGTGCATGTTCCGTACGGAGAAGATCCGGAAGCTGGTGGCCATGGGGATCCCCGAGTCGTTACGTGGCAAACTCTGGCTCCTTTTCTCTGGTGAGCGTTTCTGGGGTCTCCAGGCCAACTTTTATTTCTGGAGCGGACACGGGACAAAGGCCCCGACCTGGGCAGTGTGTGTGTGCAGAGGGGTCCCCTCTGCCTGTGACATGTCCGACCGGGGACCTCAGGACGTTCCCACGTTGGCTGTGATGTCCTGGGTCAGTGCAGGGTCTGGCCAAGGGATCGCGTCTCCTTTAGAAATGACTATGAGTCTCTTCGTTGTCCCCAGAATTCTGTTCAGGACGCCCTTGACGTGCAGCGTCTTTCTAGGACGTGAGTCCTGAAGTAGAGGAAACGAAAACATCTTCAGAAGGTGTTGAGTTGCGTGTGTTGTAGCGAATCCCTCAGTGCGCGCTTCCTCTTGCGCGCTTCCTCTTGCTCGCTCCTCTGTGGGGGGCACACAGCGTCCCCGCGAGGCAGAGCCGCAGGGCTTTCTCTCCCGCCTGCGTCCTCCTGCTGCACCGCTGGACCAGGGACTCTCCTGCTGCTGCTCTTGGGCATCTCTCATCAGGACACTTGCTGACGGAGGAGCTGAGACTGGGGCCGCGGTCCCCAGAGGCGTTCCGAGCAGGCATTTCTCTGTCAGCCGTTTGGTGCCACGCGGTGGAGCGGCTGGGGCCCTGCCAGCAGGAAGAGAAGGCCCTGTGGTCCAGGACAGTGTGACTGCTGACCCTTTCGGGGTGCTAGGGGTGGGGTGGCCAGGGCTCCGCCTGCCCCGGGGACCCTGCTGTGCTCTCCCGGAGGCTAGGCCTGGGGACCCGTCCTCCCTGCGCCCTGTCCCTGTTCCTCGGCCTCCTCCTTGGTCACCTCTCTCCTCCCTCTTCCCCGTCTCTCCCCGAAGTCGCCTAGCCCCTCTCCTCTGCTGCCCGAGAGGCCCAGACCCAGACCCGATGCTGGCTGGCTCCTGGGCGCTGGGGCTGCTGAGCGGGTGTCTACTGGTCCCTCTTCTCCCAGCGCTCACCTTGTTCCACAGGCCGAGTCTCCCCGCTGCCTCCCGGCCTGTCTCTCCCGCTGCCCACCAACAGCATGCCCGTGAAACCCTTCCTCTGTCAGATGAGGGTATTTTTGTATTTAATAAAATAGAGGGGACTTACAGAAAGCATCCTGCCAGTATTTTTGTGTTTAATAAAAACAGTCCATATTCGTATGGAGCAGCAAGCAAAGAAAGTGACACGGCTCAAAATCCCACCACCTAAAGTACACACACACACACACACACACACACACACACACACACACACACACACACACACACACACACACACACACACACACACACACACACACACACACACACTTCGGTTACCAGGGAATACAACTTATTAAAAGCATAGTAATAAAGCTATTTCTAGTGTGAGCTCTTCCCCCCTCTCTATAAGGTTATTCTTAGCAAAGCCATGTTACTTCTTTTTTTCTCTTTTCTTCTTAGCAGAACTGAAGTTCCTTTTGGTTGTGTGTGGTCTCAAACTATTTTTTATGTCCCTCAGGTCGCAGGACCCCACTGAGGTCCTCTGACCGGACAGGCCCCTCCCCATGTGGACTCTCTCCTGGTAATCAGTCGCCCTTGAAACGTTACTTTTAAATCATCAGATGCTGTCACTGACCTCGCCTCGCATCCCGGTTACTATGGCAACCTGGTGGAGGAGTCCATGGGAAAGTGTTGCCTGGTGACAGAGGAGATAGAACGGGACCTGCATCGCTCCTTACCGGAGCACCCCGCCTTCCAAAACGAAACGGGGATCGCTGCTTTGAGGAGAGTCCTGACGGCTTATGCCCACCGGAACCCCAGAATCGGGTACTGCCAGGTGAGCTGTGCGCTGCGGGGTGGAGGTCACAGCCCCCATCCTGGGCTACCACCCAGGCCTCGGGTCTGTGTTTCAGCCGTCTGTACCGAGGACTGTCGTGTGGAGGGAGTCAACCTCGTGTAGTCAGGCTGATGATGCAGAAGGAGCAACGTTACCCAGTGCCCAGGGAGGGCGTTGCACAGGCTGGGCCTCTGTCCACGGGAGGCTGTGCAGTCTTCACGGTCTCCGGGCCTCCACTGCGGGACGGTATCCATGAAGCTGCCGTGGGAGCTTTCTCCCTCCAGACCGTACAGAAGTTGTAGGGATTCTTTTTTAAATGCTATTTGGGGAGGAAAAAGCTGTTTGGGGTGGATCGCCTTCCTCCAGGATGCACGAGTGGAGGCAAGACACCCTCCGAGTGGTAAGCAAGCACAAAATAAAACCCCGGCACGAGGCTGGGTGAGAGAAGCTACTGACCCTTAAAAACAGAGGATTTTAAACTTTGTCTCCTGTGCGTAAGCGAAATTAGTGGGTGAGTGTGTGTGTGTGTGTGTGTCTCTGTCCGAACATAGACACAGAGACAGCTGGGTGGGATCTGAGCCTGAGGCGTGCTCACAGCCCAATCCAGCATCACACCGTGGGCTCAGGGGTGGAGCAGTGGCTGGTCGCTCAGCCCGGTGTGTCTTGTGAGGCCACGGTGACACCGTGGTCGTTCCGGCTCGGTGTCGCTGTGGGTGGGTACGCTGGGTCTCTCATCATGCAGTCTTGACTTCTGCGGATCACTTGGACTTGTGTGTTATTGAATGTCTCTGTGGCACTGTGTGGCCTCGTCAGTAACTGTCCCCTCCCCTGCGAACCCCCTGAGCAGTCCATGAACATCCTGACCTCCCTTCTGCTGCTATACGCCGAGGAGGAGGAAGCCTTCTGGTTGCTGGTTGCTGTGTGTGAGCGGATGCTGCCCGACTACTTCAACCATCGAGTCATTGGTAACTGCCTCCTTCCTCCCCCTCTGTACCCAGGGGTAGTGACCGAGCCAGGGCAGAGATGTTGATCACCAGTCCTGGTTATAAAGTCCCCTGTGCCACTCAGCTAGTCTCTGCACAAACACCGTTTTGACTCTTGAATTTGCAAAACTAACTAGTGTAATTCTCTGCACAGTTTTGGCAAAAGAGTGGAATGTGGCAACCTGATTGCTCTCTTGCCACAAACTCCTACAGGTTTTGGATAAAGAACAAACGAATTATGTGGATAACTGAACTTCAGGAAAGAAAAACCTAGGCGCAAAAAGCAAATCAAAAAGTGAAAACCAAAGAGATTTTTCACTGATGCTGAGGCCTGGAAAGGGAGGGGGTCTGCTCCTGGTACCCAGGGAGTTTGTACAGACAGGAGAGGAGGGGAGTAGAGCAATACTGGAGACCCTTGAGGGCCGACGTGAAGGGCAGAGGAGGAAAATGCTTCGCTTACAGCTTGATCGTAAGAAAGCACATTTATGGCTGCCTGGGCTCTGGGCAAACCTGTGTTTGACCCATCAGTGCTCAAGCACTTGAGCTGCTGTCCTTTGTGCGGTTGAGATTGGAATTTGCATCCTCTCTGTGGTCCAGCAACCTCCTTGTGGGGAAAAGGACATGAAAATTGCTCTGGCCTGGTGATACTCTTAGGGACACTTTTTAGTAATCCAGAATGAGAGATGGAGATGGCCTAAAATTAGGGCGGCAGCCATGGGAACAGAAACAAAAGAACCAATTCGAGATGGAATTTGGCAAAGGAGTGGATGTAGGGACAAGGCAGGAAGAAGATGCTTGAAGGCTGAAGTCTAAGGACCAAGGGAGTGCGATGACCACTCGGAGGAAGGTGGGGTGGGGCTTGGCTGGGAAGGAGGCGGCCTTTTGGTGACCTCTGACTGTCTTCCTCTGCCCCCTCCTGTGCCTGAGTGGTTAATTGGTTTCCTTCCCTTTTCACCTCATATCACGCGAGGTATTTAATGTTGTACAGAGCAGCAAGGAGTAACCAGAACCTCGCGGTCATTGGGAAGCATGTTGTCCAAGCCCTCATTGGGTGAGGAGTGTTGCTATGGGGCAGATGGTACTCAACAGTGATCAGTAGACCCTCCATGATAATGTGACCACCACCGCAATACAGGGTAGAACATTTGGAACATTTCCATAATCCACAAAGTTCCCTTCTGCCTCTTCCCTGCCACATGCAACGCTTGGTACTGACTTCTGTCACCACAGATGAACTTGGCCTATTTTTGAACTTGGAATAAACATAATAATAGAGAATGTTCTGGCTTCCTTCGCATAACACGACGTTGTTGGCGCGTCAGCAGTTCCTTTTCATTGCTGAGTAGTATTTCACTGTACATTCATACCAGTCACCTGTTGATAGACATTTGAGTTTCCAGTTTCTTCTATTATAAGTAGAGTTGCAATGAACATTCATGTATGAGTCTTTTTGGAATGTATATTGTCAGTTTTCTTTGTCTTTACCCAGGAGTAGAATTCCTGGGTCATAGTTAGATGAATGCTTAACTTTATAAGAAACTGTCAGTTTTCCAAAGTGGATGAAATGCCTTCATATTATCTCACACCAGCAATGTGTGAGAGTTCCAGTTGGTCTGCATCCCTGTTAGCACTTGGAATTGGCTTTTTAATTTTAGCCATCCTAGTGGGTAAGAAATGGAATGTCCTGATGGTTTTAATTTGCATTTCTCTGATAATTGTTAATGACGTTGCACCTGTTTTTCTGTGCCTACTGGCCATTTATTTATCATCACTTTTGAAGTGTCCAAATTTTACCTCTTTTTAGAAAAAGATTTGGTCATTGATTTCTTACAACTAAGTTGCATCAGTTCTTTATTGTGATTATGAAACCTCTGTCAGGTATATGTATCGCAAATATTTTCTCCAAGTTTGAAGTTTGCATTTTCATTTCATTAATGGTCTCTTTTGAAGAACACCAGTCGTTAATCTTGGTGAAGTCCAATTTGTAATTTTTTTCTATGGTTAATGCTTTTGTGTCCTAAGAAATTTTGCCTTTTTCCTGTCTTCCCCACGCCATGCAGATATCCACTGGATTCGGCACTTTTTTTTTTTTTTTTTTTTTGTCCATGCTGTGTGGCTTGCAGGATCTGAGTTCCCTGACCAGGGTTTGGACCCGGGCCCACAGCAGTGAAAGCGCCGAGTCCTAACCACTGGACCGCTAGGGAAGTCCCAATTCACAACTATTTTTTGAAAATACTGTCCTTTCCCCATAGAATTACCTTGGTCAAAACATCAAAAACCAGTGAACTAACTAAGTGTAAGTCCTTTTCTGGCCTCCAGTCCCGTTTCATCGTTGTGCGTATCTCAGAGTTGTTTTAATTTGGGGCTGACTTTGGAGGGAGTGACTCTCTCCCCCATCTCTGTGGCCTCCTTTCCCAGGGGCCCAGGTGGACCAATCGGTCTTCGAGGAGCTCATCAAGGAGCAGCTCCCTGAGCTGGCGGAGCACATGCACGACCTCTCGGCCCTGGCGTCCATCTCCCTCTCCTGGTTCCTGACGCTGTTCCTCAGCATCATGCCCCTGGAGAGCGCGGTGAACGTGGTCGACTGCTTCTTCTACGATGGCATCAAGGCCATCTTCCAGCTGGGGCTGGCCGTGCTGGAGGCCAACGCCGAGGACCTGTGCAGCAGCAAGGACGACAGCCAGGCCTTGATGGTCCTCAGCAGGTGGGGACCGCCTGGGGTGGAGGGGCAGCAGCGGGACTCCAGGAGCCAGGCGGCAGGTCCAGGCAGCCGGGCTGTCGCTGTGGGAGTTCTTCCACTCTACCACTTGTCACCCCATGTGCCCCCAGGGCCAGGCCATCAGGCAGCCCCGTCACCCGTGTGCGGTGAGGAGTCTGCCTTCCCTCGCTCCTGTCCGCCAAGTGAGAGGCAGGAGGGGTGAGGGTATCGGTGCCTTTCTCTGAGCAGGTTCAAGTGTCCTTAGTCGAGAGGGACTCATGGTGGCCTTGAACGGGGGTGGGCAGGCGGACACGGGAAAACATGGGCCTCAGGCCGCCAGCTGGAGGATTTGGACATTTTGTGCATAGGGGATGGTGCGTTGTAGGGAAGGCAAAGTCCCGCAAAGCTGAGGACGGGAACCCGGGTCCCTTGGAGCTGAGGGCAAGTTGGATGACAAATGAAAAGCTCCTTTTCAGAATACTGTGGAAGCTTAAAATTGCAGTATGCACAGGATTTTGTATTTATGTCCCTGGAGAGTCACAGACCCTGGGAAACCTTCCTGTTGCGCCCAGGTCCACAAGTCTGGCTTCACGCACGTCTCTCGTTTTCTCTAAAATGAGTGTAGCAGTTGCTGCCTGGCACTCCTCCCACCGTTTGGAGGCAGACGAGCTGGTTTGACAGTTGCTGCCACGTGTCCAGGGGCCCCTGTGAAGGCAGGTGTCGCATGGTGCCCAGGGGAGGGTAAACCTGTGCTTTTCCGGTGGGTGGTGTGCCCAGGTTTCTGGATCACATCAAGAACGAGGATAGCCCTGGACCCCCGCTAGGCAGCCACCATGCCTTTTTCTCGGATGACCAGGAGCCCTGTCCTATGACCGACATTGCCGACCTGATCCGGGACTCCTACGAGGTACCTGGGCCCCATCCCTGCCCCACCCCAGCTCTCTTGGGAGATGGACTTCCAGGGAGGTTTTCCAGGCTACTTCTGTTTCCTGTATGGACGCATAAGGGATTCTGTGAGTGAGTGGACCCTTCCTTCCCTGCAGAAATTCGGAGACCAGTCTGTGGCTCAGATCGAGCACATGCGCTGCAAGCACAGGATCCGGGTCCTGCAGGGCCACGAAGACACCACAAAGCAGAATGTGGTGAGTAGAGGCCTCCTGGGAACCACTGCTCCTGGCGGCCAGGTGCTGACCTGGGCTGGGTGCCCTGCTGGTCTCCTAACAGGAGAAAGCCAGCTTTTTTTTTTTTGCATTGAATTAACAACTTGACAGGGTGAGCTGGTGGAGAAAGAGCGTGGGTTTAGTTTGAGAGTCAGACAGATTGTGAGCAAACTAACTACTGTGAGCCTCGGTCTCCCCGATTGTAAAATGAGGATAATACTAACCACCGTGTGGGCTTAAATGAGGGACAGTATAGCGCATGCCCGGCACCGAGGGCCTGCAGTGTTGATGGCTGTGCAGGAGGAACTTCCTGCCCAAGCTGTAGCCTTGCTACTGTTTACTCCCATTAGGACTTACAATGCTTGTCCTGAGTCGCGGACGTGTGAATCAGAAAAGATGAGGATAAAAAGCCCTGAGAGAGCGGCCATAAAGTGATCTCTGTGATGGGAACAGACTCTGTCCCGGGAGGAGCTGGGCGCCTGGCGTCCACCCCAGCGGGACGCGCCCTCTCGGCCTCTGGTCCTCCCAGGGGCAGGCAGAGTTCACTCCATGGCCGTTTGTTCTTTCCTCAAGCTGCGAGTCGTTATCCCCGAAGTCTCAGTCCTTCCAGAAGACCTAGAGGAACTCTACGATTTATTCAAGGTAGGAAAATCTGGGAGGATGAGGGAGTGACAGGCCCTGAGCCAGACCCCAGCTGATGTCATCGCCTGCCTGCGGGAGGGTGCAGAGACTGGAGGGGTCGGCATGTGCCTGTTGGGTGGCAGCGAGGCTGGAGCGGCCCCCCGGCCAGCTCTGGCTTGGCCGTGCCTCCTGGGCCCGAGCACGGATGCTGTTGCGCTCGGCTGATAGGCCCTCGGTGCTGGGGACACGTCCTTCACTGCCCTAGGCCGAGTCCCCAGTCAGTAGTGGATTCAGGGACTTCCCTGGTGGGGCAGTGGTTAAGAATCCGCCTGCCAGTGCAGGGGACCTGGGTTCGATCCCTGGTCCGGGAAGATCCCACATGCTGCGGAGCAACTAAGCCTGTGAGCCACAACTACTGAGCCCACGTGCCACAACTACTGAAGCCCGTGCGCCTAGAGCCCGTGCTCCGTAACAAGAGAAGCCTGCGCACCACAATGAAGAGTAGCCCCCGCTCACCGCGACTAGAGAAAGCCCTCGCACAGCAACAAAGACCCAACGCAGCCAAAAATAAATAGATTTATTTAAAAAAATACAAAAAAAAATAGTGGATGCAACAGTGACCCTTATTGAAATTATCACCTCGTATACTTTTTTCTATTATTATTTTTTAAAATTGAAGTATAGTTGATTCACAATGTTGTGTTAGCTTCTGGTATACAGCACAGTGATTCAGTTATACGTATATATATTCTTTTCTTAAAAAATATTTATTTGTTCGGCTGTGGCTGGTCTTAGTTGTGGCACGCAGGATCTTTGTTGTTGCCGTGTGCGGGGTCTTCGTTACAGCATGCGGGATCTTTTTCATTTTTTAGTTGCCGCATGCGGGATCTTTAGTTGCGGCATGCCCGTGGGATCTAGTTCCCCGAGCAGGGGATCGAACCGGGCCCCCTGCATGGGGAGCGTGGAGTCTTAGCCACTGGACCACCAGGGAAGTCCCATACGTATATTCTTCTTCATTATAGGTTTTTACAAGATATTGAATACAATTCCCTGTATCACCTCAAATACTTTTTAATCATAACCTCTCAGCCACATGACGTGTGTCCATATTCTTGTGTTTGTGTGGCTGGTCTGCCTGCTACTTTATGTTCTGTTTTCCCCTGATGCTGTCATTAACACTTTTTCACATCGCCCTATGGTCTTACTCATTTTTAAATCATTTAAAACCTGTCATGTTGGTCATACTTACCATGCTAAACTGTATTTCGACTATTTGGATATGTAGGTGGAAGACTTGCTGAATTAAATCACCCTGCAAAGACCATTTTCAGGTGCCTTTTCTCTTGCTCGAAACAGTCAGTAAAAATGGGGAAGAGAGGCAGACAGTGGACCCACTCCCTACAGCCTGACAGTGAAGCGGGGAGAAGACAGCCGCAGAAAGCAGGCCAGCCCGGAGGAGTCGGCCACCGGAGCTGTCCTGGTGGGGCCTCTGAGCCGCCAGCACTTCTGCACTCAAATGGCCGCGTGCTCAAGATAATCTTAAGCAGCACTTAGGTCTCCTGAGCAGAGCCGCAGATACTGTCTGACCCTTCCTGGGGCCGTCGTGTCACGTCTCCCTGTGGTCACTGACATGGTGGCTGGCTTAGTAGGTTCCCGGCACTCCTCACGCCTGGTCAGCGGGATGCGTGATGAGTCCTCAGGCTACGTCTCCTGTAAACATCACCGGGTTTCAAGTTTTATAGTTTCCTCTGTTGCACGAAGAGAAAATACGAAGCCAGAGGTGACTTAGTGTCCCACTCCGCCACCTCTCTTTGACTTTCAAGGAGGAAAAACAGGGAGTACTAGAAACACAAAAGCAGGTTAACAAACGTGTTGTTTAGCATAAAACATCTTTGATTTATTTAGGGCTAACTTCTCAATTTGAGAGAATAAGACGTCTCACATTTGAATTTATATGACTTAAGAGACTGCCTTAAATTCATCATAAAAATAAGTTTCATTAAGTACTAACTGTATCATTAATCTTTCATACAAGGAGTATTTAAAGAAGACAGACAGCTATTTCCTGTGTCCTATTTCTATCTTTTCTGTGAACAATGTGGGTGAAATTTATTTTCGTATTTTTTTTTTTTTTAGCTCTGCAGGCCTTTCATTTGTGTAGGACTAACTATGAATATAAACTTCAACTATAAATACAAGACCAATTTCAAAATGCACTTCCAAAAGAAATTCCAGGACAGTAGCGTCATCATCATGGTGTCTAATTCCGTCATACAGCCTGAGGTACCTCCTTTATGTGCCCAGAGCCATCCTCACCGCCACGGAACCCCCCTCAGGCTGTCCTCCCCCGCTCCCACTGCCCCCTTGCTGCTGACCTTCCCTGAATGCCCTTGGCTTTCATAATCTGGCCTCTTATATTTTAATGCTTCTTTAAGTACTGTGAGGTATAATGGTCCCTAGTTGGGTTTTACATGCATCTCTTCTTGTCTCTTGAATCAGAAATTCGTTTTCCCAAGGGAAAGGGCCACATAGAGATACCCTTACATTGTTGTATAAATATGTGATAGGGTCTTATTAAGGAGTCCATTCCTTAACTTCATTGCCTCCTTCCCGAAGCCTGGAACGTACAGGTGTGACCATTCTCTATGTCAACAAGGAATAGCCTGCTCTGTCTTCTTTACGTACTCTTTCCTATTAAAGATGAACAGTGTGTACGTAATGAAATCTATTTTTATTCTGAATGGAAAGCAATCTTTCTTTTATGCCTTAATGCAGTTCTTTCTTTTCTTTCAGTTTTATTGAGGTATAATTGACCTACAGCACTAAGTTTAAGGTGTACAGCATAATGACTTACATGTATTGCGAAATGATGCGCAGTAAGTTAACATCCATCATGTCATAAATTTATAGATACGAAAAAAAAGAACAAAAATGATTTTTTTCTTGTGACGAGAACTTTTAGGATCTACTCTCTTAGCAGCTTTCAAATATACCGTACAGCAGTGATAACTATAGTTGTCGTGTTGTACATACATCCCAGGACTTATTTATCTTATAACTGGAGATTTGTACCTTTTGACCCCCTTCACCCCGTTCTATAACCCGCACCCACGGCCAGCCCCAGCCTCTGGTAACCACGAATCTGATCCTTTTCTATGACTTTGGGTTTGTTTGTTTGTTTGAATTTATTTTATTTTTGGCTGCGTTGGGTCTTTGTTGCTGCACACGGGCTTTCTCTAGTTGCAGCGAATGGGAGCTACTCTTTGTTGCAGTGCGCAGGCTTCTCATTGCGGTGGCTTCTCTTGTTGTGGAGCATGGGCTCTAGGCGTGTGGGCTTCAGTAGTTGTGGCACGCGGCTCAGTAGTTGTGGCTCGTGGGCTCTAGAGCACAGACTCAGTAGTTGTGGCGCACAGGCTTAGTTGCTCTGCAGCATGTGAGTTCTTCCCGGACCAGGGCTCGAACCCGTGTCCTCTGCATTGGCAGGTGGATTCTTAACCACTGTGCCACCAGGGAAGCCCATGTTGCTATTTTTTTTTTTAGATTCCACATATGAGATCATATAGTATTTCTCTGACTTATTTCACTTACCGTAATGTCCTCGAGGTCCGTCCAGGTTATAAAGCAATGTTTTAAATTACGTAAATTTAGATTTGCGATGTCTGTCCCTTATCCTCTGAAATTGAAAACAGCTTCATTAGTCTTCTCTCTTCAAGTAAGATGGGAACAATATAATACACACTTGATGTCATTGACTACTTTTGGAAATACTCAGGACCTGAAACAGTGCCTGTGACATTTTTGTAGATTCAGTATGTACAGATCTTTTCTCGTTCTTTTTTAATGGCTGCAGGATTTGATGGTAGGGCTTAACCATACTTTATTAACCATTCACCTGCTGAGGGACATTTATCTCATTTCCAGTTTTTTCTGCTTTATAAACAGTGCTGTATCAAGCATGCTTGTGCCTTTCTTGGGACACCTGTGCTGCCGTTTCTGTAGGATGGGTTCCTTAGGGATGCACAAACCAAGTTTTAGTCACTATTGCTAAAGCGTTTTAGATTTTTCAAATTTCAGTTCTACTGATGATGCCTAAGGGTGCTCATTTCCTATGTTTCCCACTCACCCAGCATTTAACATTATGGATCTTTTAAAATTTTACTAGTTGTGTAGAAAATTGCATTTCATTTTAACTTAACATTTGTTTACTCATTAGTGAGGTTGAGTACCCTTTCATAAGTTTATTGGCTAATCATATACTTTCTTGTATCATCTCTTCATATTCTTTGCCTGTTTTTATATTGACTTTTCTGTAGGATTCTGTGTAAACTGGTTGTGCTAGTCCTTGGCCTTTATAACTGTTTTCTTCTGGGTAGGATTCTGAGGGCCTCTAGCATCACAGGGTGGCAGATATACACGCAAATTCACAGTGTGTCTTGGGTTTGAGGAATGGGAATTCATCAGACCTTTGTTTCACACTTGAACATTCTTATGATACTTTTCCTGATTCTGCAAAGGCTATTTAAGGAACATGGCTCCAGAGAATATGCAGTAAAATTATAGATGGCATTTTGGTTTCCATCCAAGGATAGGCACTTGGATATTATAGCATCTGTACTTGTTTCTGTGCCATCCTTATGGGCAGAGGGCATTGAAATCGTGAAGAACCCTGCAGTCATTGGGAACTATTTCAAGTGAGTTGAGATGTCCCAAGAGGTGATTTAGTACAGGTGTAAAAGAAACATTCTAAAGAGGCTAACCTGGTCCTAGGCGACAGGGCCAGTTTTGATTGCTTTAGTTTTCAGTCTATTCCCAAGACTTCAAATTGCCTTTGCTTTTTTTACTTTTACTTTTTTGAATTGTTAATATATTCATGTGGTTGAAAATTCAGAACATATAAAAAAGCTTGCTTCTCCATCTGGGTCCCTGCCCCCGTTTTCCATCCTCACAGGTTACCAGGGTAAATAGTTTCTTCTGTATCCTATAGATTTGTCTAGTACTTTCTGACTTTCAAATAATATGATTTAAGAAAAAATACCAGAATAAAAATTGTATGATTTCAGTAGTTAAAACTATGGCAGGGGAGTTCCCTGGCGGTCCAGTGGTTAGGACTCTGCGCTCTCACTGCTGTGGGTCCAGGTTCAATTCCCTGGTCGGGGAACTAAGATCCCATAAGCTGTGCAGTGTGGCCAAAATTAAACAAAACAAAACAAAACTATGGCAGCTGAACTGTACATTTAAAAATTGTTAAAATGGTAAATTTTGTTATGTATATTCTGCTACAATGAAAAAAGAAACCTTAATAAAAAGGAAAAAGTTTTTGCTTGTTACTACAGGGTTACCTGTAACTACATTTCTGGTTGGAGTGGTGAGATTGTGAGTTAATTTTTTCATTTGTTTGTTTTATAATGTTGCTTATTCAATACTGAATTTTACGAGGCAAAGCAAGTCAGGAGAGAAGGCTGTGTTGGCTTTGGCCTTTACGTGTGCGGCCTCCCATGGGGGCCGCCGCCCCTCACAGACCCCTCTCGCTCCCCTGTTAGAGAGAACACATGATGAGCTGCTACTGGGAGCAGCCCAGGCCCGTGGCCCTGCGCCATGACCCCAGCAGGCCCTACGCGGAGCAGTACCGCATAGACGCCCGGCAGTTTGCACGCCTGTTTCAGCTCGTCTCGCCGTGGACCTGCGGGGCCCACACAGAAATCCTCGCTGAAAGGACTTTCAGGCTCCTGGATGAAAACATGGACCATCTGATCGAATTCAAAGCATTCGTGAGCTGTCTCGGTATGACTCTGGGGGTCTTTCCTGCAGTGAGTTCATTTGGGACGTGAGTCTGTGAACACAAGACAAGTAGACTGTCACGCAGGCACATCCACTCAGTGAAATGGGTTTGGGAGTCGCCTGCCGTGATTTGGGGATTTTAAAAGTCCCTCTGCAGGCTCCTCTCGTGACCACTTTTATGTTTCCTAAGCGGGTGGTGGGAGGGCAGCCCAGGCTCTCAACATACATGGTTGTTGACCTTGTTCTCCTGGGCACCCAGGGTGTGGTGGTGTCTTGTTAGGAATGTGTCCTGAGACACATTTTAAAAAAAAAAATAAATTTAAAATTGAAGTATAGTTGATTTACAATATCGTGTAAGCTTCAGGTGCACAGCACAGAGATTCAGTTATACATACATATGTGTGTGTGTTGTGTGTATATATATATATTCTTTTTCAGATTCTTTTCCCTTATAGGTTATTACACACTATTGAGTATAGTTCCTTGTCCTCTACAGTAGGTCCTTGTTGGTTGTCTATTTTATGCATAGTAGTGTGTATATGTTAATCCTAGCCTCCTAATTTATCCCTCCCCGCCCCCCCCGCACATTCCTAACTCTTGCAGCTAAAATTAAAATCTTTCAGAAGGTATGAGGCCAGACAAAATTCCTGAGGTTATGTTGCCGCTCAGCAGTCACCAGTCACTACCCTTCACATTTTCCTTTCAGGTACACACTGTCTGGGTAGCAGTAGGTGAAGTGTCAGGTCAACAGACACTGACCTTACTACGTTCTCTCTACAGTGACTTTGTGTCCTGACACATGTACTTAAACCATTTGCATGTACTCAGTCTCTCTCTCTCTTTTTGGATTTTGCAGATATTATGTATAATGGAGAAATGAATGAGAAAATTAAACTGTTATATAGGCTTCATATCCCTCCAGGTAAGAAATTCCAAGTAGAAAAGTTAGGCTCTGTTCTGCCTTGACATAAATCAGCTTTGTGCATGACCTTGAGGTTCTTGTCTTTTTAAATTTATTTAGACTTGAGGCAACGGATGTTTCTAGTTCGGGGTGGCTGATGACAGATTTTGAGTACCACATTGTATGGCCTATGGCAGGGGTTCCCAGACTCGAGTTACATCAGAATCATCTGGATGGCTTGTTATAATACAGGATACCTGGCCCACCCCGGTTTCTAATCCACTAGGTCCGAGGACCACACTTTGAGAACCACAGGCCTGTGGAATGTGGGGGAAGACAAACCCTGGTTGCCTTACAGATGGTTATCTTAGCTTACTGTTTTTTGAAAAATTGAGGTAAAATTGGTATTATACTAGTTTCAGGTGTAAAGCATGATAGTTCAGTCTTTGTATACACTACAAAGTGATCACCACAGTAAATCTGATTACCATTTGTCCCCATAAAATTGACCCCCTTCACCCATTTTGCCCCCCCCACCCCTTTCCCCTCCGGTAACCAACAGTCGATGGGTGTTGTTTTATTCATTTGTTTCATTTTTTTAGATTGCATATATGACTGAAATCATACAGTATTTGTTTTTCTCTGACTTATTTTGCTTAGCATAATGCCCTCAAGGTCCATCTGTATTGTTGCAAACGACAAGATTTCCTTCTTTTTCATGGCTGAGTAGTATTCCACTGTGTGTGTGTATGTGTGTGTGCAACTTCACTGAATTCATTTATTCCAAGAATTTTTGGTGGAGCCTTTAAGGTTTGCTATATATATGGTATCTGACAGTTTTACTTCTTCCTTCCCTTTTATTTCTTTTTCTTGCCTAATTGTTTGGGCTAACACTTCCGATACCGTGTTGAATAAAAGTGGCAAGAGTAGGCATCCTTGTCTTGTTCCTGATCTTAGGGGAAAAGCTTTTAGCTTGTCACCATTGATTATAATGTTAGCTGTGAGTTTGTCATATGGCCTTTATTACGTTGAGGTATGGTCCCTAAATAACCACTTTGATGAGAGTTTTTAATCATAAGTGGATGTTGAATTTTGTCAAATGCTTTTTCTGCATCTGTTGAGACAGTTGTGTGTTTTTTATCCTTCATTTTGTTAATGTGGTGTATCATGTTGATTTGTGGATGCTGAACCATCCTTACATCCCTGTAATAAATCCCACTTGGTCATGGTATATAATCCATTTAATGTATTGTTGAATTAAATTTTTTAAAACCCTGCTTTAAATTTAAAAATTTAAAAATTCTGCTACTTTTGGATGGAATGTTTTGTATATATATGTGGTTTAAGGCTGATGCTTCATTATTGATTTTCTGTCTGGATGTTCTATCCATTAATGTAAGTGGGGTCTTAAAGTCCCCTACTAGTACTGTATTGCTGTCAATTTATCCCTTTAGGTCAGTTAATATTTGCTTTATTTATTTAGATGTGCTGCTCTTGGGTGTATAACTATTTACAAATGTTATATCTTCTTGTTGGGTTGATCCTTTTATCAATATGTAATGCTCTTCTTTGCCTTTTATTACAGTTTTTGTTTTAAAGTCTATTTTGCCCAATAAAAGTATAGCCACCCCAGATTTCTTTTTGCTTTCATTTGCAGGGACTGTCTTTTCCATCCCTTCACTTTCAGTTTGTGTCCTTTCATCTGAAGTGAGTCTCTTGTAGGCAAGCATGTAGATGAGTCTTGGTTTTTCATCTATTCCGCCACTCTGTCTTTTGATTGGAGAATTTAGTCTATTTACACTTAAAGTAATTATTGAGAGGTATACACTTATTGCTATTTTGTTAATTGTTTTTTGTAGTTCCTCTCTGCTCTTTTTCTCTTTTTTCGCTTCCCTTGTGGTTTGATGACATTCTTCAGTGTTATATTTGGATTTCTTTCTCATTATCTTTTGTGTAGGTTTTTGCTATGTAGTTAATCACAAGGTTCACTATATGACAGCCTATATATATAACAGTCTATTTTAAGTTGATAGCAACTTAAGTTTAAGTGTATTCTAAAAACTCTGTATTTTTATTCCCTCCCCCTACGTTTTGTTTTTGATGTGATATTTTACATATTTCTGTTTTGTATATCCCTTAATCAAATCTGGTGTAGTTAATTGTACTATTGGATTGGCCAAAAAGTTCATTCAGGTTCTTCTGAAAGATGTTGCAGAAAACTCCAAACGAACTTTTTGGCCAACCCAATACTTTTGTCTTTTAACCTTTATATTAGCTTTGTAAGTGGTTGATCTAGCTTTACCTTTATATTGCCTTTATCAGTGACATTTTGACTTTCATGTTTTCTTGTTGCTAGCTAGGGGTTTTTCTTTTTCTCTTAAAGAAGTCCATTTAACATTCCTGTAAGGCTGGTTCAGTGGTGATAAACGCCTTTTGCTTGTTTGAAAACTCTTTTTATCTTTCCTTCAATTGTTTTCTTTTTTTAAAATTCATTTCAGTTGACATAGGACTATTCAAATGTTCTTTCCTTTGTATTTATTTATTTTTAATTTAATTTATTTATTTTTTGGCTGCATTGGGTCTTCGTTGCCGTGCGTGGGCTTTCTCTAGTTGCGGCGAGTGGGGGCTACTCTTCATTGCGGTGCGCGGGCTTCTCATTGTGGTGGCTTCTCTTGTCACGGAGCATGGGCTCTAGGCACGCAAGCTTCAGTAGTTGTGGTGTGCGGGCTCAGTAGTTGTGGCTTGTGGGCTCTAGAGTGCAGGTGCAGTAGCTGCAACACGTGTTGCTCCGCGGCATGTGGGATCTTCCTGGACCAGTCTCAACCACTGTGCCACCAGGGAAGCCCAATCTCCTTCAATTCTGATTAACCTTGCTGGGTAGAGTATTCTTGGTTGGAAGTTTTTCCCTTTTAGCACTTTGAATGTATTGCGCCACTCCCTTCTGGCCTGCAGCTTCTGTTGAAAAATCAGCTGATAGTCTTATGGGGGTTCCATTGTGCATAACAAGTTGTTTTTTTCTTGCTGCTTTTAAGATTCTCTCTTTATCTGTAACTTTTATCATTTTAGTTATAGTGTGTCTTGGTGTGTGTCTCTCTGGGTTCATTGTATTTGGAACTCTCTGGGCTGTGGGAGAGTCCCATGGGACTGTAATTGTAAACTGTGCTGACCTCCAGACCAGGAGATCTGGAGGTGCTCCCCAGGCAACAGTTACAAAAATCATGACTTCAGATGAGTGTATAAGCCCCTTGGAAGGTACCAGAGAGCTGTGGTGAGGCTAAGAGAGGGTGCAAGGGTTATGCCTCCCTGCCTACATTCCAAGTGCGCCTCTGTAGCCTCTAGGTGTGTGGCAAATCTAAGCCCGTCCCTCAAGTTGAAGCCCTAGGACAAGTAAATGGGCCCTTTTGTGCAGGTGGGCTGGGGGTGTGTTCCAGTCTGTTGTCTGTGCAGTGCCCTGGGTGTGGTAGCCTGCCCAGAACCGTCTTTCTGATTGTTTCAGTCCTGTGGGGCCTCAGGACTCTTGCCCTCCCGGGCCAGGGGATCAAGGGATAGCCCCCGTGTGGACCACGTTCATCTGCTGGCTTTTGCAAGGCTGCAGGAGAGAGGGTTGAGTATGGGACACACCTGCAGCTTTAGTGATGCAGGTGAAGAGCCCTGGGGCGGGGCACTCTTGTGAGTTCAGTGAGACTGTGCGCCCACCTCCACTAGCAAGGTATAGGTAGAGTGAACAAAGGGGAAAATGGTGCTTCGTTCCCGAAGAAAGTCCCACCTGTCTCTGCCCCTCCAGCAGAAGCTTTAAGATTAGCAAATGGGGGGTGTCCCTGGTGGCGCAGTGGTTGGGAGTCCGTCTGCCGATGCAGGGGACACGGGTTCGTGCCCCGGTCCGGGAAGATCCCACATGCCGCGGAGCGGCTGTGCCCGTGAGCCATGGCCACTGAGCCTGCGCGTCCGGAGCCTGTGCTCCGCAACAGGAGAGGCCACAGCAGTGAGAGGCCCGCGTACCGCAAAAAAAAAAAAAAAAAAAAAAAAATTAGCAAACGGGTCTCCTTCACATGCAGTCCAGGCACTACTTAAACTGCTGCCTCTGCGCTGGGTCCTAGGACCAGTGAGACCCTCAGTAGGAGTATCTCAGATCCCTACACTCCCCAGGTCCCTGGGACATAAGCTCCCCTTGGTTTCCAAAGCCAGACAGTTTGGGGGCCTCGTTTCCATTCATCTACTGATGGACATTTAGGTTACTTCCATGTCTTCTTGGCTATTGTAAATAGTGGTGCTATGAACATTGGGGTTGCATGTATCTTTTCGAATTATAATTTTTGTCTCTTCCAGATATATATGCCAAGGGTAGGACTGCTGGATCATGTGGTAACTCTAGTTTTAGGTTAAGGAACCTCCATAGTGACTCTAGCAATTTACATTCCCTTGCTTACCTGTATTTAATATTTGAATTATATTATTATTATAATATTTGAATATTTGAATTATTTAATATTTGAATTTTTGATGCAGTTAAAAAAAAGTCTTAAGAACGCAGACAACCTAAGACCTCTATTTAAATGCATCAATTTGACAGGGCCATGAAGATCCACAATACATTTAGGCACTTTTCATTTAAATAGATTTGATTTTAACAAATATTTGTTTTCCACCCTCATGAATAACATTTTGATTAAAGGTGGAACAAACACACTCATGGGGAAAAAAGCTTAACTCACTAATTAGGAAGTATACTGAGGATTACAGGTTTGAATTTGTGTGCCCAAGGAGTGATGATGTCTTATTGCCCTGATGGGAGGTGGAAAACCAAACAAAGCACACCAGCCTCTGGCCTCAAACACCCGCCTTGTGCAGAGAGCGCTGGAACTCTGCAGGGTCAAACAGGAGGCAGAGGGCTTTGTCAGGTCACTTACAAAGGTGATGCATCTCGGGAAGCAAAGAAGCCCTAAGCCCAAGGCCTCACAGTTTTTGAAGAGCTCAGTTCATTGGCCCCATGGTGACTACAACACTGTTTAGCAAATAGAAGAGAAATATTCCAGATGATTTGATACCAGATTAGGTGATGGAGGCATGAACAGTATTCTAGAAGATTACTGAATCAGGAGTTTTCACTGAAAATTGCTAAATCTGTAAGTACTGGTCATTTCACTCAGCTAATTACACTAACTGGACATCCAGAAGACCATTTCCTGGAAGAACATTAGATTCATTAGGAAGAAGCATCAAAACAAGCTACCAAGAATGACATATCAGAATCGGTAAATTAACACAAATGAATGAGGCATCGGAGGCTTCCTGTAAAGACAGCACACTGTGAGCGGAGCTGATAGACAGTTCTGCTCCTCCTGGAAACTCTGGGGTTCAGGAAATACGTTGTTGGACTTGCAGAGCAGCTCCCCAAAAGGTGTCCCTGCTGGTCTGGATCCACGTTAACTGACGTTCTTAAAATGCTGAATCTAATAAAGTTCGAACAAAGGTCAGCTTATCACAGGATCCAAAAATGATAGTTTACATCTAATAACTTAGGCAGTACTGATGTCAGCTACATCAGAAGTGATACCAGGCACATTTGATTTGGTGAAAGACAGCTTAGGCTAGATGAAAGTCTGTTCTTTGTATTGGGATCCTGAGTTGAAAATGTCACTTGAGGGTTTTGCAAAATATGACAAGTGTAGAATATAAACCTCCTGAGAAACGTTTTGTGAAATTAAAAGATTGCACTGAGCTTTTTAAAAGAGAAAAGCTAGGTGCTTAAGATCCCTAGTATCGTCCAAATTGTTAAGCCACTAAAATGGGATTTATGGTCCCAGCATCCAGTACTTGTTGCAGCTCAGGTAACTTTCTTATAGTAGATATCTGAGACACAAGTTGGATACTTCGTTTGCTTTTCCTATCAATGACTTGGTTATACTGGAATTCCTAATTAATCCAAATGCAAGTCTGTTCCCGTAGAAATTGATTGCTGTTTCTAGCCTACATGGAGGGGTCGAAGGGGGGCACTCACTGTATGGCTTTTCCAAGAAGAAAATGTATTGGAAAATGGTATTATTTTGATGACTGTGGTGTCAACTGTGTGTGAAGGCCAAATTGTGTTGAAAGCAGTCTATGTACTCTTCTGCCAGAGAGAAGCAACTTTCAGTGGAACTGGCTTTTCCCCTCCACAAGCATCCCATTTAGAAAGTGCTGAGATAGCGATGATGACAGTGTTACAGGGAATGAGTATGCGCACCAACTAATGAAAGTGCTTGAAGCCGTAAGGAGGGTGTCGTGCTTGTGTCTGTTGAAGCGATGTACTTACCCACCAGTCACACAGACATGTGAGATCGGGAGCTTCGAGATAACCAAATACAGATCCTTCATCCAGTTTTAACACGTGCAGAATTTGAAGTGAGACACGGTGAAAGCTTTAATAGAACTGTCTCTCAATCCACTTATAGTCTTGAATTATGAATTACACATATATTGGAATGTAAAAATGTTACATTTATAAAAGCTCAAGTATCTCATTTTAAAAGGTTGAAAGTACATTTTTAAAGGTGGTATACACTCAGTGTTTACTTTTTTTCCTTATGCACTGTATCTTACATTTCTGATAGGAATAGATAGCAGCATGAGTGTTTTCCAGTGAGCGCCAAGACTCCACTGTCCCGTGTCCAGTCCGGATGCTGGTGCTTTCTGTGTGCAGGGACTGGAGAGAGGTTGGCTGGCCTTTCTGGCTCCTTGTCACTGTTGGCACTTGACCTGGCTCCTTTCTGGACACTCACCCACCCCTTGAATTAATTGTTCCTCTCTGTGCTCTCATGATATTTGTGTGTATTGGTTCTTCTGTTAGGGCATCTTCTTAGAGTGACTCGTGTACACATTTCTGTTTGATACGCTGAGCTCTTTGAGGATAGGGACCCAGTATCCGCTAGACATCCCAGCAGCTATTACTTGGGAAACCATTTCTATCGTGACTGCCCCACGTACCATCCAGGGTTTGTAATTTTCCTCCTATTCAGTTTGAGTGGATTCTCACATTTGTTTTGGGTAAAGTTGGAAAAAAACGACTCAATAACTTTGTTAAATTTAAAAAAAAAAAAAAAAAAAAAAGGACCCAACAGAAAAAACAAAAGAAACCACCCCAAACAGCCTCCCACCTTCCAAACCCCAGGAACCTGCTTCCCAAGTAGGAAGGAGGGTAGATTAATCAAGGCTTTGGTGCCATCTTGTGGACATTTGTTGGATCACAACAGAATTTTGCCTTTGATTTATTCTCAGTGAATGGCTATTAAGTTTCAACCTTTTAAAAACGAGGATCCTTCATCTGCAATCCCTTTTATAATCTTGGTAACAGCTTTACTGATCTGTAGTCCACACACCACACATTTCAAAGTGTACAGTCTGATGTTTTTTAGTATATCCCGTTACACAACCACCATTGCAATTTTAGAGCATTTTCACACCAAAAAGCCAGCCTGTGCCCCTTAGCTCTTGTCCCCAATCCACACATTTCCCGCCCCTGCTTCCTGTCTGCAGATACGCCTATTCTGGACTTTTCATACCGTATGAAGTCATGCCGTACGTGCCCTTTTGTGTCTCACTGCTTTCTCTTAGTATGTCTTCAGGTCTTGCCCGTCGTGTGGCATGTCGGTGCTTACTCTTTTTATTACAGCCGAAGTGATACCCCGGTGGGCATCCCCCAATTTATTCATTCATCACTTGATGAACATTTGGGTTTGTTTTCACTTTTTTGGCTCTTTGGAACTGCTGTGACCATTTGTGTACAGGTTCTGAGTGGATATGTTTTCATTTCCCTTTGATATATACCTAGGAGTGGAATTTCTAGGTAAAAATGGCAACTTTTTGACGATCCGCAAGACTTTTCCAAAATGGCTATACCATTTTATATTCCCACCAGCAGTGTGTGAGGGTTCTGATGTAATTGTATTTTTGTGTATTTCAAGAACACTCGTAATGGTAACATGCTGCTTTCAGTTAAGCTTTTTCTAATTTTTGTTAGAAGTTATGTAAGTATAGCAGTATGTGCTAATTACTGGAAAAAAATACCCTCAGTTTAAAGCAATTACTTGTTAATTCACCATCCAGAAATCTACGTGTATTTATTTCTAGAATTCCATGTGTGCATATATATACTTATATTTAGTTTGACAAAATGGGATTTTACCACACATACACTTTTCTAGGTCAGTATCAGCAATGTCCTGTGAACCTGTGTATCATTACATGTATAGACATCTGGGAAAAGGCGTTACTGGTGTGTGATGTTTTCTTGAAGTACACAGGGTTCACAGACCCTGGGAAGACCCTGCGGCCATCAGGCTGGGGGCTCCTAGCTTCACCTTTAGTTTTCTTACCTTAAAAGCTAAATTACTCTGTCAGTTTTGGTTAAGACACAATTTCCTCAATTTTTAAAAATTTTTATTTTTTTTTTAAAAAGCACTCACTGAAAATGACCGAGACAGCCAGTCACCATTGAAGAATCCTCTGTTGTCGACGTCAAGACCCCTGGTTTTTGGCAAGTCCAATGGTACATACTTTTCATTATCTTCTGTCTGGCACACCACTGCAATGGTTAAGGGCAATGGATTTCACGGCTATTCTTAGAGGCAGACTAATCTATTCCCTCCTGCCTGGGAGTTAACACTGAGACCACTGCTTTCAGAGGCCAGAAACCTTCCAAACTGCCTTCAACGCCACCACCACTTTATTCTCTTCATCTTTCAGGGCTCCTCTTGTAGCAAGAGGTAACTCGGCTACTATCATCTATTTGTGGCCACTTTCTGTAAAACAAGACTTCTGGTCTCTGCTTTTCAGTTTGTATATACGGCATTTGCTTAGTGGAATTCCTCATCCCCTCACCATTCCTTTCTACCTAGTTTCCTTTTGCTTTCATGGAATTTACTTAGACTAAAGTATATATTGTGTTTCCTTTGTCTCAAGGTGATACAGTTGATTATCAGAAACAGCTGAAGCAGATGATTAAAGATTTAGCCAAAGAGAAAGACAAAACTGAGAAGGAGTTGCCCAAAATGAGCCAGGTATGGACTGTATTTTGTGCAGAGGATTCACCATTGTGCCGAGTGACCGGTTCAGACGTAGGCTTTTAAATTCAGCTGCACCCCCTCCCCCGTTACCTCCAGAGCTATAATCAAAGAAAGACCTTATAACTTCTGGGAGCTGAACACTGTGATGTTTAAATGGGAAACATTTAAACTGTGATCCATTCAGCTGTCCAGACACCCAGAGCTCTTCAGGAGGCTGCCACACACTTCATTCTTTGAAGAGTTTTTATTTTTAATAAGAGAACTAAAAAAAAATTTGGCTGCACGTGGAATCTGGTTCCCTGACCAGGGATCGAACCTGGGCCCCCTGCATTGGGAGCGTGGAGTCTCTTCAGGGACCTCCTGCACTGGACCGCCAGGGGAGTCCCTGAAGTTTTTATATCAAATTCATTTACCAGGTTGTGATGCAGATTTATGCCCTAGAGCGATGGAAGCTATTTGGGGGGACGTGTTATCAGCATTCTTCATGTGATAGTGTACTCTTTCTGGTTTCCTGAAAATCACTGACTGCATATTATACTGTCCTGATAAGGCTTCAAGCTGAAAACGTCCCTTTATTATAGGACTCAAACCCCTTTAGCAGGGTTATTTTGTTTTGTTTTTTTCCCACAAAACAAAGAAGTGTTGCTCAACTCTGTTGAGTTGCTTTCAAATATTCTACTCTTTGGATATAAAGTCAGTTAAATCTCAGTGTTGTCAGTCATACCTCAGTTAACAATCATGGATGTTTCTCCCAGGTCATTAAACACTAAATTAGTAGCTCAACCTTTTTCCTATTCCTGGAGTAACTGGGCAGCTAAGTTCCACCTGCGGTACCTCTATAACACAACATAAAGATTCTGTTTGGGCAGGAGTATGTGTGTAGCTTGACAAAGCATCAGGCATCACTGTTCTACTTCATTTAATGGCCTTTAGTTGCTGCTTGGCATTCCCAGCAGATTACCAAATCATAATCTCATTCAGTCTTAATATTCAGGCCGTTTCCAACCTTTTGCTATAATAAACCCTAGCCTAAACATCCTTATGAACAAATCTCTGTGCACAGCTTTTGAATACATTAGTTGTCTTGCTGGGTTAAAGGGTCTAACACTTCTGTATAGACAGCACAAGTCTACATGTGTGCTGAAATCCCCTGGACTATTAACGGTGTGTCTTCAGTATGATGGAAGGGCAGAGAATACCTCTTATTTTCTGCTTCAAAAAGTACCATGTGGTTTTTTTCCAAAGAACTAGGTATTAAGTTTGAAAAAAGCCCACGACATGCTTCTATTCTTGTTACGCTACTACATGCAGACTTGTTTTTTCTCAATTCCAGAGAGAATTTATCCAGTTCTGTAAAACACTGTACAGTATGTTCCATGAAGATCCAGAAGAAAATGATTTGTATCAAGCCATCGCCACGGTAACCACTTTGCTGCTGCAGATCGGGGAAGTGGGGCAGCGGGGCAGCAGCTCTGGAAGCTGCTCCCAGGAAGCAGGGGAGGAGCCGCAGGCTCTGGTTCCTTCTCCTGAGCAGGACTCGGTGTTTGCCGACACCCACAATGGGAAGAGCCCCCGAGAGTCCCAGGCATTTCCTGAAGCCGCACAAGGGGACTGGACTGTCTCCCTTGAACATATTTTAGCTTCACTTCTGACTGAACAGTCACTAGTCAACTTTTTTGAAAAGCCACTGGACATTAAATCCAAACTTGAAAATGCCAAGATCAATCAGTACAGCCTCAAAACGTGTGAAATGAACCGCCAGTCACAGCCTGAACTCAAGCTGAGCAGCCCGTAGCAGGACAGCGGGTGGCAGAGACCAGTCTCCATACCAAAGCACAGGCCAGGTTTGTGGGCTGTCAGCCCATAAGTCTAGGTTTGTCTAGTTCATCGTGAGTACACTTTACAAGCTGGGCATCTGGATAAGCAACCTGACAGCCACAGCTGTGGCGGGGGGGTGGGGGTGGGGAACTGATGCAACCCTCCAGCATTTCTGTCTATCCTTTAAGAGAATTCAGTTGGACACTGTCATTGCTAGAGAGTGTCTCACATCAGTTCCCTTGATGCTATGACTTGCAACTTCACTGTTACCAGATTTGCTGTAAAGGGCACTTCTGCTGTGATGCTAGTATTTTGTTCTCAGATGGAATATAAGAAAGTCAAATGTATGATACTAACCCAGAGAGGAGAAAAGCCCAAGCACTCATCCTTCACTTCACATGGGCGGGATTGAGAATCAAGTTCACTTTCAAGATTTAAGAGCCACTATCTGTGCAATTGTATTTGGCTTTTTTGCACTAATTTCGTTTCAATGCTGGTAATTGAAACCATTTTAATATATTTGTTGTATTCACTTTGTGTCCTTCCAAAAAATGTGTACAAACCACGCTTTCAACGTTGGCCTCCAGGTTTTTTTAATAAGAAATTTTTGTATTGACTTGGTCTGTTTATATCTTTACTTATTTCAGTGTCTGAGGTCTGGACTGTGCCAGTGAATGGATAACCTGGAGATTCCTCTGCCCCACCATGTTCCCGGCGGATAGTACACTACACTGCAGGTAGCCCCCAACCCCACTACTGTCATCACCAGGGCTTCAAAAGGGGACCTCTTTCTGGCATTTTATTCGTATCAGTGGTACAAGCACTGATGAAATATGATCCCTGCAACACCCTGCTTTCAGGCTGAATTTAGCAACCTTTTAAGAAAGGTTACCCCTGAGCTTTTAACTCCACTTAAACCAGGACTAAAAACACCTCACGGCGCCACCACAAGTAAGTGAGCTAAAAAGGAACTGTACATACTTCATTAAATCTAAGATATCCAAAGTGCACCATTTTAGCATGTTAAAAGTGGCAATTAAGTTCTACATGCCAGTGCCTGGAAAAATGTTATCTTAGAATTCACAAAACACACCTGTAAAAGCATTAACATCATACCCCCAATGTCCCAACCACCTGAACAGCCATTACCAAGCCAGGGATGCATTTCAAAAGCACCTTAGAACACCTGCCTAGGCCCTGTGCAAATATTCAGAAACTCCAGGGAATGGGGAGAAGGGGCCCAGGCACAGTAGTTAGGAAACACTCTCCAAATGCTCCTGTAACTGGGAACTGCTTTCAAACAGACAAGCCTATTTTACCTGCAACTAGAAAAGGAAAATCAAGATGCGAAGGCAGCTCTGTAACTTTATTGGATAATCAGCAGTTAGTTCTCATCCACATTAACTGTCTGTAGATCTGCAAAAGAAGACAGCCCGTCACCTTCCACACCCACACACCCCGTCCCATACTTTCACACCCCAAGAACCTTTTCTTCAAGGGTTTAGGTAAATGTTACTATTCCACGTGCCCTTTCACAACCCAGAAAACAGACCTATTCTGTATCCTTTTGCATTTTCCCACACCATGACACAATTTAAAAAAGGTTTACCGATTATGCCTGTAACATATCCCTACTGGAAGGATGCCAGGGATATAGGTGCACAGTATTTGAACAAATGAATTCAGGTTATAAAAAGGCTGAGGGCTTAAACAGCTTTGTGGGATGAAGTAGAACTTACTTTTGAAAGTGGTGACAGGTACATAGGTAACCAACGTATAGAGCTTGTTTGGTGAATCTTCATCTTCGTTCCGTTTTCTGGACAACCGCACACGGATACGGTATGGGACATTCCTGAAAAATAAGAGAACGCTGGTGTCAGGACGTACTAGTGTCAGTAGGCAGCCACCACTGCCACGCTGGGGCAGCACTGACCCTGCAGGCTATACCGAGCACGTGCAACTGTTGAAGGTTCAGCTCCCCGCCTCCCACACAACTCCTCCTCGGGGCTCGGCCAACCTCTCAGCAGCATCGCAGGCGACTGCATCCCCACCTTTTCTTGATCCAAGGACAGAAGGTGTCCTGAAACTTCTCTCGGCTCATGCCATACCACTCCTCCCCTATCTCAAGGGAGCTCACAGGCACCAATGCCAGCCTCCTGCAGGGCTGAATCTCAGGTCCCTGTCACCGCATGGGACTCCAATGTTAAGACACCCCCGCCCCCCCCCCCCCCCCACTCATCTTACACATCACCTAGTCCCTGCCAGCTCCACGCCCCGTGGCCGGTCCCACTTCCACCGTCCTCCACAGCAAAACCAGCCCCCTGCTTATAAGCAGGTCTTAACCTCGGCACTACTGATACTTGGGCTGGATACTTGCTTTTGCGTGTATTTGGATGGCCTGCCTTGTGCGCGGTACAATGTTTGGCCCGTGACCACCCCCCCACTACTGACAACCAAAACACCCCCCGTCCCCCAGGAACTCTGCTCCAGCGGCTTCCCAGTATACGTCCAGACAGAAATCCAAACTCTGTGCCACCACCTACAAGATCTGTCGCCTGCCTAACTCTCCATCCCCACTGTTCTCAAGCCGTACAACCTGCTCCACCTTCACCAACCTCTGTCCCCAAGTCACTGAAGTTTGTTCTCGCTTTGCGTGATGCTCTTACCTGACCCTCACACTGCTGGCTCCTACGTCATTTGGGTCTCAGGTCAAAGGGCTTCCCTGCAGATACTACCCCACTCTCTGAGTCAGTTATTTTCTTTATACCTCCATGTGCATTAGCTAGTGGAATTGTGAAGGTTCATCTTACAACACAGACAACTTGAGTACCTTATTCCTTTGGCCCAGACAGCTTTGTTGAGCCTGGTGTCAATGCGTACATCCGGGGTTCCCATCTCCTTCATGGCAAATTTCCGTATTTCTTTGAGTGCCCGAGGGGCACGCTTCTTGAAACCCCTGAGATTCAACCATAAGTAAATAAATCAATTAAGTACAAAATTAAATGAAATACACGCTATACCATGTCCTATTTTCATAAAGCAAATCTAAACTAAACCTTGAACAGGGCAGGAACAATTCTTTTCTCCACCACTATGTAATGCCCAGCAACTACTATAATACTTGGGACACAGAAGACACACAATCTACTTTCAGTCACATAGAACAAGGACTCTGTATACGACCCTTAAGAGATGCTAATATACACACTGGCCAACCCTTTCCTGATAAAACAAAAACACCCCCAAGGTCTAATAGCATCTGCCAGGGAGAGTATAATCTAAGAATGATGTTAGAATACGCATGAACATAAAGAACACAGAAGTAAATACCGTGTCCTCGGGTCACAATATTATTAAATTATTTGCCACATCTTAAGACATGGGATTTAACGGTTCATTATTAACTTGGTCTATGCTTAAAGAGCAGGGGCCTGAAATGTACCAATTCCCTCTCAAGAAACACGATGAGGGCAACAGTTAATGCTCCGGATCTCTCGGCATGTGTTAGGCACCATTAACCTGTTGTTTAGATGAGGATACGTAACTTCCTTTGAATTTCATGCTTTCAGTTAAATACAAAACGTGAAAAAGCCAAAGCTTACTACCGGCTGAAATGGTCAAGCATTTGGATAAGCAAAGGTTATTCCAAGGGGGGCAGAGACCGAAGCTTAAAGGCTGTCCTCCCCCGCCCCAGGACTGTGACTGTCACAGGAGCCATGTCAATTACCATGTCCCCCTTGCTCCCTTTGCTCTACCCCTCACCAGCCTCCTTGAATCCATCAAGCAAGGTCGCTTCGTTCACTTAAATATTTAACCACCTAGAAATAAAAGGCACTAGAGATAACAGCAGTAGGTTTAACAGACAAAAGCCTGTTTCCCACGTAGCTTTCGTAGTTGACACATGGAGTATGTCAGATGGTATCAAGCGCCACAGAGAAAAACAGACCAGGGAAAAGAGGGAGCATTAGGGAAGGAAGGGGGCTGCAGGTTTCAAGTAAGATGGCCACTGAGACACTGAAGTCCAGACGCAAAGATGATAAGGGCAACTATTTATCTACCTAATAGAAAAAGCATTACGGCAGGGAAAAAAGGTAAAACTAAACCCAAACTGTGAGCTTGAATCAGGTACTTGCCTGCTTTGATTAGGAAAGAAAGTGGCCAACCCATGTGGAATCATAGCAAGAACTTTGGCTTCTCATCTGAGTTAAGATGGGAAGCCAATGGGGGCCTTGAGAACAGCCCGGGTGTCTGGGGCTGGAAGAGGGAGCCAGGAGCTGGAGCCACTGACTGCAACCATCAAGAGAACACTGGTGGGACCAGTGCGATCAGCCTGGGGAAGGCCAAGCCAAGACACACTCACTTGCCGCGAAGGCCACAGGGAAATGGGAAGGTCGGGGGTGGAGATGGACGCTAGGAGTTTGGTGTGGGGCCATGTAAAATTTTTGAGATACCCATTTAAACACCCAAGTATACAGGTTAACAGCAGCTGGATACGCGAGACCCTAAAGCTAGCCGCTGTTACCAAGCATAGGTAGAGAGGGGCTGAGCCCTGGACTCAACGCTAAGAGGACGGGCTGTGAGTAACAACAGACTAGACTGGGGAGGGGCAGCAGCTGCGGAAGCACAAAAACCACCACTGTGGGATCTTTGGAAGTAAAGCGAAGAATGAATTGCTGTCCATCAAGTATGACCGAAGGTTTTAGTTCCGTGAGGTCTTCACTTAGGGCTCTTATGACAAAGCACAGAATGCCTGAAAAACCTGCCCACCCACAATGCCTCACACCCACTCTTCTAATGTCCGCTAACTGTGTGGCCTTTAAAACACCACCCCTTTCACCTTGTGACTTACTTTCCACCTGCAACTTTTCACCGCTTTGTATCTGGATGCTTGTCTAACTTCCCCTACTAAGTAAACTAGGAAGGCAGGCTCTCTGGTTCCCTGTTGAATACACAGAGCCCAAGACACAGTAAGTGCCTAATATGCTCCCCAAACGAATATACGCACGCCCCTCAAATTAAGGGGTGAGGGGAAGAGAACGTGGTTACCAGCAGCATCTATGCACAAAAAAGGCACGGGACTTTTGCCCCAAAAGCCTCGAGACCCCACGTACACGACACTCCTTGGCTCGCACACGGTCAACGCCTGGCCGGAAACGCCAGGCCCAACGCGGACGCTGCTGCACACTGAGCTCCCTCACAAAACGGGCTGTCCAGATACGAGACTGCCCGAGCAAGCGCAGGCAATTCTGCTCCACGGACTGGTGCCCGAATACAGTATTCTGCAGTGCAACACATGCTATCAAAAATACCCCAAGTAACAGTATTCAAGAAGAGGTTTGGTCTCCATCATCACTAGTAAGCACCATGTGCAGAAAAAACGGGAAGCCTCGCTAAGCTTGAGAACAGAGAACCACCAAACCCCAGGGACGAAAACCAAGAACCAGCACGTTCCAAATCGTTCCCAATATGCTTGCACCTCACTAATCCACAACCTCCAGGTGTCGCCGGCACAAACACGGCCCTATAACCCCACCGATACGCTCTTTTCCGGTCCCTCCAGCAGCTGCACTGGCGGCATTACAGCTTTACCGATGTTACTACGCAACTGTGGAGGTCAGCGAACTAAAGGAAGCCCATCGGAGTGTTCGTATTCTGGGCCGGGCACAGCTTTAGCTAACTGGTTACCTTTACTAAGGCCTAGACACATCGAAAAAGCTTGCTTCCCCTCATATACACATCTTTCATCCTTCAGGCCTGCCAAGGTGTAACTGCGAAACAGAGTGAAATGATTTTATCGTTACCGTATTTCTCCAAGTTGGCTCTCCCAGAAACCTAATCTGTCTAGGTATTAACCTCTGAGCATTACGCTTTAACCCCTGTAAGCCTTAAACAGGGTCCACGGAATACAGACGAGCTTTTGAAGAAATGCGTAATTTCTAGACCACACAGCATCCAGACGACTAGACTGACCCCAGGGACAACCAGACCGCCATCTCGGGAGCCCCCATCAGCAAGGCATAGACGACCGCAGGGGTACTCACACTCCGTGGATGCGCTTGTGAATGTTGATGGTGTATTCTCTGGTCACCACCTCGTTGATGGCGGACCGGCCCTTCTTCTTCTCGCCGCCCTTCTTTGCGGGAGCCATCTAAGCCCAGGCAACAACGAGGCTCAGAGCGAGTGGGACAAACCCAAGCCAAGTCCTCCCTCCCGGCCCGGCCTCACGCAGCCGCCCTCGGAGCGGGTCCGGCGAGGCCCCTGAAGCCCCAGGTCTGGACAAAGCCAAGCCGGCCACCCCGCGCAGCCCAAGCATCCGCGCCCCTTAGGTGCCCCCGCCCCGGAAACCCCTGCGGCCCGGGTTCCCCTAAGGTTGGCCACTCTCTCTCCCAGTCTCCGGGAGCCCTTAAATGCAGGGCAGATTCCCGTGCCGTCGGAACGCGGGGCCCCGTGCCGGGTCAAGAGAGAGCCCGCTGTCCTAGTCGACACAATCCGGGGCGAGGATGCCGCCGGATTCCTGCAGCCGGCACCGAGCGCACATACTCACCTTGCTCGTCCGGGGTTAGAAAGGAAGGCCGGGAGGGATTGTGGGAGAAGGAAAGCAGGGTCGCAAATACGACTTCCGGGTCACCTGGAGGCGGGTGGAGGGGGCGGGTGAGAAGAGGGAAGAGGCGAGGCTGTGACGTAAGCGGCGCGCGCCGGGAGGGAAAATCTAGAGGGCCTCGGGCGCGGGACCTGGAGCGTCGCGCTCTCTGCGCCTGCTTCCTGCCGCGCGACCCCGCCTCCTGCGCGCGAACGAGTGTGGGAGGGACTTGCGCCTCCGGTCTTACTCTTGAGAGGAAACCGGACCTTGGTCCCCAGGTGGAGGAGGGCGTGGCGGGGAGGAAAGTCGCTCTTCTGTTATTCCCACTCGCTCAGTGATTCGGCCAGCGGTGTCTGACCCTGTGTTCCCGGCTGGAGGCCCGGAGATGACTGACGCGGCTGCCGCCCTGGAGGGGCTCCGGTCGGGCAGAGCGGGCTCGCGAGAAGGGCGTCCTCGCTGCCCGGACCGGGGAGCCTCTCGGGGTTGGGTGGGGGGCCGCGATCAGCCGCAGTGGGACCTGGGCTAGGGGCGAGGAGGGGGGTAGAGCAGAGGCCTGCACAAGAAGTGTTTCGAAATCAAAATCGCCAGTTTGTAACTGACTATATGAAGTGCCAATTTAGGAGACTGTTAGTAGTTGACAAAATCACCTTAGAAAGGGAGAGTAAAATACTATACAAGCTATTACATTGGAGAAATCAATATGATTTCATGACCTTAAAGAAATACCTGTTTTTCGCTCTATCACAACAAAATGGCCCAATAATAGCAATAGAAGCAGCACTTTTATCCAACACCTGATGTAAGATACGTACCTTGAGAATGAAAAGGGAGGAACCTGACGCCAGGAGGTCGGGTGTGAGTTGACAGACTACAGAGCCAAGTCCCGCGTCCCCAGGCCAAACCCACGGGTTCACAACTCTGGACCTTCAGTCTGCCGATCAGAAATTGCGTTCTCTTTTGGAGGGGGCGAGGGCATGATAAGATCCTTAAACCTAGGGAGGTGTAAAAACTTTACTGGGTGAGTTATTGAAACCCTAGAACGGTATGTTAAAACTGGAGCGCTGAGAAGGTGTGAGAATGAGCATGTTGTAAAATACAGACGCGTTGAATCTGTGATATTCACATTTTGCAACCAGTTTAGATGTAAAGATATATATATATATATATATAGTTATATTTTGTGGATCCTTTTAGAACTTTTAAGAAAGCTTCTGTATCAGACTTGAGATTTTAATTCTTACAAGGGTTATCTGTAATCTCTTTTCATAATTGGGGAAATTTTGGGGGTAAATTCCTAAATATTGACTCATTTGTTGTTTAAGCAGCATGTGATTAATAAGGGAAATGTTGACTATTTAATGGTTAAAAGAATGCTAATCGATAAATGTATAAGATTAGTCAGTTGGACATTAAATGACTTACAGTTAGTGGTGACTATCTTTCCACGTACAAAATCCCCTCTGACAGAAAGGAATTTACCAGCATGGAGGATAAAGTTTTTCAGTTTATGTCGATGGGTGGGGTCGTGGCTCCACTGAAAGAGGTGGGGACTTCGGGAGGGGCAGATGGTTTTAAAGGAAGTTGAGTCACATACTGAATTAAATTCAGGACCTTTTAAGTGTGTATAAAGTGGTAACCCAATATTGGAGTATATATTTTAAGGCCTGTATTATTTCAGTGAATGTGCTGATGGGTTACCCTGCTTCTCCCATAACTGGACATTGGCTGGTTAGGGAATAATCCTAAAGGAAATTTTTTTTTCTTTCTGATGAGCTTTTTTCACCCGGAAAAATAAAGCTGCTTCACAGATACCATAAGGCTGTATATTTCAGCTATTTCGTCAACCACGTTATGCATACAGAAGTATGCTGTCGTTTGTACGATCGCACATAGGCATTGTATGAAATTCATACGTCTGTGTCCAAAAAGCCACATATGTCATGTCTCTGGAGGATCCAAATTAGTTATTTGTCTAGGTTATTAAGGGATGACTTTAAAACCTTCAGGCTTCACATAAAGTGAAGAGAGAAACTGAAGCAATTTCCTACCCAACACCCACATTTTACCAGATAATTTTGGCAAGAGTCCAACATGTCATGACTTAGAATGATCTCATAGTTGATCAGTTCACCGTGTTGCCTGTATAAACAAAAATTTTAAATTAATTTAATGGACGTTAGTTGCCATTAGAGACAGAAGATACTACATTTTAATTGAGTTAGTTTAAAATATTCTAAAACTTGGTGCATTCCAGAGTTCACATTTCAGTCACTTCTCAAGAGCCAAGACGTTATAGTTTTCCAGATAGAAAGGTCATGGCTTTTCTCGAAACAACAGGATTGCAAAACGGTCTTTTAATGAGCAAAATTAAATGAATCAAAAGCTAAGGGATTAAACTTCCCCTGATGTTATGTGGGTTTAAAGAATTATTACCCAATAAGAGTTTTCTGAGTTTATCCAGACTCTGAACATGTGTAAGGTTTAAGCAATACTAAATTAAATTAGTAGCGTGACGTACTCCACCCTTTTCTAATGGCTTCCAGCTAGAAAATCCTAGGAAAACAAATATGCTGTTTCCATTAAAAAAGTTGTTCTACTTAAAAGTGCAGATTCTGACAGCCAATTAAAATACAAATTCTTTTACAGAAAAATCAGATCTGTAAACCTTTGAATTTACAAAACAATTAAATTACAAAATAGGTAATCCAGTGTCACACAGACTTTTTGTTTTAAAACGAGGGTTCCTTTAAAGAGTAAATGATCCTAATATATGCCAAATATTTAGACTTACCTGTTTTCAGGAATATTGCAGTTGTGTGAATAATAAAACTCCTTTTGATGTATTCACCTGGCAGCCTCTGATGCCACTGAAAACTGATCCTGGCCAGAGAACGGAGAGGAGTTTCCCCTATTTTGCAGGGAAGCAGGTAGAAGCACAGAACTCCAGTGATGGAGCAAGGAAAGGAACTCAGTTCTCTCAGGCCAATGCTTGTAGAAAGGGCTCTGCTGAGCATGGCCATGTCAGTGATTCTCGATCACGGTGTGCCAGGGCACCCTCACTCCAGCGTGCTGAAGCCTCACGGGGAAGGGGGGGATTGTCTGCTATTGCTGTACCTCCCCCGTCCACATGACGTGGGCACACATCTCCCACACAGACACACAAACCCTGCGCAAGTGCTAGCAGGCAGAGCCCATGCAACTCCAGCCCAGGTGAGTTTAACTATGGGCTATGCCTGCTCTGGTGGATGACAGCTTGGCCACCTCCGTGGATTACCTGTGTCTCTAAGGTGGAGATGTTTCCAGGAGCTTTTTCTGGTTTTGTCACTTTGTTTTGCTGTCGTTTCTACAGTGAACTGTTGTTTCCTTCTGGCACAATCTCTCAATGAAGATCAGGGTCCCGACAGGCTGAAGCGCATGTTGAAGTCAAAGATCCTAAGGTCATCACCCGGCTTACTTGTTGCTGGTTCCCGCCTTTTCCGTATCTTTGATTATCCTTAAAAACATCTTGAAATTAAAAAAAAAGAAGTTTATTGATGAAAAGATGTATGCGTGCATCTAGAAAAAGGGACAGAAACCGCCTCCGAAGGAAATACAAATTTGTTAATTTATTACAAAATGTCCACTCACAGAAATACACAAGAAAACTTTTATCCTCTTATATTTGGGAAAGGAACTGGTGTCTCAGATACAAAATAATTTACACATAATCCATACAATTTTATTTTATATAGAAATAGGTCCTTATTACAACAGCTGTACAATTCACTACACATCATCTTATAATTACATAAAATCTTTTCTTTAGAAACATCTCAACATAACAAAACATACAAAAAAAGCAAAGTGCATTTTGAAAAGGAAAATCCACTCCTCGGTCTTATCAGGAAAGATATGTAGAAAGATGCAGCATTCTCATTCCAAGGGCCAGCACGTGATGGGGCTTCCTGGGGACCTGCCGCTCCACGGACCCGTCTGGCTGGTAAAACCTTCCCAGTCCTCAAGTCCTCAACGAGAATTCCAGAACGTCAGCTACGGGATTGTGCTTTGCTTTGAGTCCGCCTTCGTGGTTGTAATCGCCGAAGTAAACAGGAAACAGTCCAGTGTTATATTCGGGGGCAAAAAAAACACCCCAAAGCAAACCAATCCAAACCAAACCCCACCGGAACGGTGTGGGGTGAAAAGCCTTATTCCATTAGGGTCAGGCCGGAGGGTGTGGTGCTGCAGCCCGGTGACTGACCACCAGCTTTGCCATCTGATTGGTGGGCTGTTTTTGTTACTGGGGTCTCCAAATGAAGTCATGAGAGGAGACAGTATTTTTAAGAAAGGAAGGTGCCTAAGTTATCTCCTTGTGCAGCTGTGCAAATTAAAACAGAAGCAATCATCTAGAAATAACGAAAAAAATCATCTCTTTATTCTCTCTCTTCAACAAATCCCTGACCCGGTGCTTCTCCAACGCAGAGGAAAGAGAGTCAAGAGAGCGCAGGCCAATGAGCACGTGCGCACGGGCGGCAGCGGTGGGAGTGACCGGCGCGCTCCAGGGGCGGGGGCAGGATGCAGCGAGATGAGCCGTCACTAAGGTGAACTAAGTGATGCACTCCCGTGCGGACCGCGGTCCCTTCCAGGTATGGCTGTAGACTGTGGCCGTAAAGTGCAGGGACAGGGAAACACGGCCAGTGTCCCTGCCCACTTCCACGGGCCGGCCGCTGTGCTCAGACGTTGTCACCATTCAGGAGCTCTGAAACGGATGCGGTGCGCACGAAAGCCGGGGTGTCCTTTAAACTCTTCTCCCCAACTCCCTGGCCATCCCCCCCCCTCGACCGTCCATTGGTTAAAGCTGATGAGACCCAACTGAGGCGCCAGGGCACTACCGGGGTAGCTGCTGGAGGCCTGAGGACTCAGACAGGCTGCTGAGCCTTCGGGGAGGGCGCGAGGGTGCGGGAGGAGGGTAGCCCAGGGTCCCTGGCTGCTGCGAGTAGGTGGAGAGGCGGAGCGAGTCCTGCTGGTCACTGTGCAAAGAGGTTGGTGCCTGCACCTGGAAAGAAAGGAAATGGCTCTTTCTGCACTTCAGGGACTCCTCCCCTGAACGGCTGGGGCGGTGATGTGGTCAGAATAAAGACCCTCCTCCCGGCCGGGGCCTGGGGGAGCGCCAGGCCGGGAGAGACGAAGCCGAGGCTCTGCCAGAAGGGTGCGAATTCTGAAGCCCAGCTCCCTGCCAGCGCTAGGGGTTCCTCCTGGCCCAGCGGCCGGGCCTAGGCGGCCGGGGCACGGTTTCCTGAGCACGTGCTCCACGTCGCCTGTGCGTTTTGGGATGATGGAACCTGAGACCACACACACATAATGGATGGGGCAGCATCCGCGCCTGCGTGCCGTCTGCCTACTTTTCACCGGTGGCCCCTGATTCCAGAACTACTTCCAAGTACTATGACTGGCCGGTATCCACCAGGAAGCACCCTAATTTACAGCTCAGAACCTTCAACTGGTCAAACGTTAACTCTGGATCCTTCCATCTCACCTCCCACGGTCCCCATCCATGAAACCTCCTCTGCCAGGCAATCCGGTCTGCCCTGTTCCCCACGCCACCCAGGCATGGCTGCTCCCCCACCCTGGCTCAGGCTGCCTCACCTGCTGCAACACTGTCCCCTTCGCCCCCACTCAGCCGTCCCCGTCCCTTCTCCACCAGGGCCTCTCCCCGCACCACCCCCCCTTTTTTTGGCCAAGCCGGCAGCATGTCATGCGGGGATCTTAGTTCCCCGAGCAGGGACTGAACCTGTGCCCCGGGCAGTGGCAGCGCGGAGTCGTAACCACTGGACCGCCAGGCCACCTAGCCACAGCGCTCCACCCACACAGACCCAGGCCTGGGCGCCCTCTGCGATGTCCCCTGTCTCCCTGCGCTCAAGGCCTCTGAGCGCCCTTTGTACCCTGAGCCCTGCCAACGCGTCTGTCACTCCCGATGAAGGAATATATGGGCGGCCTCTAACTCGCCGCCAGACGCTCCCTGCCTTCTCACAGCCCATCGTTTCCCAGCCCAGATCCCTCGGGGGTCCTGTGGGCTGACGGGACAGGCAAAGCTGACGTCTTGAGTTGACTCCCACTAGGCCTGGAGTCAGGGAGATCTGAACACTATACCACAGTTGAGCAGCTCTGGAATTCAATTACATTCTAGACCTCAAGGAAGACTCTGCACCGCAGTCACCTTGCTCAGCCCCCTCTGGCTTTGAAGGGGCCCAAGCCGGGGGTGGGGTGCGGTTAGGGGCTAGAGACCCCACATGACAGGGTCGGGCTGGGGCAGGAAGGGGCACCTGGGCAGGTGCGGGAGGGAAGGCCAGAGCCCCAGCAGACACTTCTGTCCCATCTGAGCCCCCAGCCACTTGCTCTCCCCTCCTTCCTTCCAGTGTACGTGGCACTTGCTGGAAGTAAGAAGTGACCACAAGGAAACATGCCCCCCATCTTCCTGGACAGCCCCAATTCCATGCAACGTCATCTCATTCATTTAAAGGAAGTTTGATGAATCTTTAAACATGATTTAATTTTATATTTGTATGAGACTGCAATATAAACACACTAACAAGTCCAACACACATAGCAATCAGTGTCTGATTTTTGCTCTAAAAACTCCAGACACCATAATAAAAATTACTTTAAAAAAAAAGGACCTTTTTAGCACATAACCACATGAGGCATAAGAGCTGCTTCTAAATTTCTCACACTGTATATACGTAGACTTTACCAACTTTGAGCATTATAAACTTTAGAAACTACGAAGATTCAACTATGAATCTGTCTGGGGCTTATTTTGACACTGAGGACCAGAGCCCTACGGAAAGCCCGGGAGGGAGGGCCTGTCAGGCCTGGGCTGGGGGCTCGGCCCTGTCTCCCCCGCCCAGGTGCAGCCCGGCCCCACCTGCAGGAAGCACGGAGGCTGCTGCTGGGTCTGCGCGGGCTTCAGGGGCGACGGCTGGGAGGTGGGGAAGTGGGGGTGGAGCCCCATCAACAGGACAGGGGTCGAGGCGCTGCTGGTGGTGGTGTGCACGTCTGGGTTTGGACACGCGGCCTGGCTCTGTGGATACCTGTTTGGTGACACGTAAGAAAGACCTTTAAAAAAAAAAGCTATTGACATGACACCTAGAACATGGGCAACAAGAGGAAAAAGAGACAGACTGCACTTCATCACAAAGACCTGTGTGCGTCGCCCTATCCATGCAGGGAAAAGGCTGCTGGAAAATCCTTTGCAAATCATATATCTAACAAGAGATTGACATCCAGGCTATAAATACAATTCCTACAACTCAGCCATCACAACAAATGCAAACAACCTGATTAAAAAATGGGCAAAGGGCAGGAACAGACATCGCCGTAAAGAAAAGCTACAAATGGCCAATAAGCACGTGAAGAGATGTTCAATACCATTCATCATTAGGGAAATGGAAATCAAAACCACAATGAGACACCACCTCACACCCATTACAATGCTATTATGAGAAAAACCAGAACGTAACAGTGTTGGCAAGGATGTGGAGAAACTGGAACCCTTGTGCACTGTTGGTGGGCGTGTAAAACGGTACAGCTGCTGTGCAAAACAGTACGAAGTTTCCTCAACAAGTTAAACTTAGCATTACCATCTGATCCAGCAATTCCACTTCTGGGTGTATGCCCCCCAAAAGTGAAAGTAGGGACTAAAACAGATATGTGTACATGCATGATCACAGCAGCATTTTTTACAATAACCAAAAAGTGGAAGCAACCCAAGTGTCTGTCGATGGATGAAGGATAAACAAAACGTGGTCTATACAGACAGCGGACTATTACTCAGCCTTAGAAAGGAAGGAAATTCTGTCACATGCTACGACATGGGTGAGCCTTGAGGACGTTATACTGAGTGAAATAAGCCCATCACAAAATACAAATACTGTACGATTCCACTTAGATGCGGTACCGAGAGGAGACAAATTCATAGAGACAGAAGGCAGAAGGGCGGGTGCCAGGTGCTGGGGGAAGAGCGAATAGGGAATTAGGGTTTCATGGGGACAGAGCTTCAGTTGGAGATGATGAAAAAGTTCTTAAGATGCACAACATCTTAAGATGGTTGCAGAACAACGTGCATGTACTAATGCCACTGAACTGACACTCAGAAATAGATAAAATGGGAAATTTCATGTTATGAAGAATATATATATATATATATATATTTTAAAGAAAGAGTAGTTAATGAAAATGGTCCAATAACAAGGGGAAGGCTGTTTGGGAAAGCTCTGGAGGGGCCCAGACCAAGAACAGATATTTAAAGACACTACAGAGAAGTCCATTTAGCATTATATTTTTAGAAATGTTATATCGCTGTATGGGTCATTTAGTAACAGGCATTGGGGATTCCAAAATTCCCCTGAAGGGGCCTCTGTGTGTGGCAGGCAGACCCTGACCCGCCCTAGAAGATGGAGTGTTAGGTCATGTCTGGAAGAGAAGGTGGGGAAGGTGGGGACGGTATAAATAATTGGGTTGACCGAAAATGGCAGCTTTCCTCTAGAGTTCCCAGAGGAAAGAATATCCAGTTTTGCCTAGTTCACTGCATTTTAAGCATCTCTGGACAGCGACGTTTTTGTTTCCACTTATTTGGATCACTTGGAGAGGTCAGAAACCAAACCCAACATTCCCCGCACCCCCTGCCTGATTGAGAGCATCATCAGAGAATCTGAAGGTGGTTTCCCCGCAGTGCCCAGCCCCCGCCCGCCTCTACCATCATAGGGGTTTCACGGATGTAGGTACAGACCCCAACCCTCAGAATACGCAGTAACCACCCGATGTAACTATTATTACTGGCTTAAGGAGGACACAGGAGGAAGGAAGCGGAGGGGACGGCCTCAGGGGATGGCTGCAAGGCCCCCGCATGGGGGTGCGGCAGGCCTCATCAGCTAGCACTGTCCCCGTGAACTTCTGACACAAATTAAACCAGTGTTGTCTACGACAATGGTGTCTGCTTCATCTCCAAGGGCTAGAAACTATTTTCCAGTAGCTTTTCAAGTATTCCCTCTGTCTTCAGGAACCTCTGTCCCTAATAATTCAACGGCAAAGCAAAGCTGCTTCTTCGGGTCCCGAGGGTTGCAAGCAAAGAGCCCGGGGGAGAAGAGAGAGAGAGAGAGAAGCATGCGTGTCTGGGAGGGCAGGAGAGTCCCACATCTGCAGGGGGTTCCAGCCCCCGGCACGGCACCGGAACCACAGAGCAGGCGAGCTGGGTGTGCCCTCGGGAAGGCGGGGAAGGCTCCATTTACCTGGGATGTTACCACTTAGACCTGCGAAGATCGGAAGGTGGTGACACACTTGACGTATAACTAATAGTTTCCTTTGGGTCCTGTTCTCGGCATGGGACGCCGACACAGTTTTCTCTCCCGCCACGGGGAATGGAGAAAGAAGAGCTGAGAAGAGTCCTTTCGAAGGGTGTTGGCACACCTGGACCCTGCCTGTGGTGCCAGACTCACAAGGGGTGCAGCTGGTCCAGGCAGGTGAAACCCCGGCAGCCTGAGACCGCTCGGTGTGGCTCCTCCTCCCCCCGCCCCCGGGCCACCTACCTGACTTGCCGTCCAGGCCTGCCGACCTCTGAGGGCCGCCTCGCGTCGCAGGGCCCGGGCATCATGGGCTGGATGGGCTGACTCAGCAGCAGCCTTCGAGCAGAGGAAGAGATAAACGGGCGGCTTCGATCAGTGCCCGCGCTGCAGGCCCACCGGCTGACCCAGCGCCTGCCCAGCCTGCCTGCGCCCTTTCTGGCTGACCCGGATCCCCACGGGGCCTGCTCCGTCCTCAGAGGGTCCTTGAGGCAGCAGGTCACTTCCTCTGGCCATCAAGACCCTCGCCCTGTCCTGCCGCTTCCTGAGCTGAGATCAGCTGCAGAGGCCTTAGAGCCTAACGGTCTGAACTTTGCCTCCATCTCCGGCAGAAAGAAGACCAGAAACGAACGGTATAAAACTACGTCTCAGTCATCTTTCCAACAAGGACAGGGTCCGCACCTGAGCTGCCGATCGTGGCTGAAGTCCGGGCTGGGCTGGCCCTGGCTGGCCTCCTGGGAGGCGGAAGCAGGCGTGGTCAGGCTCAGAGCCGGCGGGAGCACAGCAGAGGTGCTGCTGAACTGGGGCGTCAGGCTGTTCCCCTGCATCATCTGCGGGCTTCTCAATGGCTTTGGACCCTGGAGCAGCCATTGTGGTGAGAAAGGTAAACCTTCAAGTCAACTCGGGTATCACCTCCCCAGAACCTCTGTCTTTCACCCACTTTGGCCTTTGCACTCGCTTAGGACCCAATGACTATTGACTGAGCTGTTATGAACTTGTCTTTCCCGTTGGATTGTAAGCATCTCAAGGATTCTTTAAATCCTTTGGGGCAAGGACAGTGCCGGGCTTGCGGCAGACAAGCAACCAACGTGCATTGAATGGAACTAGGAACTACTTTCTGCTTCATAGATTCCACTCCCGACTCATGGATCTCCTTGCTGACTCTCTAAATCACCAGGCCCACCCCTGCCCCAGGGCCTTTGCACCTCCTCTACATGGAATGCTCTTCTTCTTGGTACCAGTATGCCTCCTTCTCTCACAGGCTCAGTTCTTCGCTCGCATATTACCTTCTCAGTGAACCTCCAGCCCCTCGCCCGCCTTCCCCAGCCGTCTCACATCACCAACTGTCACACTGTTAATTGTCACTTGTTTGTTTCTCTCTCCCCACTTGGATCAGAGATTTTTTTCCTTTTCTCTTTCGTTCACTGCCGCCCCTCAGTGCTCAGGACTTAGTGCCTGGCACGCATTTGTTGAGTGAAATTGTAAATGAATGAGGGAACGAGCCTGCGTGTGCTTTTGCTTTTTGGGTTTTCCACTCTGTTTCACTGACACCATTAATATGATGGTACCACCATATTCTCAGAGCGTTTACAAAATCTTTGAACATGGTGTAAATCCTACCTCAGTTTTTTTCTTCTCCAGAATGTTCTTGGCTAGTCTCATCCATTAATTTTCCTGTTAACCTTTAGAACCCACAGGCTGCATTTTAAAGTAAAACCCTTAAATCTGGGTGAAGATGGAGACACTCTCCTATACATAGACTTCTGCATATTTTATTGTACATCGATGTTTATGTCCCAGAACTCCTGCTAGACTAGAAACTCCCTGGGGTCAAGGACAGCTCTCATTTATCTTTGTTCCCCTGGGAGCCCAGCAGATGTCACTGAATCCATGTGAACATAAGAGGCTTCGGGAGAGGCTGTATCCCGCCTTCCAAGCTGTGCCCATCGGGAAACGAGGGCTCAGAACTTCTCGATTCCATTGGATTCAGTTCCATTGACTGATGGGTGACCCTGTCAGACTGCAAGGTCACTGGTGGCTTGTAGTAAGTGGTAATGGCTGTGAGGATGGGGATCAACAGGGAATCTGGGGGACCGGGAGAAGCTTGGTGGCCCTGGGGAAAGGGATGACGAACAGAAGTGGATAACTGTGCTCTCACACTGGTAATGGCTAAAACCAGCAGTTGGTGATGGGCACCAAGGACATGCATGTGGGGACGTGTGGCTTTCGGCATGCATGTCTGGGATGGCCATATCCACCTCCAGCCCAGCTCAGGATCAGAGCTGAAAGTTTCAGCTGCATGACACCTCTTCTTTTTTTTTTTTTTTTCTAATAAAGTTGTTCCTTTTATTTATTTATTCCCCCTGCACCGCACGGTTTGCGCGATCTTAGTTCCCCGACCAGGGATCGAACCTGCACCCTCGGCAGTGAAAGTGCGAAAGCGTGGAGTACTAACCACTGGACTGCCAGGGAATTCCCTGCATGATACCTTTAAGGTATGTTAATATACTGATAAAACAGAGAAGGAAACCAATGGAACTTGGGGCTTCAAAGTGACAAAATAAAGAAAAGAAAAACCCCACCATCATCACCAGCTCCGGTCACAGGGGAGGTAGGTTCCTGGTCTGCTGGTGGCAAGGACTGAGTCTGGAGACAAGCATGTTTACCTGGGTTGATATCACACTCGAGTCTCTGAGCAGGTGCTGGCTTGTAACCTGGGCAGAGGCCACCTGCCCCAGAAGCTGAGGGCTGGCCACGAGCTGGGGCTGGGGGCCTGGGCCCGATCTCTGCTGGAGCTGCTGCTGAGCCCCGGGCCGCTGGGCACTGCTGAAGCTCAGGGATACGTCTGGCTGCTGCAGAAACATCTGGAAGCAGAAGCAAAGCGCTTTTTAGGCTGGGATCACAGTGCCTTCACAGGCCTGCACCTTCTTTGTATGGCCTGTCCCTGGCAAGATGGCAGCTTTCTCACTCCCTCTGACCTGCCTGGGGAGGTTCACCCACTGGACTGAGTGCCTGGGATGCCACCAGAAGAGTGCACGGCCCGGAGAGGGGAAGTGGGTCAGACGGATGCTGACCCTGCCCTCAAGAAGGTTCCGGTTGAGCGACTGGGGTTCTAACAGTGTGAAAGATGCTGAGACCCAGATATGTCATTTGATATGCTTGTTTAGTCTGGGTTGGCTTATCCACTTCTTATTAGAAGGAAAAACATCTTGTGAATGGAGGGAATGATGCAATCACAGTGGCAGAGGAGGGTTGGCTGACCAGTGGTGTGGGGCGCATCGTCCCGGCAGTAGGACCTGTGCCTGGTCTTGAACCTCTGACCGTGACCATGGTCTGTACCCATCCTGCGATTAGCATCTTCCACCCCAGCTTCCAGCTGAGAGGGCAGATCTGCTCTGGTTAATTAGTTGCCTCTGCATTCCCAGGAAAGCAAATAAATCCAAAGGGTGACATAACATCAAGTCCATGTACTTTAAAATGATGTTTAAGAATAGGTTTTGGGGCTTCCCTGGTGGCGCAGTGGTTGAGAGTCCGCCTGCCGATGCAGGGGACGCGGGTTCGTGCCCCGGTCCGGGAAGATCCCACATGCCGCAGAGCGGCTGGGCCCGTGAGCCATGGCCGCTGAGCCTGCGCGTCCGGAGCCTGTGCTCCGCAGCGGGAGAGGCCACAGCAGTGAGAGGCCCGTGTACCGCAAAAAAAAAAAAAAGAACACGTTTTACAATCACCATGCTAATCTCTATTTGTTACCTAAGATGTCTCAGACATTCAATAGGCTGCAATGTATCAGCCTGGTTGTTTTAATGGGAAAGGTTTAAGAGAATTTGATGAAGTTTATAAAGAGTGTTTAAGTGGTTCTGAGAACCTTGATACACCTCGTTTATAAGTTTGGCGTATTCAATTTAAAAGAATTCCTTAAGTGCCCAGAAAGATTTTACTTCTTAGGTTTATAAGTCTGCCTTGTTAGGTACATGAAATGTTTGAAAGGTGCAGATATATTAAATTTGTAAGTTAATGGCTTTGGTAGAGAATGTTGACTATTTACCATTTGTTAAATTTATAAACTGATTGAACGTGAACAAACACAAGTAAAAGCATTGCTATTTTCAGCCAAATCAGTAGATTTGGAAATAAAATATAATCTGTGAATTGACGCTAAAGGTTTAAGAAAAACAACTTCAGTAATTTCAATAATAATTTAAACCTAAGACCTGTAGCTCTTTTAACAAAAGCTCCTCTTGGGCATTAAAAACTGGTATTATCTGTATCAGATTCTTTTTTTTTTTTTTCATCTTTATTGGAGTGTAATTGCTTTACCAAAGTGTGCTAGTTTCTGCTGTATAACAAAGTGAATCAGCTACACATATACATATGTCCCCATATCCCTTCCCTTTTGCGTCTCCCTCCCACCCTCCCTATCCCACCCCTCTAGGTGGTCACAAAGCACTGAGCTGATCTCCCTGTGCTATGCGGCTGCTTCCCACTAGCTATCTACTTCACGTTTGGTAGTGTATGTACGTCCGTGCCACCCTCTCACTTTGTCTGTATCAGATTCTTGACAAGCAGCGTTGCACTCCATTTTAGGCCCTTAGCTTTGACGGCTAAGGCTCTCTCCTTCAACCCCGATTCCTGTACTCTGTAGCATAGCCTCATACCCAGTATGGAACTGACATGCCGACATTTCCTGAGTGACAGAGGGGTTTTGGAACAACAGATGTGAAATCACGCCAGGCAGACACTTAGTTAGTTCAAGCATCCGCTCCGTAGGGGGTGTCAAGTCATCTCCCAGAGACCCGAGCGAGGTTCCCATCTAGTGCCCTTCCTGCCACACCACCAGGTCTCCCTACTTTCCTTCATACCCCACCCCCACCAGAAAAGCCTGCAGTTTTGAATGAGGGCTCTTTGTCACTTTAGAAGTGAAGAAGAATGTTCTGGGTCTTCATCCTCTCAGATGCAACCCCCAAACCTTTAGGATTAGTGCTTTACGCAATCTCAGCGACCTGGCTTGTTTAGAGCACGCAGGGTAATTTACACTTCAGCAAAAACCCAGTATTCAAACTAAATAACATGCATTTTTCTGGTGGGATACAATTTACCGTCTAATTAGAGTTCAAATAAATGCAACCTTTATGCACGACAGGCAGTATAATCTAGCTTAAACCGGACAGACTTTAGTTCAGATTCCAACCCCACTATGTACTAGTGGTATGACCTTGGGCCCTTTTCAAAACTTTTCAAAGTCACTGTTGGTTTCCTCACTAATAAAACAGTGACATTAACAGCACATAGCTCATAAAGATTGAATGGGACTTATGCTGAGGCATAGTACTAAGTGCTCAATAAACGTTAGCTAATAACAATAACACTAAAATAGAAAAGGAGCTCCTTTGCCTCTCTGGGCATATAGAAACGATCTGAGCAATGAGCAGAACAAATAAATGAATCAACAAACAGATTAAGCTTTTGCTCAAAGGGAAACTGTTTATGCTTGCGTTATGGCAGATTGCTTGGTCTGCTACTCTGTCCCACTGATGTATGCTCTCTGAGGGCAGAAACCCTGTCCTGTGTGTCTCTGTATCCCCACAGCACCTAATCAAGGGCCTGGTACATACTGGGTGTCTGCCAGATGGGTGGGTGGATGGATGGAAGGATGGAGGAGTGGGGGTGTGTGTGGGTGTATGGGTGTGTGGATGGATGGATGGATGGATGGTGAATGAATAGAGGGATGGAAGGAAAGGTGGAAGGATGGATTAAAGAACCAAAGACACCATTGTCACAGGTGTCTTTCTCGGTATTTCTTTCAACCGCCAGTAGAGGGCGCGAATGCTCTCTCAAAAATAAATTAAGAAGCGGCCTCCCACGGACGCAAGGGGTGACAACTTTTCAACAGAACAGCAATCTATGTAGCGCCCTTCATGACCCCATCTAGGTGCAAACACAACACCCTGAGAACCTCTCCCTCATAACCCAATCTTTTTTGGAAAAAAAATCATACTTAGCAAGCATCTCAGGCACACATAGTATAGTCTCAATGAAAGCTCCGAGCCAATGGACTAGGTTGGAAAGTCCGCTGAACTTGGGATAAAGGACTTGGGCGGGGGGGGAGGGGCGAGGGGGATTGCTACTGGGTACACATACCAGCCTCTGCTTTAGCGACAATAAGGGAGAATTTATAGCTTAAGAAGATGACTTCTTAACTAGGCTCTGGGGTCAGTTTTAGAGAAAGCACGAGAGAAACAGTTCCCTAATTCAAGTGGAAAAAGTCATTAGAGGAAAAACATACTTCTCATTTTCCAGAACAAACCAATCCTACGCTCACATATGGTTTGTCATTGTTCTTATATGCTTAGCTTTACAAATACTTATTATTACAAAACATTTCAGAAGTACAGAAGATAGGTATTGTATAATGAAGTCCCACGTATCATCACTAGACTTCAGCAATTATCAACGTTTTGCTCTTAATCTATCCCCCCACTTTTCTCGGGGGGGAGGAGTGGAGTAATTTTTACTTGCTTATCCTTTATGCTTGACTCACGTATTTTTTTTTTTTAAACGTCACATTCTGGCTGAACATTTCAGAACGTATTTCTTTAAATCCTTAGACTTGCAAAAATACATGAAGAAAGAGTCCTTGAGGAATCGTTCTCTGGTTTGACTATCTGTGGATTTCCAAGTTCACTGGAAAATTCCACTGCAAAGATAAGGTCACAGGGAAGAAACCAGGAGAGGTAAACGCAGGAGGCTTGGTTTCCATGTCATCCCTTACAGAGCTCAGGTGCTAGACGTTGGGGGTCAACAAAATGCACTATCAGGACAAAGAAAAGCAATAACCCTTCATGTCAAGGAGTGAAAGAGATAGCTTTGTGTCCCGGTTATTTAAGAGTTCAGCTTTAAAGTTGAAAATAGAAAAGTTCGGGCTGTGAGGCGGCTGTTTATCCGCCTACCTTGCTTTCAGCAGCTTCTAACGCAAGGCCCCCTCCCTGTTAGTGTAAAAATTCCATTCAAGTAATTGGAGTCGGGAGTTCCAGCCATCGGACCCTGGATCAGTGAGAAAATAAGACTGCTGGGAACAAATAAGTAACAAGGGACTGACACCTTGATGACTCCATGCGTTTTCACCTAAATGCTGCAGTCTTGTCCCTAGGCAGTTTGGGGGTGTCGCTGAGGAGGTGGGTGGGGTGAGGGGCTGTGGGCCGGGAGCAGGGCTGTGGGCGGGGCTTGGTGCCCAGGGCTCTGCGCAGGCGCACCTGACTGGGCTCCCCTGCCTTGGGTAGGGGGAGGGGCCCCACTGGACAGAGAAGGCTGCTTGGGGTCCCTGAGCTTCTGGAGAGCCCGCCGGGAGCGCCTATCGGGGCCCAGGGAGGCAGGATGGCCGGCTGTAGGCGTCTCCAGGCTGCCTAACACCTCTGCACTATCCTGCGTTCATCTCCGCTCAGGGCTGTGCCCGTTGGGGTGTTATTGTGTCCACACGCAGGGCCGTGTGGATGCTGGGGCAGGGGGCAGCAGGGCCAGTGCTCCAGCTGTTTCCCCCAGGGGTGTCTTCTTCTTCCTTCTGTCTCCCCAGGTGGCTGCCAATGCTTACCTCTCTCAGGGCAGACTCCAAGGTTGGCGACATTTACAACCAAGGGCATGCACTTGGGAAGAAAAACAGTCCTGGACTAATTTAAGTGAAAATAATTTATCCTTGAAAGAGATCCAATATATAAAGTTTTTCCTCCAGAAAGAATCTCTCGAAAGGCTTCAAAGATGTGACATCTGGGGGTGGGGTGGGGTCACGGTTAAAAGCAGCCGCTCTCAGAGCATGCAGAATGATGCCCCAATTGCTATGCTGCAGTGGGGTGGCCCGGGGGTGCCAGGGTACTGACCTCCAGCTCCCACCTCCTTTGCCGCTCCCCGCAGGGTGCAGGGTGCACAGCACAGATCATTTCCCATATCTCCCTGCATTCATGCTTTGGATGAGAGGGAAGAGCAGACCTGCTTCCATCTCTCTGTCAGCAGCCTGCGCTGGGTGTTCAGAAAGTAGTTACACATGTGCTGGGAGTTTAAAACCCCATAGGAGGGAGGCCAGAGTCAGGGCAGGGCGACCAACCACCAAACACGTGAAAGAAAGCGCATGTGATGCAGGAAACATGTGCCCAACAGAGTGAGGAGTGAGTGAAGAGGATGTCATGTGAATTCCAGGTTTGGCCTGGAGCTGGGGATGGAGGAGGTGGGAATTCATTCTCGCACTTCATTGGTGGAGGTTTCAACTTGTTTAGGAGGCAGAGCTCAGTAAGGCAGCACAGAGGACTTTGGAGGAAGTCCTGCCTGCCCCTGCAAGGGTGGATGAGGACACATCACAGAGCGGGGGGCGGGGGGGGGGAGGACAGAGCTCAGCGCACCACCGGCCCAGGAAGGGGCATCACCTGGACGCTGGAGTCCTGGACCAGGCAGAGCTGCTCCTGGATCTTGTGGAGCTCTTCCTGCTGCCACCGAATGTTGGCTTGCAGGATCCTCGTCCTCTGCTCCAGCTGGTCTTTGATGGTCTGGAACATGCTGAGCTGTGCTGAAAACTTGAAGGCGGGGTCAAAACACAGAACCCGATGAAAGAGTTATTTCAGCCTTGCAGACAGATGTTGCTGCTCATCTGAGCGGCCCTGCACACTTTCACTTCTGGCCCTTTACCCACCCTTTGCAGCATCTCTGACCCACTGCTGCAATGAGCGACCCACCTGAGGAGCTCACTGGGGAGCAGAGGTTCTGGCTGAGGGCTGGGTGGCCCAGGGCCCCCTGCCCACCCCACCCCCAACCCCCCGTGAGCTTTTCTTAGGGAACCTGTAGGTCTCATTTATTGCACTGGAGTCTGGGAGGGCCACAGAATCGGGACATGATTTTGTAAGCAGTGCAGTGCTTACAAACTCATATTCTAAATTCGGTTAGACGGACACATGGTTTTGGAGAGGAATGTCAAAAGCAGGGCACGAGAATGTGCAACATCATGGATGGACGCGGAGGGCATTATGCTAAGTCAGTCAGTATTAGGGTCAGTTAGAGAAAGACAAATACTGTATGAGGTCATTTATATATGCAATCGAAAAAATAAAACGAACTAGTGATTACAGCAAAAAGGCAACAGACTCAGATATAGGGAACAAACTAGTGGTTACCAGTGGCGAGAGGAAAAAGGGGAGGGGCAAGACAGGAGTAGGGGATTAAGTGGTATAAGCTATCATAGTATAAAATAAAATAAGCTACAACGATATATTGTACAGCAAAGGCAATAGAGCCAATATTTTATAATAACTATAGAGTGTAACCTTTAAAAATTGTGAATCACTGTGTTGTACACCTGTAACTTATACAATATTGTTCAGCAACTATATCTCAAAAAAAAGAAAAGCAAGGCATCAGAGAGCCCCCTTCCCTTTTATCTCTCATCTAGGGCATGACGATTTGCATGTGACAGCTTCACGTGCAATTTTGGATCCTATCATTATCCTAAAACTGATGCTGGAGAGCAGGGCTCTTCTGGAACAATTCACAAACAAGCTTGGATTTTTTTTTTTTTGGCCGCACCATGCAGCATGCGGGATCCTAGTTCCCTGACCAGGGGTTGAACCTGTGCCCCACTGCAGTGGAAGCATGGAGCCCCAACCACTGGACGGCCAGGGAATGCGCTTGGATTTGATGGTACTCTAAACCCTCCTGGGGCCATGGAAGCCTCATCGCCCTCCCTCACTTCCCCAGGCTCACTTGCAGGCTGTCCCTGCACTTCTTGGAAATCGGTGTGAAAAAGAGCTAAGGAGACAAACAGTACAATCGCCTTCTGTGCACCCCGGGGGTACCGCTGGTGGAGGTGACTGTGCACGAGCACTGACGTCTGCCGTGTGCAAGAGCCCAAGAGTCCCCTTCCTCCTGCCTCCTTCCTGGGATGGAGGCTGGCTTTAGGAAGATTTCCCAGGTGATCTCTGCCCTGTGTCCCCTGTCTGCCTTGACACAAGGTTCTTTCCTTGCAGGAAATGTGGAGGGGGGAGGTCATGAGACGGGAGGTGAAGCTGACGCTCCCTGGGCTGCCCGCCCTGCTCTGGGCAATCTGGGGCTGTCGGTGACTCCTGCTTACTGAGGAAAGTGAGTTTGCCAGGCTGACGCTTCTGTTCTTTAGTTTGTCCCCCACCACCACCCCCCCTTTTTTTTTTTTTTACAGTAACTTAATCTGCATTCCCTCAATCTCTGTCTCCGACAACCTCCTGAGTCTGTTTCTTGCCCGTTGTCTTTTGCAAACACCTCCAGAGATTGTCTCTTTTCTTTTGCCCTTTGCCCTCCCATCCATGGAAACGCAGGGAGCCTGGGAGAGGTTAGAATACAGGCAGGATAAAGCAGAGGATGGTTTTGGAGCAGCAGAATAATAAGAAAAAGAACCAGGAAGAATAATAGTGGCAAGTGCCACCACTGGTGGAGACCTACCCTTGCCAGGCCAGCAAAGCAGGACCCTGTACCTCCTTGCAACACGCCCACGCCACGCAGAGAGGTTGTGAGTGGCTCCAGGTCCACAGCAAGGTCGGGGGCGGCTGCAGTGTGAACCCAGAGTCTCAGGAGGTGGGAGAGGCCAAGAGACTTTGCCAATGACAGCTCCCCACCCCCCAATTCCACCCCAATCAGAGTGGCTTTGACCTCAGACTTCACTGAAAAATCCTGCTGCTAAACACGGGCTTAAAAATACCTACACCAGACTGTATCACAGAAGTCTCAGTCAGAATCTCACTCATCAAAGCACCAGCTGGGGGCTTCCCTGGTGGCGCAGTGGTTGGGAGTCCACCTGCCGATGCAGGGGACACGGGTTCGTGCCCTGGTCCGGGAAGATCCCACAAGCCGCGGAGCTGCTGGGCCCGTGAGCCATGGCCGCTGAGCCTGCGCGTCCGGAGCCTGTGCTCCACAACGGGAGAGGCCACGACAGTGAGAGGCCCGCGTACCGCAAAAAAAAAAAAAAAACACCAGCTGGGATTCTGAAAGAGAATTCGACTGAGAAAGAAAAGCTGTATCAGGTATTCAATTAAAATAACAAAAGACAAAAGCATCTGTGCTGGGTTCTACAAAGTCTGGAGACAGTTCAGGCTACGACATCCACATCCAGGGGTAGATGGCTCCCAAGGGAAACAGTGAGGGGGCCGGTGGTCGGCAAGGTGGCAGACCGAGCTGGAGTGTTAGTTACTCTATTTATTTATTCTTATTTTCCCAAGGCGTTCCAGGACACCCAAGCATGAGTCTCTTGTTATATTCTTGATTGTGGCCTTATTGATAAAGAGATCTCCCCTAACTTAGAGACACATTAGCAACACACTATGAAGCAAAATCATCACTTAGCCAGATGACTGTTTCCCAGATTTTGGATTTTTTTTTTCCCCTTTCCCTCGATAGGGTACCACAGTGATAACATCAGTGAGGGGAAAGAGAGAAAATTGTAGAATCTCGTTATTTCACGTGAGTAGGTATGAGAACTATCTGATTTGAAAGGCCAGCATCACACAAGAACGTCTTAAGGAATACGGTTACTGGTCATTGCAGCACTATATACAATAGCCAGGACGTGGAAGCAACCTTAATGTCCATCAACAGAGGAATGGATAAAGAAGATGTGGTACATATATACAATGGAATATTACTCAGCCATAAAAAGAAACGAAATTGAGTTATTTGTAGTGAGGTGGATGGACCTAGAGACTGTCATACAGAGTGAAGTAAGTCAGAAAGAGAAAAACAAATATCATATACTAACGCATATATGTGGAATCTAAAAATTGGTATAGATGATCTTACTTGCAAAGCAGGAATACAGACACAGACATAGAGCACAAACGTATGGATACCAAGGGGGGGTGTGGGATGAATTGGGAGATGGGGATTGACATATATACACGTATATATGTGTGTGTGTGTGTGTGTGTGTGTGTGTGTGTGTGTGTGTATATAGAGAGAGAGAGAGAGAAAGAGAAAGAGAGAGAGAGACATATATATATTGACAAATATACACATATATTGGTACTAAGTATAAAAGAGATAACTAATGAGAACCTACTGTATGGCACAGGGAACTCTACTCAATGCTCTGCGGTGACTTAAATGGGAAGGAAATCCAAAAAGGAGGGGATATATGGATACGTATAGCTGATTCACTTTGCTGTACAGCACAGACTAACACAACATTGTAAAGCAACTGTACTCCAATAAAAAACTATGGTTATTATTAAGTATAACCTGCCTAAGAGACTAAGAACTGTTACTGTTAATTAAAATGAAGATCAATATATGAAAAACTAGAATTGCAAAGGGGCCTTTATCACACCATGACTTCTTACAGTGCAAGACCCATAAGATGAAGGAATTCTCACTTCATGGGCCTTTGGACTGAAGAAGTGACTCATTTCATACCAAATGCGCCTTGGAAATTCGAAGAGAAAAAAAATTCTTCTTTGTCTCTTTTTTCCTAATGAGGATGAATATAGATCATTTGCGTTAGTCACCTCTGGCTGGGTAGGTTTTATATCCTTACTTGAGCCTAACTCTGGCAAGGAGCACGTGCTAGCAGCATGTGTCTTTCTTATTCCAGGAAAACATGTGAGGCCACTGTTTGTGGCAAGGATGTAGGTTCTGAAAGAGTTTTCACCAGTGGTGACGGATTGGCACCAAGACAGACGTCCACACTTTGGCAAGTGTGTGGCCAGGGACACATCTTGGTGAACTGCCCCCCTGGGACCCCCTTGTGGCCAGAAAGGGGGCAGAGCTCAATATCTCATAAAGGAATGGAAATCAGAGGTCTGACCGGTCAGCTCAACTGCCCTTGGACTTCCGTAGACAGAGTATTTTCTTACTGGTTCTATAGAAACACATGCCCTGCCCTGGCGGTTTCCCTTTTTTTTTTTTTTTTTTTGCGGTACGCGGGCCTCTCACTGTTGTGGCCTCTCCCGTTGCGGAGCACAGGCTCCAGACGCGCAGGCGCAGCGGCCATGGCTCACGGGCCCAGTCGCTCCGCGGCATGTGGGATCCTCCTGGACCGGGGCACGAACCCGTGTCCCCTGCATCGGCAGGCGTACTCCCAACCACTGCGCCACCAAGGAAGCCCGGTTTCTCTGTTTATATGCCCATCTCGCCCTTGAACTCCAAGTCCAAGAGCGAGGGCTGCGTCACAAGCATCTTTGCGTCCTTCACACTCACTTCCTGACTCACCCAAACAGTAACTCGCTGAATGTTGCTGCAACATAGAAGGAATTACTCAGGCAAGCCCCGATCCGTTATTTTAAAAACGTGGTATTTATAATACTGGACTCAGAGCTTTTAAATCCTTGCAAAGTCTTCCTGTAACATTTGGCTTCCTTCAGACCTTTTCTAAAATACCGTGACCGATTAGGAGTCGTGAAAAATGAGAGGAACACGGAAAAGTGGCCGAGAGATGAAGAAAGATCGCTAAAAGGATTGAGAAACAGACGCCAGAGAAGATCAGTGGGAGGACGGATGGAGATGAGGCCGGGGGAGGGGCAGCGTTCACAGCTCCACACGCCCCACCTGCACGTGGGGAGAAACAGTCCCGTCCGGGGGGCCTTGGTGTGGAGCCTGTAGGTCAGCACCAGTGCACCCGCACCCACACCCTCCAGAGGACCCCAGCATCCCGTCTCGGGGAAGTGCTGCCCCGAGTTTCCCCTGCCCTGAGTCCCAGACTCACCTGTGTCACGGGGGCAGGTGGGCTTTGCAAGATGGCCTGAGGCAGGAGCTGCTGTGTGACGTCACAGGACGCCGGGGCGGGCAGGGGAGCCTGGGGAAAGGAGAGGGGCCTTGCTGTCAAATGCAGCTTCTGGGCCGCTACAGAAAGGGCCGGGTGCCGTCCCTCAGCCAGCTGGGTTCTCTGGCCTCAGGGAGGCCCTTCTGCCCTAGAGTGGACGGCTTACTTCTGGAAGGCATATGTTCCCCGGGAAAGGTGGGGTCACAGGTTGCTGCCCTTGCAGGGCACAGAGTCAGCGGTGACACGTGGTTGGTGAAGGGTGGGGGGTACTGGGGGCACTCGGGCCCGATGCCTTCCATCACGGTGTGCTCTGCAGAGCCGCTGCCGCCGGCCGGAGCTGGGCATCTCCACCCCACCCTGCCTCGCCTCCTGTTCTAGGCTCCGTTCTTGGCGGATTTGGTCGCTCTTTTCCCAGATCAATACTTTCTTAGCGGTGTTGTCCAGCAGAAAGACAACACCTTGGCCCTCCTGCTCAACACTAATGCAGATGGACAGGCCCCTGCACGTCTCTACCCGCTGACCCGCCCAGGCAGCGAATGCGGCTGCAGTTTCGCCAGACTCTGCCTGCAATCTGGTGGAGAGAGTCCTGCAAGGTCAGCGGCGTCCCAGCCTCTGTGCCCTGATCGCTCAGGTGGGCAGAGGAGCAGGGGTGGGGTGGGACAACGTGTGGAAACAAGAAATGCAACCGTCAGCCTCACGAGGCTCTTGAGAGCTTTAAAAAGAAAAGAAAAAAGCTTCTTCTGAGGTTATCCCAAAGCTGCCCCAGGCCCTGGGGACTACAAAAAGCCGGAAAGCTGTCCCCAGAACAAGATCAGAAGCAGAGGCAGCAGGAGACCTGTTCTGAGTGAGAAGCCCAGGGACTGGCTCTGGCTCTCCCAGCTTTGTTCCCTTGCAGAGCTGGGACAGAACTGTCACCAACAGAGGCAGAGAGGGTTGCATGGACAGCCAACATCAGAAGAGCGGCCATCATAGCTCACAAGCTCATCAAAAGGTGGCTGGGGACAAAGAAGGCGGTCTTTGTCATGTTCTGCTTGAAAATGAAACACGTTGCCCAAGCTTTTCAGCAGGGTGGGCATAATTTCCATGGGGACAGCAAGAAGGAAGGGGACACTTCACTCCCATCTTGAAAAAGGTCAGCGAGGGATGAGTGGGAGGTACTTAGCCACTACGTGGATGTGGCCCCTAAAATCTGGGGACACCTTTCCCATTGAGAGCGAGGTCTGTGTCCCTCTCTGTGGGTGAGCTTGGGACTGCTTTGCCCGAGAGGGATGGCAGAGGTGACATTGTGGGACTTCTGTAGTACACGGGCCTCTCACTGTTGTGGCCTCTCCCGTTGTGGGGCACAGGCTCCGGACGCGCAGGCTCAGCGGCCATGGCTCACGGGCCCAGCCGCTCCGCGGCATGGGGGATCCTCCCGGACCGGGGCACAAACTCGTGTCCCCTGCATCGGCAGGCGGACTCTCAACCACTGCGCCACCAGGGAAGCCCTTGTGGGACTTCTAAGGCAAGGTCACAGAAAGCCACGCAGTTCCGCCTGGCTCTCATGGAAGTCCCTCTCCAGATATTTCCTCTTGGAACCCAGGAGCATGCCGGGAGGATGGCATGGAGAGGTCCACCAAGTCAATAGAGCATGCTCTGAGCTGGGCCCAGCCATCAGTCGGGGATGCAGACACATCAGGGGTGTGGACCTCCCGGCCCTGATCGGGGAGGCTTCCGACACCAGGCGGCAAAGAGGAGTCACTCCCACTGTGCCTTTTCTGACTTCCTGACCCAGAATCCATGAACGTGGAAAATGACTGTTGCTTTCTTTTTTTTCGTGTTTTTTAACTTATTTATTTTTAGCTGCGTTGGGTCTTTGTTGCTGCGCGCGGGCTTTCTCTAGTTGCAGCGAGCAGGGACTAGTCTTCTTTGCAGTGCGCGGGCTTCTCATTGCGGTGGCTTCTCTTGTTGCGGAGCACGGGCTCTAGGCACACAGGCTTCAGTAGTTGCGGCACGCAGGCTCGGTAGTTGTGGCTCACGGGCTCTAGAACGCACGCTCAGTAGTTGTGGCGCACGGGCTTAGTTGCTCCGCGGCATGTGGGATCTTCCCAGACCAGGGCTCGAACCCGTGTCCCCTGCACTGGCAGGTGGATTCTTAACCACTGTGCCACCAGGGAAGCCCCATGACTGTTGCTTTATGCCACTGAGTTTGGTGTGGTTTGTTCCATGGTGATGGAGAACGGGAGTGTGGTAGGTACATCAGTGACCTTGCATCCAGCCAGCGTGCTTTCTAGGAGGCCATACGTTCCCTGATGTTCTGGAAAGGCCTGGCATATATGAGGGACACTGCCTGATATATGCAGGGGGACCTTCTTGTTGACATCAAGCTTCTCAGACATTTGCACTGGAGTGAAATGGGATCTAAAATAGGAGGGTCCTAATCACGTACCCCCAGAGGCTCTGGGGGTGTAACCCCAAATTTGAAGTTTTGAACTTTATCTTTAAAACTCTTTTGGATTTTGAATTCTATGGATATACATCCATGTTAATTTTGGAATAAAAATGTTTCAAATTTGCTCCCAATTAAACATCTTAACTTCCCACCCCCACTTGCCACCAGCAATCTCTAAGTACAGCTGGTTCTCTGCGAAGATGCAGCACGCGGTCCTGTGGCCCTGCAGGCCCCTGCAATGCCGTAGCACAGGCTGGGTGAGAAGTTTGGGGTCACTCACGTACCGGCATCGTGGCTGCCTGGCTGAGCCCTAGCACGGGGAGCTCTTGAGCCGATCTTGGCAAAGCCGTGGTGCCGGCCTCTGCCCTCAGCTTGCCTGGAGTAGCTGCAAGAAACACGTCACCTTTCAGACTTGCACACGCTTAACAGCTTCCTTATCAAAAGAGGGGAACAGGGACCACGGTGTGCACGCAACACGGGCCTGGCTGGAATCTGATAAAGGAAGCCCAGCGGAAGTGGAGGTGGTTTTGAGAACCACGGAGGCTCTGCCCGCCTCCAGCATCACCTGGGAGCAGGTGGATGACAGCAGAGCATCCACGAGCTCTATGTCCACCACATGGTCCAGCCAGCTGCCTGATCACACCCCTCACCGGGTCTGCACGTCGCCTGCTTTATGTCGGCTGCGTGTGCCAGTGGAGGAACCGGAGTGTGGAGCCGGGGCGGGGCGGGGGGTGGGGGGGGAAGAGACCAGCGGGATAGAAGGGAAGGCACGGCAACCGAATGGCAACTTCTGCTTCAGACCACGGACTGCCCTGCTTCTCCTCAAGTTCGGGGGTCCCTCGTGGGACTCTCTGTATACCCACCACCACCCCAGCCCAACAGGCGCCCACCCCTTCCCTCCGCGGTGTCACACTCACAGGTGGGTTCGGACACAGCCGTGCGCGAGGATTTGTGGGAACTTCTTGAGGACGCCGATGGTGAGTGGCTGGTGTTAAGGCCCGAGGTGCCCACGTCGAGCGCATTAAAGTGCTGCTGAGCTTCCAGGCTGGAGCCCTTGTGCTGAAACACACACACACAGGCACGCACGCACGCACACAGAGTTCCACATTTCAGCATCGAGATCACGGCAATGAATTAGGTGACTTCAGTTGTTCTCTAAATATTTAGGAAACTTTGAAGGGTATGGAGAGAAATACTATAACGGTTTGGAGATAATTCCAAACACATTCGGGTGGACTATTTATACAAAGATGTAATCTAGCATCTTCGAGAGGCTGGTAGCCTGTAAGCAGTGTTTATTATACTTTGTCGCCTTGTAGTTTGATAGTTTAGATTTTCATAAGGGATTCGGCATTTTGTTTTTTCCTTAAAACTGTCACCTCATGCTCAGAATCTTGGCTTTCCCAGAAGCAGGCGGAGGGGCCGGGTCTAGACATAAGGTTGGTGGCGGTACTGGATTATTAATACTCCTATGAAACGAACGCCTTTGGACGCTTCTGGACACTATCTCCCCACTGCACTTCCTCTGCAACCTCAGGGTCCCCGAGTGGAGAACAGGCAAAGGGCCAATGGTCTCCAATTCTTGACCCCTGGATCCCAACTGATGCTGGGCCCCCCGGATGCCTCTGCCTTGAGCACAGAAGGGTGAGAAAGCAGCTGTGACTTTGCAACGCCGTCCTGCATTGGTGTAGGTGTCATAAGCCTAAGAAAACAGGGATCATAATGATGTTCAAGCTAAAGAAGGAACGTAATGCTTACTCTCCTGGGCTAGGCTTCTACCTGGTCTCAGAAGGATGATGAGATTCCTGGGCTGCTTGACGTCTCCTGGTCTCAGTTCTTAAATCTCCGTGTGTGACGCTACATGGCTGTTCTATATTTTGAGTCGTGGCTCCAGTGAGCGTGGACACCGCGTGTGCCCGAGTGCGGCTGAAATGATTGCTACGAGACCTACGGGGCTTTGTGCAAAACAGAAGCACAGGACGTGCCTGGGTTTGCGGTGCTAAGTGTTCATTTTGAGGTCCTGTTGCTTGGTCAGTGTCTCCCAGATCACACCCCTCAGAGTGGGGTCCCGTGGCCGTTGGCGAATTGTACGCTCCTGGTCAGCAGAGAAGTAAGTACAGGAGGTGAGAGCAGGAGCTGAGAAGCTTTTGTAGCCGTTTGATGTAGCCACAGCCCATCCAAGCAGGGGAATTTGCATTTTAAAAAAGCCTGCGTCAGTGACAGGTTTGAAATTAAAAAACCAAATGGTCCCTTACCGCTGAGAGTTTGAAAAGCACGGTCCTGGAGCTTTTCCTTTAAAAGGGGCTTCTTAACCTGGCAGCCTGAGATTGTGTGCTTATACGTAAGTGCAGGTCGATGAGAAGTTCCGTTGGGCTCTAATATGCCCAAAGGATTGGAAAGCTCAATAATCCATTTCCGACTGGACGATACACACTCGGCCCGATCTTCAGCTGTGGCGTATGGTGTGTCTAACACCTGCCTATTAACAGCTTAACTCCACCCCTGGACGTGATACACGATGCATGAATGGACAGAGCCGGGTAACACATCCATGAACGATGACAGGGGTGTCTCATCAGTGAGCTGGTTATGAATCACCGTACAACACGTCACCACGTAGCCCGCCAGCAGGGGAGGCTCAGCAAAGATGCGACTGCTGTCTGGTCTTGAAAGGGGATTTCTCCCTCTTCCCAACTGAGTTCTCAATGGATCAGAGATGCTTTTGTTGGACCACTGCTGCTGCGTCAGTTTCCGGCCAGAGACTGGATTCTAGGTCACGGGCAGCCTGGAACGTGAACCCTGTCTCATCAGTTCTATGAGGTCCTTTCCCTCTCACGTTTTGACACATCTGAAATTGGGATGTGTCCTTCGACTAATGATAAGAAATCCTGACTGCACAGATTGGCAGCATCTTCTCTTTCTCAGTCGAGATAAAATAATGGTAGACCTTACAACTGATGGCTTCTTAGCTTTGATGAAATACAACACTCCCTTTCTTGCTTTCTCTCTTTTTCTCCCAACATTTGTGTTTGCTTGAAGAATGACCTTTGAGAAAGAGCTCTCGTCTACTTCCAAGTTCCCTTCCAGGTGTCTGACACGCCAGGAGCAGAGACGGGGGCAGCCTGGCCAGAGGGCCCAGGGGGTTCAGGCTGGGCGAGGAAGGAGGTCTGGGCTTTGGAAAGAGAAATACCTCTCCAGCACCTCTCGGAGCTCCCTGATGCAAAGCTGGCTCCAACAAGGCTGTCAGCTCAGAGCCCCAGACACAGAAATGGGAAGTACCCTGCCAGTGAAGCCACGAGGGTGTGCGAGGGGCAGCGTGCTTGTGGGACGCTCTTTTGTAGGCAGAGTATCAGCCTTAGGCTAAGAGGAGGGCAGGGCACACAGACTATTCCCTGCCTCGATGGGATGACGGAGTAACCCCCAACTTTTCACCCGTGGGACACACACCAAGCGGACGTGCTACAGGCAGACCTCGTTTATCACGTTCCACTTTATCACGCTTCGCAGGGAGCACGATTTTGTACAAATGGAAGGTTTGTGGCAACCCTGCCTTGTCAGATGATACTTAGTACTTTTTCAGCAATGAAGTATTTTTAAATTAAGGTAGGTACAATTTAAAAAAACCTAATACCATTGCACACTTAATAGGCTACAGTAGAGTGTGAACAGATCTTTTATATGCACTGGGAAACCAAGAAAAAAATGTGTGTGACTCGCTTTATTGCGACCTTCGCTTTACTGCGGTGGTCTGGAACCCACAGCATCTCTGAGGTGTGCCTGCATGGCCATTCTCTAAGGCTGGCAAGTGCCCAGCCCTGCTCTGAGTCCAGAGGCTGTTTCTCGCACAGCTCTGTGAGTTCCCAGACTCGGTGGCTTGGGGTACGTTAGCTACATCCTCTGTGTGCTGCTGTCTCACCTGAAGAAGGACAGTAACAGTGCCCACCTCACAGGAACCTCACAAGGGGCAAATAGGCAAATACCCCAAAATTACATTGAACAGTACTGGGAACATAGCAAGAGCTCAATAAATACGACCCGCCATGTTTAGTATGACCGTTTGTATGATCACAACTCACGGAAGATTCTACTTAGCCACACTTTGCCTTTACCCTCTGCTGGGCATCAGAATACCTTCAGTGCCGAAGGGTGGACGGTCTCCAGAAGTGGGTCCTCCAGGGCCAGCTCTTGCCTTCTTTCCACCCGGACCTCCGCGTAACTGCTCAGGAAATCAAGAGACCACAGCTGGAGGGGGTATATTCCAGGACGACACCAGCGAAGAGGGCTAGTGTGACAGGTCCAGGTTCCCGGTGTAATACCCCTCCCAGAACAGCCACCGGCAAGGAGGTTAGCCCTGTTACTCGTCTGAGGATGGAGTTTCTTTCTGGGCCTTAATTCCACTGCAATTACTTCCACTGGGACATTCAGAATTATCTCCCTTTCCAGGATGTTTTTATTTCCTTCTCCTTTACTGATCTCTACCCTCAGCCCGAAACCCCCAAACATAATTGCCTTTAGAAACCTACTTTCCTCTACAGAATGAGCCTCAGCCTTCAAATAATTAGAAGACTTTCTTAAGACCTACTCAGTTTGGACTTTGCATAGGAGGAAGTGACACATAAGTTTTTTTTTTTTTAGTAATAACAGACTATGAAACTGCCGGAAGCTTTCTTTCGACCAAACCTAGAACTAACCAGACCCAGACTGTCGATTAGTCTATGGACCCACTTTTTGAATAGCGCGGGTAAATCAGTTCAACGTGGGGATGGCTGAGTGACTCAGCTGTGGCTTCTGCCTCGTGTGTGGAGACGCAGGCTGGGCGAGGGGTCTTGGGCCTATAGAATGCTTGTGACCTCGTTTACTCAATAGGTCACTCCCTACTTTCTCTGAAAATCTGGGATCTGGGAGATAGAAGATGCAGAGGAAGAACAGGGTCCAGGTCAGATCTGAGGAGGAAGGAGCTGATGATGCCCACCTCCCCTGGGGGCACAGGGGTCCTCTGGCAAAGGCCCAGGCGGAGACGGGGGACTGGCCGTGGAATCAGAAACCACTGGCTGCTGACGTGCCCAGGGTAGGCTGGGAGGCCACGGTCAGGTCCCTGAGAGTGGGTGCGCAATGTGATGATCACGGCCCCTGGCCAAGAAATACCTGTGTTTCTTATCTCTCCTCCTTCCCCACTTACTAAAGATGAGGGATTTACTTGTGCTTGTGTGTGTGTGTGTGTGTGTGTGTGTATGGTGTCTATCCATCCATTATCTATCTACCTACCTATATCCATCCATCCATCTATCATCATCTATTATCTATCCATCCATCTATCCATCCATCCATCATCTATTATCCATCCATCATCTATTATCCATCCATCATCTATCCACCCACCCATCATCTATTATCCATCCATCCATCTATCCATCCATCCATCATCTATTATCCATCCATCATCTATTATCCATCCATCATCTATTATCCATCCATCATCTATCCACCCATCCATCATCTATTATCCATCCATCCATCTATCCATCCATCCATCATCTATTATCCATCCATCATCTATTATCCATCCATCATCTATCCATCCATCCATCTATCCATCCATCCATCATCTATTATCCATCTATTCACGTATCTATTATCCATCTATTCACGTATCTATTATCCATCTATTCACGTATCTATTATCTATCTACCTGTCTATCCATTATCTATCCATCTATCCATCCATCATCTATTATCCATCCATCCATCATCCATCCATCTATTATCTATCCACCCACCCATCATCTATTATCTATCCATGTATCTATTATCTACCTATCTATCCATCTATTATCCATCCATCATCTGTTATCTATCCATCTATTATCTATGTATCTAGCCATCCATCCATCCATTATCTATTTATCTATTATCCATCCATCCATCTCTCCACCTACCTACCTACCCATTACCTGCTATCAATCATCCACCTCTTATGTACATAACGCAGTAGGTATGTATGTCTCCACCTATCATCTGTTATCTATCATCTATCTGTTAGGTACATATACAAAATGCAGTCCTTCTTTCTTTGCTCTCCTCCAATGCTCTCCTCTAGACCAGTTTAAAACCGATTTATGTTCTTAAAATTTGTATAGTTGGGAAACCCCCAAATAGCACCTCTCCTTTACCTTTGGGAGGGACTGTGACCCGCACGGCCACGTCCAGGGAATCCCGGTGTGCTGCCTCCCTTGGAAGCCCCGCCCACCCACGCTGGGCTGGGGGTGCCCCCGAGGCCACAGGACCGCCAGGAACCCTCTCCCACTGGCAGCCTGGCTCTGGTACCAACCCTGCCTCGGTTGCCAGCAGGGGTTTTTTAAAGTGTTCAAAAAGGGGACTATGTCTCTGAGTTATTTAGAGGCAAAATTTTAATCTTCTTCTCCAAACAGCAACAAGGGAAGGCTGGGGGCCGGATGGAGATGAGGGGAAAATATGTAAGTAGGTCACTGAAGCAGTAACTTACTAAGGAACATCCTGGCCGCCTGGAAGAGCTCAATGAGGCTTTCAGAGGGGCCTGACGGGATGCTGGGAGGAAGCCTCAGCCCTGGGAGCACAGGGCTGGGTGTGGAGCCGGAAGGGATCTGAACTCTGCGGACTATCCTGTTCACTGCAGAGCACGGCCCAGGCCCCGCTGAAGAATTCAAGCCCGGAGCTCACTCCCCAGAAACGGGGTCCACTGAGGATGATGGGGCTCTGACGGAGCTGCCGCGGGCCTGGCCCACCCTCCCAGCCCCCTGCCCGCACCTGACCACTGAGTGCGTGCACACGATGAACTCGGGCTTGGAGTTCCACTGGTGGTAGGTGATGTAGTAGTGAGTCTGCAGCCAAATCCACTGCTGCCCTTTCGTCAGAAACCGGTAGCAACACGACTTCCCTTTGCCGAACTGCATCACTGTGAACAGAAGGTGGAGTCTGCATATCACCAACGTTAGGACGAAAATGGTCCTTTGGCCCCAAAGTTACTGTTAAAAACACCAGCTTTCAAAAAGACAGCGCCACACATTGGTCACTTCCCCAGTTGTGATGGATTTTAAGTCATTATCGAGGTCACGGTAAATGGTAACGAATATTCTGAAACGACGGAGGAATGATTCGTCTGCTTTCCCAAATGCTCAAAGGCTTAAGAGAGCCTTAAATCAGGGCAGATTCTCCAACTGGAATTTAATTAAAGAGAGGCCCTGGCTTTCCTGGGGCTCATCCTCCTGCTGCAGGTGGAGCCGTCTTTGGAGCTGCGGGAGCCCAGCGTGGGAAAGACAATTCAGACGCTGGGAGAACTAGACTGAAAATAGACATGCCAGCCAGCAGCCTCTGGACAGATCCTGCGGCTGCCAGTCTGCTGTGCATCCTCCTTCTACGCGGTTCTAAATAGAGAATCGGCCACAGGTGCCTTCCACCGCGGCTCCACCGTGCAGGGCTGCGTGGAGCCCCTACGGTTAAGTCTCTTCTGGCTTCCCTGGGGGCGCCCAGCACACACGGATGCTGCTGGTTTAAGCCTGGGCAGGGCAGAAAGCTGGGCCACGGGTCCCAGGAAGAGGAGCAGTTGGGCTTTATTTTTATTTATTTATTTGGTCGCACCAGGTCTTAGTTGCGGCAGGCGGGCTCCTTAGTTGCGGCATGGGAACTCTTAGTTGCGGCGTGCACGTGGGATCTAGTTCCCTGCCCAGGGATCGAACCCGGGTCCCCTGCATTGGGAGCGTGGAGTCTTCTCCACTGCGCCACCAGGGAAGTCCCAGCAGTTGGGTATTTTTTTTTTTTTAACATCTTTATTGGAGTATAATTGCTTTACAATGGTGTGTTAGTTCCTGCTTTATAACAAAGTGAATCAGTTATACATATGTTCCCATATCTCCTCCCTCTTGCGTCTCCCTCCCACCCTCCCTATCGCACCCCTCTAGGTGGTGGCAAAGCACTGCGCTGATCTCCCCGTGCTATGCAGAGCCGATGGGTTTTATTGCCTCAGTGCCTGGAATTTAGCTCCTATTCATGCAAACGATCAAGAGAAAACCAACTAGGAGACAAGTGAAAAGGAGGCACTGAATCTACCAATAAAATAATATTTGCAATAAATTCTTTGAGCCTGAGACATGATTGTACCAACACATTGCTAAGGGGACAGCTGGAGACTCAGGTAGACAACTAAGTTACTCACAGGAAGATCCAACTGGATTATAAACTCAAGATGCCGTCAGCCTCTCCTCAACACAAAAGGAGGAGGGACTTTTTTGACTGCCTAAAATATACCCCAGAGTACTCAGAAAACACTTTCCTGATACTTTACAGGAATCATACTGTTTACTGTCTTCCAGGGGGTCTAGAAAAACCTCTTCAATGGACAGTTTGTCCTTATCAAAAACCTTTGTTCTGTTTCCTAGGAGACTAATATCTTGAGGTCATTTTAAAAGGCCTGATCATCATAATTGTTAATCAAACGTTCTAAAGCTTAAAAAAAAAGGAGGGAACTTCAAAAGGCGGGGCGGGTCAGGGTAGAGGCCCAACAAACTGAGAGTGTCTTGCCCGCTCCTTCAGACGCTAAAGGTAGTTCTACACCCAGGGTGGCCTTTCTCCCTTGGAAGAGTCAGAAGCGGCTAGCGGCTTGAAGTAGCCGTGCTTCTCACATTTCACGGGCCCCCGGAGCGCTAGGGGATCCTGTTAAAACGGATGCTCTGATTCCATAGGCCTGGCGGCGGGGAACCTGAGGATCTATACGTCTAACAAACTCCTTCTGACACCCGCGCTCTGCTCGAGGACCACCTTTGAGAAGCAAGGGGTTAACGTGTTAAAGGTGAGGCTTATTAACACCTAGGAGCGGTTCCTGATGGAATTCACGCCTGTGCTCGAGTCAACGAGATTACGATGGGTCGGACAGACGGGCATCCTGCGAAATGCAGTGCTGGTGGTCAAGCCGTGTAGCAGGAACCGTAGGTCAGTATTACTACAAATGCTCCTACTCAAAGGTAGAACCTGGCGCCAAAAATACGGCTTTAAACGGTGAATTCTCGACCCCTCTTGCTAAGTGAGAACCCAGATGTGCTTGTGGTTTCCCCTCCGTCACACCATGAGCCTCGCCCCCCATCCCTCCGCCAGTGTGTTCCCCCGGTCTGTGGCACAGCGCCTTCCCTGACCCCGTCCCCCAGCGGGGTGAGGGACCCTCCCCTGAGCCCCTCGATACCCTGTGCACAGCCCCTTCCAGACACCAACATCCCGTCAAGTCACTGCTTTTCCATCAAACCTTCCTCCTGCAGGGCAGCAAGGGGATTCTGGTCATCTTTCTGTTGTGGGCCTCGCTCAGTATCTGACCTGTTGCTTGTGACCCACACATGTCTGCTGACTAAAGAAGAGTTAAGTGAATTCGGTATTTTGTCTTTGAAACGTTACTGCGTAACTTAGAAAAAAACACGGACCAGCATCACCTTAGTTTCTTAAGATCAAAGAGCCTGCATATGTCAGGGGTGCTGGGAAGGGGCTGGAGGTGGAAGCAGACAGACCAAAGTCAATTCCGGGTGAACGCAAAACACGGGGGGATCCGGATAGGGACCTCCACCTACTCCTAGATCATCTCAGAGAAGACCAAGCCCTCCACCTCAGAAGAAACCAAGTACTAAGTTGACTTCCAAAGCCTAAGAGTCCTGCTGTCAGGGCTCCGGGAAGAGAGCGTGGGGTGGGGGGGGCTTTGGCCAGGGCTGGTGTGAGGTACTCACGGTGCTGGTGGCACCTGGCCAGGAGTTCCAGATCGTCCACGTGGTAGTAGTCATAGCCCGAGGTTCCCAGAACTTCAAAAGGCAGGTATCCTATGATGGGAGGAGCTCTGCCGAGCACAGTGGGGGGTCATTCATCAGAGAGGAAGTACCGCAGGGCTTGCGTAATGATCAACCTGGGGGCCTCATTTCCCGAGAATAAGAGCAGGAAAATAATTTTGCAATGGTCAAAACCAGAGAGGCTGTGTTTTCCAAAGTGCTCAAAATTTTTTTGGCATTTAGACACTCGGTTCCCTTGGCCTGACCTGGCCCCGATAATCATAAATGTGGTCACTACTGAATAATTAAAAACAGCTATAGATTGGCTCAGCCCAACCTCAAAGTGTAATAGAAAATCAAAGGGTGGGAAGGGGAGATTTCTTGTTCTTAAACTGTGAAAAATGTCACGAAAGAAAGTAAGAAGATTGGGTTAAAGGGACAGAAGGGTGGTGAAAGAAATAAGATGAGAGTTTCCTTCACATCTGGTCCTGCCTGATGGGAGCTGGAGAGGGTCCCGAGTCGGGTGGCGGGTGAGGGTATCCCGAAGATGTCCCAGGCTGTGACGCCTGGCTCTCCTGAGATGCTCTGACCCAAACCCAGGACATATCCTCAGAGGGGGCAAATGCAATGGACGGAAACCTCCTGCCCCCTGCTGGGAAGCACTTTCCCCACTGCCAGAGAGCCCTTCTTGCAGAGACCAGGCCTGACTTTCCTCCCCCAAGGAGAGCCTGGCTCATGGAAACAAGCCCTCGCAAAGCACCCAACCCAAATGTTTTTCTTTTCACAAACCTGTGATCCAGAAATAAAAATTTCCATTCCAAGCTATGTCTTGAAGTGAATTCCTCTAAAGGTTTGTCAACGATGCACATTTCCTGTATTAAGAGGGAGAAAGCTATTACTCGGGGTGCCAGATGCTCCCCCCGCCGGTTAGTTCAAGAATGCGCGGTCGGCAACAGAAGTTAAAATCGTTTAGAGCAAGTCTCCAAGTTGTCTTGGACTGCAACTCCGCATCTGTAGCTAATTTTGGTATTAGATGATGCTAAATTTATTTCACAAGCTGCGGAAAAATACCTAAGAACCAAAATGTCACACCACTCCCTTCCTATTATCTAGACGTGTGGTAAACATGTGGAAAATGGCTTTTCATCTGAATTTGAATGACTGATTTAACTCAACATTCATGCAACGGTGAATCTGCAATGCTGAATTCATGCAATTCATGTTGAGTTCATGACGTTAAATTCTGATGCGAAAGCAATCACAGATGAGAGACCACAGGCCAGCCCTCGATTTGACTCAGTTTTTACCTCCGCCTGCCCTGAGTGGTGTCAACATGGATGTGAAGGGTAGGGAGGCTTACAGAGTTCTAGAAGAGCATCTCTGCAGGATGACCAGCAATTCATGCTGCCTTCCAACAAAATGGCTCGCAGGCCACCAAAGTTCGGGGAAAGAGCTTGCGGGGCTGCCACCGTACAGAAATCAGACATTTAACGTTCTCAGAGTCGGTGACGAGCTCATCGAAATCTTATTCTTTCCCAGAAAGACAATGAATTACCCAGCACTCAGTGTGACTCAGTGGTACTCGCTCCGCATGATAAATCCTCTCCGGGTACTTGCCTTTAAGAATTGCGGTGTTGCCAGGCGAACGGTGGCAATGAAGCAGACCTCCTTTCCCAGGGGCATTCGGCAGGGCCTCGAAAGGGCGCTGTCAAAGCCGTTACAGGAGGGGCTGGGCGCTGGGCAGAGGGGAAGAGACACAGGTCAGCCCCGGCTGGTGCAGAGCCAAGCCCCACCGGGCACTAACTGAGAGGCCTCAGGTCCATCAACTGCCTCATTTTCACAACTCGGGGACCTAGGTGCTACTCTCATCCCCCCTGCACAGGAAACCGAGGCTCAGACGGGGAAGCAACTCGCACGAGGCCAAACAGAGCTGGAATTCGAGTGAGCAACACAGTGCTCTGCCCCCCGCCCCCCCGCCACAGTCCTGCAGCCACGGCGGTTACTGTGCCGGGAAAAATTCTCTGCCACCTGAGCAGCCGGCCCCACGCTGCAGCAGGGCCTGGGTGCGCACGTCAGCCAGTGTCCTAAAGGATAAGCTGCACCGTCAGGCGGTGTTTCTGATACTGATGGAAGTAGGTCTTGACACACGGTGACCCCACCTCTGCCCCTGGCCCTGGAGCGGCCCACTTGGGATTCAAGGGCTTCTGTCCTGAAACCCCCCATCTACCCACCCCCAGGAGCCCATGCTGATGCAGCGGCTTCACTGAGGAGATGCACTCAGGACTCAGGGTGGCCCCAACAGGTATGCAGTGTCCACGAGAAAACTCCCTGCACAGGTGACAAAACCTGCTCGCTGTGTCTTATGCATTCTTACAAGTCCGGGAAGGTGTGACTTCCCTTATTCTACAAATGAGGATGCTGAGAGGTCCAGGAAGCTTGTGCATATTAACTGAGGTGACTCAGAGTGGAAATGATGCAGCCGGGCCTCCACCCAGGTCTTGGGACTCCCAAGAGGGGGCTCTTCTGGGCTCCTGCCTACCATGATGCTGAGACCAGGCCCCCAGAGACCTGGGAGCCGAATACCTGTCTTCACGGTGCCTGTGAAAAACTGCTTTACCTTCCAGGCCAGAGACAAATTCTGCTATTTTAGGTGGAGTTTGCTAGGTGGGAAGAAGAGCCCTGTTCAATATGAGAAAACTCACTGAATTCTCTCCAGATTCCCCAGAACCTTCTACATGATTGCCCCCATCCCAGGTCAGCTAATTCAGAAACTCGGGGTAAAGCCCAGGTACCCGCACTTTTCAAAGCCCCCCAGATTTACTAACGTGCAGCCAGGGTTGAGGATAATTATTCGAGATAAACTATACCACCTCTTTCTTTTTAAAATGTATTTGATTATATCTTGTACATTTCTGAACTTGTAGATTAAGAAAGAGTTATGTTTTCCAATCTGAGAACATAGGAAGCGTCAGAAAACTAACTGCGTTCTAAAATGAAATCTGAGCGACTCTCTTTGGATTTTGGCTTTCCGGGAATCCTTTGTTTTCCACGTTTACAGGTTTCTAAGTGATTCTATCTATAATGGGTCTTCTATCTATAGTGGTCTTCTACTCACTAACATGAATAAATTCCTTTTACCAAACATAGTCTCTGAAGGCATTCACATAAATACTAATAAAGGTTTCCAAACATGAATATAAAGTGGGTAAAATAAAAAATCGTGGGCCTGAGAGAGTTTACATCTGTCCGTTGTTGGCCTCCACAATTTGTAGGGTGAGCCAAGGAAGTCATCAAGAGAAGGGAAAATAAATCCACAAAAGGGAAGGGCCTGCAGATGTGAACATCTGCATAATAAAAAGACATTTAAAATCTATCAGACATCTCCCGCCAGAAAACAACCTAATAAAATTCTCTTTCAGGATAGCAAGACCTTCCAAGTGAACATCTGAGGACTTCCCAGGCATTTAAGAGAAAGTCTCTTTAATCTGTCTCTAAACCATGAGCTGGTTTGATCCTTTCGGCTGCTAAATTCACGTGCTGTCAGTAAGCGCCTTCCTCGGCGATTTACAGCGAGGGGGACAAGGTTGGGAACACCGGCCTCCGACCACCTCTTCAAGGGGCAGAGCCTCAGATGGTGGAAATTAAGTGGGTGTTTTGCAGACCTTGCCATTGGCCTGGGTGTCTCCCAAGGTGGTTTTACCAGAGTCCTTTTATAACTTCGAAGGCTTTAGAGATGGAAATTTCCCAGGAGGGAAATTTCAAGATCGCCTGGAGTCTGCACTTGATAAGCCAGATCTGTTACAGAGGGGCCTGGAACTGAGCAAATTCCTTCTGAACAAACTTCTCCCACCACAAAACCTGAAGCAGATGAAGGCCTGATCAAAGGCGAATGTGAATCAAAGCTGAAAGCTGTAACAGAGGGCAAGGGGAAAACCTTGGGGGAAAACCAGGGGGAGGAGGACACTTTCAACCTTTGGCCAGTTGCACCTGAAATGACTTGTCCTCTCAGCAGAAGCCGTCTCACAAATTCTAGAGTCAACGAGAGCAGGCTGTGCCCCGGGACCTCCTGGTAATAGGGAATACTTAGAGTAACTTCTCTGGCACTTCTTATCCCGAGGTGGTTTAAAAACATTAATTAAGGATTTAATTAGTTGTTTCGATTTAAGTCATAGAAAAAAATAGATCTAATTACAACTGGCCTCCCTAGCCTCTCAGAAGGATTAACCACTCATTGCAGCACAGCCCCATCTTATCAGATCTCTGACTGCTTCCAGACTTTTCCTTTCCCCGCCACCCAACAGGCATGCGTGTGCACACGTGCGTGTGCGTGCACACACACACACACACTCACAACCAACAAAAGTGATGAATGCTTGCTATTGACACACTTCCCATCCCAGCCCCCCAGAGTTACTCAAAAGTGATCTGAGCACAATCTAGTGAATCATTACAGTGCGGCCTCACTGTTTTGTTTGAGGTGTATTATTCATAACAATATTTTACAACATTTATATCTTGTGTCATTATAAAACCCAATATACTATCAAAGATAAGTAATTTTGTGGTTATTTGCCATGTAAAAGGATCCAGTATGTGTTTGCATCCCATTAATACAAATAATGAAAAACTATCTGTTGTAATCTGTAATAAACTGATTTATCGTGCAGGGACTGCAAGACACTAGAGAGATATTTAATTGTTACCTCTGCCCTCCTCAAACACATATGAGGACACAATCCCCAGAATAAGTAGTTTACTTTGCATCAGATGTAAAGGAGACTCTGGGAGCCATAATTAGATTATTTCGAGGCAGACAGAGAGCCATTATTCCTGACTGATCTAGTATGTTCTGGAATGGAGAAAACGTTCACCAAACTATACTTTTTAGTGATTTACATGTTCTGTGTAGAGTGAATACATAGCTTTTATAGTATCCAAAAGAAGAAGCGACCTTGGCTTTCCCAAAACTAAAGAACTCGCCTTCCCCACGCGGGAACAGGGGCGAGGCGTCTGTCTCCAGCTCTGAGTGGGCGTCTTCCCCACAGCAGGCGTCCAACATGTGTTTATTGAACGATGCTCTCACGAGATGACCTTCCAGCTCACGGCTTAAAGCCTAGTTCGGGAAGAGACCTTCTGATCCTGGCCAGCAACCAATAAGCAGACCTTAAGATCCCAAGGTGGCTTCCCTTCCACAGCCCAGCCTGGTACTGCCGGTGGCTGGCGCGCAGTGGGAAGGTGGCCCACGGACACGGTTCTGGTTCCAGAGGCTCAGGCTGACTCACTGCCCCCTGATGCATTAACACCGGTCAGAAGGACGCCTGGGCAAGACGGGATGTGAACCAGCTGCAAAGCACTCCGTGGAAGACAGTCAAGCGCCCGTCGTGGGCCTCGTGCTTGGGGAGATGCAGGATGTTAAAAGGGTCTACGGGGTTACGGATTCCCTTCTTTACTCCCAGATCGTTCATCACTGAAGCCTCTGATTGCAGAGATCCCGAAAGAACTTTGCGTGGGCTGGCATTCTTGGGCCCAAACCAAGAGATCCCAGAGGTTCTCTGGAGGATAAGAAGGATGAGGTGCGTCTCACTTGGCATCCGGGGCTGGCTTCCAAGTCTGCCTGATGACAGAGGTGCGCTCCCACATCAGTCATGACGAGGAGATAAGGATACCATGGGGGCAGGGAGACCCCAGGGGGTATGAGGACGGGCTTCCAAAGGGATAGGAAAGATGGAGGGAGAGGCAGGGATGGTGACAGGGAAGGTCAGCCAACAGCACAAACTGGGAATAAATGGAGAAAGAGGTAACTTTTTCTCCTCAGCATCGGTTCAGCCATCAGGCCCACACAATGGAGTATTCTGATCAGAGATGGCCTGCTGATAAATTAGTCGCAACAGCTGTAGGAAAACACACTAACAGTCCACAAGGAGAGAGACAAATAGCTTTCTCTGCCCTTCTTGGAACAAACGAAAAACAAATCCGGTAGGTGTCTGGGAAGACGTGAAACAGTTGATGAGGAGGTTTGTAAAGGAAGAATGAAGTCCCTGAATTTCATTTGCGATAAATGTCCAAAATGTTCGGCATGGAGTGTTAGAATGTGGAGGGAAAAGTAATTTTCTGCACCTTCATGAGAAATCATCTCTAATTACGCACTCTTTCCAGACTCTCTTTCTCTCTCTTCACAGTATCCTTCCCCCGGTGTGTTGTGAAAAGCCAGCCGGGTGACTGGGCTCTTAGGAGAGTGGCAGCAAGATAATCCCGTGCAGTTTTTAGCCTGGGCCACCACCCATCTTGCTGGGGTAATACACGCTTCTTCTTTTCTTTCTGCCAGTTCTGTTTGGCATTCGGAAAAAACAATGTCGGAGAAAGGCTGAGAGCCACACGAGGGAGCTGGGGGTTTGCAATGTGCTGGACTGAAGAAAAAAAAAAAATCACCCTAATGGGAAAATACATGTCTTACTTGAATTTCTTCTTTGCCCTGGCATTCATCAATTAAAATGAGTATTCGTCGGGGCCAGGAGCTTGTGAGGGGATAAGATCTCCCCCAGACGGTTGGTCCACAGGGCCTGGCTACTGGATCCTCAGGAGACTGAACTTCCTACAGGCCCTCGTCCCCTCCTCCAAGTGGATATCTTGTGCACATTTTTATCACAATTATCGGACAACCCGGGCAAAAGTTCCCTGCTCCCGGGCTGAAACAAGCAGGAAGATGGGGTTGATAAAGGTCTGACCGTTCCTCACCCCTCCATTTTAATAGATGCTCATGCAGAACGATGCCCTTGGGTAACAGTTTGTTCTTGACTGTGATCGTGATTCCTCTGCAATCTAATCCGGCAGCAATGACCGTTGCTGGAGAAGGACGCCGCGCATCCCCGTCTGGGTGGCAGGGACACTCTGCTTCTTACTCTCGGGGGCCTGGGACAGACAGATCAGACTTCCTTCCATGAAGCTGTCCTTCTGGGCGAAACTCACGTCCCCACTCCCAGTGAGGCCTGGTGGGCGTGCGGTTGGTTCCCTTCACTGAGACGTCTCAATTAGTTCAGCTCAGGAAAAAAAAACCAAAAACGCCAAAGCCGTAAAGTGAGGCAACCTACGGCAATCCCACAGGACATCAAGGTTGAAAGCTGGAAAGCGTCCGCTTCTGCCAGCATTTCAAATCTGGTTGCGTGGTTAGAGGTGAGTAGGTAAAGTGAGGGCAGGGAAACTTTTATCCTCTGGTGTGTGGTTTCTGGAAAGCCCAGAGCAGCATGTTTGCCGAGGGTGACCTACTTGGAAGCACACCAGCCACTTTTGAAATACTGCTTTCTGGATTTCAGTCAGATGCGCGCTTAAATCCAAGTCTTGGGGCGGAGGTCGGCTCACAGAGAGGACAGCCTGCTTCCAGACACCAAGTTCTTTGAGGAACGGGGACCTGCTTCTTAGGACCCCTTCAAGCTGCCCCTTCTTAGGACTGTTCATTATGCCTGTGAACATCATCTGGACGGTTCCTTCCCGATCAGACTGTAGGGCTGGGGCTACCTGACTTGGGTTGGGGGTGTATTTATTCGAAAGCTCAAAAAAAAAATCTGTTAGCAGACAAACATAGCCCCAAATAAAGTAATTTTGTTGCAACTCTATTCTGGAAACAGTGGGCGGAGCAGAGGTGGCCCAGGGGCTGCTCTGACCAGTGGTCCACCCCGGGGCTCCAGGCCACATGGCTGGGGTCAGAGCGGGCTTTTTTATGGGGACAGGATGAGACATGTGATTCCATATCCCAGCTTAGATTCCTACAGGAAGCTTCTCACAGAGCAGGACAGAAACTGTCCCGCAGTGAAACAATTCGAAGAAAACTACTTTCTCATCCCATTTCCTGACACGTACGTCTTCACACTGATGAAAAATCTAGCTTAAAGATGGGAAGTCCTGTCTGCCCTCCCGTCCCCTAGAACATCTGTGGCAAATGATGGAAGCCTAAGGAGTGACCAAGACGTAAGGATACAGATGTAGGGAAATTCCATTTTGCTCAAGTATTTAGGCAATGGTTGGTGCGTTTGTCCCAGTGCCCAGGAGTGTGTGTGGGGGGGAGATAAGGTGGCACAACGGATGGGTGAATCTGGAAACATCCAATTAGAGAGTTTAAGCCCGTCAACAAGGGCAAAGGCGCTTTGTCCTCCCCCGCCCCGGCCTCCCAGGGTCATAGGGCCGGACGGATCTGCGCAGGCGAAGCCGACGGCATCTTCGTCTACGTGGTGTGAGCGCCTCCTCTCTGGCTCCGTCCCACCCTCTCTTCCCTGCCCTGCAGCCTACACACTTAGCTTGGGGCCTTTCAGCTTAAGGCCCAAGGGTTCCCGTGGATGTAAGCTTGGGGTAGCAGCCAGCACTTATCAGCCTGGGTTCCCATCTATCTATCAGATGGGTCGCTGAGATGAGCTCTAGGCCGGGAGAGGGTGTCAACGACAGTTCTGGGGGGGCTCCCGAGTGAGGGGCCTGGGAAAGACATCAGGAAGGGGGCCACTGGCCTCCCAGCACCCTGAGACCCCAGGTGGGAGGGGGTCAGTGGGGAGTGAATGGAGGCCAGGGGTCAACTTCTCTGACCACTCAGCACTGCTCCAGAGGCCTGCCAGTGCAGACAGTTCACAGGGCAACAGAAAGTAACACACTCCAGTTTACCCAGTGTGTACGAAAGTGGATTTCATCTTCGCTTTGGATTTAGGGACAAGGAAGTGGTGGGAGCCCTCCAGGAAGCTGCTGCCCCTTCGCTGGAGTGTGCTCTGGGCTCAGCTAAGGCATGCTCCATCCTCAGCTCCCAGGGAAGGGCGTTATTTCCCCACAAGTCAGAAGTCTTTGGCCTGAACCCTGGATCTGCCCCCTTCCACCTGTGCATCCAGGGCTGAGGACTGAGCCTCAGTGTAGGTCAACCTGAGTCCATTGGGCACTTATTTATATGCCAGGCACAGACCGTGTGGGCCCAGGAAGGGGTGCAATGAGTCCACAGGTGAGTAAAGCTCCCCATCCTTTCCAATCCATTATCTCCTCTTGACAGGCATCAAACAAGAAGACATCAGACAACACTCCTCAAACTCATCAGCCCTACAGAAATGATAGGACTTTTCATGGGAATGGACCAAAGTAGGGTTTTCTGCGTAGTTCTTTGAAGTATGAGCAGGTATTTTATGAAAATAAAACTGATTTGCAAGGCAGAAATAGAGACACAGATGTAGAGAACAAACGTATGGACACCAAGGGGGGAAGGCGGGGGTGGGTGGTGGTGGGATGAACTGGGAGATTGGGACTGACAATGTATACACTAATATGTATAAAACGGATAACTAATAAGAACCTGCTGTATAAAAAATTGTCTTAAAAAAAAGAAAATAAAACTGATGTTCACGGTCATACTTTCTATCCTTTACCTACTGCTCCTTACCCTGTGCCTGCCTGGGACCTTGGGGAATCTGCACGGGGTGGCTCGTGTAATAATCATGTTTCTGGATCTGATGCTTGGACATCTGGGGCCGTGCTGACCCTAGAGGGACCGCTCCTCCCAGGGTCAGACAACTCCTAGAGATAGTAAACAACTCACTTCCAGTGTACGTTTCAGAGGCAAAACCAACCCATCCAGAGCTCACACCCCGCACCCTCCCCTCTATCAGGCTCTCACACTCTGAGCCACTACCCACCTGCCCTAATCCCCGCCCCCGCTCCCCACCCAGGGCCAGACAACCAGCGGCAGCCCTTACACCCGACAGCCTGCTGTCATTATTCAAACCAGCCAAACCCAAGCCTGCTTACTCTGCCTCGCCTGCTCTTTTCTGCAGAAACCATAATAGAGGCCTCTGCCCACGTTTCCTGAGCTCCCTCTGCTTTTGGCCTATCCTGGTGCCCCCGTGTGTGGCCCTGCATGGCGTGCTGTGATCGTTTCTAGGGATCTGTAAGCATAAACCTCTTCCTTCATCACAGTCCTTTCCATGTCTGTGTGTCTTACCATATTTGATTTAAAACAAATCTAGGGTACTCTTAAAACAGCCTGGTACATGGGCGCAGGACACGTGATGTGCACAGGTACAGACATCATGGACCAACAGAATGCCAGGCGCCGGGGAGAGGCCTGGGTCTGCATCTAAATGTGTAATAGCCACCTCGATCTGTGGGAAGCAGCAAAGCCTGAGGTTAAGAGTATGAGTTCAGGGCTAGAACGGCTCTGAATCTGGGTCTCTCACATCCCACCTGTGCACTTGAGACTTAACCCTTTTATGAATCAGTTTCCTCCTCTGTTAAGATGGAATGAGGTCTTATATGTGGAACCTAGAAAAATGGTACAGATGAACCGGTGTGCAGGGCAGAAATGGAGATACAGATGTAGAGAACAAATGTATGGACACCAAGGTCGGGAAAGCGGAGGGGCTGGCGGGCGTGGGATGAACTGGGAGATTGGGATTGAGATGTATACACTAATATGTATAAAATGGATAACTAGTAAGAACCTGCTGTATAAAAAAATAAATAAAATTCAAAAATTCAAAAAAATGGAATGATGCCATATATCTGGAGAAAACTATAATTTGAAAAGATACATGCACCCCAATGTTCATAGCAGCACTATTTACAATAGCCAGGACATGGAAGCAACGTCAATGTCCACTGACAGATGACTAGGTAACAAAGATGTGGTATATTTACACAATGGAATATTACTCAGCCATAAAAAAGAATGAAATAATGCCATTTGCAGCAACATGGATGGACCTAGAGATCTCATACTGAGTGAAGTAAGTCAAACAGAGAAAGACAAATATCATATGATATCACTTATATGTGGAATCTAAAAAAAAAGATACAAATGAACTTATTTACAAAACAGAAACAGACTCACAGACATAGCAAACAAACTTATGGTTACCAAAGGAGAAAGGGGGGTGGGGGAGGGATAAATTAGGAGATCAGGATTAATAGATATACACTACTGTATGTAAAACAGATAACCAACCAGGACCTACTGTACAGCACAGAGAACTATACTCAATATTTTGTAATAACCTATAAGAGAAAAGAATCTGAAAAATATATATATTCATATATATACACATATATACATAAAACTGAATCACTATGCTGTACACCTGAAACTAACACAACATTGTAAATCAACTATACTTCCATTAAAGAAAAAGAAAAAAAGATGGGATGACGCCATTAGGACCATCTCATGAGATTGCTGCCAGGATTCAACGAGACAACCAGTGTCAGGACTGAGCCCAGGGCCTGGCACTGAGGAAACACTCCTAAAAGGTGAGCTGTTTTTATGATCCCATCATTCCACGTTTATTGAGAAATAAACCTACAGAATCAAATCTGAATGATTTCTTATGTTAAACCTTACTTTAGCGGCCAAAAATGGTTGCATGTTGGTGACTTCATAGGGTTCCATCTTAGAAACTCATCTGACTGACACTTTTGGCTGTTTTAATCCAAGTGAGAATTATAGTTCAGTTTGTCCACAGTTACATTTGGAGACTCTTGTCTCAAGAAAGCTCCCCTCACTTTGGTTTGTTCAGCAGGCTCTGCAAAGACACTCTGGTTTTAAACTCTTGGTTTTAAAACTTCCACTTTCAATGCCGTGTGTTTATAGCAGTAACAGTTCCCCCCACCAAAAAAAAAAAAATCACACATAACTTCCACACATTCTTTCAGGCAAACAAACACTGTCTCAACTTGAAGAGAAAATAAAGCCTTGCTGGTTTAAAAAAAAAAAAAGTCTCAGGTATTCACAATGAAGCCTGCCTATTTCCTTGAAATCCTCTAAAACGTGATAAAAGACAAGACAGGAAGCTTCAAAGCGACATCCAGTAGCATCTTAATGAGAGTCGTGGAAATGTACATTCCCAGGATAACGCTGCTCACCAGCCAATCACAACCCGGTACCCCTCATTAAGTGCGTGTGCTGTTGTCACGGAGACACGTGGGAGCAGCATCCCATAATTCCCACAGTCTCGGCACTCTGGGGACCCTTCCTTGCAGGCGACCAACTGGGATAGGCTGCTACCCCAGCAGCTGGCATTATGGCCACGGTACACATTTTAAGCAAATTCCAAACCACTGCTTATATTAATTCAAGGATAGAGGTGCCTGGCACCATGAGCAAGAGGAGTGTCATTAAAATTCCTATGGAATGCCATGTAGTGTTACAGTGGGGCAGTGTTTCTCAAAGTCCACGACCCTTTGCATCAGAACCCCTAGGTTGTTTTCCAACTGCTCAGTCCCAGCCGCGCCCTCAGGTGTGCTGAACTAGAATCTTCCAGGGACATCTGAGAATCTGCACGGTAACAGGCTGCCTCACCCAGGGAACCACAGCACCGGACTGGAACCACGTGGAGTTTTCCACGAGGTACCCCTTAGGTCAGTTTCTTTACTGAGTCGTGTGGTTCATCACACACGTGTCTCATGAGGTTCAGGGAAGCCTCTCAGGTGAGTCGGATTAGACACGGGCAGGTCTCGGCTTCATCCCGCTTTGCCCAGATTTAGGGGGCCCCTTGGGAAGGCTGACCTGCCACCACTCCCAACCACTCGGGCACCCTGAGCCCTAGGCGGGGAGCTTCCGCAAAGGGCCCCGAGTTGGCCAGGGAGCCCATCATCCAGGCGTCAGCCCTGAACACGGGGCCTGGAGGATCGAGCTGTTCAGCAAATAGTTGGAGCCCCTTAAGCAGAGCATGTACATGCACGCAAATAACATACAACAGGGACCGTCATTAGGACTCAGTGCCGTTACTTCGGCTGCTTCTAATGGAAACTCTAGGACTCATCCGACGGGGGTAACAGACTGGACCGTGGGTCCAGAGTTAAACAACAGCAAGCGAAGCGCCGCGAGTCAGCTGCCAGCAGCCACTCCCTCGTGTCACCCACCGGCGCACCCCCTCCTTCCCGTGGCTCACCTTTCTGTATTTGTTTCCCTTTGCCATTTTTTCTCCTCCCCTCTTCTCTCTTTCTACCATTCCCTGTCAACACTTCCTTCTATTCCCCCTGCCCCATCTTTGCTATTTTATGAAATGTTAGAGCTTTCAAAGTTAGGTGTTTTGGGTTGGGTTTTGAGGACTGGCCACTCTGTGCCGGGCTCCCCAGTGGGGCTGCGTGTTGGGACTTGTGTTTCTGAATCTCTGGCATCAGGCCTGCATCCCCATTTTGCCTGGGTCAAAAGTAAAACGGATGGGCTTCCCTGGTGGCTCAGTGGTTGAGAGTCCGCAGGCCAATGCAGGGGACATGGGTTCGTGCCCCGGTCCGGGAAGATCCCACATGCCGCGGAGCGGCTGGGCCCGTGAGCCATGGCCGTTGAGCCTGTGCTCCGCAACGGGAGAGCCCACAACGGTGAGAGGCCCGCGTACCGCAAAAAAAAAAAAAAAAAAAAAAAAAAAGTAAAACGGAGTGTTTAAGTCTGCTTGAGAGTTGCAGTCTGGTCTTGGACAATTAGTTATCTGGGTAATTACAGAAAGCAAGATTTTACTGCCTGGTTTATGCTGCCTGATAATTCATCTAATGGAGATGGCTGGCTCCTCATAAAAGGACCATGTCCTGTGCATTAGGGCCAGACTTAGCAGAAGGTCCATGGACTAGACCTATGAAAACAGGCTCCCAGCAGTTCCGTAAAAAGGAGGATAAAAATGCAGAAGCCAGGGCTTCCCTGGTGGCGCAGTGGTTGAGAGTCCGCCTGCCGATGCAGGGGACACGGGTTCATGCCCTGGTCCAGGAGGGTCCCACATGCCGCGGAGCCGCTGGGCCTGTGAGCCATGGCCGCTGAGCCTGCGCATCCAGAGCCTGTGCTCTGCAACGGGAGAGCCCACAACGGTGAGAGGCCCGCGTACCGCAAAAAAAAAAAAAAAAATGCAGACGCCAAGGTTAGGGATCTTCATGTCACAATGAAACCCTGTTTGGCTGTGTGTAGGCTGAGCCCGTTCTTTATTAACCGTAAGTTGTTTCTCACAGCATAGAACTATTCCATTAGCCTGAAAATAAATAAATGAATAAGGTGCCTCTCACTGGGACTTCATGTGCTGGCATAAACAGGTGGGGATGCATGTTCTTCCCGAATGGGAGGTACCGTTTAGGAGCACAGAAAACACATCTTGGGAACACAGAAATCCAAATGCAAATATGGAAAGCACATATGCGCCCCTCCCTCCCGCCCCTACGTGCACGTTTGCATGAGAAAAGCCACTGCCCCAATCATACGACAATGAACGCTTACCGTTGTTGTAAGAGCGAAAATTTCCTACAAATTTTATGTATTCATAAGTTGGAAATTCCTTTGGGTTCAAGCTGCCTCTGAGAAGATGGCAATAAAATTCTAAGTCGTTGTCAGCTGGGCCATTAAAGGAAAAAAGGAGAAACGGAATGAGAGCTCTACAGTGATTCTAGACTAAACAAGCCGCATCTTGTGAAACTCACAGGGTTTGGTCAACACATGGCCGGGCTATTTCTCTCATTATGACTGACTTTCAGACATGATTTTATAACCTCTGCAACACACGTTTTTCCCCTCTGTAGTTTATAGATGTTTTGCATTCTATACTCGGACCCGATTAGTCTTAATTTGCTCACAGATGTCTGTGGTTGGCTCTGTCCGCCTTAATTAGTTCTGGTTGTTTTCATACTGTATATTAAAATAAAGCTGCTCAGAGCTGCTCTCCTTAATTTAATCTTTCCACTTTGCTCTGAAGGAAAATCAGATGTACAATGGGACACATTATTCACGGAAAACGGAGTAAGGCTTGAATAAGTACAAGGCACCTTTGCTACTGCCGTCAAAATACACGTTTCATTAGGTGACCGGACCAGCTTTCTATCCAGGTCGCCAATTTTGACAAAAACTTTAAAATTCCATAAAACCTGCAAATGTATATAAATAACCAGATGACAGCCTCAGAAGAGAATTTGGAGTTTTGACCTAATTATTCAGTTTTTAGTTGGTTACTTAGTATCATAAAGACAAATCTAGCCTCACAGCGTCCTCCAAAGTAAGAAGATTATTCACTTATTTTTGTACCGTTTATTACTAAAAGGTTCTCATGTGGGGGGGAAAAAGGGATCTCTTGTATTACATGCAAAACAAGCTATTATTCTTAAGCTCTGTGCTTTAAAATTTTCCGCATAAAAGTTCAACGTCTTCCATATTCCAAACTCCGGTTTTAGCTTTGAACTTAAAATATACCTCTACGGATCTTGGAAATGTTCTGAGTCACAAGGAAAATTATTTTTAAAATTAGTCCTCCCTTCTTAATTCATTCTAACCTCCTTTCAGAAGTGACATCCTCGTCTTTCTATCTCGTAAAACCAGTGAAGTTCAACTTACATTTTAAGTGTTCTGGGGAGGGGGAGTCCGTCACAAGCATATGGGAAGAAAGCATTTTGTAGACTTCTGAGTGTTCTTGTTCTGGAAGGAAACGTAACAAATTCTGATCCGTGACATCCGACTGGAAAAGAAAAGAAAGAACCAAGGCACACATTCCACAAAGACGAAAAATAAAAAGCAAAGGCTGCAACTTCGTGACAATTCAGAACTGGTTTCTGAACTGAGAAGTTCCAGACCTGACTTTCTGTGAAGACTCTGGAATTTTGAATTGTCATCTAAAAGGGTTCACCTGTTCAAATGCAAACGTGCTCTTGCCCGTGGGCCTGAGAAGGAACTAAGACTCAAGCCAGACAAACACGCATCGAAGCCCCGTGTGCTGACAACACCCCCGTGTTCCGGCTGGGGCGGCGTGGCTGGCGGGGAGCCCCAGCTCGAGGCCAACCACGCACATGGAGGCCCCTGAAGAGCCCACGGGTTCCTTTTCCGACCTCTAGGCCAGCAAACGGCTGTTTACTTCTAAAGGTCTGTAATCAAAGGAATTGCACTTTTTTTCTGAGGACCTGGGCACCCGTGGACAAAATAAATACAATGGAGTCCAGACTCAGTGTTATCCAACAGAGCGGTCTGTGATGATGGAAATGGTCTGTAACCCACACGGGCCGTCAGGGAAGCCACCAGCCACGTGGCTTCCGAGCACCTGAAACAGGGCTCGTGTGACTGGATTTTGTTTTTGCCGCACCGCACAGCTTGTAGGATTGTTAGTTCCCCCATCAGGGATTGAACCTGGGCCCCGACAGTGGAAGCACCGAGTCCTAACCACTGCACGGCCAGGGAAGTCCCTGAAGACAGAATTTTTAATTGTATTTAACTTTAATTATTTTAATTGAAATTTAAGTCACCACATGTGGCCGGTGGCCCCCATACTGGACGGTGCAGGTTGGGGATCACGGTGGGGAGAGAGGAGACAGCCGCTTCTCTATCCCTCAGTAAACTCACCCCCTCCGACAGCTTCAAACACCGTCTGTGCACACCCTTTCATGTGCACGCCAAGGCAACTCGCTCTTGGGTGTCCTGGCTTCACATCCCATCTGCCTCCCAGATGTACTTGGGGACCCCAGATCCACATACACCCCCAATGTCCTCATTATCTCCTCCCCCCGCTGTGTTCTCTGTCCCCATGTGTGGTGTTGTCAAGCGGTCACCTGCCCATACCCGACACCCAGCTGGCATCCTTGACCTCTCCCTGTCGTCCTCACATCCAAACAGGGTCTCAGTGCTGTGAGATTTTCCTTCCTCGAACTCCCTCAGATCCATTCACTCCTTTTCCTCTGGCCTCTACCCTAGTCCAGGCCATCATGTCCTCTGGGCAGTGAACTGGCCAAACTGGCCTTCCCACATCACCTTCCGTCTCTGTCCAATTTGCTATCTGCCAGCAGTCTCGTATCAGACCAAGTCACCACCTTGCCAACGAACACAACATTGTAAATGAACTCTACTCCAATATAAAATAAATATTTTAAAAAAACAAACTTCCGTGGGCTTCCAGCTGCTCCTGGGATGAAGCCTTAGCTCCCCAGTTCACTAGTCGGGCTCAGCAGAGCACAGCCTCCGCTCTCAGCCCGTCTCCAGCCCTCCAAACTGCCTTTCCTCCGGGCTGCTGGCTCTCCTCTTCCTCTGGGCCGCCCTCAGGCTGCACCCTCAGGCTGGAGCATCCTGCACCCTCTGCTTGTGCTCAGGAACTCCCGCGCTGCCTTCAAGTCCTGGCCTTGAAGTCCCTTCCTCTGAGAAAGCAGCCCTGACAGCCCCTCACCCAGAAGAGGACCACTGCCCCTGCTCCTCTGGCCGCTGCGCCCGTGTCATCTGTACCCACTGGGGAAGGGCACATCTGTGACCACGTAGTAAGCCCTGGGAGGGCCGGCGAGGCAGGTGAGAGCCAGCTCTGCCCTCCAAGCTGCACTCTGCTTGACGGGAAGATGACGAGGCTGTGAGGGTGACACGAGCTGCTTTGAGTCAGCGGCCGATACAAGGGCACAACGGCAGATGCCAGGCGTGATAGGGGTTCATTAACCATGTAGGAAACAACTCCAGGCTTTCTTGTTCTTTCCCATGATAACGTGTGTCCCCTGCCTGCCTCTCCCCTGTACCCCTGACATCAGATGGTGCTTGGCCTTCAAGAAAAACATGTTGATGAACTGAAAGAACAACATGGCAAGTGCTGTGATGGAAGCAAAAACCAGGCGCCTGGAGAACTCTGAGCATGGGGTGCAGAACCCAAAATGACGGGGTAGGGGAGCCTCCCGGGGACGGTTCCCATGGGGAGGGATCCTTGCGGCGGGGGTGGTGGTGTCTGGGGACAAGGTGGTGTCCACCAGGCAGCCCGGCTGCTCCAGGCAGGGGCACAGCCCACACAGAAGTGGGGATGGGGGTGAGGGTGGGAGCCCTGACAGCACAGTGGGTGGGGGAGGAGTGGGGAAGGGCAGTAGGGCTCGGGGCTAGCAGCCCACAGAGGAGTCAAGGCTGAGCTTGTGTGCCAGGGGACCCGCTGGGGCACGTGGAGGAGGAAGGGGGGCAGGACTGTGCTTGTATTTCGGACCCTCTAGTGGCCTGGGGAGGAAGGGGGCACAGGAGCCAGGCTAGAGGTGGTCGAAGTCTGAACAGGTCCGGGGAAGGGGAGACACAGAGGAAGGGGCCGCGTCCAGAAGACTCAGCCAACACCACCATCCGACTGACACCGACTCAGGGCGCCGTGTGCCAGCCGCGGCTCCCGGCACCGGAGGGAAGCACGGCAAAGGGGGCAGGTCCCTCCCCTCCTGCGGCCACGGTTCCAGGACTGTAAGCATGTGCTCGGTGGCTGGGGAAGGGCAGGCAGGAGCGGAAGGAGGGGCTCTGGGGGTCCCCAGGCTCCCTGCTTGGAGGCCCCTGTTTGGATCTCTGTGGACAAATACTCCGCAATCCCCCCCCCCCACTAGCTGTGCTACCATTTTCTCATTCTGGCTTTTTCTCCAAGTTCCTTCTGATGTTCTTGACTTTATTTTAAGCCCAATCCCTTTAGTTTTTTAGAACATGACTAATGCTCACACATGACAGTACTCTCTCTTCTTAAAGACATTTCAGATACTTGAAAATGCTAACTCCGTCACCACATGGTCTTTTCTCGGAGGGCCAGTCAGAAGCCCACTTCCCTGATGGAGGGGGTGGCAGAGCGCAGGGTGGGGGGCCGCCTGGCCTCGCTGCTCCTGTGGGACACGGTTGGCAGGTCACAGGGCATCTCAGGTGACAAGTTCTGCACAGAATAAAGACGAACACTGGAGGGAGGCGGGGGTCATGAGGATTATGAATTGACACACGAGGAGGGCTGAGAACACACTTGGCAAAGAACAAGCTCTTGCTATGCCTTTGCTATTATACTCCCATTAGGCCATTTCCCTGTGCTGGAAACCAACACGAACAATGAAATTTTGAGAATTTAAAGCCTAGCGCTTACAGGAGAGTAAATTATATCTGCAACTGAACTGTCCCTGGAATGCGCTGAGCTCTGTTTATTAAAATCATGGCAATTACAGAGACAAGGGAGGGAAGGCACCATCCTCACAGCTGAATCACTGTATCAGGAACATCACTGACCTGCTGGAGGCGGGAGGTTCTCCATCCAAACTTGTTGCTATGCCCTTGGCTACTTTGTCAAGAACCTGGCCCTTTTCTGAGTTTTGCACTAGACGCCTGCTCTAAATCCCCACAACACTTCTCCTACCTTTTCTCCGGAGGCCCTGGGACAGCCTGGGGAGGATGTGAACAGACAGGAAGCATATTCCTCTCTCTGTCTTTTGAACCCACGGCACCGGTGCAGTTGCGTCAGCAAAGTTAAATGAGCCTGCACAGCAGTCCGCAGACTGGCCGGCTGAGCTGGAAGCGGGCCGTGTGGACGTCCAGTTCAGGATGTCCCCGAGGGGCCCCGGCAATTCTGACTGGAGATCTGTGTCGGCCACGATTAGAAGGGGGATCGGTGAGAAGCCTCATGTCGAGAAGAGGCAGGACTGGGCTCAGCAAGCAGAGAGGGCCCTGGGCTCCCGAACGACCGGGGCATGGGAGGCATACGTCATCTGCTTTGATTCAGTTTAGATTCAGAATCAAACTGACGGCCAAAGAGGGATGCTTTCCGAAGACAGTATAACGATAGCTTCGACCCGGGAGGAGTGAAGAATGAATTCAGGTAGAAGAAGGACCAACTCTAAAGACTCTCTCTGCTCATCAAAAGACCCTGAAGACAGGGAAAGGCAAACCACAAAGCGAGATCAGATATTTGCGGCACACAGACCTGTGGTATAAGCCCGGAAGGAAGGGTCAGCGTGATATGCTGCCTCGTCATTTGGCAAAATCGAGGGTCTTGACTGGACCAACCAGAGTTCTCCTCCCCACTGTAACGGCAAGCTCCTTCTTGCCACTGACAAGGTCCCCTGGCTAACAAGCCTCCTTACTGCTGGGGCTGCAGAGGACCAGACGCAGTTACTGTTCATCCTGCAAGTGGGTTTCAGTGCCCTGCCAGCCAATCACATCCTCTGTGGGAACCAGGGGGCACCCCACCCTCTTGCTACTACCACACCACCCCTGCTTGTTCACCCTGTTCCCAAGTGCAGCCCCCGTGCGTCCCTGCATGGCACGCGGTACGCTCCTCCCTGGGGCCGTAAGTACACGTGCTTAACACACCGTCAGTTAATACACCGTCTCACCTGTCCAGTATTGGCTGTTGTGTGTTTGGCCATCCCTGTCACCCTAGGGCAGAGTGACGAGGATGCGATTAAAACCATGCCCGACAGAGGACTAGCGTGGAAAGAACGCTTACAGATCATGACACAAAAGACGCAGACAATCCAGTAGGAAAATGGCAAAATACCTGAAAGAGCATTTCACAGAAAAAGGAAATCCAAACGGCCGACAAACTATGCAAAGACACTCAGCCACACCATCAGCTGGGAGAAAAGCAAATCGAGACTCCGTGAGATGCCTTCGCACAAAAACTGACAGTTCTGACAACACCAAGTTCTGGTGAAATGGACGAGCTGGAACTCCCCACCCCGCTGCTGGATGGTGGAGTGGTACCATCACCATGGAAACAACGCGGTATCACCTAGTAAGCACGACGGGTTCCTACCCCACAACCCAGCGATCTTACACACAGTCAGCTCTCTGGAGGATGCTTGCAGATGTGCATCAGGAAATACGTACAGACATCCACAGACACACCCTCTCAGAGTTCCACACTGGCCTGGGGGCAGGGATCGTAGCATGTGTCTACAGCAATGAGGACAAACCCACGACAGCGACTCTGGATGGTGTGAGACCACGAATCCCTTAGCAAAGCTGAGCGGAAGGAGAGTGCACCAGAGTACACGTCCTACAACTCTGTTTACATAAAGCTAAGCCAAAGGTCGTACTAAATTACAGGGATTAATGATGAACTAAAAGTTGGCAGAACTGCAGAGAGAAGCAAGGACACGATGATGGGGAAATGGTCATCTCTATGCGGAAGGGGGCGGTGTGATGGGAAAGGAGCAGACAGGAGCTTCTGCGGGCCTGGTCATGCTCTGTTTCATACCCTCGGTGACAGCTACATGTATGCTTGCGCTCACCTTATCGTTAGTTTTAAAATGGAAGCTACGTTTTATACACGGCTCTGCAGGTATGATACAGAAAGATCAAAAGGCACATAAAAATCAAACCAATCTAACTGGCAACCTGGACCCTTTGAACCTGTGATCAACCCTGAGCTGCAGCCACCCCTCCCTACTGGGGCCCCTCCTACACAGAGCATCCACCCAGGTCCGCCCTGACGTGAAGCCTCCGACAAGCTGACCTGGACCAGGTGGGTTCTCCCAGCAGGTGAGGACAGGTGGGTGACGGAGGGCAGAGGGATGCTTCCTGGAAGGCCCTGCGCAGCCAGGGACTTGCTGCTGCATTTCACCGTGTCATAAGCCAGGCGCTCTGTCTTCCTCCTCTGTGACCTCTTCTCCCTGCTGTGACCCCTGCCCCAGGAACCTGGCCCACTGTCCCCTTTGACCTTGTACTTCCAGCCAGAGCTTCTACTTGGAGAAACAGCATTACACAGAGGTATTTTTTTGGTGAGTAGATTTCTCCAACTTTATAGTCACTCTGTGCCTTAGATTTTTTTTGCGGGGGTGGGGGGAAGTTGTGTTATCCACGCCTGTATTTCTCACTCTGAGGCCCTGCCCACTTGTGCCAAGCTGTTTGCAACTGCTCTCCATGCAGGAGCCCCACTTGCAAACCCAGTCCCTCATTCAGTGAGCATTCGGGCACGTGGGTATCGGCTCGGGGCTGGGGACAGGGCTTGTGCCTGACGAGCGAAGTGTGATCCAGCTCCTTAGGCCAACATGGCGTTCATTAACAGATCGGAAAAGCAATCCGGGAAGTTAAATGTTCTAAAAAATCAACGTCCAAACAGGAAACACAGACCGTGCCCGCTGTGGGTGTCAACTGGCTCTGCCTCGGCCGTGCTCTTTCCCAATTACGTCCAAGGCGTGTGACGCCCGCCCCTTGGATCTCTGCCATCAGCACGCTCACCTGCCGGGCAGGTCTCTGCCTTGACCGCCTATGTTAATTCTGGATGCCAAAATGTACTGGCGTCACCACCACGGGTAAGTTGTGACTTTCCCTTAACATCATTTTCTGCTTTGAGCTATTTTCTTCTAGCTTTTCTCTGTCAAACTGGAAAAGCAAGCTCTAGGATCTTTCATCAGGACACTGCTGTACAAAAATCTATCGTGTGAATTTTGGAGTGTCTGAGTTTCTAGTGGCAGGAAGGATACACAGAGAGAGATACTGAGACTTTTGACAGACTTAGAAGAAGAAAGGAATTCTTGCTGCTCTTCCCCCACGCCCCCCCCAATCGCCAATGGTCCCCCAAACCCTGGCCACACGGGGCGCGGTGGGACCCAACGCCTGGCATGCCAGCCTGTGATGCCAACAGGGGGCGTCCTTGCTACTGTGAGGCCCTTGGCCTCCAGCGGGCTGTCTCTGCCGGCCATGCCTCGATTGACGGTTGCCTCTTCCACGAGACAGGACATTGCCTTCCAGGTCCTCACCCCACCTCTGCTCAACACCCACCCCACCAGAGAGCAGCTTCACTGTCACATGCAGATGCCTGAGTGGTGGGTAAGCACCAAGTTCTGGGGTCAAAGTGTCCCAGTTCAAATCCCAGCCGCACCACGTGCTGCCTGTGGGACCTCAGCTGCTCTGTGCCTTGGTCCACTCATCTGTGAACAGGAGTAAGTACCTATTTCACAGAGTCATCGTAAGGACCAATAAGTATAAGGAGAATGGACCTTCTAAGTGCTTTCACCATATTAATGCATAGAAGGGACTCTTAATAGTGCCTGGTACATAGTAAATGCTCAATAAATATTGGCTACCTTTTTATTAGTCTTTAATGGCTTAACAGATGAAATCTCTCAACAAAATTGCAAACCCTTAAGGTTTAAAGAATCTCATATGGATTTGCAATTGAAGCGACTGACAAGGGATTAATCTCCAAAATATACAAACAGCTCATGCAGCTCAATATCAAAAAAAACAAACAACCCAATCAAAAAATGGGCGGAAGATCTAAACAGACAGTTCTCCAAAGAAGACATAGAGATGGCCAAGAGACACATGAAAAGATACTTAACATCACTAATTATTAGAGAAATGCAAATCAAAACTACAATGAGGTATCACCTCACACCAGTCAGAATGGCCATCATCAAAAAGTCTACAAATAATTAATGCTGGAGAGGGTGTGGAGAAAGAGGAACCCTCCTACACTGTTGGTGGGAATTTAAATTGATACAGCCACTATGGAAAAGGGTATGGAGGCACCTTTAAAAATCTAAAAATAGAGCTACCACATGACCCAGCAATCCCACTCTTGGGTATACATCTGGAAAAATCTATAATTTGAAAAGATACATGCATCCCTAAGTTCATTGCCCCACTATCTACAATAGCCAACACCTGGAAACAATTTAAATGTCCATCAACAGAGGAATGGTTAAAGAAGATGTGGTATATATGCAATGCAACGCTACTCAGTCATAAAAAAGAATGAAATAATGCCATTTGCAGTGACATGGATGGACCCAGAGACTGTCATACTGACTGAAGTCTGACAGAGAAGACAAATATCATATGATATCACTTACATGTGGAGTCTAAAAAAATGGTACAAATGAACTTATCTACAAAACAGAAATAGAGTCACTGATGTAGAAGACAAACTTATGGTTACCAAGGGGGAAAGGGTGGGAGAGGGATAAATTGGGAGACTGGGATTGACATATACACACTACTATATATAAAACAGATAACTAATAAGAACCCGCTGTATAGCACAGGGAACTCTACTCAATACTCCCCGATGATCTGCATGGGGATAGAATCTAAAAGAGTGGATATATGTATACGTATAACTGATTCACTTTGCTGTATACCTGCAACTAACACAACATTGTAAATAACTATACTCCAATAGAAATTTATAAAAAAAAAAAAAAAGAACCTCATATGGGCCATTTGAATCACTGCATTGTCTGTGGACACGTCCTGGGCTTGTACTGAGAAATAAGCAAGTTTGAATTGAAGTGAACTAAACTGAAAGCAGAATTCCTAAATGGCAACCCAAGTCCTCAGCGTCAGAAAAGCACTAGGTAGAGTGGTGGCGCGTCTGGGCTCTGCGCTCAGTGGGCCTGGCCTCAGCCCTGCTCTGCTCCTTGTTGGCTGGGACACCTTGGTCTCATCCTCTGTCAAGTGGAGGTGACAGGGCAGCTGTGTGATGGGCACCAGGGAGGTTTCTTGTCCACCCACTAGCAGGGATACAGCGAATCGTAAGTAAAAAGGGAAGAAGATGACGGTTTGGGTAAAAGCTACAAGTAAGCAGGAGTTAATGTGGAGATCGTCCGTCCTGGCCTCACCCCCGCTGGGGAGCGTGAGGGCTGACTCGGTGTGTGTCTGGGTCCACAGACAGGCACTTCATCAGCATTCAGATGGGTCGGGCATTGACAAATGAGAGTTGGGGTCATTTTCTTACTCTGGAAGGGCCATTTCTCTGGCCCTTCCAGCTAAGAAAACAATTCATAAAGGTGATTCTAAGTTGCTCCAGAATTTCGAATCGGAGTCCCCAACTTACTAAGTTCGCTCTGCCACGTATGGCAACTGGGTCATCAGGTAATTCCAAGAGGAGAAATCAGAACACTGCAAATCCTGTTTCCCCAAACAGCTCTGGCCACACTCCCAGGCCATTCCGGGGTTGACACCTGTTTGCTTTTCATCAGCGCCTCGCACTGCCTGATCCCGTCCACTCAGTACAAAACCCAACCCCCTCCAAAGGAGCACCCCACCTCCTCAGATCAGCCCAGAGAAGCTGTGATCTGATGCGGTCTCATCACTACTCCAGCATGAGACGAAAATCAAGATGAAACTGCTTTCCCGACTCCTTAGGGCTGAGTGAGAACCAGCCTCTTCTGACGGCTCTCAGAGGAGAGAACCCCCAGCCTCATGCACCCTGGAAATGGGCTGAACCACAAAGGGCAGATGGATTCAGAGTAATGCAAAGGTATCTGCCTTGCAACATAAAAAATGCTTTTCTGGGCTACAACACACAGTGACCCACAAAGGAAAAACACGGACGGTGGTTTTGATCTACACACAGCATCGTCTGCAGCAGCAACGGGAGTGGGGAGTGGCTTCTGAGGAAAACAATGATCCAGGACGATGTGGAATCCTGGGCCATCAGGGAAGCTGGGGTCGTCACCGCCGGCGGAGCGGGGGGTGAGCTGCCCACACAGCGAGGCCACAGCGCTCCCGGGCAGGTGCGGCTTGGGAGAGGCCACCACGGTCCTCCAGCACCACCCGGCCAGCGATTCCCTACGAGCAGGCCCCCGGGGCAGCTACCACCCTCCTCATGTGTCCTGGCCGCGCATCCACCCACGTGTGGGAGTCGGGGGTGGGGGCTCAGCAGTTTGGCGGGGCTTTTTGGGAGGAGAGAGAAGAGAGGACGTTTTAGCCCAATCAGTCCCACAGGTGGGTACAAGCTTCCTTCCAGATCGGTCTCTGTGGGAATAAACGATGGTGTGGTGGGAAATGGAAGGCTGACCAGATGCCTCCGAGGGGCCCTCCAAGGTGGACCCTCCACCAGCCGGGTGCTGTTCTGTGAGTCAGAGCATCCTGACGGGGGGACCAGGGAGCCCGTGAGGCTCAGGCTGAGAGGAGAGAGTGTGATGGAAGATGGGAGGGGGGAGGAGGAGGGAGGGAGGGAGGGGGAGGGAGGGGGAGGGAGGGAGGGGAGGGAGGGGAGGGAGGGGGAGGGAGGGAGGGAGGGAGGGGGAGGGAGGGGAGGGAGGGAGGGGAGGGAGAGGGAGGGGGAGGAGGGGAGGTAGGGAGGGGGACGGAGGGAGGGAGGGGGGAGGGGGGGAGGGAGGGGGAGGGGGGGAGGGAGGGGGAGGGAGGGGGAGGGGAGGGAGGGGAGGGGGAGGGAGGGGGAGGGAGGGGAGGGAGGCAGGGGAGGAAGGGGGAGGGAGGGAAGGGAGGGAGGGGAGGGAGGGGGAGGGAGGGGGGAGGGGGGAGGGAGGGGAGGGAGGGAGGTAGATGGGGGCGAGGGCCCGGGACCACACGGCACTCGCCCTTCTCCGTACCCCACCTGGCTCCCTGGGACACGACGGCAGAGCCTGCCCTCCTGCCCAGACCCTCCTTGCTTCTCAAGTCCTTCCTGGTCCAACAACATCTTCCCAGAGTATTTCACTCCCCCCTCCCACCATCATCCCTGGCACTGAACCCTTACCACCAGCAAGCGTTACAACCTACTGCATCTCAGTTACATCTCCAGCGACCCCCAAACCCCCTTCTGTCCCCAGCCGTCTGGTGCACATCCGTCCACCAGCTCTCAGGGGACCTTGTCTTTCTTTGCAGGTGTCTGTCAGCCTCCGTAAAGGCTCTGAGCTCTGCTAACTGTGCTGTGGGCTCACGGCTCCTGGGCGGTCTCTGGGGCACTGGAGAGTGAGGACCTGCACCACAGCCCCCGTTCCAGGTCTTGCTTGTTCCAGGATGACACAGGCCTGCACCCGCCTCCCTCAGGAAGCCTCCGAGCTTGGCCTCGGCCCGGTGGAGGGCACTCCTTGACCCTCCTTACACACAGATTCCCGCACACCTGCAGCGCCCCGGCTCTGAGATCTGAATGGTCCTCCAGGAAAGAGGATCACACGTACTGGCAAAGGCCATCAGAACAGAAACTCACCGGTAAATGCCCAAGGAGAGGCGTGATGCTGTCAGAAACGTAGAGGATGCTGCCGTCCGTCGTCACAGCGATGATGAAGCCGTCTAATGCCTGCGGAAAACACAACAGGTGAAGGCTCCTCGGTCATGCTTTCACGGACGAGAGGGTCATCGAAGCCAAGGACCCCGGGTTAGGTTGCCAACTTTATTTCGTAACCCTTCAAATATTTTCACGACTAACCTCACAGCACATTTTTCTGTCTGGCACACAAGGCGGTTTCTTACACAGAATTTGTCTAGCCCAGGCAAACTGCTTGCAAAGCACAAAAAGGCTTGGTGAAAAACGGGACCTACTGGTTTCATGAAACAGAATTTAGCCATGGAAACTACCTAACTAGTTTTTTTTTTTAAATGTCTAATTAAGCTTAATCTTAAAAGTACAAAATGAAAAAAATCTAGAATGTGTTTCAAATAATCTGAAATAGCAATCCTATGACAGTTATAACAACTGCAATTTCAAACACCAAGGCCTGCATAACTTCACAATATAATCATCTCAAAACATGTGATCAAAAACTTTGGGCAGGAGTTTCTTTCATAAATCCTTTGAGGACAGCTACCACACTTTCGGCTTTGGGCATTTCTTCGTGTTCCACTTTAACGATCTCCAGAAGGATATCTCCACTACCACAGTTCTTTAGGAACATGAAACATTGAAACAAAGCATAATGATTCATTTCAGCCCGCCAGAGAAATCTCTTCAAATTATCTGCGTCTTGTATGGCCTTTAGTTTAAAGTTCTCCAGGACTTGCCGAAAATGAAAAGGGTTACCTCCGTCAGCACCATTCAAAAAAGCCTGCATTCCATCCTCTCAAGACCAGTTGCTTCCTGTGCCGTGGAACTGAGGCTGGGAGCTACTAGCGTCGATGATCACGGACTTACGCCGCTTCTCCGTGGTGGCCATGCACAGAGACGTCATGGTGCCTTCGTGAATAAGGCCTTGGAGACTGGCCACACTCAGAAGCCTGAGAAGGTCTCTTTTTGCTTTTTCATCTGATTCTTTAACCTCAACAGGAGTATAACTCAGAGCAGCATGTAGCAGAAAGGTGAGCTTCTTCTGAAAGAGATGAGCCACCCTTTGGTGGCTCAGCATCCTCAAAACAGCTGCTCGGGTAGGACTGTATGCGGTTCTCCCCACCCCTTTCCTCACAGTTCCTGTTATTTTTCAGCCCTTGAATATGCTTGTCCAATTCAAGCCTGAAAAGCTCAAGTCCTTTTTCAGACCCTCCTAAAAGGCAGACCGTATACTCAAGAGTTATGTTCGGAGTCCGTCGTCGCTGTTTAGGGAAGCAGTTTTTCTTGTGGAAAAGGCAGTAGTAACAACTGATGCTGTAACCTGGAGTTCTCAGCTCCACTCATGCAACACTATCCAGCCCTTCAAAGACTGCTCCCTTAGAAAGATGCTTAGCGATGAAACTGTGCGGCTCTGCCTCCACTTCAGAGGGTAGATTAGTATCCGCCAAGGAGAGGCTGAAATCATCACCGGAGGGAGTTTCTGCATCTGTGCCACGTGGGCTTCCACCATCACTGTCCGCTCGCTGCTGTGCCAACCTGCTTCCACGGTAGCTGCAGACACAGTAGCGGCTGCTGGGCAGTGGCTTGAGTCTCCGCTCTTCAGTGGGGCTGCCCTCCTCGCTGCTCTCTCGCTCCCCCCTCACCTCCATCCAGCGATTCCTGCAAGGAGGGGAGCATGGCGGCGGCCTGTGAACGGCCCTGTACCTAAGTAGTTTTAATGATAAGCGTACCTTTGGGCCGAATCAGAACCATCACGGTGACCCATTAAAAGCTGTCAGTGATATTTTACAGTCCTTGTCCTACCCCCAATATCACTCTGAGTTCACTGGTAAACATTTACTAAGATAGCAGACCTCACAGAGGTGTTAAAAAAACGAAAAACTGTGCCTGCTGGTTGGCGTAGACCTCTGCTTACATCCATTGCCATAGAAAGACCTCCTGAAGGAAGTGTCTGTAGAGAACGTTCACATGAATCCACCAAAGGGAAAGGTAAGGACCAATGGGGACGTGCTGTGTAACTCAACCAGACCCATGAGAACAGCTGTCCCTCGGTATCCGTGGGGGACTGGTCCCAGGACCCCTGCAGACACCAAAATCCACGAATGCTTAAGTCCCTAGAGTTGCCCCCATATCCGTGGGCTCTACGTTCTCAGATTCAACCAACCTCAGAGGCGGAACCCACAGACACGGAGGGCCAACTGTATTTCAAAATAACCGGAAAATTCATTTGTTGAGACGTTTTTACTGAGTGCCTGCTCTATGCTAGATGCACTGCTCTGGGTGCTCATGAGAGAAGAGATACAGGCCGTCCATGTTTTCTCACAGACTCACTGTTTTGTTTTCAGATTCCTTATCAGGGGCTCACGATGCTCTCATGAGACACACGAGAAAGGTGATTTCTAAAATTCAGACTCTATTCAGCAGAGAATGGGGTCATCCTGGCAACTGGCTCTATGGGCACAGTGATGAGATGGAGGAGATTAAAAGCAAAGTCCACCTTCCCAAAAACAAATTTTTGAGGACGTAATACGCTCACGCAGACCATCCCTGTAAACTATCACTGTTGCCTCACTGACTGTATTGTTAAAATAGCATCTTCTGCAAATATAGGAATTTTTCCACGTTGGGGGAAAAAAACCCCAAACTGAAATATGTGCTTAGAAAGTTCTGGAAACATTTTGTATGCACTCAGCTATATCCTCCTAGGGTGTTCCTGAGCATCTGCACAGCCAAAGGGCACGGATTCCTTCAGGGTAGGAGGGTGTGGCCAAGTGCACGGCAGCAGTAAGCGGAAATAGTCCAGTAAGTGTGCAGAGAAGGGCACCCACCATCACCACGCACCAAAGTGGGAGTTCTCTTCACCAGGAAGATTAACATGTGGGTCACTTACTGTTGAACACTTACGTACTGCAGGATTTAAGACTGAAAAATATCTTAAAGCACATTTCTTAAGTGGACCTCATCCTCTTGGAATTCATCTGTGGTTTTCAACTGGAAGCAACTTTGCCCCCCTGGGGATATCTGGCAATGTCTGGAGACATTTTTGCTTGTCAGTTCTGGGGTGGGAGCTCCTGGTATCTAGCGGGTAGAGGCCAAGGATGCTTTGAAACCTCCCATCTACAACACACAGGATGTCCCTACAACGAAGAATTATCAGGTCCGAAATGCCAAGCGTGCTGAGCTGGAGAGATCCGGGATCAGATTTACGGCTCATGGTGAACACCGAGGTACGTCCGAGTGAACTTTATTTCTTTTTCCCTTAAGTATTTTTCTAAATTAAAAAAAAAAATCATAGTAGCAGTGCTCCTGGAAGATGAATTTTTTTGAACCGGTGAAGGCATTGTTGATGACGTCAGCTGGACCATTTTAGGAAAAGTAGATTAGAATATCGGGAAAAGCAGGAACAACATAAATTCTCTTCTTGCACAAGGAGCCCATGCCCTCTTGAAGTTGTAAAGCAAGTGGGTGTTAAAAAGCTGAAGGTATTTATAGATGGAAGATAACGCCCATTGGCGTTTGCCATCAAATGCACAAGAATTACACCGAGTCACTGCTTTAAGAATGCTTGCGATGGTTGTGGAAGTCCCATCCGCAGCATTTGAGAGGGACTCGATAGAACGTGACTGAAAAGCAATGTGCCCCTCTTATTGCAATGGGGACTTTGGCAGGAGCTTCAGGGACGCCAGAGATGCCGTAATGGCCCGAGTTTCATACCTGCCGCGCACCAGAAGGAAACGAAACCATCCCTTTCTGCCAATTCCTGGCTCTGATAGAATGTTTTTTGTCTTCTCTGGGACAACATCTGGGCAAGAAAAAAGATGGCTGTAGCTTTTCTGAACAAAATTCAGAAATACCACACACTTCCTAGTTGCCAGTCAGTAAGAGCTTTCCCTTTTTTGAGTTTACTTGTTCCAATGCTTATAGTCACCATCTTGGCCAGTTTACACTCAACCAGCTTGGCTGGTCTGCGACCAAGTCATTCTGTTCTTTCAAATTCCATAACTGTATGAATTCTCATGGAGTCTGGTTTGGGGCTCTTCTGGGAGAAGAGGGAAGAAGGAGGGATTCACATCCAGACGGCACCAGCAGTGCAGTTCCCTGGGGCCTGATGGGTTCTGTCCTGGGTTTCATCTTCATTTAGAAAGGAACCTCCTGGTTATGAAGACATGGCATCTGATTCCTCATGCTCCCTGAAATGGCTCTGAACAAAGGAGGGGGATATGCAGCTGGAATGGGACACACACTATGGAGAAGTTGCATCTTGGGAAATGAGAGCATCATCCTGTGGGAACCATCATGGGGAAGGTACAGGAGGCTCCAGTCACCCATCACCTGGCCTGTGTCTACTGAGGGGCAAGAGGGTAGAAGAGGAGCCTAAAACAGTCAGAGATAAGTCAAAAGTTCTAGTTGGTGGGTTTCCCATATGCCTCAAAGATGCAATTCACCCAGAAGGTCCACTTGTTGTATAGGCTTAATTTTGGGGTCCAATTCACTCATCTAGCATGATTTCCTTTAGACTGGCTTTAGGGAGTCTACACTGGGAGCAGAGGAAAGTGCATATCCATACAAATCTAAAATCTTCTTTTTCTAGAAATTTCAGTCTCCTAAGTCTCAGTTCAGCCCAAATTTTTGTCTTTAAAATAAAGACTGTTATGAGAGGCAAAGAAGGACACTACATAATGATCAAGGAATCAATCCAAGAAGATACAACGACTGTAAACATATATGCACCCAACATAGGAGCACCTCAATACATAAGGCAAATGTTGACAGACAGAAAAGGAGAAATTGACAGTAACACAGTAATAGCGGGGGACTTTAACACCTCACTTACATCAACAGATCACCCATACAGAAAATCAATAAGGAAACACAGGCCTTAAATGACATATTAGACCAGATGGACCTAATTGATATTTACGGAGTATTCCATCTGAAAGCAGGGAATACACATTCTTTTCAAGTGCACATGGAACATTCTCCAGGTCAGATCACATGCTGGGCCACAAAGCAAGCCTCGGTAAATTCAAGGAAACTGAAATCCTATCAAGCATCTTTTCTGACCATGACATTATGAGATTAGAAATCAGCTACAAGGAAAAAAAAAAAACTGCAAAAAACACAAACGTGTTTTGGAGGCTAAACAATATGCTACTAAACAACCAATGGATCACTGAAAAAATCAAAGGGGAAATCAAAAAATACCTAAAGACAAATGAAAACACGATGATCTAAAACCTAGGGGATGCAGCAAAAGCAGTTCTAAGAGGGAAGTTTACAGCGATGCAAGCTTACCTCAGGAAACAAGAAAAATCTCAAATAAACAACCTAACCTTACACCTAAAGCAACTAGAGAAAGAACAAACAAGACCCCAAGTTAGCAGAAGGAAAGAAATCATAAAGATGAGAGCAGAAATAAATGAAACGGAGACTAAGAAAACAACAGAAAAGATAAATGAAAACTAAAAGCTGGTATTTTGAAAAGATAAACAAAATTGATAAGCCTTTAGCCAGACTCAGCAAGTAAAAAAGGGAGAGGGCCCAAATCAGTAAAATTAGAAATGAAAAAGGAGAAGTTACAACCAACACTACAGAAATACAAATGACCATAAGAGACTACTACAAGCAACTATTATACATTGTTAACCTTATAAAAGTCCTGTTCTCTCAAACACTTTTGATACCCTGAAACTCCTTGCGGGGGGGAAAAGTTGTGCTACAGACTTTTTAAGAGGGTTATATGCTAGAGGGTTATGTGTTTTAATTACTTTTCCCTAAGAATTAAAAGATAAAATGATTTCTGTGAAGTAGCATAATGATGCATTAATTCAACATGATATTTCACAAGCTCCTCTAAATTTAACATACTTAAAATGCATTGCTTCTGGAGAAAGTTCTGTATTTTCTTTAAATATAGTTCACATGCAGATTTAAGTATCTTTCATTTCATGCAAATGTACATTAATGCTTTTATATTTCATAATATTTGGACATCTTCATTCTGGCATTTTCTTACTCCAGTAACTTTCTGTTTTCTGCACAGTTAATCTATGTAAATTAACGTTTACATCAGTCTTATATAGGCACATAAGATGAGATCTAGACAGACAGATTCCCAAAGAGCCATTCTCTAAAACCCTGCCAGGAACCACAGACACAGCCAGTGTCTAACTTCCTCTGGCTGAACCCATCCATCCCAGGTTTCTTCTTCTAATTCAAGGGCCCAGACATGCCATGTCTGGGGCTTTCTCTCTGTCCACCATTGTATCCGAACACTCCCAGTCTTATCCCCAGTTCAGAAGTCAGCACCATCCAGATGTTTTTGCAGTGACTTATCCTCATCTGTACTGAGAAGTTTCACCCATAGAGAAACATGATGTTGAAGAAGGCCAGGCACTCAGATCGGTCAGATTCCCTCAAATCCAGCCCAGCAGATGGGCGTGGGCCCTTAACTTTCCAGAGGAAGAAATGTGAGCATCCTTCTTGGCACAGAGAGACCACGTGCTGGGTGGGGAGACACAGTCACGTACGGCTGATATCCACACGTCATGTTGATGGAATCGGAGATCAAGTTAAAAGCATTATTTTAAAAGAAGACTCTGGCTTTCAAAATGTGTCCTACTAAGGGAAAAATATATAATTGCTGCATTATATTCTGCATAAATACAGGGCAGAGACGTAATCCCCTCACTCTCCCTACCTCCAGCTCTGTTCCTGCCTGGCTCCCCAACGAGGTATCCTCTGGTTGGGAGATGTGAGTGGGCTGGCAGTCACCATGGCAACGGTACACACTCGCATTGAGTTTGGGGATTCTCGCTTCTACTGCCCAACTCGGTAGCCAAAACATAAGCAAGAGCAGGCAGATTTTTCAAGAGTCTATCTGTTCCCAGCCCTCTTTGCAGGGTCGAGAACGGCTGTTTACTTTGGGCACAGGGTCTTATCTGGAGCAAGCAGCTAGATTTTAATTTGCAACCCGTTAAGCTAATTGGAAAGTGCATGTCACCTCCAACATCAGCTGGGTGAATTCTTCATTACTGAGGAATGAAGGCTTCCAGTCCTGCTGAATGTCACAGATTTCCGTTTGCGTTGAGACTTCTAAAAAAAAAAAAAGCATAAACAAGCTTTTAGATGGGAAGGCACCTAGAACTTGGAATTAACAGATGAAGCACACGTGATTTCTACGTGATTTTGCGTAAATGTGTACTGTAATGAAAGAAGCTGATAGAAGGACATAGGTTACTCTGATTTCTGAGGACCCGGTGCTTTGGACGCAATGGGCTTAAAAACACCTCTTGACGTTTTCACACGCCTTCAATGAGGCTTCTGTGAGGAGAGAAGCCCACCCTCTGCACTGGGTGTCGTGCCTACAATTAGCAGGTGGTACCACGCCCTTGAATTTCTACATGACAAAGCCCATCAGCGGTTGGAGTTATGTGGTTGCCACCTCTCAAGGCAACAGGAACAAGGACAGGGATGGAGGGTCACATCCTTAAGCTGCTTCTTCATGGTCAAGGTGAAACAAAACGCTTCAGTGAGCTGGTATTTTCAAAATTCCAGAAACATCTTAGGTGCGTAGAATCTAACCTACTGTGTCTGTGCAGATTGTCATGTATTTTTCAGCATTTCCAGTTCCTGAAGTATAATGTGCTATAACAAAAACATGTTACTTAGTTGCTTTTAAGGCCAGAATTTACTCTTCCCAAAACTTTTTTGGGTTAATCTGTACTTTGCCCGTTTCAAGTAACTACCTTGTTTGGAAGACGTTTTTTGTATTTGTAAATTTAATAGTCATTGGTCTACACAGGACTCCTTAAACACTCTAGCTCTCCTGCCCTTTTGTCTTTTCTTTATCATAGTTGATTGAAATTGGTTTTTACTATTCATGACTTAGAATAATTTCCTTCTGCTTCACAACTCGGTAACTTCATGTAAATTCTTAGGATTTTTGTCAAGCTCGGGAAAACACCAAGCAAGTTTCCTTCCTATGAAAACTGTAAGATTTCAGGGCATTTCACTTTTTTTTGGTTTACTGACTGATCTTCAAACCTCTTTTTTGTTTTTTAATTTTTATCTAATTTTTAAAGGTTACTTTCCATTTACAGTTATTATAAAATATTGGCTCTATGCCCTGTGTTGTACAATACATCCCGGAGCCTATCTTACACCCAATAGTTTGTGCCCTGTATTGTCTACCCCCTCCCACCGCCACTGGTAACCACTAGTTTGTTCTCTATAGCTGTGAATCTGCTTCTTTTTTGTTATATTCACTAGTTTGTTGTATTTTTTAGATTCTACATATAAGTGATAGCACACACAGTATTTATCTTTCTCTGTCTGACTTATTTCGCTTAGCATAATGCCCTCCAAGTCCATCCATATTGCTGCAAATGACATGATTTCACTCTTTTTTATGGCTGAGTAATATTCCACTGTATATATGTACCATATCTTCTTTACCCATTCAAGTGTCGTTGAACACTTAGGTTGTTTCCATGTCTGGCTTCTGCCTTTTTGAAAGAGGGTGCTTTATTAATAAAATATCTCTTATAAGATTATTACAGGGAGCTCAAATGCTATACTGAATATATTTGTTTTTCCTTCAGCTTATCCTCCATCTTTAACCAATGTTTTGCTCCACTTTATGTAGTAAGAGGTTTCTTTAGGGGTTATTTTCTTGGTGCTAAGAAAAACCCACGTAGCTATGATTTATCTCTTTACCTCAGAGAGAATCATATTCTGTTCAACAACTTCCTAGAAAATGCAAATTGTTCAGGCAGATAATCTATCAACTTAAACGAGGAGAGGCATTTAAAGGCCTTCTCCTTTGACGCTGTGTTGTTGGTAGTTTCTCTGCAGGGAGTTTGGCGAGTTCATCCTGACATCTGAGTGAATGGAGGTGAATGAATGAAAGTGGTCACTGCTGAATGAAGATGCTGTGAAGGGTGAGTTACACGTGTGACTCTGTAAACCTCCCCGAGTTCAGTCACCCCGCATTCCCTGCGGGGAAGAGATCTCCCTTCTTGATTTCTGAAAGAATATTTGCTGTTCTTGCACACAACTGAAGTTTTGTCTTTCATGATTTGAAAGGAGCACAAAAGAGCCACTAACAGCCATTGGTCACTGAACACAGGAAGAAACCCAGGAAAGGAAACCATGGTGGACAGGTAGTCAGCCAACAGCACTGAAGGGCCACCAGCGGGGACCAGCGTGGGGACCCCTCTCAGCTGATGCCACTGTGGCCACAGGCTGTGCCCAGTGAAAGGCATCCTGGGAAGCAGAGGCCAGGCGCTACACACACATCTGGGCCAGTTATCGTTCTGGGGTCCCAGCTGAGCCAAAGAGGAGAGGGTGAAACTCCCAGTTCCTCAGATCAATGACTGCGACCCTTTTACCACTTAGAAAGGAGATGGACTTGCGGCTATGCTTATCAACGAACCCATAAATACCCTCCCCCTTTTCCTAACACATACGCTCTTCTGTAAAATTCCTCTGACCATCAGGATGAAACTGTAGGTTAATCGTCTGTCTAGGAGAAGAGTCTTTCTGGCAGCCCAAATCTGATATAGACAAGGACCATCCAACTTACATTTCTTTTAGCTCATTCAGTATGACTAGATGCTTTCCACAGCAACAGCATAATACTACTGAAAGCTGCCATTTCATTCACTTTGATTTTCAATAATCTGATTACAGCCCTTGCAAGTTAAGGTTCCATCCATAGCACGTTAAAAAATAGACAGATAAAATGCCTCCGAGCAAGTTAAACTGGGAAATCGAATTCAGTGTTATAATCACATCTCTACTGGCATTTTACGGGAACAATATTACAAGCTATAGGTGACAGGGCAGAATCAGCAAAGCAACATCGTCAGAGTGGTTTCTAAACAGCAAGGGAAGCACCACCATCTGGGAGCAATTTTGCAGGGGAACATTGCAATCAGAAGCTGAACCCCCAAAGTCTACCAGCGTTTAAGTTGTACTTGTGCCCTAGCACGTTCACCTCCCAATAGCTCACGCTACGCATGAACAAGCAGGTACGGCTTTAGGTTATATACGGTCAAGGAGTCGTCTGGAAAATGGGGCAGAAAATAGGCTGGATGGGGTAATTGTCACCCTGTCCAACAGGGACATTTCTCCTTGTTCTGCCGCCATCTCCACCCCACCCCCGCTCACTAAGGCAGACGTACGGAAGGGGCAAGGATGAATACTAGAATTTGATGTTGGGAGAAAGTGACACTGAATCAGCTGAGACTCGCACAGGCAGAGGAAAGCACACAGGTCAGCCTGGTCTCGTAGAAGTAACGTTTCCACGGGTGTGGATAAGACTGCCCGATATGCCTTGCTATCCACATAGTTTAGGGGTTTCTCTCCTGTAACAGATCCTGATGACACAACAGTTTCCTACAGAGAAACACGGTCAGATTCTCATTTTGAGTTGGATTACTCCAAAGAGAAAACGTATGCACTCCAGGATCAAGGTGTATCTCCCAGGCTGAGAAAACAGGGATGCTTGACAGATTATTGAGGAAAAAGCTAAATAATTATAACGAGTACCTGCACCTCATCATCATGCCTGACGGATCACGTGGTCCACCTTCAGCGTGAAGGCAGAAAGCACATCTAAATCCACAGTTCTTAACCCTGGCTGCACGCTGGAATCACCCGGGCAGCTTTAAAAATACTGATGCTTAGGCCTGACCCAGGGGTGAGCTGGTGAAAGGCTCTGCACACCCACAACAGTAGTGTTTGCCTGTTTTTATGGTGTAAATTCTCAGACCCTGGCTGATTTCTAGCTGCCAACTTGATGGCAACTGGCTTAGAAAACTCTTGAAAATTTAACAATCACCTTTTGCAAGCTGGTTTGAGCCCGCTCCAGCTCACAACCTGGGTTCCACCCCTAGAAATTCTGAGGTGTTGGCCTGTGAGGTGTGACCCAGTTCCATGTATTTTTAAAAGCTCCTCAGGTGATTCTAAGGGGCCACCAAGGGTGAGAGCCAGTAGTCTAAGTGGCCACACTAATCAACAGCTATAGTGTAGCTATGACGTCTCTATCTGTAAGCGTCCCATAAATCATGTCTTGTGGAGAAGCAGTACGGTGTAATGTTAAAACCTTGGGCTCTGGAGACAGAATGCCTCGTTTAGATTCTGCACCTTCCTGGCTGTCTGATAATAGTGGCTGAACATCTCTGTGCCTCGGTTGCCTCATCTGTGAAAAGGTACCAACCCAAAGGGTCACTGTAAGGCTCAGATGAGATACACTCCAGTCAGTTACTCTATGGGGCCCTTAGAACAATGCCTGCCTGGCTCCAGGTGGGCCCCGAATTAATGCTGACCGTGCTATCCTCCACTCCACTGCAGACGCTTGTGGAGTTCATGTCCATTTGGATTACAAGTTAAGTTATTGTTTGTTTTTGTTTTTTGCTTTAATCTAAATTTTGGTCCAACCGTGATGTTTCTCAATAAAATCTGTCTTGGATTTTCTATTTTCTTTTGAATGTGGAATAAGGATGAGGGAGATCTGGGGTTGATCCTGGTTGCATTTCAGGGGGCTGTGTGGAGTAGGCCTTAGTCTTAAGAAAAAGGTGAGATGGACACAGGCACTCCTGGTGGTAGGAGGCTGCATTTCTGCTGACGGATCCTTTCCAGGTCCCAGATTTGACAATTCTGTAATTCCACAGTGGACAGAGCCCAACATAAATGTCACACTGATGAACCTGATCTCAGCTGTCCTATTTCTCAGTGGCACTGACCTAGTTTGAGTAATTTGCACACAATATCTTGGTAATCAAACCAACCTGCCCTTTCATTTAGCTAAATCATCATTTAGGAAATATAACCATTCTGCTTAAATTATTGGGGGCAATCAAATATTGCTGCAATCCTTTATTCTTGTTCCCGGCTTGACTGTTCTTCCCTGACTTTTAACAAAAGCAATTAACATATTCTTTACTCTCCCCTGGGCAGCCTTGGGGTAAAAAAGGAGATATATCATTACTGTCACATTTGTAATAGGTATACACAATCATTACAGAAATAATAAAAGAATAACAAGTATAATGAAACTTTCTAGTGTCCCAGCTGTGCCCTCTTCCATGAAATCATCTTGTCTAGGAAAATGTTCAGTGAAGGAGAAGCACCACGGTAAGCACAGAAGATCTGTAATTATCTCCTCAGTAATCTGACATTTCTGACTTTAATATGTTTGGTGTCATGGCTAAGGAAAAAAAAAAAAAGAATTCTGTTCTTGCTTGTTAGTAGCTCCTGAACCCTCACCTAACTCTTCAGTTTTTTTGTACCATCCACAGGGGAGCAGTAGTGCAGGGTGGGCCGTGCTAAGAGGTAAAAGGGTTGGAAGGAGAGTAAAATGGAGACAGGATGATTTGAGAAAGACATGAGTTCAAGGATGGATTCAAGTAATAAGTTCGTATAATGGAATACTAGGCACCAATGAAAATGAATTAGCCGTTGCACTGGAAGAATACAGATTAGTCACACAAACATCATGTTCATAATGTATGATTTCATCTGAGTGAGGGCCCAACAGATGAAACCAACCTCTGGTATTAGAAGTCAGCCAGAGAATACCTTTGGGGAAAGCAGAGGTAAATAGGAAGGGGCAACTGTTGGGGAAGCTTCTATTTCTTGACCTGGGTGTTGGCTTCCTGGCTGTATTCACCCTGTCATAACTAATTCAACTGTACAGTTATGATCTGTGTATTTTCTGTATGAGTGTTATACCTTTATAAAGTATTGAAAAGTTAAAAAAAAGAGTGGAGTGCTGGAATGACTAGATAGTCACATGTAAAAGGATGAATTCTGACTCCCTACTTTTACTCCATATACAAAAAATTAACTCAAAGTGGATCAAATATCTAAATGTTTAACCTATGGCTTATATCTAACTGCTTAAATTATAGCTTAAAATTACAAAACTATTAGAGGAAAATATAGATTTAAACCTTCATGACCTTCATCGACAATAGTTTCTTAGATATGATACCTAAAGCACAAGAAACCACCACCACCACCAAGAAGACAAATTGGATATCATCAAACTTAAAACTTTCCTATGTCAAAGGACATCATTAAGAAAGTGAAAAGACAGCCCACGGAATGAGGAATGTATTTACAAATTATATATCTGATAAGGGTCTAGTATCCAGAAATCTTACAACTCAATAGCAAAAACATAGATAATCCAATTAAAAATGGGCAAACGATTTGAATAGACAGTCTCTAAAGAAGACATACAAATTTGCCATGTGCCAGTAAGCCCATGAAAAGCTCAACATCATTAGATATTAGGGAAATGGAAATCAAAACCACAATGAAATATCACTTCTTATCAACCAGGAAGGCTATAATAAACACACACACACAATCAGACAATAACAAGTGTCGGTGAGGATGTGGAGAAACTGGAATCTTCATCCATTGCTGCTGGGAATGTAAAAATGGTACCACTGCTGTGGCAAACAGTCTGGCAGTTTCTCAAACATTTAAACACCAAGTTACCACTCGACCAAGCAATTCCACTCCTAGGTATACCCAAGAGAACTGAAAATATATATCCACTCAAAACCTTGTATAGGAATGTTCACAGCAGCATTATTTAACAGCCAAAAAAGTGAAAATAGCCCAAATACCTGTCAACTGGTAAACAGATAAGTGAAGTGGTATATCCTCACAATAGCATAGCATTTGGCCATAAAAAGAAATGAAACACAAATACTTGCTAAAATAAGGATGCTAAGTGAAAGAAGCCAGAAACGAAAGACCACGTACTGTATGCTTCCATTTGTATGCAATGCCCAGAACAGGCAAATCTATAGAGACAGAAGGATTCAATAGATCAGTGCTTGCCAAGACTTGGAGGGAGGGTGGAAATGGGAAGTGACTGCTAGTGGGGTACAGGGTTTCTTTGGGGGATGATAAAATTAGATAGTGTCTATGGTTGCACAACCTGTGAGTATACTAAAAGCCAGAGAACTATAAACTTTAAAGTAGTCAATTTTATGCTATGTGAGTTACACCTCAGTTAAAAAACGGATTTGATATTAAGTCAATTAATTATTTTTGATTAATTTTTTCCATGGTATTTTTTTCCCCATGGTATTAATTTTTTCCTTCTACCTAAACTCTTTGGTAGAAGGCCAAAGAGTTTAGGGGCGGTGGCGGCAATGGATGGAGACACCAGTACCGTCTGATCCACTGGAAAATGAATACCTGGTCATGGCAGGGCTGTACGAAAAGGCTTGCTCCAGACATTTCTAATCAAGATGCTTCCATTGTTAGTGCCGCCCTGCTTGGGTTGGGTGCGACCTGTGAGTCTGCTCTGGATTCCCTCCTCTGGCTGAGAAAGCAATTTGGGAGGTGAGTGTCCTGTCCCAAACTTGCTGGAGACAGGGTTTTTCTAGAGGGTAGAATGCCTTGGAAAGAGGAAACCTATGACGGAGGAGATCGGGTTTGCTGGGGACGGAGAACCAAGCAGGAAGACCAACTTGATGAAGTCATTGCCAAATGGAAATGGCAGGAACGGAGTAAAAACGGAGAGAAGCGTGACCATTACCATTGTGTTTCTGCAGGAATCCGATGACCTTCTCCAGCACGGTGGTCTTGTCCATCTTCCGCGTGTTGCCAGGCAGCATGGAGCTGAGCTCTTTGATGAGAACATTGAACTGGTCCCGACGCTTCTTCTCAGACTTGTTTCGAGAAGCTCTGTCAACGCAAAATACACAGGTTACTGGAACATTCCACCTCTGGAAGCCTTCCTTATGGGACGGAGGCACTTTTGGTCAGAGTGTGTTCTGCTGAGATCATCTAATCAAAACTTTTCAAGGAAAGAAACGTGCGCCATATTTCCGAGCTGAGTAACAGGGACAGAAAAAATGTTACGCTAGGCTCCTGGCCACAAAGAGAGACAGGATCAGTGAGTCATGCCTCAGATGCAAAATCTTACAGATCGGCTCTGTGGCCAGATGCTCTGACTCCAGAGAACAAATGACATGCTGATTATCACGATAAACAGCCCCGAGGGGTTTGCTCTGACAGTCTGTCCTCAGGCCCAAACCAGGTCCCCTCCAACCCAGAGCGCCTAGCCCCTGATGCCAAGTCACGAGGGATAACCAGGCATCCTGAGTGTCCAGTAGAGAGCCAGTGCCACCCAGGGCACACGTCCTGCCCACTGCCCCAGAGCTCATCATCCTGTTGGGGAGTCCAGGCACACCCCACACAAAACCATCTACAAGCCACGCACGGTTCAGAGGCAACGTGACAGGGACTGCATGTGACAAGCTGCTAAATGTTGCTGAACCCTTTTAAAAATGACATGGTGGAAACATCAATGCATGTTACTAAGTGAAAGAGCTAATCTGCAACGACTGCACACTCGAGGACTCCAACTCTATGACGTTCTGGAAAAGACAAAACGATGGCGACAGTAAAAAGATCAGCGGCTGCCAGGGCTTGAGGTGGTGGGGGAATGAACAGGTGGACACGGGATTTTCAGGGCTGTGAAACTAGTCTATATGATACTATAACGGCAGATGTGTGTCATATATTTGGCCAAACCCAGAGAATGTACAACCCCAAGAGTGAACCCTAGACTACGGTCTTTGTGGGACAGTGACGTGTCAATGTAGCTTCATCAGTTGCAGCAAACGGACCAGGCTTGTTGGTGGGGTGTTTGTAATCGGGGAGGCTGTGCATATATATAGCGACAGAGAGCATATGGAAAATCTCTGTACCTTCCACTCAATTTTGCTGGGAACTTAAAACTGCTCTAAAAATAGAGTTTATTTTTTTTTTAAAAATGACACACTACACTGCACGCCTACAGAAGAGATCAAAGTGGAGCTGCTCAGTTTGAGGGGAAGGGATCTGCTCTGAGCCACTGAGGCACTGAGGCAGCCTAGGATCCCAGGAACTCGGATAGGAAATCACGGTTGCAGGGGCTGCTCTACTAGACGAGGGACCAACCCGCCCCCCATAGCCTGAAGAAGTCTGAGAAGCTGTGGCACCCCAGAGGCCTTGATCCTTAGACACACCACAGGCCAACAGCCCCCTTACTCAAAGCTTACCCACCCCTCCCTAATTCACCCCAGATGGATTCGTTCCAGAAAGTCAGCTCACCGAGAGAGAACAAGGGCCACAGCTGCAGGGTCCATTGAACTTGCTGGTCCAGGCCCCCTGGGGCCCGGGGTCAAGGTGCCTGGAGCAGCAGATCACCCACCAGGAGGCCACTGGCCAATGCGTGGTCAGGACAGGATGCTGGTGGCTTGTTACAACTCAGCAGGTTCCCCTCAGAGGGATTCGCCTCCCCTAGGGCAGGTACCAATATCCACAGATGTCAGTATCCCCATAGATGCAGCTTCCCCAAACAGCCCTTAGAAACAGAGGCACACACCCCAAACACCCTTTCCCTTGATGCTGTGATGGCCACAACCATTCCGCTTGTCACTGCCTAATTGCGCACGACCTGTCTTGGTTTCAACCCACCCGTATACAAGTCATCTTTTGCTGATTTCGTCTCGGTTTGGAGGGTTTCCTGATAACAAAGGTAATTCTTCACAGCTCACCTAAGGCGTGTGGTAGCTACCCTTACCTAACGGTCTCTTCCTTTTCCTGACTTTTCCCTCCTCTCTCTCCTTGGATTTCTGGAAGGACCCGAAATCCTCAAGGCATTTCTACAAAGGCCTCATTCCTAGGCTAGTCACCATCTTCAAGTACACTCTCTCCCAATCTCTCCCACAGTCTGACTGCAGGTGTAGCAGTAAGATGCCGAGGTGCCTTTGTGCCAGTCCAAGGTGAAAAGCATACTGTTCAAACACATGGGAGAGAAGAAAGGAACCTTTTAACTTTCTGAGTGACTGTCTATGCATTATAAATAATTTTTTGGCCTAGATTTGAAGAGTGACATGCAACCTCCTTAGTCAAAAAAAGCTCTGTTCCTGTCCTAGTTTGCCCATTATAAATTATTGGTGAGCAGATAACACCCAGCTCATTATGACTCTGTTCTCTTCTTCAGTGGGTATAATGACAATGAACACAGCCTGGCAGAGACAATGATGAAGGCTTATATCATTAGTGACGGGAACACAAGCTTGGTTCTGTCAGCCTCCGCCTGGGACACATGATGGTGCCCACCGGAAATTGGTCAGTGTCAGCTGAATCCACAGCTCTGAGCCAAAAAGGAAAAAAAAAAGCCTTAAATGACCTTATTTCTGATAAGGAGGTCTGCTCGGCAGGCCCCGAGACCACCACGCCTAAGGCACTGGGAAAACAGGTTGAAAGACACTTAAACAATCAGCCTTTGGGTTTGTTTTTTCCTTTAAGGCATTATTTATGTTCGGTGAAACGCATCCATTTTATGCGCTTAGTTTGATGAATCTTGGTAACTGGAACCACCACCAAAATTGAGCTGTAAAGCAGCTCCTCGATCCTAAAAGGGTTTCTCCTGCATCTTCGCTGCTGATCTCCCCCGACCACAGCCCCGGGAAACCACTGGTCTGCTGTCTCTGTCATTTTGTCTTTTCGAGGATTTCATATAAATGGAATCAGATAGCACAGAATCTTTTTTTTTTTTTTTTTTTTGCGGTACGCGGGCCTCTCACTGTTGTGGCCTCTCCCGTTGCGGAGCACAGGCTCCAGACCCGCAGGCTCAGCGGCCATGGCTCACGGGCCCAGCCGCTCCGCGGCATGTGGGATCTTCCCGGACGGGGGCACGAACCCGCGTCCTCTGCATCGGCAGGCGGATCCCCAACCACTGCGCCGCCAGGGAAGTCCAGCACAGAATCTTTGACTTTTATTTAGCATAAAGTTTTGGCGATTCATCCATGCTCTTGCATATATTAATACTTCATTCCTTTTGACTGCTGACTAGTATTCAACTGGGCTGTTTCTACTTCGGGGGTATTAAGAATAATGCTGCTCTTATTATACAACACGGGGAATAAAGCCAATGTTGTGGAATAATTGTAAATGGAAAGTAACCTTTAAAATTTGTATAAAAATCAAAAAAAATAATATCACTGAGTATTCATTTCCTTGTCTTTGTGTAGACACAGGGGTAAGTACAAAGGTATGAAACTGCTGGGTCATATCATAAGAGTATGTTTAACATTGTAGCATAGTACCGTACAGTTATACAAAATGGCTGTCCTGTTTCTGCATTTCCACCTGCAACGTATGAGAGTTCCTGTTGCTCCACATCCTTGCAAACACTTGGCATTGTCAGTCTTTCTTCACTTTAGCCACTGTGGCGTTATCTCATTGTGGTTTTAATTGGCATTTTTCTCATGATGAGTGATGTCAGCATCTTTTCCCATGCTTAACCCTCTTTCGTATATCTTCTTTTGTGAAGTGTCTCTTCAAATCTTCTGCCCATTTTTCAATTGGGTTGTTTGTCTTCTTTTTATTGAGTTTAAGAGAGAGAAAAAAAAGAGAGAGGAGGTCCAGGAGGAAGGGAAGGGGGGTGTGTGTGTGTTTTAAACATACATTGATACAAGCCTTTGACTTTGAATGCGGGGCTCAAAGAGCTCCAGGTTAGCTTTTCTGACGTCTCCCATGGGACACTGGTGACACAGATAACACTTGCTGGGCACTTACTATGTAACAGCACTATTGTAAGTGCCCTACATGTATTCATTCCTTTAATCCTTACAATGACCCTTTGCAGGTAGGTGCTGTTATCATTCCCATCTCACAGCTGAAGCTGAGGCACTGAGAGGCTGTATAACTCCCGACGTCACAGGACTACGAAGTGGTGGAGAAGGCCAACTCAGGTGCCCATGCTATGAAGCGCTGCACTCTCCCACCTCCTTCTACAACTCCCTCATTCTCTCCACATCTGTAACCCCTGCAAGCCCCGGTTCTGTTCTCCATCATTGTGTTCTCTTCTTGAGAATGTCACATAAACAGAATCAGACAGCATGTAAACTTATGAGCTGGCTTCTACCCAGCACGATGCCTTTGAGGTTCGTCCAAGTTGCTGCACCTACCAACACCTTCCCCTTCTCATGGATGAGTAGTTTTCTACTGCATGGATGTAACACAGCTGGCTTATCCATTCACCTGCTGAAGGAGATTTGGGTTGTTTCCCATGTTCGTTCATAAGTAGAGATGCTGTAAACATTTGTGTACAGGTTTTTGTGTGAACCTAAGTTGTCAGCTCTCTGAAGTAAGTAACCTGGGAGTAGGATGGCTGGATCACGTGGAAAGTGTATGTTTAACTTTCTAAGAAACCGCCAGACTGTTTTCCAGGGTGGCGGTACCCTTTTCTCTCTTGCTAGCGCTGTAGAAGTGATCCAGATGTTCCACATCCTCAAGGGGAGTTAGTATTGTCAGTACTTTTTGTTTTAGCTCATCTAAGAGATGTGCAGTGCTATCTCATTGGGCTTTCATTTGCATTTTTCTAATCGCTAATGATGTTGAACATCTTTTCATGTACTTTTATGCCATCTGTATATCCTCTTTGGTGAAGCATCCGTTCATGCCCTTCGGCATTTTAAAATGGGGCTGTTTGTTTCCTTACTGTTGAGGTTTGAGAGTTCGTTATATATTCTGATACAATCCTTTGTCAGACATGTGATTGTCAATATTTTTCCAGCTTGCCTTTTCATTCTCTTAATAAGTGTCTTTCACGGAGTAAAAGTTTTAAATTTTGATGAAGCCCAAGTTAATTTTTTGCTTTTTATGGCTTGTGCTTTGGTGTCAGATCTAAGAACCCCTTGGCCTAACCTCAGGCCACGAAGATTTTTCTCCTGTGTTTTCTTCTAAGAGTTTTACACATTTTACCTTTAGACTTATGATCCATTTTGAGTTATTTTTATAACATGTAAGGTTTAGGTGAAAGTTTATTTGCATATGGCTGTCCAGTTGTTCCAACTCCACTTTTCTGAAACGACATTTCTACACTGAATTACCTTTGCACCTTTGTGAAAAATCAACTGGTCAACTTTATGTGATTCAGTTTCTGGATTATCTATTCTCCGTTTGTTCCAGGGATATGAGGAGCTTTCCCTCCACCAGTACCATACTGTGCAATTACTGTAGTTTTATAGTAAGTCTTACAATTAATAATGTGATTCCTCCAACTTTATTCTTTTTCAAAATTATTTTGACCATTCTAGTGCTTATGCCTTTCCATTAAATTAAAAAAAATTATTTTATATTGGAGTATGGTTGATTTCCAATGTTGTGTTAGTTTCAGGTGTACAGCAAAGTGATTCAGTTATACATATACATATATCTATTCTCTTTCAGATTCTTTTCCCATATAGCATATTGCAGAGTAATGAGTAGGGTTCCCTATGCTATATAATAGGTCCATGTTGATTATCTATTTTATATATAGGAGTGTGTATATGTTAATCCCAATCTCCTAATTTATCCCTCCCCTCCACCTTTCCCCTTTGGTGACCATAAATTTGTTTTCTAAGTCTGTGAGTCTGTTTCTATCTTGTAAATAAGTTCATTTGTATCATTTTTTTTCCAGTTTCCACATATAAGTGATATTATATTGTCTTTCTCTGTCTGACTTACTTCACTTAGTATGATCATCTCAAGGTCCATCCATGACGCTGCAAATGGCACTATTTCATTCTTTTTTAATTTGATCATTCTGGTGCCTATGCCTTTCCATTACATTTTACAAGGAATTTGTTTTTTTTTTTTTTTTTTTGCGGTACGCAGGCCTCTCACTGTTGTGGCCTCTCCCGTTGCAGAGCACAGGCTCCGGACGCGCAGGCTCAGCGGCCATGGCTCACGGGCCCAGCCGCTCCGCGGCATGTGGGATCTTCCCGGACCGGGGCACGAACCCGTGTCCCCTGCATCGGCAGGCGGACTCTCAACCACTGCGCCACCAGAGAAGCCCCAAGGAACTTGTTTTTATCTACAAAGAGTTCTGCTGGGATTTTGATTGGAATTCTTTTAAATCTATGGACCAATTTGGGGAAAACTGGTATCTTTACTCTGTCGAGTCTTCCAATACATAAATACGTTGTCTTTCCATTTACTGAGGTCGTCACTGATTTCTGTTAGGAGCATTTTGCAGTTTTTACGTACATATTTCACACGTTTTATTAGATTTATACCTAAGTATTTCATTTTGGGGGATTGATTATAAATTATGTTTTTAGTATCAGTTTCTAATAGTTTTCATAGCTAACCTATAGAAAGATGATTGATTTGTGTGTTTTAACTTTGTATCCTGTGACCTTGCTAAATTCACTTATTAGTTATAGGAGCTTTTTTTTTTTTTTTGGTAAGTCTCTCCGGATGTTCTATATACACAATCATGTCATCTGTGAATGAGGAAAGTGTTGTTTCTTTTTTTTCCAGTCAACATGCCTTTGATTTCTTTTACTGTCTCATTACTCTGGTTAGAACTAGAAGCATGATGTTGAATAAGTCATGAGAGCAGATAATTTTACCTTGTTTACCATTTTAGGGGGAAAACATTCAGTCTTTTGCCATTAAGTATATTAGCCGTAGGTTTTATGTAAATGCCCTTATGCCTTTTATGTAAATGCATAAATAGGAGGAAATTCCCTCCTACTCCTAGTTTGCTGAGAGTTTGTATCATGAATAGAAATTGAATTTTGTCAAATTCCTTTTCTGCATCAATTAATATAATCATGTGGTTTGGTTTTTCTTCCATAGCTTTCAAACTTGGTGGGTTACACTGATACACTGATTGGTTTTCAAATATTGTATAGCCTTATTTTCCCTGGATAAAACTCTGCTTGGTCATGATGTATTTGATAGGCAGATAGATAGATATAGATAGACAGATGGACATGATTTGCTAATGCATGGTTGAGGATTTCTGCATCTATGTTCATGAAGAATATTGGTCCATAGTTTTCTGTTCTTGTACTGTCTTCTTCTGGGTAACGCTGGTCTCACAAAATAAGTTGGGAAGTATTTCCTCCCCTGGAGGAGACTGTGTAAAATTGGTGATAATTCTTCTTTTAATGATTGACAGAATTCATCAGTGGAACCATGTGGGTACGGAGATTTCTTTTTCATAAGATTTTAAACTACAAATTCAATTTCCTTATTAGTTACAGGATTCCAGGCTTTCTACTTCTTCTTGTATGAGTTTTGGTAGTTTATAGTTTTTGAGTAATTGGTTCCTCCCATCTAAGTTGTTGAACTTATAAAGGTTCCGTTGTTCAAAGAATTCCCTTATGGTCCTTTTAATGTCTGAAGGGTGGTGCAGTGACATCTCCTCTATAAAATTCCTGCTATTGGTAATCTATGTCTTCTTTTTTTGTCATTCTTGCAATAGGCTTACCAATTTTACTGATTTTTTAAAAATCACCTTTTGGTTTCACTGATCTTTCCCTATTATTTTTGTTTTCACTCTTATTGATTTCTGCTCTTATATCTATAATTTCCATTCTTCTTCTTGTTTTGAGCTTACTCTGCTCTTTCATTTCTAGTTTCTTACAGCAGAAGCTTAAGTTCTTGACTTAAGACCTTTTCTCTTTTCTATTATGAACATTTAATGATACAGCTTTCCCTCTAAGCACTGCTTTAGAAGCAACCCACAGATGTTGCTATGTTATAATTTTACTCTTGTTCAGTTCAAAATACTTTCTAATATTCCTTGAGACTTCCTCTTTGACCCTTGGATTACTTAGAAATGTATTGTCAAAAAAGTGCTATCTTTTTCTCCCCCCACACTATATTTCTGTTTCTAATTTAATTTCAGTTCATTAGACTTTTTTACATTTGTTTTGTGAAGAAGGATTTATCTTATTGAACGTTCAACATGTACTTGAAAATAATGTGTATTCTGCTACTGTTGGGTGGAGTTTTCTACAATCGTCAAGCATATCTTTTTGGTTGATAGTATTTTTTAATTCTTCTATATCTTTACTGAATTTCTATATACCAGCTCTATTACTGAGAAAGGCATATTAAATTCTTGTCACAGTTCTTTAGGTTGTGCTTTATGTATTTCGAAGCCCTGTTGTTAGGTATATACACATATAGAATTGTTATGTGTTCTTAGTAAACTGACTCTTTATCATTATGTAATATCACTCTTTATTCCTGGCAATTTTCTTTGCTATGAAGTATACTTTATTTTATAGTATTTTATTGCCACTCTGGCTTTCTTTTAATTAATTTATGTGGTATATCATTTTCCATAGTTTTACTTTTAACCTATCTATATCATCATATATAAAGTGAATGTCACGTCATTTTAAAAAATCCATTCTGAAGATCTGTCTTTTAGTTGGCATGTTTAGGCCATTGCATTTAATGTAATTATTTATATGTTTGGATTTAGGTATACCATCTGTTTCCTGTTTTTTCACTTTTTGTTTGTTCACTTGTTTTTTTGTTGTTCCTGTTTCTCCTTTCCTGCCTTCTTTTGGGTTTATTCCATTTTAATTTATCTAACCCAATGAGCTACAGTCAATTAATCTTTGACAAAGGAGGCAAGAATATACAATGGGAAAAAACATTCTCTTCAGCAAGTAGTGCTGGGAAAGTTGGACCGCCGCTTGTAAATCAATGAAGTTAGAACAAACCCTCACACCATACACAAAAATAAACTCAAAATGGCTTAATGACTTAAACATAAAACATGACACCATAAAACTCCTAGAAGAGATCATAGGCAAAACATTCTCTGACATAAATCATGCTTATGATTTCTTAGGTCAGTCTCCCAAGACAATAGAAATAAAAACAAAAACAAATGGAACCTAATGAAACTTACAAGTTTTTGCACAGCAAAGGAAACCATAAGTAAGATGCAAAGATAACCTACAGAATGGGAGAAAATATTTGCAAATTATGCAACTGACAAGGGCTTAACTTGCAAAATATACAAACAGCTCATACAACTCAACAACAAAAAAAACAAACAACCCAATCAAAAAATAGGCAGAAGACCTAAATAGACATTTCTCCAAAGAAGAAATACAGGTGGCCAATAGGCACATGAAAAGATGCTCAACATCACTAATTATTAGAGAAATGCAAATCAAAGCTACAAGGGACCACCTCATACCAGTCAGAATGGCCATCATCAAAAAGTCTACAAATAACAAATACTGGAGAAGGTGTGGAGTAAAGGGAACCCTCCTACACTGTTGGTGGGAATATAAGTTGGTGCAGCCACTGTGGAAAACAATATGGGGGTTCCTCAGAAAACTAAAAATAGAATTACCATATGATCTAGTAATCCCACTCCTGGGCATATAACCAGACAAAACTACAATTCAAAATGATACATGTACCCCTATGTTCATAGCAGCACTATTCACAATAGCCAAGACATGGAAACAACCTAAATGTCCACTGACAGATGAATGGTTAAAGAAGATGTGGTACATATACACAGTGGAATACTACTCAGCCATAAAAAAGAATGAACTAATGCCATTTGCAGCAACACGGATACAATTAGAGATTATCATATTAAGTGAAGCAAGTCAGACAAAGACAAATACCATATGATACCACTTATATGGGAAATCTAAAATATGACACAAATGAACCCATCTATGAAACAGAAACAAACTCCTAGACACAGAGAACAGAGTGGTGGTTGCCAAGGGGGAAGGTGTTGGGGGAGGGACGGTTGGGGTGAGCAGATGTAAGCTTTTATATATATGATGGATAAACAACAAGGTCCTACTGTGTAGCACAGGCAACTATATACAATATCCTATGATACACCATAATGGAAAAGAATATTAAAAAAAGGAATGTATATATATATGTATAAATGAGTCACTTTGCTGTACAGCAGTAATTAACACAACATTGTAAATCAACTATACCTCAATTAAAAAAATAAATATCTACTGTGTTTTTATTTACTATATTTCTTTGCATAGTTTTTAGTAATTAAGGATTATAATAGAAAAACATCTTTTCAGGGCCCACTTAGAATATTTTGCCATTTCAAGTGGAATGTGGAAACTTTACTCGGAATAATTCCCTTTACCCTCCCCGTCTTTATATTGCAGTTACGTTACATACGCTGAATCAGATCTACACGTGCTGAATCAGATCTACACGTGCTGAATCAGATCTACACGTGCTGAATCAGATCTACACGCGCTGAATCAGATGTACACGCGCTGAATCAGATCTACAGGTGATGAATCAGATCTACATACGCTGAATCAGATCAGATTACTTTTTTCCCCAAATGTCAGACTATCTATTAATATTATATTAGGCAGATATTTACCATTTCTGTTACTCTTCCTATTTCATATCCCATGTTTCCATCTGGTATCATTGCCTTTCTGTTAAAAAAGAAATCCTTTAGCAATTCTTTCAGAGCAGGTCTCTTGATAAGAAGCTTTTTTAGGTTTCCAGCATTTGAGAATATCTTCATTTACCTTCATTTCTGAAGGATATTTTCACTGGATATATAATTCCGGGCTAATGGTTCTTTTCTTTTGACATTTAAAAAATATCCTGCCGCTACTAGATGAGAAACCCATGGTGCGATGGAGGAGCTTCAAGATGGCGGAAGAGTAAGACGCGGAGATCACCCTCCTCCCCACAAATACACCAGAAATACATCTACACGTGGAACAACTCCTACAGAACACCTACTGAACGCTGGCAGAAGACCTCAGACCTCCCAAAAGGCAAGAAACTCCCCACGTACCTGGGTAGGGCAAAAGAAACAAGAATAAACAGAGACAATAGATAGAGACAGGACCTGCACCAGTGGGAGGGAGCTGTGAAGGAGGAAAGGTTTCCACACACTAGGAAGCCCCTTCGCGGGCGGAGACTGCGGGAGGCGGAGGCGGGAGCTTCCGAGCCGCGGAGGAGAGCGCCTCAACAGCGGTGCGGGGGGCAAAGCGGAGAGATTCCCGCACAGAGGATCGGTGCCGACCGGCACTCACCAGCCCGAGAGGCTTGTCTGCTCACCCGCCGGGGCGGGCGGGTCTTCGAGCTGAGGCTCGGGCTTCAGTCGGAGCGCAGGGAGAGGACTGGGGTTGGCGGCGTGAACACAGCCTGCAGGGGGTTAGTGCATCATGGGTATACGGGAGGGAGTCCGGGGAAAAGTCTGGACCTGCCAAAGAGGCAAGAGACTTTTTCTTCCCTCTTTGTTTCCTGGTGCGCGAGGAGAGGGGATTAAGAACGCTGCTTAAAGGAGCTCCAGAGACAGGCGCGAGCCGCGGCTAACAGCGCGGACCCCAGAGACGGGCATGAGACGCTAAGGCTGCTGCTGCCGCCACCAAGGGGCCTGTGTGCGAGCACAGGTCACTCTCCACACCCCTCTTCCGGGGAGCCTGTGCAGCCCGCCACTGCCAGGGTCCCGGGATCCAGGGACAACTTCCCTGGGAGAACGCACGGCGCGCCTCAGGCTGGTGCAACGTCACGTCGGCCTCTGCCGCCGCAGGCTTGCCCGGCACTCCGCGTCCCTCCCTCCCCCTGGCCTGAGTGAGCCAGAGCCCCCGAATCAGCGGCTCCTTTAAGCCCGTCCTGTCTGAGCGAAAACCAGACGCCCTCCGCTGACCTACACGCAGAGGCGGGGCCCAATCCAAAGCTGAACCCTGGGAGCTGTGCGAACAGAGAAGAGAAAGGGAAATCTCTCCCAGCAGCCTCAGGAGCAGCAGATTAAATCTCCACAATTAACTTCATGTACCCAGCATCTCTGGAATACCGGAATAGACAACGAATCATCCCAAATTGAGGAGATGGACTTTGGGAGCAACGATATATATACATTTTCCTCTTTTTGTGTGTATGTGTACGCTTCTGTGTGAGATTCTGTCTCTATAGCTTTGCTTTTACCATTTGTCCTAGGGTTCTGTCTGTCCGTTTTTATTCTTTTACTTAAAAAATTTTTTTTCTTAATAATTTTTTATTTTAATAACTTCATTTTATTTTACTTTATCTTCTTCTTTCTTTCTTTTTTTTCTCCCTTTTATTATGAGCCGTGTGGAGGACAGGTTCTTGCTGCTCCAGCCAGGCATCAGGACTGTCACTGAGGTGGGAGAGCCAAGTTCAGGGCACTGGTCCACCAGAGACCACCAAGCCCCATATAATATCAAATGGTGAAAATCTCCCAGAGATCTCCATCTGAATGCCAAAACCCAGCTCCACTCACCAACCAGCAAGCTACAGTGCAGGACACCCTATGCCAAACAACTAACAAGACAGGAACACAACCCCACCCATTAGCAGAGAGGCTGCCTAAAATCATAGTAAGGCCACAGACACCCCAAAACACACCACCAGACGTGGACCTGCCCACCAGAAAGACAAGATACAGCCTCATCCACCAGAATACAGGCACCAGTCTCCTCCACCGGGAAGCCTATACAACCCACTGAACCAACCTTAGCCACTGGGGACAGACACCAAAAACAACGGAAGCTACAAACCTGCAGCCTGCGAAAAGGAGACCCCAAACACAGTAAGATAAGCAAAATGAGAAGACAGAGAAACACACAGCAGATGAAGGAGCAAAGTAAAAACCCACCAGACCTAACAAATGAAGAGGAAATAGGCAGTCTACCTGAAAAAGAATTCAGAGTAATGACAGTAAAGATGATCCAAAATCTTGGAAATAGAATGGAGAAAATACAAGAAACATTTAACAAGGACCTAGAAGAACTAAAGAGCAAGCAAACAGTGATGAACAACACAATAAATGAAATTAAAAATTCTCTAAAAGGGATCAATAGCAGAATAACTGAGGCAGAAGAACGGATAAGTGACCTGGAAGATAAAATAGTGGAAATAACTACTGCAGAGCAGAATAAAGAAAAAAGAATGAAAAGAATTGAGGACAGTCTCAGAGACCTCTGGGACAACATTAAATGCACCAACATTCGAATTATAGGGGTCCCAGAAGAAGAAGAGAAAAAGAAAGGGACTGAGAAAATATTTGAAGAGATTATAGTTGAAAACTTCCCTAATATGGAAAAGGAAATAGTTAATCAACTCCAGGAAACACAGAGAGTCCCATACAGGATAAATCCAAGAAGAAACATGCCAACACACATATTAATCAAACTATCAAAAATTAAATACAAAGAATATTAAAAGCAGCAAGGGAAAACCAACAAATAACACATAAGGGAATCCCCATAAGGTTAACAGCTGATCTTTCAGCAGAAACTCTGCAAGCCAGAAGGGACTGGCAGGACAAATTTAAAGTGATGAAGGGGAAAAACCTACAACCAAGATTACTCTACCCAGCAAGGATCTCATTCAGATTTGACAGAGAAATTAAAAGCTTTACAGACAAGCAAAAGCTAAGAGCATTCAGCACCACCAAACCAGCTTTACAACACATGCTAAAGGAACTTCTCTAAGTGGGAAACACAAGAGAAGAAAAGGACCTACAAAAACAAACCCAAGGGCTTCCCTGGTGGTGCAGTGGTTGAGAGTCCGCCTGCTGATGCACGGGACACGGGTTCGTGCCCTGGTCCAGGAAGATCCCACATGCCGCGGAGCGGCTAGGCCCGTGAGCCATGGCCGCTAAGCCTGCGCGTCTGGAACCTGTGCTCCGCAACGGGGGAGGCCACAACAGTGAGAGGCCCACGTACCGCAAAAAACAAACAAACAAACAAACCGAAAACGATTAAGAAAATGGTCATAGAAACATACATATCGATAATTACCTTAAACGTGTTTGGATTAAATGCTCCCACCAAAAGACACAGACTAGCTGAATGGATAGAAAAACAAGACCCACATATATGCTGTCTACAAGAGACCCACTTCAGATCTAGGGACACATACAAACTGAAAGTAAGGGGATGGAAAAAGATATTCCATGCAAATCGAAATCAAAAGAGAGCTGAAGTAGCAATTCTCATATCAGACAAAATAGACTTTAAAACAAAGACTATTACAAGAGACAAAGAAGGACACTACCTAATGATCAAGGGATCAATACAAGAAGAAGACATAACAATTGTAAATATTTATGCACCCAACATAGAAGCACCTCAATACATAAGGCAAATACTAACAGCCATAAAAGGGGAAATTGACAGTAACACAATCATAGTATGGGACTTTAACACCCCACTTTCACCAATGGACAGATCATCCAAAATGAAAATAAATAAGAAAATACAAGCTTTAAAGGTTACATTAAACAAGATGGACTTAACTGATATTTATAGGACATTCCATCCAAAAACAACAGAGTACACGTTCTTCTCAAGTGCTCATGGAACATTCTCCAGGATAGATCATATCTTGGGTCACAAATCAAGCCTTGGTAAATTTAAGAAAATTGAAATCGTATCAAGTATCTTTTCCAACCATAACACTATGAGACTAGATATCAATTACAGGAAAAAATCGGTAAGAAATACAAACACACAGAGGCTAAACAATACACTACTTAATAACCAAGAGATCACTGAACACATCAAAGACGAAATAAAAGAATACCTAGAAACAAATGACAACGAAAACACGATGATCCAAAACCTATGGGATGCAGGAAAAGCAGTTCTAAGAGGGAAGTTTATAGCAATACAATCCTAACTTAAGAAACAGGAAACATCTCGAATAAACAACCTAAACTTGCACCTGAAGCAATTAGAGAAAGAAGAACAAAAAAACCCCAACGTTAGCAGAAGGAAAGAAATCATAAAAATCAGATCAGTAATAAATGAAAAAGAAATGAAAGAAACGATAGCAAAGATCAGTAAAACTAAAAGCTGGTTCTTTGAGAAGATAAACAAAATTGATAAACCATTAGCCAGACTCATCAAGAAAAAAGGGAGAAGACTCAATAGAATTAGAAATGAAAAAGGAGAAGTAACAACTGACACTGCAGAAATACAAAGGATCATGAGAGATTACTACAAGCAACTATATGCCACTAAAATGGACAATCTGGAAGAAATGGACAAATTCTTAGAAATGCACAACCTTCTGAGACTGAACCAGGAAGAAACAGAAAATATGAACAGACCAATCACAAGCACTGAAATTGAAACTGTGATTAAAAATCTTCCAACAGGGCTTCCCTGGTGGCGCAGTGGTTGAGAGTCCGCCTGCCGATGCAGGGGACATGGGTTCATGCCCCGGTCCTGGAAGATCCCACATGCCGCGGCGCGGCTGGGCCTGTGAGCCATGGTCGCTGAGCCTGCGCGTCCAGAGCCTGTGCCCCGCAACGGGAGAGGCCACAACAGTGAGAGGCCCGCGTACCGCGAAAAAAAAAATCTTCCAACAAACAAAAGCCTAGGACCACATGACTTCACAGGTGAATTCTATCAAACATTTAGAGAAGAGCTAACACCTATCCTTCTCAAACTCTTCCAAAATATAGCAGAGGGAGGAACACTCCCAAACTCATTCTACGAGGCCACCATCACCCTGATACCAAAATCAGGCAAAGATGTCACAAAAAAAACTACAGGCTAATATCACTGATGAACATAAATTTAAAAATCCTCAACAAAATACTAGCAAACAGAATCCAACAGCACATTAAAAGGATCATACACTATGATCAAGTGGGGTTTATCCCAGGGATGCAAGGAGTCTTCAATATATGCAAATCAATCAACGTGACACACTATATTATCAAACTGAAAGAGAAAAACCATACGATCCTCTCAATAAATGCAGAGAAAGCATTCGACAAAATTCAGCACCCATTTATGATAAAAACCCTCCAGAAAGTAGGCATAGAGGGAACTTTCCTCAACATAATAAAGGCCATATATGACAAACCCACAGCCAACATTGTCCTCAATGGTGAAAAACTGAAACCACTAACATCAGGAACAAGATAAGGTTGCCCACTCTCACCACTCTTATTCAACATAGTTTTGGAAGTTTTAGCCACAGCAATCAGAGAAGAAAAAGAAATAAAAGGAATCCAAACTGGAAAAGAAGAAGTAAAGCTGTCACTGTTTGCAGATGACATGATACTCTACATAGAGAATCCTAAACATGCTACCAGAAAACTACTAGAGCTAAACAATGAATTTGGTAAAGTAGCAGGATACAAAATTAATGCACAGAAATCTCTTGCATTCCTATACACTAATGATGAAAACTCTGAAAGAGAAATTAAGGAAACACTCCCATTTACCATTGCAACAAAAAGAATAAAATACCTAGGAATAAACCTACCTAGGGAGACAAAAGAACTGTATGCAGAAAACTGTAAGACACTGATGAAAGAAACTAAAGATGATACCAACAGATGGAGAGATATACCATGTTCTTGGATTGGAAGAATCAATATTGTGAAAATGACTATACTACCGAAAGAAATCTACATATTCAATGCAATCCCTATCAAACTACCAATGGCATTTTTCACAGAACTAGAACAAAACATTTCACAATTTGTATGGAAACACAAAAGACCCCGAATAGCCAAAGCAGTCTTGAGGGGAAAAAAATGGAGCTGGAGGAATCAGACTCCCTGACTTCAGACTATACTACAAAGCTACAGTCATCAAGACAATACAGTACTGGCATAAAAACAGAAACACAGATCAATGGAACAAGATAGAAAGCCCAGAGACAAACCCACGCACCTATGGTCAACTAATCTATGACAAAGGAGGCAAGCGTACACAATGGAGAAAAGACAGTCTCTTCAATAAGTGGTGCTGGGAAAACTGGACAGCTACATGTAAAAGAATGAAATTACAACACTCCCTAACACCATACACAAAAATAAACTGAAAATGGATTCGAGACCTCAATGTAAGACCGGACACTATAAAACTCTTAGAGGAAAACATAGGAAGAACACTCTGTGACGTAAATCATAGCAAGATCTTGTTTGATCCACCTCCTAGAGTAATGGAAATAAAAACAAAAATAAACAAATGGGACCTAATGAAACTTCAAAGCTTTTGCACAGCGAAGGAAACCATAAACAAGACGAAAAGACAACCCTCAGAATGGGAGAAAATATTTGCAAATGAATTAACAAAGGATTAATCTCCAAAATATATAAACAGCTCAATATTAAAGAAACAAACAACCCAATCCAAAAATGGGCAGAAAACTTAAACAGACATTTTTCTAAGGAAGACATACAGATGGCCAAGAAGCACATGAAAAGCTGCTCAACATCACTAATATTAGAGAAATGAAAATCAAAACTACAGTGAAGTATTACCTCACACCAGCTAGAATGGGCATCATAAGAAAATCTACGAACAACAAATGCTGGAGAGGGTGTGGAGAAAAGGGAACCCACTTGCACTGTTGGTGGGAATGTAGAATGAGACAGCCACTATGGAGAACAGTATGGAGGTTCCTTAAAAAACTAAAAATAGAATTACCATATGATCCAGCAATCCCACTACTGGGCACATACCCAGAGAAAACCATAATTCAAAAAGACACATGCACCCTAATGTTCATGGCAGCACTATTTACAGTAGCCAGGTCATGGAAGCAACCTAAATGCCCATTGACAGACGAATGGATAAGAAGTTGTGGTACATATATACAATGGAATATTACTCAGCCATAAAAAGGAATGAAACTGGGCTTCCCTGGTGGCGCAGTGGTTGAGAGTCCGCCTGCCAATGCAGGGGACACGGGTTCGTGCCCCAGTCCAGGAAGATCCCACATGCTGCGGAGCGGCTGGGCCCGTGAGCCATGGCCGCTGAGCCTGCGCGTCTGGAGCCTGTGTGCCACAACAGGAGAGGCCACAACAGTGAGAGGCCCGCCTACCGCAGAAACAAACACACACACACACACACACACAAAAAGGAACGAAATTGAGTCATTTGTTGAGACATGGATGGGTCTAGAGACTGTCATACAGAGTAAAGTAAGTCAGAAAGAGAAAAACAAATATCGTATATTAACGCATGTATGTGGAACCTAGAAAGATGGTACAGATGGACCGGTTTGCAGGGCAGAAGTTGAGACACAGATGTAGAGAACAAACGTATGGACACCAAGGGGGGAAAGCCGTCAGGGAATGGGGATGGTGGTGTGCTGAATTGGGTGATTGGGATTGACATGTATACACTAATGTGTATAAAACTGATGACTAATAAGAACCTGCTGTATAAAAAAAATAAATAAAATTTAAAAAAATTAAAAAAATGAATATTCCTGTTATGTAAATTGGTGCAGCCACTACGGAAAACAGTATGGAAGTTACTCAGAAAGCTGAAAATAGAGCTACCATATGATCCACCAATCCCACTCCTGGGCATATATCCAGACAAAACTATAATTCAAAATGATACATGCACCCCTATGTTCACAGCAGCAGTATTCACAATAGCCAAGAAATGGAAACAACTTAAGTGTCCATCAACAGATGAAAGGATAAAGAAGATGTGGTACCTATACAATGGAATATTACTCAGCTATAAAAAGAATGAAATAATGCCATTTGCAGCAACACAGATGGACCTAGAGATTATCATACTAAGTGAAGTAAATCAGAAAGAGAAAGACAAATACCATATGATATCACTTAGATGTGGAATCTAAAATATGACACAAATGAACTTATCTGTGAAACAGAAAGAGACTCAGAGACAGAGAACAGACTGGTGGTTGCCAAGGAGGATGGGGGTTGGGGGAGGGATGGAGTGGGAGTTTGGGGTTAGCAAATGCCAACTATTATTATATATAGAATGGATGAACAACAAGGTCCTACACAGGGAACTATGTTCAATATCTGGTGATAAACCATAATGGAAAAGAATATGAAAAAGAATGTACATACACATATAAGTGAGTCACTTTACTACACAGCAGAAATTAACACAACACTGTAAATCAACTAGACTTCAATAAATTTTAAAAAGAGTGTTCCTGTTAGAATTTGATGGAAATGTAGAAAAACATGATGGGAAGTATGTCAAAACATTAACAGTGTCTGTATCTCTAGGTGGTATGATTATAAATCAACTTTGTTTACTTCCTCAAACATTTCAGTATTTTTCTTTTTTTTTTTTTATAAATTTATTTATTTATTTTGGGCTGTGTTGGGTCTTTGTTGCTGTGCGCGGGCTTTCTCTAGTTGTGTCGAGTGGGGGCTACTCTTCATTGCGGTGCGTGGGCTTCTCATTGTGGTGGCTTCTCTTGTTGCAGAGCACGGGCTCTAGGCACGTGTGCTTCAGTAGCTGTGGCACGAGGGCTCAGTAGTTGCGGCTCGTGGGCTCTAGAGAGCAGGCTCCGTAGTTGTGGCGCACGGGCTTAGTTGCTTCGCGGCATGTGGGATCTTCCCGGACCAGGGCTTGAACCCGTGTCTCCTGCATTGGTAGGTGGATTCTCAGCCACTGTGCCACCAGGGAAGTCCCAACATTTCAGTATTTTTCAAGTGTTGTTTTGGTATTGTTTATGTATAAGAAAACATACCCCAAATGATGGGAATAAAGTTGACATGCCTACTGCGTAAGACAGTATTGGGCTAAGGGTCTTCCATGGAAAATCATGAAGAAATATTTGGAGAAAGGGGAAGAACTGTAGACAGAGAAGTTTGTTTTGTTGTTACTATTTTTTAACATTTTTTCCAGATAATTTTTTTTTCAATGCAGCGTGACATAAAATGGAACGAAGTTTGCTATGCTTATGTGCTAATCGCAGCCGGAGTACCTATCACGTGCTAAGAAGCCCTGAAACTTTCCAAAAGGGAGAAACAGTAAACAGCATGTGGCTCAAACGTGTTTTTGCGGGCACTTCCTGGGATTAAAATTTCCTAGAATACATTTTGGGAAACTCTCGCATAAAGCAAGGTCCATTTAAGGTCCGGCTCACCCCTCCTCATTTCCATAACCACGCAGCATCCCTGCACACCAAGGCAGCGGGGTTTGCGGGCACCGCGGAGCCCAGGAGCCTTCAGCAACTTGGTTCAAGAAGAGAACATCGGGGCTTCCCTGGTGGCGCAGTGGTTGGGGGTCCGCCTGCTGATGCAGGGGACACGGGTTCGTGCCCCGGTCCGGGAGGATCCCACGTGCCGCAGAGCGGCTGGGCCCGTGAGCCGTGGCCGCTGAGCCTGCGCGTCCGGAGCCTGTGCTCCGCAATGGGAGAGGCCACAGCAGTGAGAGGCCCGCGTACCGCAGAAAACGGAAAAAGAAGAGAACATCAGAAGAAAAAAAAAAAGAGAGAGAGAGAGAGAACGTCATCTGTATGGGAGGTGGGGAGGGGAAGTCACCCCACAGGGATCAAGGTGGGTCAGGCTGGTGCCACTCTCATCTCAGAAAAATCCGGCAACTCAGTCTGTTTTCTACTGCGCAGCCCCGACTAAGCATTTGGGGCATAAATGAGCTGCACTGAGCCTGTTCTCTTGTGAGATGTAACGGGGACATCTTGACTCTTAGCCAGAGTTATCAGAAAATGTTGAGGCTTAAATGCGAAGCTGGCCTCATTTCCTAGTGATTCTTACTTAATGTTTACCTGGGGGGAGGATTTCATGGGAACACAATCCTTAGGAACTTGTTACCGAAATTCTAAGAGAAATGTTTAGACTTTTCTGAAGGAAGGCTGCATTTTCAAGATGGTGGACTTCCGAAAATCCTTTTTCAATTTAAAATAGGTTGGGAGAAACCCACACACTTAGGGTCACCTAATCTATGACAAAGGAGGCAAGAATATACAATGGAGAAGAGACAGTGTCTTCAATAAGTGGTGCTGGGAAAACTGGACAGCTACATGTAAAAGAATGAAATTAGAACACACCTTAACACCATACACAAAAATAAACTCAACGTGGATTAAAGACCTAAATGTAAGGCCGATACTATAAAACTTTTAGAGGAAAACATAGGGAGAATACTCTCTGACATACATCACAGCAAGATCTTTTTCAATCCACCGCCTAGAATAATGAAATAAAAACAAAAATAAACAAATGGGACCCAATTAAACTTAAAAGCTTTTGCACAGTGAAGGAAACCATAAACAAAATGAAAAGAAAACCCACAGAATGGGAGAAAATATTTGCAAACGAAGCAACCGACAAGGGATTAATCTCCAAAATATACAAACAGCTCATGCAGCTCAATATCAAAAAAAAAAACAAACAACCCAATCAAAAAATGAGCAGAAGATCTAAATAGACATTTCTCCAAAGACAATGGTTAAAAAGCACACGAAAAGATGCTCAACATCACTAATTATTAGAGAAATGCAAATCAAAACTATAATGAGGTATAACCTCACACCAGTCAGAATGGCCATCAACAAAAATTCTACAAACGATAAATGCTGGAGAGGGTGTGGAGAAAAGGGAACCCTCCTACACTGTTGGTGGGAATGTAAACTGGTGCAGCCACTATGGAGAACAGTATGGAGGTTCCTTAAAAAACTGAAAATAGAGCTACCATACGATCCAGCAATTCCACTCCTGGGCACATATCAGGAGAAAACCATAATTCAAAAAGATACATGTACCCCAATGTTCATTGCAGCACTATTTACAATAGGCAGGTCATGGAAGCAACCTAAATGCCCATCAACAGAGGAATGGATAAAGAACATGTGGTACGTATATACAATGGAATATTACACTTTTGTAGATAAGATATGAACTTATCTACAAAACCAAAACAGAGTTACAGATGTAGAAAACCAACTTATGGTTACTGGGGGGTAAGCAGGGAAGGGGGGATGGATAAATTGGAAGATTGGGACTGATACATACACACTACTATATATGAAATAGATAACTAATAAGGACCTATTGTATAGCACAGGGAACTCTACTCAATACTCTATAATGGCCTATATGGGAAAAGAATCTAAAAAAAGAGTGGACATATATATTTTTATAACAGATTCACTTTGCTGTACACCTGAGACAACATTGTAAATCAATTATACCCCAATTTAAAAAAAATTAAGCATTCAGACAAAAAAAATAGACTGGGAGTTTGGGGCTGACATGTACACACTACTATATTTAAAACAGATAACCAACCCTAACCTACTGTACAGCACAGGGAACTCTGCTCAATATTCTGTAATAACCTAAATGGGAAAAGAACTTGAAAAAGAGTAGATACGGGACTTCCCTGGTGGCACAGTGGTTAAGAATCCGCCTGCCAGTGCAGGGGACACGGGTTCGATCCCTGGTCCGGGAAGATCCCATATGCCATGAAGCAACTAAGCCCATGCGCCACAACTACTGAGCCTGTGCTCTAGAGCCCGTGAGCCCCAACTCTTGAGCCTGCATGCCACAACTACCGATGCCCGAGCGCCTAGAGCCTGTGCTCTGCAACAAGAGAAGCCACCGAAATAAGAAGTCCACGCACCACAACAAAGAATAATCCCCGCTCACCGCAACTAGAGAAAGCCCACGCGCAGCAAGACCCAATGCAGCCCCCCAAAAAAAAAAAAAAAAGAGTAGATACATGTGTATGTAGAACTGAATTACTCTGCTGTACACCTGAAACTAACAGAACATTGTTAATCTACTCCAATATAAAATAAAAATTAGAAAAGTAAAATGTATTGAAATGATTGAAAGGGAGTTAAGGAAATTACCCTTTGCCTTAGATGCCCCCAGGAAGGTGCCAGGTCTCCCCGAGCTGGGACAGTCCCAAGTTTCTAGGCCTACCAGGAAAACATTTCTCCTTCTGACAAGTCTTCTTGTCAACCAAGGGACCCCACTAGGGTGAAAGCCAAGAGCCCCAAACAGAAGGAGGCACCGTTCCCGTCTCTGTTTACTGGGCCACAGTAAGAATTAGCATTCTGCCTGCAAGTACACTGCTACTCTCCCCTTTGCTTTGAATGCAGAGTCACTCATCTGGAAACTACAGGGTAAGAGGAATGACTCGTGTGTCCTGATACCACTATGTTCTCGCAATGCCTGCTGCTGCCTTAGTCACCAAATAAAAGAGACAGAAAGGAGCCTCGAATTTTTTACTGCCATTTTTTCCCTGTGTGTGGGCTTATGACGATGTACAGAACACCCGGTCAGGAGCCTAAGGAAGAAAAACACAGCAAAATTAGCATGATAGATGGGCTCCAGCTAGGAACAGCTACATGCAATGCCCAGGGCAAGGCTTTTTCACTCCGCACTGAGCCTGCCACAGGGGCATCGGCAAGTGTGCACAGGGCAGAAGTCCTCCAAGTGGGCTACAACCTTCACGGTGCAGGCCGGCCTTTCCTGTTATACCTACATAATTTACAACAGAGAAATAAAACGACGAGGTCAGTCTCCCCTCTTAACCAAGTTACTCTCCACGAAAGGACACCCAGCTGAGAAAGCAGGGCCCACAAATTCTGGTCATCCTCCCGGCTCTGTCCAACACACCGCTCGGGTACGTTCTTTCCCCTTTATGCTTGGAGGATGCCCCCAACCCGCCTCAAAGCTCTTGGAGGGCAGGGTAATGCTCCGTATCCCCTTCTGTATCTTCCACTTGCTCACATGCTTCCTTAACCAATCCTGATGCAAGGGTGATGGAATGGCAGCTGTCATTGGTCCACATCAACCAACACCCCCAGGAGGGACCGGAAGTAACAACAAGCCTCCCAGTGCTGAAGCCTTTCCTTCTGCAATGCCTGCTTCTGCAAAACTGCATGTAGAGACTCTTCCCTGGTGGCGCAGGGGTTAAGAATCCGCCTGCCAATCCAGGGGACACGGGTTTGAGCCCTGGTCCAGGAAGATCCCACATGCTGTGGGGCAGCTAAGCTTGTGTGCCACAACTACTGAGCCTGCGCTCTAGAGCCCACGAGCCACAACTACTGAGGCTGCATGCCACAACTACTGAAGCCCGTGCTCCCCAACAAGAGAAGCCACCGCAATGAGAAACCTGCGCACTACACTGAAGAAGAGACCCCGCTCGCCACAACTAGAGAAAATCCGTGCACAGTAACGAAGACCCAACGCGGCCCCCCCCCGCAAAAATAAATAAATAATTTTTTTTAAAAAACTGAATGTATAAGCTTCTTATTTGTTGTGTTTTAACTCCTCCCTCTTGTCTGAACCATTTCACTGGTGTTGAGACTAAGAATTAGGGTCAAAGAATAATATAATGATCTAGCTTGTGTTTCAGAACCAGCTCTCGCCCTGCAGAGAACTCCAAGCAGCAGCTACTCTTGCCTGACACTCTTGATCCTTATTGACAAAGGCCACAAAAAAGAATGCTATTTTGCCATTTGCAGCAACATGGATGAAGGTCAGAGGTTATCACACTAAGTGAAGTCTGTCATACAAGAAAGACAAACACCATACGATATCACTTATATGTGGCATCTCAAAAATGATATAAATGAACTTATTTACAAAACAGAAACAGACTCACACACAGAAAACAAACTTATGGTTACCAAAGGGGAAGTGGGGGGAGTGATAACCTAGGAATTTGGAATTAACATATACAAACTACTATATATAAGACAGATAAACAGGGGCTTCCCTGGTGGCGCAGTGGTTGAGAGTCCGCCTGCGATGCAGGGGACACGGGTTCGTGCCCCGGTCCGGGAAGATCCCACATGCCGCGGAGCGGCTGGGCCCGTGAGCCGTGGCCGCTGAGCCTGCGCGTCCGGAGCCTGTGCTCCACAACGGGAGAGGCCACAGCAGTGAGAGGCCCACATACCGCAAAAAAAAAAAAAAAAAAGATAGACAACTGGATCTACTGTATAGCACAGGGAATTATACTCAATATCTTGTAATACCTAAAATGGAAAAGAATCTGAAAATGGGAAACAAATCTGAAAAAATATGTATTATGGATATATATGTATGTATAACTGAATCACTTTGCTGTACACCTGAAACTAACACAACATTGGAAATCAACTATACGTTGATTTTAAGAAAAGGTGACATGCTTAGCAAACATTTGGTCCTGTCCAAAACGTCCATAAGTCATCTGGTCCATAAGATGCTTGGTCCACACCAAAATGTCCTTGAAATTTGGTCCTATCCAAAACTTCCAGGGAGACATCTGGTCCATGCCAAAAGGTCCTTGATATTTTGGTCCTGTCCAAAACCATTTGGCATGGACCAAATATGTTCACGGATGTTTGGGATAGGACCAAATTTCAAGGGCCTTTTGGCGTAGACCAAATATCTTATGGACCAAGTGTCTCATGGACATTCTGGACAGGACCAAATGTCCTGCAAGGGGCAGCCCAATTCTAAACTCACCACCCATCCTCCCTCCTTCAGTGAAAATGCACGAGGTTATGGAAATAGACCTTCACTGATAAGAGATAATGTAATTTTAGTTAATGCCAATGAACTGACCATTTAATATTGGATTAAAGGAGGCTCTCATGAAAGACTTTCTTCTTAGCATTCAGTTCTATCAAGAAATGGAATGAGCTGTATTTTACAATACTGCCCAGTTACAGAAGCTTGCTTTCTTTGGAAAGTGATGATTCTTCCAATGCTTTCTGTCCCTACCCCTTGGACACGTGGGTGAATCATGTTATGAGCAGCTGTCAAGAGCCCAGACTTTAGGAACTGATGCCTGAATGTGAATCCCTGCCTGCCTGTGGGACCCCTCAGCCTCCGGCTTCTCCACTGTAAAATGGGACTAAAAATAACCTCTGTCGAGGTTTAGAGTTAATGCATGTAAAATGCTGCAGACACACAGTGTGTGCCCCGGAAGTGTTAGCTTTTCTTATTAGCACTGTGTACCCTGCACTGTGCTAGGGTCTTATACTGAGCTCCATTTAGTTCCTGCAATAACCCTAGGAAGAGCGTGCTACTATTAACACCCCCATTTTACAGGGTAGGAAACTAAGGCTAGGAGAGGATTTTTTTTTAAGCTCGTCTAAGGATGGAAAGTAAAAGTGGCAAGAATCAAAGCTGGGACTGTCTGATTCTAAGCCCATGCACTTCCTGCCACACCACACTACTTCCTGGATGACACACACACACACACACACACACACACACACACACACACTGCCAAACAGTGTCACATCAGAATTAGAAAAATGTGCTTATGACTGGTAAACTGTGCCTCATTATCTAGGGATCCAAATGTCTCTCAATCAAACTGTTTCTTTTCTGAGTACAAGGACCATGTTTTTACATCTTCCCTAAAGAAAAAGCACATAGTTCTGTACACACAATAGGGCGCTCAATGCTCACTGGATTTACATGGAAATTCACAGCAGAAAGTGGATCCGTGTCCTGGTTTAGAATAGTTGATCAAACAATCCAAATAACCCATGAATTCCCCAAAGCTTTGAAAACCTTGCCTAATATAGCTCATGTGTTCTGGAGACAACGAGAGATCTGATCTGAAGCTAAATCTCATCAAAAATACCGGGAGAGAAAACAATTCATATCAGACCTCCAGGTGGGATTAGGGGAAGGGCCTCCCACGTCGCTGCTATAAAGCCCACAGAGCTAGAGGCTTTGGAAGTGATACAATTTTAGTATTGTCTTTGTTTTGCCCTTGTTTTTTTTCCCCCACGTGTTACGAAGAATACTGCATTATTGCTGCTATTCTGGCGAAGAGATCTGGGTATTCCTAAACATTCTAAAACCCGTCTCCCCACCTGAGGACAAGAGGGGAGTAAGGACCAGCAGCCTCACTGCCCAGTGTCTATGCTGGGAGGTTTCCAAATAGGAGATTTGGTGGCATGGGTGCCCATGCCTCAAAGCAAATGGGGGTGGCAATAAATGGAAAGGAACTGCATACAATTGGATTTCTAAGAATTTTTAGCCAAGATTTTATTGGAATATCTATATTGGATGATCTCTGAGCATGGTAGAGCCTAAACATGCATTTGACCTCTTCCTGATTTTGAGGTAAGCCATGCAGTAAAAAGACAGGACTAAGACTGTGGGCCTGGGGGTGACATTAAAGATGATGATGGCGAAAGCCAAACTGCTATGGACTCAAAGTCACATCAGGACACGGTCTGGGCCTGCCAGACGGACCAAATTAGTTCTCATGTGAAGAGATATGTGTGTGGTCCAGAGAATAAGAACAGAGTCCAAGGTTTAGGAAGCCTGTATTTATCTTCCACTTCTGCTACTTGTTAGAGCTTTAGGGTGGTTTGACAAGTTACTTAACCTTATTAGGCCTTAGTTTCCTTAGCTGTAAAATGGGAATAAGGATGATACACACCTCAAACGAATGTGGAGGAGTTGATATGAGATAATGCATAGAAAAGTACTTAGCCTGGTACCGTGCACCCGAAAGTTATCAGGGCACACAGGGCACGCCCAGTGACCACTGGCCAGCACCACTGACCTTTTCATTATTGCTAATGGAAGTAGCTTATAAATGTGTTAATGGAAAATGTCCTGCATCTTCACACACAGGTAGCGATGAATACTTAAAAAAGCAAAAGCTTCTTGGTGTATTTTGTGGCTGTTCCCAAAATAGACCGCGAGGAGGGCAGGGCAGAAATGATGAGCCTCGTGTTGCAGCTGGGAAGGTGGAGGCTTAGCGAGGTGAAGGGGCTTATTGGAATCCATCAGGTAGGACAGCGCCAGCCAGGAATGCAGCTCAGGCCTCTGCCTCCTGCCCTGTCTCCACAGCGACCTGGCGTGCAACCAAGAGGCGAGATGCCCCCCAGCAGAGAGCTGGAGGCCTGCCAGGGAGAGGTGGCACGAGGACTCCGTTCCAGTCTGGTCTCATCTGATCTATTCATTTGCATGTTGCTTGGATTTTACAGCCCTTGTAGGTGGTGGCCTAAGGGAGCCATGGTCCCCAGTGCCAAGTGATGTGCCTGTTAGTTCAGAATAGTCTGGGGAGTTCCTCATATTACTCTTGGTTTACCTTGGTCCTCCAGCTCCAGCAACCCTCACTCCACCCCAACCTGAGTTTGCCTACCCCTCCGGCATTGCCCTGCTCCCTGATGTTCTTAAGGAAGTATTTGGGAAATTAACAACCAATGCACACTTCCCCTGCGCCCCACAGGGGAAGATTCAGGTCTCAGAGGTCTGAGTGGCTGGGGACTTATTGTTCTCATGGCTGCCCCCGCACCAGGTGACGTGGAAGGACAGACACCCCCGGGGCTGCTGAACTGGGCGACTTCTGAGGGCTCCGTCATTCGAAAGTGGAGGATTCTGTAGGTGCCAACCAGGTAGTGGGCTCTGTGAAGGGAGGTGGGCAAACCCTTCAGCCCTGTAGGTTGTCAGAGGGCGGAGGGACCTGCCAGCCACAGGCAGTGGCAGGAGGAGAGAGCAAAGAGCTTGGAGGAAGAAGGCTAGTCCTCCGGGCCTGAGTACAGGCCTTCCTGAGACAGGACATCCCGTGTCGCCATAGGACACCACTGCTGGGCCCGTCCCCGTGCAACCTAATGGTCCGTGGTCACCTACCCATCACCACCATTCACCTGGGCCCTCCCATGGGCACGCCTCTCATTCATCTTTATTACCCCAGAGCCTGGTGTGGTCACTGCCAACTCGGTCTGATCGTACGAGACAGATACCATCCGACTGGCCTCTACCTTCAAAATATCCACTTTATGGGGGACTTCCCTGGCGGTCCAGTAGTTAAGACTCCACACTTCCAATGCAGGGGGCACGGGATCAATCCCTGGTCAGGGAACTAAGATCCCGCATGCCCCGCGGTGAGGCCAAAAAATAAAATAAAATAAAACAAAATATCTACTTTATGATTCCACCTCATATACAGTAGGTGTTCAATAAATGTCCAGTGAAGGAATAAGCATGGACGTGGTTCTAACAGCGCTGACATGCCAGCGACCAAGCCAGGCTTTCTGGTCAACCCGACAACAGTGCCAAGCAGCTGTGACAGCTCCATTTTCCGACGAGGAAGCTGAGATACCATATATGGAAGAGCTGAGCCCAGCGAGGATGGTTATTCCATGTTCACTGCGTGCTGATGATTATTCCAATTACTGTCCAGGGCCAACAGCTCCCTGACAGCACATCCAAGATTTAAACCCAGCCTGGCCTGGCTCTAATCAGGCTGCCTTGCCACGCAGTGTCCATCCTGGAAATGCAGTAACTGCAGGCTTCTGAAAGGAGGCCCCCGTCAACAGGGTCACCACATGGACATGTGAAAGCTACAAACCACTTGGCAAGTCCCACACGATCAGTAATTTCTGGGTAAGGAACAAAACTGAGGGAACCGGCTTGAATTTTTTCAGCGGAGCGACGCAGTATTTCAAGGAGCACATGTGCCCCAGCCCCCTGCCTGGCCGTGCTTTCCGCTGTAGAGTGAGCACAAGCGGGGTTCGGACGGCGGACACACGACACAGCCGCGGCGGGGAAGTCGCCCCTCTTACCTCTTTGCCCTGTCTTTCTCATCTTCATCCATTAGATTGTCTCGGCAGTTTTTCCTGCAAAAAAAAAAAAAAAGAACAGATGATGACTCTCTGATTCTCGACCTTTCTCACAGGTCTTTCTGGTTGCCATCATTTTGGTCTGATCTAAATCACATGCCTTAATCCACAGGTTCTCAAACTTTCTGGTTCCAGCAACTCTTTGCACCCTCTCAAAAATGACCGAGGACTCTGAAGACCTCTTTTGTATGTGGGTGAAAACTGAGAAATCTTAAATGTACAATATTCCATTAAGCATCAGAGAGATGTCATCAACAGAACTCCAAGAGCTTCTGGAAAAGACCACTGTATACTCAAAAGAGTAAACAGGCAAATGATATGTTAACATTAGGAAAACTGTTTTGACCTCAAGGACCCCCCCTGGGTCCCTAGATCACACTCTGGGAACTGCTTTCCGGACCCAGCTCAACAAAGCATCTGTTTATTTCAAACCTGCAAGCTGCCCGAGACGTTCTAAAGGAGAGCATTTCTTTATTTGTTCATTTAAATACACAAATTCCTCTTATGCAGCCTGGAGGGATCGGGGCCCCCAAAAGTATAACTGCTCCCCTATCTTTAAGGCATGTACACCCCCTAGATAGTCAAGGTACACAGATGTGAAAAAGGAAGTAACAATCCAGGAATGTTCTCACAGCCCCAAACCTCATCACCTGGGCCTCTACTCTCCCAGGCCGCTGGCTCAAAGGCTCTTGGGCCGACTGACCCGGTGTCCCCTGCTACACACAGGCCTGTGGTCCTTCACCCCTCAGAGCCACATCCCTGATTACTCTTCCTTCACACGTTTCCCGGAGTCCCATCTGTCTGGGGGAGGTCCCCCTCCAGCCCCTCCATGCAGAAAGACTTTCAGGGTGTCCCTGAGGCCAGAGTTGGGGGAATTGGAGGCAAAGTGTGGTGGAGATAAGGGTGGGGACCACAGAAGAAATGGATCGCCGTGACCCACACGCTTCTGGTCTCTAAACAGAGGGAGGGCCTGACATCAGAACTCCAGAATCAACACTTTGCAAATGCACTAACCTTTACGCTCAAAATTCCAAGTTCCTGATGACAGTTTTTTTTTTTATGAAAATAACTCATTTTATGAAAAGGCCAGTATGAATTTTGTAACAAAAGTAGACAAGGATATTAACAGAAAGAATTATTCTAGGTCAATCTCATTCATGAACATGAATATAAGAATTCCCAACCAAACAGCAAATCCAATAGAACCATACATAAAAGTTGTAACATTTGGGCTTCCCTGGTGGCGCAGTGGTTGAGAGTCCGCCTGCCGATGCAGGGGACGCGGGTTCGTGCCCCGGTCCGGGAGGATCCCACATGCCGCGGAGCGGCTGGGCCCGTGAGCCATGGCCGCTGAGCCTGCGCGTCCGGAGCCTGTGCTCCGCAACGGGAGAGGCCACGACAGTGAGAGGCCCGCATACCGCAAAAAAAAAAAAAAAAAAAAAAATTGTAACATTAGGTAAAAATTTGTAATGGGACAAATGAATCTTTTCTCTGAGATAATTTTGTTTTGTAGTTTTTGGTCTGCTGTGAGCCCAGGCATGAGTCTGAGGCAAAGAGGAAAAGGAATTCTGCAGTCACAGCCCCTGTTTACTTACAAGCCCCATTCGGTTAATAGCAGGCATATTTTAGTGACAGATTCGCAAGAAACCCCATTCAGCAGTTGAGGCCTGTGGCATAATTAGAATGGAGTTAGCATATCTGCAAACAGGCATCTGCTTAATGTTTCCCAGATGGAATCTGTTCAGAGCTTTAAGACATGAAAAATGCAGTCCATTTGTTTAATGATGTGCTACCCCAGGTCTGCACTCCATGGAAAGCGGTGGCTGCCCGTGTGCTGAGGGCATGAGCCCGCATCCAGCCATGGTAAAAGAGTAAAAGCCGTGCCCCTTCCCAGGTACCCCTGGACAGAGCACGTTTACGGGAGGATGTGGGCTTCGGTCTGCTTTGCTGAGGATCTGGAATCCTGTTTGGATGGCAGGGGCTGCTTTGTCATACATGAAACATTGTAGAAACACCTACAAATGACTAAGAGCTACTCTGTATCAACTGCGGCAGCTCTGATTCCTCTCTCTCTGTTCTTAAACACTTCCTGAATCCATGAAGCCCTGATGTTCTACACCCACGTTCTCTTCTTTCCCATCCCTCCCATTTCCTTGCCCTATTCCTGTCACTTGACCCCTAAGTCACTCTGCTCCACTGCACCTGAGGGAAGAGAACACACCTGAGTTGTGCTCCCCAGGAGCACCTGCCCCAGAAGCTTCACACCAATGTCCTGTTTTGTCACACCTGCTGTCTCCCATGCCTTCCTCATGTCCATCAACAGAGGAATGGATAAAGAAGATGTGGTACATATATACAATGGAGTACTACTCAGCCATAAAAAAGAACGAAATGATGCCATTTGCAGCAATATGGATGGACCTAGAGATTCTCATACTAAGTGAAGTAAGTCAGACAGAGAAAAACAAATATCACATGATACCACTTATATGCAGAATCTCAAAAAATGATACAAATGAACTTATTTACAAAATAGAAATAGACTCGCAGACTTCAAAAACAAACTTATGGTTACCAAAGGGGAAAGGCTGGGGGGAGGGATAAATTAGGAGTTTGGGATTAACATACACACACTACTATACATAAAATAGACAAACAACAGGACCTACAATATAGCACAAGAAACTCTACTCAATATTCTGTAATAACCTATATGGGAAAAGAATCTGAAAAAGAACAGATATATGTATATGTATAACTGATTCACTTTGTTGTACACCTAAAATTAACACAACATTTTAAATCAACTATACTCCAATATAAAAGAAAAATTAAATTAAAAAGTTAAGCGCACATAAAAAAACAATTGCAGTAATGTACACATAACTTAAAATTTGCCATTTTAAACTCTACAGCTCAGTAGCATTAAGTATATTCATACTGTGGTGCAACCATCACCACCGTCCATCTCCAGAGCTCTTTTTATCTTGCAAAACTGAAACTCTGTCCCCATTAAACACTGACTCCCCACTTTCCTTCATCCAACCCCTCATGACCACCATTCTACTTTCTGTCTCCACGATTCTGACGACTCTAGGGCCCTCATAGAGGTGGAATTATACAGGATTTGTCCTTTTGTAATGGGTTTGTGTCATTTAGCATAACGCCCCAAGGTTCATCGTGTCTTGGCATGTGTCAGAATCTCCTTCCTTTGTGAGGCTGAATCATATTCCACTGTAGGTATGGACCACCTTTTGTTTACCCATCCTCTGTTGATGGACCCTGGGTTGCCTGCACCTTTGGACCATTATGAGGAACATGGGTGTCCCTCCCCCCTTGTATCTTTGAGTCACTCTTTTAATTCATCATGCGGAGGGGCCCAAAGCACACAAGAAAGAGGGAAAAGGGGAAGAAAAGTAGTCCTGTGAGGTTGGGTGAAAGGAACAACAGAGAAGTTTAAGGGGTGACAGCGACTTTTCCCAATTGTATAAAGAGTTTCCAATTCAGAGAGGAGAAGAATAAATTAGGAGTTTGGGATTAAAATACACACATTACTATATATGAAATAGATAACCAACAAGGACCTACTGTATAGCACAGGGAACTATACTCAATGTCTTGTAATAACTATAATGGAAGAGAATGTAAAAGAATACATATATCTATATATATCTATATATCTGAATCACTTTACTGTATAACTGAAGGTAACACAACATTATAAATCAACTATATTTCAACAAAAAATTTTTTTAAAAAAGAATTTCCAATTAAAAAGGATTTTGAGCAGCAGTTTTTTTTTGTTTGTTTTGTTTTTTTAATGACCACAGAAGGCCAGGGAAGAGAAAATGAGCTGCAATGAAGGCAAAGGAGATTCTGTGTAGAGCTGAGAAAATAACTGTTGATATGATTAACCCCCAAAGTGAACAACGGTGCAAAGCGCCAGTATTTTTACTCCAGATAACCACACATCCTAGATGGGCTAGACATTTAGGGGTTTCTTCGTCACAGTCCCAATAGGAAACAGGACTTAACTGCAAGGAGGCTGTGTGTAAAGGTGTGTGGAGGTGGGGTGGCTAGGGAAATCAGGAGAGATGCTGCAGGTACCTAGGGCTGGTGTCAGCAGAGCTGTTGACACCTCTGTGCATCAAGGGACAAGAGGGAACTGGTTACCTGGACCTGGAAGGAGCGTGTCATATAGGAGAGGTGGCATTTGGTGGAGGGATGCAGTCAGCCTGAAGAAACCTTGTAAGAAGGGAGACGAGGGGATAAATACCTCACCTCCTCGTCCGCCCTCCCCAGTCTCTCACTTGTGTCTCCTGTTGGCCACACCACCCAGAAGACAGAAAGGGAGGCTATTATGACATCCTCACAGGGGAGCCTCCGGGGCAGACAGGATGGTGGGGACGGGCAGAGGGGCACAGGGAGGAGACCCCGCCCACCCAGTACATTTCATTTCTTGGGGGCTCTTCCAGTTCTGGGTTTCTTGGCTTTTTCTGGAACACAAACTATTTGGAGTCTTTTTACACCTTGTAACATCTCCCGAAATTTCAAGTACAGGCATCTGCATCTACTAACTGACCACTCAAGAAATACTAACCAATGAGAATGATGAGAGGCTGAGGAAAAGAGAGCCTGGAACTATTGGAACAACAAAATCTGTAACGATGGATAGTAACCCAGAGAATAAACTAAATATTCATGAGTCCACTGGTACAAATAAATAATTAAATGAATAAATAAATGGAGGAGGGGACAGGTTTCCCTTACAGAAGAATTTCAATTAATAAATGTAGAAGGAAGAAGGGAAATCAAAGATCACCGTCAGTACACCAAAGTAGTAACTGTTGCAGGCAAAATCCACTGAGGGATGCCGAAATTAATGGGCAAAAGTTTGAGGAGAATCAGGTTATTTGCATGGTTCAAAGTATCTCCCTCAAGACATTTATTAATTATAAAAGAAAAATAGTAACTTTACAAGTAGAGAAGATTGGCAGATACCACCTTCACCCGGGGTCAAAATTAACCTCACCAGGATAAGTTATATCCAAGTGTTTTGGTGGAAATAAGCACTCATTCTTTCGGGTATACACAACTAAGAGTGTACCTGCTGGATCACAGTACAGCCATATGCTTACTATATTAGAAACTGCCCCACTGTTTCCCAAGGTGACTGTACACTTTTATATTTGCACCAGTAGCACATGAGAGTTCCAGAGGCTCCACGTTCTCACCCAACACTTGGTTATGTCTTCTTAATTTTAGTCATTCTAGTGGGTATGTTTTGGGATCTCATGGGGATTTGACTTTCCATCTCCCTGATGATTAATGATGTTGAGCATCTTTTCATGGACTTATTTGCTGTCTAGACAGCTTCTTTTGTGATGCATCTGTTCAAGTGTTTTGCCCACTTTTCTTTCTTTTCCTTCCTCTTTTTGAAAGAAATTGGGCTGTTTATCTTCATCATACTCATCTGTAGAAGCTTCTCTCTTTTGGATATAAGGACTGTGCCAGATATATGTATTCTGAACATTTTCTGCCAGCCTGTGGCTGGTCTCTTAACTTTCTTGATGATGTCTTTTGATGAACGGTTTTTAATTTTGATAAAGTGTAATTTATGTATTTTTTATTTTTGTGTCCTAAGAAGTCTTTGCCACCTCAGTGTCATGAAGAATGATCCTATGTTTTCTTGTAGAAGCTTTATCATTTTATCCTAAATTTTATGTGTGGTGTAAGATAGTGGTCAAGGATCACCTTTTTTCCCCCATCTGTATACTCACCTGTTCCAGGATCATTTATTGAAAAGATATTTCTTTCCCAATTGCATTGTCACTTTGTCAAATATCTTGTGTGATCCTATATCCGTGTGTCTGTACAGAATCTCTTTCAGTTCTATTTATCTATAGGGTATCCTTAAAGTTCAGACACATAGGATAAACTTATTTTTTTTTAATACAATTTTTTTTCTTAATTTCATTTTTGGGGTATTCATTGCTAGTATACTGAAATACAATTGACTTTTTTTCCCACGCCGCACAGCTTATGCAATCTTAGTTCCCCAGCCAAGGATTGAACCTGGGCCCTCGGCAGTGAGAGCACGGAGTCCTAACCACTGTACTGCCAGGGAATTCCCTAAACTTATTTTTAAAAGTAAACTTTATTTTTTAGAACAATTTTAGATTTATAGAAAATGCAAAGACAGTATTGAGAGTTCCCACATATCCTGCACCCAGTTTCCCCTGTTATAAATACCTTACACTACTATGGTGTATTTGTCACAATTAACGAACCAACACTGATACTGATACATTATCATTAAGTAAAGTCCACACTTCATTTATATTTGCTTAGTTTTTATCTAATGTCCTTGCTCTGTCCCAGTATCCCATCCAGGAAACCACACTCCATCTAGCTGTCATATCTCCTCAGGCTCCTCTTGGCTATGACAGTTTCTCAGACTTTCCTTGTTTTTTATGACCTTGACCATTTTGAGGAATACTTGTAGACTGTCCCTCAATGTGGGTTTGTCTGGTGTTTTTCCCAGATTGGGCAGATGGGTTTTTAGGAGAAAGCCCACAGAGGTGAAGTATCATTCTTTTTTTTCCTTTTTTGGCCGCGCGGCATGTGGGATCTTAGTTCCCTGACCAGGGATCAAACCTACACCCCCTGCATTGGAAGCACGAAGTCTTAACCACTGGACCGCCAGGGAAGTCCTCAAGTACCATTCTCATCACATCATCTCAAGGGTATTAAGAGGCTGTATCACTGTTAAGTTGACTGTGGTCACCTGCTGAAGTAGCAATAAACTTATCTTCAAATCGTACTGTAGTTACATTTACACGTAATATGTACAACGTGTTTTTCTTCAACTTCCAAGTATCCTGTTTTCAGATGAAGAATCTCTAAACTGAAGATGGTAGGTCCAATTATTAGTCTCAAAAAAAGTACACAAAATGCACAATTTCCCCTGTGTTTTGAGACTTTGATATATAATTATTGAACTCTGATCAAATTAACACTTGGACCTATGTTTAAACTTAGAGGTACTTCACCTGGAAACACACTGAGCATTTTATTTGAAAACATAAGGAACCTGCTGTTTAAGTAAAGTTATCTTATGTTGCGGATCCTGCGGCATCTTGTATTTGTCTGTCTCTATGCCAGAACCACACTATCTTAACTCCTGGAGTTCTGTAGGAATCCTTGACATCAATGGAGTGTGAGTCTTCCAACTTTGTTCTTCCTTCTCAAGATTCTTGGCTATTTTAGGTTTTTGCATTTCCAAATAAGTTTTAGAATTGACATTGTCAATTTCTATACAAATGCCTGCTGTGATGTTTATTGGGATTGTCTTTCTGTGAAGAGACACCGAGGTGTGGTCACCGAAGCACTAAGATGACATCCACATGCGATGTTCTATGATTCAATAGATATTCCCTGAGAGCCTGGGCAACGCCCCCGCTCCCATGGCGCTTAGGTGGTAGGGGGCAGGCAGGTGGTGAGGGCAAGCCACAGGCACTTACGTAAGTAAACATATGGCTTGTCATTGGTTATAAGTGGTGTGGAGAAAGCTAAAGGAGAACCTGGGGGAACAGGGAGTGCTCTGGTGGGCTGGGGCCGTGGTCTGGGAGAACCTGGGGGAACAGGGAGTGCTTTAGGAGAACCACCGGCCTCACTGATAAGTGATATGTGAGCCACAGCCTGAGAGAAGACAGGGCGTGAGTGTACAGACAGCAACAAGAGCCAGAAACAGCCAAGAGGCCAGCGTGGTGGATGGGGTTAGAGAGGGGGCGGCACACCAGGGAGACTGGATGGAGTCTGGCCTTTGCTCGGAGTGAGATGGGAAAGGCATTGCAGGTTTGGATCAGAGGAGTGGTGGAGACCTACCTCCGAGGACAGCCGTGACTTTTAAATGAGCTTAATTAAGTCGGCACGTGTGACAGGACCAGCACAAGCCTGGCAGACGCTCAACATCCGGTTCCCCATTTGGATGGCAAGGATTAGGTACGGGCGTCTTTACCCGTTACCCAGGCCACGACGTCTAGCCCAGCTCCTTACCCATGTCAGGTGCTCAATGAACATATGAGGAATGAAGGAGAGAAGGGAGGGAGGGAGGAAGAGAGGGGGACCCAGCCAGGACCAAAGCCCTGTCTGAATTCCCACAATACGGACTAATACCGACTCCCACACACCCCTCAGTGATCACGGTTAATCCAGGTCCAGTGACGTGGTGATGACCAAAAATTAAAACAAACATTGCCATGTGTGCAGGAGCTATTGACTAAAGGGAAAATCCACTCTGAGTAGCACCTTCAGGAGAAGCCAGTGGCTCCCTCACCAGCCCTCGGCCACCGCTGCGTTCCAGAAAAGCGTCATCTCATTTCCTCTCCATCCGTTCTGTCGGTGGAATGGGCCATAGTCTCCTCCCCTAAATAATTGGCCTCTGAGCTGCCCTGGGAACCCCGGCTCTGCAGATAGAGCCCACCCTGGACTGCATCTCCTCGGGCTGACCTGACCCATTGCCTGCTCGGGACATGTGGGCTCCTGACCTCAGAGGCAGCCCAATTTCGATTTCAATTCCGACCCACTTGTTCCATTTGACCTGAAGCAAATCCCTTAGACTTCATGAGGTCACCAGGCAGAGAGCATGTGAGGCGTAAGTGACAGGGTGCATGTGTGCAAGGAGGGCCAGGGTGCCCCCCTACAGCACAGAGGCCCCCGTTCACCCCACTTCTGCCCTGTGTAACCACCCTAACCTCTGTATGCCCTCTGTGGTCCTGAGCCTCCGCGGAGGCAGGTGCGTCCAGCCTCATCCGTTCTCCTTGTCTGCCTTAAATTTCAATGCACACACTCTCTGCCCAATGAGAAGGTCACCATGGGTGAACGGGGTGCCACAGACCTCAGGTTTCAGAGGGGCACTCCTGACCAGGGAAGAGAGGGCTGGTTTTTTTTGGGGGGGAGCTTTTCCAGCAGAGGCACCAGACACGTGCTCCAGAGACCCCCACCTCCAGAGACCACCTATGGCTGCCGGCCAGCAGGGCCGCGGAGTCCCTCACTCATTTGACCCTGGCGCAAAAGGGGCAGCCTCGAAAACGTGTGTGTGTGTGTGTGTGTGTGTGTGTGTGTGTGTGTGTGTAGGCATGGTGGAAAGATAGACAGACATACACGCCCAGGGGGTGCTGCCTGCAGCATCTAGTGATAATAGAAACTTGGTCCTTATGAGGATGGGAGGGTGGGAGGGACGGAGAGGAGAGAGTGAAAGAAACAGAGGTTGAAATGACCGAGGACATCCTCGATGAGCATCTAGTGACCTAGCTGAATAGAAGGACCCAAATGAGGTCGGCAAATGACATCCCCATTGCCTAAGTGAAATTTCCGCCCCCAAGGGCTCTCTCTCACAGGCACCTACTACAGCATGGATCACAACTCTGGCCCTTGAACAGGGACCAGCAAGTGGCAGTGTGACTGCTTTCTCATGCCACATCTGCCCTGGGGAGCACAGTGCGTCAGCAGGGAGACAAGAGATTAATGTATCCTACGGGGGACAGGGACCCCCCTGGGGACTGACCGCTCACTCCTGGGGCTCCAGGAGTGGAAAGGTATGTCATTCTCCTAAAGCAGGGGCTGGCAACACTTTTCTGTAAAGGGCCACCCGCTGAGTACTTGAGATGCAGGCCATCCAGTCTCTGCTGTGACCACTCACCTCTGCCATCATGGTGTGAAAGAAGCCACAGGTGGTGTGTCAGCAAGCGTGTATGTCCGTGTCAACAAAACTTTATTTGTAAAAACAAGATGGGGGCCAGAAAGAATCACTCAAATCGGTGCTCAGCCTTCCTCTTCAGTGTCTTTTCTCATTTTGAACTTTTTGTACAGCCTTGAGAGGCCCAGTGGGTCACTCCACATCATCATGAATTTCCCCTGAAATGACTACCCTATAAGCCTATTGCATTGCAAGGCCCATGTTTTTTCAAACTAAAATCATGACCTTTTAAAATTGCTGGAGAAATGGTTTGAATCACAGGCCCCAAGGTAGCTGGAAACTCTGAATATTCCTCCTCACTGTACCGACCAAACCTGGTGACTTTCGATCATGAGAAAGAAGAAAACACTGCAAACGAGAGCAAATGGCAATCCAAGGGGGCACCGCCACGCAGGCAGCTCCCCAGTCGGCTGGGGCTTATTTACCGTCAGTAGCGAGTATGCCTTCTGCCCTCCCAGCCTGCCCCCCGAGAAGGCACCTCACGTCGCTTTGGATTAACATCTGGATCTCCCACATGGGAGCTCGATGATGATTTCTCCTCATTATATTTAAGAAATAAAAAGGCTCTGAGAAAGTCACTGATGAGCTACGGCACTGACTTGTCTCCCTTGGTCCTTTGGGGGAAGCTAGGAAATAACTTCCACATTGTAATTCTTCCTCTCCAGGGCACATCATTTTGATTGCGATGATTCATTCACTGGGAAAAATAACAGTTCTTCTAAAGGAGATGGAGAATGCCAACCTGAGAGCTGCCCGCTCCTGCAACCCCAATTCCCCTCCAGCTGGGAAATTCTCAGCATGATCGCTCACATTCCGCAAATTGGGAAAGTCAAGGTGGACGGGTCCATCCTTCACCGAAGCTTTACCAAAGCTTCCCCCTCTCCCCCCTCCCCCACAGCTGGCTGGGGGCCTCACAGAGCCAGACTCCCAGGAGAAACCAAAGAGAGACCCTCACTCAGCAAACTTCCGTGATCCTATGAGAATTATCTCACAAGCATCTCCAAGGTCAAGGTCTGCCTGTTATGATCACGATGCCCCCCCTTCATGCTTTCCTTTTTCCAAGGGTCTGATGATTCACTACTCAGGGAAACAGTGACATAAGCAATGAAGGAATGGAAGGAGAAAGTTAGAAATTTGGTATTAAGTAAATTTGCAATGACATCGTTCGGTCAGCAAAGAATTTCCAAAATAGAAATCGTTACCATATCCTGATCGACGGGCCAGTCTAACGTGACATGTGATTCTTGCAACCTCTGGAACTTATGTCCAATCACGACTCCTTTTAGTGGCCCCTTTCTAAAGAATTTAGACTGCACGGTGTAAACCGAGTCAACTAGAGAATCTGATGGGTGACAGTGCGTGCTCAGGATGTGGACAACAGACGCCTATAAAAATCAGCAAGGGGGGAGAAGGAGATTTATGAGTCATACTCGGAACTGCGTCAGTGCAGGCCTTTGTTGGGAGCCACCGTTCAGCTGCCACAGACAAACCGGAATGAATCCATAAGACGCTGCTGCAGCCCGGCATCTCCGGCCACCTAACCATTGGTCTAACGCTCCTCTGGGCGTGGGAGCGCTCATCCTATTGGACTCAAGTTTGCAAAGAGAGCACACGAAAAAGAAGATGTCCTTGAGATGCGAAGTCATGTTTGTTTCGGACACCCAGGCTGTGGAGTCTGTGGTTTAATATCAGAGCTTCAAATACCATTTAATAAAAATGTGGGATGCTTCTGTAACTGCTAACTGTGGGACGCAGCAAAATTAGTTTGGAAGCTAAGGAGATCTAGGTTTGTGTGTCCTCCTGCCTCTTTCGTTCACTCAGTGCGGTGGTCCAGACAGAGCCTGGGGAATGAGGAGCTCATCTGTAAATGGGGGACGATCCCCACTTTCCACCACCCTCCTGAGAACCCAACAGGACAGCTCATCTGTGTAAAGCACTTAGCAGAGGGCGGGCTGGGCAAGAAAGGTGAACCACCTCCTTTCCATGGTTCGGTGAGCAGAAGCCATGACTTTGGAATGACAGCAGGTCAGCATCTTCAGAGTCGCAGGTAACTTACCTACTGCTGCACACCTGGTTGGTACCAAGCATTGCCTTCCCTCTTCTCCCATCATTGCAATCACTTCTTTTCTTTACAGTTTAAACAGAGAGCACAGTCCTCCCTGCAAAGCCAGGGAGCTCCAGCCTACCACCTCTGCTCAGAGCTCAGGGGCTGCACGGTCCCCACAGAACACCCTTCCTAATGCTTCCAACTGTACCACAACTTTCCATGCTTACTTTTCAAAGGTACCCATGAAGTTAGATCATCCTACAATCCTTCTGTCCACTCCCTACATACAATTCAGCTGAGCTCAGCTCCCCTGGGGGAAGCGGGAGCTGCCCGGGGTGGGGTGAGGCTGGAAGGTCCACCCAAGCTGCCTGGACACACCTCCTCACATGACATGAGAGTCTGGGTTGGTCTGGAGCCCATCATTGGGAAACCGGCCTTGGGGACTGATTCCCAGACCTATCTGTGCTGGAAAAAAGAGGTGGGCTCCTCGTGCAGAGTGGTGTCTCTGCTCCAGGTCACTGCTGCTCTCAACGCGCTATCCCCAGGGGCCTCAAACAGGGGCCCAGCCCCACCCAGCGGGAAGCAGCCCCTGATGAGGGAGGGGGTACCACCCCCCAGTGAACGACCACATTCATGAGACGAAGGACCCATCAAAGGCCCCAGAACCAGGGTCACATTTGGGGATGCGCCATGGGCCTTAGGTTAGGCGACAATTTACAACAAGAATAGTGTTGTCCCCTCTCCCACCGGATGCCTGCCCTCAAAGCATCCCCACGGTAAGGACATTAGTGGCCCGAGTCTCCCTGGGGCTTCCCAGCAGCATCCTGTACTCTGTCTCTCCGTCCCTGGCTGCCACTGTCAAATGCACACCGGGGTCTGCAGGACGGGGGGTCGCAGGTGGGCCCTAAATGTCCCGGAAGCTGGCCTTTCTCCTCAAGAAACACTCGCAGACCCTTCGCACAAAGTCTGAAGAAAGGCCTGCCCTCCGGACACAAAGGGGAGATGAGATACAGAACAGACGCAAACAGCACGTAAGGCAGGAAGCCCCCGGCACCCTCCCCCGGGAGAGGGGACTTGAAGCATCTCTACCAGGAAGACGCGGCCACGGGCAGAAAGAAAGCCACCGACTGCGACCCAGTCCTGTTCATCAAGCAAGCAGAGCGTCAGCAGGTCCAGAGATGTCTGGTTTTCACACCTTTAAGGGTCAACCCGGCAGGACTGGGAATGTCCAGTTGCCCCATTTTGTACCTTCAGATATTCGTGGTGTAAGTTAAAGATATCTTAGAAGACCTCTCTCCTCACTCACAGCCACCCCTGGACAGCGCTGCAGAAACTCCAAGGGGAGCGAGAAGGGTATATTTTCTTTTTAAAAAGAGACTGAGCTCTCTCCTCCTACAAACGTATCCTGACGTGACCCTAATCAATGCACAACTCGCCCACCGGCCCGACATCCCTTCTACGCCAGCTCTGAAGCCCGGGTGGAGGCTTCAGGACGTCAGGGAGTGTGCAAGACATGACCCCTCATCAAGACGGTCAGCCAGGGCTGAGAAAGCGCAGACCCAGGACACCTTCTAGGAGGCATGTGCTGGGCACACAGTACATGAGTTAGTGAAACAAACTACAGATAAAGCTCAACTTCTGTTTTCCCGTATCTGCTTATTCAATCATGACTATCTCACCCTATGTCTGTTCCCTGCTCTGACAAACATTATCCTGCGCCCACAAGCAGCAATGCAGAGACATCCAGCTAAGAATAAAAGTGTGTGTACCAGTCAGAATGGCCATCACTAAAAAATCTACAAATAGCAAATGCCGGAGAGGGTGTGGAGAAAAGGGAACCCTCCTACACTGTTGGTGGGAATGGAAGCTGGTGCAGCCACTATGGAGAACAGTACGAAGGTTCCTTAAAAAACTAAAATTAGAGTTACCATCTGATCCAGCCATCCCAGTCCTGGGCATATATCCGGAGAAAAACTCTAATTCGAAAAGATACACGCAACCCAAAGTTCACTGCAGCACTATTTACGATGGCTAGACATGGAAACAACCTAGATGTCCATCAACAACGGATGAATGGATAAAGATGTGGTACACACACACACACACACACACGTGCGCACACACACACACACACACAATGGAATACTACTCAGCCATAAAAAAGAATGAAATAATGCCATTTGTAGCAACATGGATGGACCTAGAGATTATCGTACTAAGTAAGTCAGAAAGAGAGAGACATACCATATGATATCACTTATATGTGGAATCGAAAATACGACACAGGTGAACTTATCTACAAAACAGAAACAGAGTCATAGACACAGAGAACAGACTTGTGGTTGCCAAGTGGGAGGGGGCTGGGGGAGGGATGCAGGGGGAGGTTGGGATTAGCAGGTACAAACAGTTATATACAGAATGGATAAACAACAAGGTCCTACTGTAGAGCACAGGGAACTGTGCTATTCAATACCCTGTGATAAACCATAATGGAAAAGATGTGAAAAAGACTGTATGTATATGTGTAACTGAATCACCTTGCTGTACAGAACTTAACACAACATTGTAAACCGAGTACAGTTCAACAAAATAAAGTTTTAAAAAAAGAATAAAAGTGTGTGTAGGGCTTCCCCGGTGGCACGGTGGTTGAGAGTCCGCCTGCTGATGCAGGGGACACGGGTTCGTGCCCCGGTCCGGGAGGATCCCACATGCCGCAGAGCGGCTGGGCCCGTGGGCCATGGCCGCTGGGCCTGCGCGTCCGGAGCCTGTGCTCCGCAACGGGAGAGGCCACAACAGTGAGAGGCCCGCGTACCGCAAAAAAAAAAAAAGAATAGAAGTGCGTGTAGCACGCACACTTACTGGTACGCACCCGTCGGCTTCCAGGACACACCTGAATCCCCAAGCACGCATCCCAAGCCCTCAGCGATGAGCTGCCTGTGACTTCAGCTACTCCCACCCCATCCTGTCGTCCCCCATCCATGCCCCCCAACATCTGCACTGCCGTGACACCCTCCTGTTTCCACCGCCACCGCCACCACCACCCTCTTCATCCGTCCAGCCCTCCCCACGCCATCCAAGGTCTGGGCCCTACCCCCTGCCCCACCTCCGCCATTCTCGCCTCATTATAGCATCCATCTGTTTCTGCCACCTTGGCCTTAGCTGTCTACCCTCCACCCCAACTGGACGGTAACCTCCTCAAAGGCCAGCACAGTGCCCACCCTCTGCGTCTCAGCAGACATTCCGGGCTCAGTGCAGATTCCCAGCAGAGACCATGCCTGGTGGGAGAGCTTCCACTTAGGAATCTGTTTTTGAAGTTTGGAGAGAAGCCCGGGCCTGTGGCTCCAGCAGTCATTCACCGTAACGCAGGCTCCCCGGCGGGGAGGCTGCCCTGGGAGCCGGGCGGCCCCTGTGCTTGGATGGTGTCCCTGGGTCACCTCGGGCCCCGGGTCCTAACCCGTTAGACTAATGGAAAACAGGGCAACCAGATTAAATCACGTTCCCTCCGAAGACTGCCATCTGTAGACTCGGAAAGCTCCTCGCTCTGCCCGGCCCCTCTGGTCCATGCTAAACAGGCTTAGCCTGATGTGGGCAAACAGGAAAAGTAGGTCAGCTCCGCAGCACGGTTCTTCCCCGGTGATGAACTAATGATGTGAAGGCAGGGCCGGCCGGGGGAGGGGGCGGCCCCCTCTCGCCCCCCCCCCCGTCCCACCCCCCTCCGGCCCTCGGAGGCTCTGGGCCCAGCCTGGGGGTCTCAGGCAGCCTTCGGGGGCAGACAGAGGACCCAGGGAATGAGGAAAACTCAAAGCAAGTGTGGGTAAATGGTTCTTAAAAAAAAAAGCTAACTGCAGGAAGTGAACAGTGTAGACGCCCTCTGCCATTTCCCCGTCTTCAAAGACAAACCAGGTAGTGTCTTTATGGCATGAAGTCACCTGCTTCTCTTGCAAAGGTGTGCCCTCCTGACAGCGTGCACAGATACTGCAAGCCATCCTTGGAGCTGCTTCCCAGCTCGCAGGCTCCCTCCACCCTTGACTACTGGTAATAACCAGGCGCTTGCTGGGGCAAGGATGGACTTGAGTCCGATGTCTGGCGCATCCCAGGGCCCCGGCCTGGAGGGGAAGTTGCCGCACTGTCCCTACGGTGCCTGTGTTCGGTGTGACTGCAGCTGTGCAGATGGAAAGCCCACCCCCTCCGGCCTCTCGGGCTCAGAAGTCGAACAAAGCACCAGACACCTTGAGGGAGTCTCCCCCGAGGCCCGAGTGAGCTAACCTACTTCCCGGAGCCGGTGTCTGACATCAGGTCTCAGGAGGGGCCAGCACAAACCTGGAGGCTGATGCTGGGGACGCTGGGGCCCAGGTCCTGCTCCCCCAGGCCCCTAGCTCAACCCCTCAAAGAGCTCACAGGTGCCCCTGGAGCAGACCCAAGTCAGCCTGGCGCCCCACAGAAATCTCCCAAGAGAGCAGTGGCCTTGTGGCCCTGGCCAGGCCACAGTGACCGAGTCTATAAACGCGGATGTGTAAGATGCTGGACATTGCTTCCCCTGTATTCATTTATGTAACAAAGGTATCAGAAGGCTTTGACAATAATCTATGGAGATGTGTTCAGATCTAAAAACCCACAAGTTTGGGAATATTCACCCAACCTCTTTCAGGCACGACCTTCTCTGAAAAGTTTTCTCCTTGGCATTTTCAAGAACGAAAAGGCAAGAGGCCAGGGCATCCCTGGGCCTGGACAGCAGCCCTTCCTTTCTCCTCCTCCCGGCCTTGGTTCACATGCTTATTCAGCACACATGTTATGCCCTGGGTACCCCACCACTGACAAAAAGGCGACGGTCCAGGAGGATCCAACACATTCAAAGTGTGACTCTGTTGTTAACGAGCTGAGTGACCTCAGGCAAGTCACTGAACCTCTCTCTGCCCGGTCTTTCACCTTCACAGGGTGGCTGAGATTCCAGGACATAATACCTGTCAAGCACCTAGATTGTGAACCACGGGGCAAAAGTTCAAGGAGTGTTAGCTCAGGTGGCTGGGATTATCAGAGCAATCCAGGAACCATTCACAAGGCTCTCATTTCAATAACAGATGCTAACCATGGACGTCAATTAGCTTCATTTTCAAATTCCAAAGATATTTACCAGCAAGCAGGGAGCCTGCAAGGCAAGCCCTTTTAAACTTCCCTTGCAATCCGAAAGGTTCCTGTACAGGGGACGTCAGCTTGCATAACAGAATTTTCCGGAAGAGTTGGTGATAAACAACATTTCTGGGAACTGAATCATACTTTACACGTGTGAGTGGCTCACGGCCCACCCTCCTTCTCGATCCTCCTGCAAAGCAAAGCTCCTCAACCACCCATGAGTCTGCGTAACAGACTCTGACACACCTGCTTTCCATGAGGCCACAATTAACTACTTTTTTTTTAACTTTGAAATTCTAGGTAAAATGGGAGGAAGTTTGGATTCTTTTTTTTAATTTTAAATAATTAATTTTATATGTTTAGCCAAATTTAGCAAAGGTGAACGTGAAATGCTGTTAAAAGCAGTTGACTGTCAGTCCAATCTACTCTTCAATGCATTTACTAATTAATACGGCATTACCTCAAAGCATGTTCCAGTTACTTGATTACTTAACTAAGCAATTCAGTATATTTAATGGTGTTATATTCTTTTTTCAGAGGCATTGTTTATTTAAAAATTTTATTTTATATTGAAGTAGAGTTGATTTACAATGTTGTGTTAGCTTCAGGTGTACAGCAAAGTGATTCACTTATATATCTATTCTTTTTCAGATTCCTTTCCTATAATGGGGTTATATTCTTATCTTCGCCTAAAAAAGTCACGCAGTCGTCAATCCTTACAATGTGCTAAATTCCCGAGTCTGTGAAAAAGCTATCAGATTCTTTAGGACAGAATGAAATCATCATTCCATGGCCACGCTCAGATGTTTGGACTTATGAACGTAAACAAAAGTACATTTCATTTCCACAAACTTCTTTGAAAGAAAAGGAAACCCACCAATAAATAAAACAAAAGGAGATGGTCTGGTTTAAATGAAAATATTAAAAAGTTATCTCACAGCAAGATCCTTTTTGACCCACCTCCTAGAGAAATGGAAATAAAAACAGAAATAAACAAATGGGACCTAATGAAACTTCAAAGCTTTTGCACAGCAAAGGAAAACATAAACAAGACCAAAAGACAACCCTCAGAATGGGAGAAAATATTTGCAAATGAAGCAACTGACAAAGGATTAATCTCCAAAATATACAAGCAGCTCATGCAGCTCAATATCAAAAAACAAACAGCCCAATCCAAAAATGGGCAGAAGGCCTAAACAGACATTTCTCCAAGGAAGATATACAGATGGCCAAAAAACACATGAAAAGATGCTCAACATCACTAATCATTAGAGAAACGCAAATCAACACTACAATGAGATATCACCTCACACCAGTCAGAATGGCCATCATCAAAAAATCTACAAACAATAAATGCTGGAGAGGGTGTGGAGAAAAGGGAACACTCTTGCACTGTTGGTGGGAATGTAAATTGATACAGCCACTATGGAGAACAGTATGGAGGTTCCTTAAAAAACTAAAAATAGAACTACCATGCGACCCAGCAATCCCACTACTGGGCATATACCCTGAGAAAACCATAATTCAAAAAGAGTCATGTACCACAATGTTCACTGCAGCTCTATTTACAATAGCCAGGACATGGAAGCAACCTACGTGTCCATTGACAGATGAATGGATAAAGAAGATGTGGCACATATATACAATGGAATATTACTCAGCCATAAAAAGAAACGAAATTGAGTTATTTGTAGTGAGGTGGATGGACCTAGAGTCTGTTATACAGAGTGAAGTAAGTCAGAAAGAGAAAAACAAATACTGTATGCTAACACATATATATGGAATCTAAAAAAAAAAAAATTGGTTCTGAAAAACCTAGGGGCAGGAGAGGAATAAAGACACAGACATAGAGAATGGACTTGAGGACATGGGGAGGGGGAAGGGGAAGCTGGGACAAAGTGAGAGAGTGGCATGGACATATATACACTACCAAACGTAAAATAGATAGCTAGTGGGAAGCAGCCGCATAGCACAGGGAGGTCAGCTTGGTGTTTCGTGACCAGCTAGAGGGGTGGGATAGGGAGGGTGGGAGGGAGACGCAAGAGGGAGGAGATATGGGGATATATGTACATGTATAGCTGATTCACTTTGTGATACAACAGAAACTAACACCATTGTAAAGCAATTATACTCCAATAAAGATGTTAAACAAATAAAATAAAAAGGATCAGAACCTTAAAAAAAAGTTATCTCACTGTTTTCAGAGGGAGAAGCAATACATATTCATTGTAATTTCTTCCTTCTTTCATTCAGAATGAAAAGGTCAAGATCTTAGGCCATGTTTCATTAGGCAAAGTCAAGTTCTCTATTATATATATCATTTATAATTATTAAAGATTTTTTTGATGTGGACCACTTTGAAAGTCTTTATTGAAATTGTTACACTATTGCTTCTGTTTTATGTTTCGGTTTTCTGGCTGCGAGGCATGTGGGATCTTAGCTCCCTGACCGGGGATCGAACCCACACCCCACACAATGGAAGGCGAAGTCAACCACTGGCCCGCCAGGGACATCCCTATACTTATTAATATATATTATTGTAAAAAAATAAAATGGCAGTAAGGAATATTAAGTCCTTCCTAACTCTTTCTTCTAGAAATATGTTCTCTTTTTTACCTACACTCTCACTGAATTACTCTAGTTGCTTTCCTCCTTCACATGATTTAGTTTATTCTGCCTTGTTCCAGAGTAGAAGTTAAGTTCATGTCTATGTCAGAATGACACCAGGCCAGCTCACCCGAGGAGTGGTCTGTCTCTGGCCCTATGCGTGCAAACATTTTGAGGTCATGAAAAATTATATGAAAAACAACAAAACCTGAGCTACGATTTTAACAACGTACGCTTGTGTGTGTGTGTGCCGCGTCCTCGTAAGTGTTGCATGGCAACAGAGTAAGACAGCAACACTGTAGGATTTATACCACCGTGAGGCCAAGAATGCCAGGGGCAGGAAGAACACGTCCGCAGCAGAGGTGGGATCGTGCTGAGTCGTCCAAAGCATATGCCTTCCTCTTTCTGTTGTCTCTTACCTCGGTTGCAGAAAAACAGATGCAACCAGTGCCGTGAATGAATTTTCTGTCTTCCCAAGGTACTGTTTGCTTTCTGATAAGCTCCTAAGCACCCTCATATGGCCATAGGGAGAAGGCGAGAGCATGACTTGGATTTAGACAAAGAGGAAGGAACTGAATTCGGGAAGAACAGCCTCAAGGAAACTTGAAAATACTGGAAAATATCGTGGTGTTACTCAAAAGCAAACATCTTGCCAGATGCTCCATGGAGCTGCAGCCAGAGCTGGGTTTAGAAGCCAGAATCCAGAACCAGGGTCCAGTTCTCTCAAGCCCCTGCCTGCCCTCGGGGGGCCCGGAAGGGGCCGGATGAGCAGAGTCCAGAGCAGGGCTCCCCATGGAACCCGGGGCTGCTCCCGTATCTCCCACAAGCTCACAAAATGCTGCAGGGCTGCGTGCCACGCTCCAGGGCCAAACAGGAGGACTGCTCTGTGAGGGATGGGCCTCTATCGTGGGAACGTGGAATCAGAGGATTCAGTGGGCTATGGTATCCACACTGAGCAGCGGCATGACCTTGGGGAATCACCCACTTTTTTTGGACTGTGGTTTCTTCCTTTGGTGGAATAAGAAATAACTCTGTACACTCTAAAATGTTGTATAAAACGTCGTCTTCTACATGGAAACAACCCAAATGTCCATCAACAGATCATGGAAACAACCCAAATGTCCATCAACAGATGGATGGATAAAGATGTGGTGTATATATATATGTGTACACACACACACACTGGAATATTACTCAGCCATAAAAAGAATGAATGAAATAATGCCATTTGCAGCAATGTGGATGGACCTAGAGATTATCATACTAAGTAAGCCGAAGACAAATGATATTGCTTATGTGTGGAATCTAAAATATGACACAAATGAACCTATCTATGAAACAGACTCACAGACGTAGAGAACAGACTTGTGGTTGCCAAGGGGAGGGGTTGGGGGAGGGATGGAGTGGGAGTTTGGGGTTAGCAGATGCCAACTATTATATATAAAATGGATAAACAACAAGATCCTACTGTAGAGCACAGGGAACTAGATGCAATATTCTGGGATAAACCACAATGGAAAAGAACATGAAAAAGAATGTATACGTATAACCCAATCACTTTGCCGTACAGCAGAAATTAACACAACATTGTAAATCAACTAGACTTCAGTTTAAAAAACGTGGTCTTCTATTGGAAGGTGCTCATTTAGCCCATGTACTCTTCTGGGTGAGAATTATCTGCCCAGGTGTCCAGACAGGTGACAAGGAGGCAGGATGAGGAAAGCGTGGCCACGACAGAGCATTCTCCATCCATGATTGTGCAATCAGGGTCATTCGTGCTAGCCTGCTCTGCTCTTAACAGTGGGCACGTAAATCCTTAGTATCCTGGAGCATGTGGTGCCTGAAGTCCAGGTCTGTGGCTCTGACATGTCTGTCTGCAAGCAGATGAGTCAGATGTAGGTCAAGGACCTGCCTTCCGGCCTCCTGTCAGGTACTGATGCTGTCAGTGGCAAGGACTACGCCATGAACCCATTGTGGCCCCGGGACCTCATTTGCACCACGTGTGACCGAGCTTGCCGATGGTCTGGCATAAACTCCGTCACTGAGGACACCATCTGGCCCCAGTGGATCCCAGCCTTTGTCTTCTGGACTGGGGTTAAAACAAAATTAACCCCTCTATCCGAAATTTAATATTAAACAGGTAAAATGGCAAGACTCGTGGGCTGTCTGCTCTATGGTTTCTGGGTGCAAATGCTTCCTCTAGTTTAGATTCCAATTCATTGTAGACTCCGTGTCCTCGAGGGCTATGTCTGTGTTTGGAAGTGTAGGACACAAATGATTCCAAGTCATTTCCCGATGGGGGGTGGGGTCGTTTTTCCTTCCACGTGAAAGCAACTTCCATTTCTATTGCTATCTGACCTCATGCTGACTTCTCCTCTAAAAAGGAAGACAGGTCAACAGAGCAGGCTCCTCTCCTTTCCAAGGAGGGAGCAGCCTTAGGAAAAGGCTGCCAACACAGCCACGTCTTCCACAGACAAAGCACGCATCTGTGTGCGCACAGTGCGTGTGTGCGTGTCTAAGTGCGTGTGCGCGTGAGTGACTTCACGTAGGCCAGGCAGAGGGTCGCTGCACCACACAACTCCAGGATACAACGTGAACTGTGTCGCCTTCATCTGAAATGTACATAGCTCCTTCCTGCCACCAGGAAATCAGTCTTTTTGGAGTTTGTGAGAATCCCACAACTATTCTTAAAAAAAAAAAAGGGCTTCCCTGGTGGCGCAGTGGTTGAGTCCGCCTGCCGATGTAGGGGACGTGGGTTCGTGCCCCGGTCCGGGAAGATCCCACATGCAGCAGAGCGGCTGGGCCCGTGAGCCATGGCCGCTGGGCCTCGCGTCCGGAGCCTGTGCTCCGCAACAGGAGAGGCCACAACGGTGAGAGGCCCACATACCGCAAAAAAAAACAAAAAAAAAACACAAGGGAATGGGGGTGGTCATACCACGTTACACATGTGGTAAAATGACAAGACTATACACACACATTGTGCCCGTGCCATTTCCTGGCTTTGGCCTTGTCTCCTAGAGATGCAAGATTAACCACTGGTGGGAAAAGGGTGACTTCCTAGGAACCTATTATTATTTCAAAATAACAAGTTTAAGAAAAAAAAAAAAGGAAGGAAACAGCAAATGACAAGAAGAGCAGGGAGGACCCGCAGAGCTTTGAGCCCCAAGGCTGGGCCGGGGTCCCCCTGTCCCTCCAGCCCCCTCCTCCAGCAGGTTCAGCCCCCGGAAGAATCCTGCAGCTCCTTTAGGCAAGAGCCCCTCAGTGGGGGAGGGGCAGGGGGGAGGACCGAGATGCCCACGTCTACCGCTCTGCTTGTGGATGCTGGACGCCGTGAACACCGGGATGAGAAAGGCCGTATCCCAAGATCCGGGGCCCGGCCAGGTCTTCACTGCCTGTCCCACTGACCGAGCTTCCCATCCTGGTTTGAGCGAGCATCACAACATCCCCAGAGCCTGCAGACTTTCAAAGGGTAACTTGGCAAACCAGCTCTGCTGCAAGTTCACACGTGGAGGGCAAACGGCTTACACCGTAAGGAGTCCTTACAAGAAGCCTGGTGACCGTCGGGGCCGCCGGGGCCTCCTCCCAGGCTCTCTTCTAGTGACCCTTCCCCTCCCACCTCCCTGCAGGGCAGCCTCTAGCGCCGCCATGATTCTTCAGTGAGTTCCTGCAGGGAAAGGAACTGGCTTGATTTGGGGGTGCTTGGCTGGCCACCAGCCCCCCAGGCCTTCTCCCCTTGCGTCTTGGGCCCCAGAGGGCTGCATGGAATGCTCACCATTTTACCAACGAGGAAGCCAAAGCAGAGAGGGGTTAAGAAGGTCACATACCATGAAAATGTTTCCTAGACGTTAGCTAGTAACAATCCTTCCCCAACCAGGGGGGTCAGTACTTGGAAAGCGGCCTTGGGTCCCCACTCCAGCGCATCAGAAACAAGACGCTCTCCAGCCCCGGCCGAGGGTGCGCCCGCATCCTTTCTCACCTCTGAGGGAGGCACCGTGTGCATCCACTCCCATCCTCTGCCTCACCAGGACCCTCAGCTGGGCCCTCACATCACAGCCCCGAGCCCCGAGCACAGAACTGAGATCAGGAAAGAGGCAGCTGGGCTCAGGGTAAGCTCCGGTGCCTTTGGCCTGAGACCTTGATACAGAAGGGGCCCCGAGGTTCCTCCACCCTTTGTCTGTCTCTTCCTTCTCAGCACATCAAATATTTACTCAGCCTGCGCTGAGGTCAGGGCATCGCAGGACGTGTGCCTGGATTAGGCATCAGGAGATTGGCACCGCCTGGAGGGAGAGACGCCCTCGGGGCCTCGACGTCCCCACCGGCAAACACACCTGACCTGGCAATAGCGACTGTGGCCTCTGCCCTGGTGGCTACTCGCGATGGTTCACAAGGTAAAATGAGAAGAAACCGTTCAAAGTGTTTGACAAATAAAGGTCTACAGCAGTGTTTTTCAAACGCCAGTGGACACACCAATCACCTTGGGATCTTGTTACAGTGCGATTCTGAGCGGGTGGGTCTGGGGCGGGGCTGAGACCCTGCATTTCTAAGCAGCGCCTGGCGGCACGAAGCTGCAGGTACACAAGGATCGCTAGGCATGGGTGGCAGGAGGGATGCTAAGTGTCCCCTGCTTCCACCTAAAGCAGATGGACACCGGGCGCCTTTGAGCAGAATCCCAGGCTGTGTCCCAGACCAACGGCATTAGCACCTCTTGGGGTGGGCCCAGCCTGACTCTTTACGCCCCCAGGTGACTCCCACCCACCCAGAACCACTGCTGATGGAGAACCCCTGCTCTGGAGCCTGAATGCCACCCACAGCATCCCAGCCAGTGAGGGGTCCGTCTCCACGGAGAGGGCACGCATGGCTTTCTCTGGCAGCCTCTTCTAGTTCCTGTTAGTTGAACTTACTAGAAAATTCTTCCTATTGAGCCAGAATGCTACCGTCCCCCCATCCCTCCTGACCCCCCATCCCTCCTCCTGGCCCTTCTACTCATTTCTTCTCATGTGTCCAAGGGCTACACAGAACGACAGCCCTCAGATCAGACGATTATTTAAATTGAAGTGAAATTCACTTAACTTCACTTTAAGATCACGTAAAGTAAGATGTGGTCCACAACATCGTGAGCATTTCAATATTATCAAAGAAGCAAATTATTCCTATCTACCCATACGTGCCCCAGACTTTCTACTGACTTCCACGAAAAGGGTTAGAGGGCATTTTCCTCTAAAAAATTCACAATACCTTTTTTTTTTTTTTAGCAGTTCGCGGGCCTCTCACTGCTGTGACCTCTCCCGTTGCGGAGCACAGGCTCCGGACACACAGGCTCAGCGGCCATGGCTCACGGGCCCAGCCGCTCCGTGGCATGTGGGATCTTCCCGGACCGGGGCACGAACCCGCGTCCCCTGCATCGGCAGGCGGACTCTCAACCACTGCGCCACCAGGGAAGCCCCACAATACCTTTTTAAAAAATCAGTGGTGAGTATTTAAAACCCAGGTTATATTATTTGAACTCGGATAAACTTCAGACAAGTAAACATCACGCCCTTAGAGCTGGGTATCAATGAAAATCGACAAACTCAACACCAACAACATTAGCAAACATTTCTTGCAACAAAGCAAGGCTGTTACCTGGATACTGTTGGCAGATCACGGAAGGTGTGTATTTCTATTGAGCCTAATGTACATTCCCACTGATGGCTCAAGCCAGGTGATCCTTCCAAAGGAGAAATGACGCAGCCACATCTCTCTCTTGTTTCTTTGTTCAGGTAGGTGTTTTCCCCTAGCTTATGGCTGTGGATCTGTCCCATGTTTTCACCCAACGCTGGAAAGATGGGCCGCTCGTTTCCTGGGTTCTCAGCTGTTTCCAAAGCATGCCTATTTTGTTATGGGGACGCCATCTCCTCTCCGCCCGTAGAAGTCTTGATTAGGCATAAATATCTTGCTCCCGTCTCCTTGCGGAGCTCCTGGGACAGCCCTCTAGATCCTTTCTTCCCCCCTGCGCAGCCTTCCTTGGCATCTGGAGCCCGGGGGCCACTGACCCCTGCACGGCCACGTGCACTGACCCAGTCCTTGGAGACCGTCCTCTGTTGCCGGCCGCCCATCTCAGCTGCTGCCAAAGAACCTTCCACGGACGCTGGGTTAACTCCGAGTCGTCACCACTTTTTGCAATCAGCATCGGAGTCCAGAGGGTCCACAAACACACAGCGTTCTGGGCTCAGCTCTACCACCGGTAATTTACAAATTCTGAAGTCCCCAGGCTGTAAGAGTATTCCACTGTGTTTCAGCCCTGTTTGATAAATCTGTTTCCCTTGGTCTCTGGTACTGTACGCTTCTTACAAGCCGGAGTAAAATCAGGAGGGTTCACCAACTGAAGGTAAAGCTGCATCTTAGGAAGACGATGGAACTCCCTAAGACACGTCAGGAAGGGTGTTGGACCAAGACTCATGGCACAGTCACCGCTGGAGGTTGGAGCGATGACCACAGCGTGCAAAAGCGTCGGAAAACGCGGATGCAGGGCCCTGTGAAATAGTGAGACGGTCCCTGCAGTTCTCAAATGAGAGTCCCGGGGAAGGCGCGGGGCTGCAGAGCCCACCCAGGGGCGGGGAGGCTGATGAATTTCAGATGTGCCAGCCCTTACGCGGCTCAGCTGTGTAGGAGAACAAATCTTTCTCAGAGCCAAACTGGTCCAGAAAGTTCTCTCATTATTTTATCCATGTTGGATGTAGCAATTCCCACAGCGATCTCGCACCTCCCTGTCTGCCTCCGCGGAGTGAAGTGAACATAACTGTCCCCTCTGCCTGGTGGTTCAGGGTCATCAAGATGATGGTGACGAGTGATGTTCGGGGTGAGGGGCTCCTGACGGGGGACCGGGTACAAAGTCAAGTGCACCTGGAAGGCCAAGCCTCTTTATTCTGCCATCAGCTTCTCTGCCCACCTTCACAGCACTTCTTCCCTGAGCCCCGGAGGGCAGGTGACCTCCTCCACCTCCAAGGCCTGAGGAGCTCAGCAGGGGTGGTCCTGTGCCCTGTCTGGCCGTGTGTTCCAGACAGGTGAGACGGCCGAGGAGACGGATGCCAGCGCCGTGTGGCTTTCCTAAGAGAGCTGAGCTGTGCCACCAGCACGCAGGCCCATCGCCCCTAGTAACCACCCTTCCCTCCCAGCCTCTCCACCCATCATGCACCAGCTTCCCATTTAAGCTCTTTATTTGCTACCACTGACGGAAGAGAACTGATAAAGGCTGTGGTTGGTTCCCAGATCTGCCTGGGCGGCAGAACTAAGCCGGAGAGCCACTAAGATACAGAGTGCCGGGCCCCCGAGAGATTCAGACACACAGCCTCCTCGGGAAGCCAGGTCCAAAGGAAGAGGCCAACACCTGAGTTCACGTGCCCTGAGGGCCTAGCAGAAGGGAGCGCAGCAGTGACATCCGCTGACCGCATGTCCAGAGCAGCGGAGGTGCCCCGAGGGGCCGGCCTGGGACCACACATTTCTCCACGCAGCTCATTCTGGCCCCCCAAAATGGTACCAGCCACGAGCTTTGGTGCAAAACTTTCAATTGTCCTGTCTGCCCTGGAGAAATGCTGAAAAGTGCATCTGTGGCTCCAGTGTGTCACTACAAGGACCAGATCAACGAACCAGCAACGCCCAGCTGACCCCAAAGTAGGCCTCTCTGTCTGAGGTCAGCTGCCGCTCAGGCAGGCCTGCTCTGATTCCATCAAACCCAACAATCAGTGTGGTGAAAGCAGAGAAACGCAAATAATTCAATCCACCGGAGTGTCACGGAAAAACAGGATTTATAGCATTGTGGGTGCTAAAAATAGCTTAAGAGCCCTCACTTGCGAACCCTCTGCACTTCACACGGTTTTCACCTGTCTCCGTTTCCCTTCTGTGCTAACATCATGTGGTTTGAAATTTGCTTTCCGCAGTGTTTGATTCCATGTGGGTGTTTTTTGCCTCATCCATCTTCCTTTGTGTTACTTCAAGGGGAAAATAGCCCTGGGAAAGCTTTTATGCCGTCTGCCATTGTTCTGTATTTAAGTACAAGAGTACACGCTGCTTAACCGGGGCCTTCAGACCAGGCCGACTGGCAAATTCCATAAGCTTTAAATCTTTGTTAAAAATGCCAAAGTAAATCACCTCCGGTCTACAAAGCCAGCAGAACACAGCCCTGCCCACGCTTTCAGGTCTCAACAAGTGTACGCTTCCAGGGACCACACAGGTCTGATTCTGTCCAGCCTCAGGAAAGGAGCTGTCCCTTCTCACCCTTCTGAGAGCCCAAGTAATGAGGCTTCAAACCCACATCTGCGTGATCCCCCAGTGTCGGGTGTGTGTCTTCTTAAGCTTTTTTTTTTCAACTGCAGTAAAATATACGTAACATACAATTTCCCATCTCAGCCTTTTTTAAGTGTACACATTCACAGTGTTGTGTAACCATCGCGGCCATCCATCTCCGGAATTCTTCCAGTACCCCAAACTGAAACTCTGTAGCCATTAAGCACTAACTCCCCGCCGGCCACTGGCAGCCACCATGGAACTTCGTGTTTTTATGAACCTGACAGACCTTAGGAACCTTGTACAGGTGGGATTGTGCAATGCTGTCCTTTTAACCCCGGCTTCTTTCACTCAGCACAATGTCTTTTTTTTTTTGGAGTATAGTTGCTTTACAGTGTTGTGTTAGTTTCTGCTGTACAATGAAGTGAATCAGCTCTGTGTATACATATATCCCCTCCCTCTTGGGCCTCCCTCCCCCCATCCCACCCATCTAGGTCATCACAGAGCACCGAGCTGAGCTCCCTGTGCTATGCAGCAGATTCCCACTAGCTAGCTATTTTACCCATGGTAGTGTATTTATGTCAAAACTAATCTCCCAATGCATCCCACCCTCCCCTCCCACCCCCGTGTCCACACGTCCGTTCTCTACCTCTGTGTTTCTATTCCTGTCCTGCAAATAGGCTCACCTGTACCAGTTTTTCTAGATTCCACATATATGCATTAATATACGATATTTTTCTCTTTCTGACTTACTTCACTCTGTATGACAGACTCTAGATCCATCCACATCTCTACAAATGACCCAATTTCGTTCCTTTTTATGGCTGAGTAATATCCCATTATATATATGTACCACATCTTCTTTATCCATTCATCTGTCGATGGACACTTAGGTTGTTCCCATGTCCTGGCTATTGTAAATAGTGCTGCAATGAACACTGGGGTACATGTGACTTTTTGAATTATGACCCATCTCCTAGAGTAATGAAAATAAAAACAAAAGTAAGCAAATGGGACCTAATGAAACTTAAAAGCTTTTGCACAGCAAAGGAAACCATATACAAGATGAAAAGACAACCCTGAGAATGGGAGAAAACATTTGCAAATGAAGCAATGGACAAAGGATCAATCTCCAAAATATACAAACAGCTCATGCAGCTCAGTATTAAAAAAACAAACAATTCAATTAAAAAACGGGTGGAAAACGTAAATAGACATTTCAATAAAGAAGATATACAGATGGCCAAGAGGCACATGAAAAGATGCTCAACATCACTAATTGTTAGAGAAATGCAAATCAAGACTACAATGAGGTATCACCTCACACCAGTCAAAATGGCTATCACCAAAAAATCTACAATAAATGCTGGAGAGGTGTGGAGAAAAGGGAACCCTCTTGCACTGTTGGTGGGAATGTAAATTGATACAGCCACTATGGAGAACAGTATGGAGGTTCCTTAAAAAACTAAAAATAGACCTACCATATGACCCAGCAATCCCACTACTGGGCATATACCCTGAGAAAACCATAATTCAAAATGCACAATGTCTTCATGGTTCATCCATGTTGCAGCATGTGTCAGAATTTCCTTCCTTTTCATGGCTGCATAATATTCCCATGTGTGTGTGTATATGCCATGCGTGCTTATGGTTCTGATTCTACAAATGATGAAAAGAACTCTTTTCAACCTGCCAACATGTCCAGGATTCCAAACTCAGTTTCAATAACTACAAACTTGACAGACAAATTATCCAGCAGGAGGCCCACCACATGGTCACAAGAGTCTATCCACCCCACCTGGGGCTGTGGCCTGGAACCTGGTATTAGAGCACCCGAAATTCTAGGTTAGCAGCCAGCCTGTGGTGAAGAGCCCCAGGGTTCTGGGCGTTCCCTGCCTTTACCACACTGCAGGGCTGTAAGAGAGCTTGCAGAAAACTGATGTCTTACTTTATTTTTATCTCTTAAAATCGTAATTGCTGTATAAGAATTGCAAGTTTCTCTGCTGAAGCAGAAACCATGCCTCCAGCCTGGGTGAGGCAACGTGGGGTGCTCAGCACATGGCAAGTTCAAGTGTAATCAATCTTTGTCACACTCCACTGTGCGGGTTTTATTCCACTACTCTTCTCTACTTGCTGGACAATCAAGGCTTGATTACATATTTAAAACCGCCCTCTGATAAAAAGCAACCAGAGGCCCCTCCCATTTTTCAGGTTCACTGAACTGTGAAGCTACTTTCTGTCCTTAAGCACTTCTGAAGCTCCATAAAGCTGTAGAAAGTCCCAACAAGGAGCAACAGAGAAGACACAACACCTATATAAAGGGTGGTGACTGGGATTATGAGTTTACTCAGACCTTCCATGATGTGGGTCCAGCAACCCTGCTTATTGTGTAAACCAAACAAATCCCCGTTGAATTATGATAAAATTAAACACTTAATAACATAATTCTAAAATATTTAGAGGTGACATTAATAAGTGAAGTGGCATTTGAACAAAATGTAAAGAATAGAAGAAAACACAGAAGCTTAAAGGACAACATGGCTGAACTGGCGTACATCACTGGTGATCTTGCGTGCGTATTTCCATTAACTCTGCAATTTGGAGCCAGGTAGAAAAAAAGGCATCTATTCATAGCGTACTCTTGCAAGATTGAAATTGTGTTGAGAAAATGAGCCATACCGAACAATTCTTAAAGATAGGTATATTCATTGTGTATTCTCAAAGAACTTTTAATTGGCATCTGTTTATTTGTTAATTTTTTTGTGTGCACAGAACCAGTAGGTCTTTGGTACCTACTGGAACATAGTCTGCCAGTCACAACAGATATGCAGACAAATAATTCTCTCTGTCTCTGCAGACAGATAAAGTCATTGTGTGATGTAACAGAAGCGCCAAGGTGGTGGGGCTTAGAAATCTGGGATGGCTTCCTGGAGGTGGTGGCTGAGTGCTGGGTAAACAGAGTTGGTAGAAAAGGTAACAGTCACCTTTCTGGGCTTCTCATGCAGTGTTCAGCCACAGAACAAGCCAAAAGCAGTCACTGAAGGCCCACCATACTGAGGATGTTTCTAGAATCCATTTTTTTAAAAAAGGAACTTACAGATAGCCTCAGCAGGGAAAAAGAGATATGGGACAATTATCAATATTAATGAAACCTGAAAAAATAGTATCTGTCTACCACTTATTTGCCCTGTTTTGGTGCTTTGAACCCATCACGGTTACTCCTCAAACAAAACAGAAGTTTGTTATTATGATGTCCATTTTACAGATGAGGAAACACGAGGTCAGAAAAATTAAATAACATGATAGTGGCTAACACGTGAAGGCCTCCTAGGTTCCACGTACTGTTCTAGGTACTTTAATACATTTGATCTCATTTTATCATGTTAGTGGCCCTCTGACCCCTTTACCCAGATGAGGAAACTGAGGCACGGAAAGACTAAGAGACTTGTCCACGGTCACCAGCTAGTTAGTGGCACTGCCACCAAGCGGTCTGGCTCCACAGTCCATGCTCCTGGCCATGAGGCCATCAACGGCCTGTGTTCTTTCAGCTATAGATGAGCCTCTTCTGCAAAACAGGCATTGTTTTCGGTATAAATTAATTCTCCTCTGTTCAAGATTTTGCCTTAAAAGAAAAGCTCCTCTAATGCCATTAAGTGCTATTTAACTTCACTGAAATAGTGTTTTACATGTTTGTTGTTGTCTTATTTCCAAGACTATGTCTGCTGCTTGAAACGTGTATTTGCCGTGAATATGTAAATAGATGGAGGCAAGATAGCTGTCTTCCCCAAAAGGTCTGAAACTGAAGACCCATTCCAGGGTGGAGGAAGGCTCCTGATGGAGCACAAAAACCATCAGAGTCTAACTTCATTAAGGGAGGGTTTCTCAGGGCACATCACACACTGTCTTTTAACAAGCCGAGATGCATTTCTAGTGTTTCAAAGGGCAAATGAGGACCAGGCTTAGGAGAGGAGGGAGCCATCGGGGGAGCAAGGCTTGAGCTGGTGGGGCTGTGAGTGCAGGTAATGCAGAAGGGGCATCTGGATACAGGATGCTCCAGGGAGGAGCTGAAGGAGGGGAGAGTAGCCTAGTGAGGCCTCAGAGCAGGGCCAGCAAATGCTTTCCGTAAAGGGATAGATAGTAAATATTTTCAATTTTGTGGGTGGGACATTACGGTGCAAAACAAACGGGCATGGCTGTGTCCCAATAAAACTTTATTTACAAAAACAGGCTGTGAGTGAGATGCAGCTGCAGGCTGTATGCCAGCCCCTGCCTTAGAGCCGGGGGGCGGGGTGCTGAAAAGGGGTGACAGGATGCCTGGGGCAGTGTGGCAGGACACTAGCCTCTCCTGGGAGGAGGCTGCCAGAACAGCAGTGACAAAGAGCGAAGAGTCATTGATCTCGGGCCTGAGTGATACAGGACGTGACCCTTCCAAAGTCCAAGGTGCCACTAAGGGTCACACAGCTCAATTCAGAGGCACAGAAGGAAGCACGGAGCCCCTGCACGAATCGTCACCTGGAGATGTCTGCAGCATCACCCTTTGCCACATCCATGTCTGCTGGTGTCTGTACAGCCCCTCTCACTAGAGTGATGGCTGGGCTGCGGGTGTTGAAGGACCAAGGATGTGGAGGAAGACGGGGCCCGTCCACGCCACCCTTCGGTTGAGCAACTGGATGGAAGAGGCATCTGCGAGAGACAAGATGGCGACCCTTGGCCTTCACAGTAGAGAACGCGGATTAACCGTACATGGTTCTAATTCCAGATACTTTGGACAACCCTCTGCTGAAGTCAACTAAAAATGAAGGATAAAAAAGAATATCCAAATCACTGCTGAGCTGATAAGAAAACAGGAGTCTGTACAGGCCAAACACAGAGTGGAGGTAGGGGTCCTGGGAGTAAATGAGGTTGAAGCTAGGTTCTCCTAGGAGGCGAACCCTGGTGACCTTGACCTTTGATATGACACTGTGTAGGATGAGGCAGAAGGAAAGAGACAAAGCCTGTCCGTGTTGGGAATCCAATAGGAGACCCTTGCATAAAGCTAAGGAGGGCTATGATCAGTGTGGATGGGAATGAGAAGGATTACACAGAAGGGACAGGAAGGAATTTGCATTTTTCAATCCCAAGGAGAAAAATCATCTCTTCCAAACAGTCATAATCACAAGATGGTCTTCACATAGGTTTCAGGCCCAAATTCCACTTGTGTGACTTGAAAATCTATAAGAGAATTTAAGCGGTTTCAGGTTGACAGGACTCAGGTGCAGAGCAGAACAAACCCAAACCCTCTGTAGAGGAAAGTAACCTTAACCCAAGCTTCAAAAAATGTTCACAGATCAAGTTCCAAGGGATATGAGCCCAGTCAAAATTCACAAAATGTGCAAGGAAAAAGGACACCTGCAGAAACAATAAAGAGCATAATCAGATTTGCAAAGATTCCAAGTATTGGAGGGATCACACCTAAACTATAAAATGAGTATGTTTACTATGTATAAAGATATAAACAAGAGGCCTGAAGATAAAAACAAGGAACAAGGAATTACTAAAAAGGAAGACAAAACATTTTGAAATTCTGACAAAGGAAGAAAGAATAAGAATATAATCATTTAAGTTACCCAATGGACTGGTTAAAATGAAGTTGAGACACAGGTGGAGCAAGAATCAGTAAAGTTTAAGACAGATTTGAAGAAATGATCTGGACTGCAGAATAGAGAGACAAAAAGACGGAAAACAGAAAAGGTAATTTAAGAGCTACAGAGGGCAATGAGGTCTGCCAGACAGAGATCTAATACATGTCAAACTGGTTCTAGTAAGAGATACTGGAGAGAATGGTGAACAGGAAATATTCAGAAGAAAAATTTCCAAAATTTATGAAAAACATGAATCTTTAGATTCAGGAAGCCCAATGATCCTAAGTGGAATAAATAAGAATGTATCTACTCCTAGAGACAGTCACCATGAAACTGCAGACTACCAAAGCCAAAGAGACGATCTTACGTGAAGCCAGACAGAGAAAACACTGAACACCTAAAAAGGAACAACAACTGGATTGGTGCCAGACTTTGCAAGCACAACAGTGGAGGCCAGATAACAGGAAAATATTAACTTCAACGTGATGAGAGAACATAACCATCATTCTAGAGTTGTCTACCCAACAAAAATGTCTTTCAAGAACTGAGATAAAATTGAGATTTCAGATGCAGGAAAAAAAAGGAGTTTCCACTAACAAGCTCTCACCAAACTAAATTCTAAATGATATCCTTCAGATAAAGGGAAATTATCCCAGATGGGAGTTCTAAGAGGCAAGAAGAAATGGTGGGAAAAGATACTGTGCTTTACACTAATAATAACAATAATAATAATGACCCATTTAGGGTGCAAAGAGATGGAAATAAAATGGTGGATAACAACAGCATGTACGTAATAAATTATTCTAAGGTCCTTGTGTTCGGTGGGAAGAAGAAAACTATGATTAATATTGAACTCTGGTAAGTATTCATGTTAAAATACTAGGGTAATCATTAAACTCAGAGGCACAGACATTATAAATTCAAATTAGAGGGAAAAATGTAATGAAGTGAAAAAGAAAAATCCAAAAGGAGGAAGAAAAAGAGAAAAAAGGAAGCAGAAAGAGTGGGACAAATATCAAGTATACTATAAAATGATTAAAAAAAAATTAAAGAGACTTCCCTGGTGGTCCAGTAGCTAAGACTCCACACTCCCAATGCAGGGGGCCCAGGTTCGATCCCTGGTCAGGGAACTAGATCCCACACGTTGCAACTAAAGATCCCACACGCGGCAACAAAGATCCCGCACGCGGCAACGAAGATCCCGCACGCGGCAACGAAGATCCCGCATGCCTCAACTAAGACCCGGTGCAGCCAAATAAATAAATAAATACTTTAAAAAAGAGTTCTTAAAAAATAAATTAATTAAAATATCTCAGTAATCATAATAAAGATATGGACTGTTCTCTCCAGTTTAAAAAAGTGATCATCAGACTTGCTTATTAAGAAAACAGGAAATGTTGTTTACCAGAACATTTCTGAAATGTAAGGACAGAGAACTAAAAAGTGAAAGGAGAAAAAACAAATCCCAGCTAAATACTAACAAAATAAATATGGTGTGCCTCTATTAATATCAGATAGATAGACTTTAAGGCAATAAGCACAACTAGAAATAAGAGAGGGTCACAGAATATTATAAGTTTCAATCCACCTGGAAGATTAAAGAACCCTAAACTTGTATGCACCTAACAACAGAGCATCAAAATATATAAAGCAAAAAGTAATGGACTATAAGGAGAAATTGACAACTCTTCTATCACACTCACATGTTTGACATATCTCACTTCATAAATGATATATCAGGCAATACGACAATTAGTATATATAAAACATCATCGAATGGCAGAGATCTAATGGACATACGTGAAATATTGCACCCAATAATGGGAGACTGAACACTCTTTTCAAGCACACAGAAAACAAATATTGACCATCTAGAAAGTTGCTTTTTTAGGTCAGAGTACGCTATTTTTCAGTGTTCCTAACAGAGGATTTGGAGCAACTATTTCAAAGTCAACTAGTTGTAAGGTGACCAGATACCATGCTGGTTACAAAATAACTTAATCTGTAAGCTATTGCCTTTACAACAGTGTGCCTGATATCATCAAAGAGAACAAGCTCTGTTTTCCTCGCTCATACTCAGCTCCCTGGACATCTCCCCCCAAGGCAAACAAGAAACAGTACAGAAGCTACAACCACCAAAGTGACCACTGAGAATCTAGAGAAAAGATCTATTTCATCCAGAATATCGGATGGATGATGACTTGTTACTGTCTAGAATGTAAGTACAATGAGAGCAAGAATCTTTGTCTTGTTTACAGATACATCAATGTCTGGCACATCACAGCACTCAGTAAATATGCCTGAATGATGGGATGCACATGAACAGAAACGATACCCCTACTACTAGGTGTCCTCTTGCCTTTCCTTGGGGCACTGTAATAATTCTGAACACTTTGTGGTATATGTCCTATTTGGCAAGTGAGTAGCCTGATCATCCTGCGTTCAGGTTCAGACACGATTTTCAAAGAGAAAGCACGAGCATCTGTGTTCATCTCAACGTGCCAGGTTAACTCTGAGGCTGCTGGACGTAGAGGTTCCTTGACGGAAATATCTGGGCCTGCGGATGGGGGTAAGCTTTGCTGGAAAAAGCAGACAGGGGGCTGGATAAGACGAAAATGAACTCAGCTCTACTTCCCTAGTATTTCTTTTTCCAGGGAGGGGAATGAAATCACAGAGTAAACAAGTGACTCATGACAAACTGTGTCAGGAGCATTCAAAGAGAAAAGCAGAAGGTAGACAGGAATCCTTTGCATTGATCGATTGTTCTCTGTTATCCTTTCTGGCCTCAACTCCTTTGTCATGCTGCTCACTCCAGGTCCAATCTTCCAGCCCTGACTGATGGCACAGCTCCGTTCCAGCTGACTGTGTGTTTAGACAGCAGGGATCAATGCCAGGCAATGAGAGAAACAGTCCATTCATAAGGGGAAGAGCTGAGTGTGAACACAGATGAGGGGGTGGAGGGGACACTGGGGAGTCAGGCTGGGGTTTGGGTCACTGGCCGGAGTCAAAGTCGGTAAAGAGGCAGGAATATGCAGTTATCAGGGCCAGAGTCTAGGCAAGCACTTGGGAAGGTCAACAGGTCTATGTGGAGTCAGCTCAAGGTCTCCCTCTGCAGCATTGCTCCGGGTTCCGGCCTTCTAAAACTTACAAAGTCTTGGTCCAAACAGGAGATCCTTGTTCCCCAAACGCCAGTTGTCCTTCCTATACAGAGCGCCCTTGGTTGCCACGTCAAGCGGAAGCATGACCTTGTGCACGAGGTTGAAGATTCAGTGAACAGCACCAAGCTCCTGGAGCTGCCCCTTTTCTAGATTCTTCTCTGACACAGGCCAAAGGGTTGGGTTTTTGACTAGGGTTCTGTTTGTTCAAGAGCTCACCTTCTTATTTCAATCGGCGTCGTGGTGGTGGTCTGCGTGACCAGGTTGCCCGAGTTGAGCAGACGTGTCGTACAAAGCAGAACATGTCAGTGACCCCTGGTCAGGGAACCACGTGAGCTGCCCAGAGGACAAGAGCAGGCCAGTAGAGCTTTCACACCACCTAAGCAGACAGGAGGCCAGACTCTGTCCCCAGGACAGAGGGAAGGTTGAAGGTGGCCCAAGGATCACACCAGCTTGGGCAGGCAGCAGAGCACACTTCCTCACAGGGACTGTCAACACCTTGGCACGGAGAACGGATTTTTAGTTGAGTTCAGGGTTCTTACGTTCAAGAATATCCTGGTTCAACTAACTGCTGTACATTAGCAGTTTTCAAAGAGTGGACCAGTGACCCCTGGGGTGCTCATGACCTTTTCAGAAGAGCCAAACTATTTTATAATAATACATAGACATTATTTGTCTTTTTCAATCTCATTTTCTCAAGAGTGTACAGTGGAGTCTTTCAGAGGATGTTAACAGGTGACACCTCCCTTCTGGTGACAATAAAAAGATTTGCAAAAATTCAAACAATGCCACCATTCTCGCTAAATTATACTGTTTGAGGAAACACAGTATTTTTATGTTAGAATGCAATGCACTTTTCACTATTTATTTTTTAACATCTTTATTGGAGTATAATTGCTTTACAATGGTGTGTTAGTATCTGCTGTATAACAAAGTGAATCCGCTATACACATACATACATCCCCATATCTCCTCCCTCTTGTGTCTCCCTCCCACCCTCCTTACCCACCCCTCTAGGTGGACACAAAGCACCGAGCTGATCTCCTTGTGCTATGCGGCTGCTTCCCACCAGCTATCTATTTTACATCTGGTAGTGTATATATGTCCATGCCACTCTCTCACTTCATCCCAGCTTACCCTTCCCCCTCCCTGTGTCAAGTCCATTCTCTACATCTGCATCTTTACTCATGTCCTGTCCCTAGGTTCTTCAGAACCTTTTTTTTTTTTTAGATTCCATATATATGCGTTAGCATACGGTATTTGTTTTTCTCTTTCTGACTGACTTCATTCTGTATGACAGTCTCTAGGTCCATCCACCTCACTACAAATAACTCAATTTCACGTCTTTTTATGGCTGAGTAATCTTCCATTGTATATATGTGCCACATCTTCTTTATCCATTCATCTGTCGACGGACACTTGGGTTGCTTCCATGTCCTGGCTATTGTAAACAGAGCTGCAATGAACACTGTGGTACATGACTCTTTTTGAATTATGGTTTTCTCAGGTTCACTATTTTTTAATGAATTAAAAATTATTTTAAATGTTTCTCAGTTTTAATTTCCAAGATGGTAAATATCCACGGATACAAGCCACATAAACAAAAACTGGGGGACGCTCAACAGTTTTCAAGAGTGTAAAGGGGTCCCAAGATCAATAACTTTGAGAACTTCTGCTCTTTACCTTCACTGTAAATCCCGTTTACAAGCCGTGACAGTTGCCTGAAACACTCAGCAGTCTCTTTACAGCAGAAAGCAGTGCTATGCTACGTTTTTCTGGTTATGTAGATGAATGAACAATATAAATGACTCGGCAACCATTTTTCAATGTCATCTTCCCTCTGCCTCAGAAATGGCTTGGCCTATGTTCTAAAGCTGGGCTCCCAGGGAATTATTTATTCCAGGGAGTTGCTAGCTGGTCATATGGGAAATTCATTCTCAACTCATCACCATCAGATGCTGTAGAGGTTTTATTTATATCTTCTTCAGAAGGAGAGAATCTTATTATATCACAATATTTTGGAAAATATCAAGGAAGTTTATGAGCAATTCAGATATACTCCTAATGTTTTATCTCGATGGACCGCTGACTCTAGGATTTAAGGTAACTTGATAATTACTAAACAATAACCACAAAATGTGGAGCTGACATTCAGATAAGACCTCGTTCCTCTTTTCATATTTTATTCGCCCAATAACTACCCACAAGGGACTTCCCTCGTGGCACAGTGGTTAAGAATCCGCCTGCCAATGCCGGGGACATGGGTTCGATCCCTGGTCCAGGAAGATCCCACATGCCACAGAGTAACTAAACCCGCGAGCCACAACTACCGAGCCCGCGTGCCACAGCTACTGAAGCCCACATGCCTAGAACCCATGCTCCGCAACAAGAGAAGCCACTGCAACGAGAAGCCCGCGCACCGCAACAAAGAGTAGCCCCCGCTCGCCAAAACTAGAGAAAGTCCGTGCGCAGCAACGAAGACCCAACGCAGCCAAAAATAAATAAATAAATAAAATTAATTAATTTAAAAAAACTACCCACAAATCAACAAGCCAGAAAAGATAAAAGGAATCCCACATGTGCTCTGAATTATTTATAACTTGCAAAGAAATATGATGCTAAATCATAATAATGTAAGTCAACCAAATTCCCAACTAAGCACCTAGCTTCTGATGTTTCAAGTGCAACACGCATCCCATCTTGACAACACCTCAGCAAAGCATGTTCACAAGACCAGTCTTAATGCAGTAGAAATGTTGTCATTCATTCATTTCTTGCAATTCCTCAGTGCTGGGCTGTGTTCAGCTCAGGTTAGGGAGTGTGACAAATGAAGGTGTGCTTTAGGGCCAAAGTGTGCCTTCAGGGAGGGTAGAGTCTACGAGAGAGAGCTGTACAGCAATGATCACATTACAAAGCGGAATCTAGGGAGTTCTGTATGAATTGGATACTTAGTAGGAGCTGTAAGAGCGCCCAGATGGAAGAGACTCACATAAGGATGGGCAAAATGGCAAAGATATAAAATAGGTGCACCAAAAGCGTTTCTTCACTGTTGGATGAAAATGGTCCAGCTGTATTTAAATATGCAAAACCCTAGCGTCCATAATTTCCCATTCCTGCATTTAGACTTGCAGGAGGAAAGACAGAAGAGCTATTTAAAGTCCTTCACATGCCATTGGTTTTTGTTTGTTTTAATTTATTTAATTTATTTAGTTTTGGCTGCGTTGGGTCTTCGCTGCTGCTGGTCGCGGGCTTTCTCCAGTTGCGGCGAGCAGGCGCTACTCCCATCCCAAGGCTGGGCTCTCTCCCTTGTGACCCAACAACACCGTTTCACTAACAGCTCGACAAGCAGCTGTGACTAATGCCGCTAAAAGGCGGTGTAAGGAGACAGTCACACAGGTCTCAGACAGCTACCTCTCCTCGGGTCGTGAGGGCACAAAACGGGATCTGTACGTGGTGACCCCTGTAAAGGAAGGCTCTCATTAAGGGTAAGCGGAGCGCCGTCTACATCCTTCCCCACAGACCTTCAGCCAAACTGGCGATGCGTAGAAACCAGACCCTACACACAGTTCAGGCGTGATGAACAGGAACAGTGACTGGGACTCGCTGAAAAAAGGATGCCTGTGGACAACGTTAAAATCTCTGAGCCAAATCTGAAACCCGCCTTCCTAGTCTCCCAAGGATTCAGGAGGGTCACGATAAGGAAGCACTGGGATGGGGAGTGTTGGGCCACGGGCTGCGGCATCCCCGGGCCCCCTCCACCACCATGCGTTCTACATGGACCCCTGTCTGGCCGTGGCACCAGCCCTGGCACGGCACTCGCTTTCCAGTTGGCCTCCCAGCTTCCCAGCTACAGTTAATGCCAGTCCTTGATTTTTAAATAAAATTTAACTTGAGGCGCTGCAAGTCCTCAACTTTGCTTTTCACACAAAAGCCAACGTTAAAAGCAGCCCCACGACCATCAGTAAAACTGGCCGTTTCTGATTTAGAGGCAAAAATCACTCCGTAAACATTTGCTTTGGCAAAAATGCCAAAGCAAACAACATCCATCTCTCCTGCGACGATTGAACTCAGCGCGTGAAAGCCGGAGCCCTGTCTCACGGCTTGTCTGGGGAGCGGGTCTCGGGTGACACAACCGCTGTGTGTTTGCGCGCTAAGCGTCCACGTAGCCGCAGATCCGACGCCGGCCTTCTGGGGTTGGCAGGCGTTCTGCTTCCAGTATTTTCCTTTCACCCTCTGATGGGCTGTGGGAAAGCCATGATTGTAAGTCTTCTTATTAGGGCTTCTTTATCTACATTCTGTTTTCAGGAATCCCTCGTCAAGCTTAATTTTGAGAAAATGTGTTTTCTGACGGCAATCATTTGAGGTACTGCATATTACACATGTATGTACACACACGTCTATTTTAACACATGTATAGTTCAGTACAGAATCCCTAACACACAGAGTGTGACAATTACTGTTGAGGTCTTCCCAGTCTGCTGGGGTCGGGTTGTCACGAGTAATGCAGGGAGGCAATCTGTTTACACTCCTCCTCCTTTTTTTTTTTTAAACATCTTTATTGGAGTATAATTGCTTTACAATGGTGTGTTAGTTTCTGCTTTATAACAAAGTGAATCAGTTATACATATACATATGTTCCCATATCTCCTCCCTCTTGCATCTCCCTCCCTCCCTCCCTATCCCACCCCTCTAGGTGGTCACAAAGCACCGAGCTGATCTCCCTGTGCTATGCGGCTGCTTCCCACTAGCTACCTATTTTACATTTGGTGGTGTATATATGTCCATGCCACTCCCAGCTTAACCTTCCCCCTCCCCATATCCTCAAGTCCATGCTCTAGTAGGTCTGTGCCTTTATTCCTGTCCTGCCCCTAGGTTCTTCACGACCATTTTTTTTTTTTTTTAGATTCCCTATATATGTGTTAGCATAAGGTATTTGTTTTTCTCTTTCTGACTTACTTCACTGTGTATGACAGACTCTAGGTCCATCCACCTCACTACAAATAACTCAATTCCGTTTCTTTTTATGGCTGAGCAATATTCCATTGTATATATGTGCCACATCTTCTTTATCCATTCATCTGTCGATGGACACTTGGGTTGCTTCCATGTCCTGGCTATTGTAAATAGCGCAGCAGTGAACATTGTGGTACATGACTCTTTTTGAATTATGGTTTGCTCAGGGTATATGCCCAGTAGTGGGACTGCTGGGTCACGTGGCAGTTCTATCTGTTGTCATGAGTAATGCAGGGAGGCAATCTGTTTACACTCCTCCTTCTTGATTAAATGGATCAAAGGTGAGTTCAGGAAACAGGCCCCCGGGTTTGAACTCTGTTGTGAAAATACCAAGCGCTTGCCAAGAGCTGCAGAAAGAAGACAACGCAGTTTGCAAGCGTGAGGGAGAAGCTGTTACAGCCAGGAAGGCCTGATTCAAAGCCTGCCCATGAGGCCCTCATATATGTGGCCAAACCTCATGAGTCTCGGGTCCACAGCTCCAGCCCAGGTCTCTCTTCTGAGTTCCAGGCTCCTGTGTCCACCTGCCCCCTTCCCTGGCTGCCTGGATGTGCAGAGTTCTCGAGGGTCGCAGACCCAAACAGGAACTCATGACCTACCCTGCCCCATTTATCTTATTCCAGGAAAGGACACCTCCATTCTCCCCCGCGGTCACTCCCCACATCCCACCATCACCTGTCAGTTCTAGCTTTAAAGTCTTCCTTCAATCCGTCCCCACTTTCCATCTGCAGTGTCACGATCTCGCCCGAGCCACCGGACTGAGCGACAGCAAACAACCTCCCCATGGCCTCCCCGATTCTCTTGCCTGTGCCTTCATGGCATCCCTCAAAGGCAGCCACGGTAATATTTAAAAAATGCCCATCAGATCAGGTCACTCTCCAGTGCAGAGCCCTTCAGTATGATGCTCCTCATTAAAGGGCAGCAGGCTGACTGCAGGACCAGAGCAGGGAAAGGACAGGGTGGGCCTGGAACAGCTCATTGTGTCAGAAAGTAAGACGCACTCAAAGACTGATGGGGACACGTCCAAAACCAGCTCGAGAGGGCTCTCACTGACCAAACCAGGGGCAGTCTGAACATCCAAACTGTAATTTATTGAATAAAGCAGGAATCCACGAAATCTTACTGATACAAAGGAATGGACAAACGAACAAATGAACAAATGAACGAATAAGGGAGAAGGAGAGCTCCTCCTCCAAGTAGATTGCCAACTGCTACATGTAGAAGGGATGAAGGAATGTGAAACTCACCACCTGGCAACCGCCCTAGTAATGACTGTGTCAAGCAAGAAGCATCAATGGATACTAAACACTTCATAAGAAACAGTATGTTTAGCTAGCCTCAAAATATCTTTTAATACTTATTAGTTAAAAGGATGAAAGAGTTCCGTGGAGAAACCTGGCAACACAGCCTTCATTGAGCGATCAAAGTTAATGTCACTAGTAATGGGGCTGATGGATGGCCTGGCCTTTTGCTGTGTTGTATCACTCTGTGTTTTCCTGCCAAAAACACATCATCTGAATCAGACCATTAGGACACATCTGCCAAACCCAAATGGAGGGTCATTCTAGAAAGTAAACGAGCTGTCATCTTCCAAAACGTCTAGGCCATAGAAAACAAGTGAAGACTTAGGAACTGTCCCAGATGGAAGAGACAAGTACATGCAGGATGGGACCCTGGATTGGAGTCTAGACCATCAGGGACATGAGTGGGAGAGTCTGCAAAATTTCAGCGGGGGTCTGAGGCTCTGAGGGCACTACTGTATCAATGTTAACTGCCTTATTTGGATGACTGTACAATGGACACAGAGGAATGTGTCCTTCGGCACCATATCAGCAACTCACCTCCAAATGCTTTAGTAAAAAATAGTCCTATGTACGTAGAGAGCACAGTAAGGCAGGTGTGATAAAACACTGGCAGGAATTCTTAGCGCAGGCTCTGAGAAAGCTAGCTGGACGGTGTTTGCAACTTTTCTCTACGTTTGAAATTACTCAGAATAAAAAGTTCAAACACACAAACTTTCATGACTTCCCCATTAAACTCAGGACAGAATGGTGAAGAAGCACCCTCAGGCCGTTGGTAATCTGGTCCCTGCGTAACTCTAACCGCCCCATAAATCACATTTCGGTCTCCCCCCACCCCAGGCCTCTATATATGTTGTTCTTTCTGCTTGGAAACGCCCCCTCTCTGCGTCACTGCTCCATTCAGGTCTCGGTTTAAACGTCACTTCCTCAGAAAGGCCATTCCCTGTCCTTAGACTGGATCAAGTTCTCCATCACTATGCGATACCCTACATTGGTTTTAGGGATTGTCCGTTTAATGCCCGCCCCCCACTCCCCACCAGTCAATAAGCTCTGGGTTCTACTGGTTTCCCTCCCCTTCCTTGCCCAGGGTCCATGCACAGTGTCTGGAGAAAAGGAGCCACTCAACAACAGATGAGTGGATTTTTGTTATTTGACTCCTATACCGTGTTTTCTTGAGACCTCGATCTTGCCAGCCTTACTTCGTTCCACCAAACAAGTTACGGCACAGGGAAACCAGCCCACAGAGCTGAAGAGGTTCTTTATATCCAAATAAACAGGACTGAGTGAGTACAGGGACATGTAGAACGATGACCCCTAATGACTTCAAACAACCGACGTCAGTAATTAGGACTCTTTTCATAGTACAGAGAAGGTGACTTAAAAAAAACTTAAGGACTAATTAATTTCACGTAATAGTCACCCTGGGACCTACTGTGAGAGCTGCCGTTAATGATGTATTTTCCTGTAATTAATTTTGATGTGCATCCTCGGGGCTCCCGTCACCTTCTCTGGAATTACTCCTTGATCCCTGAGCCTAACACTTCCAGCCCGTCTACATCCATCAGGCCAGCCTTCCCTGTAAACAAAGGGGAAACAGAGAACTGGAAACAGCTACCCATGCAGCAGAACTTTAGTGTGACAATGCTTTCTTTGCTCGGAGAGGAAACTAGGTAATTAATACAGGCCAGAGCATATTTCGGAAATCGTGGGCTTTCTCTGCATTTTTCAAAAGTCTAAAGGGGAGGACACAAGGGAGAAAGACAGTGTTCAATAAACGGAAGGGCAAGAGATCCAAGTTCAAGACTCATGACTGCCACCACTTTGGTAGCCTGGAAAATTACGTTCTTTCTCCAGATCTCATTTTCTCTAGGTCATGGTTTTTAAATGTGGACCGCACCCTGAGCCCTGGAAGACAGAGGCCGAGGCCGGTGACCTGTGGCTTTTATGGTGAGAAGTACTGCCAGTTGCAGCAAAAGCTCTGACAGGCAGCAAACAAGCCCCATCCCCCTGTCCCCATGCCTTAATCCCCCTACTCTTGCCTACAATGCAAACATGGGTTAACACCGGGCAAATCATGACGTCTTTAAAAACTACATTGTTTCCTCTTCTTGAGTACCAACTTTTTCCTGGAGATTCCTAAAGAAAAGAACCAACTTTCCAACCCACCTGGAACAGGTAATGGCCAAATACACAATATTAGGGCAACATGCTGGTTCTCCAATGCAGGGAGGGGGACAGCTTGAATTCTCCAGAAAAGATGTAATAGAGAGAACAAGATACTCACACGCAAGTGGTTGTTTCAGGGGGACCAAGGAGAGCCGACCTGCAGGGTGAAGGCTGGAACAGACACCTGTGCTCAGGAACGCACACAGGTGTGTGGTAGCACATACTCCTAGGTGGCCCCTGTCCGCAGTTTACCAAGTCACTGCGGTGGACGGCTTGGGCCTGTCTCACCTTGATAGGCGTGGACCCAGGAAGCCCAGCGGCCACATCAGAGGGCAGCCGTCTCATGAGTGACAGTCTACACGGCTGCCCCTCCCACTAGCCCGTTCCTTGAGAACAGAGGCTGAGTTTCTCATGTCTATGTCCTGGCCACTTGGTCTACAGTACGGCTTAGCAAATGACTCCAATGAATGAAAACTCAGGGGCATCCCAGGAAATGACAATATCTTATGCTTGTTCTTGGATGTCTTGCTCTTTCTACCCCATGCCGTCCTAATTCCAGCAACAAGGCACCCCAGCACCTGCCAGCACCTGCCCTGCCTATTTACCCAGGTGTCTTCTTACTCCCAGCTCTGAAGTTTTTAAATGACTCATAACTAAACCACAAAGATCAGGGTGCAGTAGTCCAGCTGCCATGTAGTATGGACCCGCCTCCCTCGGAGGCTTCCTTCTGATTCAAATTAATTACGATTCTGACACCCCTTCCCGAGGAACATCCACAGGTTCTTTCTATGTTGCTTCTGATTTCGTGGTAGTTAAGCAGACACAATACGCTGAGTTGCATCAGAGCGTGCTAAACGGGCTTAATTCTGCAGAGCATTATTATTTCCGTTTTTTTCTTTGAAAACGGTAGATTTTTAAAAAATCAGTTTCAGATAGTCTTAAAGGGAAAGAAAGGGGAAAATGTTTTCTTTCCTTCTTTTCATCACCCCAAGTCTTCAGGAATTCAGTTTCATTAAGGTCTAAATGGAATGTATTTAAATGCTCATCAAAGGAGGCCCCTTCCAGCAGCAGGTGAAAGGTTGCCCTGTGATTGGATCTGCACAGCTGACCAGGGCTCGTGGGAAAGGCAGGCAGAGCACACAGCATTGGGAGCTTTTGCTCAGCAAGTAGGCAACGGCTTAATGCATCAGTTATCATCACTTGAGCAAATTAACTACGTGTTTAATTCAGGAGAAGAAAGATGAGTAATTAGCAAGCAAAAAACAAACTGTGTGTCACTTAAATCCTAACTTATAGCCTTACCTGATTTTTATTGGGTATTTACAAATCAGAGGGAGAATTACCTGAAATCTACTGCCTGTCGTAGAGAAAAGATTCCTAAGAACCCAGACAGACCTGGATCCATTTTTCTTTGTTTTGGGATGTATTTCTCTCCATATGTCAGTTTCAGGAAAGCTCCTTAATTTTACTTGATTAAGTAGGGATCTTAGCTCTAATCCATCTAATCAAAATATATTATAAATCATAATAATAATAACTAATAATCATAATAATAACTAATAATCATAATAACTAAAACATGCTTGGAGAGAGAAGGGTGATTTCGAGCAGGGGTTTTCAGAGGCGCCCTTTAGGAAGGGAGAGGCCTGGACCTCTGCCTTTCCTCACCTTCCCTATTCAAGCTGAGCTATTCTGAGACCTTCCATAAGAGACATGATACTTTTTCTGCAAGAGTTTTGGGGAAAATCGGCTTCGAGCCACTGATTCACCAGATGTGAAGGAACACAGAGGCGGGGAACGGCCTGCTTGGCTCACTGGTGTATTGCCAGCAGCCTGCCTAGCCTCTAGGCGCACACCAGGGGTGTGACTACTTGTGAATGAAGAAATGCATGGGTGGAAGGATGGATGGAGGGAGGCAGGGAGGCAAAAATGAGATCTACAAGTGGGCAGAGAGCTCCCACCGTGATTAAGCTCTGAAACATTCTCTCACATCTGCATTACAGGCTAAATGCACGATGACTCAACAAAGGAGTTTAAAAAACAAAAAACCTGTAAGAGTGAAAACAAAGCAACTCCGAACGCTAGTGGTTTAATGGAGATGCAAGCCTTCGCTGACGGGATCCAAGAATGAGATTCCGCACATAAGTTGTGACATCTGTCAGTCACTGCTCTCCCCCTGAATCCGATGCGGTCCCAGCTTCTTCTACATTCTGGGCCTTGGGGAGACAGCCTAAACAATTTGGGAGACTTCTGTCTACAAATCATGCAGGCCAAACAACGACTTACTTACTAAAATCCTCAAACATTTCAACAGGGGGCACACACTGAAGTTTCAGGAGATGATTTCAAGGAAAATACAAGTACATGACCCCGTGGGTAGTACATGTAAGGATTAACTGCTACTTTGCTACGTGAATTCCCCCCCCAGGATAGAAACAGGAACATAGTCTGCAACAGTGCCGGCAAGAGAAATACAACACGAGCCACCTACGTAATTTAAAACGTCTAGTGGCCACGTTAAAAAAGTAAAACGAATACGACAAAGTAGTAAATACAACAAAAACGAAGCAGACTCACAGACATAGAGAACAAACGAGTGGTTACCTGTGAGAAGAGGGAAGCGGGGAGAGGCAATACATGGGGAGGGGAGGAAGAGGTACAAACTATTAGGTATAAAACAAGCGACAAGGATATACTGTACACGGGGAATACAGCCAATATTTTATAATAACTATAAATGGAACATAACCTTCCAAAATTGTGAATCACTATATTATACACCTGTAACTTACGTAATATTGTACAACTGTACCTCAATTTAAAGAAAAGTAAAACGAAATAAAGATGTTAAAAAAAAAGGAAAAAAAAAAGAAAAGTAAAGCGAGAGAGGTAATTTTGATAATATACCTTGTTTAACCCAATATACACAAAATATTATCATTACAACATGTAATAAATTTTAAAAAGTTATTCATAGGATAACGTATATTCTTTTTGTCCTATTAAACCTTTGACATCTAGGATGTATTTTACAGTCACAGCACATCTTAGTCTGGACTCACCACATTCTAGGGGCTCAACAGCCACACGTGGCTAACGGCCATGCACTGTCAGCACAGGTCCAGCAGGACAGAAGGATAAAAGGAGAAACAGTGGGCGTCAACCGAAGAAGCAGGTCTGCAGCGCACCCCTTTGTGGGGCTTCAGTCATTCTGGTCTATTCTTACTTCCTTGGGGTTCCTGCCATATGGTTTTGAGGAGACTTAACTCATAGTAATCCCTGACCCCTGACTGCCAGACTGAGCCCATGACCCTGGTTTTCCAATCATAATTCACACCACTGACATAGTCCAAGAGGAGGGCACATGACCAAGCCAGGCCAATCAGAATCTTCTCTGGGACCAGTATCCAGAAGCCAGGGAAAAGGGCTTTCTCTCTCCCCTGGTGCTGCTGGGGTGTGATCTGGGGGTTCTTCCCATCACAGGGAGAGCCTGTCTCAGGATGGGGCCATGAAAGCCAGCCCTGAGACCCTGGTTTGGGGTCTCTCTTTCATGGATTCTGCATCGACCCCACATCCTCTCAGTACTTGCTCTCATTTGCTTCTGCTAATTGGAGTTGTGTTTCAGCCACTCTCATTAGACAGGGTCATGCTTCAGGCCAAGCCACAACCCCAGCCCACTGCCATATTCTCCCGCCATGCATCTAGGGCTGTCTCAGAGACAGCATCCCAGGCCACAGAGGGCCCACGGGCCAGACCTGAGAGGTGGACTTTCATCTTTTAAAGCTCATCAGTGCTTTGGAGCTCTTGTTCCCTTCCTGGGTCACCACCTGGGTTTCGCCCTTACGCCTCCATCCGGGGCACAGGGGTGTGCTAGGCAGCTGAGCCGCCCTGCTTTGCTGCAGAAGCCTGTGCTCCCCTTGGTGCACCCCCAGGAGTCTGTGTCTCACTTCCTGTCCCCCTTCGTGCATCCCGCCTCGAGAAGCAGAATGGTACCCTGAGTTTGCCTTTCCACGCCAGGATCTCACTGGCCTCCTCGTGAACTGTATGAAGCCTATTCTGAAGATGGGAATGAAGTCCAGCCTGGCCTTGACCCCACTGTAGAGAATGAATTACTGAGAGGATTCTAAGAAATGTAAATTTAACTTGACCTACTATGTGAGTTTTAGTGTGATGAATTCTACTAGACTTCATGGCTAAGCTAAGGATTTATTAACTGTCCCTCCGGATTAGGTTTTATTTTTTCCCAAGAAAGTTTCAGAGAAAGCTGAGGGCCTTCCTTTCAGGCGCTGGGCCACTGGATTCCCACGACAACAACAGTCCACTCACTGCAGTTACCACCATAGTCTTAGGAAATCTGAACCAGCCCCATGAAGTCCACAGGCAGGTAGATGGGGTCTCTTCTCTCCACCCCGCATGGCAGAAGGAGTTTACAGATAGATGGTTAAAATCCATGGTTCCGATTATTCCTGTTCCTTGCAGGAAGTTCCACAAGCTAATGAATGCTTCAGTGTGCTTAATGTTTTAAGTGATATGCAAAAATCATGAGTGAAATTCATATCGAGCCATTAGTGCTTTTCTCTCCACTGAACTCCCCTGCCAGGAACCAGCACTAAGCAGGTCTGAGCCTTCTGGAGAAGCCACAAACGGTCGCTCTTTCTGTCTTGCACATCCTCCTCCTTCGGACGTGAAAGGTGGGGCAGACACAGGCCAGGAGCAGCCCTCCCATCTCCCCACTGCATCTGCAATTCGGGGGCTTGAATGTCCTCCTGCCTTGTCCCATCACAGGCTCCCTGCTTCCCTACATTAGCAAGAGGACAGGTTTGCGGGTCTGATGGGCTACGCTGTGCTGCTCTGAGATCTCTGAAGTTGCGAACATCTGTCCAGTTGGGTTCTGTTCTTACACTGGTGGGTAGGGACCATTGGGAAAAATTCTTTCCTCCAAATGGCAAGGGCATCCCTTCTTGGGGGGGAATCCCAAAACGCTTTCTTGCTGAGGAGCCCAAGGCAAGTTATCTACCCTGCCTGAACCTCAGTTTCTCATCTTCAAAGTGGGAGCACAGTCATATCTCCCTGGTTCAGCTGCCACAAGGACCACCCGAGATAACGCAGGACCCCCTGAACTGCCTGCTCCACTGACCTGCGGGCAGCAGGTCATCACTTCTTTACCTTCACTGAATGTCATTTTTGAGGGTGTTCCCACCTCCTCCCACATAAATAAGAATACTCATTCAAAAACCTGGAGGACCCTGAAAAGTAGAGAAATAAAAATTTCAACTCTTCCACTGACTCACGACCCACGATAACCACTATTAACAATCTGTGTTTCCTTTCCTAAGTATGGGTACATTTTATGGAGATCATGCTGTGGATATAACTTGGTAGAGTCCTTTTCTCACTTAACATGATATGCGTTTTCCCATCTTACTCTGTCATCGCAAGAAATAATCCTTGTAATAGCTGCATTTTAGTCCACCCAGTGTTTTCTCGGGGTTGACCGAACCACACCCAGCTTTCCAGACATCTCGGTTTCCAACTTCTTGCTAACACAACCGCACTGTGGTGGGCATGGCTTTTTCTTCAGTTGGGCTTATTCCCTTACGAGAGGTTCCGGAAGGGTTACGGGGCTCAAAGTGTGAGGACGGCAATGGCTCCTGACACCTCCTGCGGGTGGATTTCCTTGCATTCACCTCCACAAGCAACGCCATGGAAGCCCTTTTCACATCCCTAGGGATCACCTTTGAGTACTTTTTTGATAACTTAATTGAGGAAAATGATCTTATCATTTTTATTTGCACTTCCTCGATTCTTAAGAGACTGTTTTCCCATTAACCATATGCCATTCCTTTTTCTGCAGGGCAATGGACTACTTCAGTGCACTAGAAATTGCTGGAAGCTTCTGGCAGATGACGGGAATCTATGTTTTTCATTAGTGCTGATGCAAGTGTTTCTTGGGCCAGAATTGGAAAAATTCTGGATTAGAGGGTTAGTTTTAAAATCTGTTCCTAGGGCTTTTCTTATACGGAAGATTTCATTCTTTTCGGCAAATATCCTCTCTAGATGTAGCCATCTTTACATCTGGATTACTTTTTAATGAAGTGTGGGAGTTTAGGTCTAATTTGTCAGTATCTTCTTTTGCGATTTCTTTTTGTTCTTCTCAGCTTAGATATTCTTTACTCTCAGAGTTTTGCAAATATTCCTTTTTCTCCTGCTTTTCAAAAAAGCTTCACTGTTTATTTGGAATTTCAATTGGCTACTTAGGGTAAAGGGAGGATGTAAACTTTAAACTTTGTTTTTCAAAATGTCTAACTACTGTCAGCAAAAATTTGACGGAGGCAAAAAGAGGTATCAAGAGACATTGAGGGAGGGAGAGATTATTCTGTGTGGGTCAGAGAAAGTGGTTAGACATTTTGAAAAACAAAATTTAAAGTTTACATCCTCCCTTTACCCTAAACTGACAGTGGGGCCTCGGATGGGGGCAGAACCAGGCCCTGTGTTCTCTCCTTCTCCCCTACCTCTCTCCAGGTTTTCAAAACCTCTTTCTCCCCGCACTTTAGCCTTGAGAAAACTCCTAGTACCCGAAGCCTTCTGCAACCTTGCTTTAAAGTAAAGAATTTAACAATTTTAATTTCTTCCTACAGATGATTAGGAAATGCATTGTAATATGTAATCATGCTTTTTAAAGACACTCTGTTATATTAGGTATTATAAAGTCATATTTATCACTTTCTAAGAATCTTGTGATTTGAATTATAGTTGAGGCAGAGATTTTTAAGCTGAAGAGACCCTTGGGATCATCTCCCTGCAGTTCAGTCCCCATGAGGAAGTGGATGCCCAGAGACACAAAATCCGCTGCTCCAATTCCTGCAGCCAACGGGAGCCAGGGCTGGAACGCGCAGCTGGTCTCTGCTTGCGACTGCGTTCCTCCCACTGACTCGCTGTCATCATCCTCTCCTTTCCAGGACTTACTGGTGGTCACAATTAAGCAGGAGGTGACAGTTTATTTAAAGACACTATTTATGGTGTCTTAATTACTTTTGTTCAGGCTCTCAGCTACACACAACCAAAACACCCAACTACCCTCCAAACCAGAGAAAGGAGAGCTGATTTTCAGCTGATGCACCCCATTGGTCTAGAAGAAATGCTTCTAGAAGAATCCACCTAGAAGACATGCATCTAGAAGAAACGCTTCTAGAAGAATCCACCTAGAAGACATGCATCTAGAAGCAACGCTTCTAGAAGAATCCACCTAGAAGACATGCATCATGTAACAGCTACTGGGGAAGGAAACTGACTATGTTCCTCTCCCCAGTAAGCCTCTAAACTCAGGTTGCGCCTAGATTAAAATGTGGGAGGAAACTCATATTCCTGAGACAAACACACGGGAAAGGCTGTCAGATGACCTGCCACGGATGGCCCTGTGTGCTGACCGTCTGCCTGGCCCACGGACTTGTGGCCAAGTGGCTCAAGGCAGAAGTATGACTGTCAAGGCAGTTCGGAACAAACAACAACAAGCTTTTCCCCAAACTGAATTATTTTTACCGGTATCCAGTCTAAAGCTAAGTAGAGAAAGTCTTATTGGACCTATGGGCACATTTCTTGACCACGTGAATGTTAAACTAAAAAATAATTCCCAGCTCTAGCTCTACGTGTTCACTGAGTAGAGGGAACTGTCTCTTGTGGTGTCTCCAGCTCTACGGTCTCTGATGATGCAAGGAACTCTCTCAAACGCCCCCATGTTTAAGCAAAAGATCACTGTTTCAACCCATGACGGCATGTGTGCCTGCCTTTCGTTTGCCACGATGCTTTTGAGAAACAGCATATGCTCTAGATACGGAAGTGACCATGTTAAGGTGACCTGACTTATTAGCTCTTTGCCAAACTGGAGGGTGGGAGGGGGAATTCAAGGCTCTGCAAATTCTCTTTTCACTGTCTGTTGAGTTCGCTTGGAGCCCAGAATGGCAACGACTCAAGCTCTGATTCGGATCTTGACGATTCCCTGTTACTATAAGAACTTTTCAGGGCATTACCTTCCTAAGTGTGAGGCGCGCGTTTCTTCTAGAACATGATCTATGTGATGCTGAAAAACTGCACCCGAAGAAAAATCACGACTTATGAAAAAAATAGGTTTGGAGCAGACTATTAAGGACACGTGTGACTTTGTAACTAGAATCTCGCAAAATCGACAAAAGTCCTCGTAAGAACATGAGCCCAGCTGAGTCTGCCGGGTCCGTCGGAGGCACCGCGGCCCCCCACCTGTACAGGCGTCCTCCCGGAGCCTGTGCTTCTTCCTTGGGGAGGAAAGTCCTTAAAGGTGTTCACTTTTTAAAGAGACAGATCCATCCAGATTAAAAATCTGGCTCAGGGGTCCCCTTCTTCAGCAAGCCTTTGTTTTCCTTCTTGTAAGCACAAGGAGGACGTGTCTCCCCAGTGTCTTTGCACTTACAGCTCTCCAAACACAGCAGGAAATAAAGTGGTTCTTGAAGCTACTAAATCAGCCACTTCTTGCTCCAAAAGAAGGCACTTCTGCACTATTCTTGGCTTTTTTCTAAAGATCTTCATATCCTACTAAGGCTTTCTCATTCCTTGTGAGATCAAGGCACAACAGTAACATACTGGGGAAAATCTCACACCGGCCAAGCTAAGCTGCGAGACCTACAGACATCACGCTTTACTGAGGAGTCACCCATGAGCTCACTGGATTAAACAATTTTTTAAACCTACTTATTTATTTACTGTGGTAAAAATATATAACATAAATTGACCACTTTAACCATTTTAAGTGCACAGTTAAGTGGCATTAAGTATTTTGCCACAATAAAAAAAAAGCAAGTCTGCTAAAAATTTATTTAAAAAAAGAACTCCAAGATAAGAAGGTGATCATAGATTATTTTTACCACCATCATCCTCCCTGTTTTTTTCACTTGTCTTTCCTCAGATTTAGCTCTAGGAACAGCAAAGCAGCAGCAGCCACATATGCGATAGTTTGGCCAAATTTCAGGAGAGGGTCCACTGATCATTATTTCTTAAACTCCAAAAGCTTGAAGGGTTCTGAGCTAAATACACTCATAGTAAATATTTCTTTACCTTTCTAAGGTCATGTTTTGGGGGGAAACCACAGAGAAACTAAATGCCTTGACAGCGTGAAGGTGGAACCTTCTAGGGTCCACGCAGGCTTGCCGTAGATATCTGATGGCCCAGGTCCAAATCGTGGCTGTGTGACCTCAGGCAAGTAGCTGAACTTCTCTGGGCCTCAGTGTTCAAGCTATAAAGTGAGGATAATATGAGAGGCAGAGGAGTTAATATATTTAAAGCATTTCCAACAGTGAACGTCACACACTAGTCCTCCCTAAATAGCTAACTATTATTGAAAGGCCAAGACCCACCAACCAAAATATTTCAGGTGGAGGACTTACATATTTAAAGCATTTTTATTTTGTGTGGCTGAACTTCCAAATGACTTATTCTCAGAATTCACAAAAATACTTTAAATAACTTAAGAACATGAATACTTGTTGTTCTTTCAGTGACAAAAATAAATACTCTTTTTCAACTTAAGAAAAGGCTTATTGTTATTCTTGGTAGCCAATGGCACAAGAGTTGTTATTAGGAGAGAAGAAAAACTTGACAGCTCTGACTAACCTCCTACACTCAGAGGATGTCGTTTAATTGCAAAAGCGCAAACACACACAAAGGCAAGAGAAAAGATGCCTTTTTAAAACCATCTCTTCTTCAAAACTTGCAGATGTCTTTCAAAACCCGACATAATATTTTTAGAGTCTCTTTATAAACTTAAATACTTTAGGCACATTTGATATAAAACTTAATGTTATAAACTCTGAACACTTTTTTCTTTAAATTCTAGAAAAGTCAAAGATTCCAGGATCGTCACCGGCTATCCATGATGTCACCACCTAGGAATTTTCAGTAAATGCCTAAGCAAAACACACACCAAACATATAAACAAAAAAAATATGTACAGCTGATTCACTTTGCTGTACAGCAGAAACTAACACACCATTGTAAAGCAATTATAGTCCAATAAAGATGTTAAAAAAAAAAAAGAGGAAAATGGAAACTGGGAAAAAACAAAACAAAACTGGGGGGTGGGTGGGGAAGCACCTTAGAAGACTCCACGTGGTCTGCCAGGACGGAGTGGTGGCACCCAGGGCTGGCATGGACCCTGCCAAGCCACTGGGGGCAGCATCCCTCCTCCTCAGGCCAGACGCAGCAGGCAGAGTAGGGAGGCCATGGTACCAAACTTCCAGGAGTGGCAAGAAATTGACTAAAGAAGAAGGAGATTCCTAAAGAAATTCCAGAGCCCTCTGGAATACTCCATTCCTGGCCAGAGAAGCCTCTGCCATGTCATGGCTGAGAGCAGCGGTGAAATGACACAGAGAGAATCTTTTATTGTCAGGGGAGTCAGCCAGTCCCTACCAAAGCGGACTGAAAGCTGGGATGGGGCTGGCCCTGCCTGATGAACCGTGAGCCCCTCAGAGAAACAGCTCGCTAATGTCAATCCCAAGTTTAAGACACGGCATGCAAATGCTGCAGTGTCTACGGCCCCATGATCAAGGACTCAGCTGTTCACCAGGCTGATCACAGCGTGGTCGCAGTGTGGCCCTATCCAGCGACCACTGGTGGGGTCCGGATGCTGCTACCTGGGGGAAGCTAGTCAGCCCGAGAGCCCCGGACCAACAGGTGCGTTGGGTCTCTTACTTATTTTTAGCCAGCGTTAGTTTGGTACCGAGCTACTAAATATACAAACCAACAATGGCCAGACAATATGTAAAAACAGAACTCTGACCCACAACCAGCTGCGATCTGCCCAAGAAACTGACCCAGCATCACAGTAACTAGCCCAGGAAGCCAGCCTGCTATCCCTTGTAGGAGGTCAGACCATGATCTTTAGCAAAAATCCAAAAAGTCAAATGACCCCTATAACAATCAGCTCCAAATGGCCAGGATTTGATTAATAACTGACAGTGCCCCTAATTTCCAACCCCCCACTTCCAATTTAGGAACTACCAGAGAGAGCTAAAATACACACCCCTGGAGAAAAGGGAACCCTCCTACACTGTTGGTGGGAATGTAAGTTGGCGCAGCCACTATGGAAAACAGTATGGAGATTCCTCAGAAAACTAAAAATAGAATTACCGTATGATCCAGCAATTCCACTCCTGGGCATATACCCAGACAAAACTATAATTCAAAAAGATATATGTACCCCTATGTTCATAGCAGCACTATTCACAATAGCCAAGACATGGAAACAACCTAAATGGTCATCGACAGATGAATGGATAGAGAAGATGTGGTACATATATACAATGGAATATTACTCAGCCATAAAAAAGAACGAAATAATGCCATTTGCAGCAACATGGATGGACCTAGAGATTATCATACTAAGTGAAGTAAGTCAGACAGAGAAAGACAAATACCATATGATATCATTTACATGTAGAATCTAAAACATGGCACAAATGAACCTGTCTACAAAACAGAAACAGATTCCCAGACACAGAGAACAGACTTGTGGTTGCCAAGGGGGAGGGGGTGGGAGAGGGATGGAGTGGGAGTTTGGGACTAGCAGATGCAAACTAGTATGCATAGGATGCAAAAACAAGGTCCTACTGGAGAGCACAGCAGACTATATTCAATATCCTGTGATAAACCATAATGGAAAAGAATATAAAAAACAGACTGTCTATATAACTGAGTCACTTTATTGTACAGCAGAGATTGGCCCAACATTGTAAATCAATTATACTTCAATAAAAATAAAATAAATTAAAAAATAAAATACAGGGCTTCCCTGGTGGCGCAGTGGTTGAGAGTCCGCCTGCCGATGCAGGGGACGCGGGTTCGTGCCCCGGTCCGGGAAGATCTCACATGCCGCGGAGCGGCTGGGCCCGTGAGCCATGGCCGCTGAGCCTGCGCGTCCGGAGCCTGTGCTCCGCAACGGAAGAGGCCACAGCAGTGAGAGGCCCGCGTACCGCAAAAAAATAAAAAAATAAAATAAAATACATACCGCTAGCCGTTCACATAGGGCGCCCAGCTTCTCCTGAGCCCATCTCCAGCTGCCCTAACAGCCTCTAACCAGGGCAGCCCCGGAGGCTTGCCTTCTTTCCACCCTAAATCCTTCCCACCCCTCCACCTGCCTCTGAGGCTCTGCCGCAACACGAGTGATGGCGGCTGACTGCCTCGCTTTGCCAGCTCTGAGTAAATAGCCTCGGCTGGTCTTCATCTGCCGGGTCTTCGTTTATTTCCACAGTCCAGGGTCTCCCGCGCTTTCCCCATCCTTGCCTCCCTATCTCCTTCACCCATCAGAGCGGCATCAGGAGAATGAATACATTTCCACGCAGGGCTCAGCCACGGCTCTGGAAAATGGTGCATCTGCAGCACCGACACAGAGAACCACAAGACAGTCTCTCCTCACTTCCAAGTCGTGTATGTGACTTTCCCACACAGCATCAATGGTGAATTCTCACTCATTTGAATTGGAGCCACTGGAAGCTCCTCTATACTCATCAAGTATGAGAGCTAAATGAAAAGGAAAGATATTAAGTCGTTGTTTCAAAATGCACCTTTGGGCCTGAGTGTATCCGTACTGTACCCCACAACTTCTACCTGTAGAGCCGACGGGAAATCACGCAGAACGCGGTCCATAATCATTAGGTCCTCAGCCCCGCTGGAGATCGAGTGAGTGAAGACAGGCTGAGCTTTTCAGTAGAGTCTGTGCACACCTAACGCTTCTAATTCTCTGAAAACTGGTGTTCCGATCATGAAGTATGTGCTTAAGGAAAATTATCAAAATACTTGCTGATCCGAGCCCCCGAGTCTCCAAGCATCCGGGGCGAAAGGGCCCTCGGGCTCCTCCAAGCACCGAGGCTCCCCGCCCCAGCCCCCCGGGTGCCTATCCGCGGAGGCGTCCCAGCACCAGCGCAGCGCCTGGCGCTGTGGGAACCTGGGAAACGCTGGGTGGGTTGGGTGAACCACTTTACCGACTATGGACCTAACGACACAAACCACAGGTTAACTAGGTCAGAGCTAAAGAAAACAAAACTATCTTTAAGCCAAGGCTCTGGCAAGACAGGGAAGCTGATGTGACCTTCTGTGTGAATGTCAGGGCCGGATCAGGCCGAACCAGACCGGGCGGGCCTCCTTCTCTTTTCTATTCCGGGATGTCTAACCTCCTGAACCGTCCACCTGGGTCTCCCTCTGGGGAATGTGGGACACTGGGGCTGCACCGGCCTAGTTCTGGTATGGCTTCACAGGATCCCCTCTTGCCACCTGTCTGAACAATTCATTGATGGGTGAGACAAAGGATGTTCTGAGAGCAATTTCATTCACACAGGAGCCCTTCAGAAGCCCATCCATTTTCCTTGATAAAGGGGTCCTTTAGACTCCTTTATAAATGTCATCTATTTCCTTAACAGACACAGAAACTTCCTTTTTTGTAATTAAAAAGAAGTTAAGCATGTTTTCGTGTTGAGCATGTCTCTAATAGTTCGCGATGCATCGCTAATTATCAGAGAAATGCAAATCAGAACTACCATGAGGTATCACCTCACACCAGTCAGAATGGCCATCATCGAAATGTCTACCAATAATAAATTCTGAAGAGGATGTGGAGAAAAGGGAACCCTCCTACGCCGTTGGTGGGAATGTAAATTGGTGCAGCCACTATGGAGAACAGTATGGACGTTCCTTAAAAGACTAAAAATAGAGCTACCATATGATCCAGCCATCCCACTCCTGCATATATATCCAGAGAAAACCATACTTTGAAAAGACACATGCGCCCCAATGTTCATTGCAGCACTATTTACAATAGCCAAGACATGGAAGCAACCTAAATGTCTACTGACAGATGAATGGATAAAGAAGATGTGGTACATATGTACTCAGCCATAAAAGAGAATGAAATAATGCCATTTGCAGCAACATGGATGGACCTAGAGATTGTCATATTAAGTGAAGTAAGCCAACAGAGAAAGACAAACATCATATGATATCACTTACAGTGGAATCTAAAAAAAAGATACAAATGAGCTTATTTACAAAACAGAAACACACTGACAGACATAGAAAACAATCTATGGGTTACCAAAGGGGAAAGGGGGGTGGGGGAGGGATAAATTAGGAGTTTGAGGTTACCATATACACACTACTATATATCAAATAGATAACCAACAAAGACCTACTGTATAGCACAGGGAACTATAATCAATCCCTTGTAATAACCTATAGTGGAAGAGAATGGAAAAAAGAAGATATATTGATATATATGTATAACTGAAGCACTTTGCTGTACACCTGAAACTAATACAACATTGTAAATCAACTATATTTGAATAAAATTTTTGAAAAATAAGTTAAATACTGGAGTTCAAAAAGCATTTGAATTTAAATTATTTTTCTTCGTTTTCTTGACATAAACATCAAAAAATAACAGAACATGGCTTAGGACCATTTCAACAGTGAACAAAATTCAGTATACAGAATAAAATATCTCAGACATACTGACAAGTTACATTGAAAAAATTGTTAACATTTACCTGAACTGTCCAAGCACCTTCCCATAATGAAGGCACTGATTACGTCTTTTACCTAGATATGTATTCCCTACCCGCCCCCTCCAACCCGTTTGGCTGTAACCTGGTGTGTGTGTGTGTGTGTGTGTGTGTGTGTGCGCGCGTGCGTGTGTGTGTGTGTGTGTGTGTGTGTGTGTGTGTGTGTGTGTGTAATAGAAGGATGCTTTATAGCCAAAGATTAAAGCTGCAGCAAAGCAGAGACTTTGGACTTTGATCAGAAAATGGATTAAATTCCCAGATGAGGCATTTTTTCACTCCTTTCAGGAACAGCTCGGGGCAGAGTCATTTCATTTAGAACTGTACTTTGCTATTAAAGAATCCAGCTACAATTTGTAAAAATTGGCTGTTTACTGATGTACGGGGTCTCTCTGTTCAAAGAAGGAACGCCAGTGAGGTCACCTGGAGTCACCTGGTCCTGCCGATGTACCCTGGGTGCTGTGCTGACCCAGCTCCCTCGGTCCTCAGACATGTCCTACAGACAGGGACCCAGGGTTCTCTGGGCCAGCGAAACACCCAGTTATATGGACCTGTCTGTCAAATTGTGCAGGGTCTGAGATGTTGTCAACTCACAGTTACGTGCTTTATATAAATGAACACTGCAGAAACACGAGGCAGCCGGAGTGACCCTGCAGTGTGGGCCCCCAGACCCAGATCCCTGGGCGTGGTGATGAGAGCCGATGGGAACTTTCTACACGTGCCGATGACACCCCAGAGACGCGGGATGGAAAACAAAGGATTCTGTCCGCTTTTGTGCAGGAGAGAAAGGAAGGAGAGAAACCTTTGCTCCTTGGAGATGGGAGGGAAAGGGACCCTGGGTTCTTACCTTGACCTTTTGGAAGGTAAATAAAATATCTGTGGAAGTCAGAGTCTCCTGTGTCTGGGTTTTTATGACCTTGAGATGTTTCCAAAGTCTGGGCTTCATCCCTTTGGGCATGTAGATACCCAGGGAGACTACACTCCAGTTTTCCTGGCACCTGGGGGCTTAACTCCGCGAGCGTGTGTGTGCGTGCGTGCGTGCGTGTGTGTGTGTGTGTGTGTGATTCTGCAGGGTCAGTCTGGCTATTGACTTAGTCACTGGGCACAGCAATCGGTCACTGGTCCGGCCTGTCTCCTACACAGCCCTGTAGCTGTGCCAGCCACACAGGTAGGGATTATGCTGGCTGGCTTTCTCCGAACATTTCATACTTTTTCCAAAATTTTCATAGGTAAATAGAGAACAGAACATAGAGAACAGAACAGTGACAACTAACTGCACTGCCAGCACAATCCTAGGGGCTCTGCATATAGCATCTCAGCTAATCCTCAGAACAACAGCAAAGAGTAGGCACCGTCATATCCCCATTGGACAGAGGAAGACATGGAGGTTCTGGGTGTAAGCCACTTTCCTAAGTTGCACAGCTGGCCAGGAGCAGAGCTGGATTTGAACCCAGGCAGCCTACACACCATCCCCATGACTTGTAAGCACTGCGTTCTACCACCTGCCCACACTTCTGTTTGCCAGCGAGATCACTCCTTTCATTTTCCCATGTTCTAACTAAAACGGAATCAGACCACCCACTGTCACGCGCTCTTTTCACCCAGCCTATGTGACCTTCTCCGACGGATGCGGTTCGCAGTGTTCCTTGCCCCACCGCGATGGGACATGTGACTTCACAGGCACCTGACGCTCTCTGAGATATCAGATGTGGAATTCCAGATTCTGAACCCTAAAGCCTCAGGAAGATTGGGCTGAAAAGGATTAAGACAAGAAGAAAGGCTGTAGCGGAAAGACTGTCTAGTGCCCACCAGAAGGTGGGTGATTGCGTTTTGACGAACCGGGGCCTGTGAACACAAGTGGATTAGCCTGTGGCTGAGGAGAGCGCTGAATACAACACAGGATCTCAAGGACCTAAAATGGCTAAATGATGTCACTTTATTTATTTGTTTTAACTTTTTATTTTATATTGGAGTATAGTGATTAACAATGTTGTGATAGTTTCAGGCGCACAGCAAAGCGACCCAGCCATACATATACACGTATCCATTCTACCCCAGACTAAATGATGTAACTTTATTAAAGTGGGTCCCATGACCCAGTTCAAATGAACAGTTTTCTGTCCTTCGGTTCAGTTCAATAAACACTGATGGAGCATGTCTGCTACACAGCAGCTCCTGCAAGACAAAGGGGAAATTCTGATCTCTACTCCCAGGGACCTACAGTCTAGTGGGGAGACAGCCACAGAAGCTGGTAACTTCCAAACTGTAAAATCTAGATACTGCCACAAAAAAGACATGCAAGAGGTTTTGTAGGACTCCGGAGCACAGCCATTAGGTCCCCTCAGGGAAGGATCCTGGAGGCCAGAGCTGAGTCTAAAAGGGTGAACAGGAGTCAGCAGGTGATAAAGGCAGGAAGGGTGTTCCAGGAGGGGGGAACAGTATGGGCAAAGGCCCGGGGGTCTGGAGAGGTGACCAAAATAATGCCATTAACGTTTGTTTTTCATGTAAAATATCAAAATATAGACGCCCCAGATATAGACGAGAACAGTTTGCCTTAATGTCCTTTGCATGTACTAACACTGCACAGTTCTCAATAAATCCTAAATTCCATCGAGAAGAAAAAAGTGTTACTTAAACATTCAACAGCTGTTTTAACTACTGTTCTAAGACTGTCTTCCTGTCGGAAGGCAGGCCTTGTATTCTCAACGTCTCAGAGGATGCAGAGAAATAACGAACTTCCCCACGGGTAAAAGGTGCTAGACCAGGGGTCTGCTGGCCCTGGGGCCACGCCTTCTGTCTCAGCGCACTGAGTATGCAAATTCATCGTCAAGGAAAAGAAGTTAAATCAGTGCATGCCATCATGAGAAAGCAAATTAAAAATGCTTATTGTTATCCATCCAACTTACGGGAATCATACAAATGAGCTAAACCAATGGCGGCGATCTGGGGACTTACACTAGGCCCTATTTGTCTTTTCTTTCACAGCTGTAATCCTGTTCCTTTTTGTAAAAATGATCAACATGTACACTGAAAGGCAGGTGGGCAAGAAAGGGGAGGGAGGTGAAGAGAAGCAGACAATGACCTCCGAACATGGCGCTGAGACCTGCTTCCACGCCGGACTCCGCCATTGCCCAGGTCCTGCCTCAGTTTCCCCATCTGTGACATGATGGCGCTGGTGGCCTGAGACTCTGAGGTTTCCTCCAGGTCTATTGCCCCCCGACTCTCCTCTCTGGAGGACAAATTCCCAGGGAGACTCTGCCACAAGAATCAAGTCTCTTCCACACCATGTTCTCTACACGTGCCCAATTTTTCTTCACTTCAGCTTGAAGAGGAGAAAAGGACCAGTTTGAAGGAAATTCAGTATATCTTCACTCAGATGAGAAGCTAACCCCAGATATTTCCCAGAAGTTTCCAGATAGTTACTGAAAGCGGAAATTGCTGAAGTAAAATGTAAACTGTCTTAAAAAACGGCAACAAAGAGATTAGGACAGTAGGATAAATGTGGCAGTTTACAATCTAACTTTTAGACAGAAGATAAAATAGATCCACTATGGGCCTCAAGTTATCTGAATGAATTCTTCATTCTGCCTGAATTCAAATGAATTCCAGCTTCTTCTTTGGCTGGGAAAAAAAAAAAACAAACCTCTTTGGGATACTAGGTTTGCCCTAGAACATTAATTAATTCCGGAAGGATGGGGACCAACTGCTGAATGACTCAGGTGTTTGGAAGCATCATCATTTCCTAGAAATAGCAACACAAGGGCTGCCATGAGGTAAGCTGACACTGAAGGGCTCAAAGGTATTCTTGGTTTTAATTCTGGATCCTGAAACATCTGCCCCAGAACTAAGAGAAGCCCCACATTTCACAGACCTCATCTCATGTTCTTTGTAAAGTTTTTTTTTCATATTTTGGATCAAACTTTTCACACTCTGGGAAAGCTGGGGTGAACCCATTCCTTCCAAACCCCGTATACCTCTTTCCCCTGACACCATGCTTGGGGTAGGAGACCCACCTTCATGATAGGATCAAACGGCAAGACCAAAGGAGCAGGAAAGCATTGAAACCAAGATGCCAGAAGTTCTGTGTGTGGGGAACTGATGAAAAAGGGCATTTACCTGGTATAGCCCACCCTTTGCATAACTGGTACAACGCAGTACCCCTTGAATCAGAGTTAACTCCTGGCCCTATTAGTTCATGGTTGGTCCCAACAGCAAGGAATCCCAAGCCCACCATCTCCATCCTCGTCGTCCAAGGCACATGTTTAACTTGCCATCACCAAAATACCTTCCTAAATCAGTTTGTTTTTAGGGACTTCCCTGGCGGTCCAGTGGTTAAGACTCTGTGCTTCCACTGCAGGGGGCACAGGTTCGATCCCTGGTCAGGAAACTAAGATCCCACACACACACACACAAAAAAAAGAATGCTAAATCAGTTTGTTTTTAGAACGCTCTGAACCTATACACAGCCCAGAATAATTCAGAAGGATGTTATTACAGGATCGTGGAGAAAAACAGAAACGTCTCGGGTAGGGTAACACACTCACTCTGAGAAGGTGCAGGATCGCCAATCCTTCCTCTTTGGAGCGAGTGTGGTACAAATCCGAGCAAAGTGGCTGGAACACATTTGCTTTTGCCTGTGTCTACGTGTGCCAATCCTAGGACAGACTGGATTATCGTACAGACGCTTGTGTCGGGGTTTTGCTTCTGTTTCCATAAATGGTGGGGACAGGAGAACAGGCAAGGACAGAATTGATCTGACCCAGCCCACATGGCAAGCCCAGCCCCTCTGCCCACAGCTGCCCAAAGCTGGAGGGAGGTGGGATTGGGGTTTTCTGAACCGCCCGTCGTAAGTTAAGTGGACCGGCTTTGTGGATACCTCCCCTGGAGTCAAATCAAGAAGAAACCACCTGTCTTTAATACCTTTCCTGCATCTATTTTCTTTGGCATCTGCTGAGTGCTGAGGTTCGTGTGTGTGTGTGTGTGTGTGTGTGTGTGTGTGTGTGTGTGTGTGTGTGTGTGTGTGTGTGTGTGTGTGTGTGTGTGTGTGGTGGAGGGGCACACTTCAGGTCAACCCAGGTGACTTCCAGGAGGCTCGTGCGTCAATAAGGCAGCTGCTGGTTTTCTAGGTCCGGGATGATGAGACTCACGTGAAAGTGTTTTCGCAAATGTGGTACCAGGCGGCCCCTACCTTTTCCTGCTGACTCTATGTTGAGTTCGGCCAAAGAAAGATGTCCCTGAGTCCAGACAAAACGAGGAGAGGCGGAAGGAGTGGCCTGATTTAAGAGTCCTTATTACAGCAGAAGAAACCATTCTGAAAAGCAGGTTAGCTACTAAAAGATGGCAAGGAACAGAATAATGACTCTGCCCTAGAAGAGATTTTCCTGCCGGCCTGCCTCTCCGTGCCCTCTCGCACACGGCCTCCGCCTCCAAAGAGCTGCATTGCAAACGGACCCCAGATTGGAGTTGTTTTCTACTCCAGCAGCCCCATGATAACCTCATACTCAAGAAAACCCGCTTAAAAAAAAAAGTCACATGTAAGATGCTTAATTCGTTTTAGACATATCCTAGCTTCTCAGAAGTGGCATTTCAGAAAAAGTAAATAAAACCGGCTGTTCTATTTTTGGTCCTTCTTTAAAAAGCTGCATCCAAATTCCTGCTCTGAATGTCCCTGTGATAGTCTCTTAACCTCTCTGAGCCTTGGCGTCTTGTACATAAAACGGGGATAAAACAGCGCTTCCCTCCAGAGACTGCTGTCGAATCCAAGGCGCTCACGTGTGCGACAGTGACAGTGGACACAGCCCTGACCCCAGACCCGGTGATATTTTATCTTGTCTCAAGGCCCAAGCGGCACAGGTGACCAAGTTAAGGCATAAAAGACACGCAGGTGGGAAAGTCCTACCATGGAGCCCGGCCCCCCAGATGTGAGAAGCACTTTGGGAAGTGGTTCAAATAAAGAGGCGTTTCATCCTTCATCCTGGAAGTGAGCGAGTTCTGTGCTTTGGTTTCTCTGGAAGGAAGTCGGATGTCGGCAGCTACAAGAGCGAGTGGGTTCCAGAAGTGAAAGTGGACAGTCTGTGTTCTGCCTGTGCCTGTCCCTCCACTCCCAGCAACCCCGGGACTCTGGCTCCCTTACCTGACTGTCACATTGAAGAGCAGACTGCGTGGTGCTCCGAGAGACAGGACTGACCTGGGGGGAGGCTGACCCGTTCAAGCTGCTGGCATTCCCCCTCCCAGTACTTCCGGGCGTGAGCGTACTGGCCGAGGCTGGGGAAAGCCTCATCCTTGCACTGGCTGGATTTCAGCTGAGAAGCAACATCCTCAGGTCTCAGGGAAAAAGGGAAGCACAGAACCTCCTGGAAGGGTCGGCAGGTCTGCCTGGCTGCAGGACCTGGGGCTCCAGGAGCAGGGAGAGGCCCCTTTGCTTTCTGAACCTCTTAATTTTCACCTGGAAAAGGTGAGCTACCTTGTGCTGGATGATCTCTGAGGTCCTGTCTCAGTCCATTCTGGCGGCTATAACAAATGACCAGAGACTGAGTGGCTTAAATGACAGAATTTATTTCTCAGAGTTCGGGAGGCCAGACGTCCAGGATCAAGGTGCCAGCGTGGTCAGTTCTGGTGAGGATTCACTTGCCACCTGCAGGTGGGGGCCTCCTTGTTGTGTCCTCACATTGTGGAAGGAGGGCTACCGAGCTCTCTGGCCTCTTCTTATAGGGGTACTAATCCCATCCACGAGAGCCCCACCCACATGACCTAATCACCTCCCAAAGTCCCACATCCAAACACCATCACATTGGGATCAGGGTTTCAACATATGAACTCTGGAAGAGGCACAAATATTCAGTCCATTGTGGGTCCTTTCCTTCCATCTCTAAACCAACTTATTTTTTCAATTAATTTTTATTGGAGTATAGGTGATTTACAATGTTGTGCTCGTTTCAGGTGTACAGCAAAATGAATCAGTTACATATATACATATATCCATTTTTCTTTTAGATTCTTTGCCCATATAGGTCATTACAGAGTAATGAGTAGAGTTCCCTATGCTATACAGTGGGTCCTTATTAGTTATCTGTTTTATATATAGTAGAGTGTATATGTCAATCCCAATCTCCCAATTTATCCCTCCCTTTCCCCCTGGGTAACCATAAGTTTGTTTTCTACATCTGTGACTCTATTTCTGTTTTGTAAATAGTTCATTTGTACCACTTTTTAAGATTCCATGGGACTTCCCTGGTGGCGCAGTGGATAAGAATCCACCTGCCAATGCAGGGGACATGGGTTCAATCCCTGGTCAGGGAAGATTTCACATGCTGCAGAGCAACAAGGCCTGTGCACCACAACTACTGAGCCTGAGCTCTAGAGCCTGCGTGCCTCAACTACTGAGCCCGCACACAACTACTGAAGCCCACGTGCCTAGAGCCCATGCTCCGCAATGAGAAGCCACCGCAATGAGAAGCCCACGCACCACAACAAAAGAGTAACCCCAGCTCGCCACAACTAGAGAAAGCCCCCGCACAGCAACAAAGACCCAACACAGCCAAAAATAAATAAAATTAAATCTTTTACAAGAAGAAAAGATTCCACATATAAGGGATATCGTATATGTGTCTTTCTCTGTCTGATTTACTTCACTCAATAGGATAATCTCTAGGTCTATCCATGTTGCTGCAAATGGCATTATTTCATTCTTTTTAACGGCAGAGTAATAATCCATTGTGTGTGTGTGTGTGTGTGTGTATACACATACCACATCTTCTTTATCCATTCATCTGTTAATGGACGTTTAGGTTGCTTCCACGTCCTGGCTATTGTAAACAGTGTTGCTATGAACATTGGGGTGCATGTATCTTTTTGAATTATGTTTTTTTCTGGATATATGCCCAGGAGTCGGATTGCTGGATCATATGGTAGCTCTATTTTTAGTTTTTTCAGGAACCTCCACACAGTTCTCCACAATGAAAACCAACTTATTAACCAGAATCGGCATATTTGTGTGTGTCCAGTCCAAAGACTAAACTCCTGGTTCCACTGAAAATCAGGAGACCCTTGCTCTGTAAGGAATTTGGACACAGGAGGAAAGTCACAGGATTCTTCCAGGGTGGTCAGAGCTGAGTCCCAATTCCACAGGCCAACCCTCTTTAGAAAGAAACAAAAGGTCACAAGAAATAGCACATCACGTTCATCGTGGTGAAATGCCCCACACAACCCATAAGATCTTAGCATTCGTGGGAACATGCTGAGTCTATCTGATTTAGTTTGAATTTTCAGATACCAAATGTTATCGGGCTACTTTGTTCTTATAAATGGCAAAAGCTTTCGAAAGCAAACTGCAAGCCCAAGCCACCGCCAAGATGTTCCAAGTGTTTGGCTTCTATAGTTGAAGGATTTCACTTTTTCCCATGACGTTAGCTTTCAAGAGAACACTGGCCTATGTTGTGTTTTTAATTGCTAGCGTGTACCTTGTGTGAGAGAAAACCAAGTACTTCATTCAGAAAGAAGTCACCTGGGGGCTGGCGTTTACCCAGCTGGGCATGGAGGAACTTGAATGACGAGCTGGCCACGACAGCAAGTGATAAGAAGAGTACTACAACTCTTCAGTTTCATGGAACTCCTTCACGAACATTCTCTCCTCTTGGTTTTCCCCCTTCAGTATCAATGCCTCCCTGTTAAGATGAAGAGACTGAGTTTGGGTGTGTATGTGACTTGCCGAGGTCACTTGGCCACAGCGACCGTGTCAGGCAGGGTGTCAGGGCTTTCTGCTGCGGGCCACAAGCTGTCTTCACTAAGTCACTGTCAAATGCTGCTGACTCACCATAAAAAACACTGAAATCATGCCATTTGCAGCTACATGGATGGACCTAGAGATTATCATGCTAAGCGAAGTAAGTCAGACAGAGAAAGACAAATATCATATGATATCACTTATATGTGGAATCTAACATATGACACAAATGAACTTATCTGTGAAACAGAAACAGACTCACAGACACAGAGAACAAACCTGTGGTTGCCAAGGCGGGGAGGGAGGTGGTGGAAGGCTGGAGTGGGAGTCTGGGATTAGCAGATGCAAACCAGTATACAGAGCAGGGATAAACAACAAGGTCCTACTGTAGAGCACAGAGAACTCTATTCAATAGCCTCTGATAAACCATAATGGAAAAGGATATGAACAAGAATGTATATATATGTATAACTGAATCACTCCACTGTACACCAGACACTAATACGACATTGTAAATCAACTATACTTCAATAAAAAAAGAAAAAAATGCTGCTGGCCCATATGGCGATGGCCACCCCATGCTGTGATTTAAAATCAGGTCAGAGGTCAATGCTGCCACATGGAAGAAAAAGGCTGCAGGCTTTTCCAAGTATCTCATATAAACAGGTTGCAATATACGTATTGGAGCTGCCAACCTGAGACGTTAGAAAATACAAACACAGCCTCACGTGAGTTCCTCCTAACGATGCCACCCCACAACCTGAGGGATGAGACTCTGCGGCTTAACAGAGACAAGAACTTAGACACGTGGCACGACGGAAACCAGGGTTTGGTCCACAAAGCAGAGGTTAGACAGCTGGCCACTCTGAACAGCCGACCAGTGCAAACACAGCACAGTTTTGGAGAAACTGGGAACACAGAGGGAACTATTCTTCTTTTTAAAATATAGGCATGCCCCACAGGTTCCCAGGTCTTTGCAGGAAGGGGCCATCCCAGCCTCTGGAGCTGGTTAGCTGCAGCTTCTCCTGTGTGCTTGGAGAACGCCACCAGTCGAGGCCGGCGGGGAGATAAGACAGGGGAGAAACAGGCCACTCCCACCCAGTAACTCCATATGGACCCGACAGCACAGGTCCAGATAAATGGGCACAAGCTGGGCGGATGTCTCACTGCCCAGACGTGGGTGTCTTCTCAGAGCACAGGGGATGGTGGCCTGGCCCTGGGCAGCCAAGGTAGAGGCAATGGCTGAGGACCCGCCAGGGCAGATCCAGCCGAGAGAACCTCCCAAGGAAGTGCTTGGACATCCAGGATGAAGACGAGTGATGAGCTGCCCCCAGGTGGGGAGGTGGCCTGAGTTGCCGGCGGCCCCCGCGCAGGAAGCCGGGTGCTACTGAGCTTCCTCAGACACCGCCGAGCTGATTACACCAGCGTCCACGGTCTACTCTCGTTTCTTCCACTGAGCCCTGTGATCGCCTACCTGCCGGCCCTGCACAAGGTGTGGGGTGCAAGGGGGCTCGCAGACCAGCCTGAGCCCAGGCTCGGGCACAAGAATGACACGCACACACGTGGACCAGGGCGATGATCCGGGACGCCGGGTCCAAACCGAACTGTTAGAGAGTCACGGCTGCAGCCCTGCCCGGAAGCATCCTGTTAAGTCACCTGAGAGCAAGTGAAGGGCTCAGAGCTCCGAGAACCAAGAGTCAGCCTGCTGAGGGGTGAGTGAAGGCCGAGAAGGTGAGAACGCACACCTGAGCTAGTGGAGGAGTCAGGACGGGGATGTGAGATGCAGGGGAGGGGTCTGTGCTCATCAAGGCCACCTGCATTTAACTCTAAAATCGAGGGGTCTTGGGCTTCCCCTGGACACAGCCTCCAAACGTGGAGCCTTTCCAGATCCAATGAAAGTAAAGGTGACAGTCCCAGGGCGGAGGTTTTCTCTGAGCTGCCACCCCATGTTGGTAAACCTGGTGCGTGGAGGTGAATGACAGACTCCCAAAGAGGGACTGTGGCGGGTGACAAGTGCTTCCAGGATCCCAGGACCAGGCAGAACGAGGCCGCTTCGGCCCCTCAGTGTCGAGAGCTGAGAGGCAGAGCCTGGAGTGGACACACTGGGGGGAAGTCCCAAAAGTGGCTCAAACATCAGAAGCTCTCTTGACCTCAAATGAAATCAGTTTGTCTTGAGCCATGAATCCAAGTGATTATTATCGCCCAAGGGCTACACAGGATCGGCAATAAAAGAAAGTTCTCTAGCTGGAGAGAGAGTGAAACCTCGACAAAACCCCTGTGCAAATTTGCCGTGAATGAGTTTCTCTCTCTGTCAACGTAAAAGGGAAGGGAGGGTTTTAGAAATAAAATCCTCCCTGACCATTAAGAACGCCTTGGTGAGGTGAAGAGTAATCTCTGCTTTGCGTCTTTGGAGGAACTGATAGCCCAGAGTGACACAACAATTTGCTCTTGGCAATATTCCACCCCACCACAAACACACACCAATACTGGGGGTTTAAAATTGTTTTCACAGTTTTAGTAGAACACGATCTCCAGGGAAACAGGCATCTTAGGTAGTAAATGATGACAACACCATAGGCCATGTCTTTTTATTTAATTTGTTAATTCTTTTTTTTTATTTATTTTTGAGGAATTCTTTTATTTTTTTTTTAGCTTCCTTTCTTTTCCTGCAACAAGAGAAGCCACCGCGGTGAGAAGCCCAAAGCCAACCATACCCCCAATTTCATACTGGAGTAGAGTTGATTGACAATGTTGTGATAGTTTCGAGCACACAGCAAAGCGATTCAGTTATACATGTAGCTATTCTTTTTTTTTTCTTTTTCTTTCGGAGCTTGGCATGCGGGATCCTAGTTCCCTGACCAGGGATTGAACCCATGCCCCTGCAGTGGTAGCGCAGAGTCTTAACCACTGGACTGCCAGGGAAGTCCCCATGTACCTACTCTTTTTCAAGTTCTTTTCCCATTTAGGTTATTATAGAATATTAAACAGAGTTCCTCGTTGGTTATCTATTTTTATATATAGTAGTGTGTACCTGTCAATCCCAAACTCCCAATCTATCCCTCCCCTGGACCCTTCCCCTCAGGCCATGTCTTTTGTAGATGGTACAAATGGGGGTGTTGATGTGGAAAATCCATGACTTGTTGGATCAACTCAGCAGCCGGATGGGCTCTTCCCTGTCTCACTCCAACCCACCTCCTCCCAAAAACTTCTCAGGCTGCGAGGCAATGTCTAACCCTTCCCCCACTCTGACAACATGCAGGCTGACTGTTCACACTGCGATGTGTACATCTATCATGCTGCCTATTTCTTTCTTTTTTTTTAAGGGCATACAGGGTTTTTTTGAATTAATTAATTAATTTTTTGGCTGCACTGGGTCTTCACTGCTGCGTGCGGGCTTTCTCTAGTTGCGGCGAGTGGGGGCTACTCTTCGTTGCGGTGCGTGGGCTTCTCACTGCGGTGGCTTCTCTTGTTGCGGAGCACGGGCTCTAGGCGCGGGGGCTTCAGTAATTGTGGCACGTGGGCTCAGTAGTTGTGGCTCACGGGCTCTAGAGCGCAGGCTCAGAAGTTGTGGCGCATGGGCTTGGTTGTTCCAAGGCACGTGGGATCCTCCAGGACCAGGGGTTGAACCCGCGTCCCTGCATTGGCAGGCGGACTCCCAACCACTGCGCCACCAGGGAAGTCCCATGCTGCCTATTTCTAAATAGGCCTTAAACTTGCAAAATGGAACAAAGGAAAAATTGAAGTCTTCTAGTTCTGAAATTGAAATAATACTGGCATTCTGTAGATAGCACTAAAGATAAATCTGAATTTCACCGAAATGGGCTATTAGTGAGGATCAATGATTAGGCACCAGACTCGAAATGGAATTACCCTGTCCCTGGGAACTTCCTTGAAACATTAGATTTTCTTCTCTGAATTAAGGCGAAAAAATGTGATTAACGTGTTTTATGTGTTTCATCCATCCCATTTGCTTTCCTGTCTTCTCTTGCAGAATTGGAAAATTTCATACAGCAAACTCACATTTCAGCTCTGCTTCGTGAAATGCACGAAGTCTTTGTTTAACTGACTCCTGTATATGCAGAGATAGAACGTCAGAGTAAAAACTCTGTGGATCCCAGAAACAACAAAGCTCCTTAGAAACGCTTGGGCAGCCCACTGTCTGACTAGATTGAGGAGGGTCTGGTAGACTGTCTCCTCCAAGTCTCCTTGGAAACAGATCACTGGAGGGGTGTGTCTCCTAACACCCCTTCAGAACTCTTTGGAGATTACTGCAAGGTTGATCATGTCTAGTTAGTTTTCACGGAGAGCCTCCATTTCAAATATTCTCTTGTGTGTCCTCACAAACCGCTGAGACACTCCAAGAACAATTATCGTGGACTATTACATGGCCATTAAAATCATGTTTACCCGGAACATTCAATGCATTGGAGTTTGGTTAAGACACGGAGACACGGCACCCTTCCACACTGTTTTAGCCATATACCTTAGCAGCATCTATCAATCTTTCCAAGAGGTGTGCCCCTTTACCCAGGAATCCCCCACTGGTAGTCCCTGAGAACAATCTGAAATGTAGCTGAAGATATACAGATCAGGAAGTTAATACCAACACTGTGGGCAACAGTCAAGAAGTGGAAACAAAGCACAATAAATGTTTAACGGTAGGGAATGGGTTAAATGAATTGTGTCAGCCACACTTTTGAATATTACTGTGGAACCTTTAAAAAGAATAGATATAAGAAATGACCAAAAAAACCACCTCATGCCACACACAAAAAAAGTCACTAAATAAAACGCATAGAATTAGTTCTGTTGGTTTCAAAAGAAAATGTACAGATATGGGTATATATGTAAATGCAGCGAAAATGACTAGCAGGTTACACCCCCATGGCTAACAGCAATCACCTACTGAGAGGGGTGGAGAGCTGTGGGATGCATCAGTTAGGATGCTTTTGGCTACAACTAACAAAAAACCCAACTCGACCTGCTTTAAGGGGTCAGGAAGGTTTCAGGATCTCCCAAACGTCCTAAATCAGAGACTCCTCTTGGGTAATTCGGAAGGTCAAGGGCACTGTGGAGGCCCCATTCTTCACCTTTGCATTCTTCCCCAGGTCAGTTGGGACCTGGCCCAGCCTGCTCTGGTGGCTGACAGCTGCCCCACTTACAGGCATTGTGTCCGTAAGAAGAAAAGCTGCCACTTCCTCCCACGCCTCTTTTTAAGAGTCAGGGAAGCCCTCCAGTAACCCACCCTCACGTTTGATTGGCAAAGATGAGTGCCATCTGCTCACCTCGAGCCAATCACTGGTGAGGACAACAGGCCACGCCCCTGTTTGGGTTGCTCAGCCAATCAGGATTTGGTTGCTCAGCCAATCAGGATTTACCCCTGAGACATGTGGACTAGGGTTGATTCCTGAATGAAACCAGGTTTCTATCCAGCAGAAAAAAGGGGGTGATGGTTAGGTAGGACCAGACAGCAAAGCGGATCTTTTTCTTTTCACTAAGAAGTAGTTGTGGATTATTTGAAAATTTTAAAAGATTATATTATTTTTAAAAATCTAACATTAAAAAAAATAATTCTAATGCATAGAAAAAAGACTGAAGGGAAACACCTCGAGATTGTGGGTAATTTCATTTTCTTCAGTCTTTTCTACATTTGCCAAAAATTAAGTATACTTTCATAACAGAAAAATAACTTTTACAATGTTCTCCAGTTCTCAGTATTTTGACTTTCAAAGGGGCGCAGATATCCCTCGAGACATTGCACAGCGCCACTTTGGGTTCAGAAGAGGCTGGAAGTATCGCGCAGCTCAGCTCTGTCACTTGCCTTCCTTTAGGAGGGCTTGTGTCCACCGGAAGCCCAGACGATTTTCAGTGACCTGGGACATAACCCTCCACTGCCTTCAGCAAAGTAGCGAAATGCATAAAGTCAGGGCCCTGGGTCCCACCTCCTACCCTTGGGCCCCGCCTCTGCTGTGATCTCCATTTTAAGTGTTCAGATGCTCCCTGCCCGCCTTCCCTCCCTTGTTGCCACACCCCCTCCCCGAGGTCTGCTTTGGCTCCACTCACTGCTCTACTCGTCCTTCCCTCACGCATATCACAGGGTCACACAGGCCGTTAACATTCTCTCGCCGCTTGGCTTTCAAGGTTTATTTGGGCAGGGCATGGGGTAGGAATGGGCGCAGAGAAATCTCCTTTGCAAATAATAAGTGGAACTCTCAAACATACACATAGGAGCAGCGTGGGCTGAAGTACTTAGAGGGCTACCCAGACTACCCCTCCTAAAATCAGGGTGCAGGAGACTGCTACCTTGCAAAATCCATCTTCCCCAGACGTCAAGAGGAAGCAATCGCCTCAGAGCATGAAGTACAAAGTGCTGGGTGGGGGCTTCCCTGGTGGCGCAATGGTTGAGAGTCCGCCTGCCGATGCAGGGGACACGGGTTCGTGCCCCGGTCTGGGAAGATCCCACATGCCGCGCAGCGGCTGGGCCCGTGAGCCCTGGCCGCTGAGCCTGCGCGTCCGGAGCCTGTGCTCCGCAATGGGAGAGGCCACAACAATGAGAGGCCCGCGTACCACAAAAAAAAAAAAAAATAAAGCGCTGGGTGGTGAATTCCCACCCGCCCCGCACTGCCTTCAGGGAGCTCAGATTAAGGGCTGACGGATGGCTCTGACCCTTAAAAGGGCTTGGCCAGGGACACACCAATGCCCTTCCCTCCAAAACATATTCTTAAGGCGTGCCTGACTGCCACAAACACCAGTCGGTCTTGATCAACAGAACCTACAGGGTGAGTACCAAGAACAGTCTCAGGTAAACATATTGCTAGAAGAGTATCACCAAGGCTCGCCAGAAGCCAGGGCCCTGCAGGGGAAAAGTGGAGATGTGGGTGCTTCCCATCATTCCACTGTGCATCCCATTAACTTGCACAGCTGCCCACCCTCCATCCCCAGGCAGGGTTCTCTACTGCCGACCTTGGGTTTGCTGATTAACCAAATGGAATCTCTTAATTGGTGAACCACGCACGAAAATATTTTTAGGACCCTCTTCTCCTCCTTGCCTCGCAGCCATCAGCAGTAGTAAAAGCAATCCCTTTTGTTATGCCTTACCTGTGTCCTTCACTGGTCATCCTACCAACTTGGCGAGGCAAGCATTCTTCCCGTTATTTTTTCTGACCAGGACACTGAGCCTCAGGGAGGTTAAAAAAAGTTGCCCCAAGTCACACAGTAGCTGAGCCGGGAGGCTACCCCAGGTCTGTCTGATTTCAATATCTGCATTTTGTTTCCTGGCGAGTCACAGAGCTTTCCATCTAAAGAAGACTAGAGATCCAGGATGACCAACGTGAGAGCCCTACCAGAAAAAGCCCCTTTCCTCGGCCCCTCTCTGGCCACACGGCTGAAGAGTGGTGTTCCAGGGTCTCATTTCAGTCTAGAAAGAATCTCCCTTCCTCATTTTAGCTCCTTGAGGGCAGGCTGGACCCCTGTGCTTTCTTCCCCCGTCACCTGGGCCTACTATGCAATAGATGCTTGGTCAACACAGGCTGAACTGAATTAAGAATATTCCAGAAACTTCTAGTGTGTCACAGCCTCCGGAGCACCTGGGATCTTGTAAGAAATGCGGAATCTCAGGCCCCAACCCAGACCCAAGGTCCCCAGACAATCAATGCCACGCGCTATAAAGTGTGACACGTGATGTTCCGCACCCTCCACTTTTTTTTTAATATACATTTGTTTGTTTGTTTTTTCACACCAACACAGAAGATAAACTTTCATTTCCATTCCGAGTCATCATACGGAAACCACACACTGTCTTATGACCCAAAAAACTTCAAGTGATCTCTGGGGGAACTTTACCTAAGAGATTACTTTGCTTAAAATGCCAAGTGATCCCCAATTTCAAAGAATTCCGTGCGAAACAGTAGCGCCTTAGATAAAGACTGCATTAAAAACAAATTCCCCCTTTAAGTATGTTCACATTTAGTGAGTGTTTATTTAGTGCTCTAAGGTGCTATTAATCATCTTCATATTTAAACTAGAATTACTCAGAGTTGAGTACCCCATTAGCATTCAGCAATTTCTACCCTTTGGATAACTGTCATCGACAAGTCAGCTCATTTCCTCCACCTACTTATTACTGAGCACTGATGATTAGCAAGGCCTCCGAGGGACGAGATGCTGGGGGGAGTATGACTGCGGCGGTCCCTGACCTCCTATCTTTGCTACACATAGAATGAAGATCAGGGACATGCTAATCAAATATTTCTGTTAGCAAATAACGCATATCATTTCCACTATTTAAATGCAAAACTCAATTAGATGCTTCTCTGATGCAGCCAATTACACTGTTGCCGTAAGAAAGCCAAGAATCCGGTGTCACTGGGCTATTTTCAACACCTCATAATCTGACCTCACTTGGGAAAGAGATGCCACCCTGCGCATGGTATCAGCATGGGACAGTCGGTGCCTGGATCACCATGGCAAAACTGACTTTTCACGGAAAGAAAAAAATACATACTTGTTTTAGAAATTACGAAGAAGGACAGCCCTCTGGAGGCTTAAGGTTCAAAAGCCAAACTTACGAAAAATTACTATAAAGGTGGTGATATAAAGAGCATGTGCATGCATTGTTATTTTAATCGGAAAGAAATCACTAACTTTGAATGTTTAACCTAAAAACTAGTAGCAGTGCTAAGAGCCAGCTATAAAGATTACCAAGAGTTAAGAAAGATTGTTCCAAAAATAAGACGAGTTCAACTTCATAACGACACACATCAGATGATGTCGTCATTTTAAACTATTTTTTAAATCATTTTCATAATTAAATAGCCAGAAATAGTAAAAAGGGGCCCAAACGCTTACAAGAATCAAACGAGCTTAAAAACAATTGTCATTTTCTACAGAAAGATGAATTCTTGAGTCACCATCTGAACACTGGCTTCTCCAATCAGGGAATTTTTTTCATCACACTAATTAGTGAAGCCTCACTTGGTTATTTTCTTGGCATGTTTAACTCTTTGGGGGGTAACGTTTTATTAATAACATATTTCCTCTGGAATATATTCCCTTCTCTGGCCTCCATGGGAGTCAGTACGGGGAGCAGTGAGAATAAAACTGATTCTACGTCTGCTACAGTGGGACAGATCAGCAAATAAACAGAGGCATCGATTTCCAAGAAGAAAATGGCTAAAACCAGCATATTTACAATTCTTCTAATCCACACTCCACATCTCTCCGTGAGACGGAAGACAATTATTGAAAACCTTTACGGTGCACACTTTATTTTTAACTAAATCTTTAGGTAGACTGCTGAGAAATGCCAATACTTCTACCGGTCTTGGTTCAGCTGTGCAGTCAAACAGATTTTTTGCTTTTGCAAAATAGTGGCCCAAGCCTGAATAGCTCATTTAAACATCATATGTATTGGGGAGTTATTTTAAAATACATTTGGGGGTTATTTTTGGCAAACTTCTCCTTCAAGAAATCTTCTGGGAAGAAAGACACAGCTACGACTTGCCCTTGAATTCTGAACTAGCACCTCCCAAGGAAGAGCAATTAAAACTTGCTGTGTTTTAATGCAAGTCATAATGAGTTGGTCAATTCACTGATCAGGGACTGAGTTAGCTAGTGTCCGACAGACAGAGGGATGGACAGGGCTGAACCCTACCAGGAACTGCCTTAGAGCTAGTTATCTGGGAAGTCCAAATGGGGAAAACCCTTCTATTAAGGAAAAGAAGATTTGGGTTCTGAATAACCAAGAATGACCAGTTCGTCTCTGCTAATTAAGTTAATAACTACTCAATATTTTACCTTAAAGAAACAGGCCAGTCAATTTAATGAATCAAAGGTGCATGTACTTAAAAGACGAAACTCGCCAAGCTCTCCCCTTTCGGACCCCTTCTGAACACCTGTTGAACTCAGGGGCTTTTAACTTTCCGAACTAAAACCTCCTGGATACAACCTTGGGAGCTTTTAGACTTTCTGGAAGTGCGTACGTATTTTTAAGGTTTCCATCTTGCTTCATCGACAAAACTGGTTACTAATTATTTATGAACCACAAGCCTAAAAACAAACTTTCTTACCTTGAGCAGTTAAGCAGGGGCAGGCAGAGGAGAGGGGCTGGTTTTTAATTTGGCCCCTTGGTACCCGTCCCTACCCCCCTTCACCACCACCACCCTCGTTACCGACCCCGCGGCGCTCTACGGAAAGGTCAAAGGTAAGCCTCCCTCCTCGCCTCTGGGAGGGGGCACACCTCCCCACAAAACAACACCCTGGCATCCAACCTGAGGAGCTCCGGGTGGCACGGCGGCGCGAGGGGCTGAGCCACGCGCTCTCCGGGCGTCCAGGGGTCAGGCTCGGCACCCATTCCAGCCCGGAACCAATTCCGACCTAGGTGGTGCCCGGGGCGCGCACGGCACTCTCCGGGGGTCCGCGACGCCCCACGCTCCGGGGAGCGGCGCGCGGTGGGGCTCGGGGAGGCCAATGGGCGACCCTCGAGGCTGCTACCCGGGCACGGCCTCCGCCCACCCCGAAGGTACTCTCAGAGCACCCCAGACCCTGAGGTTCGGGGTGTCTCGTCCTCTGCCTCTTTGGCGAGACGCACCCGGCGCCCACCCGCCCGGCCGCCGCTGCGGTCCCGCAGGACGCGATGTCCCCGCCGCGAGACTCGGGACTGGGGGTGGGGACCCAACCGCCCCGCGCCCCCGACCCCCGCGCCGCGCAGCCCCGGGCCCAAGCGTCCCTCCTCACCCCGCGTGTCCACCGCGCCGGCGAGCAGGTGACGGAGTCCCGCGACCCCGCGCGCACGTCCTCCCACCCGGGCCACCCGCGTCCCGGGGTGCGACCCTTACCTCGGAGCGGGCCGGGGCGGCCCTGCGGGGCCGGGCGCGGACTGGGCCGGGAAGACGCGCCTCCCGCCGCCGCCGCTGGGAGCCGAGGCGGCGAGCGGGCGCGGCGAGCTCCTCCCGGGCGGCGGCGGGAGGCGCTGCTCTAGCAGCCGCCGCCGCCGCCGCCGCCGCCGCGGCTGCGGGTCTCGGAGCTACGCGGCCGCGGCTCCCGGGCCGCCGCCGCCGCGGGTTCCCTTGGCTCCTGCAGGAGGCCCGCTGCTCGCGCGGCAAACTCTTCCGCACGCAGCGCCGGCGGGGAGAGCTGCGGCCGCCTCTTCCCCCTCCCCCTCCCTCCTCCCGCCTCCTCTCGGTCCTCCTCCTCCTCCTCCACCTCCGCCTCCTCCTTCCCTCCGCTGCCGCCGCCGCCGCCGCCGGCCGGGTCTCTCCTGGCCGCACGCCGGGCCTTGGCCGCGACCTAGCCTGGGCCAAGCACCCTGCGCGCCGTACGGGCAGATGGACCCCCGGACCCCCAGCTTCCCTGGGCGGCGCAGACACCCGCGCCCCGAGGCCGCCACCACCTCCGCTGGGCTGCCGGGGACGCGCGGCGGGGTCCGGCCGGGGGCGAGGGGTCGGGGCTGGGCGCGGGGCGGGGGCGGGGATGTGCTTAGAGGGAAACTGGCCCGAGGGAAGGCCGGCAGATGCGGGCTGCTGGCTGATGTCCCGTCAAAGTTGTCAATGGGGGTGGCAGGGAATCTTCCTCCCCTGCCCCGTGCCGACCCTCGCCCTGCCCGCGGCCACCCCGCTGTCCCGTGCGCTGGGGGACGAGCGCGCCACCGCGGTTCCCTGCACGCCGTCCTAGCGGGGCGGGCCTGCTCGCGGAGCCCCAGCCAGGGCACCGGGCGCGTCTCTGCGCGCCGACCACTGCGCTTTCTCAATGAGAGGCGGCGAGGGTCGGGGAGACGCCGGCGAGCTTGGTTCGCGGAGGACCGCCTGCTGGGGAGGAATGATCGCTGTTTTTTTCAAGGCGAACGTAGCTGGTCCGGAAAATGGGTCAAGGATGGAAAGGAGCGGGCTCATTGCCCCCCTCCTAAGCAGAGGCTCGAGGGGTGGGGGACCGTGGCCAGGAGCGCGCACCCGGAGCTCCACGCGGCCGCTCCCTCCCCTCCCCCGCTGCCCTCCTCTCATTTTGCACCAGTGCAGGAAATGTTCCACTGACCTACATATTTTTCCAAACATACGTGACCTTTTTTTTTTTTTTTTTCCCTCTGTGGGAGGAGACAGGCGAGAATCCAAGAAAAGGAGAAGCTGGAGCGGCGCGCGCGAGGAAACAGGGAGGCTTTCACCGAACACAGACACGTGCACATAAATAGTCCCAGGAGCCAAGAGCTGCTGTTCCATAGTCTGCTGGGCTCCGAGACAGAGTCGGGTGGGAAGGGGAGACCCCGCGCCCCGCCGAGGCCCGGATCGGTGACAAGCTTCCCCTAGCCTAGCAGACCCCACTCCATCCTCGGCGGCGGCGTTCCCCACGTGGAGGCGCCTGGCGAGAAGCCCAAAGGAGGGGCGTAGTCTCCTACCCCCGGGAGGTCCCCCTTCCCAGACATCACAGTGGTACAGTGCCTGGCGCAGCGCTCTGCGCCCAGCAGCCTTTTTTTGGAAGTCCCTGGGTCCTTCGCACATTCCTGCAAGTAGCCCTGGAGAGGAAAGCGCCCCCACCGGTCCTTTTCCATCACACTCCTGTTTTGCGGCCAGAAGGAATCTCCTAGGGCCTTTCCTCTGAACATTAGACGGGGCCCCCAACTCGGTTCCAGGGCCCTGGCTTTATTCTCCCCCGGCTCGAGTTCAAGACAAACCCTGTACCGCGCAGACCCGACCCACAACGCCTTATTTGGGCATGCAGCGCCGCACTGTCAATTAGATCAAAACGCTCACACAGAGCTCCTTTTTCCCCCCTGTAAAGTAGGTCATTCTCTTTATTTCCCTCTTGTATTATTTTTGTCTAATTCTCCTCCTGAAAAATAATCAGCTGCAGGAGCCTTGCGCATCCTGAGAAGCTGTTATTCTTAGGCTTGCTTCTGACTTGGAGGGCTTTTCAAGGAGGAGGAGGACGCGTTTGGCACGTTGTGGTCTTGAAGTACCTCCCTTTCCAAAAGGAGAACATTTTAAAACTTTATTTTGCTTTGTTCTTTTATCCCCTCCCTTTACTTAGGCCAAGTATGTTTTGCCCTGCCCTTAAAGCATGGCCGTGACTAATATCTACTAAGGGATAAAGTTGTGTGCCTTTAACCGGATTTAATGCAGAATTTAAAGCCACCTCCCTTCCTTTCTGGCTTTGAAAACGATTCCAGCTCCCTCCTCCTTCTCCCGTTTGGGAACTAGTTGAACAATCGTTAAACGATCTTTTAGGAAACAAATGGCCTACAGAAATAACACAGCAAGTAATTCCACATTGCAACAAATATTTTTGCTATGGTCTGTTTTTACCTGTTGCCTGGTAGGATATCCTATTAAGTGTGTGGTTCCTGCCTTTTGATCACGAGATGTTGTATACGTAGTTGTACTTATTCCAGACGCCATCCCATCTCTTAATGTTAATTCCACTGGGGTAGGACACCTGTCTGACCATAAGGGGGAGTGGAGTCTGCAGCAGAGAACCCAGTCAGGACCAGAGCACATCATGCCCTTTCCCCAAATGTAGACAAGAATCAAAGAGGGAAGTTTACCTCCTGTTCCTTCTTTGCGTTTGGCAGTTCAGTTCCTTTTATTGGCATTTGTTGAAGGCTCGTCATGAATCAGGCTGGGCTTGGCCTGTGTGGGATGGAGGGAAATTTGATAGCAGTTTATGTCTGTACAAGAAGGGTTTACAATGTAAAGGCAGGGATAAAGATGAGGCCAGAAGAATCAGGATGGGCTTTCTGGAGGAGGTGACATTGCTGCTAGAAGTTTTCTTCGACCAGATAACAGAGTCTCATTGGATCAAAATCTATGCATTACTCAGAATGTACAGCATAGAACAAAGGAACCATCTCAAAACTGCATTGCCAATTTGGGGAAATTCTGAAGTTTCACGTGGTTCGTCCTTTAAAAGAACATGGCTTTATTGAGTGTATGGTGCAGTGATATGTCCGGGAACCCCAGCTATTTTTCAAAAAGTGAATATTTATGGAGGGGAGGATCAAATTGTTTCACTCTAGTCGGTTATGTCAATCTATGAAGATAGCAGAGAAACAACTGAAAGTTTTTTCAGTCTAATCGGATATCCTTTTCCCTCATAGAAGTTGTGGCATATCCTAATTAAAAATATTTAGCCAATTAAATTCTCAAAGTATGTACAGTAGAAGTGTCCATATATAGTGCTACACACAGGTGGAAGGTGTGGATGGTTACAAGAACTACAGCACTAGCTCAGGGCCCCATATTAGGCATTTATAGTTGGTAAATTAAACACACACTTTAGGAGAAACAGCAAGGACAGTGTTCTATGCCGGATGACATCATCTCGTGTTTTTTACTAATTTTAAGACAGAAGAGCCTTCTTTTTTCTTTTTTGTACGAATGCCCAGAAGTCCTTTTATGGAGTCTTACCTCTGAGTAGCGGTTTTCGCTTAAAAAGAAAAAATCCCCACAATTCTATACATCATCAAGTAGAATAACATCGCACTAGGGAAGACAATTGTTGCAACTGAGGCAGAAGGGAAAGTTGGGTTAGAATAAGGATGAAGAAGAGACCTCAGAGCCCATAACTGGAGACTGAATACTCAGAGGCCAGGGCTGATGAGAGAAGAAAGGTTCAAGAATGTCCACCTGCCTTTGGTTAGAACTTGAGGTTAGGATTTGAATGCCTTGGTTCTGCAGAAGCTTCATAACGAGAGAAAAGTACGGGCTAGGGATTCGGTCACTGCAGCAGGCTGGGCCTGAGGATGCCACCAGGAGAGAATCAAGGCCTCATGCAGCTTGCCTGGGAGAGTGAGGGCTGGACTTGGCATTGGTGCCTGTTAGATCATGTGGCTGGCAAAGCAAAGAATGAAGTAAGATTCCCTTACAAAGCTGGCATGGAGGGCCCAGGGAGAAATCTGGGCTGGTGGAGCCTGGAGGTGACAGAGCCTTAAAGCCTCAGCTAATCCCCACTAGTTAATTGCAGTGCTTCTGAGGACACACCACACACACACACACACACACACACACACACACACACACACACACACCGGAAAAAGAGGTGGCAACACTATTGACAATATAGGCACTTGAGAATAATCTTTCCTTACAGTTAAGCCGCCCGAGGAAGTCCCTTCATGTACCTTTTCTCTAATAAAGTTTGATTTTAGGTCCCATTTATTTCTCTTCTAAGAGAATCTTTAAAATATATATATGTGTGTGTGTGTGTGTGTGTGTGTGTGTGTGTGTGTGTGTGTGTCATCTTGGGCATGTTACTTAACTTCTTGTCTCATTTGTAAAATGGGATAGTAGTAGTACTGTTGGGCAATTATGTGAGATAGTATATGTAATCTAGAGCACTTGGAATGGTATATGGTTCAACCAAAGACTATATGTGTGTTTGCTTTCTTCATGGTATTTTATTGTATATATGCAATATAATTAATTTAGTTTCCAAAACAAAGAAAAATAGTCTTTAATTTTAGAGCACTTTTAGGTGAGCACCAAATTGATCAGAAAGTACTGAGTTCCCATATACTCCCTGCCCCCTGCCCCACCAGAGTGGTACGTCTGTTACAGTCCATGAACCTCCACTGACACATCAGTATCACCCAGATCTCTAGTTTCCATTAGGGTTGACTCTTAGGGTTATACTTCAATAGGTTTGGATAAAAGTATAGTGACTCGCATCTGCCGTTATCGTATCGTACAAGAGTATTTTCACTGCCCTAAAAGTCCTCTGTGCTCCACCGCTTCATCCCGCCCTCTCCACTAAACCCTGGCAATCCCTGATCTTTTTACTGTCTCCATAATTTTGCCTTTTCCAGAATGTCATATAATTGGAATCACACAGTATCTAGCTTTTCAGATTGGCTTCTTTCACTTATTAAAATGCATTTATGTTTTCACCATGTCTTTTCATAGCGCTCATTTCTTTTTAGCACAGAATAATATTCCGTTGTCTGGATAAGAGGGTTTTTAAAGTGATATTTTAGTAAGTAATGCTTTCAGTAATAACAGGTAATACTTGTCTAACACTTACATGCCAGGTATTTACGTGACCTCATTTCATCTTTGGAAGTCCCTGAAGAAAAGTGATTTAGGATTTCCAGGTGACCGATAAGGAATGTGACTCAGGCTCAAGGTACCGTCAGTCTCTTGGCGGATGCGTGGCAGACCAAGGTTTGATCTTCGCTTGAAGACCACTGCTCCTGTGCTCCTTCCCTGCCACCTGATCCAGCACTCGGCTGTGTCAGATGCCAGCACCAAGATATTCATGGCATCATCCACTCGCCATGAGATCCCGCTGGATAATGAACTAGCGCCAAAGCAGGCATGTGCTGCTCTGTGTATGCACATTTCTTGTCTCTGTTTTCTCTTGTTCTCCTCTCAATACATCAGTTATTAATATCTTTACTCCATTCTTGAATCAGCTCTCTTCCAAGTACTTGAAATAGAATTCCAGAATGAAGGCTTGGGGTTGGCAAAAGAGCAACACTTAGTCCTGATAAAACACAGAAGGAAATAAAATCACTGGGTCCATACGCGTGTTATTGGCATCTCAGCCTCTTGCCAAGGGCACTGTTTGGACTTTGGTGAAGGCCTGGATGGGAGTGTCCTTTTGTCAACATCGGTGATCTTCAAACCGGCTCTAGGTCACAGGTTGGGAAAGGAAGCAAATTCCTCCCGTGAAAGGGAAAGTTTGGGTGACAGTAAAGCTTTCCTCTCTTGGCCCACGAGAGTGGGACCAGGGTGGGCCAGCCCAAGGAGGACGCCTTGCTCAGCTGTTGCCTCTGGCCATCCTTCTGCTGAAGGCGGTGGCCGGGGATGTAGCCTTTCTCACTGGCTCAGCTCAGATTTGCTGCCAGGAAGTACTTAGGCAACCCCACCTTTCACAGCCTGTAGAAAGTGGTGAGACTGTGAGATATGGAAGGAACAGTGGCTCCAAAGCAGGCAGAAAGCTGAACGCAGGAAGTCTTTTGTGCACAGGATGCCAAGAGATGGAGGAAGGAAGGTCCTTGGGATGCAGACGTGGGTGGGCTGTAAATGTGCCAGGAGGATGGGGTGTCTCTCAGCTCCTGCGATCAGCTGAGCAGATTTCAGAAGCAATTGTAGAGTCAGAGCTAAAACACATACAGCATAGAAGAAATCACTGCCACTCTGTAAGGCATTTGCTCCTAGCCTCCATTCACGAAGGGACCGGCCAGCTGCAGAGACAGGCGCTTTTCCAACCTGCGCAAGAAGCACCCTTTAAACGCAGGGCAGAAAGACAGCTGTGTTGACACACAAGTGGCTGTTGTCTTTTGCTGTTCTCAGCTCATGTCCCATTGAACTCAACTAAGAGGTCATTTAATGTATTTATGTGTGTCTGTTTGTTTAAAATGGGCATATTCAGCTCGTTCTCAGAGTGGTTTCCATTTCTGTCTCGTTTTAAAATTCTCTGACTTGGGAGCAATGCTGTTCGAATAGTTAAGTTTCTATACTAACAGATGCATAATCTACCATGTACTTTGCCCAGGAACAACATTTAGTGATCCAAGATTCATTACACACAGTTCACTTGAAGTGAACAGCTAATGATAGAAAAATGTTCTCCAAGGAGCTATTTATAACCCCTCCTAAGTAGGCAGAGGAGATGCATTTCCTGTATGGACAAGCATTCTTTTCTCAGTAAGCTTTGTTACAAGGTTTTGGTGAGAAAGAGCTTTTCTCAATGGCTTGGTTCTAACGCTTGCACTGACAGTGAACATGATTCTCTAATAAAGACAACCTCATTCGATGTTCTTAACATGTGCTATTACAAGTCTCTCTAGATTTCTTCCTTTCAAGGCAAAGGAGGGATTGCCCTGAAATGAAAGATGCTTTCCTCATGGCAACGGGGCTTGACTGTATTTTTGCATTCCAGAAGTTTCTAATTAAAGCCACTTTTCCTTTTTGTGATACTAGCGAGGTTCAGATGAGGCAAAGTGTCTATGTCTGGGATTGACTGAGTACTAGGGCTTTTCTTTAAAGAGTTTTCACTTGCGAATTTGAGATGCCAGTGGGTGGCATTTTGTTTTCTTGGCCCTGAATGATTCAGACCAGTGGTTCTCAAAGTGTGTTCCTCGGGCCAATGGCATCAGCTTCAGCTGGGAACTTGTTAGAAATACAAATTCTCAAGCCCCACCCAGATCTGCCGCATCAGAAACCCTGGCAATGGGCCCCAGCAAAGTGGGTCAAGAAGACTTTCAGGAGATTCTAATGGATGTAACATTTGAGAGCTGCTGATTTAGACAGTTGGTGATGTCGCAGGTAGGGGACTGTTCCACAATGATACGGTTTGAGCTAAGTTTATTGCCGTTCCTGTGCTAGCCCCTGGGTTAAGAGCGAGCTGGGATTCATTTATTCAATCTTCACAATCACCCTTTGAGGATGGTTTTGTTATTATCCCCTTTGACAGATGACAGAATGGGAGCTGGAGGGGTTACGTTACTGGTGCAGGGAACGGGGCCAGCCGGGAGCAGAGGCAGGATGGAGACGGGGGTCTTTCTGCTGCCCAAGCTGATGCTTTGACCACCCTGCACTTTTGCAGGCCATGGGCACACCTGGCCAGGTGACTGATAAGAATTTAATAAGCCCCCTTCCTCAATTCTTCTCCCTATTTTCCTAGTTCTTTATTCCTTCTCTTTCTCTCGGTATCTTCTAGTCATTTCTTTGCTCCTGCTCTCACTCTCTCCCTCCCCCCTCATCCTCCTCCATGGAAATGAACTGCTTTGAAATATTACATCCCATCTTTCACATTGTTCTCATTCAGCTCTTCATCAGAGTCCAGCCCGGCCAAGTCTCAAGCACAGAGCTGAGCCAGCATCTGGTGACTTCAGGCTGTGTTGAGAGCCAGTTGGCTTGACTCTGGTCTTCAGAGAAAGTGAAGCAGGCAGGGAGGGATATTAAGTTAAAAGGCATATTACCCAGGGGGTTTAGTAAACACAGCAAGCTATACCCATGCTGTACAAGGTGGGTTCCGTGGGCGTTGTTTGAACTCACAGGGAGCTGGAGGTCTAAGGTCTAAGATACTGACCTAAGCCAACACGTCGAGAAATGGACGTTCGTACTCTAAATTAACATAAAAATCAAAACGTGAGGATAGTGCCTGGATGGCAAGTATAAAACATTAAACAAAACAGAACTGAGAGCTTAGAAATAAACCCTCACAATTATGGTCAATGGATTTCGACAAGGATGCCAAGATAATTCAACGGGGAAAGAATAGTGTTTGTAACAAATCGTGCTGGGACAATTGATATCAATACGCAAAAGAATGAAGTTGGACCCCAACCTCATGCTGTATAAAACATTAACCTGAAATGGATCGAATGCATACATGTAAGAGTTAAAACTATAAAACTCTTAGAAGAAAACATAGGGGTAAATCTTCATGACCTTGGGTTTGTCCAAGGATTCTTACATACGATACCAAAAGTACAGACAACTGAAGGCAAGCTGGACTTCATCAAAAGTAAAAACTTGGGACTTCCCTGGTGGTGCAGTGGTTAAGAATCCGTCTGCCAGTGCAGGGGACATGGGTTCGATCCCTGGTCTGGGAAGATCCCACATGCCGCGGAGCACCTAAGCCCGTGCGCCACGACTACTGAGCCCACGTGCCACAACTACTGAAGCCCGCATGCCTAGAGCCCATGCTGCACAACAAGAGAAGCCTACGCACCGCAACAGAGTAGCCCCCGCTCGCCTCAACTAGAGAAAGCCCGCGCGCAGCAACGAAGACCCAATACAGCCAAAAATAAATAAATAAAATAAATAAATTTATTTTTTAAAAAAAGACTAATAACTGAGGATTTCATTTATAGGAAACTCCAAAACTGGCAAGTCTATAGAGATGGAAAGTAGATTATAGTTGCCTACTGCTGGGGGCATTTAGGTTTGGGATGTGATGGATAGAGTATAGGGTTTTTTGGGTGATGAAATGTTGTAAAATTGATTGTGGTGATGACTGTATAACTCTGTGAATATACTAAAAACCCCTGAGTTGTACCCGATAAGTGGGTTAATTGCACTGGATGTGAGTTCCGTCGGCAGAAGAACGTTAACAGAAAAATGAAAAAGGTCCATTAAGGGTACCATATCTGCCTGTCTCTTCCCATTTGAAGCCTCCTCCACTCGTGCGGCATCCTGCCTCTTTCACACCAAGGTCCTCACCGACCTCCTCTCCCCACCGTGCCCCTCCCCCTTCCTTCTTCCATCCCGTCTTCCTGCTGCCCCAGAAGTGAACAGGCTCCCGCTGCTCTCTCTTCAGCCTCTGGCTCTTTTCCTTCTTTTTCGGGAGAATCCAGTCCTGTGGTTCTTATTCCAAAGCCTTTCAAATCTTTCTCTCTGGTTCTGGGACAGCTCTCCTCCCGTGTTGCCAACTGCCCGCCGATATTTCCATTTGGATGTCTCCCACTTCACTTGCTTAAAACCAGTTTGTTTTCTCCTTTTCCCTCTTCTCCCCACCCCAGCTCATTCTCCCAACTGCCCTAGTCCTATGAATGATGTGACTTTTCTTCCACTTACCTGCGCTTGAGAGCTGAATTCTGCTTTTAAACGCTTCCTCTCTCGTCTGCTCTTGTCATTCTATAGCTGAGGCTGATAGGTGCTCGTCTCCTGGTGTTTCGTTCCCTCCCCTCTTCCTTCCCACGCCCGTTGTCTCTCTCTTCTGTGGTTCAGCCCTAAGTAGGGGGGCTCGCTAGCATTCTAACTGGCCAGAAGTAACTACAGAATATGAATTGTGGAAGAAAAGGAACATAGTCATGACCTGAGGAAGGGCTTCAAAACTCCGTGCCCTGAACTCCATGCAGGAGATTTTGTAAGAGAGTTGTGCGAGAGAAGATGAAACCCAAGGGCCTGGAAAGAAACCCATGAACTAAGGAAGCAGGTCATCTCAGGGGAAATGGACACATATGCCCCAGGGTATGGGTTTGGAGAGCCTACGACAGGCCTGGTATTGAGCCAGTGGACGCCGGTACAGCCAGGCCAGTGGTGGATGTACTAAAATCCGTCTGTGCTCGTGGGTAAACAGCCGCCGTCCTGGGCCCACTGACTGCCCCCCCATCTCCCTGCTGCTCCCCCGGGACTGCCTGAAACTCCGCACCACACAGTGATGGTGAGAACCCTGCTGGTGGCTGTGCCGTCACATGGCTCTGACTCTATAACCATCTGGTCTCAACTTCGGTGCTTTTCCAGTGGCCGCCAAACCAAGTCCACACTCCTTGGCGTCCTCAGGACCCACCTGAATCCAACCACAGCCCAGCTCTCCAGCCTATTGTCCATTACTCCCTACACTCATTCCACCTGTGTGACGTGTACTGTCCCCACATCAAGTTCTGCTTTTGCCTTTCCCTCCCTGCCCTGCTGAAATTCTTTCTCTTTCCCAAGGTCTTGTTCATGTGCTATCAAGAAGTCATGCTAGAGTCCTTTGGCCAGGTGTGAATTTTTCCTTCCTCACTGATCATTTTCAGGTACATAAAAAAATAATATTTATAAGCATACATGTATATTTCATGCATATGTTATTATACATGTATTTAATATATCTATCTTTTTATTTTATGTGTGTGTATATATATAATTGAATGTATTATTCAATTTTTATAGCCCAGTACCTTCAAGTTGTTGTATCAATTAGGGTTATTTTGGATGTAGGAGCAGAAACAACTCTGCTTCCCCAAACTTGCATCTCCCTTGTATCCACCACACGGCCTCATGGCTGTGAGTCCTGTCCACTCCGTAGGCCGATGGCTCCCAGGTGGGTGACTCCAGGCTTATCTACCCCCTTTGCCTACTCGGCGAAGGAAACTTCCTGAATCCTAACTTCGGCAGCGGGAGGATGGCATCCAATAGAGGCAGAATTCACAGCCTTTCCTGCTGCACCTCATACTGAAATGTCTCGTCTTAAATTAAACCTCATGCGCTTTGGGCTGTAAGCTGTACCCTGCCTGAGAGCGAAACATTTTATTTCAACAGCTTCTTTTTTTTTTTTTTTTTTAAGTAGGGACTGTTCTAGCTCTCCTGAACTGGCTAGCAGATTCTGGACGTTTCTTATAAAAATTTATGCTCTGTTGGAACAAGAGGGGAAAAAACATCCCAACACTCTCTCGTGGGGTTCCCAGTGGACCAGAGCTCTCATTGTATATCCCAGACACGGAGCTGAGGATTTTAGAGTTTGTTTAGCTTCAGTGGCCTGTTCCAGCATCTCAGGGTCAGAGGAGTCATGCACGACTCCCTCTCCTATGGAGCCGCCTGGCTAGTCCATGGCCTGGAGCGCTTTACGCGTGGTGATTGGTTTTTGGAGGAGTCCTAGAGACTGTTTTGAGAACACCCGAGTTCTTACTATGTGCCAGGTGTTAGGATATTCTCACTGAATACTCCTGCTACCTCTTGCGGTAGGCATTTCTCCTTTTGTTGACGAGAAACTGAGGCTCAGAGAGGTGAAGTCATTTCCCAGTCTAACCCCCGCGTACGCAGGACACCAGGAGGCGTCAGGAGCTGTACGTGACTTATGCACTCAGCCTTCCCGAGTTCTGGTCCCTGATTCCCTGGGGGACAGCATTCCACCCCCAGGCTGCTCATTCACTGCCTTCCTCTGTCCTCCTGGAGCCCCTGGGACTGGGGGGCTTGGTGGCATCAACTCAATTGACACTCTCAGCCCGAGAACCTCCACAGAGCATCGACCCGCTTATTTGTCTCCAGGGAGGTTCGTTTTCCTTGTAAGAGGAGCTGGGGTCCAGCCACGGTCCCTCCATGTCTGGTTCCACCCAGGTCGCCCCCAGAATCATTTGGTGAGATGGGGGCTGTCCTGGTTCAGGGTTGCTAACGCTGGGATTTTGGCAGACGCAGACTGAGAACTTTTGGAAATGGTGTTGAAATCAAATGAAGGAACTGAGAAATCCCTGAAGCAGCACCTAAATCCTGCTTTCGTTATTGAGCAAAAGAGAAGCAAGTGGGGGTGAGGTAGAGAAAAGGAGCACAAGAGGCCGCTTGAGGCGTGTCATGTCAGATCTAAAAGCGGGCACTGAGGCCATGGGGCATCCCGTTTAAGGCAGGCCCGGTTTTCTACCAGAGGAGAAGCTTCTGCAATAAAGGAATGCTGCTAACATTGGTTAACTATTATATTACCTTCCTCAGGTAACATAAAGTGTTATCAATGGTCCAGCGTTCAGCTGTGCAGGTCGTGCACTGCACAACTTGGAGCCTGTAGTCAGACTACTGATTCATGAAAAATGCACTTGAACTCAGGAAGCCCTTAGGGAGATGATGCAAATGATGGCAAGTGGGTAACTCTGCAAGTGGATTTGGGAGGGGGGTGATATATGTTGCAGGAGGGGACAAATAGAGCCCGTGGCAAGATCAAGGGCTTTAGAAGACCAGGTCCCATTGTCACCATACCACCACTTAGTAGCTGGGTCACCAGGCAGGTTACTTAACTTCTCTGAGTCTGTAAAAGGGATGATGGGAGGTTCTTCCTTGACCCTCTGTGCCCAGCGGCCTATTGCCTACTTGTCAGGCCTGTGGCTTCCTGCATCCTTCTTCTCCTCCTTAGCCGGGAAGGGGGACAAATTGAGGGTCAGTGACCCAGCTAAAAGATCCCTTACCACCCAAGTCCAAATGCAAAGGGCTTCAGGCAGGTATAAATGTTATATATATATATATAACATATATATATTATATATATGTTATATATATATACACACACACGTATATATTATCATAGTAAAATATGCATAACATAAAATATATCATTTTAACCTTTTTTTTTTTTTTTTTTGCGGTACGCGGGCTTCTCACTGTTGTGGCCTCTCCCGTTGCGGAGCACAGGCTCCGGACGCGCAGGCTCAGCGGCCATGGCTCACGGGCCCAGCCGCTCCGCGGCATGTGGGATCTTCCCGGACCGGGGCACGAACCCGTGTCCCCTGCATCGGCAGGCGGACTCTCAACCACTGCGCCACCGGGGAAGCCCATTTAACCATGTTTAAATGTACAGTTTCAGTGGCATTAAATACATTCACATGGTACAACCATCACCACCATCTCCAGAACCTGTTTCCTCTTCTCAAACTGAAACTCTGTCCCCATTAAACAAGAGCTACTGGGGTTCCCCCCAAGCCCCTGGAAACCACCATTCTGCATTCTGCTCTGTGGATCCGGTGGTTCTAAGGATCTCACAGAAGTGAAAACATACAGTATTTGTCCTTTTGTAACAGGCTTATTTCACGTAGGGTAACATCTTCATGGTGCCTCCGAGTTGCAGCCTGTGTCAGAACTTCTTTCCTTTTTGAGGCCGAATAGTCGCTGAATAATAGTCCATTGCATGGAGAGACCACATTTTCTTTATCTGTTCATCACTGACAGACACTTGGGGTGCTTCCACCTTTTGGCTTTGTGAATAATGCTGCTATCAACATGGGGGTACAAATATCTCTTAGAGACTTTCTTCACTTCTTTTGCATATAGACCCAGAAGTGGAATTGCCGGATCATTAGGTAATTCTAGGGTTAATTTTTTGAGGAACTGCCATACTGTTCCCACAGCCACTGCACCCCTTGACATTCCCACCAGCATTGCACAAGGGTTCCAATTTCTCCACATTCTCATCAGTGCTTATTACTGTTATTAAATAATACCCATCCCAGTGGGTGTCGCACATATATTTTTAAAATTAATGCCAAACACCTCTGAGTCGCCTTTATTTCTTTGTGGCAGCCTCCTGAGATTGCTGTGGGCAGAGAGATGGAAATCCCCCCATCTCCTCAGCAGTGATGGGACCAGAGGAGTCACTGCTGGTCCATCACCAAGGTGTACAGGTGACAGCCTGTCCTGAAGACAGGGCTCAGGTGCCGGTGGCGAGAAGAAACACAAAATAGGGTTGGATGTTTCTCCTGACTGAGGCATCAAGACGAGCTCCGAGGAGGGAGTGGCCTCCAGCTCCTACCCCAGAAGACAACGGCTTCATCCTGTGTATGTGTGTCTACTATCCCTGTAACAGCAACAAGTGTTTTCATTTTTTTTTTTTTGGTCTGGGCACATTTTAATACCCTACTTCCTAGAATAAGATTGTTTCTTCCTCCTTCCTTCCCCTACCCTCCTCTTCTTTAATTTTTTTTCATCAAATGCTTTCTGAATTCTCGCCAGAAAGAAAGAAAGGGACGAAGAACAGCCTGTATCCAGCTCAGAGAATCTCTGTGCACTGCGGTTAAGGAACCACAGACTTAGGACAGCAGAGGTTTGGGCGGTGTGCAAGCCCGGGATGCCCGGCCCCAAGAAGAGGCATTTGGGGGTGAATTGCGGCCCAGGCTCTGTTCTTGGCTCCGAGCCCAGCGTCCCCAGCTGGTACCTGGAGTTGGGACTCTGGCTCTTGGGACACGACTTTGCCATCAGATGTCAATTATCTGCCGTCTGTTCTGACCTACCAGCTGGAGAACTTTTCCACTCAGAACCCCGCTCTGGGCCCTCTCCTGTCTTTGTTCCCCAGATTTCCCCAACAATCTTCTCTCCCTGCTGCGTTTGTAGCCCCATGGGGGAAGGAACAGGGAAATTTCGCACATTTTCACTGGAATAGAACTGAAATGGGGAACAATGCAGGACCCAGGATGAGAAGAGTGCCCGTCCCCGCAGCAGCCACGGGCCGTCACGGCCACGTTGCCCCCCCCACCCCGAGAACCCCGGAACACACCCCCAACCCTGGGCTCCGGGGCTCTCGGGGGACTGGCGTGTGTGCATTCATTCCCCAGCCTCTCCCCGCAGTGGCCTCTCTCTTCTGATGGATGTCCCATTAGGCAATTATTAAGTATCACACCTTGCCCCTTACCCTACGATTGTTAAAAAGATAGATCCAAGTAACCTGCAGTGCACCGGCGCCATAGAAAGAAAATAAGGCCAGTTTAAAGACATGAGGCTCGAACTCCATCTTGACGCACGCCCACCTTGACGCACGCCCACCTTGACGCACGCCCACACGCCTGCCTGCGCCGCCCACTCACTTGCAGTCGGATCTGGGAGAAGGTTGCCGAAACTGCTGGGAAATTATAGTTATCCAGCCCCTTGATGTGTGGGCCCTGGACTTCCCACCAAGGCTTCTGGAATAAAGAAGTAATGCCTCCATCTGAGCGCCTGAATCCACAGGAACGGGCCTGTGTGGGCATGGGAGCTGGGCCTGGGCTCTAGAGCGGAATTCATATCCTTCATCTGCAATCAGCCCATTCTGATAACAAGAACAGTTCACTCCGTCGTTAATGGGAACGCTAGTCTCACCCTGATGGGAGGAAAAACGCCCAGAAACATGTTTAATGGGATTTTTTTGATGCTTGAACATGTTGCAGTGATTTCCTGCTTCCAAAAAGGACACGTCGATACTTTTCCATATGGTAATTTTCTGTTATGATGGTTAGTGGCGAGGCCATTTTTAATATTAAATTCCGAACGGTCAGCAGAATTTCGTCCAGTTTTCAATCGGCAAGACCCGTTAGGTTTTCAGAGAGGAAGTCGTTATTTCTTCTCTGTTTATTCCTAGTGAATAGACATCTCTGTCTGAGTCATCTCATCTTTTCATCCGTGGCATCGGGTTCATCAAAGACCGAGGGTTCCAGATGCAAAGGCTCCCTAACGGGCGTGTCATTCTCACAGTGCAGAGACGCAGACACTAGGTTTACTCAGGTTACCTTTTCCAATAACGTTCTGTGCGTCAGCGTTGCCAGGGTAGATGCAGCCGTGCCGAGGATAGAACCCTTTTTTCCATGGAGAGATGGATCTCACGCAAGCAAGGCTCCCTTCCCCACCCGACAGCAGGCTGTCTCACACAACTTAAAATATTCAAAATGCCTTCTTCCCAAAAATATCAGAGAAGACTCTTTCAAAACTTATTTAGTATCACTTGTTTTCCCTCCTGTGGTTGGTATTGACAGCAGAAGAAACTATGTGCAGGTACTTAACAGAAATAAGGCAGATGATCGTAAAGATGATATTAGCTCTGGAAATGATGCAAATTTGGATGTCTGACATGACAGCCTAAATGGTTTGCAACGCTCTCCAATTAGAATTGTGAATTCTCTTTTATAAAAGGCAAATTACAGGTCTAGCCTGCATGACCACCTAATATAAAAGGTAAATGAAAACCAGTCTTTTCAGATGCTATCTTGTGCAACCCTTCACTTTTGTGACTTCTTTCTTTCCCACTTGCTTCTGTGAATTAAACTATTTTCAACTTGCCGGCTGAGGCAAATGATGCTTTTTTGAAGTCTTGGTTTTATTTACGGTAAGTCCCCTACGTACGAACCTTCAAGTTGTGAACTTTCAAAGATGCGAACGTGCGTTCACACGTCCAATCACGTAAGTTAGTTCACGTGTCTGGCGTACGTTGTCACGTGCGTGCATCCTCTGCAAGAGGCTGGGTTGTGCTTTTGTGTACTGTACAGTACTGTACAGAGTACAGTAGTACAGTATCTTTATTTCTTGCCTGTTCGCTCGATGCCACCCTCTGTAAGCCAGCTGTTGTACTCTACGACTGTACTTTTCAAGGTACTGTACTGTGAGATTTAAAATAGTTTTTTAAAATTTTTTGTGTTTGTTTTTTATGTATTATTCATGTGAAAAGTGTTATAAACCTATTATAGTACAGTACTATATAGCTGATTGTGTTAGTTGTGTACCTAGCTAACTTTGTCGGACTTACAAACAAATTGGACTTACCAACGCACTCTCGGAACGGAACTCATTCGTATGTAGGGGACTTAACTGTATTTACACTGGGCACTAGACATGGCATAATATATCAATCTGCTGATGCCAGGTTACGTTTCTTTTAAAGAAAATCATAAGCAAGAGCTTCCCTGGCACACTGAAGCGTGTGTTTTATCTCAGGGTCTGCAAAATGTAATTGACTGTATTGGTCCACACTCTTAGTTGCGGATAACAGAATCCGCTCTGAGTGGAAGGAGATCTACGCAGGGGTAAAGGTAGCCTTCAGAATCACTGGGAAGGATGAAGACATGCTGTGCAATAAGCTAAGAGGAATAATATTTAGAATCACACACGGAACAGGCTGCCAAGGCAGCTGGTGCCACTTTCCTGACAAGGAAGACGCTGCCTCGGCCGCTGGGCCCGGCACCTCGTCACTTGTGCCTCATTTGGTGCTTACAGGCACCTGTGCCCTCTCTCCGTGTAACTCTGTTCAGAATCCAGCTGCCTGGGTCTCCATTTGGTCCTTAGGTCCCAAGTCTGAGCCTGAACCCTAGTTGCCAAGAAGTCTGGGAAATGTAAACTTTCCAGCTCCTTCCGTGCTGGAAGGCACATTCGAACGAGACAGGAATGGAGTTTGAAGTCAGCTCACAGTAGCTACCAGGTGTGAAACAGACCACCCTGTGTGGGGGGGGGGGGGCGGAACCAAAAGAAACGACTTGCAGCTCAGTTTGCCAGCTCACACTCCCCGGCTTGGGGAGTTTGGTATAAACTAGTTGGTGGAGAAGCTGGCATTGGTCCCTGGTCCTGGCACCCTGAAGGAGTCTAACGAGCGGCGCCTCTGGCACCCCTCCGGGCCCACTTCCCAAGCAAAGCTGCAGGAAGGCCAGAGGATGGCTTCAGCGCCTGGGTCTTCTGTCTGGAGAGCACTCTTCTCCCCCAACCCCCAAAGGATCTGGGGGCTTCTGGAATGCCCCCCACACACCTTCTCTGCCTCCTCTGTGCCCAGGCCTCCCCCTGGGTGGCCTTGGCTCTGGGAAGGTGGCAGCTGCTTTGACTCCAAGCTGCACCCCTGCGGGTGCTGCCTCAGGGTCTCAAGTGCAATGTACAAGGTCAGACTTGCCTGTTTCCGCAGCAGCCTGAGAAAGCCTCGCTGTGATGGTACAGCTACTCCTTTTATGTTTTCTTTGCTTATTTCTTCTTATTTGGCTTTCATAAAAATCCCAAGGTTTTAAGAGAATTATGGATCTATTTGAAAGAGGCAAGTAACAGCAATGACATCATTAGATTTTTACTATGCTTGTGCTTCTGTAATACATATATATAACCATCCTGTGGGCTAGGTTGAATTATCCTCAATTTATAGATGGGAAAACTGAAGTTCAGCGAGGTTAAGTGACTTGCTTAAAGTAACACAGCCACTCTGGTCTGGTGACTCTCAAGGAAGAGGTTCTTTTTCCGCATATCTTACTCTTTTGGCATAAAGATACGAACAAGAGTAGATGGAGGTGGGAGGTTTGGTGTTGGGGTGAGTGTTGTGTGTGTGAAGTGCTCATGCAGATTTTATGAATTTTTACATAAATGTATATATGTCACCTACAGCGCACGGCAGGTAGTATGTTGCATTTTTCAATTGAGATCTTACAACTCAGCAGTTTATACCATAGTTATCCCCTGTTCTACCTTAACAAAGCCAGGGTAGCGGGGGGAATCAGGCCAGGATGGGACACGTGCTTTTTATTTGCCACGTGGGGCGGATTGGCAAGATGCCTGTAGAGAGCTGATGGTCCAGGGAACTAGAAAACGCTGATCAGCCCCCCACGAGGTCAGACGCCAGGCAGCATCTGTCTCCAGGAATGAATATTCCCGGACTTGGCCTACACCAACCCTGGGCTGGCGTTTCTGTTTGTCACCTCACGGAATGGGTGAATGAAATGAAGAAGGGGACGGCGAGGTTGGCCCAAGGCCCTTCGGTGAGTGCATAGCCCCGGTGGATCTCCCTGGTCCTGCCTGGACCCAGAGGGGTGGACTTCAGCCTGGGTTCCTGAGAAGGGCTGGTCCCTGGAAAAAGGGGGCAGAGTCGGAAGGGAAGGCTCAGCAGGCATGTTGGGAGGCTGTGGAGCGGACCATGGGGAGGCTGACCCTTGGCAAAATTCACTCGCTCGTGCAGCATCCTTCTGTACCATGTGCCAGTGACACACAGGACACCCTGCTGCCCCCTGCATCACACCCACAGCCAACTATTCCTGCTTTGGGGGAGCTTCTATTAATTAACAGATGGATAATAGCAACGATAACAAATAACAGGTCCACGTGTGTAACATTCTATACCTACAAAGCATTTTCACCTGCAGTACCTGGCTTCCTAGGTACAACTTCCCAAGGCAGGAGGAGTGGGCCCGTGACCATTTCCTAGGGAGACTGTCTAAGGCTCAGAGAAGTTAGACTCAAACATATGCTTCCTGCCCTGCATACCAACACTCTTTTTTTTGTTTTGTTTTTGTTTTTGTTTTTTTTGCCGTACGCGGGCCTCTCACTGTTGTGGCCTCTCCCATTGCGGAGCACAGGCTCCAGACGCGCAGGCTCAGCTGCCACGGCTCACGGGCCCAGCCGCTCCGCGGCATGTGGGATCCTCCCGGACCGGGGCACGAACCCGCATCCCCTGCATCAGCAGGCGGACTCCCAACCACTGCACCACCAGGGAAGCCCAACACTCTTTATTTTAATAATGATGGTTTCAAGCCAGGAGTTGACTGTATTAATGGGAGGGAGAGGAAAGTGAAAGCACTGCAGGTGAGACATAAGGTCTTATTTCCCCGGCAGTGACCAGGAGTTCCCTCCCCCTGACATGGCACCCGGCACCCCTTCCTGGCCCACTTCAGGTGAGGATTGCTGCCCTCCTAAGTCTCCGTGCCCAGCAGCTGTGGCTTCCCTGTGTCGTGTCCCTCCCCCGACCCTCCTGCAAACATTCTCTGCTGGCTTTCCGCTCGCCGCTGGTCCTCTGTGTGTGGCCTCAGGAGGAAGCCACGGCACTGAGCCACGGGGGAGGGAGGACACATCCCAGCGAGACAGGCTGGAACCTGGGACCCTTTGCTGCAGTGCTTGCACCCGGACAAACGTCTCCTCCAGCAACAGAATACAAAGACACTATAAGGGACTAAAGTAACTGGGGCACGTTATGGACCACAAGATACAAAAAGACCAAAAACCCAGCTGCCACTTCTGAGGAGCTGGGAGCAAAGCAGTGTCCTCATCCCCGTGCACCGCACCACCAAGGGGTGGGCAGACCACCTAAGCACCCCCTGCAGTCCGACCCCTGGACACACCCCTACCCTCACCCCACTTAAGGAATCAGCTCGTCCCCCCATCAGAGAGCAGCAAGGGCAACTGTTACTTTTTCTCAGTCCCTCTACTGTAGCAGAGACCCCAAGCAGGCCTTGCCTGAATTTCTTGTCTGGCCTCTGGTCAGTTTCTGTTGATTAAGGAGGCCAAGAACCCTGGTCGGTAACACCAGGCTCTGAGGCACCTGGGAGGGTAGGTCAGAGGAAGGTCACGTTCCGGCCACTGGCTTGTGTAAAATGCAGTTTCCTGGGCCTGTGGCATGGACCTGACCCCCTGCTGATCGAAGGTGGGATGTGAGGGTGAATCTCTCCCCACCACCAAGAAAAGGGGGCACAAGAGACTCTCCCCTCTGTGTTAGGTATCCAGGGAATGACTGAGGTTGGCAATTCCCCTGATGCTGCAAGATAGGAGGCGAAATTCGACAACAGTCAGGAGAATGGCAGGTGCGGGGTGGAGCCTGCAAAGTCACGTGGGGTTTGGAGAGTAGGGTGGGGAGTGTTGAAGTCTTTAAAAAACACTTGATGTTGTATTTTACATTTAGAGATGCTCAGAAAACAACAACAACTGTATTCATTTCCTAGAGCTGAAGTAATAAATGACCACAAACTAGGTGGCTTAAAAAAACAGAAATTGGGCTTCCCTGGTGGCGCAGTGGTTGGGAGTCCACCTGCCGATGCAGGGGACACGGGTTCGTGCCCCGGTCCGGGAAGATCCCACGTGCCGCGGAGCAGCTGGGCCCGTGAGCCATGGCCGCTGAGCCTGCGCGTCCAGAGCCTGTGCTCCGCAACGGGAGAGGCCGCAACAGTGAGAGGCCCGCGTACTGCAAAAAAAAAAAAAAAAAAAAAAGACACCAGCCACTGGATTAGGCCCATCCTAATCCAGTATGACCTCGTTTTAACTTGATTCCATCTGCAAAGACCGTCTTTCCAAATAAGGTCACATTCAGAGGTCCTGGAGATTAGGATGTCAACATATCTTTTTAGGGGGACACAGCTCAACAGAAAGTTTTGTGAGTGTCCAAGCACAGCGATGAGTGCAAAGGGGCAGTTTCAAACGTGGGAAATCAGACTGGAGATTTTAGTGAATAAAAAGATGAGAGGTATTAGCCGCAGACAGGAAAAAGAAAACATATGCTGTGACTTCATTCTAAGTTCAGGGATGGGTGATGATGAACCAAAACATGAATACGTTACGTTTTAGGACTTGCCACAGTTGCCTAAAGTGCGTCTCAAGAACCTTGACATCTATAGCAATATGATTATTAACGCAGGCAGGTGAACATAGTCTCGTAGAATATAATTTGCTAGCAAGACCGTCCTTATCGCTTGACACTGAATGGAAGAAACAACGGAGGAAAATCCACTCGTGATGGTGAGAAGGGCATTTAATCTGATTGAAAGTCCTGTGTTTCCAACTGCTTACTTGGCTAAACACAGCACTTTCCTTCACTAGATTATATATTCAGCTTCCTTAAAAGTAAGATACAGAAACTTTAGCAGCGTCCAAATAAGAGAAGTGCTTTCCCATGTAAATGACTTATTTTATCATTTCCATTTAATTGAAAGCAAAGTGCCTTCTTCAGTAGAGACTCCTATTTCTGATTTCAGCTTCTCCTTCCTGAAAGAGAGAGCTGAAGTTCTTCTGTGTGCAGTTGTGAAGAGAGTTCCTTTTAAAGGAACAGAATGATGGATGACTAGGGGATGTATTCTGAAACAGTGATGGGCTGCCACGGGATGTGGCAGCAGTCCGGTTGTAGAGAGCGGGAGAGGGGACAAAGGGGGTCACAGAACGTGGCCTCCTAGAACGTGGGTGCTCAGGGGAGGTTGGGTGAACGAATGAGTGGTAATGCGGTGCACGCAGTTGCAGGTGCTCTTACTAGAAGTGAAGACGGCAGGAGACACGGACCTCACCAGAAAGGGGTAGAAGAAGTGAGCTTCATTTTTGAGGTCCCGCTCTCAAGTCTCCTGAAAGATGGTTCCAGGGGGGGGAAAAGCAAGACCAGGGCTTGGGAGTGAGGTCAGCATGGAATTCTAGTTTGGGAGGTGTTCACATGGAAGTAATAGTTGAAAGGATAGATCCGCTGAAATTGCTGAGGGAGTTTGTACACGGAGAGAAAAGAACTGGGCTGAGCACAGAACAATGGAAACTGTCCACATTTAGGGGATGGTGGAGAAAGGGGGGTCGGAGGGGAAGGATGAGATGGGGTGAAGAGGGGTGTCTGGGCTAGAGCCCTGCCAGGGGCAAGCAACCCAGACAAGTTGTCCAAGTCCTGGAGGTCAGACATAGCTCTCCCGGCCCCCATGAGGACAGGGCTTGGGGATGTCCCCAGCTGCAGAAAGGGAGGGAGGACGGGGATGGAAGAGCAGGGGGTTCTCAGTATCCTGCAGTTCTGCGAGAACTGAGTTAAAGCAGGGGTTGGTACCCCAGGCGTGGCTGCCCCTGGGAGGCATGAATCAGATGCTTGGGATGACGGTTGAAGGTATCATGCTGGATGGAAACTGGTGACAGGAAGGCACGTGGTCAGTCTTGGAAGAAATTCAAGCAGCAGATTTGACTCTCTAGAGTCAGATCTGTGTTCCAAAACCAGCTCTACTATGTTTGTGACCTTGGACGATTTATTGATAGTTAAATTAGCTGGTATTTAGTTTCCTCATCTGCAAAATGACAACACAGCATGAAATGGCATTGACCATGAGGAAGTATGTAAAGGGCCTAGGCAAGGACAGAGTGGGTGCTCAGTGAATGTTAGCTGTTAGCAACAGCAGTCTCAGTCACACTCACATGACCATGAAGGTAAGACTTGGGTGTGGAGGTTGTATCAGTCAGGCTGGACTAGGATATGCTGCAGTAACAAACAACCCCAAACCTCAGTGACTTACAATAACAAAGGTCTATTTTTCACTCCAGTGGCAGGTGCATCATGTGTTGGTTGTGGCTCTACCTACAGCATCTTCATTCTGGACCCCAAGCCTCTGGTGGTCATGGGGGCAGAGGGAAAAGAGTGCTTGGCAAAGAGCATGGTGGCTCTCACAGCTTCTGCCCTGAGGTAGCACATGTCACTTTGGCCCACATTTCACTGGCCACTGTTGCATGGCACTGCCTGAATTCAACACAGCAGGGAAGATCTTCTCTTAGGTAGGGGCACCTAATGTTGGTAAACAGTAATTCAGTTGACTGCAGAGGGAGCTAGTCAGTGGAACTAGGGGAGCTTGGCCACCTGGGTAAATCAGTAACTCGATTTTTAAGCCTGAGACACAGACACAGAATCAGAGCAGGGCCAGGAGGATTGTCCCCAAACCTGGAAAGGGCCACGTCCAGGATGGGACAAGAATAGGATGAGACAGGCACGGTGCAGGAAGGAGGATGAACGGGATAGAGAAGGAAGACTGGACAGAAATTATGCAATAAGCTGACCTAAACTCCCACTGGCTCGACAGCCCAGGCACGTTCCCTGACAGGCTGGCATTGGTGTTGTGTGCCCAGGAGGCCAGGTCCCAGGAGGAGGAGAACCGTGGGAGCTGTGCAGCTCGGGCACCCGCTTCTTCTCTTGAAATCATCCTTGCCTCCTCAGGGAAGTTCCACTCTCTGTGAGCCTTAGATTCCTGGCCTGTCTTGGGTCAATACCAGTTCATATCTTCTACCTTCAAGGGCCCGTGCAAACAAGTGCACACTTTTTTTTTTTTTTTTTTTTGCGGTACATGGGCCTCTCGCTGCTGTGGCCTCTCCCGTTGCGGAGCACAGGCTCCGGGCGCGCAGGCTCAGCGGCCATGGCTCACGGGCCCAGCCGCTCTGCTGCATGTGGGATCCTCCCGGACCGGGGCACGAACCCGTGTCCCCTGCATCGGCAGGCGGACTCTCAACCACTGCGCCACCAGGGAAGCCCAGACACATTTTAAATAGAATGGTCATGTCAGGTTAGGAGGGAGAAGGGGATGGGAGTGTGGAAAAGGGATAAAGGGAATTAATGAACTGAACACGAGGGGCCCCTCCCCCAGGCTGGGATGGCAGTGCCCCCTGAGCCGAGAAGTGTAATTAACTCAGCCCTGTGCACCTGAGCTCCGAAAGGAATGCATGGAATGGATGGATGGATATCTTTGCTTTCCACCCCTATCTTCCCGAAGTATTTCATGTTTCACCAATAAGATCTTGTTAGCGCTTCAAGGACTTGGTGAGCAAGGCTGTTTGCTTTGTGTTTGCTGCTACTTCGGCCACCAGTCTCATCAAGCTTCGGTTGTGTGTCGTGTGCAGGGCGCATGCTCAGTACCCTGCGTTTGCTCCCAGCACCCAGTTTGTGCTCCTGGCTCTTCGGAAGTGGCAGTTGGCTGTTTTTCTTGTTGTTGTTGTTTTTATCTTTCTGTATCCTTTGGCCCGGAATTTGCCCCAGCTGTGCGTGAGTGCAGTTATTTTTAGTCCCTTATCGTTTCTTTGTATTTTGTTGCTAGAGGAGAGTTTGTCCAGGTGCAAGAACTGCAGTAGAGGGTCCCTGGTCCCAGGTCTGTCTCAGACTTGTTCTGGGACTTACCTGAAGGATGGGATTGGGGTGGCCAAGAGGAAAAAGGTGGCCCTGTGAATGGGAGGACTGACCAGCAAGGGCCTCCAGGGGAGATGGTGTTTACAGACATCAGCCCCAAGGGGGAACGTGAAGGGGGCAAATGTACGAACCTACTTAATCACTGGGATGGTTACACTTCAATTAATCAATTCAATACACAGGAACTGTGTGCATTTGCTCTGTGACAGGTGTAAGTAAAACACAGTGGAGACAGATCAGTAACAAGAAGGCTGACCGAGCTTCCCTGGTGGCGCAGTGGTTGAGAGTCCACCTGCTGATGCAAGGGATGCGGGTTCGTGCCCCGGTCCGGAAAGATCCCACATGCAGCGGAGCGGGTGGGCCTGTGAGCCATGGCCGCTGAGCCTGTGCGTCCGGAGCCTGTGCTCCGCAACGGGAGAAGCCACAACAGTGAGAGGCCCGCGTACCACAAAAAAAAAGAAAACTTTTTCACATACATACAATGAAATATTATTCAGCCTTAAAAAGGAAGGAAATTCTGACATATGCTATAATATGGATGAAGCTTGAGGACACTATGCTATGAAATAAGCCAGATATAAAAGGGCAAATACTGTGCAATTCCACTCATAGGAGGCCCCTGGAGTAATCAGATAGTAGAAGGATGGTTGCCAGGGGCTGCGGGGACGAGGGGAGGGGGAGGCAGTGTTCAATGGGTGCAGACTTTCAGTTTTGCAAGATGAAAAGCGTTCTGGAGGTGGGTGCTGGTGATGGTAGTACAACAATGTGAATGTACTTAATACCACTTAAAAATGGTCCAAATGGTCACATTTGATGTTAGATGTATTTTACCACAATAAAGAAAATTGGAAAAAAATATGCATGTCTTCGGCAAGAGCTAGAGTGTGCACATTTCTACAAAACATTTACCAGATTTCTTTGACAAACGAAGGAGAGAGAAAAATAACTTTGAGCAATTGGGAAAAAAGAGACCAACAGACTCTGAAGTGTGCATGAAAAGGAGTCCTTCCCGTGAAGATGGAGAGGAAGGGGAAGAGCTGCTGGCTGGGGACAGAGGGATGAGGGGAGACAAATGTGCTAGAAACATCAGAGGCCACGTACCCACTCACGGTTCAGAGACGGGGAGTTAATACCAATTGATTTTTCTCCAAGGACTTTTTATAATTCCTGGCATTCACATCTATGCTTAAGTTAACTTCTTCTTATTATGTTATCATTATTTATTATTAGAACTATTGGATCAGCTGGGTAGAGCTCTCATTCCATGCTGTGGGCTTGGACGTTCTCAGGGATTCCCTGTGTGGACCTCGTGGAGTCTGGAGCAAGGACTCCCTTGAGGTATGGTCCTGGGCCCCTCTTACTATCACAGTCTGTCACGGCTCTCCAGTAAAACTTCCTGTGGTCGTGGAAATGTTCTCCAATGTGCGCTGTTCAATAGGGCGGCCACTGAACACTTGAAACGGGGCTAGTGCGACTTAGGAACTGAATTTTGAATTTAAGTCCAAGTAGCCAAGCGGGTACCATTTTGAACAGCACAGGCTAGATTCTAGGTCCCAGCGTCGGGGGTGCCAGATAGTTCCCCGCCTTCTGGATGGGGCTGGAACCTTCCAGAGGGCCTGGCTGGGCTGTTATCTGTTACACGGGCCACAGTGAGTCCTGGCTCCTTCTCGGAAGTTGATGTTTGATTCTGTGGGATGGGATCACGGCAAGGAGGCGGCAGATGCTAAGGCATCCTTTTAAAACTGGATTCTGCAGGAGAATCAGACCCCAAAGAATACAGTGGGAGTGCTTGTCCCCTTCATGTTCCCAAAAGCAGTGCCCGTCTAGAACCGCTCTAGGTACCTGCGGGAAAAGTGAATTGATTACACTCAGTGGGTGTCTCAGGACCTTAGGGTCCTGGCACTGCGGTTGAGAAAGATTGACCTAAAGAGACTTCTCTAAAAAGAAAAAAGGATGCGCTGAATCCCAGCCTTCTCATTCCTTCCAAAGACATTTCTCCCAGACCTACAGAAATACCACAGGTATCAGAATAGAGTAAGAGCCTGTGGTATGTCCAAGGCCTTGCCTGATGAACCTCTGGTATTTAAAAAAGAAGTCTTTCATCGTCCAAGGAAGCCATTCTAGCCAACCGCTAAGCCATGACCAGCCTGTCTTCTTTACCATCATCCCCCCCGTCACTCCCTCCCCATCACCGTCTCCAGAACACTAGAGAGGACCTGATTCCCCGGCTGACCACGCTAAGCACCACATATGAGGGCAAGAGTAAACACAAGCTGACAAGTACAGACAGATACACAGAATGTAGGTTATGCTTGGCATATAAAACCTATTCCTGAGAACGTATGTGTAAATCAACTCACATCTTTAAGACAATACATAGCTTACGTTGTTAATAGAATACAGAAAAGCATAAGAAAGAAAAGAAGTCTATATATATATATGTATATATACACACTCACAAAATCACATCTATGTGTACCTCTACATGAGATTCAGACAATATAGAAATAGAAAGTCAAGAATACGGAGGAAAAGTCAAAGTCTCTTTCCTTTCTTTTTCAGGTCTCTCTTCAACAAGGTAACTATTGTCAACTTGCCTTGATTCCTTCCAGAAATTAAAGAAATACACCTATATGTATCAGTGTTAATGTCAGTGCTCACACACTCACATGTACACAATTTATAGAGGGGTCAAAATATACAGACATACTATAAATAACAAATGCTGGAGGGGGTGTGGAGAAAAGGGAGCCCTCCTACACTGTTGGTGGGAATGTAAGTTGGTGCAGCCACTACGGAAAACAATGTGGAGATTCCTCAAAAAGCTAAAAAGAGAGCTACCATATGATCTGTCAATCCCACTCCTGGGCATATATCCAGACAAAGATCTAATTCAAAAAGATACATGCACCCCAATGTTCATAGCAGCACTATTCACAAGAGCCAAGACAAGGAAACAACCCAAATGTCCATCAACAGAGGAATGGATAAAGAAGATGTGGTGTATATACAGAATGGAATATTATTCAGCCATAAAAAAGAATGAAATCATGCCATTTGCAGCAACATGGATGGACCTAGAGATGATCATACTAATTAAAGTAAGTCAGACAAAGACAAATACAATATGATATCACTTATATGTAGAATCTAAAATATGAAACAGATGAACCTATCTATGAAACAGAAACAGACTCACAGATATAGAGAACAGAATTGTGGCTGCCAAGGGGGTTGGTGGGGAAGGGATGGAGTGGGAGTTTGGGATTAGTGGATCCTACCGTATAGCACAGGGAACTCTATTCATATCCTGTGATAAACCACAATGGAAAAGAATATGAATAAGAATGTATATATGTTTAATTGAACCACTTTGCTGTACAGCAGAAATTGACACAACATTGTAAATCAACAACAATTTCAACAACAAAAAAAGATACAGACATATAGACTGGCTTTTTCACATAATATGTGTGGTCTCAGCACACGCAGATACAGCTCCTTCTTTGTCCCGACTGCATAGTATTCTATTGTATGGGGTTATGGGTTGCATTGTATCTTCCCCCCAAAAGATATGTTGGAGTCCTAACTCCTAGTAACTTAGAACGTGACCTCATTTGAAGACAAGGTCTTCATAGAGACAATCAAGTCAAAGTGAGGTCATGTGGGTGGGGCCCTAATCCAAAATGACTGGTGTTCTTATAAAAAGGGGAAATTTGAACAGAGACACACATAGAAGGAAGAGACTATGAAGAGGCCCAGGGAGAAGACCAACATTTACAAGAGGACTAGACAACATCCTCCCCTCATGGCCATCCCAGTGAGGTCATGAGTGCAAGAGGAATCTTTCGGTTGCAAGTGACAGAAGCTCCACTTGGACGAGCCTAAAGGAAAAGGAAATTAATTTTAAGGTTATTCTGCTGCCAGGATTTCAGGATAGCTGAGCTTCAGGGAGAATTGGGACCTGGTACCTAGACACCATCCAAACACTATCCCTCTGCTTTAGTCCCACTCCTCTCTGCATATTTAATCAATCCACCCCCACCCCCCTTCTCCTTTTTTTTTTTTTTTTGGCTGCATTGGGTCTTCATTGCTGTGCGTGGGCTTTCTCTAGTTGCGGTGAGCAGGGGCTACTCTTCGTTGAGGTGCACGGGCTTCTCATTGTGGTGGCTTCTCTTGTTGCGGAGCATGGGCTCTAGGCACGCGGGCTTCAGTAGTTGTGGCTCCCAGGCTTAGTTGCTCCACGGCATGTGTGATCTTCCTGGACCAGGGCTCGAACCCGTGTCCCCTGCATTGGCAGGTGGATTCTTAACCACTGCACCACCAGGGAAGTCCCACACCGCCCTTCTTGAGATCAGCTTTCCCCACTTTTGTGGCCAAGATAGAGCCTGGTTTTGAAAGGACTGTCATGATGGCCAACATTAAAAAGTCTATAAATAACAAATGCTGGAGAGGGTGTGGAGAAAAGTGAACCCTCCTACACTGTTGGTGGGAATGTAAATTGGTACAGCCACTACGGAGAACAGTATGGAGGTTCCTTAAAAATCTAAAAATGGAATTGCCATGTGATCCAGCAATCCCACTCCAGGGCATATATCCAGACAAAACTACTATTCAAAAAGATACATGTACCCCTATGTTCACAGCAGCACTATTCCCAATAGCCAAGACATGGAAGCAATCTAACTGTCCATTGACAGAAGAATGGATAAAGAAGATGTGGTGTATATACAGAATGGAATATTATTCAGCCATAAAAAAGAATGAAATCATGCCATTTGCAGCAACATGGATGGAGCTAGAGATGATCATACTAACTGAAGCAAGTCAGACAGAGAAAGACAAATATCATATGATATCGCTTACATGTGGAATCTAAAATATGACCTAAATGAACTTACTTACGAGATAGAAAAATACTCCCAGACGTAGAGAACTGATGGTTACCAAAGGGGAAAGAAGCGGTGGGGGATAAATTAGGAATTTGGAATTAGCAGATACAAACTACTATATACGTAAAATAGACAAACAGCAAGGTCCTACTGTATAGCCCAGGGAACTATATTCTATCCTGTAATAAATCAAAATGGAAAGGAATATGAGAAAGAATAGGTATATAGATGTATAACTGAATCATTTTGCTGTACACCAGAAACTAACACAACATTGTAAATTAACTATACTTCAATTTAAAAAAAAAAAGAAAGAAAGGATTCTGATGGGCTCAGCTTGGCTCAGGCGGCTAGCCCAGGACCCACCTAGAGCTGCACCACCATATACTAACCAGGGAAACCTCTGGAACCCTTTGGATGGCAGGAATGGTACGGTGGGCGGGGTCACTTGCTGGTAGAGTAGGTTCTGAGCAGACAGTTGCCTGGGGGCTCCTCACTGTTTCAATCGAAGCTTCCTGGAAGAGGAGTTTCAGCAGTGCCATCTCTGGAAAAGACCTAAGTCTTCATCCTGCCCACACTGAGGGCCCTGACCAGCTCCTCCGACCCAAGCAGAGGTGCCTTTGTGTTTTTGGAGCCCAGCATGCACCTCCCTCCCCGGGCCTGTGCGGCTGTGTCATCCTTCCAGGCAGAAGTGGAAGGCGGCAGAAACAACTGTCAAAACAAGGCCGGCCTCTGCCTGCGGGAAAATCCGGGCTGTGGCAGAGGCTCAGCGCCTGCCAAGCAAAATACCAGTTCGGAGATGTCGCTGGCATGCAATTTAAAGAATAACTTGACTAGCAGTTGAGGTTATTTAGAAAAATACCTTCGGTCACGTGGTTTCCAGAATGTTATGTGAGATGAATCATCCGTACCCAGCCCAGAGTGGATTTAATTACAATCCCCTCCCGTTGCTTCTTTTAAAACTTGACCTTCTTTTCTGGTTGCTATTCAAATTCGGCAAAATATCAACTTGATTTTTTTCGAAGCCAAGGGGGAATCTTTCTAGAGCTGAGCAGATTCAGGCAGGAAGAAGGGACCCAGCACACAGGGCGGAGCCTTGCGGGACGGTGATGGCAGCAGGTTACCGTTCATTAATGGGAAAATGGCATTTACCTGTGAGGGTATAAAATAATCTGTCCCCCAAACTGTACTCAGCTTGAAAGCAAAACCAAACGTCTAAGGTGTCACGCACAGAATAGTTTTTGAGTAACAAGATCGTGCCAGCCAAGCAGGCTTGGTGTCTCTGTTGCTAAGCGGGGGTCACTGTTCACACCCAGCCCTGGGGTTTGGGAGGAGATCTAAACAAGGTGAGTTTTGCTTTACTAAATCCAGGTGTCCATGCTCATCTGCGGTGTTGTGTTTGGAGAACCACTCCTGCCAGGGAGGTTTCCTCTCAAGCAAGCACCCAGGGCAAGGGGGCTCAGGCCTGCCTGAGGGCTGACGTGTCCAGTGGGTTAAAAATGCCCCTCAGCTCCCAGTCCTAAGGCAGCCGCTTCTTCCAAGACCTCGGATCCTGGTGGCTCAATGTGGGCTCTGGGGTGACTGACCCACTGCCCCGTCGCAGCTCTGGGACCAGAAACAAGTGACATAAAGTCTCTGCATCTGAGTCTCCTCACTGGATAAACAGGGATCGTCACAGGAGTCCCCAGGCCATAGAGCTGTTGTGCTGATTAAATGAGATCATCGAGGTGGCTGGCACAAACCAGGGGTTCAACACGCGGGAGGCTGGTCTGTAACGTCCACAGCACTTGGCTCAAACCAGAACCCAGCAAGACTGACAAGTAAGCGGAAGGAAGAGCCTTGCAGTCATGAATTACAATATCGTTTCAGGACTGTCACAGCAGAAAGCACTGTCACCGTAGAAAGTAGAACACTTTGCGGTGCTGTCACCTCTGGTGCCTCGTTCTATCTCTCAGTGGCCCCATGAGACAGGCGGGGCAAAGGTCATCAGCCTAGTCTGTGGGGAAAGCAGCGGAGGCTCAGATGAAGTTCATGGCACATCTGGGCCAAGGGCAGAGCCAGCCTGGCCTGGTACCTGGGACAGCGTGATTGACAGTCCCGGGCGTCACCAGCCACAGGACAGCATAGCCGTTGGGTGTGCAGGGCAAGGGTCCCACCCAGAGCACACGCCCAGCGAACACCTTCCCCGCTGTTGCACCTGCTCCTAAGGCCTGGCCTAGGCCTCTCAGCTGAGTCACACTCAAAAAGTTAGAAATCAACCGCCACAGTTCGTTATTCTGGTTATTTCTATCTCAAGGACCAGAAGGGGCTGAGTGTGTGATTTATTTTTTATTTTTATTTTTTTGCGGTACGCGGGCCTCTCACTGCTATGGCCTCTCCCGTTGCAGAGCACAGGTTCCGGACGCGCAGGCTCAGCGGCCATGGCTCACGGGCCCAGCCGCTCCGCAGCATGTGGGATCTTCCCAGACCGGGGCACGAACCCGTGTCCCCTGCATCGGCAGGCAGACTCTCAACCACTGTGCCACCAGGGAAGCCCCTGAGTGTGTGATTTTAATAGACGGCCTCCATCGTGAGGCCAGGATCTGGGCCAGAGCCAGAAGGAAACACTGGACTAAGAACTCGGGCAAGTCTGTGAACACTCCATGCCTCAGTCCCCTGATCTATAAGCAGCATCAATAACCCTCAGGTAGCAAGGTTTTCATGCAATTTAGAGAAAACGGAGGTCACGTGACTGGCTCCTAACGGAGGCTTGACAATGCCTGTTATTACTATTTTCTCAACCTGCTTTTTGGTTTCTGGGGGTCAAATGGTTTCCAGCTCTGACTGCGAAGCAAACGTTGCAGTGCTCGATAACAAGCTGGGCAAGGTTTCCCCCTCATTTTCCTTATGTTCCAGATTAGTCATTAGATCTGACAAGACGCTGACCCTGAAGAACCACAGGAAGAGAGGGCAGCTGGGAGTTGATCAAAACCAGCTGCATGGCGCAGGGAGGTCAGCTCGGTGCTTTGCGACCACCTAGAGCGGTGGGATAGGGAGGGTGGGAGGGAGACGCAAGAGGGAGGGGATATGGGGATATATGTATGCATATAGCTGACTCACTTTGTTATACAGCAGAAACTAACACAACACTGTAAAGCAATTATACTCCAATAAAGATGTTAAAGAAAACCCAAAAAACCTACTCCTGGACACAGGGAACTATAGTGAATATTCAGTAAAAACCATAAAGAAAAGAATATGAAAAAAGAATAGATTTATATATATATAACTCTTTGCTGTACACCTGAAACACACACAACATTGTAAATCAACTGTACTTCAATAAAAAAAATAAACAAAGGGGGGTTTCCCTGGTGGTGCAGTGGTTGGGAGTCCGCCTGCCGATGCAGGAGACAAGAGTTCGTGCCCCATTCTGGGAAGATCCCACATGCCGCGGAGCGGCTGGGCCCGTGAGCCATGGCCGCTGAGCCTGCACGTCCGGAGCCTGTGCTCCGCAACAGGAGAGGCCACAACAGTGAGAGGCCTGCATACCGCAAAAAAAAAAAAAAAAAAAAAGGATAACTAATAAGGACCTACTCTACGGCACAGGGAACTCTACTCCATACTCTGTAATGACCTATACGGGAAAAGAATCTAAAAAAGAGCAGATATATGTATATGTATAACTGATTCACTTTGCTGTACACCTGAAACTAACACAACATCATAAATCAACTCTACTCCGATCTAAATTTAAAAAAAAATAGACCCTGTAGTTTCTCAGGCTCACGTCTCCTTGAGGAGGAGCCTGGATGCGGTGAGTAGGTCCTGGTGAGGAATGCTCCGTCCTCCGGGTGTGCTCTCGAGCTCTGAGCTCTGCCTGCCCTGCCCACCCTGCCCACCCTTCACCCTCTCCCCCTGGGGGTGGGGGGTGGCATCTGCCCTACCCACCTCCTGCCGCTTGGGCTGGACCCTGCCTTGCCCTATGGACTGGACCAGGTGACATGAGGGTAGAGTAGCACTGGGTAGATCAGCCAGGGGCTTCTGACCTGTGAGACCGGATGAGAGGATGAGCTGGACCTGGAAGGTTCTTTTCACAGGAATTTAGCATTGGGTCCTGAGAGACAGCATTGGTTGGCAGCAGGGCTCCAATGGCCAGGGTGCTGCGGGGCTGATTCTGGGCCAGGACGAGCCAGACCCCTTGTGAGTCGACATTGTGAGGGAACAGCAGTGGGGGTGTACAGGGTGAGGAGGTGTGGACAGAAGTGTGAAGGCTCAGAGAGACATCCCTGAGCCCTGCCTGGGGCCTGGGTGGCTTTCTTGCTCCAGCTCCAGCATTGCATCTTAAAATTTGAGGCACTAACCAAGTCACTGAGAGTTTGGGGCTCAGAGTCTCCAAGACTTTGACTTGAACGGAGACTCTGCCTCATGGGAGCTGTGTGACCTCAGGCAAGCGCCTTAACCTCTCTGAACTTCAATCTCTCCAGCTGTATTGTAGAGAGAAAACTATTGTCAACTTCATAGGGTTATTGTGAGGCCTCAATGATACAGGAGGGGCTTAGCACAGTTTCTGGAACATGATAAGGGCTTTAAAATATTAGATAGTATTATAATATTTTTAATTAACTCCTCTATTTCTTGAGGTCATTCAGATGGTTTCTCGCTATAACAAATCAAAACATGGGATGTGACGGACGATCCTTTCCCCTTGGACGGATTCTTATGGGAAAATCAGAGTTCCTAATGCTTCGGCTCCCGCTATCTACTACTTCTCCTGGAAAAAATGAGTCTAGTTACTTAGCAGTATTTTTCTGACAGTTGATTTCCTCTCTTCCAATGCATTTGGAATTCTATTTCTGTGTTGAACAGCAGTTAGAATGCTTCCATTAATTTCCATAGGGGCCCTTCCGTGAACTGACAATTTCTCTAGAAGCCAGATTTCCTAAAAGATGGTCATGTCTGCTGAGGTCTTTTATCTGTTGGCCCCAACACTCTCTTTCTGACCAATGGAAGTTTATTAATTCTCACCATGCTACTTAATATTTGTGATAAGAGACCACGATCTATTTAGCATTTAGAAAAATAGAGGCCTTAGAAATGAAGCAGTTCGATAAGAACAGCACAGACCACAGTCTTCCAGATTCACTGGGCCTGCAAAAATTCATAGCCACCTCCCCAAATTAGAGACAACAAGACTCCTTCATCCATGTTTCTAAGTATCTCCCTGCCTCTAAGATGAGCCCATTAAAGCGGTGATGAAAATGACATTTCTTTCCATCATAGAGTTGAAACTTATTTCAGTGATAGAATTTTCCAATGTATCCAGTGAAAGAAGACGCAGGGGATGTGTAGAAGTGCATTCTCTTTCAGCTTGTTACGTTCTCATCACAGCTTCCGCCCTCAAATCTTTTTATCGGAGGAGTGATGTTCTCTTTGAGTAATAGAATTGAATACCACCCTCTGACAGCCCAAACTAGAATCTTTCAGATGACAGATGGATGCCTGAATAAGAAGAATGAATTTTTCTAATGCTGCATTCTGATCAGGACAGAACAGCCACGCTCTCTCTCCGGGGCTGTTACATTGGGCTTCTAGCAAGTTTCACTCATTTCCGTCTCTCCACCCCTCCCCCGTTCCAATGCATCATCTACTCTGAAGCCAAGATGATCTTTCAAGAAGCAACTCTGTATCAATTTACATTCCCACCAACAGTGCAAGAGGGTTCCCTTTTCTCCACACCCTCTCCAGCATTTATTGTTTGTAGATTTTTTGATGATGGCCATTCTGACTGGTGTGAGGTGATACCTCATTGTAATTTTGATTTGCATTTCTCTAATGATTAGTGATGTTGAGCATTCTTTCATGTGTTTGTTGGCAATCTGTATATCTTCTAAAGCAGAAACTAACACACCATTGTAAAGCAATTATACTCCAATAAACATGTTAAAAAAAAAAAAAAAGGAGCAGCTCTGATGCTCTTGTTAAGAACTGTCGCTGGCTTCTTCCAAACCAGGATAAAATCTAGCCTCTTCAGCACACCTTCAGCTCTCCTCTCCCTGGTCCTGGCCACCCGTCCCTCCTGCCCCACCCGAGACTCGTTTCTCTCCCAGCCTCATCCGTTCCTCAGTGCAGCTCTTTTCTTGACCTGGAACACCCTTCGTGCTGTTCTCCACCTCCTAGGTCAAGGCATCCCTCACATCCCAACTCCAACACCAGCTCCTTCTTCCCCTTTCCTCTGGGGTGTGTCACTCACTCCTCTCTCCGCAGCACTCATCAGGCTGGGGCTGTAGCCACGGGACAGAGATACAGTTGGCCCAGCAAAACTGAAGAAAGCCAAATATCATCTCTTCCTTCTTCTCACCTTTCCTTTCCTATCACAGAGTTTGCTGTTCTTTCTTTTGATATAATCTACGTATCATAAATTCACCCATTTAAAGGGTACAACTTCAGGGATTTTGTATATCCACAAAGTTGTGCAACCATTACCACAATTTAATCTTAGAACATTTTCATTATATCAAAACCAAACCAAACCAAACCTCATACCTGTCAGCAGTCATTCCCCAAACCCAGGCTTAGACAGCCACGAATCTACTTTGTGTCTCTATAGGTTTGCTTATTCTAGACATTTCACACGAATGGAATCATGCAATATGTGGTCTTTTGTGTCTGCCTTCTTTCACTTAGCATAATGTTTTCAGGGGTCGTATGTGTTGTAGTGTGTGTCAGTACTTCATTCCTTTTTACTGCTGAGTAATATTCCATTGTACGGATATGTCACGTTTTATTTATCTATTCATCAGTTTTATCAGTCGATGAACATTTGGGTTGTTTCCACCCTTGGGCTATTATAAATAATATGATTATGAACATTCATGTATAATTTTTGTGTGGGCACTTTTTTTCAACTTTTCTCTTCGGTATATATGCAGGAGTGTGTTGCTTATTTCCCACATTATTTGTGAGCTTCTCAAATTTCCTTCTCTTATTTATTTATAATTTAATTCCATCGTAGTGCGTATTAGGGTTCTCCAGAGAAACAGGACTAATAGGATAAATGTAGACATATAAGATAAAAAGGAAGAAAGAGAAACAAAGACATAAAAAATAAAGAAAACAAGTAGCAAATGGCAGATGTAAATTCTGCTTATTGGTGATTACACTAAATTTAAGTACTTTTAAAAAAAAGGCAGATTGGCAGAATGGATAAATAACAGGATCCAACTACACACTATCTACAAGAAACTCACTTTAGATTCAAAGACACAGTTAGACTGAAGTAAAAGAATGGAAAACATGCAAGTAGCAACGAAAGAGAACTAAGAGAGCTGGAGAGGCAATACTCATACCAGATAAAAGAGACCTTAACACAGAAAATGTTACTCAAGACAAAGAGGGACATTATATAATGACAAAAAGGCCAATTAATCAGAAAGATTATGAACAATTATACACATATATACACATAACAACATAGCCTTCTTCTGTGTTAAACAGATTTTTAGATATTTTCTAGTATTTTAGAATTTTAATTTTAATTCACTTATTTTTTATTTATTATTAATTTTTTAATTCACTTATTTTTTATTTATTATTAATATTACTATTATTATTTTAATTCACTTATTTTTTATTTATTATTAATATTACTATTATTATTTTCTTAGTGGTTGCCCAGGAGATTATAATAAGCATCTTAAAAAAATCTCGTTCATATTAATACTAACTTAATCTCAATAGTATACAGAAGCTTTGCTCTGATATAGCTCCATTCTATTCCTCCACTGTTGTGGTATTATTGTCATATATATATATATATTTTTTAATAAATTTATTTATTTATGGCTGCATTGGGTCTTTGTTGCTGTGCGTGGGCTTTCTCTGGTTGCCGCGAGCGGGGGCTACTCTTCGTTGTGGTGAGCAGGCTTCACATTGCGGTGGCTTCTCTTGTTGCGGAGCGCAGGCCACAGGTGCGCAGGCTTCAGTAGTTGTGGCACGCGGGCTTAGTTGCTCTGCGGCATGTGGAATCTTCCTGGACCAGGGCTCAAACCTGCGTCCCCTGCATTGGCAGGCGGATTCTTAACCCCTGGGCCACCAGGGAAGCCCTATTGTCATACATATTACATCATTATACATTATAAGCTCATAAACACATTTCTGTAATTATTGCTTTAGGGAGTTGCCTTTTATATCACATAAGAGGAGAAAAGAGGTACAAAAAACTTTATACTCTCTTTTATATTTACCTTGTAGTTACCCTTACCAGTGCTCTTGATTTCTTTGTGTGGATTCAAATGACTGGTTACTATCCTTTATTTCAGCCTGAAGGACTCCCTTTACTATTTCTTGTAGAATAGGTCTGCTAGCAACACATTTCTTTGTTTTTGTTCATCTGAGAATGTCTTAATTTTTTTCATTTTTGAAGGATAATTTTTCTGGATATGGAATTTCTGAGTCACAGTTTTTCTTCCTTCCTCTCTCCCCCAGCATTCTGAATACATCATCTCACTGCTTCAAGCTTGCATGGTTTCTAGTGAGAAGTCAGCTATTCATCTTATTGAGGATCGCTTGTTCCCACAATTAGTCATTTTTCTCATGCTGTTTTCAAGATTCTCTCTTTGTCTTCATCTTTCAACAGTGTGACTATGTGTCTAGGTGTGGACTTCCTTAAGTTTGTTCTATTTGGAGTTCATTGAATGTACTGGATGTGTGGATTTATGTCTTTCATCATATTTGGGAAGTTTTAGGCCATTATTTCTTCAAATATTCCTTCTGTCCCCTTTTCTCTCTCTCTCATCTCCCATTATGCATATATTGGGATACTTGATAAAGTCCCATACATTTATGAGGCTCTGCTCACTTTTATTCATTCATTTCTTCTATTTTTCAGATTGGATAATTTCAATTGATCTTTATTCTATTCACTGATTCTTCCCTGTGTCAGCTCAAATGTGCTATTGAGCACGACTAGTGAATTTATGATTTCCAGTTACTGTACTTTTCAACTTCAGAATTAGATAATTTCTATCTATTTATTGATATTTTTTATTTGGTGGGACATCATTGTCTTACTTTGCTTTCATTCTTTTAGACATGGTTTCATTTTGTTCTTCGGACATATTTCTAATAGCTGATTTAAAGTCTCTGGCTACCAAGTACAGCATCTGAGCCCCCTCAGGGTCAGTTTCTACTGGTTGCATTTTTTTTTTCCCTCTGCATGGTACATATTCTCCTATTTCATTTTGTGTTTCATAATCTTTCATTGGAAACTGGACTTTTTTTTTTTTTTGGCCACACCGTGCAGCATGCAGGCTCTTAGTTCCCCAATCAGGGATCGAACCCGTGCCCCCTGCAGTGGAAGCACATTGTCCTAACCACTGGACCGACCAAGAAATTCCCCAGAAACTGGACATTTTTGATAATATAATGTGGCAACTCTGGGAATCATATCTCCTCTGTTCCCGGGCTTTGTTGTCCCTGTTTGTATTTTTAGTGACTTTCCTGGACTAATTATTTAAAGTCTATATTCCCTCTAGTGTCTGCTCACTGAAGCCTCTGCCTGCTTAGCTTCATGCTCAGCTAATGACTGATCAGAGATTTCCTTAAATGCTTTGAACCGTTATGTCTTCCACCCCTTGCCAAGGGGCTCTTTGTGTGTTGAGGCATACCTTCAATACTTAGATTGTTCTCTGCCTTGCCCTTCACTTCCTGCTTCTGCAAGGTCTCTGGGTCACCCCATGGTGAGAGACTGGAGCCCTCACAGGTCTTTCCTAGGCATGTACACAGACCCAACTAGAGGTACAACTTTCTAGATCCCCAGGAAAGAATGTCTCACATCCCTCAGAACTTTTCAATACCCCCTATAGACACCCTGCTCCTGATCTACCTTTTAAGTTTTTAGCCAGGATCTTGTTTGCCCCAAGTGGCTTAGAAGCCTCAGGCAGCTGCAATGTTAGGTAGCAGCTGCTGATTACTTTCAAAAAATGCTTTAAGGGTAGGGCTCTTTACCATAGAACAAGGTGCAAGTCGGGCCAAACAATGAGAAAACGCTGTGAATGGGCCTCTTCCAGGAAATGTAGGAAACAGATCAAATAGAGACAATGCTCTGAATGAAACTTCTTGAGGTGCTCAAACAGGATCCGCTCCGTCTGGTAGCTTCAAGCCTGCTGGTTTTCACAGCCACTGTGGTTGTGAGGCTGCTGGTTTTCAAAGGTTTCATGGAGTTAGGGAAGGAAGGATGGGAGTAGATCAAGGGAAGAATGGGAGTAGGTCAACAACACACTGAGCCATTCTTATAGAGGTTCACTTTTTTCCTCAACAAATGTTTCTCAGACTGTTGTAAGTCTTTGGTTAATATCTGTAGTTCTAAAATAGTTGATTTTGACCTTTTTTTTTTTTTTGTGGTACGCGGGCCTCTCACTGTTGTGGCCTATCCTGTTACAGAGCACAGGCTCTGGATGCACAGGCTCAGCGGCCATGGCTCACGGGCCCAGCCGCTCTGCAGCATGTGGGATCTTCCCGGACCGGGGCACGAACCCGTGTCCCCTGCATCGGCAGGTGGACTCTCAACCACTGCGCCACCAGGGATGCCCCTGACCATTTTTGACAGTGCTTTCGTTGCTTTGTTGGATGGGCAAATTTACAATTCCTCAATTAGCCATTCAAGACATCTAACTTCTCCATTACATGGATGTTTCCCCACTAAACGGTGAGAATTTTGAAGGTGAGAATCATTTCTAACTCATGGTTTTAGCTTCTCTACCTGGACAAGTATGGGCATGTAGCAGGTGCCCAATAAATGTTTATTAAATTAATAGTGGAGAAAATTCCAAGGAAGTACAGGTTCAGCTATATCCTACACAGAGTTTCTTCACAAAGATCCAGGAGAATGGAGACAAAAGTGTGAAACAGGCAAAGCTTATCCTTGATGTGTCTCTCACTGGGGCTGTAGCAGGGATAAGACAGATGCGGTCATAGCAAAAGGCCCACATACCTGTTAGAAATTAACTGCAAGAATTATCGAATGCTGCTCTCCCAACAGTATGTGGACTTCCTTTCTGTTCACCATAAATCTTTACACAACTAATGGGACCTTAAAGATGATCGTGTGCAATGCATCCTCTCTCAGACGAGAACCCAGGGTAACAGGAAGTAATGTGCTCAGAGTAACACAGTGTAATGCAGAGTCTGACTTTCATGTCCTTTAGTTTATGGTTCTCCCCGAATTTCCTACTGTTCTTCAAGGTAGAAAAGGCGTGGGAGCCTAGCATGTGAATCTCTATTTTTGTAGGGAGAGCCAAGGATAGAGGTGAACAAGCCCTGGGCTTAGGTTTGGAAGACAAAAGTTAAGGTCTGATTCTGCCACAAATAATTGTGTGATTTGTTCAATTACCTTCACTTTTTTGAGCCTCAGGTCCTCTAGTGCAAAATGCTGATGAAAACATCTATTCAACTGGGTACTTTGGATAAGTGATAAGGTGAAATAATGTGTATGAACTCCATACTTATGTTCTTAATAGCTGCAAGAGTGGGAAAAAATAACTTATACAAGACAATGACTCTTCTGTTTTTCAAAAATTGTCCCTCCCTCCCTTCCTTCCTTTCCCTCTCTCTCCCTTCCTTCCTTCCTCCCTCCCTCCTTTCCATCCTTCCTTTCCTTTTCTCTCTCTTTTTTTTTTACTCTTTTTATTTTCAATGTAAAAACTAAACACATACAAGAAAAAGTCTTTGAAGGCACACATGAATTGAGGAAAATATTCCCGCAGACTAAATAAGAACAGTATGTTTTAGTTCACCCTAACTCTGGACAAATGAGCCATTGCATATCTTCATGACTGAGGATAAAGTGAGGCGCTGAATTAGAAAACAAATCAAGGTATTTTAGCCTCCCTCCTCTTTTAGTTTTGAAGGCCTGAGCAAACTGATGACGTGCATTGGGTCCACGCACTTAATTTCCCGCCCCCTTTACTTCTTTCTTTCGTTGCCTGTTAAGTGCTAGGCACTATGGTGAGATCTGAGTAGCCAAGAGCGACCTCAGACCCAGTCTCAGCTCTCAGATGCCTAGATATGAAGTTGACATCACTAAAAAGAATTTTATCCCTGTGTTAAAAGAAACAATCAAACATGCAAACTCATAGTTGTAGTAGCATGGCCTAACAGATCTTGTTATAAGCTGAATTGCGCATTGCCCCCCACTCCCCCAAATTCATATGGTACAGTTCTAACCTCCAGTACCTCAGGATGTGACTGTATTTGGAGATAGGGTCTTTAAAGAGGTAATTAAGTTAAAACGAAGTCCTTAGGGTGGACCCAAATCCAACACACCCGGAGCTCTTAGAAAACAAGGAGATTAGGGCAGAGACATGTGCAGAGGGAAGGCCATGCAGAGACAGGGAGAAGATGCCATCGACAAGGCAACGAGAGAGGCCTCCCCAGAAACCAACCCTGCCCACACCTTGGTCTTGGACTTCTAGCCTCCAGAACTGTGAGGAAATACATTTCTATTGTTTAAGCTCCCCAACCTGTGGTAATTTGTTACGGGAACCCAAGCTAATTAACACAATCTCCTCTGGAATTGACCACTCGGGACACTAGGACTGCCACAGTTGGTTACAAAAGAGCATTACTGTGGGTAATTTAACTCTTATGTTGAAATACTAATAAATGTATTTATAGTGCTAGGAACCCTAAAGATAACATCTTATTGATCTAGTTTCATTATACCTAAGCCTATATATTTCCCCACACACACATCAGAAGGATGGAGCTGGGCTGCCTGTTTATTTCTAATGGAACAATGAGGTCTTGGTGTAGAAACAGAGATGGGATCCTGAGCTGTGAGACGGGATCTGAAGCATGGTCCTAACATGGAAAAATGCTTATGGTAAAAGGGAAGAGGACAAGTCTTCTATTTAACATAGTTCCAGTGTAAAAACAACAGAAGTTGTACATTCCATGTATGGAAAAAAGAATGGAAGGAAGCACATCACAACATTTCTGGTAATTGTTCTGGAAGCTGGTACTAGAAATTTTTTCTTCTTTTCTGTCTGCTTTTCTGAGTTCCCCACATTTTCTATAGTGGGCATATTTATTGTTCTAATGAAAATAAAATTAATGTGTCTTTAAAATATCCTGGGATAGATGGTAATTTCTGGCTGTCCAGTGAGGCTGTCCCTTCCCTGCTTCAAAATCGTCTCTTACATGTAAACCAGGTAAAATAGGAATCTAAAAAAATTCTCATTATTCAGAACTGGGTGATTTGAACCTTGTGATGACTCTTCACACTTTCTATGAAGAGACGGGGTTAACAAAGTAAATTTAGGGCTTCCCTGGTGGCGCAGTGGTTGAGAGTCCGCCTGCCGATGCAGGGGACATGAGTTCATGCCCCGGTCCGGGAAGATCCCACATGCCGCGGAGCAGCTGGGCCTGTGAGCCATGGCCGCTGAGCCTGCGTGTCGGGAGCCTGTGCTCCGCAACGGGAGGGGCCACAACAGTGAGAGGCCCGTGTACCGCAAAACACAAACAAACAAAAAAAACCAAAGTAAATTTACACCCAAACCAGTTCCATACTAGTCTACTTTAAATATCAAATAGTTTCTACAGTGAGGTTTCACCTCACACCGGTCAGAATGGCCATCATCAAAGTCTACAAACAATAAATGCTGAAGAGGGTGTGGAAAAAAGGGAACCGTCTTGCACTGTTGGTGGGAATGTAAATTGGTGCAGCCACTATGGAAAACAGTATGAAGTTTCCTTAAAAACTAAAAATAGATCCAGCTCCTGGGCATATATCTGGAGAAAGCCGTAATTCGAAAAGATACAGGCACCCCAGTGTTTATGGCAGCTCTGTTTACAATAGCCAAGACATGGAAGCAACCTTAATATGCATCAACAGATGAATGGATAAAGAAGATGTGTGTATATATACAATGGAATATTACTCAGCCATAAAAGAGAATGAAATAATGCCATTTGCAGCAACATGGATGGACCTAGAGATGATCATACTAGGCAAGGGAAGTAAGTCAGACAGAGAAAGACAAATATATAATATGATTAATATGTGGAATCTAAAAAATGATACAAATGAACTTACTTACAAAACAGAAACAGACTCACAGACTTAGAAAACAAACTTATGGTTACCAAAGGGGAAAGGTAGGGGGGAGGGATAAATTAGGAGGTTGGGATTAACATATACACACTACTATATATAAAATAGATAAACAACAAGGACCTACTGTATAGCACAGGGAACCGTATTCAATACTCTGTAATAACCCATATGGGAAAAGAATCTGAAAAAGAATAGATATATTGTACATGTATAACTGAATCACCTTGCTGTACACCTGAAACTAACACAACATTGTAAATCAACTATACTCCAATATAAAATAAAAATTAAACAAGAAAGAGAAACATCAAAGCTAAGAAACAAAGAAATATGTGATAAATACTTTTATACATTCCAAAAAAACTCCAAAGAGTTTCTAAATGTTTAAAGAAAAAACACCAGAATTCCACCATAGCAGTGTCATGTCTGCATGTGAAAAATGACCTCTCCCTGATGTATGCATCAAAGGGGGTCTCAGAGCACCCCTTCTTAGCAATACTTGTGTATCTTTGTTCTGTTGCTACGTGCATAGAATACTAGCAAACTCATGGTGGTTTATGCCACTGTTCTAACAGCTTCACACATATTAATCAAGGAGTGCTCACAATTATCCTGTCAGGGACTGTTATTATTCTCATTTTCCATGGAGGAAGCTGAAGCAGAAAGAGGTGAGTAACTTGTTCAGGGCCGCCCAGTAAGTAGTAGCTTGGATTATTTTTTTAAGTGATGAAGTCTTTGTATTTCAGGTGTTAATTAAAAAAATTTTTTTAAGGTTACTTTCCATTTATGGTTATTACAAAATATTGGCTATATTCCCTGTGTTGTACTATACATCCTGGAGCCTGTCTTACACCCAGTAGTTTGTACCTCCCACTCGTCCACCCCTACATTGCTGCTCCCTGCCCTCACTTGAAAGCACTAGTTTGTTCTCTATGTTTGTGTCTGCTTCTTTTGGTTTTCTTCACTAGTTTGTTGTATTTTTTAGATTCCACATATAAGTGATATCATACAGTATTTGTCTTTCTCTGTCTGACTTATCTCACTTAGCATAATGTCCTCCAAGTCCATCCATGTTGCTGCAAATGGCAAAATTTTGTTTCTTTTTTATGGCTGAGTAGTATTTCAATGTCATATATGTCTGTGTGTGTGTATACACTCCGGATATATATGGATCACATCTTCTTTATCCATTCATCTGTTGATGGACACTTAGGTTGCTTCCATAGCTTGGCAATTGTAAATAATGCTGCTATGAACAGTGGGGTGCATGTATCTTTCCAAATTAGTGTTTTTGGTTTTTATGGATATATACTCAGGAGTGGGATTGCTGGGTCATATGGTAGGTCTATTTTTAGTTTTTTGAGAAACTGGAGCTGAGATTTGAACCCTGTCCATCTGGCTCCCAAGCTCCTTCTCTTAACCACTTTCCACCATGGAGGGGGCTTGAGCCAACAACTCTGCTCTTCTTATAAACCACTGACAGTGTGGCTGGCGTCAATGCAGCCAGAACCTTGCCTTCTCTTTTCTCCTTACATGTGAGTTGGTGAACTTGACTCTCTGTCTGCCTGGTGGGGTGTAATAAGGTGGAATGAGCTTGCTGATTGCACGTCTGTAGAGATGAGGAAACCACTCTTTTGGGAGCAGTATCATCTCACGCTCCATCTCCATCACCCGTTCATTGTTATTCCTAAAATTCTGGGGAAACTTTGTTAAGAGTTTCCATCGATTCAAGTGAACCCTGTTCACAGAGGATGATCACATGTCCCTCTCTTCTATTCATTTTCTAACAACTTTCTCAGGTTAGAGATGCCCAATTGAACAGAGAATAAATTAGTGGCCCCATAATAAATCTTGGGAAAGTGTCGAGAAAATGCTCCTTTGCTGTGTTTGGCAAATCAAATAAGCCAGAGAGCTCATGTTCTTAGAAGAAACTCAATTCTTAGAAACTCTCGCCATCACAGAGCTTTGAGAACAATTGCAGAGTAATTAATTTAAGTGAATTGGAAGAGATAAATACCAGAGAATATTTTGCAAAGATGGCTTTGTCGGTGTTTTAAATGGAAACTCGGCAGGTGAAAAAGCCTATTTAAGTGACCAGTTCATTGAGCAGACTTCTTATTTGTACGCGTGGAAGATCCAGGAGGCTGCCCACGGGAGACGGGCATCACTGCTTGCTCGCCTCTCTCCAGTGGGGGATGTGACACGAAGACCAGGTTCCTTGTTATTTATCTTTGATGAAGTTGTTTTCCATTTTCAGGAACGCGTCTCAGTTTATGTGAGGATCAGTCACCTTTAGCCAGGAAGGCCGGCCGGGCAGCTGACATTAGCATCTCCGACCTTGGGGGATTGTAGCTGCGTCAGGTGCGCAGGGCCCCAGGGTCCTCGCTGCGCTTTGTGGGGAAGGGAGCGCTGATTATTCGTGCAAGGAAGTCAGAGATTGGATTCCAGGACAGCATATTAAATCTGGCCAAGAATGGACTGCTTCCGAGGAGAGAGGGAAAGGAAGCCAGGTGTGAGGTCGTTGGCCTCCTGCCTGGCCTGTGGCTGCTTTGCTGGGGGAGCTGCCTGCATTGTCCCTAGGGCCTGTGGTACCTGAGGTACAAGCTGAAAGACCCCTGCTCTTTGCTCTGTGGCTGGGATGTGCTGGGGCCCAAACGACAGTCCCTTGGGAAGCTCTCTCCTAAAGGGACCCAGTGTTGGAGCTTTGGTTGTTACTTAACTGTTTTATTATTTCCTTTTCATTATTACTCACTAGCGATGAAGAAGGGATTTACTATGGGATCACAGGTCTCGTTTTCAAACGTTACATTTAAACTTTAAAAGTAAGAGAGGGGGCTTCCCTGGTGGCGCAGTGGTTAAGAATCCACCTGCCAATGCAGGGGACACGGGTTCATGCCCCGGTCCGGGAGGATCCCACATGCCGCGGAGCGGCTGGGCCCGTGAGCCATGGCCGCTGCGCCTGCGCGTCCGGAGCCTGTGCTCCGCAACGGGAGAGGCCACAACAGTGAGAGGCCCGCGTACCGCAAAAAAAAAAAGTAAGAGCGAAAGTGCCAAGTCCAATGTGGCAAGTAGCTTGGGCCCAAGGTGAGGGTGGTGATTCCCCTGCTCACTCATGAGCTGTGTGTCTCTTTGGAGAATTCAGGTGACAAGGTTTACAGACACAGAGGCAGGGGGCTTAGCTTCAGCGCCTGACCCACTACTCACTAGCTGTCCGCGGGCAACCCATGGCAACTTTCCGACGCTTAGTTTCTTTAGTTACCAAATGGGGATGAAAATACATAGGCCACAGCTTTATGGCGTGGAATACAGATACAGCATATTTTAAAGTGCTTTGAAACTGCAAACAATCATTCAAATATAAACAAGAGCTCATTGGCGCCGAAGACTGTTTCCACCGTATAACAAAGGATGATATAGTCCCTGTGTGCAGAAATCTGATTATTACAACCCATTTCTTGACTTGCCATCAGTCTCCGACAAGGCTCAGGATTTTATCCAGCCTATACTGCAGACTGAGGAAATAATACAGCACTTGTCACGTAACAGGCACTAAAATGGTCAGCTCCTTCCTTCTGTAATTGATGGCAAGTCATAACCAGGGAGTGTCATTCCTACATTCATTTATTCTATAAATATCATGAATCACTTGCTCTGTGGCCCCGTGGATTTGATTTTACAAAGTGAGCAGGGCTCACTGAGCCCTTGTAAGTCTTCTAGGGAGGCTCTGCCGTGTCAGTCATCTGGCATCTCCAGCAGCTACCACGCGTGTCTAACAAATAGCAGAGACACGGGAATCTGGCAGATGAAAGGACAAATCAAAGGGCCAGCAGTTGCTCTTTGTCTTTGCTAATGCTTTTAAAGTCTTCTGAATCCGTTTTGCTAAAAAGCCAGCAAAGTTCAAAGAGCTTTCACAGGGGACTCCCACCATTGCCCGCGATCTTGGTATGTTCACTCGATACTTTTGCAGCATTTAATAGGCCAAATAATTTCTATTTCATTCCAATAACTTGAGAAGGAATACATTGAGAAGGGCATTCTTTGGGGGAAGCAGAAAAAGTAAATTATTCAGCAAACTGGACTGTGGTATTGTTTATGTGTTGGTCCTTACATTTTCTACAGTGATATATAGTTCAGTCTTGCAGCAAATCAAACAATTAGAAGTTAGGAAGGAAGCACTTGAATGTTGAATGATTGCTCTTTAGGTCAATGGACAGAAAGGACTATCGTGTTTATGGAATTTTGCCTCCCCTCTTGTCATGAAGGGACCTCATTTAAGTGAGTATGTCAGCACTGTGACTTAGAGACAGATTTCAAGGAAAAAGGAGCTGAATTCAAGTGTCTTTTTTTTGTTTTGTTTTGTTTTTTTGCTAATGTCATACTGATTTTTACAGGCAAAACCAGCTCAGTGTCCATGATGGATACTATTGAAGACTGAACTTGGGGGCCCTTCATCCCTCCATGGTCCTGATGCCACTGATTGGTTGCAACGGTTTAGTTTCACCACAGGTAGGTCACGGATGGGGTAACTGATAAAAATTGATGGCCAAGAAGAGCAGAAACAGGTTTGAGGAGGAAGACGGGTTGGGACTTGGACTAGCTATGCTGGAGGAGATCCTGCTGCATTGTCCAGAGTCTGGAGTGCATGCGCGAACGAACACCAGGGAGCAAAGTGTGTTTGGACACTGTTAAGAGTCAGAAGCACACGTTGGCAAGGTTCTTCCGTAAAGGGCGATCGTGAATATTCTGGGCTTATGGACCATAGGGTCGCTGTGGCAGCTCTGTCACTGTCGTGCAGAGGCAGTCACAGACAATATGCAAATGAGTTGGGTGTGGTTATGCCCCAATAAAACTTTATTTAAACAACTGGAGTTGGAGTGGGAGTTGGGGGGAGGGGAGCGGAGGGTGAAATTTGTCCAGTGGGCTGCAGTTTGCTGACCTCTGCTCTAGACTATGGGCGATGAATGAAATGAGCATGTAGGGTGACTGGTATGCAAAAGAGACCTTGGGAAATGTTTATTTCCAAGGAAAAGGCAGAGAAAGAGCTGGAGAAGGAAAGAGAAGCATTTCCAGAGGAAGGAAGGGAACCAGAGAGCAGAGTGCCTCAGAGACAAGAGGTTGGTGCTTCAAGCAGGAGGTGTGTGCAGTGATGTTAGAATACGGCCAGGAAGCTCACTGGGTAAAACAGTGAACAGAGACTCTTGGAATTCATTGGTAGGATGATATTTCTGATTTTCGAGAATGCAGTTTTAGGGGAGAGATGGGCAATTAAGCCCATTAAATGCAGGTGGTTGCCAGGGTGACAGATGGGGAAGTGTGCAAAATGGTGGGGAGTGGAAGCCAGGAAGAGAGGGGTTTTCAGTCTAGGAGGGAAGGGTAAGTCAAGAAGGCTGAAGGGAAAAAGCCAACACATTAGATTTTTCAGGACACCAGGGAGAAGCAATCCTGGCTGCAGCAATGCCTGGAGGAGACGCACTCAGGGCCGCAGGAGAGAGAGGAAGGAAACCCAGGTTTGCTGAGTGTTACTCTGGGGCAGGTGCTAGGCCGGGCCCCATTAAGCCCCATCGAACCCCGTTACAATGGCACAAAATAGATACTTGTGTTGGTCTCTGCTAGAGGCCACCCAATGTCCACTCCTCCCTGCTTTCTTACTGATAACCCCCAACCTTGCTCAGAGCCGCCACGTGCCCAGCTAGAATACTCACCTTGTCACACTCCTGAGCTGCCAGGAGTGCCCTTTGACCCAGATCTCACCAGTGTGTTGTCCAGGTGGGGTTCTGGGTAAGTTATTACATATTCTGATTTTTTAAAAACAGGGTCAGCTGGCACATGGCTTTTGCCCTTTGCCTGCCATCTCGTGGCCTGGAGGCTCCAACTTTGCGTGCTGCCGAAGCAGGGGGCGTGAAGGAGCCTGGTTCCACGAGCACCGACACCAGCCCTGGCCTCTCTATCCCTCGACTGCTTTTTAAGTGAGAAAAACAGACCCATGAATTGTTTCCACTGTTTGTTTCCTATCACATGGAATCAACGCAACCTTGACCAACATGACCTTCTCTTTTTCCCCAATAGAAGGAATGGGCTCAGAGAGTTGAAGGTACTCGAGCAAGGTCATTCACAGCCTGAGACTCTGAGATGTCCTCAGAGTGTGGCCTTGGACAGCTTCAGCGTCACCTGGGAGCTCGTAGACACAGAGCCCAGTCCTACTGCATCAGAATCTGTTTGAACAAGCTCCCCCGCTGATTGGTGTGGACCACGGTTTGAGCACTGTTGGCCTGGATAATCAATAATAGAGTTCAGATTTGATCCCAGACCTGTATGCTTCCAAAGTCCACACTCTTCTTCTGAAACAAGAGGGAATGACATGAGTGTCTTCTGTGAAGCTATGATCCCTTTGGAGGTAGAAGGAGAGGAAGCTGGGAGAACCCTGGCAGAAGGCCTCATCCCTTCTCAGGATGAAGGGGATGTTAGGATATTCATTGCCAAGCAGAGTGCTCACTTACTGTGTGTACCACGTGCTAAAGGAAAAGACCATCTCTGCCTTCAAGGAGCTCAAAGGTAATGAGGAGACTGTGGACTCCAGACCACCTTCCTCAGCATCCTGTTGGCACTTGTGAAAATCACATGTTCCTGTCCTCCCGAGACATTCTAGGAGCGGAATCCAGACTCCTGTGTTTAAAACCTCATTCTGGTTGATTCTCATGCACATTATGTTGGATACCTACTAAGAGATGGAGGGAACAGGTTGGTACAAAGGAGGACGTGAACTTCTGGCACTCTTTGAATGGTGAGTCTGTCTTCCAAACATGACTCATCCTTCCTGGCCTAAGGCATCTGCAAAAAGGATAAACAAACACCCACACCTCTCAAGTCCTTAAGGAGAATGATGACCAGGATGAACTGGTAGCAATGCCCACCCCCAAGACTTCTCAGAACCATAAATCAATACCCTCCAGTAAAGAAGTCCAACCAGTAATGAATCCACCTCACTGTACTGTTATTCAGACTACATTGCACCCTTTTATTGCAAAAGGACCCACGGGAAACGGCGTCAGATGTCCGAAGCCAAGATTGATGACACCCAGGACGTTCCACGGCTCTTTGAGCCTCAGACACTCTGCTTTTGATTCCATGGAAATGAACCTTCTGTTGGATTTTCCTTGACCCCCGCCCCCGCCCTGCCCCTTGACACTTCTGAGTTACATAGAGGCTCAGACTGGTAACCAGAAATCTAACTTCTGTGGCCTTTACATTGGAGGTAGGGCTGGAAAGATGAAACGCAAGTATTTGAACTCTACCATTTGAACAAAAGAGAAGCAACAGCACTAGTGTCCTGGTCCGTGTGTCATCGGGCACCTGGAAAACCACATCAGCCTCTCTGTGGCCACTCTCATCCCTGCAGTCAACTCTCCACTCCGCGGTCAGAGAGCCTGTGCACAGCACTCCAATAGCTCTCCACTGCAAGCGTGATTAAAGCCAAACGTGCAACTAGAGGTGATCATACTAAGTGAAGTTAAGTCAGAAAGAGAAAGACAGGTACCACGTGATATCTCTTATATGTGGAATCTAAAATACGACACAAATGAACCTATCCACGAAAGACAAACAGAATCACGGATATAGAGGACAGACTTGTAGTTGCCAAGGGGGGAGGGGGGTGGGAGAGGGATGGAGTGGAAGGTTGGGGTTAGCAGCTGGAAACTCTTATAACAGCACAGGGAACTAGATTCAATATCCTGTGATAAATCATAATGGGAAAGAATATTTAGGGCTCCCCTGGTGGCGCAGTGGTTAAGAATCGCCTGCCAATGCAGGGGACACGGGTTCGAGCCCTGGTCCTGGAAGATCCCACATGTCGCGGAGCAACTAAGCCCACGCACCACAACTACTGAGCCTGCGCTCTAGAGCCCGCGAGCCACAACTACTGAAGCCCGCGTGCCTAGAGCCCGTGCTCCGCCACAAGAGAAGCCACCACAATGAGAAGCCTGCTCACCACAACGAAGAGTAGCCCCCGTTCGCCGCAACTAGAGAAAGCCCGTGCGCAGCAACGAAGACCCAACACAGGCAAAAATAAATAAATTAAATTTTTAAAAAAGAATATTTTAGAAAAGAATGTATATATGTATAACTGAATCACTTTGCTGTATAGCAGAAATTAACATGACCCTGTAAATCAACTATAAAAAAGAGGAAATAAAGCTAAACCTTTTGAGATGGGCTTCAGGGTTTATCTGGCCCCTGGTCACTCTCTGACTTCGTTTCTGGCCACACTGACCTCTCTGTCCTTTAATCTCAGGGCCTTTGTCCTCACCGCGCGCCCCCCTCCCCAGGAGGGCCCTCCCCCAGCTCTTTGCGGGGCTTGTCTCCTCCTCCTTCCCACGTAAGCGTCAGCTCAGCTCTCACCCCCCCCAGGTGGCCTTCCCAGATTCTCCTTGTGCCAAATGCCTGGCACACAGTAGACACTCCAAATGTATGCTGAGGGCTTCCCTGGTGGCGCAGCGGTTGGGAGTCCGCCTGCCGATGCAGGGGATGCGGGTTCGTGCCCTGGTCCGGGAAGATCCCATGCGCCGCGGAGCGGCTGGGCCCGTGAGCCATGGCCGCTGAGCCTGTGCGTCCAGAGCCTGTGCTCCGCAACGGGAGAGGCCACAACAGTGAGAGGCCCGCGTACCGCAAAAAAAAAAAAAAAGAAAGTATGCTGAATGAATGATGTGTGTTTTAGAGACATGTTAGACTCTTAGAGTTTGTTAATCAGATGACACGCTGATGATGTATAGGTAGGAGGACCATATATTTTCCTGTTCAAGCCTAGATACTCAAGACTAAAAGGAAGATCTCTTTATAATTATACCAAGTCCCAGGAGTAAACCAGGACTGTCCCAAGCAGGCTGAGATATAGGGCCACCCTACTTACAGGTAATTATGAGTATAATGTCTCTCTTCCCGACTAGATGATCAAGTACATGAGCACCGTGTGTGGCAATGATAGATACACAAGAAATGCATTGAACGAATGCACAACATGTTGTATTTGCCCCCCTTACATGATGGTAAAACTAGCTTTAGCCACCCAGGCCACAAGCCAGCATAGGGACACTTCATCGAACGGTTGGTCCAGGGAAAGCCTCCATGTCTGTGCTTCCATTGCAGACTCAGGGGGACCATCTGTAGTCTCTGGCAGTCTCAGAAATGTATCAACGCCACAGAAGGCCTCGTAGGAAGTAGATCCCTTCCCACATGGAGAGAACTTTCCAGTTTACAAAGCTCCCACACATATTCTTATAACCATGCTATGATATGAAGGTGGTGATTTCACTCCTGGGCTACAGGGGAGGCAGCCTCTAGCGTCAAGGGAAGTTGAGTGACCTGAACTGAGGCTTTGGGCAACATGGTCTGTCGTGTCCTCTCATATTCCCAGCATCACTCGTCTTTCTACTACCATATTCAATATCTTGTAATAAACCATAATGGAAAAGAATCAAAAAACAGTATATACACATGTATATATGTGTAACCAAATCACTTTGCTGTATACCCGAAACCAACACAATACTGTAAATTGACCATATTTCAATTAAAAAAATTCAATAAATCTTTTAGCTCCATCAAGAGGACTCCTCTGCACCACTTACTCTGAGCACCATGTATTTCCACCCCTCTCCTGATTCCTTAACTTTCTTTTTAACCTGTTGGCCGTCCACTGCCGTCGTTCTGTCCTAAAAATGAGAGAGGAACCAAGCTCCAACAGCTCTTCGGAGCCTTCCTAGCCTTCCTCGCCAAGACAATGAGTCATTTACTCAGAAAGCAGCCAATTATTTCAGTCACGCATATAAACAAACACCACCGACAACAAACCCCGGCTCACGGGTCCGTGTTTCCATTTTTCAGTCATTTGTTTGACAAGATGCTGACCCAGCCACTCCATCCTCCCGTGAATAGACGAACTGAGAGATCAGACAATTAAACCTGCATCAACAATAATATACTGAAGGAGATATTATACAACGAGTCTCCTCGTTGCCTGGAAAACTTACAGGTTCCCACCCATATAAATGTTCAATAAAGCACAAGTGCTTAGAAGCACAGAAACCAGAGACTTGGGACAAATTTTGAGGGCAGCCGCTTGAAATACCATTTCTTTGAAAAACATGCTTTTGAAAACCACTCTTGCCTCCAGGGTCCTCTGGCCCTTTGATAACCCTTGTTCAGCTCCCCTTCACCTCACCCCCTTTCTCAACCCATCCGCAGCCCCACCACAACCCATCTCTTTCTTCTCCAGGTTGAAATAACCACTTGAGCTGAGTGCTGTCTGCTCCACACAGAGCAAAGTGAAAATTAAGTTGCTCAGTGTAATTTCCTCAATTTGGGCCTGACTCAGCCCGTCTCAACCCTGATCAAATCAACCACTGACAGTTGTGTCTGCTTAAACTTAGGACATTGTGGTCACAGTCACTGATGGGATACAATTCCAAAGGGAATTTAAGGGCTGGGAGGTGGGGGTCAGGGGGCCACGATGCTGTTTCATCACTCTCAAGACTACTCTAACATCCGTCATAATCTTATAATTCATCATCGGTCATTGTCACAATCACACTTTGCACAACCCACTTCATGTTATAGCATCGTCACGCTAGATTTATAATTCCTTGTCCGTGTGTCCACTTCCCCACCAGGCTGTGAGCTCCTTATTCTCTGTCTACCCCTAGTGCCTACGACAATACCTGCACACCATGGAGAGTTAACCAATGGTTGTTGAAAAGTCAGGCCGGAATGTTGTACTAGAACCAGCAAAACTACATTTTATGGTAATAAAAGTAAAGACCATTTCAGATTTAAAAAAAAACCTCAATTGCATAAATATGGGGAATTCTTGGTTTGGAAACTGTTCCTATGGAAAAAAGAGTGAGGGTTTCAGCTCAACACCAATGGCTGTTAAATAACGGAACATGGTAGCCCCAGGAGGTTGAGAGTTCTCCATCACTGAAGATAACCAAGCAGTGCATATGATGAATCAAGGGATTCTATGTCATACGCGAACCAGAGCAGCTTCCCATTTCTGTAGACGCGACCTCAGTCTAAGTAGTCGTTATTTCTTCGTTGGACTGGCGCCCTAGCCTTCTAGCTGGCCTTTTTGCTTCGGATTCCTCTTATGGAACACATAGTAGGCCCTAGTCACTGTCTCTCCAGCATCCATTCCTCTCTTCTTCCATAGTCGCCGATTCCTAATTTGGTTGACGAGTCTACTCTTTTTCTCTGTTCCTCGGGGTGTTCATTCATTGATGAAGCCTGTCATGGCGGCCCCATTCTCCTTATCAGTGATTGGATTAGGTCAGGACATCTGACTCAACTCTGGCCAATGAGGTGAGAGGGGAAGTCTTCTGGGAGCGATTCCCTCCTTCCTGAGTGGGACAACAGGGAGGGATTGTCTCTTGTTCCCCTGAACGCTACTGATTACAACCGAGAGACTTGGAAACTGCAGCAACGTCTTTCTCAAGGGGAGCTACGCTGAGAGTGGGGGAGCAGAAGGACAGATGGAAAGCTGCTGCTGAAATAACCAGCCAACTTTCCAGGCATCTTTTAAACGAGATAATAAATGTCCCTGTTGTTCAAGCTCTGTTGCGTTGGGTTTTCTCTGGCTTGCAGACCAAGCGTCCCAACAGATATACAGAACGTCTTCCCATATATACTATTCCCAGGTTAATCTTTATAGAAGGCAATTTTGATCATGCCACACCTGGTCAAAGACCTTCATTTCCCCCTCAGTCCCACACACTAAAATTAAACGCTTCAATTCAAGATCAAGCTTTGCTTTCCAAGGTAATTTGTTTCCCGTCCTCCAGTCAAATTTAACTTCCTGATGTTTGTTCACATGACCTGCAGTTTACTGCTCCTGCATGGCTCCCATCCTGGGATCCACTTCTCTCCCACCTATCTTTGCTTGTTGAAATGTTATCTCCAAGGAAACTTGCCACTTCATGTCTTTTCCATGATAACTTTTATGGCCAACGTTTTTTCCCCCCCGAATAGTACCCTAATGCCTTTGGGTAACTCTCCTGGCACTTACCATATTCTGCCATATGGTATTGTTATTTGTATGCCTTTCTCATTCTTCTTATTAGTCTGTGAGCCCTGGGGGCAGAGGCCATATCTTATTCATCCTGGCACATCTAGCTGTTCCCAGTGTGGTGCTTCAAACTGGGTGGATGCTCAAAACCCCTTGGATGAATGCTGTAGGAGGTGGGATATGAAAGATCCTTCTCAACTCTAAAATTCTGTGGGGTTTGTGCTGTGAGCTTTTTATATGTCGAATGCCTAACTTTGTATTAATGATCCAGAACAGAGAAGCACTGTAACCTCTACGTTGTGAAATGGTTCCAGTTGAGTTTGAATTCATTGGGAGAACGATTCTTGAATTCCTGATCCATCATATTCTCTATGTGTGGGTAATCAGGTAAATGATTTGAAATTCCTAGGCTTTTGTTTCCTATCTCTAAAATAGGGATAACAATAGGTAGCCCATAAGAGTGTTATGGGGACTGAATGAAATAAGTTACGTGTGGCAGTTCCCTCTGAGTGTGCACCCACATCCCTTCTTTTTCCTCCTGGTTCAGCCCAGGTAATCTTTCAACTTTAGGAGATCAGGATCACTGCCAAGCTCATTGGCCTGTCCCTTTCCTCTTGCTGGTGGTGGGTCTAGGCTTGGAGATGAATTTTGGCTGATGTGATATCAGAGAATATCTGCTTGGGATATTTTGGGAGAGGTTTCCTCATTCATAGGAAGAGATGCAGAGGAAGAGTCAATCTCTTCCTCTATTGGGTGTTGTCATCTTGAGCACGAGTCAGTCGTATTATGAAGGCAATGGGGAACCTGAGGACGGCAAAGAGGGAGGATGGCTTTGATGTCAGTGAGTTGCTGAATTCGCCAACGTGGAGTTATCCTATCTTGGGACTTCTATGATATGAGAGTGTAAATCTTCTTTATTGTTTAGGCCATCTACAGTTGAGTTTATTATTGCAGTTGAAAGCACACATACATACTCTACAAATATAAAATTGTACTCCATTTAGTCCTTTCTTATAATTCCTAGATGAGAATATCTGAGAAAACTGGAAAGGATGATACTTAGCTAAATTAAAATAGACTTGAAAAGAAAAACCTTTATAACTTGACAATTTCTTTCTTTTTTTTTTTTTTTGGAGAGCTTGCTGATTATGAATTAGAAAATCAGTCAGAGACAAAGGATAGAGTAGGTGATAAATGCAGCCCCTATGGTGCTATAAGAAATATTTGAAAAATAAAATACAAGTAAACATGAAGTTTAACTTCACACCAATATTATCTACTGGAAACCGTGTCTTGTTAAAACTCCAGCATGTTTTATTTTCACAGGACACAGCAAAAATAGAAAAATTATAAAACCAGAACAAGGAAAATAAAGGGAGGCTACTCTTGGATTGGTGATCGGTGACTACTGAATGTTAACAAACTCGGGTTTGTTTTTGGTTTATTTTGTTTTATTTTAAAATCAATGGATAACGTTTGAATAAAAGAGGCTGCCAAACTCTCTCTGGAGAAACCCCTACGGTCAGTAAAGTTCTCCTCTTCACCTTCTGGATAAACAAAAAATAAAGCGAATGCAACCGCATCGCTAAGCAAATCTACCCACATTGGAATCGCGCTGCAAGAATCATACAAGTATCTGAAAGGCTGGCTTTTCTGTGCCAAGGACCCTGAGAGTCGCTTGCAAGCTAGGTACAAGCGGGTTTTTCCACAATGAAAACTCCCCCTTTGGCCTTTAATGAGTCTCAGAGTCTGGGCCATGCAAAACTGGGCATCGCAACTCACTAATTGATCCCAAGGCCTTGAAAAATGGGATGCTGTGGGTCTTGTAGCCCTCTCACTGGGGAAACTGATACTCGTTTCTGATTCTTTAGCTAAGCGTTAGTTGATAATGCCTGAAGGACCCGGGGGAGCCGAGAAGCCCAGCGCGGGACACCCCATCTTTGTCTGAACCATCATGGAAACTTCACTTTGAAGTTCAGGTCCCTGGTTCAAGCCTGAGAGGTCATCTCTGGGTGCAGAGGAAGGACACTGGCTTAGACCAGGGCGGGCCACTTAACTGGTCCGGGCAAGCTTTCCTGGGTTGCAAAATGAGGATGACCAGCCCGCCCTGACCACTTTGGACACTAGGAGGCACCATGCAGACAAGGTGCCCCTTGAACCTTCTCAGGAGTGTGGGCCGCATGATGTGCCTGGCGTCGCTGGCTCCCTAACCCTCGCAGCGGCGGGGGAGCCTGCCTCTGCTCTCAGCCTCAGGGCTGCTCCTCCCACATACTCAACAAGCCCCACTGGCTCAGGATCCATCAGAGTCTTGACCTCCAGTTCTCTTTTTTGCTTCTGGAAGCTTCCTAGTGTCTTAGTGTGAGGCCACCAAAGGGCCTTCATGCTTCCTTCCTTGGGTGCTAGAAGGACACTTTCATTTGGAATCCGTGAACTGAAGGCAGATCCGTGCTGCTGGAGAGAGCCTGGTGGAAGATTAGCTCTCAGAGAATGTCCACTTTCTGTAGCCTCCCTCCATGCGAGATACACACAGACCCACAGGAAGGGCTGGTGTCCCAGGTCCCCACCTTTGAAGGGTTGGGGACCTCTGGGAATCCTGAGGAGCAAAGCTTTTCTCTTGCACCAAGGCTTTCTGTAGCTGGTCTGAGGACAGAGTGTTTTGATCTGACACTCCCCAAACCATATGACAAGAGCAGTGGGCCCAGCCTCGGTTCCCTTGGCACCGGGGCCATGTCTCTAACACTTACCATGCCATGGGTGTTAAAAGAGCTTAGGCTTAGGAGGTAAACCAATCTGTGCTTGAATTCTGGCTCTGCCACTCACCAGCTGGGTCATCTTAGATGAGTTACTTGCCCACTCTGAGCCTTGATTCCTTCAAGTCTAATACTGGGACCATAATCCCCAATGAATGGGGCTGTAGTGAGGCTTCAACGCACACCGAGCTGGTGCACGGCAGATGCTGGAGAAATGGATGAATATGATTTCTTCCCCACATATCACACGTCTTCCACTTGGCTACAGACGATCTGCAGAGCTAGATGACAAGCTCTTGGAGAACAGGAGCTGTATTTATTCATCTTTCTACTCTTCACATCCACCCCTGTACCTGATTCATAGGTGTTGCACAAGAAATACTTTTTGAATGACTGGAGGAAAAAAGGTTCCTGAATCCCAAACTTCCAATCTTCCAAATGCAGACAGTTGAGGAACTGTGTTTTTGTTGCTGTTGTTTTTATTTATTTTTTTTTGAAGTATAGTTAATTTACAATGTTGTGTTAGTTTCTGCTGTACAGCAAAGTGATTCAGTTATACGTTGCTGCTGTTCTTAGCAGATGGGCAGATTCCCCTTCAGATTTCTCATTCAGGCTGTAATTTGAAATTATATGTCACCTTCAAACTGTATAACCCATGCAGTGATGTGAAGTGTCTGCACTAGGGTCTTGGCCTATCTCCATATTTATTGTTTCTGTGTCAGTCAGGATAGGTAAGGTTATGTTGCTGTAACAAACTCAAGCACACGGCACGTTTACTTCTCACTCGAGCTACGTGCCCAGTGATGGTCTGGATGACAGAGCCACCATCAGAGCATGGAGAGGGAAGAGAACGTAGTGAATGGTGCAGTGCCTCTTCCAGCTTCTTCCTCTAAGGGTCATGTGTCAATTTCCCTCACATTTGAGTGGTCAACCCCAATTGCATGGCCATATATTCCTTCCTTGAGCCCAGAAGAAAAAAACAAACCAGAAACATACAGTGAATGGAAACACAGTTCAGGAAAGCAAGCCACAGCTTCAAGATGAAGAAGCACAGAATTGGGACTTTTGCAGTCACTGGGACAGCCGGAGGGACAGAGAGCAGGGGATCTCAGCCTGCAGCTCTGCAGCCAGAGCTTCTAGGAGCTCACCTGGGACCTGGTGGGAGTCCCAAGAAACGCTGGGAGCTCCTGCCAACCGTCTCAGCCGACAACATTTTCAGAAGCTGCCACCTACTAGGTCCACTGCCTACACTTTTAGGCGAGTGGTCCTCAGAGGGAAGCTGCTGTGAACCTCACACCTGCAGGCTGCCCACGTCTGCCTGCAGCGTCCTCCTGAGAATCGCCCCTTCTTCACCTCCAGTTCCTCTCCTTGGCATTCACCCCCATCAGACCTGGGACTCCAGTTGCCCACAGCGCGATGGGGGGACCTCTGGGGGACATCAGCAAGGGGGATCCCACCACAACAAGCAGCCTGGCTCAGGAAGCCTCTCTGTCCCCACAGGTCTAAGATTCCGTCCTTCACCCAGAGGCACTCCACCCACCTCCACACCACCCCCAGCCCAGGGGGCCGCAGCAGCACCTACTACGTCAAGCATCAAAGTAACACCCCAAATGCTCAGAAAAATCTGTCATTGGAAGCACATCCCTTACAAGTAGGCCGGGACCTCTTGCTAAATGCAAACAGGTGACCGCCTACGGAAATACAAGATTTAACGAGGGCTCCCCTGGTGGCGCAGCGGTTGAGAATCTGCCTGCCGATGCAGGGGACACGGGTTCGATCCCTGGTCCGGGAAGATCCCACATGCCGCGGAGCGACTAAGCCCGTGCGCCACAACTACTGAGCCTGTGCTCTCGAGCCAGCGAGCCACAACTGCTGAGTCTGTGAGCCACAACTACTGAAGCCCACATGCCTGGAGCCCGTGCTCTGCAACAAGAAAAGCCACCACAATGAGAAGCCCACTCACCGCAACGAAGACCCAACGCAGCCAAAAATAAATAAATAAAATAAATAAATTTAAAAAAAAAGATTTAACGAGGAAGCAGAAAGCAGAATCTCCAAACCAAGCAGACAACATGCCCAGAACACAATCGAATACCACTCACTGTGACATCACCCGAGAAGCAGAAGAACCTCCACTTGAGTGAGAAAAGACGGCGAACTAACGCCAACCTCGAGATGAATCAGATGTCGGCATCATCTGACAAGCATTTTAAAGCAGCCTTCATGAAACGCTTCAACAATCAATTACAAACTCCCTTAGGTGAGGGTGGGAGGCTCGTCCCAGGCCTTCATGTTGGACTAGCAGAGAGGTCAGAATCAGCCTTTGTGTGGAGGATGACTTCCACGTCATTTAATTAAAGGTAACTTTTTCACCCCGCTTGCTCTCTATGCTGTCTCTCTACAAGCAGCTGGCCCACCTCTGCATAGGAACTGTGCCCTTCAGAGGAGCTCGGGGGTTGGAGGGGCTTTGGGAGGTCTGCCTCTGCCCCCTTTCACTCCACTCCACAAGGGAGGGGAAGGGCTATGTGGACCCACAGATGCTGGGGGGAGCAGGGACTCACACCTGGGCGCCCTTCCCCACTCAAGGTTCCCCGCGGTCACCGTGCTACCCACCGTATCATTTTAGCATGAATGTGGCCAGACACTGTTTATTGCAGAAAACGAAAAACACAGAAAAGCACCAAAAGAAAAGTCGCTTGTAACTCTACTGCCCAGAGATAACCATTGATGGTTATCACACCTATTCCTCTAGTTCTAAAAGCTACACTTTAGCATTTAAATTAGGCTTGTGCTAAATATTCAGTTTTGTATCCTGTTTTAGAAAAATTAATAATATATTTGTGAAAATTTTCTCATGTCATTAACCTCCTACAATATGCCTTTCAATGGTAGGAAGACAATCAAAGTAGCTAAGCCACAGCAAAAGCCTGATGCATTCCACTTTACCGTGAGGCTACAGAGGTACAGAAATGTGAAGTACTTGCCCAGGGTGGCACAGCTGGTCCGTGGCAGGAGCAGGACAGACGCTGGGAAGTCCGGCTTCAGGACCTGGGTTCCCGGTCTCCCGGCTGCAGCCCCTCTTCACCGCCATGTTTAATTGATTTAACTACCAACCACTGTGGCTAGTTAGGCTATTTATAATCCTTGTTCTGATTCAGGGCACTGATTTTAGCCACCTGTGTAGACACGTTGGTATAACTCTCCGATGATTCCCTTAGCAAAAATTCCTAGAAGTGCAATGGTCGAATGGACTCTTTGGAAAGCTTCTTCTCTGTGTGTGTGCCAAACTGGATTCCATCCTTGAACGGGGGAGTGCGAGAATGTCCTGGTCACTCACCCTCTGAGCTGAGAAGGCAAAACCTGTCACTTCGACAGCTTCCAAAGTTTACCGAGGGTGTGCTCTCAGGAACCAATTCTAGAAGAAGTCACACCCTCATCTTTTCAGCCCACTTTATTCGTTCAACAGACATCTCGGTGCCAGGCACTTGGGATATAAGAACCAAGGGATAAAGGCCTGTAAACAAATGAGTGTGTACGGCAGTTGAGGGCTTAGGTAGACATTGTTATTCCCATTTTCCAGATGAGCAAACTGAGGCTTGAAGAGCCTAATTTGGCCAATTTCCCCTGGAAAGAAGCAATATGGGAAAACCCTGAGTTTCCCCAATGGGTCTGAGTCCCACTAGGGGCTCTTAACCACTGCCCCTAGTGCCTCCCAGGGCAGGGGGCACAGTGATGGGAAAAGGGGTGAAGGCCAAGGCAGGGGCAGAAATGAAGAAGTGGGTATCCATGAGGAGCTGGTAGGGCAGGCAGAGGGGGCCATCTAAACAAACGTCCAGAGGTCCAGGATGACCCGGCAGGCTCTGGGACTGACATGTGGGTGGAGGGTGGAATGACGGTAACTCTGAGGGCAGAATCAGGGAGTGGGGGGCGGGTGTGGGCCAGGCCACCGGGACCCACTGTGGTCTGGGTCCACTGGACCGCTGTGCACTTGGGCTACAGACATCACCGAGGCCTGTCTTGTCTGGGCTACAGCCTGTGAAATTCCACTCCACCACGTCTGTGTGTGAACACAGGCGCTGCAGGGAGGTGCAGTTGTGCGGGGTGCATGGACCCACCGTGTGGTCCAGGTGAGGAGCTGCTCCGAGCTTCTCCACCCCTCCTTGCCTTCCTTGTAAGGTAATGTTTCATTCTGAAGTAGGGTGACCGACTCAGCCTGGTTTGCCCGGGATGCTCTGCATTTAGCACTAAAAGTCCTGCGTCCTGGGAAACCTCTCAGTTCTGGGCTATTTTTGTGGGGCAGCCACTTGGGGACCAGGGAACAGAGCAGCCAGCTCCAGAGGCCCATGGGGCGGGGTGGGTGCAGTTGTAACCAAGAAGAAAGGGGCTGGTCTCGGGGCAGTCAGATTGGACTGCACGGGGCGGGCCAGATTCTGAAACTGAAATCCCAGTGTTCGGCCTCCGGGGGCAGGCCTGCGTCTGTCTGTCCTATGCCGTCTCAGCAGTGATGGCACTGTGTGAGGGCCAGGAGAGCTGCCCAGCAAACGTGAGGGCCAGACGAGAAAGAGACCGCTGAGTGCCAGTTGACTTTGATTTTGCCAGCTGCTTCACCATCTGCTTGCTGGGTCTCCGTGGGCCCCAGTAAGGGCTTCTCTGTTTCCGGCGGCTCTGCGCACCTCAAGGGACACCCTCCTTGGTCCTGAGTTATAGAAAGGTGTGATGTGTCTTGCTGGAGATCAAGGGAGTGAAGCAGCAAGTCGATAGAAAAACAAATTATATGATGCAGACATTTTGGGCCAGGAGAAAGCCCACTGTGCCCTTCGATGTGTCCAGGACCCCTTATGGTAGATGAGAATACACACATTCTGACTTGAATTGAGCTTTGGGAGAGATTCGCAGCATTATTAAAAATGTGTTAGATAAACAACAAGGACCTACTGTATAGCACAGGGAACTATATTCAATATCTTGGGATAACCTCTAATGGAAAAGAATCTGAAAAAATATATATATATATCCAAATCACTTTGCTGTACACCTGAAACGAATACAATATGGTAAATCAACTGTAATTCAATAAAAAATAAAGATAAAGTAAGTTTCTTGCAGCTAGCAAAAAAGAAAAAAAAATGTGTGAGGCGTGACTGAATGCAGTGTGGCCCCTGGCTGTACCATGTCTGTCCCCACTGATGACCCAAGGAAGGAAGAGGAAGCTTTAGCAGGACAGCAGTGTTTGTTCCCGGCCCCCGACCCTACCCCCAGCCTTCACAACCCCACTGAGCTGTCTTTTTGCTCCCAGGTTGAGCCACACAGACCTACAGCACCCCCAAAGCAGCTTTCTCTTCCTTCCTGTGCTCTAGAAACACCGAAGAAGAAAACTGAGCAATGTCTCTGATACAAAGATGAGTAGCTTTCCACCCCAGAATGGGGAAGGGGCCAGACCAGCTACATGGGGCCGCTGCTCTGCGATCACAAGAAAACAGGGTAGATGGAAATCTTACTGAACTGTTTTAAACACAGGAGGGATCAATATTTAAAGCTAATTTTGAACGTTCATGTTGTACTGGAAACAAAGCGTTAGATTGTTAATTCTTGCTTCTCCACAAACCTATAACGTTAGGGTCTGTGGGCGAATGAACATTCAGCCTCCCACACGTGCTTACATACCTGCAGGAATACCTGGGGTAAGCTTGACAAAGCGCTGCTCACTCGCTTGGCCAAGGTGAGTGGTAAGGAGCTGTGGGGATGGAAACGCAGCTAGATTGCCTTTATTTTGCCACACTTGGATTTCCCAGGAAAGCATGGGCTGGGAGAAAAATGTGAAGGGTTTATTTTATGTACCCTTTTTATAAGCCTGCCTGAGGGGGCTGTTCATAAAAAAATGTTCTTGGATAGATACCTAGAGTGCAATTGCTGGGTCTTCAAGTAAATGCATATGTATGAGGAATTGCCAAACTCTCTTCCAAACTCGGTTGTGACGTTTTACACTCCCGCCAAAATGTATGATGGGTCCATTTGTTCCATCCACTGCTGCCTAACAAGTTACTACAAACTTAGAGGCTTAAAACAACTCATTTGATATCACACAGTGTGTGCAAGTCAGGAATTCTGGCAGTGTTTACTGTGTCCTTTGTTTGGGGATCTCTCACGAGGCTGCAGTTAAGGCGTTGGCAGGCTGGGGCTCATCTGAGGCTCGACTGGGGAAGGATCCACTTTCAAGCACATGCGGTTGTGCGCAGGATGCACTTCCCTGTGGGCTGTGAGGCTTCTGCTCCCTGCTGGATGATGGCTAGTGGCCACACGCAGTCATTTGCCCCATGAGCATCTTCCCATGGAGGCTTCCTTCATCAAACCCAGCAAAGGAGATGGTCATTAGGGAGAGCTGGCCATCAAGATGGAAATCACAATTTTATGTAATGTAAACACGAGAGTGACACCCCATCACCTTTGCCATATTCTACTGGATGTAAGCAAGTCATAGGTCCCATCCACACTCAAAGGTAGGGGAGTACACAGGGGCCGAAACACCAGGAAGAGGGGGTCACTGGGTACCATCTTTAAGTCTGTCTGCCACACTCCACGTCCTTGCCAACACTTGGTATCATCAATCTTTTTTATTTTATTTATTTATTTAAAAAATATTTATTTGTTTGGTTGTACCAGGTCTTAGTTGCGGCATGTGGGCTCCCTAGTTGTGGCATGTGAACTCTTAGTTGCAGCATGCCAGTGGGTCTAGTTCCCTGACTAGGGATTGAACCTGGGACCTCTGCATTGGGAGCATGGAGTCTTAACCACTGTGCCACCAGGGAAGCCCCTAAATGTCTCAATTTTTTATGTAACGTCTCAATTTTTCTTTTTATGGTTATTGCTTTCTGTGTCTTTTCTAAGAAACCATTCCCTGCTCCCAAGTCAGTAACATATTCCCCAATATTTTCTTCTAAAAGCCTAATGATTTTAGCTTTTACATTTAGGTCTGTGATCCATTTTGAGTTTCATTATGAGTTTATTTGTTTATGCTGGGAGGAAGGGGTTGAACTTCATTTTTTTTCTCATTATGAATATCCAGTTGTTATAGACCATCTGTTGAAAAGACTCTCTTTTTCCTATTAAATAACCTTGGCCCCTTAGTTAACAATTAATTGATATGTGGGCATATAATATTTAGACACTTTTCTGGCTCTATTGGTTAACGTACCTGTTCTTACGCGGATACCACATTGTCTTGATAACTGTAAATTTTATAGTACTCTAACTTTCTTATTGTTTTTCAAAATTCTTGGGATACTCTAGATTCTTTGCATTTCTATATAAATTTCAGAATTACCTAACTTTACAAAAGAAGTCTGTTGATAATTAGGGATTGTATTAAGTCTATAGATCAGTTTGAGGAGAATTGTCATCTTAATGATAGGGTCTTTTTTCCCGTGAACGTGATATAACTATCCATTTATTTAGGTGTTCTTTCATTTCTGTCAGCAGTGCTTTACGGTATACATTGTATATTTCTTTGAAATATTTTGTGTAAATTTATCCCTAACTATGTCTGGGTCTTGGTGGTACTATAAACAGTATTATTTTTAAATGTCAATTTCCAATTGTTGCTAGTATATGGAAGTACAGTTAATTTTGTTTACTGATTTGTGAATTTTATCCTGTGACCTTGCTAAACTCATTCAGTTCTAATAGCTTTTTTGCAGATTCTAAAGATTTTCTTTGTATACAAATATACGGTCTCCAAATAACGACAGCTGAAGTTCTTCCTTTCCAATCTGTGTGCCTTTTATATCTTTTTTTCTTTGCCTTATCACACCGGCTTTGATCTCCGGTGTGATGTTGAATAAAAGCCGTAAACATGGACACGCTGCCTTATTCCTAAACTTAGGGGGCAGCGTACTCTTTATTCATCACTACTCTTACTATGATGTTAGTTGTAGGTTTCTCATAGATGCCTTTTATTAGGTTGACATTCTCTTCTATCCCTAGTTTGCTGAGAGTTTTTTTCACAGGTTGGCTTTAAATTTTGTCAAATGATTTTCCTAAACTTATTGGTTTTTCATTATTATTTAGTTTGCTAGTATGGTGAGTTACATTGATGAATTTTCCAATGTTAAGTGAAACTTGCATTCCTGGGATAAAACCCAGTTGGTCATGATGTGTTATTATTTTTACATATAGTTGGAATTGATTTCCTAAAATTCTTTAAGGATTTTTGAATTTATGTTCATGAGTGATGTTTGCCTGTAATTTTCTTTTCTTGTAATGTATTTGCCTATTGGTTTTGGTATCAGGATAATGCTGGCCCCGTGAAATAAGCTGGGAAGTGTTCCCTTCTCTAATTTCTGAAAGAATTTGAATAGGATTGGTGTATTCCTTCCTTAAATGTTTCAGAAAACTTGTCAGGGAAGTCATCTATGTCTATAATTTTCTTTGTGAGAATGTTATAATTATGAATTCAATTTCTCAAACACATATCCAATTCTTCAGTTGTTTATTTCTTTTTGAGACAGTTTTAGTACTTGATGTTTTTCAAGGAATTTGTTCATTTTATCCTTATTGTTGGATTTACTGGCATAAAATCACTCATATATATCTTTTTTTTAAAGTGGCTTTTCGAGCTATAATTAACATGAAGTAAACTGTGCACATATCAGTGTACAATCTGATCAGTTCTGGTGTATGTATAGCCCTGTGAAATCAATTTAGGGTTAGCTTTTGCACACTATGTAGGCAAGACCCTTTGAGTATTCTATCCAAAGCCCTCTCAACTATGAGGTTTTCCTGTCTGGTGAGCAGACGCTATTCCTGGTTTTGTATCAGCCCCAGATAATGTTTCCCCTAATCTTTTTGGGTGGCTCTTTCCCCAGGCTTACACGTTTTCGCTGATCGGTGCACTGCTTACTAACTGACGGGGAGTGCTGTCCATCTCTGGAGTCTCTCTCTTTCCTCTGGCATCTGCCCTGTAATCCGCAGCCACTTTCATCTCCTTGGACCACTAGCTCTGTCTCCTCCCCTCGGGGAGCCCACCAGGCTCCACCTGAGTTCCCCATCCCTGCAGCAGGGCCTGTAGATGAGGCAATTACAGGGCTCACCTCGTTCATTTCCTGTCCTTCAGGGCTCCCTATCCTCTGTTGTCTGATGTCCAATGCTTGAAAGCCATTGTTTCACGTATTTTGTTCATATGATGTTTCATGCAGGAGGGTATGTCCAGGGCAGTGTTTCATGGGCTTTGAATCTCTGTTATGAGGTACAAACATCTTTAGTATGTTTAAGTCTTCTGTAATATCGTAGAGTTTAAGTAAAATGATCCATTTATCATTTTGAAAGGGTCCTCTTTATCTCTGGTTATGTGCCTTGTTCACAAATCTGCTTTGTCTGACATTAATAGAACCATTCCAGCTTTCTCACGGTTAGTATTTACATGGTAAATCTTCTTATATCTTTTAACTTTTGACCCTACCCCACCCTCATATATATGTGTTTGTGTGTGTATATTTTCTTCTGGAAGATGGCTTTTCAAAAAAAATTCAGTCTCATAATCTTTGCTTTTAACTGGAGTATTTAGACCAGCCTTTTCCGATAGAGCTTTCTGTGATGATGGAAATGTTATAAATGATCTGTCCAATAGGCTAGCCACTAACTAGGTGGCTGTTAAGTACTTGAAATAGTGATAGTGTGACTGAAGAACTAAATTGTTCATTTTATTAAAATTTTAATTAATTTAAAGAGTCCCACGTGGCTAGTGGCTAGTGTATTGATGGCCTAGGTTTAGGTCATTCACATTTAATGTAATTATTGATATGGTTGGGTTTAAGTTTATCATCTTATTTGTTTTCTATTTTTAAACAATATTTTCCACCTCTTCTTTGTTTCTTTTTTTCTCCTTTTCTCCTTATTTTGTATTGAATATATTTTCTTCTTTTTTTTTTATCTCCACCATTGGCTTATTAGCGATCTCTTTTGTTTTAGGGTGTGTGTGTTTGTGTGTTTTAGAGTTTATCATATTCATCTTTAATAATAAAAGCCTATTTGGGACTTCCCTGGCAGTCCAGTGGTTAAGACTCCGTGCTTCCACTGCAGGGGGCATGGGTTCAATCCCTGGTTGGAATACTAAGATCTCACATGCCACATGGTGTGGCAAAAAATAATAATAAAAGCCTACCTTTAATGATATTTCTCACATATAAGAACCTTACAAATATACTTCCATTTCCCCTCCCATCTTTTGTGCTACTGTCATGCATTTTATTTCTATACTATAAACCCCACAATATATTCTCATTATTTTTGCTTTAAACAGCCAGTTATCTTTTAAGGAGTATTTTTTAACTAAAAAAATTTTCATACTTACACACGTTTAAATTTTCTGTTGCTCTTTATTTCTTTGTATAAATACAAGTTTCCATAAGGTTTCATTTTCCTTCACCTTGAAGAACTGTATTTACCACTTTTCACGGTACAAGTCTGCTGATAAAGAATATCTTAGCTTTTGTTTGTCTGAAAAGTCTCCGTTTTTCTTTATTTAAAAGACATTTACTGGGCACATAATTCTAGGTTGATCCTTTTCTTTGTTTTAGTATGTTAAATATTTTTGTTCCACTCTCTTCTGTTTTTTCCGTTTCTTCCTAAAAATCTAGTCACTCTATCTTTGTTCTTTTTGTATTTAAAATGTCTTTTTTTGTCCGGATTCTTTTAAGATGATCTCTTCATGACTGGGATTCAGGAATTTGATTGTGGTGTGATTTTCTTTGTGTTCATCCTCCTTCAGTTTTGTAGCTATTCATGGATTTCTAGGTTTATAGTTCTTATAAAATTTGAAAATATTATTTCTTCATTTTTTTTTCTTTTTCCTCTTTCCCTCTTTTTGGGGACTCCAACTGCATGTACGTTAGACTTCCTGATTTGTCCCAGAAGTTACTGATGGCTTTAAAAGTTAACTTTTAAAAGTTTTTTTTCCCTCTCTGATATACATTTTGGAGAGTTTATTTTGCTATGCATTCATCTTCAGGTTCATATATTTTCTTCTTCGGTGTCTATTCCACTGCTATTCCCATCTGGGGTAGGAGGAGACACTGTGCAAAAGTACAGAGGTGGGAAGCACCCGTGGGAACTCTGTTAACTAGGGACCCAGCGTGGTCTCGCCGCGCTCGGCTTCAGCTTAGCCGTGGAGAGGGAAGGTCTACAGTCTAGTCTGCTGCATGGATCCCTTGTGGGAGACTTAATGGGAATGTAGCTATTTCTCGACGGTGAACTTTCTCCCCAGAGGGTCAAATTCTCCTCCCTTTCACAGCACAAACGGAGTAGTCATCTCTCTCAGAGGCAGCCTCCTACTCTCGTCTAATTGGAAATATCTCCAGGTCCACACAATGCCACAGCTGGCAGCCCACCAGTTCCCTCCACATCCAACAGCGCTGCTTCACTTGACTGCTGTGAAAGATGAAGAAACCTGAGCTATGTGAGAGGACAATAGGAAATGCCCTTTGCCAAACCTTCTGTGCTGGTATCCTTGGGATTCAAATGAAATTAACAATTGCTTAAAGATTTGCAACCTGATCGTTTCTATCAATGCATGTTAAAGTGATGGGTCCTAAAAAAAATTCATCCGGAGGATGAGGCGAAGGTAATGTTTTTTACTCAATGTGCAAATCGTTTGAATGTCCCTTCCAGATGACTCTGTACCTTCAGTTAATCATTTGCAATTTTCCTGCAAGAAAATGTGAAAGTGATGAGGCCACCGGCCTTCCAGAAAAAGTGACTTATTGCTATCTTGAGACCTTCTGGCACCTAGACTAAATGAATGCCCACATAGAAGCTGATGTGGGGGAAAACGTGACTGCATGAAGAGCCTTGTTAAAGATACAACAGCACGCAAACCCTCATTACCCTGAGCCTCCTATGCTCACAGTAAACCAATCAGGAAGACGAGCTTAGCCTGGCCCACGTCTGTGTCAGTTCTCAAAATCTGGAACTTAGAACTAAAGCTAGAAAAGTGTGCCTTACTTTGTGTAGTCAATATTTCCAAGAAAATGAAAAATAATTTTTTTTGGTAAATATCATTTTCAATTAGGCACTAGGTGAACAATATATTTAATAAATAAATTTAATAAATGTATTCGAATTGGTACTACCGTGAATAAACCATTCTATCACAACAGACAACACAGGAGGAAAACAAAATGCAAAGTTTATAATCAAGTACTTGGGAAGGTTAAGCTAACAACCTTGACACCCACAGAAATTAAGAGGTCAAGTGGTAGGATGCTGCCTAAAGGAATCTGCCAGGTAGGGTAGAAATTAAGAGCAGTTGAAGGCAGAAGACCTGGGCTCCAGACCTGCCAGTTGCAGGTTAAGGGGTCTTTGCAACTCATTTAAAACCATCTAAATGTGTGGCTTCTCCCTCTGTAAAATGGTTGTAACATTTGTCTCATAGGGTGTTGAGAGTGTTAAATAACGTAACATAGGCAGTGATCCTTTACAAACTGTAAAACCCAGTTACTACCGAGAGGGGCCAAAGAAAGCAGAGGCTCTTGGGGGCTGCTCTTGCCAGAGAGGAGGTTTGGAAGGGGAGAGCCTGCAGTTTGGTTGGGCCTTGGAGAGGCCGTGGAGAAATGGAGGAGAGAACATCCCAGGCTATAGGGAGAGCATGACTGAAGGACTCCTCACCACGGGGAAGCAGCCTGCTTCTCCAATGGGAATGTTCCTAGTTCCTTCTCTATCATGGTCACCTTTCTCTAAACTTCGGTGGGGAGGGTGACAGGACGGCCCTACAGAGTCACAGCATCTGGACCATTCTTGCCTGGGGGCAACAGGTGGTCTGTGATTGGTTTAGGGACGAAAATCAGATCTAGAGCGGGTGGCTCCCAACCTTGAGGGCACATCTAAGCCACTTCGGAACATTGCCAAGCGCGCCCAGTCTTCATCCCAGAGCTGCACCGAAGCACACTGTCTGGGAATGTGAGGGCTTGTGTGTTGCTGCTTTTTAAAGATCTAGACGTGATTCTGATGAACTACAGGGTTGAGAACTGCTGTTCAGTTCTTGATCCATCGATAGAGAAATTCATCTCAAAGAAAACAGCCTGCCATCCATTAGGTCGGAAAAGTTAACTTTGTTTGCTAGTGGTCCCTAAAGGGGATCGACCTATGCTGCCGGGAGAGGGGCTGGGAGATCTGAAGCCTTGCTGCGGTACCAGAGGCTTCTGTCGCCTGCCATTGTCCTTGGAATTCCAGGCTCATCCTCCACACTCAGTGAGGGCGCACACACCACCCAGAGCAGGGCGCCTGGCACAGGCCACGGGGTGGAGCTCTGCATGGGCTCTCCTGCACGAGTCCCTGAATGTCCTCACTGCCCACACCCACCTGCACAGCTTTCTGCATGACCTACAGGACCGAGGGAGGATACTGGATCCAAACATCCCCATGCAAGTCAGAGCTATCATTACAACTAACAACGTCACTCTCCATCCATCTTAATGTTATCAGATCTATTGTTTTAAAATGTTGTTTGGCGTCTGTCGCCTCCACTGGAAGGTAAGCTCCAGGGGTGCAAGGATCTTTTTTGTGTCACTCTGCAGCCCAATGCATAGAAACGTGCCTTGCACACAGTAGGCACTTAGTTGACATGCAGCGTATGAAAAAATGATTCAATAGTTCCCACTTATTGAGAACTTACGACGTGCCAGGACCTTTCTGTCTGTCATCACATTTAATTCTCATGACAACTCCACGAGGAAGGTGCTATTGTTTAGTCCCATTTTAGGGCAGAGGAAACTGAAATCCTGAGACATTAAGACACCTGCCCAAGGTCACAGAGGTAGTAAGAAGTGGAGCTAGAACTTGAACGCACTGCTTTCCAGCTCCGAACACCAAGCTCTTAACTATTTGATTGTACTAATTCCTTTCACTAGGGATGGTACAGGAACAGAGCCTGAACAGGACTTGGCTGCAAACCTGGTTTTACTCTGGTGCTAAATATTAGTGTGTTAACAGTGGCATCTCCGGACAGTGGTGTTTCCTGCGCAGGTTACTTCAATCGAAGGGCTGAAAAGGAAATCTATCCCCATATCCCGTCTCCCATGTCCAGGACTCTGGATGACTTTTATTTTACCCTTGAAAATTTTCAACAATGAATATGTATATTAATTATGGGAAGGATTAAGCAGCTCTAACAAAGAGACGGCAAGACGCATTAATCTATACAAGTTCAAAGTTTCTTTTTATCGCACGTTACCGGTCCAGCACAGGAGGTTGGGCTCCACTCTGTGAAGTCATCCGGTTTCCCAGCTAGCCCTGCACGGCTGCCTTCGTCAACAGATGGCTGTCCTTTGACCCAAGGCACCTGCTCCTCTTGGCCTCATCCTCTGGCTGCGAGTAGCTCACCAGCACCACCTCCAGGAGAAGACGGGGAAGGTTAAGGAGGGTGTACTTACCTTCTTTTTCAAGGAGGTACTCATATCTCACTAGCCAAAACCTAGTTAGTTACAGGGCTGCACGTAGCTGCACGGGAGGTGGGAACCAGGCTCTGGCTGGGCAGCTGTGTGCCCTTCCAGCACTCACACAGAGGACTCGTTATCACAAAGAAGACAGGGAGCATGGATGTTTGGGTACAATAACCCTGCCTACCACGGTGTGTATTTTTTTCTGATTAAGACATCTATTCCCCCAAGAAATAGGACTTTAAGTGTGTTTAAAAATTAAGACAGCCCCGGCGCGCGGGCGTAAGGTGGACGCGGAAGTCAGGGCACTTGTGATGCGCGTGGTGCGGTCGGCGCTGTGATTCGAGCTGGGCTGGCTGGGCGGCGGCAGCCGTCACAGGAAATAAGTGACCGTGGTGCTCAACAGTTTGGATAAGATGATTCAACTCCAGAAAAACACGGCTGACATCGGGAATATCTGTGTTTTGGCTCATGTTGACCATGGAAAAGCTACTCTGGCTGACTGTCTTGTATCTACAATGGCATCACCTCCAGCCACCTGGCAGGCAAGTTAAGGTCCATGGACAGCAGAGAGGATGAACAGGTCCGAGGGATCACTGTGAAATCCAGTGCCATTTCACTACATTATGCAAAAGATTAATGCACTCACAGGAACTCTTTTTACTTCTAAAGTGCTAGAAGAAAGAGCAGAGAGAGAGACTGAATCCCAAGTGAATCCAAATTCTGAGCAAGGAGAGCAAGTGTATGACTGGAGCACTGGCTTAAAGGACACAGATGATTCTCACCTTTCCTTCTCTCCAGACCAGGGAAATGTGGTATTTACAAGTGCAATAGATGGGTGGGGCTTTGGGTAAGTGTTTCAATGTAATTAAATCTCTTTGTGGATTTTATATCCAATTGATTTTTTAATTAAACTTTTTATTTTGAAAAAATATATAAAAAATAAAAATTAAGATACATCAAAATTGACTTTTTCTGTATGTACAGTTCCATGAATTTAAACACACCTTTGATCTGCAAACCTCCACTACAATCAGGATGTAGAACAATCCCATCACCCCAAAGACTCTCTTGTTCTGTCTTGCCCAAGTCACACCCTCTTCCTGACTCAGCCCCTTTTATATAATCCTTAATTCAATTTGCTAATCTTGTGTTGAGTAGTCCTGCACCTAAATTCATGAGAGATATTGGTCTACAGTTTTAATTTTTTGTATTGTCTTTGTCTGGTTTTGATAAAACCGGCCTCATAAAATTAGTTGGGACATTTCCTTCCTCTTCTATGCCCTGGAATAGATTGTGTATGTTGAACGTTATTTCTTATATGTTTGGTAGAATTTGCCAGTGAAACCATCTTGGCCTGGAGATTTCTTTTGTGGGAGGTTTTAACTATACATTTAATTGATTTTATAGTTATAGAACCATTCAGGTTGTCTATTTCATCTTGGTTGAGTTTGGATAATTTGTGGTTTTCAGGGAAGTGGTCCATTTCATCCAAGTTGTTGAACTTAGGCATGTGGACTTGTTCATAGTATTTCTTATCCTTTCAATGGCTATGGGGTCTGTGGTTGATTCTCTTTTAAACACACTCCACAAAGAGGCATGTTAAGTTCCTTCTTATGACTTCTCAACTTGCTGGTGACATTCTCTTATGGTCTTTGGATTTTATACGTCTTTAGGGATTATAAATGGATTTGCAGCAGGAATGGCATCTTTAGTCTAGATACCAAACATAGGAGGTGGCTGATTTCTCTGGTATGTGGGCTTTTTGCTGCTGTCAGGCCCCCATTCCCCAGTCTGGGAGAGATCCCACCAGCTAGCTCCTAGGAAAAGACTGATACGAGTTTAACCACTTCTTTTCAGTTCTTCCACCCTTGTCTTGAACCTCCCCCTCCTACCAGAGGAAAGAGATGAATGCACAGTACTTCTCTCTTAGAAACCCCTCCATCTTACCTTAATATTGTTTGCAAGTCCTTATTTAGCATTTTGGAGAGAAGCTTGGAAGCAAATAATAATTTTGTTATCTGTTGTTAATCCTTCTAGGGAGTTGATTATCAGAATAGTTAAACCTGTTTCCTACAGGGAGGAAGGGGTGCAGGGATTGCCTTCCTGTTACAGGTCAAGCAGCTGTGTTCCTTTAAAGCAGGCATCATTAATAGAAAGCCTACAATATACCTGGCTGTTACAGATTTTACCTTTATAGCTAATAATATCAGGGTGGGGATTCTTATCTTCATTTCATGGACAAGAACAATGAGGCTAAGAGATGTTCACTTCAAGGCCTTTTCATGCTTCTGGCTGGCTGTCTGACCCTGAGAAAATGACTTAATTAGTAATTAAGTCTCAGTTTCCTCATTTGTAAAATGAAGATAATAATATAACTTAACTTATAGGGTTGGTTGAGGATTAAATACGTCTAGCACATAGTAAGCATTCAATAAAATTTGCCATCATCCTTGTTGCTATAATTATACCATATATTATTTATTTGAAACTTTTCTATAAGGAAGCATGTTCTGGGCTTCCCTGGTGGCGCAGTGGTTGAGAGTCTGCCTGCCGATGCAGGGGACACAGGTTCGTGCCCCGGTCCGGGAAGATCCCACATGCCGCACAGCGGCTGGGCCCATGAGCCATGGCTGCTGAGCCTGTGCATCCGGAGCCTGTGCTCTGCAATGGGAGAGGCCACAGCAGTGAGAGGCCCGCGTACCGCAAAAAAAAAAAAAAACAAAAAAAAAACAAAAAAAAAACAAGAAAGCATGTTCTGAACTTGTACTAAATTTTCTTTAAAATTCATGATTATTGAATATTAAAGAAAATAAAGCCATTTGCTTTCAATCAGGAAAATCTTGACTAACCAGAACTACACAAATTAATCTCAAAGTTAACTGTTTTTTGTTTTTCTTTTTTTTTGTTTTTTGCTACTTTCAAATCAGGTTAATAAGAAATGAGCAGGGCGTATTTAAAAGGACACCCTCAGCATTCTGTGGAGAAAGCAGCCTTCTCTTCCTGCCCACATTCTTGGTCCTGGGTTGACCCTGGCTGCTCAGAGCCTTCAGCATTCCAGACAGCCTTGCTTGGGTGCATTAGGTTTACCAAGGCAGGAAACGGGCTAAGATATTGTGCAAGATGGGATTTCTGTTCCCATTTCTCTCCTCTCTTGCCATGCGGTTGCACTGCTTCTCAATAGACTGGGTGGAGCAGACTTTCTCACTTAACCTGGGCGTGGCCATGTGACTTGATTCAGCCAATGAAATGTGAACAAGTGTGATGCTAGCAGATGCGTTATGGTTTTGCTTGGATGCCTGGTTTCTGCCATCTGCAATAAAAAGAACATGCCTTGGATGGCTGTGGCCATGTGGAGACACATGGAGTAGACCTGAACTCCACCTGTGGCTCAGGGTCAAGCCCAGCTGATCCCAGCAGAGCCAGGGAGCCTGAGGCCCCTGAGCAACGAAAGGAACATTTATTTTAAGCCACGAAGATCTTGAGATTGTTATGCGGCAAAACTACTTACATGTATCTTGGTGAATTTTCAACAAAAAGAATGAAAACCTATTGAATGCGTTGATAGTCGGGAAGAGGTATTTCACACACACAACTCGTCGGGAAATCCATTTAACCACGTAAAGGCTTTAAACTGACTCCACAGCACCCAGGTGGATGGCACATCAGGTGTCTTTACATTGTGTAAATTCACTAAATCACCTTTAGGGTTGATGGGAAATTCCATCTCAGTCATGTCTTGGAGGACCCCTCCACTTTGGTGGTAAGGAGACACTAGTGCTTTCACAGCCCGGGAAACTGGAGGATGGCTTCTGACTGCTGCTCTAAGGTATCTTGTCCAAGGCCAGTGGGGAGCATTCTGATGATGCAGCCCCATTTTCTTCCTTTGCTCTGAGTTTGTCTTGGCATCACTGCCAAGGCCCCAACAGTGGGACCTACAGAAGTTCTCACCCTCTAATGTGTACATGAGACACATGGCCATCTAGTTAAACAAGATTTGATCCAATGGGTCTGGTAGGGGCCCCAGATTCTGCATTTCTGATGAGTCCTCAGGTGATGGTCATTGCTGTTCATGGACCACGCTTTGGTAAAAAGACCCTAGAGTCCAGGCTCCCTCGGCCCTCCAAGAAGCCATCCTTCCCTATGGGCGCTCTGAATATTTGGGGCTCAGGTCTCCAGCACATGCGGACCGCCCCCCTCACCAAACTGTTTATTAATCCCACCCCCCAAGATTGAGCCATACCTTCTGCCCTGTGTCACTCATTCATCAGAAACTTTCCCTTTTCAGATAAAGAGCCCCGTAAGACTTAGAAATCAAAGGCTGGATCCTTCTCTCCTTTGGCCAGGGCATCACATTTCTCCAGGACTCAGAGGCCTGGCAAAGGAAAAAACAACTCTACTGGCACTGATAGTAAGAACAAGATTGAATTAATGTCTCATAAACCATCCAGTTACCATGGGAACAGCCCACTCCCTAGACTGCCGGGGAGAGGATACGGTCCCGGAGGTGGGTGCTTGTCTACCCTGTAACCACACATGTCAGCTCAGAATTCTTGGTCATTTTACTTTCAGGGGTCCTGAAAATCCTGGTTTTGCTACGTTTAATCAACAGACTCGCAGAGGAAGGGAGAACCAGTGGTCAAGAAACTAGCATGTCAGGCACACCTCAGGGCCCTAAGCAGGGCTGATAGAAACCCAGCCTGCAGGGCTGCCTTCCCAGTCCCAAGAATTTATGGCCAGGAATCCATTCTGATTGGCTGGTTTATTTGTTAAATGTTTTGAGTTTAACAGGCTCCTTGGGAGATAGCTTTGCAAGCATGCATTTGGGGTGTCCATTCTTATAGGTCTCATTTTTCCTGTGATCTTCCCAATAAATTATGCTATGAATTCAACAAGAGTACGAGGCCACTTTTCAAATATTGGTTTAAGAACCTCACTCCTGTGTCAGGTAAAGTAACCTTCTGTCAAACTGAGCCATGGCTGGTTTGCCTGGGGATTCCAAGAGGCCAGTTGTATTTTACCAAAACATTAGGGGGAATTCATCCTGGTGGGATGATAGTGGTGCTGGGTTCCAGCCCTGGGGAGACCCAGTGACGATCTCTCGAAGAGGCGGGCAGTGTGGGGAGACGTCAGGTACGGGATCAGGCAAGATCCCCAAATAGCTCAGGTGCCTTTGTCTCTTTTTTAGATCTATTTTTTTTCTCCTCCTCCCCTTCCTCCAGGTCACACAGCTACTTAGGGACATGGGTTACCCCAGCGGGGTTGGCTTCAGTCTCCTGACCCTCCCATTCCCTGCGCTACCACTTCTAAAGTGTATTTGTGCCATCACTCTAAGAATATTCTCTGTGTTTCAGCAGAGCAGGAATCCCAACCCAGTGTTTCTGAACACTCACTGTGCATGTGGACCCCCCAGAAGCTTGTGAAAGGTAGATTCTGATTCGGTAGATATGAAGCGAGGTCGAGATTCTGTATTGCTAACCAGCTCTGGGGTGATGCCACGGCTGCTGGTCCACAAGTCACAGTTTGATTACAATGCCTGAATCTACTGTCATTAACTGCTAGAGCTCTTGGGTGAAAGGGATTCAGAACCAGCCCCTTCTCAGCGGTGATGGGAGCCGGGGATCTGGGATTGATTGGTATGCCGTCCACGGGTCGGGTGCTCTGTTTGCCATTCCACAATCGGACCGTCTCCGAGTTCCCTCCCATGTCAAAGCTTCTAAGAGTTTATCAGTCACTCCAGCCAGACCCTAAGGCAGGATGGTGGGTAAATTATTCTGCAGCTCTAGCCCACTAAGTAAGCATCAGAGCCGATGCCCATGTGTTATGATCCGAGGAGCCGAAATGTGTTTCCTCAGCCCCTAACTTTAACCTCCTCTAACCCAGCCTCTTAGGCCCTACTTGGCCAGTGTTTGACAGTTTCCTTTCTCAGTAAAAGTGCAGAGAATGGGATTAAAATGCAGGGTGGCGGGATTAAGCTGTTCTCAGTCACGAACATCACTGAACATCACGGTGTGAATGAGTCTATCAGCTCTTCTCCACAAACAGGAATCTTGGCAACCCTAGGAGTCCGGTCACCTGCGTTCTAGTCCTGACCGTGCCGCCAACCAGCTGTGCAGCCTTACAGAGGTCCCTCAACTTCCCTGGGCCTCAGCTTCCTCTCGTGTACAATGAAGGGGGTCAACCGGGTGAGCACTGAGGTCTTCTGGGCTTTGACAGCTCAGTATTTTATCAGAAACAGCACGAGGGGAACTGCAGAGGGGCCCTGACATGGACTTCTGAGGTGGAGGGAGGTCTGAATCACTAGCATGTGTGTCACAGACCTGTAAAATGGGACTTTTAATTCCTCAATGAGATGCTATATTGTTAGGGGCACATGGTCAGAGCACAGTGACTGTTAGCATCATTATCACCTTGCAGGTGACCCTGGTGCAGGTCAAGGGGAGTCAAAGGTGAGCGACCCCGGTGCACGGAGGTCCTTGAGGAGTGGGGACGGGGCGCAGAGTGGGAGGGTCACCTGCAGACAGGGGTCCAGGGAAAGACACAAAGCGCCAAGCTCCGATTTTGCCTCAGGCCAGCCCTGCTTCCGGAATTCCCTCCCCAGGTCTTTACATTTCTCTACTTTTCCAATCAAATTTTACCTCCGGTTAGAGATATTCAAGTAAGTTATTCAGATAACTGAGGCTAAACATATCCGACTGTCACCAGGAATAGCCGGGTAATGACATCCAGCGTGGCCCCAGTTAAGCCCTGATCCCGCGGGGCTCCGGGTGACGGACGTGTCTCCAGTTCACTCTGTCTTGTATAGAGACCAGAGCCGGAACTCTCTGCTGCGGAGGGTCACCGCCCTCCCCCGCTTCTCCTCTCCAGCTCTTCCCCCCTCCCCCTGCCCCGTCCCTCCACCTCCCCTGAGTCGCTGGCAGCCCCGCCCAACCCCTATACCTCCCCCAACGGTGTCCCCACCCACTCCCATCTTTGAGGCAGAAGCTCATTAGAGAGAACAAAGAGGCGCTTTCCTACTGTGTCCGACGCTCTGACATTTCTCTGGGTTTCACGCTGCTTGAAAGCATCCCCTTTGGACTTGCCCCAGCTCTTCTGTCGCACTCCTAGGGCCGCGGCTCCAAGGGACCAGGTTGGCCGAATGCACAACCATCAAGGAGCCGCCATGCAGAGCAATCCAGGGCTTTTGTCACTCCGAGGCCCTCTGTGGGTCCCTCTGGGAGCTGGTTTGTGTGTGTGCTCCCGCCTGTGTGCTGGGGGTACCTTTGGGAGGACGGGGTGTCCAGCACAGACAAGGAGGCGGAGGGGTAAGGGAGCCAGGCCATCTCATCCCGGCGGCAAGATTCCAGTGTGCTCAAAACACAGTCGGAAGGAATCAGCTCGCTGCGTGGGAGGCCACACCAGCTCTTGACCCTGTCCGCCGAGGTGCAGGTGCCGGGGCTGCACCGCTGTGCTGTTTTCCTCCCATCACATCCAGCTCAGCATTAAGCCTGTTTCTCAGCACAGATCCCCACCCTCATCTCGATACTCCCCGTCCAGCTGTGAGCTAATTTCATGTGTCAACCTGGCTAGGCTATGGGACCCAGGTCTTGGACAAACACCAGTCTAGACGTGGCTGTGAAGGTATTTCTAGATGAGGTTCACATTCATATCGGGAGACTGTGAGTAAACCACATTACCCTCCATAATGGGCGTGGACCTCATCCGATCAGTTGAAGGTCTTAATAGAAAAAATATTGAGGTACCTGGGGGACAAGGAATTCTGCCAGCTGATGCTCTTCAGGCTTGAACTGCGACGTCAGCTCTTCCCTTGGTCTCCAGCCAGCCTGCCCTGCAGATTTTGGACTTGTCAGCCCCACAGTGGCATGAGCCAATTTCTTAAGATAAATCTCTCTCTCTCTCTCTATCTATCTATCTACCCATGCATCCATCTATCTACCCATGTATCCATCTATCTACCTATGTATCCATCTGTCTACCTATGTATCCGTCTATCTACCTACGTATCCACCTGTCTATCTACCTACCTATGTATCTATCTATCTATTGAGAGGTAATAATGTAACATCCACAGATATCCTCTTTGAGAACCTGACTAATACACCGTCTGAACCTATCTGTCTATCTACCTACCTATGTATCTATCTATCTATTGAGAGGTAATAATGTAACATCCACAGATACCCTCTTTGAGAACCTGACTAATACACCGTCTGAAGTGGCCACAGAGCCCCAGGGGAACAACTCAGAGAGGAGGCCAGTGCCAAATTGATGAAGACTGTTTTCCTTCAACAGTCGGAGGAGTGATCAGACACTGTTGCTTACAGTTCTGAGCAGACTGGGCACAGGGCTGCATTTTTGTCTTCCTGACAACATTGCGCTACGTCTAAGGGCAGTCGGGGTAGAACTGTATTATCACAAATTCCCAGCTGGGGGTGTGTCCTGGGTGTCATTTTCCACATCAAGCTTGAAGACCTAGTTCATCTTAAAACTGAGCTGATTCCTCACTTTCTTTCCAGAGAAACCCATCAATACCTCTTCCAGGGTCCTGAGGAACAACACCAAATCGAAGCCTTTTGGGAATTTCTATTTGTCAAATCGTCATTTTCCAGGAGGCGGGCAGGAGAGGCGGGGTCCAGTCTCTATCTGGAAGCATGGGTAGGCTTCTGTGCATCCTTGTTTCTCCATCTGTAAAATGGGCACAGCGCTGGCCCTGTCATCATGGGAGTACAAGGATCACTTGTGTAGAGAGAGGACCAATCAGAGAAATGTCCTCCTTCCTCCTCCTTTCTCCCTCCTGCTCTCTTTTCACTGCTTGCTTTCAAGGGATGAAAAAGGCTCCCCCAGGACTAAGCTGGTAGCTAGCAACTAATACAAGGCATCAGTTTAAGCTAAGGTGTGAGACTTTTAGGGCAGCAGGTTTTAACATGTCTGCCGTCCCTGTTACCCCACCTTCCCAGTGCCCGAGTCATTTAGACCCCCTGCAAGGTCTGGAAATGGGTGGGTATAACCCTGCTCACACTGAAAAGGAGCCCAGGGAGAGCTGATGGGAGACCCTCAGGCACTGTGGCGAGACCTAAGAGGAAATGCTTTTAAGGGGAATGAGGGCTCTCTGCATCCTTCAAACCACACGTCACAGGTCAAGGGCCAAGAGACTTGGGTACTAATCCCAGCTCTGCAGTTAATCTTCTAAGTGAACCTGGACAGGTCACTAAATAGGTCTAGGCCTTAGAACCTTTAGTCTCCTTTTTGTAAAATGGAGATATTATCTCACACACACACACACACACACACACACACGTTTTGGCACCAGCATTTTTCAAATGTATTTAGGATCAGCTGCCTTGAGTTCCCTGAACTGTGTGTTAGCATACAGACTCCTCGACCTCATCCTGAGTTTTACTGAACTAGATGTTTTGAGGCCAGGAACCTGCATTTTTAACAAGTGTTCCAAGTGGTTCCCACATTTTGTCCCAATCATTCATGTTTATGTGATTCCACCCACTGAGACGATTTCTAGTTCTAATGGAACAGTGAAGAGCTGTTCACACACAGGCCGCCTCCTCCTTTTTTCTTTTTTAATTTAAAATGTCAATAGCTTTATTTGAGTCCACAAGGGAAAATTGTATTTAGAGATTTTGTTCTTTTGAGCAGAGGAACGTGGTGGTGGAGTGATTGGCAAATGTCTCCACCGTGTCCAGGCCATTTTCAATGTGACACTGCTGCCCCTTCATCAAACGGTAGAGTCTATTTCTTTCCCCCTGGAATCTAGGCTGCTTTGTGATTGCTTTGGCCAACAGGATGCAGGGAAAGTGCTGTGTGCCCATTCCAAGCTGAGGCTGGAAGAGGTCCTGCCCGGTCTACTCCCTTGACTCCCTGCCACTGCCCCGTGACCAGGCCCAGGCTGGCCTGCTGGAGGGAGGGAGACCTTAGGAGGGAGAGCCCAGCTGGCCCAGCCATGGACATTCTAGAAGTTTACAGCCAGAAGGCAGCTAATCCCCAAACAAACATGGCAGTGTGGTCAAGACCGGCAGAGCTGTCTGCTGGACCCATGGCTGACTGCAGGTGCTCTACTGGGTCCAGAAGGGCTGCCTCACTGACTTGTAAACTGTAGATTTAAAATATAGGTTGTACTATGGTTCAGGTATGGTGAGGCAAACAGAGCGGGAGATGACTGCCATTGAAAAGAAAGTTTGTTATACTTACAGATCCCAAGAGAAGGGGGCCCACCACACTATGGTGGGGTCACATGGGAAAGCACCAGGGTCAGTCAGGAGTTGGGGGGACGTGAGCAAGAGGCTGTACTGTGGTTTCCATGGAAGGAATGATCGAGGCGGGGTAATCCAGCTTAGGATTTGCTAGTTCCAGTAATTTCAGCAGGCTCTGGGGCATTAGGGCTGTCCCTAGTTGTCTGGTACCTGGCCCTGTGGTGGTTAGGGCAGAGGACAGTGGCCCAGAGTGTGGGAGCCCCATAAAGGTGGTGGTTAGGATGTGGGCTCTGGATTGGCTGGTTTGCATGTGAAAGGTACACGTGCAGGTGAGTCACCTACTGTCTCTAGGAATTAGCCAACCTGGGGGGGCAGTCCCTGCTGGGTCAGCGAGTAGGCCCCAGACATCAAAGCATCAGTAAATAAAAGGTATGGACTGCTCAGCTGTGAGTAACAGTAAGTCAGTATTTCTTTAAGCCACTGAGTGTTGAGGTAGTTGGTGATGCGGCAACAGCTGATCCCTGCAAATACGGATGAGAACATTGACAACGAAAAGGTTGCTGATGACACAATATCTGAGCATGTTTCTAACCTTTCATTCTGAAACTAACACCCAGGCAGTGCGGAGAAGTGGGGTGGGCTGGAGTGGTCCAGCGGCCCTGGGTAACTCGCCCCCATTCTACCGTATCTAATTTGCTGATGATTTTCCCAAGTCAACTGTTCCAGGAAATTCGATGGTGTTGTCAACGGCTACTTCCCCACGTCAAGCCCCGATGTTCCCTTACCCTCCTGTGTCCCTGCAGAAAGTGGTGGTGGTCCAGGCTTAAACATCTGCAAAACCAACACGAAAAGCCCTAACTCTCTGCTCTCAGGAAGTTGTTTCTTAGAGCAGAGATTGTCTAGGAGGAGGGTGTCCACCCGCAGATTTCATCCCAGTCAGGGACATGGAAGGAGCCATGTATGCTGGTGTGAAAAAAGCCTAGTCAACATTACAGAAACATTTATTATTACAAAGTAGGTTTTAAAAGCTATTAGTCCTTGCAGTGTAAACAACCCAAAGGAAAGCTCAGGAGAAGTGTTTTGGGTGAAGGAAGTAGCAAATGTATAGTGATTTTCAGCTGGGGACCTTTCAGGATTTGAGGGTGGGGTGGGAACAGGGTGCGATTTGTACATTCACAAGAAGGGGCCTGCGTTATAAAAGTTTAGAAGCTCTGTCTTGGAGGACTGTGTGGTACCCTGTGTCCCCTTCACAGCAAGGTTTGAATGGTCTCCCTATGACAACAACGAGTGGGGTTTTAACTATGGAAATAATAACTGCGTCACAAAGAGCCCGCAGCTGCTGTCACTCGGAGCTCTTGCCTTATTAACATCCTGGAAATGCACTAAAACCCATTCAAAAAAACCCTTTTGCAGATTCCTAATTAAGAAAATTACATTTCGAGGTGGTAGATTTAATGGAACTTAAAGCAAATACCAAACTTGGTCAAAATTAATCAAGTCCCCTGAACATTCCTGGCAGATCTCTCTGAAATGGACACATCACGCAAATCACAAATGCATCTAGAAAGGAAAAAGTCTCCTCTGTAGTGCATATCCCAGTTTTCCACGTCCTTCTGTGTTTCTCTTTCTGTGAGTCTCCTTTACTGCTCACACAGGACACTCACGACACTTCTGAGAGCAGCGGGTGGCAGGGTTTCCCCACATTGAACAATCCTCTGTGACAGCAGCGGGGTGTCCTACAATTTAACTTAGTTCTGACACAATACCTGGAGAGAATGTCAGATCCCATAGGTATGGGCTCAGCGCCCCCGAGACTGTTCCCACCCACTTCAGATGCAAGTCACAGCCCTCCAGGTTCCTCACAGTTTCTGTCCAATTTGGCTACAAATCGGAGAGTCCCATGACCTCCTCCTCAGGTTCAATTAATTTGCTAGAGTGGCTCACAGAACTCAGGGAAACGTCTACTTATGTTTACCAGTCTATTAAAGGATATGATAAAGGATACAGGTGACCAGCCAGATGAAGAGATACACAGGGCGAGGTCTGGGGGAAAATGGGGGTGTATCACCCTCCCAGTGTGGATGTATTTGCCAACCTGGAAGCTCTCTGAACCCCCTACTGTTGGGATTGTATGGAGGCTTCCTCACGCGGGCATGATCATCATTAACTCCATTTCCACCCCCTCTCTGGTGGATGGGGTGGGGCTGAAAACTCCAAGCTTCTAATCATGCCTTGGTCTTTCCAGGACCAGCCCCCTTCTAGGAGCCCACTCAGAGTTGCCTCATTAGAACAAAAGATGCCAGTGTTTTTATCACTTAGGAAATTACAAGAGTTTTAGGAGCTCTGTGCCAGGAACCGGGGGCAGAGACAAATATATATTTTCTATCATCTCCCAGCATCCCACCCAGCTCCCACGCGGTACTCCAGGAACAAGAGTTAATGTTGCTTCCTAGGGAGCTGCACCGATGTTTGGAGAGGCTCGGGCAGTTGAAAAAGGGCCTCTGGCTTTCCCACAGCTCGTTGGGAAGCACCTCCCTATGTTTGAAGACTTTCCCACGGTTGACCAGAGGTTTTAGTTGAGATCCATCCCATGGGCCACTCCTGCACGAGTAGCAAGGAAGGGATGAGCATGGTGTCAGGGGAGCGCGGAGTCATCACGAGGCACACAGAGGAAAAGTATAAATGAGCCAAACTGTGCTTCTGAGAAGGGGGACCAGTAGGAGAAGATAGCCAGTGCCTGTGACACCTGGTGGGCATTTCTACTGGCAAAAATGCCAGATGCGGGCTTCCCTGGTGGCACAGTGGTTGAGAATCTGCCTGCCGATGCAGGGGACACGGGTTCGTGCCCCGGTCTGGGAAGATCCCACATGCCGCGGAGCGGCTGGGCCCGTGAGCCATGGCTGCTGAGCCTGCGCGTCCGGAGCCTGTGCTCCGCAACGGGAGAGGCCACAACAGTGAGAGGCCCGCGTACCGCAAAAAAACACAAAAAAACCAAAAGACCCAGATGCTAAAGGGCGAAGCTGCCAGGTGGAGGGAGGGGGTTGGGGACAGGGTGGGGCCCCTGAAGGGCAGAAGGCACACAATATGGAACTGGGGGTCCATGTGTCAAGCAGATGGTCTTATCTTTGGGGCCTGACTGCGTTGCGGTTTCGGGGGGAAAATCCAGTTCCATGGCACTGCTCAGGGACAAAGAAGTTGTGCTCTGCACCAGTGGCCCTGGGGCGCTTGGTTTCTTCCTCACCTCCGTGTGTGATGCTACAGGACACCTCCCTTCCCTGGGCCCAGTCAGTCCAGACCCTACAGTGAGGTTCAAGTGGTCTGTCTACTTAGACAAGCAATGAATAATAATGCGGGGGTCATGACACAGGCAAGTGTGTGAAAGAGAAATGCACGGGGTGGTCCGCTCCCTGTGACTCATCCAGGGGTCAGAGGTGGACAACCTCCTGCCACCGTACTTCTAGACAGCTTGCCCTCGGTGAGGGGTTCACTGCAAAAGTGATTTATCTTCCTGAGTCTGCGTTGCTCAGACTGTTTCTAGTATCTGCCAGTATCCCTTGAGTCAACCTGACAGGGCCCTTTCTTCTACAGAGTGAAGGGCTGGGGTGTCACCCAAGCGCCCCAAGAGCCCTCCCTAAGGTTGTTGATGGTCTTCTGCTGGGCAATACCTGTGGCCATGTTGAGAAAGCTGATCTCCCTGATATCAGGTTTTCAGAGTCAACTACGGTTGGAAAGAGGAAAGGAAAGGAAGTTAGAAGACAGGACGCAACAGCAAGGCATGAGTTTCATTCTTTTTTTTTTTTTGCGGTACGTGGGCCTCTCACTGTTGTGGCCTCTCCCTTTGCAGGGTACAGACTCCGGACGCGCAGGCTCAGCGGCCATGGCTCACAGGCCCAGCCGCTCCGCGGCATGTGGGATCTTCCCGGACCAAGGCACGAACCCGTGTCCCCTGCATCGGCAGGCCGACTCTCAACCACTGCGCCACCAGGGAAGCCCTCTTTTTTGTTTTTGATAAATGTAAAACAATGCCACTTTTCCCACTATTTTTGGTTTTATTTCTCCTAAGGAAAAATGTTCTGTTAATATGCAATGAGTTTATCATTATCGTTTTTAAATAAACTAAGACTAGTTTAGAATCTTCTTAGTTTTATTTTCTGTATTAGCAATATATGTAACCCTTATAAGCGAAAGCTCTTTGGAGTCCTCAATAACCTTTTTTTTTTTTTAACATCTTTACTGGAGTATAATTGCTTTACAATGGTGTGTTAGTTTCTGCTAATAACTTTTAGCGGTATCAACGACTCCTAAGACCAAAAAGCAATGAGAGCTACTGGCCTAAATGATGGTTCATTGTCTTTACTTTACCCATCTCCCACAGCCAAGCAATGTGTGTTAGAAATGCTTTCAAAGTTTCCATAGTTCTCCTGAATCTACTACGTGAAGTATAACGACATCCTCTATCATCTCTAGATGTATGCTGAGCGTGAACCATGAGCCTGGCACCATTCTGTGTCTTGAGAACACAGGATCTAAATTGGAATTTGAAACTGGATTCAAATTTACATTAAAATGGGCCCAACACAGGTAATTGGTATAAGGACTGGAGACGTTTCTGCAGACTTTGAAGACACCGCCAGGGATGGGGGTGGACCTGGGGTAGGCACAGCAGTCCTAGATACTTGACTTTGTCTTGGAGGTCGGCTTTGTCTCTAGGAGCAGCCGAAGTGGCTTTGTCTGGAAGCGCCCAGGGAAAGGCCTGGGCCATCTGGTTAAGATCAGGAGGACATTTGGTGGGCACTCTCAGAAACTTCCTCTGCTGTGGATGGAGAGGGCTGTTTATGGATTTCTGGAGGAGGGACTGTTGTCTGAGTCTCTGTGCTTGCCCTACTCAGAAAAATGTTCAGATTTCTTTTTAAGGCGCCACATGCAGGATCATTCTATTGCAAGTAATGCATATGTATCTGTTTAATTTTAACTCAAGCTCTTTATCAAAAGGCAAGTTCATTTACTCGGAGCCTAGACAGAAGGTTTTCCCAGTCCTGACACCTTGCTTATTTGCTACTTAAAGAGTTTTGGAAGAAAAGAACAGATTTTTGCATTTTGTTCCCTTTCTTAACTTCAGGAAAAAAAAATTTTTTTAAACCCACACAACTGTCCTAATTGGAAAGCATTCTTGATCTATTTCATGGCAGTCTGTTTATTGCTGGTAAGTGTCCAAGAACACTTGGCCCCTAGTCCTGACAAGGCTGTTCTCCAACAACATTCCAACTTTGTTCCAGAGCTGTTGGAGCTTCACAGCAGCCTGGAAATCCCCGTGCAGGGCCCCAGATGACATGCAGGGGCACCGGCCTCCTCTCCCGGGCCTGTCCTCAGCTCTCCTTCGGGCCCACCCAGGCCGCTCTGTCATGTTAGCATCCCTGTCCCCTTCTGGAAGCTCACCCAGCCTTCTCTCTCTGCACAGGGCTGGCCCACGCCAATGTCTCCTCACTCCACATGTGGGCCTGGGCACTGGAAGGTCGGGGTGGCCACAGTCTAACTCTGGAATCAACCAGAGCCCCTGGGGTGGTGTGTGCACCCAGGACAACTCCAGCCTGCACAGAGCTGCTTGGGTTAAGGCCTTGCGTGATAGGAAGGTACCTGTTAAAGGGAATGAGATGGGACTGGAGCAGGGCAAAAGGTAGGGTGGTAGGGTAGGTGGAAAAAACAAGGTGTCTTCACAAACTCATTGTGACCAGAGAAAGTAAGCATGAAGGATGGCCTTGGGGTTGGTGCGGGGCAGAGAAGCCACCAAGACAGTATGCGGTCATGGTGAGGATTCTTAATGCAGGAGAGCAGAGCAGGACCCTAGAGACAGTCCAGACCAGGTGGCACACCAGGGGCCTGCCGATGTGTTCTGTGTGTTCTGTGTGTGTGTGTTCTGTGTGTGTGTGTGCATGTTTCCCCTCAGCTGATATGGATGGCTTTTGGATGACACGTGTGTTCTCCACTTTGCTAAAGCTCCCACCACTTCTGGTTGTCCCCACTGACCGTCCTTCTCACTAATGTACATTACCACATTACCTGCTGGAACAGGGCTACCAGAGTCAGCGACGGGGAAGGAGAGTGATGGAGGAAGCCTGGACCCCCATCATGCCTCAAGCAGCACCTGGCTAAATGCCTCGAGAAGGACAGCGTGGAAGCTTAGCGTTGACTCCCCCAAATTATCAGATTTGGAAATGAGCACGGTGGTGGTGCTTACTCCTCCTCGTGGAAATCATACGCAGCTTCAAGGAGTTTAATTTGCACTGAAATTTAGAGATGGATACGATCTGTAGCCTCTACAACATGTGTAAGGGCTGCCAAGAGCAGAAACCTCACAGGAAGAGGTGCAGGAGTGTCTAGGGGCTCGTGGCAGTGGGGCTTAGAAAGTGCGAGCACAGCTACACTTCCTGAAGGTGGGGTGCTCATCTTCCCTTGTTTGCGCTGGCTGGTGAAGGACCTGGAAGTCCTAAGACGGGCAGCAGGAGCCCTTGTGGACCAGGTTTGATTCAGAGAAGCTGAAGAGGCAGAACCCTACAGAGAGTCACACAATATTTTCAGAAAGCAGTCCACCTCTGTGGAAACAGAGAAAGAGAGATCCTTTGGGTTTAAGAATTCTAGAAAGCTGTTCTTGCCCCACCTCTGGTTAGAACTTCTTGCAAAACAAGCTGTATTTAGGAAAGTTCAACCCATATGCTCTATATGTAATGAAAAAGGAAACAGAATACTTTTGATAAAACATAAGACACAAAGAGCAGCAAATCATGTCACCAGAAGAACACGCACCAGAAAAATACAGCCCGGAAGACAGAAAATTACGATCAAACATTCCACCATGAATTAGAAGCAAAACAGAACAAAAAAAAAACCTTAACAAAACAATTTTCTCTCTGAAGGAAAACCACAAAGCACAAAAGCAGGAACTCAAAAGATGACAAGGCAATGCGAGGTGATAAAGTAGGGCTAGAAGACTCAGAAAAGAAGCAGAAAAAAATAAAGCCGTCACACAGATGAAGACAAAACTGGAAGGAGAAAAAGGGAGCAGAGTCACTGCAGAAAACACTGTAAGGGACATAAAGGACAGAAATGTGAAATGCAAACTAAATGAAACAGAGTTAAGGAGTTTAAAAGGATTAGAGAGAAAATGACAATGATGGCAGGAAGTCTAAGGAAAACCAACATATGCAAAACTGGAGTCCCTGAAGAGATCAAAGCAATGCAATGTAACAAATATTTTTAAATATAACTCAAAACATTTCCTAAAATAAAACAAGACTTGAATCTACTTATTGAATGTTCACAACACTTACTAGGGAAACCTGATTCAGGACAGTTACCCCATAAGACATGCCTACTCAAGTTACTGGACTTAAAGAAGGTATCTTTCGGGCAGTAAAGCATAAAAAATCAAGTCGCTTACAAGGAGTGAAAAAATCAGGTGGAACTCAGACCTCACAAAAACAGCATTTCACATTAGAAGGGAATAGAGCAACATTTAGAAGATATTTAAGGAAAGTGTAAACCAAAAAGTTTATATCATCCAAGCTGTTAGACAATTCTAAAGGCTAGAGCAAACCACTTGAACATTCAAGAACTCAGAAAACATGGTTCCCATGAGCCCTTCTTGAGGAAAAGACCAGAAAATGAACTTCGGCCCACTGAGAGTCAACTACAGAAACTTTAGCCTGAAGTCTCACTGTAAGCATTGATTATATTGAATTTAGATCCAAGAGCAAATGTAATGTGACGATTAGAGTAACAACACAGAATGTAAAGGTTATGTGCTCTGACAATGCAGAAATAGTACAAATCATAAAAACTGGGGTGGGAAACGAGTAAAGATGACAGGAAGTTGATAACTGCCATACCTACAAAACTAGGGAGACAAAGGAGAGAATTTAAAACTAAAGAATCAAATAGTAGACACATAAATTTTTTTAACATCTTTATTGGAGTATAATTGCTTTACAATGTTGTGTTAGTTTCTGCTGTATAACAAAGTGAGTCAGCTACACATGTACATATATCCCCATATCTCCTCCCTCTTGCGTCTCCCTCCCACCCTCCCTATCCCACAGAGTCCAAAGTAAAAACTGATAGATAATGTTATTGAGTAAAGTCAGGAAGTGGAGGAATGGCAAGAGAAAGGGAAGAAAGTACATACTAATTTTATCATTGCTCAATACTGTTTAAAAAGCAAATGTCCGAGGGGGTTATATGATGATGTGATTATAAAGATAATCAATAGAACGACATTACAAATCTTTCTAAATACCAGAACTTCTCTTCTTTTGAGGCCTTTTCTCCTCCACCCCCTTCTCCTCTCTTTTTCCTCACCCTGACCCCCTACCCCTCAGGAAACAAATAGACCTTATATGGAAATATTTTAAAACAATATATTCAGGGAACAAAATAATATGACAGATATACGATAAAACTCATCTATCACAAGACTTCCCTGGTGGCGCAGTGGTTAAGAATCCGCCTGCCAATGCAGGGGACACGGGTTCGAGCCCTGGTCCGGGAAGATCCCACATGCTGCAGAGCAACTAAGCCCGTGCGCCACAACTACTGATCCTGTGCTCTAGAGCCTGCGAGCCATAACTACTGAGCCCGCATGCTGCAACTACTGAAGCCCACGCTCCTGGAGCCTGTGCTCCGCAGCTAGAGAAGGCACCGCAATGAGAAGCCTGCGCACCGCAACAAAGAGTAGCCCCAGCTCGCCGCGACTGAAGAAAGTCTGCGCACAGCAATGAAGACCCAACGCAGCCAAAAAGATAACCAACCTCATCTATCACATCAACAGACATAAATGGGATTAACTCATATAAATGGGATTACGTCATAAAGCACAATCCAATTCTATGCTGTTTAAACACAACATATCTAAAACAGTGAACATAACGTTTCAAAATGAAGAGGATGGACACGGTGTACTGGGCAAGCACAAACCAAAAGAAAGCACGTGTTGTCAGACTGCCTTCAAAGAAAGGGAAACTCATGATAAAAATCATTATATGGGGCGGAGGACACTAAGGGGTACGTCACACAATGGAGACAGAGGAGTTAATGAAGATCTACGTGTAAACTCACGTAGCAGCAATATCCATGAGGCAGAAGTTAGAAGAGAGATAAGGAGGAACAGAAACACACTGTGGCGGGAAACTTTTCAATTCTATTAATTCATGTCAGAATTTATATCAGGTAGCAAAAATAAGTAAAAATTAAGAAAGTTGATCTGACTGATACATGTCAGAATCTATCTCCTGAAAATGGAGAATTTATCTTCTCTTCAAGGGTCAGTGAAAACTGGTAACATAATAGGCCATACTGAAAATCTTAGCTAATTCCCAAAAGTAGGAACAGCACTGGGCAAAATCCTCTGATCATCTGCTCACCCTAGACATCGATTACAAAATAGAGCAATAGAAGAGATTCTTCTACCTGAAATTTTAAAAAAGATAAACAACTCTCTCCTAAACATCTATTAGGTCAATGACAATTTTTAAAAAACTATACAACAGAACCTGTGAGTTATAGCTGAAGCAAGCCTCAAAGGAAAATGTATATCCTTAAATATTTATGTTAATAAAAATAGAAAGAAGAAAACAAATGATTTTAAACATCTAACTCAATTTTTAAACTCTGCTTATTTTTAAACCCAACCTTCAACCCTAATGTGATAAGATAGTTTTATGAAGGTACAATAAATGTACAATAAACAGCACATATTTAAAATGTGAAATTTGGCGAGTTGTGACGTAGGTAGCCACCTGTGAAACCATCACCACAAACAAGATAATGAGCACATCCGTCACCCCCAGAAGTTTCTGAGGTTCTTTTGTAATCATCCCCCTCTTTTCTCTCCATTCCTGTCCCCAATAACCGATCTAATTTCTGTCAATATAAATTTGTTTGTACATTCTAGAATCTTAAATAAATAGAATCATAAAGTATATATTCTTTTTGTCTAGCTCCCTTCCCTCAGCATAATTATTTTGAGATTCACTGAACTAGTTACAGATGTAATGATGTGATGTCTGGGATGTGCCTCAAACTTCCCTGACTGGAGACAGCAGGTGGAGGTGAAGGTGAACAAAGATTGGCTACAAACTGGTAATTATTGAAGCTGGATCACGAGCACCTGACAGTTCATCACGCTATTCTGGCTACTTATATAAATATTTCAAATTTTCCTTAGGAAAAAGTTTTTAAAAAAATTACTTCTTCAGCTCCATCTTGCTCTTGTGCTATTTCGTGTTTTTGTTTTTTGCTTTTTAATCGGGTTATGGTTGTTTTACAATGTTGTGTTAGTTTCTACTGTACAGCGAAGTGGAGTTTCCCATGCTATACAGCAGGTTCTTATTAGTTATCTATTTTACACATATCAGTGTATATATGTCAATCCCAATCTCCCAATTCATCCCACCACCAACCCCCCTGCTTTCCCCCCTTGGTGTCCATACATTTGTTCTCTACATCTGTGTCTATTTCTGCCTTGCAAACCGGTTGCTACCTCATGTTACACTCCATGTCTTGAATTCTTGTCTGTTACTATCATTCAAAGTAATGTCCCTTGAATCTACTTTCTGAGATTTTGAAGTTCAAACTTATTATCTGCTGGTCTCCAAAACAGTGGATCACGTCTCTTCAAAACAAAACGAAACAAAACAAATCCTCCTCCTGATTTAAGTGTTTAAAGTGCTGGTTTCTAGACATCACGGATACTCATGGCCGAGGCAGGGCACGTGTGGAACAACTAGATGTTTTCTGTCTTGGGGACGCAGAGGGCAAGACCGGCATCTGATGACAGACACATCCCTCTGAGGGGAGACATATGTGCAGGAGAAGCGGGGGATTCGCCAGCCGACGTGGTGGTCTTGTTTCTCAGGGGAAGGAAGTGTGAGGGAAGATTGTGGGCTAGAGGTGATGTAGTTACTATCAATGAAATCCAGTGACTGGAAGAATTATAAACAATGAACCATGATGTCTGTGCATTTTTTTTTATTAAAGTGTAATTTTAAAAGTTAGGAAAACCAAAATGACCAAAAGAAACAGACCAAAAAAGTGCTCCAATTTCCTTTGGCGTTAATGAGAATCTGCCTGTTAGGGAGAGCTGGTCAGCTCCTCCTTCTACACTGAATGGCTCTCTATTTGTTCGTTTCCTCTCTGTGAAAAGCGGACACCACGATTTGCTTATGGTGTTACATGTATGTCAGAGTTGGTTATCCCTGAGGGGGCTGCCTCAGTGGAATAACTGGTGGGGTGGACGGTTTACATTTCTGGCTCCAAGGGATCGCTGCCCGCTGGGACTGTCCACGACGTCCCTGGGCTTGGCCATGTGACTTGCTTTGGGCAAAGGGTCGTCAGCAAGAGGGATGAAAGCAGAGGCTTGCAAAGTGGGGAACCAGCCGCCATGCTGTGAAGACACTCAAGCCAGGAACGTGGAAAGACCACGTGAGTTAAACGAGAGGCCACAGCCTTCCAGCCGGCCCGGCAAAGCACCAGAGCAGAGGCACACTGGACGTCCCAGCCATCTGACTGCAAGCCCATGAGAGGCCCCACGCAAGACGAGCAGAGGAAACTTCCAGCGGAGCCCCAGTCAACCCACTGAGTCACGAGAAATAATAAAATGGTTACTTTCAGCCAGTAGATCTGAGTGGCTTCTCATACAGCAGGGGTAACTGAGAGAATCCGCGTATATGTGACTGTGCGGGTCTCTGGAAAGCCACTAAAAATTTGCAGGTGAGCTGCAGCTTAAGAGAATTAGGCCCGAAAACGGAACTTCTGCAACTATTAAGATCATTATTTGCTTTCAGCACAAGGTCAGATTTAGAAAATCCCTCTCACACGTCACTTTTCTGGAACACAGCTGTTGGTGCCCAAGAGACAGCGCACCCAGAGGGGCCCAGAGAAGGTGATACTGGAAAAGTCTGAGGTTAACATGACTGACCTCGGCTTCTCAGCAGAATAAGACACCGCAGGGGAGTCAGCCCTGGGCTGCTCAGCCCGCTTCACAGAGCAAACGAGAGCCGCTTAGGGTGGTACTGCAGAGACAAGAAAACAAACGTAAGGTAGATAGCTAGTGGGAAGCAGCCGCATGGCACAGGGATATCGGCTCGGTGCTTTGTGACCGCCTGGAGGGGTGGGAGGGAGGGAGACGCAAGAGGGAAGAGATATGGGAACATATGTATATGTGTAACTGATTCACTTTGTTATAAAGCAGAAACTAACACACCATTGTAAAGCAATTATACCCCAATAAAGATGTTAAAAAAAAAAAAAAAAGAAAACCAGGTCCAGATGCAGGGGAGGCTGCGGAGGTGACGGGACCCCTGGCCCGGGAGCGGGAGAGGGACACGTCAGCTTCTAGACGCCGGGTCAGGAGCTGTGGAGCTGATGGGGACGGGTTCACATTAGTGGGGGATGGAGAGCCCCACCAGGGTGTGTGTGACAGCACACGGGACACCGACAGCAGGGCCCCAGTCACAGAAGGAAAAGCCTGAGAGAACGAACGCATTCCGTGAAAGCCCTGCCCTGGGCTGCACCGCATTCATTGCCCAAGCGAGTGAAGTGGTTCTAGCTCACTGCAGTGGGTCCAAACAGACCCCACCCCCCATTTCCTGGGTGTGGGTGCTGTGGGCAGATGCCAGGAGGAATCGAAAAGAAGTCGTGCTATTTCGGGTGTTAGGATCTGCCGGAACGCCAAGGCAGCAATATGTCTGCCCGAGTGAAATTCCCGCTCTCCAGACACCGGCTTGATCTGGGGCTCCCAGGTAGTAATCCGCCTTTCCGGGTGCTCCGCTGTGCGGCCCACTCCCTTCCACCCTCCTCTCAGCACCTGGCTCCTGCTCTGACCCTGGGCAGCCACCGGCCAGGCCCAAGTTCAAGCCAATCTCCAAGCGCTTTTCACCTCCCGGGCTCTTGTGAGGGTGGGCAGGATGGGATGGTGTCATCATAGCTGTGGGCAAGGCTGATGTTTGCCAAGAAGGTTCCAGATGGATGGGCTCTGTCCCCAGTTAACTAGATCAGGAATCCAAATAGAAAACCCAAGAAGAGTGGCCAAGGGGGCCAGTCCAGGCCCGTACTGCCCGCTGGCCAGTGCACATCAGGAAAAGGAGGTCATCCGGACAAGAAGGAGAAGCTATTTTGGGGACAGAGAAGGCAAAATGGATGTCAGTAGACAAGACAGGACGGACCTCCGGTAATACGCCTGTGTATATATATTTCATTTTGCAGAGTTTCGCCGAGCTCGGAGGCAGAGCCCTATTTTTAGCGTCTATTGTGTGAGGCTATGGCACGGGTGTGCAGAGCTGCAGTTTTCTTTTGACAATGATTCCACTTTAAATAGGGAAAGAAGGTAATGAGGGCAAAAATAATCACTATTTTCAGGCCTCGAAATTCATGGTGTTTGAAACAGGGTTTTCTAAAATGTCAAGTCCAGTGGAAGAACCATTTTCCCCTCTTGCCTTTCAGCCCTGGTCTCCTAACACATGACACTCACCCAGGAGACCAGCAGTGGTCCCGGCTTCCTCCCGGTGCCCGGCTCAGGGCCCAGCTGTCTGATTTCCAGTATTTAACACAGGAGAGGAGAAAGGAGGAGCGGCAGGGGCCCCGCTACCACGGAGATGCTCAAACTTTGCACCTTGGAATGCCTTGGGGGCTGCAGAGAATGCAGATTCCCAGCCCCTGCTCCACAGAGGGTCTGATTCCACTGCTCTGGGAGAGGTCTAGGAATACAGATCTGGCTTTTTCTTCTTTTTTTTTCAAACCAAGCATCTCCAGGGATTGGGTGTGGACAGTCCCTGGACCTCATTTTGAGAAACTTCCCCTTGAAGCCAGTGCCTAGAAATTACACTCATGAGTTCACAATCGTGGAGGAATCTGGGAGTTTGGAGCAAGAAGGTGCTGACCATAGGATTGGATACGGCTGAAGGGGTGAGGGCGAGACCCCTGTGACATGGTGATTATATACATTTGGTCTTTGTCCCCTTCCTAGCACAGAGCTCCTAAAACCCTGGAAATTTCCTAAGTGCTAAAGGTGTCTTTTGTTATGTTAATGAGGTGACTTTTGGAAGCACCCAAGGAGAGAAGCTGGTTGTCACTGGAACCAACCATGTAATTAGAGGGTTGGAAGTTTCAGTCCCAACTCCCTACCTCTGGGGAAGGGCTGGAGTTCAGTCACCAATGGCCAATGATTGAATCAATCAAGTCTCTGTAAGGAAGCCTCCAGAAAAACCCAAAAGGTCGGGGTGTGGAGAGCTTCTGGCTTGGTGAACACATGGAGATTTGGGGAGAGGAAGGCACTGGAGAGTCTCTTCCCCAAACCTTGCCCTGTGCATAAATGCTTCCCTCTGTCTGTTCCAGGTAGAAGTTGTACCCTTTATATCACGCCAGTAACCTGGTTAGTAAAATGTTTCTCTGAGCTCTGTGAGCAGCTCCAGCAAATTAATTGAACCCAAGGAGGGGGTGGTTGGAACCTCCAATCTATAGTCAGAAGCACAGGTGACGACCTGGATTTGCAACTGGCATCTGAAGGGGTTGGGGGGTGGTCTTGTAGGACTGAGCTCTTCATCTACAGCAGCGGTCCCCAAACTTTTTGGCACCAGCGACCGGTTTCGTGGAAGACAATTTTTCCATGGATGGGTTGGCGGGATGGGGAATGCGAGAGATGGGGAGCGGCTGTAAATACAGAAGAAGCTTTGCTCACTTGTCCGCCGCTCACCTCCTGCTGTGCGGCCCGGTTCCTAACAGGCCGAGGACCGCTACCAGTCCGCGACCTGGGGGTTGGGGACCCCTGATCTATAGGATCTGACGTCATCTTCTGGTACATAGTGTCAGAACTGAGTAGAATTGTACAACACCCAGTTGGTGTCAGAGAATTACTTGGTGCAGGGGGAAAAACCACACACACTGGAACTGGGTGTAGAATGATAACAGTGGACCCCGGGTTTCAGCTTAGAAGCTGAGTCCCACGTGCTGGATGGCTGGGGCTGGTTTTAAGGAAAACGAACCTTAAGATATTCATTCCAAGCACTGGCTAATCAAATCAGGCCTGAACTGAAACAAAATCCTTGCTCCTTCCTCATCTGACAGGATGACAGCAAAGAAGACTTTCCTGTTTTCTCCTTCAAACATGAGAAGGGTTTGGCTGAACAAAGATGCTGTCAGGAGTACCAGTGCCCTTTGGAGAGGAGAGGGGAGGCGGTGGGGAGAATCCCCACCGGATGGAGAACGACAACACACACCGGCTCAGCAAGGGTTGGCAGGTCTCTTCCAGGGGCTGGGGGAGGGGCTTGCGAACAGGAAGTGCCCGCACACAAATGACATTTGGTGACACCAGTGGGAGAAAGTAACCACTGCTAGGACTCAGCATGACCCTCAATTAAGGGTTGGTAGAAATGGTTTCTTACTTTTAAGATGCTATAATTAGATCTCTGTTCGCATCAAATGGAAGATCACGATTCTTATCAAAAAGAGCCCGAGTGTCACCAGGTAAAACAAAGACGACGACGGGATGGCCCTCCTCTGACTTCTTTACAAGAAAACTTTTGGGTTTTCTATTTTGATTCCCGTATCCCAACTTCAGTTGACAGCCCAGCCTCCTTCTCCCCACAGGAACTGAGATGCCCTGGATTTTCCTTGAGGTGCCTGGTTTCTCTTTCTTTCTTTACTAAGACAGAAGGATGCCCAGACGCCCTCCAGTCGGATCAGGATCTCCAGGGCTGGGACTTAGACTCTGCATTGCTTCCAGAGCCCTACAGGTGATCCTGGTGCATAACCAGGATTGACAACCACCATGGTGCAGGTGGGCACGCTTACATTCTTCGCCCTACATAGGAGGACAGGATGCAGTAGCCAGGGCTTTTTAGCATTGAGAGAGAGGAATCCAGCTTAAAGTAGCTCAAGCTGAAAGGAGGGTCTATTGGCTCCTGCTGGGGAAGTTTCAGTGGCTGGCTGTTCCAGCTGGCTCGGCGGGACCCCGTGGGCCTTGTGGATCCTCTCTCTCCATCTCTCAGCTCTGACTGTCCCCCGTCAGACCGACTCTCTCTAGAGGGAAGGCAGAGATGACCATCACCCTGCAGAGAATAAGTCCAGAGACAGGGGCATGGCTGAAGAAGGCTCTCGTTGGCCCCTGAGGGTCCCGAGCCCACCTGACCTATGTCTGTGTCGAAGTGGGAGGATGTGCTGATTGGCCAGGCTAGTCGGGTGTCCACCTCCGGGGTGAGCAAAGCGGAGCCACTCACGGAGGGAAAGATGCGCAAAGGAAAAGAAGCAGAGACTAAGGAGCAGTGCCATCTACCGGAGACCAGAAAGACCACGGAAACAGCCACCGCTGTTCTGAGCACGTGTCCATCATCAGGCACGCTGAGATAAGCACTTTATACACACAACACTTTAAAGTCCTATCAACGCTCTCACAAGATGTGTCCCTTGTCACTCTCATTCCCTAGACTGGGGGAGAGAGGCCTGGGGAGGTGCTAACCAGTCATTGGTGGAGCTGGGAACTGAACTCAGGACCAGTCGATGCCGGAATCAAGGTGACAGAACAGCTCAGCCTCCAGGACCGTCTGACCACGCGGCTTCCCTCCTCCCCTGGCCACCCGTGGCAACGTGGCTGACCACTACCTCTTTCTTACTCTTTTGACTTAAATGATGCTCCCTCATTTCGGAGCCTCCAGAGGAGCACTGACTGTGGTGTCGACACCTAGCAGTTTATGAATTGGACAAACCACCTTCGATTCCACCCTGACACGAGCCCCGGGCACCCCTCCAGCAGGTCAGCCAGCTGTGCGTCCAACATTGGACTCGTTCACATACTTGAAGGTACCGGAGGCACCTCCGCATCCACTCACAGATGAAATACATAAGGAAAGGTGTTCTAGAGGGTTAGGAAACATTTTTTTTCATTACAACGGTATCAGAGAACAGGAAAGAGAGTCACTAGGAAATCCTGTGAGAACCTCAAGGGGGCTGCAGATCTAGAGAATTCATCTCTGCCCCAATTTTCAATTCTCTCTTCATAGTCATAAGGTTTACAATTCTCTGAAAGAAAAGGTAAGGCTTTCAGGAATGCACTCACACAGCACAGAGGGGCTAAGCTTGCCTGGGTAAGCATCACAGGTCTCATCTGTCCACTAACCCCCATCCCCTCCAGCATCTTTCTCTCGCCTCCCCAAGCCCTCCTTCTCCCCCTTCCTGGTCCATCCTTCTTTCATCCCACAGCAGCTCTATTATCTCTAAACAACATCATTTACTTCTATGATTTTGCCTTCCTGCTGTGACATTAAGACTGAATTTTAATGGGAACATACACGCCATTTAAATCCTTTTGCAGGCTTGCAGGCGTTCACTTTCTGCTGTGTGCTTGTCTCTCCGTGAGTAAACAAATCAGGCGCCAATGAGCAGGGTGAGAAAATGAATTTCCTTTGTTGTCGCAGTGGTGTTCTGCTGGAAGCACTGTGACTTATAACATGGATATATTTCTATGCTCCTTCCCGCACTGACATCAATAAGAAAACTAGAGCAAAAGTCAAATCATGCCTTTCGCCGTGAGGATGCGGAACAGAAATGTCGCCCATGCTGAAGGCTCGCCTGGAATCTGTCTGTGACTGACACCCTGGACAGTAAAGTAAAAAGTGGAATAACTGGGTGCTCCCAGGTGCTGCACAGAAACAGAATCGGACGGAGAGGCAAGGGTGCCAGAAGGTTTTGGATGGCCAAGTTGCTGATGCTTGTGGAGGAGGGGAAGAGGGCTGTACAACGGGGCTGGCATACAACAGAGACAACATTTCACCCAACCAGTGCATTGATTTTATGATTGGGACAACATTTAGCAGTAACATAACGTGTAATTACCTAGAGAATAGACTAGTTTGAAAGCCTTTCACCATGGTCAATTGTTTTCCATAAAAGTTACAGTCAGAATTTTGGTCTCATTTTGGCTGGTCTGCACCGTGGCTCACCTGTGCTTAGAAAACGGTATGGGTGACGTTGTCACTCGATGCACCTATAGCCCCACACGGCACACTGGTTTTGGAGATGCGAGAGAGGAGGGTGTGGGGTTCCTTCTTCTCTGCCTCATCGTTTCAAGGGAGGGTCATACAGAAAAGTTCCATTTGAACAAGTTGAGCTGAAGGTGCCTGAATGGTTCCCAACCTCCAGGAAGAAGTGTGCAGAGGGCTGTTAGGAATCTGGTGTCTGGAGCTCAGCTGCTTGTGAGAAGGGAGATTCTGATTGGACTTCAAGCTGCAAGAGGGAGGAAGCTCTCTGGTCAAGGTTGTAAAGAGAGGTGAGAGGCCTTTATGGGATGTCAGGAGGGGAGCGTCCTGTGCAGACCAGGTGGAGGACAAGGAAAAGGCAGTTAGGAAACAGAGAACGAGGGGGAGGTGTCTGGAGCTGCAAGAAGCGGTCAGTCAAATGCTGCCGAGGATGTGGAAATGACAAAAACCCAGGAGAGAGCCCTGGATCCGGGAGCTCGGAGTTGGGCGTGATTTTGCTGAGGGTCAAAGTTCAGGCTGCCGTGGTTGAGGACGAGGAGAGAAGACGGCTCTTACAGGACATGTGTTGATGAGGGAAGGAGAGGGATGGCCAATGGTCCATTGGAAAGAAAATACTGACAGGCGGTTGTCCCTGGATGGGGGAGGCTGGACTATATTGTAGCGGGGAGGCAACGGAGCTGAGGGGTGGGAAAGTCTGGAGGTGCCAGAGGAGGGTGACAACTGGAGCAGGGCCCTGAGAACGGCGTGTGTGAGTGGCGTGTGTGTGTGTGTGTGTGTGTGTGTGTGTGTGTGTGTGTGTGTGTGGCTACATAGGTGTGTGGATGGAAGGGTTCAACGTGGAAGGAGTAAAGTGAGGCTGGAGAAAACAAATGATGAAGCCCATCCCACGACGGCAGCCACCTCTTCCTCTTGGATTCTCCTGCCCTTCGGGTGAGTTTACATCTCTCCAGCCGCTTGGGTGAGCCCTGCTGCTGCCCTGCACGGGAACACCAGCCTCAGGGATGACAATAACGTTCCCTGATGCTCCCAGAGCCTCCTGTCTCCGGGTGCCGGGAAGACCTGAGGTTCAGCACAAGAAAATGGAACGGCCCTCTCCTCCAATCCGTACCTCACCTGACCTGAAAACAATCCTGAAACCTGTAGTGAGCAGTGCTAACAGAGGAGCCCGTGCACACTTCCCAAAGATGCTGACAGCAGGAGCCCATCCGTCCACCAAGAGAAATCATGGTCCACGAGATGCCACATTGCTGGCCTCTGAGCCTACCTCTCCCCTGCTCGCCAGGTTCCATGGTCTCTATTCCTCTTGTGAAGCTTTCAAGGTCTTAGGCTGAGTTTAAGCTCCAGGCTTCTATGCTCCCCTTCCTGTGGCAGGGACTGTGAAAGGGTAGCATCTCTTTAGCCCCTGGCCTGGAAATGGAACTTCTGCTGGAAATGAGCATCGCGGGGCTTCTTCTTCCTTCCACAACGATGCTTTGACCTGCTCAGAAGTCTCTGACACACACGCATCCCCACTCTCACAATACACATCATGAGGCAGCTACGCACTTCCCCCTGCGTTAAGTGGGGAGGTATCTCTTGTTAGGGAGGAAGTGTCAAGGGTGGAGCGGCAGCTGGAAGGGACAGGGAAGCAAGATAATTAGGGATGGTGTGGGAGGTAATGAGGACCCGCTAAGGGCGCTGATAGATGGGGGGGTCGGGGGATCAAGGTCTCAGGACACAAAAGAGTAGAATTTGCCTGATCCCGCCGTGGAGAGAGGCCAGCTGTACAGACTCACAGGGCTGAACTGGGGCCAAGTAGGGGGGTCTGGTTAAGCAGTGGGATGTGGGGAAAAATGGAGCCTGGGGGTAAATGCAAAAACTCTACAGAGAGGCCAATCACAGTCAAGCCAAAAGGTGGAATCTGTGGTCTTATTCAAGGGAGAGGGGTGGCCAAGCCTGAGGTCAGGGGCCAAGTGGACACTAGGATGAAGCAGTGGGTGAGCAGCAATGTCTGACCAGGGAAGCAGAACCCAGATTTGTAAGGTGGACCTCAGCCTCTCAGGGCTTCCTCTTCTAAGGTGCTTGCTTTAACAGTGTTGAGGAGGGATAAAGGTGGCAAGATGGACAGGTTCAGTGGGTCTGGTAGGAGGAAGGCTCAGTGGCGGTGGTAACAGAGGAATAGCTCCAGATGAGCAGAAGGTCCAGGGTGTGATCATACTCGTGGGAGCTGAGGTTCAGGGTCTGAACCCTGGAATCGAAGGCCCCGAGGCATGATGAGGCTGGGTGTAGGAAGAAGCACCCACTGTTCAAGAAATCCATGAACAGTGGACCCACTATTCATGGATTTCTTGAATTAATACCTTTTCATTTTCTGTATGTCCTTATGGAGGTTTGCAGACACTTTTGGATACCTGTTGCTGTTTTTCCATTTTCTCCAGTTAAACGTGGTTTTGTTGGGAAGAGGACCCACTGAGCTCCTCGCTCTGCCATTTTGGAAGTTCCCAGCTCATGCCTTTTGCGTTATTTTCTTATTCAGACAATCTCCCGAAAGTTGGAACACAACCCTGTTCCCACGTAAAGAAAGGGTCCTCACTAGCGTCAAGGATGGGATGAGTCAGGTAACTCCTATGCACAGGCCCTATGAAGGCATACTCTGGAGCTGGCACCCCTTCCCCTTTGGTAACCATGAGTTTGTTTTCTATGTCTGTGAGTCTATTTCTGTTTTCTAAATAAGTTCGTTTGTATTAATTTTAGATTCCACATATAAGTGATATCACAGGTTATTTGTCTTTGTGTCACTCACTTCACCTAGTATGATCATCTCTAGGTCCATCCATGTTGCTGCAAATGGCATTATTTCATTCTTTCTTTATGGCTGAGTAATACTCCATTGTACATATGTACCACATCTTCTTCATCCACTCATCTGTCATTGGACATTTAGTTTGTTTCTATGTCTTGGCTATATTGTAAATAGTGCTGCTATGAACACTGGGGTACATGTATCTTTTTGAATTAGAGTTTTCATCTTTTTTGGATATATGCCCAGGAGTGGGATGGCTGGATCATATGGTAGCTCTATTTGTAGTTTTTTAAGGAACCCGCATACTGTTCTCCATAGTGGCTGCACCAATTCACACTCCCACCAATGGTGTAGGAGGGTTCCCTTTTCTCCACACCCTCTCCAGCATTTATTATTTGTGGGCTTTTTGATGATGCCATTCTGACTGGTTATACTTCTCTCTCTTTCTAAGAACTGGGAGTAATTAAGGGAGAAGTAATCTTGTTGGTCAAAGAAAACAAATGCAATGTTTTTTCCCCCCAGAAATTATGTGTTTTTGCCCCTTCCTAAGAGCATTTTTCATGTTTTAAGGTCTTTCAAAATCCATGGGATCAGAGGCAGAGTAGCTTTACAAGATTGCCTGCCCTGGGTCCTAAGAAATTAGACTTTTGTAAAAGATCAAATTCCACTGAAGATATTCCTTCTCCAACTTAAAATAAAGAACACGGGGTACAACTGAAATGGGCTGGTTGATTCTGGTAGGCATGCGTAAACAAAAAGAGATGCTGATGAAATGCTAAGGCCTAAAACAAAGTGCTTGCCAGGCTGGGAAACTGGGTTTTACAAGGCTAATGCCCAACAAGGAGAATGCTCGTGGACTGAGACTGAGTATACCCTTCAGCCTTTGGGTACCAAGCTCCGCTACTCTGAGTCGAGTGGTTTCCCCAGCGCTCTCTCTCCAGGTAGCGCCTAAGTTGCAGGCAGCCTCCTGCATTCACGCTGCCTGCTTGCACTAACCCACCCCCCTTTCCTCAGCGAGGGCTCTCACCTAGCACTTCCTTAATTACAGAGCAGAGAATAAGGGAGCTGGTAATTCATAACTTCACTGCTGACTTACATTTTAGTGAGATAAGGGGAAACAATAACATCTAGGAAAGGTATTTATAGAACTCCATAGTGATTCAGAGATATTAGTAACACCTGGGACTTGCCAAGCGCTTTTGCCTCAAAATGCTTGAATAAACAAAACAACTCGGGCTTGCCATGTGCATGGAAAGAGACAGAGCAGCATTTGTTAGTGATCAACCCCAGTCCACAGAGTCTGAGTGGGCCTGGCTCACCTTTACGGAGCATGTGTCTTCGCCAGGCACAATGCTGAGCTCTAAACATTTGATCGTCATAAATCTCTCGCAAGGTGAGTATTTTTATCCTCTTTTAACAGATAAGGAAATGAAGGTACGTATGTGAAGAAACTTGTTTAAAGTCAACCCCTTGGTAAGTGAAGATTCTGATTCCGCCACAGGCCTGCCAGACCCAAAGCCCACCTGGCACACTTTGCTATCCAGAGTCTCCAAAAGATTGAAGCACTAATACAGAACACACCAGGGGTGAGAACAGGAGGCTCCCATGGCCTGAACTGCCATGTTCTCACACAAGGTGAGGTGTGATACAGAGAGATCTGAAAGTAGACATAGAAATCAGGGCTCTGCTCAGGATTCTGACACTCATAGCCTGAGCGACCTTAATGGGGCAAAAACATATAGAGTTTATAAGCCTCCACACTCCCATCTGTAAAATGGGGGCTCGTGGAGGCTTCCGGTCCAGGCCTTAACACAATATTGGGTATTGGATTTATCTTCCACCATAAGCAACTATGAAACTGGAAAGATTTTTTAAATAAATGTTTTCAGCCACAACAAACAATGCAGGGTTATGACCCTGTGAGAAGAAGAACACATGGAATAACTTCACATTTTTGCCAGCTTTCTGCCTGGGAACACTTTCTAAGTCATGGTGTGGAAGTGGAACTGAAATAGACAGCAGTGTTCTCGTTGGGTGGAGGAAAAAGATTAGAGTCTGTTCTTGGTGAGGCAGCTGGAATTTTAGACGCAGAATACCAAAGAAGAGGAAGCTGTGCAGGAAAAAAAGTACCAGAAATCTGCATAAAGGACCTCTTAAGTCTATGGACAAATGCTAAGCTACACATGCACAGGTGAGACTGAAAGACCTGGCAGAGAACAACTACTGGGAGCTGGGAACTGAACGGAGATTCCAGAGATGGCACAGTGCTGGGAAATGTTGGAGGTCCAAGTTTCCAAAGGGGAGAAACTTCACTGAACACCCTAAGCATTCAGTTAAGACCCCAGAAAAGCTATGTCCTAAATTATTAAGGGCTACTCTTTCTTATCCTATCTACTCTTTGCCCATCATACCAAAACCTAAAATCAAGCTGCACTGTCAGTAAATTAACTGTCAGCCAAAAAAATATGCAACCTTCTTTAAAGGAAGGAAATATAATTCAGGCCCTCAACAATATCACATTCACAATGTACAGCATACACTCAAAAATCACTAGACAAATAAAGCCGGAAAAATGACCTAAGCAGGAAACATGACCTAATACCAGGAGAAAAACAGTCCATAGAAACAGACACATAGATGACACAAGTAACGGGATTAGCAGACAAGCAATTTAAAACAACTGTAGCATATTTGTTCAAGGATTTATAAGAAAAATGTGGACATAAGTAAACAGATGGGATGTTCAGAAAAGAAACTGACACACATTTCTAACACATGGGTAACTGTAATCTCAGAAAGAGAGGCAAGAGATATTAGAGCAAAAAAATACTGAAAATATAATGGTGGAAAATTTTCCAAATTTGATGAAATATATCAACCCAAGTTCAAATCCAACAAGGTAAACAAATCCTGAGTATTATAAACAAAAAGAAGACTACATTTTGGGGTAAAATTTCTAAACACCAATGGTAGAAAATTTTTTAACCAGGAAGGTATAAAAGATACATTGATAGAGAACAATAAGGATAATGGGAAATAGAATGCTATCTCTAAAATGCTGATGAAAAAAACCTATCAACTTAGAATTCTATTTTCTGTTAATATATGCTTTTTATAAAGTGAAACTATAACATTTTCAAACTAAATAAAGACTGAAAGAATTCATCAATATACTGCATTACCAGAAATATTAAAGGAGGTCCATCTGGTGAAGGTAAATAAAATCAGATGGAATCACAAAATCTACACAAAGGAACAAAGAGAGAAGTAATGGTAAACTTTTTTGTTTCTTAATTTCTTTAAAGACAATTGACTCTTTAAAACAAAAATATTAAGAATATATTATAGGGCCTATAATACTGGGTTGGCCAAAAAGTTCGTTGGGGTTACGTTACAGAAAAACCCCAACAAACTTTTTGGCCAACCCAATGTATCTGGAATTAAGATGTAGTTAAAAATAGCATAAGGATGGAATGGAAATAAATGGAATATTATTGTAGGATTTTTGTATTTTACACGATGTGGTATAATTTCATCTAAAAATAATAACTTAAGAATACATATTTTAATCTCTAGAGCAACCACTACAAAACTCAAAATCAATAGAGCAGTTATATTGGAATACTAAAAATTATTCAATTAATTCAAAAGAAAGGAATAAAGGAGAGCAAACGACCAAAGAACAGATGGGACAAATAGAAAGCAAATAGCAGAGCTGGCTAAACATTTCAATTAAAAAGCAGAGCTTGTCAGACAGGATAAAAATACAAAATTCAACTATAGGCTGTTTATAAGACAAACACTTTAACAATAAAGATACAGAGAAGTTAAAAGCAAAAGAAAGGGAAAGATATACCAGGGAAACACTAACTATAAGAAAGTTTAAGTAGCTATATTAAAATGTCCAGATAGGCTTTAAGGAATATTACCAGAGATAATGAGGAATATATATTTCATAATAATAAAAGGGTCAATTCATCAAGAAGACCTGACAATGTATGTGTTGTTAGTAAGAGAGCTTCAAAATACATTCAGAAAAAAAGAAAGGAATAGAAAAATCCATGATCATAGTTAGACGTGTAATAGAAATAGTAGGCAAAAGGATATCAACCAACTTAACTGGTATTTAAAAGACACAATACCCAACACCATACACATTCATTTAAAGAATACATGGGACATTTACCAAGATAGATGATAAAATAATGAAATCATAAGGAGCATCTTCTCTGACCACAATAGAATTAAATTAGAAATCAGTAACAATAAATTTAGAAATCTCCAAATATTTAGAAATGAAGTTACATATTTCTAAATATTCTATGAGCCAAAGAAGATATCACAAGGGAAATTAGAAATATTTTAAATGAATGACAATAAAAATACTACATATTAAAATTTGTGGAATGCAACCAAAGAAGTTCTTAGAGAGAGATACTAATATACAGCATGAAGTGATTATGTGACAAAAGAAGAAAGATTTAAGACCAATGATATAATATACCACCTTAAGGCATTAGGGAGAAGAGCAAATTAAACAGAAAGAAAGTAGAAAGAAAAAGATAAGGAAGATAAGAAAGAAAAATAATGAAAGCGAAAACAAATAGAGGAAATCAATTAGTTGATTTTCTAAAAATATTAATAAAATTGCTGACTCCATTGCTATACTAATGAGAGAGAAGGAAATTGTCAATCCCATGAATATAAGAAGAGTCATCACTACAAACCTCACAGCCAGTAAAATAATAATAAAAGAATATTATGGGGGCTTCCCTGGTGGCACAGTGGTTGAGAGTCCGCCTGCCGACGCAGGGGACACGGGTTCGTGCCCCGGTCCGGGAGGGTCCCACATGCTGCGGAGCGGCTGGGCCCGTGAGCCATGGCCACTGGGCCTGTGCGTCCAGAGCCTGTGCTCCGCAACGGGAGAGGCCGCAACAGTGAGAGGCCCGTGTACCGCAAAAAAAAAAAAAAAAAATTATAGAAATTTTATACCAATAAATTTAACTTCTTATATGAAAGACCTTGAAAGATACAAATATTAAACAGAAATAAGAAGAAATAGAAGTTCTGAATTTTCCCTTATTTGCTAAAGAAATGGAACTTGTAGCTAAAAACTTCCCCTCAAAGAAACGTTCATGCCCGTGTGATTTCACTGATGAATTATATCAAGCATCTAAGAATGCAATAATACCAAGATTACACAAACTTTTCCAGAAAATAAAGAAGTAAACACTTCCTGACTCAACTTATGTGGCTACTGAAGCCTGAAAAATGTGCTACATAAAAGAAAAATATCAAATATTCCATGTGAACAGAGAGACCAAGATCTTTACAAAAACATTAGCAAATACAAAATGATAAGACCTCATGACCAAGTGGGGTTTATCATAGAAATTCAATGATAATTTAGCGTAATCAAGAATGTAATTCACCATGTTAGCAGCATAAAAGAAAAATCCTACACTCATTAAATAATTGCAGAAAAAACATTTGACAATATTCAACATCCATTCATGGTGGAAAAAAAAGAAAAAAGAAAACTTTCAGCAAACTAGGAATAGAAGGGGACTTCCTTAGCCTGATACAAGGCATCTGTGGAAAACCTCTGCTTAACCTCAGACTTACTGGTGAAAGATTGAACACTTCTCCTAAGATTGGAAACAGGTTAAAAAAAAAAAAAAAAAAAAAACAGAAATCTGCTCTCTGCTTTTCTATTCAGCCTTGTATTGAATGAGATCTCTTAGCTAATGGAATAAAGCCAGAAAAAAAAAAAAAAGACATACAAATTGAAAAGGAGGAACTTAAACTGTCTTCATTTCGCAGACAGCAGGATTATGTACATAGAAAATACAAAGGAATCTTCAGAAAAGCTACCAGAATAAATCAATAGTGAGGTCACAGGATAAAAGGTCAATATATAAAAATCTATTTTTATATATTAACATTAAACAATTGAAAACGAAATTTAAGAAAAACAATTTCATTAACAATAGTTGTTGAAATAAAAATACTTCAACATAAACTTAACAAAAGATGCACAAGACCTATATACTAAAATCTTCAAACATTACTGAGACAGAGTAGACCTAAATAAACAGAATGAAATAACAGGCTCATGGGTGGGAAGACTCAAAATTACTGAGATATCAATTCTCCCTAATCCAGCAGAGCTTTTATTGTAGAAATCAATAAAATATTATTCTAGAAAATATAAGAGAAAATTATTCTATAATTTATGTGGAAATATAAAGGACCTAGAATAGCCAAAACAATTTTTAGAAAGAACAAGTTGGAGGATGCATATTGCCTGATTTCATGACATACTATAAAGCTACAGAATCATAATGGTATGATATCTACATACAAATCAACAAATAGATCAATGAAACAGAATAGACAGATACAGGGACTTCCCTGGAAGTCCAGTAGTTAAGACTCTGGACTCTCAATGCAGGGGGCACAGGTTCGATACCTGGTCGGGGGAACTAAGATCCTGCATGCCGCACGGTGCGGCCTAAAAACAACAACAACAGCAAAAGAATAGACAGATACACATATGGTCAACTTATTTTTTAACAAAAGAACCAAAGCAACTCAATGGGGAAAGACCTTTTTTTCAGTAAATGGAGCTAAATTGGATATTCATGCAGGAAACACAAATGAACCTTGATCCCTACCCCACAACATTTATAAAAATTAATTCAAAGTTGATTGCAGATCCAAGTATAAATACTAAAGCTATAAAACTTCTAGACTAAAACATGGAAGATTACCATCATGACCACGGGAATAAGCAAAGATATTTTAAAATTGAATTACATCAAAATCAAAAACTTGTCCTAAAAAAGTACCATAGATTGGAGAAAATATTCTCAACACATATATCTGACAATGAACCATATATAGTATCTACTAAAAATCTTTTATGACTCAATATTTTTAAAAAACTCAGACTTTTTTAAAAACCAGATTCGGACAGATACTTAACAAAGACATACAAATGGTCAATAATCACATGAAAAACTGTTCAACATCATTAGTAATCAGAGAAATGCAAAATTAAACCACAGTGAGATGGCACTACTTACCCACTATAAATGGGTGTAATTTTAAAAGTCTGACAACACCAAATATTGAGAGAATATGATAAGAATGTAGAGCAATGAGAATTTTCATTCGAAAGCAGTGGAAGCGTAAAATGATGAAGTTGCTTTGGAAAGCTCTTTGGGCGTTTCTTATGAAAATTAAACCTCTGTCTCTCTTATAACCCAGCATTCCGTTCCTTGGTATTATACCAAGAGAAACAAAAACCATATGTGCACCAAAAAACACCTGCACAGAATGTTTATAACAGCTTATTCATGATAGCCAAGAACTAGAAATAGCCATCTAAGGGGTAAACAGATTATAGAATCCCCATAGGAAAGAATACAGCTCAGCAATAAAAAGAACTAATACACCTAACAACAAGCGTGAATCTCAAAAACATGATCCTGAACAAAAGAAGCCAGGCACGAAACGGTACATCCTGTATGATTCCATTTTTATTAAGCTCTGGAACAGCCAAAACCAATCTACAGTGATACATGTTGCTTCCTGTGGGTGGGGAGATGAGCATTTGCCTGGCTTTCTGGGGCGACTTTCTGGGGTGAGATGAGTGTTCCCGAACTTGATAGGAGTATGGGATACACTATTGTATGCATTTGTCCAAAGTCATCTAACTGTGCACTTGAGATCTGTACATTACACAGGGGGTGAGAGTAATTAAAGTAACACAAATTCATTGAAGAAATGAGGAAAAAAAAAGTAGTTCCTTCCCTGTCTACCTCACATGAGAATGCGTATCAATACACTTTATAGTTATTAAGTGCAGTACAAACGCATTTCCCTGTACAGCAATTTTGGTGTCTAGGGAAAGGTTAAGGCTTTCAGAGGATTCCAGAGCTGTTTACAGCAATGCAGCATTTAGAGTGACTGCACCTACGTGAGACTCTTTAAACAACTACTTCTGGCAGAAGACAGAATAAAGAGCGGTCGAAGTGATTATATGCAGAGGTAGCCATAACGGCACTTCTAGATGCAACCCCCATCTCACCCTGCCAGGTTGGTGACCCTGGCTCCCCACATTGCCACCCACCCCCACCCCATCTTGTTTGGCAAACCTGAGGAGATGAATCACAGGAGCCTTCAAATCTTGGGGGGAAAGCACTTTATTTATTGGAAGCTTGCAGAGGCAGTGAACAGGGGGTACCTAGATTGCATGGCTCTTGCCCTCTACTTGGAAGCTGATACATCCTGCGTGAGTTACCCTTCGTGTGTATTGGGAAGTTCGGGTCTTGGGAGATATTTAGGAGAGGGAGTTCTCTCTGCACCCAGGTGGCTACCCACTGAGCCAGCTGATCTCAAAGGCAGAAGGCAAAGTCCCTTCAAGCTAGGATTCACTTCCCAGGAAATGCTGCAAAGCAGGCTTCTGCTGGAGCTAGGAGGGCAACCTATTGCAAGAGGAAGGCCATCTGGAAGGAGCCTCAAGGGGACAAGATGCAGAGTGATGGGGCAGGGGCTGGGTGGGGGGAGGCACCAGCATCCTGGGGAAGGAGGAATTCCAGCAAGAAAGTCTGACCTGCCAAGGAGATGACACACTCCTCTGCTAATTTTCACAAAATGCACAAGCCCGTATTTTCCAGAGAGACAAATGAGCAGACTGTATCCGCAGGAATGGAGCTCTATAAAATATGATTTACTCACCTATAATTCACAGAGCAGCCAAATGCAAGGGAAGTGGCTAAGAGCTTAGAGCCACTGATGAAGAATTTATTGAAGAGGCTGTAAGACTGTCTCAGCATGCAAACCCATCCATTTTCCGATTGGTAAATCACCAATGTCCTGGGTTAGGTAGGAGAGCTAAATCTGATGCTAAGAGCACCGGTGCATACATCAAAACAGAATTTGCCGTCAGAAATTTAGAAACGCAAGTGTAAATTCAGCTCATCTCCTGTCTCCTCCAACATCAAGGGCCTCGCTTCCTGGGCTCCCCTGGCTCTGCCGCCCTGAGGATGGACGGTCCCTGGTGCTGCAGACACACCCCGAGTGCTGAGTTCTGGGATGTGCTTCAAGGGCGCACAGGTCCTGGCTTCTGTTCTGGGCTCGGAGGGATTTGGAGGCTATGTGGTGTTGTCATTAGAGGTCCAGAGAGGGCTGAGTCTATAGGATCCTCCCCACCTGACCTGGCCTTCCAGGGCTGGACCTGCTCAGATGAAGGCCACTGACCACCCTCCACAGGCTTGAGAGCATTAATAGCAAGGAGAGGAAATAGAAAAGTTGGCGACAACTACAGCAAAACAACAACAGCAGCAACAGCAATAATAATAGCACTTATCAAGCCCCTGGTGAGTGCCTGCCCTTTCTGAGCACTCTATTGTATTAACTCATTTCATCTTCAAAGTGGTGCCACAGCTGCTCCAGGTCTTTGTGCAAAACCCGTCAACCTCCCCCCCCCACTGCGCAAAACCCGTCAACCTGCCCCCCCCCCACTGCGCAAAACCCGTCAACCTCCCCCCACACTGCGCAAAACCCGTCAACCTCCCCCCCACTGCGCAAAACCCGTCAACCTCCCCCCACACTGCGCAAAACCCGTCAACCTCCCCCCACACTGCGCAAAACCCGTCAACCTCCCCCCTCCACTGCGCAAAACCCGTCAACCTCCCCCCCCCACTGCGCAAAACCCGTCAACCTCCCCCCCCACTGCGCAAAACCCATCAACCTCCCCCCCACACTGCGCAAAACCCATCAACCTCCCCCCCCCACCGCCCCTTTACCAAGAGTGAACATAAATCTTAAAGGGTCCAGAGGTAAGAAAGGAAACTACAAACAAACAGAGAAACAAACAAACAAAAAACCCACATGGAACCAGCTGGGATCAAGATGGTGACGCATCTGACCTCCAGCAGAACTTGAGTCTCATTATACACTGATTTTATTACATTAGCATATTAAATGACATACCTACCAGTGGCCCTGACCACACATTAAGGACCAAAAAGAGGATGAAAAGGAGGTGGCACCCCACTCCCCAAAAAGCCCTGCCCCTTCCCCCGTAGACTAATGCATATGCCTTCCCATCATTAGCCTCACCCCTCCTCCCTTTGCCTTTAGTCTTTAAAATTAAATCCCTCTCCCGATGTAGGCGAGAAGATCTTGAACTTAGCTCCCGCTTCTCTTATTCAGTCTTTGGCCACTGAATACTGCTTGTGCCAAGTTGCTCTCAGCTTCAGTTTTGTTATTTGCCTACTGGAACCCGAACAGAAAAAAAAAGAACCGTCCCGCCCTGAGGCAGAAAGCCTTGGTCTGGCAGGGTCCATACAACTTAATGCGGTAACAAAAGCAAGTCTCTGCGATGGGTCCTATTATTCTTTGTTTACAGATGAGGAAACTGAGGCCCAGAGAGAAGGCGTCCAAAGCGTCCTCTCCTCCACTCCTGGGTCTCTCTTGGTCTTCAGGGGCTCCCTCTTTTGCATCAGACCCCAGTCCATTGTCATTGGGCAGTCTCAGCGCCAGGCTAGGGAGGAAATGGGCCCAGTTCAATCAAATGTCTTGGAAATAACTGCAGGAGGAGCCCTGCCAGACCCCAGGGCTGCTATGATTTTGAACTGCAACATCCGTTTGAAGAGACATTGGCCTCTGGGTATCTCCTCTGATGCCAGACCCTCCAATAATTAAAGCAGGTCATGCCCAAGACCAAGCACGGGCACGACTATTGGCTGTGTTTTCCTTCTCTCTCTCTCTCACACACACACACACACCCCTGGAAGGCCCCTCAGAGCGTCCTGAACCGAGGCCCACGAGCCCTCCCCTAGAGAGTAAACTCTCTGAAGAGTCTTTTCAAAGATAAAAATGCAGACAGCCTGCCCACAAGAAATGCACAAACTCAGGAAAGTGCCTGCCAGGGCTGCCACATCGCATGGAACACCATTATCCGTAAAAAAGAAAACTCCCTTGCTTCGTGGGCACAGCAGGAAACACAGACAGCTGACAGTCTCGCCAGGAGGGGCATGATAGACTCATGGAGCGTGTGGGTGCTGTGGAGGGACTGCCCCGTGTGGGGTATGAACTTTTCTGAGGACAGAGACCCCAGCTGGGCTCAAACTGCTGCTGCTGGGGACCACCGTCCTCCCTGCCCTCCGCTGAATGCAGGCCCAGCACCGGCTTCTGCCCGCATGGGGCTGTGGGCTCCTGGAGGTCCGGTCTCCTCGACGTACCAAGTGCAGCCCATCCTTCCCGTCTCCTCTCAAACATCCCTGCCTCCCAGAGGTCTGCCCTGGACGCCAGACTGGGAAGAGGGTCCCGAACTATAAAACACACAGCATCCACCTCTTTCCCCGTCATAACGCTCACCAGCCTTGCAGTTACTTATTTAACCAGTGTTCCCCACCCAGCTCTGGCCACTCTCCATGAGAGCAGAGACTGTGTCTGTCCTGTCCATTTCTGAGTCTCCGGTGCCCTGACCATGACACACAGCAGGTGCCCGTACATGATTCCTGGATTGACTTCAGGTAATCAGAAAAGCTGCCTTTCCTTGGGCACACACACTGTATATGCCAAGCAAAGTAGAAAAGGTGCAAGGAGAATGTGAACCAGAGACCAAGTGCTAGACCATGACAATATACAGCCCCTTGGACCTCCTTGGCTACGACCCTCCTGGGGCCTGAGCTCACCAGGACCCCAGACCCATCGCCTGCCCCGTAAAGGGGATCTGTTCTCTACAAGGGGCCACACATTCCAGCAGCCTCTCCAGACTCAGAGCCCCTCAGGCCTGAGAGACAATGTCCTTCTAATAAAGAAGCCCAGGGGCTTCCCCAGTGGCTCAGTGGTTAAGAATCCGCCTGCCAATGCAAGGGACACGGGTTCAAGCCCTGGTCTGGGAAGATCCCACATGCCGCGGAGCAACTGGGCCCGTGAGCCACAATTACTGAGCCTGTGCGTCCGGAGCCTGTGCTCCGCAACAAGAGAGGCCGCGATAGTGAGAGGCCCGTGCGCCGCGATGAAGAGTGGCCCCTGCTTGCCACAGCTGGAGAAAGCCCTCGCACAGAAACGAAGACCCAACACAGCCATAAATAAATAAATTAATTAATTAATTTAAAAAAAAGATAGCTCAAAACAGTTGCTAATTTTCTAACTGGGATCTGAGTTTTCTGGTTCTAACCGCACTTTGGGGGCCACCTTATCTTCTGTTTCCTGAGGCAAGGGTCACTTTGTTATACTTTTATATCTTCCCTTAATTCATGTCACGTTGAGTCTCTGAGATCCAGACTTTAGTTTTATATCTGAAACCCGGGAAAAGGAACTAACATTTACTGGAGACCTACCATTGGCCAGCACTTGACATAAATCAACGTATTTAATTATTTCAGTGGCCAGTAAGGTAGGTAGTATTGTTCTCATGTTATGGATGAGAAAACTGAGGTCCAAAGAGCTTAAATAGCCAGTACGAAGCAGCACGGGGACCGGCACCCACATCAGAGCCTTTCCAGTTGTGAAAATTAAATGAGTTAATTCACATGTGAACAGTGATTGGCACACAGTAAATGCTTAACAAATGCATTACCTAGAAACCAGCAGGACACAGGGACCCTTACTTTGTAGCCAGTCTCACAGCCTTGCCTGGCTGTTACATCAATCTGGGGGAGCTCTGAAACGTCCCCATGTCTGGGTCTCATCTTAGCCCAGCAGGCCTCAGCCTTAGGCAGCGCCTTGGAGTCACCTGGATGAGCTTAATAGCTACAGATGCCTGAGCCCCACCCAGAGGCTCCCACGTAACGATCTGCAGTAGCCCAGGCATCGGGACGTTTCAGAGCCTCCCAGGTGATTCCAGTGGGTGGCCAGAGCTCAGAGCCACTGCCTTCATGGGTGACACAGTAGAGAGGACCTCATAGGTGACATAGTGGATACGGTAGGTGAGAAAGCAAATGCCCAGTGGCTCTGACACCAGGGGGATGCAAGCACCTCTGAGAGTCCCAGAGGTGGTCCCTCCAGGACCTCCGATGGCTGTCAGGCCAAGGAGCAATCATGGCGACCACAGACTCCAACCAAAGACTCAGGCCTGAACAGGAGAGCAGAGTCCTGTTCAGCTGGCTCGTGCAAACATGAGCCTCCCAGGGGCTCTGTTCCAAGCAGCTGACCCATTCAACTTGGGAATCCAGAAACTCTAGGTCTCTAAGATCCAGTGCTTCAAGGTTACTAGTATGGCTTCTTATCAAAGTCCTTCTTCACTCAATGATTTGTACCAATAAAAAATGCCGAGGCCTCGCTAAGTGGCAGGTGTTGTGCTGGGTGAACGAAATAAACACAGCCCCTGGCCCTGTGGACTTTATCACCTAGAGAGGGATGCAGAGGTGGAAACAGGAGGGCCCCGGAGAGATGCCTTGTTCGTGGAATGTCTGTGCTCTTCACTGAGAGGCGGGCAGGGAGGGACCACAGGTCTGGAGCAGGGTGTGCTGGGGTGAGAGTTAAGTACGAGTCATTCATCACAGCAGCCGTCATCCTCAGGGACCACAGAATGCGAGTCGCCAGGCAGCCTTTACAAATAACTGAGGCCCAGTCCCCGCCCTTGGACGTCCTGCTTTATCTGGTCTGCAGGTGTGGCTTGGGCATGAGCATGGAAAGTTTCCCCTCCAGGTGCATCTCATATGCAGTCAACTCGAAAACTGCTCTAATCGGGGAGATCCTTGTTACAGGGGGTCAGGGGCACGGGCTGGCCCAGCTCCTCTGGAGGGCATCCTGAGGCGTAAGGGTCTGGGGTTCAGTGTTGTGAAGAGGGGGAGAGGACAGCTGGGGGCTGGGTGGGGGGCAGGAGGAAGGATGGTCCATTTTAAGCTTGGATTCTTAGGTGCCAAAGGAAGAGAAAGACTAAAATCAGATGTATCTTCCTGCGGACCCTGCACCAAATGATAAAAGGATCCCAAAGTGTCCTGACCTTTAGACACCGGGGGCTGGAATTGAGACCCTGGATGAATAACTCAACGAAGGGCTCAGCTGAGCCCTTTCTCACCTTCCTGGGGGAGGGCAGGGCTGAGGCAGAAGCTACAGGCTGCCGGAGCCCTTTCCCCAAAGCACCTCTCTGAAGGTGCAGCTTGTTCCCATGGTAATTTGAGTCAAATGGTGGGCGAAGTAGCTTATCACCGCATGGTCAGTTAGACATAAAATGTGATTTTAAATAGTTTCCTTTGACTGCCTCTGTTATCAAAAATCACATCCACCTCTGGAGTGTATGTTGCTATTTTTAAAAGGGAAAATTGTGGAAAAGTTCATCTTTATCCTCTCTTTTCTTCTCTCTCTCTCTCTCTTCCTCCCCGCCTCCTTCCCCCCCCCCCCCCCTCTTTGAAGCCAGCAGATTGGTTCAGCTCAGGGCTAAATACAGGGATGACGAACAATGATTTCCATAAGAGCCTTAGAAATCGCTGGTAAGTGAGCAAACGGAAAATAGATTATCCAGCAAACACATCAACAGCATTTGCGGCAACAGCTGAAATCCAGCAGCTGAACTGAAATGAAAAGTAATGCTCTGTCCTCAGACGGGCGTCAGCACATTGCCTGAGCAGGAGGAAGGGAACAGAGATGCCCTCAGGACTGGGTCTGCTGCGGCCAAGATTCCTGCGTGGATGTGTCCCCGGGCAGAGGCAGGGGGTTGAGATGAGAGCCGATTCCACCCACAGTGGGCTCCAGAATGAGTTTTCTAGAGATCAGGGAGTTTATGACGTGCGGCTCTATTTATCAGAGAGATCAGAGAGAGGGACCCACACACACACATTTCACGTCCCTGAGGAGGCCTGGGATATTGGAAATAGTGGGTCTGAGAGAGAAAAGTGAGGGGTGAGTGATGGCGTGACAGCTCCCGGCGATGCTGCTGAAGAGGCCTGGCCGGCATCACAATCAAACCACTCTTGCCGACGGTACAAGCTCCCCTCGACCAGCTTCCCTCATTAACCTGAGCAAATCACCGCCACAGCTCCTGCCGGGTGGGCTGCTTCAGTGCCAGCCTGATGCTGGGCAAGGGGGGCTCCTGCCCTTGGCCCTGTGCCCTGAGGGCCCTGCTCCACACCCCACAAGGTCAGAGGTCCAGGGTTCCATGCGACGTGTCCACCCAGAGCTCCAGCTCACCTTCTAGACCAGTGCCAAGGGCACCTGTCACTTGTCTGGATACAACTCAGGAGCTAAGAATGGTTTCTCTATTTTTAAATGGTTGAAAAAAATCAAAAGAAGAATGACGTGAAAATTACATAAGATTCAAATTTCAGTGTCTGTAGGTAAAGTTTTCCTGGAACACAGCCACGTTCTTCCACTTACACACTGACTGTGGCTGTTCTCACCCAAGACGACAGACATGGCAGTTATGATAGAGACCCATGGGCATTTACAGACATACTTGCCAACCCCGGGGCTAGACCCCTGCTTGGCATGCCTGAGACCCAGCGTTCGCTGCCCACAGGGCTCCAAAGCCCTCCTGTCCGCAGGGCCTCTCCTCTGGGTTTCTTCCTCACGGTGGCCCAGGGGTGACTGTTTGCAGGGGGTGCAGATGGAGCTGGAATGGCGCCGTCAGGGCCGGGCCCCCTCGGTGGGTAAGGAGTGAGGGTGGGAAGATAACAGTGGCAGATCTGGTCCCAGGGCCTCAAGCCGGCCCTCTCAGGCCACCGTGCTCCAGGCTGAAACACCAAGTCCAAGAATTTGATGTTAAAACTTGGCTTTTGCGTTTGTCAGGAGAGAAAGATCCACTATCTTTCATGTTAGCTTGACTGAGAACTCTTAAATGTTTAGCAGAATGGCACGTGGGCCTCCATTTGTGCTCATGCCACCCATGAGCTCAATGTCACCCACACAGTGTTGGGACGGGGCCTCTACCACCACCTCTGCTCGCTCTAGCTGCGGTGCTCTTCAGCCAGTCTCGGGGATTCTTCCCAAACCCACTCTGGTTGGAGGTCCCTGCTCTCACGTTTACATAATTTCTTTCGATACTTACAAATTAATGAAACATGAATGCGAAAATAAAGAGCTTTGCTGTTGAAAGCACACAAGTTTAATATCTTTACCTTTGTTTATGATTCTCGACTTAACACTTTTAACACTTCAGTTAACAATTGCATGTGAACAATTCCATATAAGGTGCCACCTTATATGTACTGGACATATAAGGGGTCCAATACATAAACAGCATTGCATTGGACAATGTACTGCAAGGCACTGAAAGCTTGGTAGACATTATTTTGGTTAATTCTCACAACAGTCCAATGTGACAGATGCAGCTATAGCCATAGATAATGCAGCTGGAACTCAGAGAGGTTAAGTTACTTACCCAAAATCACACAGCTAGTAAGTAAACAGATTTTTGAACTCAAGTCCAGCTGACTCAGAACTCCAGGGCTTAACTTCTGTGCCATCCTCTACATGACAACCCTCCCCCAATATTCGGGGAATAGACTAATGAATAAATAGTCACCCACAAGCCAGAAGCTCCTACTAACTGGGTGCTGGTTCTTGGGGGGAGTCAGGATATGGGGAGGAAGTGTCGACAAGCTACAGGTGATTCATGGCACACACCCTGCAGCATTGATTTTACTTCTTTAAATGTTCAAGTGAACTTGGAAACATCATGGGATGAGATGCAAACATTGAATCACTTCCAAATATAAAACAGAAGACTTCCAAGAACTCTGAGGTTCAGGCTGCTTTGGCCTACCTCCCCAGACCCTGCGGGGTTCACTGTTGCTATGGGCTCTTGGGTGGGAATTTCAGGAAGCACAGTCCTGTGGAACATTATAGAGAACTGCCTCAGGATCGGGAGAAGGGGCAGTCTCGGAGGCTTGTCTGAGCCTTGCCTGGCGTGGCTGCATTGCAATGTGGGCGAGGGCTCTGGAAGGGAGTGCTGAAAAGCGCTATGGCCAGGCCCCAGCATGGGCTCCTCGTGAACCCTGGGGGAGTGTGGGCGCACAGGAGGCTATGGGGCCCGGGACGGGCAGAGGCCGCAGGCCCGCTGGATGCTGCCCCACAGTTACACTGAATGTGAAATGGTGTCCTGCAAAGCTAACACACCCCCCTTACAAAAGTAAAATTAGAGGAAGGATGCCTTTGAGACATGCGTGCCTCGCGTGAATCCCATTCTGGGAGGGCAGGTCCTCAAATGAAAGGGGCTGGGGCAGCCCTCCCCTGAGCCCTGTCATGGGGTCAAAGTTCCCTTCTTTCCCTCTAAAACCCCATGTCAGCCTGGGCTATGGGGAAGCTTTGGGGTGACTAAGCCCTGAAACTGTTCGTGTTCGTGCATCGTTCTGGGGAGACAGTCCTTAGGGACACATAATCCCCCAAAAGGTGAGAAGCCATTGCCTTAAAGAGCCTCAAGTAGAAAAGTCAGACCTGGGGGTTTTAGACAAATCGGACCAACAGCCAGGGAGCTGGGCCTATAGGAGCCTTTCTAGCAAGTTCTCTTCACCCAGCATTGGCTCCAGTTTCTCCCACTGACAACAGGCCCTGGCGATGCATGTCTGCCGAGCTGATCAAGGCAAAGGGGTGTCTGATGCCTAGAAGTGGAGCTGCTCGTACAAGTAAGGCCAGGAAGAGTCACGCCTTCTGCCTGCCCACAGCCGGAGCGTGCGCTGCACCATTCAGTGCAAACAGCAACACTACAAAGTTTGCACGAGGAGCCTGGGGCTCCGAGAACTTACGTGTCCTGCTCAGGGTCACAACTGATGGCCTCAGACTCAAGCCACATATTAGCTAGGTGACCCTGGACAAGTTACTCATGGTCTCCAGCCCTCCGTTCCCTTGCTGACAGAATGAGATTGATACACTTTTGCAAAGGTTCAATGACATGGTGTGAAGATGAAACGATACGAGGTGTACAAAGTGCTTAGAGCATGAAAGGGGAGGTCATGGTTGGCTGATCTTATACTAGTAATAATTACTACCTTTATTACATGCTTCCGTGAGGGGCAGCTGGGGAAGGAGGGGATGCAGAAGTACCCTTAGATATAATCCTACAATTGATTTGTGACTTGCGTCTGACCACACTGAGTAGAGCTGCTGAGAAAAAACCCAGTCATAATCTACCCAGAGCTGCTTCCGTGCCATGCCCCACATGCATTAACGGAATTATTCCTCTCAAAGACCCCCATCCTAGGAGAGGAAGCTGAGATTCAGGGTTTAAGCAATTTTCCGAAGACTCTCTGGCCTGAGAGAGTAGCGGCAGGACCTTACCCCCGCCTCTGTACACCTCTGGGCTCTACTGTGGGCACGGCTCTGTCTGGGGAGGTGGTGGTGGTGGGAGTCTGGGCCCGCGTCAACGACGGGGTTGGCATTTTTGGGTCAGGGACTTGGGATGCGTCAGGGATAGGATTCCCGTCACCAGACTCCATCCCGGGGCCCCCTCCCCTCCTGACCTCATTAAGAGCATCCTCTACAATCTCAAAGCATGCCAAGATGCGGAGCTGGGAAGTTCATAAATCAGAGAGCTGCTGAGTGGCAAACAAGCTTGTTTCAGAACTGCAAAAAAGGAAGTGACATTTCCCCAGGGGGCTGCAAAGATGCTTTTGTGAGCAGAGACGGGAGAGGGACCTGGCAGCAGGCCCACGAAGAGACAGGTGCATCTGCAGGGGGGCCCGAGTTCTGCCCAGGTCCGCAAGCACCTTCATTATCCACAGCTTCGGGGGCCTCTGCTTTGGCGTCACGGTCGGCTCCTTACCCAGCCACCCGTCCACATCACACCATGCTCTTGTCCGCTCCCGGCCTCCTGTCACACCGACGATACAATTCACACCCTGTGCCCACATGGCCCTATGATCTGGCCACTTCCCGCTTCTCCGTCCTCTGCTGTCACCGTCACTAGCCACGTCGGCAGCCTTGCTTTCCTGGGAGACCCCAGGCTCGCTCCCGCCACTAGCCTTGGCACCGGCTGTTTCCTCTATACCTCTCTTCCCCCAGTTCTTCAAACAACTGATTCCTTTTGCTGTTCAGCTGTTACCTCTTCAGAAAGCCCTTTCCTGACCTCCCAATTTAAATTGTTCCCTGGAGTTAATCACCGTAATGTTGACATTTCCAATCTGCTTCATAAAGCCTTCAAAATCACCAGCTAAAATGATTTTGTTTCTTTCTGTTCCCTTCGGAGGCAAAGTCTTGCCTGTCCTGTGTACTACATGCTCCAGAGTTAGACCAGCGCCTGGGGCAGAGGAAGCTCTCGATGAATCTTTGCTGAATCAGCGACCAAACTGGTGCAGGAATGAGGCTGCCGGTGCCAGCGGTGAGTGCACCTTGCTGGCGGGTGCCCGGCAGGGACTCTAGCTTCTGGGTAGCCCTCATCGTTCCAATCCATGCTCAAGGCATCTCCTCAGATGGCTACTGTGGGCCGTAGGAAGATGGAGCAGAGGGGGAGGTGGGAGAAGATATCAATGTTCCTTGAGTTTTGCTTTTCTTAAATTCTGAGGGTCTAGATATTATCATCTATTATCAGCGTGGCCTTGGGACCAGAGGTATCAGCATCATCTGGGAACTCGTTAGAAAAGCAAATTCTCAGGCTTCATCCCAGACCTACTGAACCAGAAACTGTGCGTGGTACCCAGTGATCTGAGTTTTAACAAGCCCTTCCGGGTGATTCTGAGGCCCCAGCATGCTGAGAACCACAGCTTTAGCCCTGATCGCCTTAACCCTAACTTCACATTACAATCATCTGATGTGCTTTAAGGATGTGCAAATGCCTGGCCCCGCCCACAGGGATACCCATTTAGTTGGGGACCAGGCATTGGTATTTTTGAAAGCTCCCTGAGTGATTCATAGGCAGTTGGGCCTGAAACCCCCTCCCGTGGGGAGATGGAGCTTGCCTTCACCCTGGAGGCAGATCACCTTGTGGCCACTTGGGGTCCCTTACAGTGCAAGGCATCCAAGTCTTATAGCAAGAACTGGTTAATTCAACTAATATTTATGTGGGCGCATGACCTCAGCGTTCTCCTGGGTCTTAGAGGCATAAAAGATACAACCAGTTCTTTTAGGAGCGGTGTGATTTATTTAGGTGTTAAATTAAGAACAAAGAACTAATGGTAAGGACTGATAACATCACCCTTTTGTGCCAACGTTTACCTGGGTGACCTAAAGCAGGTCACGTAAGCTCCCTAGGTCTGCACTGGGGACAGTCACACTGAACCCACTTCTTAGGGCAGGTGAGAGTACAGAGTGAGAAAATGTTTGTGAAAAATACAAAGCATGACGTACATAGAAGACGATATTATTATTTATTAGCTTTATTTTCCAACCCCAAGCGCTGACCACAGGCAGCTGTTAGAAATTCACAGTATTAGCCGAGGATCCATTGCCTTCAGTCGCCTCCTTTCCTTCTACAGAGGACGACATGGAGGCTCAGGGGAGGGCTTGCTTTGCCCAAGGACACAGATGGTGGGTGGCAGGGTCATGGCTTGGGCCAGCGAGGACCTCTGGCCTCAAGTTCTGAGCTTCCCAGTACATCATTCCCAAGAGAAGACCTAGGAGGAGACTATATTGACAAACTGAAGTCCACCAGGGCCTTGAATCCATAAGTCATCTGAGGACTGCAGTGGAGAGAAGGTTCTGGAAACACAGTGTTTTAGTATCTGAGGAGCTGGACTGAGGAAGAAGGAGCGGGGTTGTTCCGCAGGACGCCAGAGGGGAGAAGAGAACAGAAGGCTCCCGGGACAGAGAATATCTCAACACACAGAAGGTACTTATAAGAGGCAACGAGAAATAGAACGGGGCTACCTCGGGGGGTAGTGAGTTTCCTGGGACAGAAGGCATCTTTACATGCTGGGCAAAAAGCTCAGAAATCCTGTGTCCTGCATCGTTTAAGGCTGAGGCATGGCTCAGAGACTGGACTCCATCAGGGATCCTCGACCCTGACTGCCCATTGGCATCACCGGGGGAGCTTCTCAAACACATGGAAGCTCAGGCCCCAGCTGTGGTCGTTTAAACTCAGAATCTCTCGGGGTGGGAGGCAGGCATTGATGTTTTTCACAAGTTTCCCCAGATGATTCTCATGCGTAGCCAGAGTCTAGAACCACTAGACTAGGTGGTCTTTAACTTCCAAATTTGGGATTCTGTGATTCTAAGAAATTCCCTTAGGACAGGAAAGAAACATCCCCTCCCCCAACTACCCCCATAAATGTGTCATTTTCTTAGTGGTTTTGAGCTGGTGCTAAGAAATTCTTTTTTTTCAGGGGACCAAAAAGCCTACTCATGCAGACAACTGAGCTGGAGAAGACGGGTTTCACTTCCTAGCATGCCGTCATCAGTCTGTTCCTAAAGTATCCATAGGATAATTATGAAAACCCAGGGTCTTTGTTTTTCAGCTTAAACCTAAGTCTGGCTCCTTTGGAAATGTTGCACGTGAGGGCTCACTGTCATTTCTGCAGACAAGCTTTCGTCAAACTTAATCCACATCGCCGTCCAGAGCACCTGTATAGAGGGGTCCTGAGCTCAGCACAGCAGCCTGGGCCTCTGTGCCCCACACTGTGCCCACGCTGAGCCCGAAGACATCAAGGGCACACTCTCACTCCCTCCAGGTACCCTCCCTATCAGCCTGGGGCACTAGACCAACACATTCCCCCGAAATGTTTCCCATGCTCCTTCCGCTGTTCTGAAATTAGAGAAAGAAGTTCCTAGAGTATTATCCGTCTTGTCTTTGGTACTTTGTAGAGTGAGGAGACCCTGACGGCCACACTAATACGCCGTTTCTTGTTGAAGGCGAGTGCTTCTGCTTTACAACAACAGAAGCTTCATTTCCAAGGGAGCAGCTGCTTGCAAACTAAGAATTTTTTGGAGGCTCATTTCAGGGGAAAGAACACGAGGCTGTGCCAGGGGAGGCCAGGGTTCAGGTACCAGAACCCCCTTTTCATGGCCCTTTGGAGCCTAAGGTGAAGAGACCCCTGTGGCTCAAAGACTCTTAGGAGATGAAACAGAAATCATCTGGTGGATTAGTTAAGAGCTCTCCAGAGAAACAGAACCAATGTGTGTGTGTGTATATTTGCTTATGTATAAATCCCATGACCACAAGGGCTTTATTCCACATATGCAAGGCTGGTTCAATATTTGATAATCAATCAATGTAGCCCATCATATCAACAGGCTAAAGAAGAAAAACAGGATCATACCAACTGACACAGAAAAGCTTTAGATGAACTTCAACACTTATTCATGATAAAAACTCTCAGTACATTCAGAGTAGAGGGCAACCTCCTCAATCTCATAAAGAGCATCTACAAAAAACCTAGAGCTTACATCTTACTTAATGGTGAAAGACTGAATGCTTTCTCTCCAAGATCAGGAATAAGGCATGGACGTCTTCTCTCACCCCTCTTACTCAACATAGTGCTGGAAGTTCTACCCACTGCAATAAGGCAAGAAAAAGAAATAAAAGGCATTCAGAGTAGAAAGGAAGAAATAAAACTATCATTACTGGCAGAAAACATGGAATATGTCTACTTTGAAAATTCCAAGGAATTTACAAAAAAATTTCCTAGAACTAAGAAATGGGCTCAGTAAGGTTGCAGGATACAAGATCAACACACACACACACAAATCAGTTGTGTTTCTATATACTGACAACAAACAAGTGGAAGCCAAAATAAAGAATGCAACAGAATTTATAGTTGCTTTGAAGAAAATGAAATACTTAGTAATAAACCTAACAAAACACGTCTAGGATCATTATGCTGCAAATTACAAGATACTGATGAAAGAAATCAAAGAAGACCTAAATTTATGGAGAGCCATACGGCGTTCATGTATTGGAACACTCAACAGAGTAAAGATGTCAATTCTCCCTAACTCGATCTATAGCTTTAATGCAATTGCTCTCAAAATCCAAGCAAGGTTTTCCCAGCAAGGTAGATGAGATATCATGAAGACAATCTTATTCTAAATTTCATACGGTAAAGCACAGTCTCTAGAAGAGCTAAAATCATCCTGACAAAGAAGAATAAAGTGGGAGGAATCCTTTGACCCATCCTTAAGGTCTGTATATAAATACAGTAATCAAGATAGCGTGGTAGTGACAGAGGGATAGACACATGGACCCATGGAACAACAGTGAACTCAGAAACAGACCCACACAAATATGCCACTAAATTTTGACAAGATGCAAAGGCAATTCAATAGAAGAGAGAGTTTTCAACAAATTACGCTACAGCAACTGGACATTTGTAGGTCAAAAATATGAACCATGACCTAAACCTCATAACTTATACAGAATTAACACAAAACGGATCATGGAATCCGTTTGCAAAGTTAACATGCAAAACTATAAACTTTTATAAAATAGGAGAAAATCTTCAGGAACTAGAACTATGCAAAGAGGTCTTAGACCGACACTAAAAGCATGATGCACAAGAGGGAAAACTGACAAATTGGACCTCATCAAAATTAAGAAACCTCTGCTCTGTGAGCTCATGTTTAAAGGGTGAAGAAACAAGCTACAGGCTGGGATAAAAGGTTTACAAATCACAAATTTGACTAAAGATTAGTATCTACAACAAGTCTCAAAACTCAAAAATCCAATTAGAAAGTGGACAAAAATGGCAAAAGAGGTGCACAGACATGTCACTGAAGAGAATATACAGATGGCAAATAAGCACATGAAAAAATATTCAACATCATTAGCTGTTAGAAAAATGCCAATTAAAACAACAATGAGGGCTTCCCTCGTGGCGCAGTGGTTGAGAGTATGCCTGCCGATGCAGGGGACGCGGGTTCGTGCCCCGGTCCGGGAGGATCCCGCATGCCGCGGAGCGGCTGGGCCCGTGAGCCATGGCCGCTGAGCCTGCGCGTCCGGAGCCTGTGCTCTGCAACGTGAGAGGCCACAGCAGTGAGAGGCTCACGTGCCGAAAAAAATAAATAAATAAATAAATAAAATAAAAACAACAATGAGATATCATCACACGCCTGCTGGAATGGCTAAAATAAAATATAGTAATAACACCAAATGCTGGTGAAAACGCAGAGAAATTGGATCTCTTATACCTTGCTGGTGGGAATGTAAAGCGATTCAGCCATTCTGGAAAATAATCTGGCAATTTCTTTTAAAAGTGAGAACGGACCTAACATACTATCCAGCAGTTATACTCTTGGGCATTTATCCCAGAGAAATGAAAACTTACGTTCACAAAAACTTGCACACAAATGCTCGTGGCAGCTTTATTTGTTAAGGGCAAAAAACTGGGAAAAACCCAGATGTCCTTCAGTACGTGAATGGTTAAGGAAGCTGTTATCCTTCCCTACCGTGGAATACTACTCAGCAATAAAAGGGAAGAAACTATTGATACACACAAGTTGGATGGATCTCAGCAAAGTTATGCTGAGTGAAAGGAGCTCATCTCAAAGGTTACATACCATATGATTCCATTTATATAATATTCTTGAAATTATTAAATTATAGAGATGGAACAGAGCAGTGGCTGCCAGGAGTTGGGCAGAAGGAGAGGTGACGGTGGGTAAAAAAGGATAGCACAAGGGATCCTTGTGATGAACTGTTATGTATTCTGACTGTGATGGTGGTCAGCAAATCCACACATCGCCTAGTACTAAGTACACACACACGCACAAAACTGCACGTAGAGGTGGTGAAATTTGCATAAGTTCCGTGCATTGCATCAATGTCACTGTTCTCATTGTGATATTATACTACGGTTATGTAAGATGTTACCATTGGGGGAAATTGGGTGAAGGGGATATGGAATCTCCCTGTATTGCTTCTTATCAACTCATGGGAATCTACAATCATCTCAAAATCAAAAGTTGTTTAAAAGTGCAATTTTCCTTGGGGGAAAATATTCCCATATAAGTGTACAGATTCCTTTGCATACCCATTATCCAAACTGTTCCCACTCCTAGGAGGTTGAGCCCTATTTCACAAGGGGAAACTAGGGCAAAAATGGTTAATGTGGCCAAGGAAATATCATACCTTTAGTTGTATGGCCAGGTCTCCTCAGTAACTACAGATGGGGCATTATTATCCCTATTTTACCCATGAGGAAATTGAATCTCAGAAATACGACTTGTCCAAGGTTATATCTTGAGATTATTGGACAGAAGTCTATTGGTTGTAAATTACAGAAAGCTTATTAAGGAAAAAGGTGGCATTGGCTCAGGTAACTGAAAATCCAAGGGATTCAGACATAGCTTGACCCAGGAACTAAAACCATGTTGCCAGGATTCCATTTCTCTTCATTTTAGCTCTGCCTTCTTTTGCATTGGTTTTATTCCCAGACAGAATCTTCCTCAATGATGGCAAAGTAACTTACATGCCAGCAGGTTAGCAACCCCATAAAAAGCATCTCTCTCTTCCAATACCTCCAGAAAAGTCCTAGATTGATTCTGATTGGTCCAGCTAAGTCACATGCCCAGGAGAATGGACTCTTCTGATTGGTCTGGTCTGGGTCACATGCCCACTCCTGACTGAATCGTCTGGACCAAGAGTGGGAAGGACTGGGTCCACAAAGAGAAGGCTGAGTGAAGAGAGAACATGCTATAAAAGACCCCATAGAAACTCTGGGGTAGGTTGGAGGCCTTCCCACAAAGGGAACAGATAATAGGCAGTAGCCCAGCTCTCCTTTGACACTGGCTCCCTCTCCTGCTGATATGCCCTCTTCACACCCTTCTTGCCCCTATTATAAGGGGCAAGGATTTCCCTGGAATCCATACAGCAATCTGAGGATTGTACCAGGGGCTAGTCGTCTAAGCTGCTCTAAGAAACCAAGCAGCACTCCTCTCCTGAACACACCGTAGACCTGCCTACTTTACAGAGTGGCGAGAAGACAAATGAGTTAATACAGGCCAACAGCTTTGCAACTTGCCTATGGATGGCCATATGTAATCCCTAAGTGGCTCAGGCTCCCAAGCCCACTTAGGTGGACGCCAAGAGCCTGCAGCGTTTCCTCTCCCGCTCCTACGTCATGGGAGCACAGTCCTAGTCACTGCATAGTAAATGCCTACTGACCAGCAGCCCCAGACCCCGCCGTGGGAGGGAGAAGCCATGGTGCCCCTGCTCCGTGGCCCTCCAGAGCCCGCACCCCGTGCAGAGCTGGTGAGGGCAGCTCTGCTTATCTCAAGGCCCTGCCGGGCCCCGTCCCATTCCCTGTGTGTGCTTTCGTCTGTTCCCAGGAACCCCGCTCACTAGTCATTCTCACTTTAATCGCCTTCTCCAGTTGACACACTTAAAATTAATGAGGAATCTGTTTTCATACAACCAGCTAGTTAGCGAACGGGCCGATTTCCCCCCCTTCAAATGAATCTTGTAGGTAAAATAACGAAAAAACATGTTTCTCTCCCCCACCCAGCCCCACTTTGAATGTTCTTGGCAGCTCTGAGCGGAGCCAATATGTAAAAATCAGACCCTTTATTGCTCAGTAATTAGCCCAAATTAGCTCAAGCAGATGAGTTTTCTGGTGAAGAGGAGGGCCAGGCACGGGAAGGGAGCCCGGGGAAGTGGTAGGTGCTTGTGTGTAATGAGCATTGGAACCAACAGCTTCCTGTGTTGGATTTCCAAGGGCAGAAGGTTCCCCTGGATAGACTGGGCTAAGATATTTCCTGAAAATGGAGGCTTTTCTCATGGTTTGAAATGTCAGGTATTGGCTGCTTCCTGGGGTCTGTGTCGGGGGAGGTCTCACCCCATGAGGCAGGCAGGACAGCCCAGATGTGTGTCCCCGACCCGCTGCCTGGCCCACGGTGCCCCGGGCATATCACTCTCATAGCACCCACCTCGTGGGGCTGAAATGTCCTCTTCACGTGTCCCTCGCAAGAAGACGTGGGTCCTTTGAAGGCAGCGACTGAATCTTTCTCATCTTTATAATATGAGCCCAGTAGTGTACTTGGCACAAAGTAGATGCTCAACAGAGATGTGTTGAGGTGAACGGATACAGTGGATATTCAGGTATCGTGATCATACAGACACTGCTCACACACGAAGCCAGGTGGGTCGGGGGGCTCTGGGCACTTCTGTGCTTCCAATGAACCTGACAGGCTACCAAGTGGGCCTCACTGTGCTCTCTCCTCCCTCCCTCACTTATGCTAACGCCTCCATTCTTCAAGGCCTGCTGTTCCCTTGATTTCAAAAGGATCGCCCGTCCTGGCTGACCTTCACCAGCAGGGCCTGAGCAGGGGCAGTGGGATAATGCGTTTCTCCTCATCCACCTTCCCTCTGACCTGGGAGACAGCTATACCTGGGAGAATTTAATGAACGACCCCTGATGGAAGCAAACACAAGCTCCCAACCCTACAAGCTCCCACCCATCTGAGCTCAGAGCCAGGCCAGAGCGAGGGAAGGAATAGCAGCAATTCTGAGGCCGAGGAAGTTCAGGGTAAAGAGACTCAAGCAATGATTCCTTTTAATTCTTGAAATGCCCCAGCTCCCCACTGCTCCGCTCTCAGCAGAGGGAAAGTCAGTCACATCCTGCTTGCCACAAAAATGAAACAAAGTGTTCAGCTGCTTAAAACTGCAGGGAGAAGAAAGCCTCTGAGAGAGGGTTGCCTGACTGAGCAAATAAAAACACAGGGTGCCCAGTTAAATGTGAGTTTCAGATAAACGAGGAAACATTTGAGTGTAAGTATAGCCTATGTAATAGTTGGGACATACTTATACTAAAAATCACTGCTTGTTTATTGGAAAATCGCATTTAGCCAGGCGCCTGTACTCTGGCTGGTAAACATCTCTGAGAGGTGAAGGCTGCTGCTGAACCTCCGCAGAGCATCGTGTTTGCAGATAGTGGACAAACGTAGGAGGCTTGGGAGGTGGTGGCCCACACCCATGGGTGACCCAGCAAAGCTGCAGGGAGTCTGGAGGGAAAGTCACCCCCATCACGGGACTGACCAGGGGCCACCCACCTCAGAGGAGTGAGAGGGACCAGCAGACCACCAGGCAAGCACAAAGGCGATCCCGTGGGAAATACGGAAAACTCGGGAATAATGTAAAGCTTTCATGTTAGGGAAATGGTTTTAAAGTGATGGAATGTCAGCCACTAGAAAATATGTTTGGGAGCAGATTTTTACAACTTTGAGAAAAGGGCTCACTCTCTTGCTTCCCTCTGAAGAGACCTCAGTTCCCTGGGGCTGGTTCCCCAACATACCTGGGAACCATGTGGCTGGATGAGAAGGGCTTTGCCCCTGCAGTTACCCTGCAGATAAAAGTCAGGCTCTTCAGGGTTAAATCTCAGCTCTGTGGCTTCCCAGCTGTGCAACCTGGGGACAGTTACTTAACCCTTCTGTGCTTCAAGGTCCCCATCTCTACATGGGGCCACTATAGGCCAACCTCATGGGGTTCTTGTGAGGGTCAGGGTGTAGTCAAGGCTCAGGACAGTGCCTGGATATGGGAGGTACCCAGCAAGCATCAGCTCAGCGTGCATCAGCCATCACTGCTCCCATTTCCCATGGAGAAGCTGAAGCACAAAACAGGGAAAAGTGACTTATGTAACACCACAACCTTGAACTTCAGTGAAAGAAAAGGCACCGAAGCACAGGACTGCCCCGTCACCCCTCTACCCATTTGGTCAGATTTTTTTCTTTCATCTTTCTGCCACCATGGGACAAACTCCTATTGGGCTACTTTCCAAGCTCCGCTATAGTGCTGCAGAGGGGACTGGGCCAGGGCTGGGCTTTAAGGGGGCAGAAGAGAGAGTTCATAATGCATTGATGGAAGGTTACTGAGCTTGAAAGACAGGGTCCCCTGTTGAATCTCAAGTGACCATGGACTGTGTGTAGTTGACAGCTGGGCTGTGCGTGGCACTTAGGTGAAGGCCACGGGTCAAGAGCAGGGGAGCAGAAGTGCCCACAGGGATACACAACACGTGTGTTCATCTTAGGTGTCAAGAAACTGAGCTGCCCTCAGGCCTCTCAGGTAAGCTGCATTCATTATAAGGATAGTTCTGGAATAAAGGAAGCCAGAACACAGACTGCATGGGCAAGCTTCAGTGGAACCCCAGAAATATTCTTAGAGCCAGGCCTCACAGAGACAGGAAAGTAGTGCAGGAAGTGGAGGGCCTTTTGGGGGGCGGTCACTGTGTCACAGAAGGAGTCCTGAGAAGCCCTTTGCCATTACATTCACTCAGTTCCCAGCTGGTCTCTCCTCCGGTGCCCCTGTGGTTGTCTACCAATCAGCTATCAGCTACAGATATGCCTTTGTCCAATAGGCTGTGGCCTCCGGGTGACGTGATCATGGTTCCAACATGGCTGCCCACATGGGAGCAACTCATAGAAGAGGACTGTAGACGGGGCAGATACTCTAAAGTTTGTCCATGATTTAAATGCCATTATTTTGTTATTTTTTTATTGCTGAGTAATATTCCATTGCATATATGTACCACATCTTCTTTTCTTTTTTTTTTTTTTTAACCACATCTTCTTTATCCATTCATCTGTTGATGGACATTTAGGTTGTTTCCATGTCTTGGCTATTGTAAATAGTGCTGCAATGAACATTGAGGTGCATGTATCTTTTTGAATTATGATTTTCTCCGGTTATATGCCAGGAGTGGGATTGCTGGGTCATATGGTAGTTCTATTTTTAGTTTTTTAAGGAACCTCCATACTGTTTTCCATAGGGGTTGTATCAATTTACATTCCCACCAACAGTGCAAGAGGGTTCCCTTTTCACCACACCCTTTCCAGCATTTATTGTTTCTAGATTTTTTGATAATGGCCATTCTGACTGGTGTGAGGTGATACCTCATTGTAGTTTTGATTTGCATTTCTCTAATAATTAGTGATGTTGAGCATCTTTTCATGTGCCCCTTGACCATCTGTATGTCTTCCTTGGTGAAATGTCTATTTAGGTCTTCCACCCATTTTTTAACTGGATTGTTTGGTTTTTTTTGATATTGAGCTCCATGAGCTGTTTGTATATTTTGGAGATTAATCCTTTGTCTGTTGTTTCATTTGCAAATATTTTCTACCATTCTGAGGGTTGTCTTTTTGTCTTGTTTATGGTTTCCTTTGCTGTGCAAAAGCTTTCAAGTTTAATTAAGTCCCATTTATTTATTTTTGTTTTTATTTCAGCTACTCTAGGAGGTGGGTCAAAAAAGATCTTGCTGTGGGTTATGTCAGAGTGTTTTTCCTATGTTTTCCTCTAAGAGTTTTATAGCATCTGGTCTTACATTTAAGTCTTTAAATGCATTTGGAGTTTATTTTTGTGTATGGTGTTACAAGTGTTCTAATTTCATTCTTTTACATGTAGCTGTCCAGTTTTCCCAGCACCACTTATTGAAGAGGCTGTCTTTTCTCCATTGTATGTTCTTGCCTTCTTTGTCATAAATTAGGTGCCCATATGTGCATGGGTTTATCTCTGGGCATTCTTTCTCCCCATGATGCCTGAGACAGGAAGAGGAGGCTCAGTGTCAGAAGGCAGTATTTAACAGCACTGACTCCAGCCTAATCCGTTTGTGTGGGAGAACTCATCACTTATCCCGGAAGGCTTTGTTCCTGAAGGGCTCTAAATATGAAATTCACACCATTTGGATTTAGGGATAAAAAGCAGTTTTGCTTTGCTTTTTAACCTGACCATTTGGTTTGAAAACCCAATAAGGAGTGGAAATTATAACCACTGAAATTAAAGAATGCTGGCTTTAGGACTTGTTTTTTCTGGCCAAGCTGTGAGAGGAAAACAAAGCTTCCATTCTTCTCCTTAGAGATGGAACCCGGTAAGGTGAGTTTTATTACATTGTTGTTGATAAAAAGCAAGTGGGAAATACTTGGAAATGTGAACAGATACGAAGTTAATAGGCTGGGAATTTTACAGCATGAAGTCAATGGGTTCCAGCCTTCTTGACACTGAAGAAGGTCCTCTTTGCAGACTGAGGTAAGAAGACGAGGGGGCTACGCAGGTACCTGGAAGTAAGGAATTCTGCGTGCAAATATGCACAGCGAGTGCAAGGGTGAATGCAGTGCAGGAGATGGTCCTGCTCGCCTCTGATGACTTTAGAAACCTGGTTGGCCAGGGGAAAGTCAAATTTAAGCAGTGCCTCTGTTTCCTATTTGGGCCCAAATGGGTAAAAGTAAACAGACTCACGTAAGCATCAATGGAGTGTCAACTATGTACCAGACTGCAGTCGGACAAACCCGCATTTAAATGTGTGGGTCTGTCACTCATGAGCTGTGACTGATTCACTCTAAGCCCCAATTTCCTCATTTATAAAGTGGTTCTCACAGCAACAACACTTGAAAGTGACAAGGCCAGTCCCAGCTCTCTGACACCTCCTGAGACGGCACTAGAGCTGTTTACAGCACAAGGAAGGAAGTCCACCAGCACACCCGACACAACTTTCTAAAACTCTCACAGGACCAGCTCTCTCTCTATCCACTTCTCCATTCTACCTCCCTAACCCCAGCTGCAAGAGTATTTTCTTCTTCCTGAGATCTCTGTGCCCTTTGCTCTGTAGATCATTGTAACCTGATGTTCAGGCCTCTCTGGTCTCTACCCCACCCTTTCTCTGTGCAGCACCTCAGTGGGGTGAGATTGGGGTTGGCAGCTTTACACATCATAATGACATCTTTTCCCCTGATGCACAGCCATGCCATAGGTTGATGTGATGATTAAAGAAACCACAGATATAAAACCACTCACAATAAGCCAGAAACATGCAGCAAGCTCAATGCATGTTTGTTTCCTTCCCCCTCCCCCAGACACAAAGATCAAATGGGCCTGAAAGCGTTTTCAAAGTCAAGCGCACGATAGGAACATCTTCTGATGAGAGTGCTGCTTTGATGCTGAGAAAAAAGTTGCAGAGAAATGGTCTAAACCAGTTGGGTATGAGGGTCATTTGTTCTTATATGGGCCGATTCCCATGGAGGGCTGGGGCCTCCCTTTTGGAAGGGAATGTCCCAAAGAGGTTGAGATAGTAGGGGGGCAGGGGATGATTTAATGCTAAGAGGGTGAGAAATAATAGGAATGGAGGTCTTGAGGCGGGTAGGGGTTGAAACATTAATCTGTGGACCAAAGAAATCCCTCTAGAAGAGTCAGTTAGCAGTGACCTATCCTTATTTGCAGCTGGAAAACAGCATGGTTGGGGCTATTTGATGTCTTCTAAGTCCCCTACATACACACACATACGTGATTCACTCCCTCTTTTTCTGGTGTCGGCCCTGATGACACAACAGACCAAACCTAGAAGGAATGAAAATGACAGAACTTTCTAGATGGCCTAGATTCTTTCCCCATGAAGAAAATGAAACCATGGGGCCCCTGGGGGTGCAGATCAGTGTTGCTGTTACAGGATACCCCCGCCCAAATTCACATGTTGAATGCACACTTGTACAACCTTGTACAATTTGGGTTTATGGCTCCAGAGGCAGAGAAGTGGCCCTAGTCCCTTCCTGCACGGATCGCAGTATTAATGAATCTGTTCTAGAAGAACACCTCTAGAGCAGCTGACGTTCCAGACCCCAAAGCATTCTTCTTACAGCACCAGACAGCTTGGGTGTGGGTGGGGTCGGTGTGCGAATGTGTACATGTGTGAGTGTGTGTGTATGTGTGTGTACAGTGTGTGTGTGAGAGTGTGTGTGTGTATATGTGTGTGTATGTGCATGTGTGTATGTATGTGTATATATGCGTGTGTGTGAATGTGTGTGTATATGTCTGGTGTGTGTGTACAGTGTGTGTGTGTGTGTGTGCGTATGTATGTGTATATGTGTGTGTGTGAATGTGTGTATGTATGTGTATATGTGTGTATGAGTGTGTATGAGTGTGTGTGTAGTGTGTGTGCGTGTGTGTGAATATGTGTATGTGTGTATGTGTATATGTGTGTGGTGTGTGTGTATGTGTACAGTGTATGTGTGTGAGACAGTGTGTGAATGTGTGTATGTGTATATGTGTGTACAGCGTGTGTGTCAATGTGTGTATGTGTATATGTGTGTGTGCATGTGTGTGTGCATGTGTGTATGTATGTGTATATATGTGTGTGTGAATGTGTGTGGTGTGTATGTGTGCACTGTGTGTATGTATATTTGTGTGTATGTGTATATGTGTGTGTATGCGTGTGGCATGTGTATATATGTGTGAGTGTGGACGTGTGTGTGTATGTATGTGTGTGTATGTATGTTTATATATGTATGTGAGTGTGTGTGTGGTGTGTGTGTGGTGTGTGTGTGGTGTGTGAGAGCGTGTGTATGTGTGAATGTGTGTATGCGTGTATGTATATATGTGTATGTGGTTGTGTGCATGTGTGAGTGTGTGTGTGTGTGTGTGTGTGCACGTGTATGGCAGCCCCTCTGCCTTCTCCACCATCAGCCACCTCTGCGACACCCTGACTATGAACAGGGGTGCAACACAGCTGTAGAGATCTTCAGCAAACCTGCCCTTCGGATGGACACCGCCATTTCTGGCCCGACAGCAGAGCTGGCCGAGTTCCAGGGCTCCAGAGCCGTTCTCTTAAGGCATCCCTTCAACGTGGCTTCCTCTGGCACTACTCTCTCTGAAGTCATTATTACTCATTAGGTATATTGAGCGCAGGAAAAAGTAGGTCAAGGATTAGGAAAAAGAAAAAAATCATCTCCAGGAGAAGCACCAGTATTGTGTAAAGCTATTTTGAACTTGCATGAGATTTTTTAAATGGGAAACATGTTGGGTAGGGATGGCCACTGTCATAGCTGACTTAGGGATGAACGCGGACACCTGAGCCTTTCACATATTAGACACATGATCTCAGAATTCCATTTTTAAAAGATAATTCTGCCCAGGCAGTGGGATGAGCAGCCTCTAAATCCAGGTCCTATACAATCTAGGCCACCTTGAGGATCCTGGACAGGAACAAGGGAATCTGAGAACTCCTTGTACATGGACAGGAAGAATGAGAGAAGAAAATGGGAGCCTGACCCTCTGGACATGTGCCACCCAGGGTAAGAGGGAGGCCACTGGGCAGACCATGCCCAGGGGAGCCTTAGAAAGTCAGAGGCTCTAGAAACATTCCAGCTTATTCTGCTCTAACATACACCTGCTTCGCGCTGGAAGCTTTGGAGCTGAAATGAGTATAGGGCAAATAGAAGACGCATTAGGATCAAGGTGACAGGCTGTAAGGCATTTGAATTAATGTTAATTCTGTGTCAATTTGGCTGGGCCATGAGTTCAGCTATGTGATAAAACATCATTCTGGTGGTTTCTGTGAGGGTGGTTTTGGATGAGGTGAACACTGAAATCAGTGGATTCTGAGTAAAGCAGATTGCCCTTAATGCAGAGAGGCCTCATCCAATCAGTGGAGGGTCTGAATAGAACAAAAACCTGACCTCCCCTTCGGAAGAGGGAATTCCGCAGAAAATGGCCTTTGGACCTGAACTGCAGCTGCTTTGGTGCTCCAGCCTGAGGGCCCACCCTACAGATTTTGGACTTGCCAGCCTCTGTAATCATTTAGATAACAAAGAAGATATAAGTAATCTCCCTTTCTCTCTCTCTAGATTGATAGATCGATCGATAGATAGGGATATACACAGAGAAAGACAGCCTATTGGTTCTGATTTTCTGGATAATCCTAATACATGGGAGGAAGACGGCCTTGAGCTAGCGTTTCCTGGAAGGAGGGATGCAGTAAGGAGTGGGGCACAGGCCTGGAGTCTAGGCGTGGGTGTGAGCCTTGGCCCCAGCTGCCCTGGGCAGGTGTGTGCGCCCCAGGCCCCAGCTGCAATGGCTGCTGCTGCCCTTGCCTTCCAGACGCGACCATGCTGGGCTCTCAGGATGAGGCCTAGCAGTTAACAGGCATTATGGCTGGCAATCTTGCTTTTCTCTCTTCCACAAAGGGAGGAAGACAGCGAGTAAGAAGGCTGGGCTAGCATATCAAACTTTGTTGGATACAGCTAAAGGAGTACTGTGAGAAAATTTATGGCGCTAAATGCTTACATTAGAGAAGAGGAAGATCTCCAATCAGTAATCTAAGTTCCTGGGGCTTCCCTGGTGGCGCAGTGGTTAAGAATCTGCCTGTCAATGCAGGAGACACAGGTTCGAGCCCTGATCCAGGAGGATCCCACATACCGCAGAGCAACTAAGCCCGTGAGCCACAACTATGGAGCCTGCACTCTAGAGCCCACAAGCCACAACTACCGAGCCCATGTGCCACAACTACTGAAGCCCACGCGCCTAGAGCCCATGCTCCACAACAAGAGAAGCCATGGCAATGAGAAGCCCGTGTATTGCAATGAAGAGTAGTCCCTGCTCACCACAGCTGGAGAAAGGCCACCAGCAGCAATGACGATCCAACACAGCCAAAAATAAATAAATAAATTTATTTTTAAGAAGTAACAATTTAAGTTCCTACCTCAAGAAAATAGAAAGAGAAGAGCAAAATAAACACAAAGGAAGCAAAAGGAAAGAAGTAGAAATGAATGAAATTGAAAATAGGAAAATAGAGAAAATTGATTTTAAAAATGAATGCTGGCTTTTCAAAAACAATCAATAAAATTGATAACCTCTAGCAAGACTGACAAAAAGAAAGAAAGAAAGAAAGAAGATACCAATCATCAATATCAGGAATGAAATGGGGTATATCACTATGGATCCTCCAGCCATTAAAAAGATAATAAGGGAATATTATGCATAACATTAAACTTGTATACCTGAAACTCTAAGAAATGGACTAATTCTTTGAAAACCACAAACTATCACATCAACCAAGATGAAGTTGATAATTAGAATAACCTTATAGCTATTAAAGAAATCACATTAGTAGTTGAAAACGCCCCCAAAAGAAATCTCTAGGCCCACAAGTTTTCACTAGAAAATTCTACCAAACATTTAAAGAATTAACACCAACTTTACCCAATCTCCAACAGTAAGTAGAACAGGTGGGAACATTTCTCAACTCATTTTATGAGGCCAATATTACCCTAATACTAAAACCAGAAAAATAATACTACAAACATATAAAACTACAGACTAACAAGTCTCATGAAGTTAGATGTTAAAATCCTCAACAAAGTATTCACAAACCTCATCCAATAATGTATAAAAAGAATTACACACCACAAACAAGTAGGATGTCTTTCAGGTATGCAAAGATGGTTCAACACTCAAAAAAATCATTCAGTGGTAGGCTCCATTTCAATAAGTTAATATAGAAATATCATATAATCGTGTCAACTGACACACAAAAAAGCATTTGGCAAAATCCAACACCATTCATAATAAAATCTCAGCAAGTTAGGAATAGAAGGGAATCACCTCAACCTGACGAAGAGTTTCTACAAAAAAATTATGACTAATATCATACTTAATAAGGAAACGTTTTCCCTCTAAAATCAGGAATAGACAATGATGTTTATTCTCACCATTCCTGTTCAACATAGTACTGGAAGCTCTGCCCACTGAAATAAGGCAAAACCAAGAAATAAACAGCATATATTTTGGAAAGGAAGGAATAAAACTATATTTATAGATGATACGACTGTCTCTGTAAAAACCCCCCAGGAATCTAAGAAAAACCTGCTAGAACTTACAAGTAAATTCAGTAAGGTCACAAGCTACAAAATCAGCAAACAAAAATGAATTGCATTTCTATACACTGACAATGAACATGTGGAAAATGAAATTAAAAATACAAGACCATTTATAATCATTGTAAAGAAAATAAAATACTTAGGTGTATACTTAAAACATGCACAGGATCTCTGTGCTGAAAATTATAAAATGCTGATGAAAGAAATCAAAGAAGACCTAAATTTATGGAGAGCCATGCTGTGTTCATGGATTGGAACACTCAACAGAGTAAAGATGTCAATTCTCCCTAACTTGATCTATAGCTTTTTTTTAAATATAAATTTATTTATTTTATTTATTTATTTTTGGCTGTGTTGGGTCTTCGTTGCTGTGCACGGGCTTCCTCTAGTTGCGGCGAGTGGGGGCTACTCTTCGTTCCAGTGCGCGGGCTTCTCATTGCGGTGGCTTCTCTTGTTGCGGAGCACGGGCTCTAGGCACGCAGGCTTCAGTAGTTGTGGCACGCAGGCTCAGTAGTTGTAGCTCGCAGGCTGTAGAGCGCAGGCTCAGTAGTTGTGGCACACGGGCTTAGTTGCTCCGCGGCATGTGGGATCTTCCCAGACCGGGGAAGAACCTGCGTCCCCTGCATTGGCAGGCGGATTCTTAACCACTGCTCCACCAGGGAAATCCGATCTATAGCTTTAATGCAATTGCTCTCAAAATCCAAGCAAGGTTTTCCCAGCAAGGTAGATGAGATATCATGAAGACAATCTTATTCTAAATTTCATACGGTAAAGCACAGTCTCTAGAAGAGCTAAAATCATCCTGACAAAGAAGAATAAAGTGGGAGGAATCCTTTGACCCATCATTAAGGCCTGTATATAAATACAGTAATCAAGATACTGTGGTAGTGACAGAGGGATAGACACATGGACCCATGGAACAACAGTGAACTCAGAAACAGACCCACACAAATATGCCACTAATTTTTGACAAGATGCAAAGGCAATTCAATAGAAGAGAGAGTTTTCAACAAATTACGCTACAGCGACTGGACATTTGTAGGTCAAAAATATGAACCATGACCTAAACCTCATAACTTATACAGAGTTAACACAAGATGGATCATGGAATTTTAAAGTAACATGCAAAACTATAAACTTTTATAAAATAGGAGAAAATCTTCAGGAACTAGAATTATGCAAAGAGGTCTTAGACTTGACACCAAAAGCATGATGCACAAGAGGGAAAACTGACAAATTGAACCTCATCAAAATTAAAAAACCTTTGCCCTGTGAGCTCATGTGTAAAGGATGAAAAAACAAGCTACAGACTGGGAAAAACGATTTGCAACCCATTTTGGACAAAGGACTAGTATCTAGAATATATAAAGAAAGCACAAAACTCAACAGCAAATACCAGAACGTCCAATTAGAAAATGGGCAAAAGACATGCGAAGGCATTTCACCCAAGAGGAGCTACAGATGGTCAATAAGCATATGAAAATATGTTCGACATCATGAGCCATCAGGAAAATGGAAATGAAAACCAATGAGATGCTACTACACATGTATTATGATGACTAAAATAAAAAATAGTGACAATACCAACAGCCAGCAAGGACGAGTTAAAACTGGATTTCTCATACATTGCTGGTGGTAACGTCAAGCAGTGCAGCCACCCTGGAAAACAGTCTGCAGTTTCTGATGAAACTAAACATGCAACTACTATTTGACTCAGCAATGGCCTTCTCATCTTTTATCCTAGAGACATGAAAACTTATGTTTACACGAAACCTGCATATGAACGTTCATAGCAGCTTTATTTGCTATACCCAAAAACTGAAATTCATACCTTTTCATAGGTGACTAGTTAAACAAACTAGGGTACATCCGTACTACAGAATACTACACAGCAGTATACAGGAACGAAATATTAGTTCACTAAATAACCTAAATGAATTTCCAGTGATGTATGATGAGCGTAAAACGGCCAATCTCAAAAGGTTACATACTGTATGAATTCACTTCTGTAAAATTTTTGAAATGACACAGTGTTAGGAATGGAGGACAAATTAGTGGCTGCCAGGGATTAAGGATGGGGGTTAGGGATAGGGGAGGTGGGTGTGATTGTAAAAGGGCAATGTGAAGGATACTTACGATGTTGGAACTATTCAACATCTCCACTGTGGGGTGGATACACGAACCCACTCTGGTGATAAAATGGCATAGGTTCTAACACACACACACACACACACACACACACACACACACACACACACACACACAAACACAAGGAAAACTTGGGAAATCTGATCAAGCCAGTAAATTGTATCAGTGTCAGTATCCTGGTTGTGATATTATAGTTTTGCAAAATGTTACCGTTGAGGAAATGGCAAAGTATAGAAGGGGATTCTCAATGGGACTAAAATTTTCTCAAGTGCAAGGGCACCTGCTTTGGCTCTTTACTTCTCACACAATACTTAGCTCCAGAACCCTTCACACAGTAGTTTCTCAATGAAGCCTGAGAATTCCCTTATAATTGATGTTATCACCTGATGAAGTAGGCATGAAAGATTATCAGCATCTTCATCGACAGAGACTACGAAAAGTTTCAGTGATTTGGTATTTACCTTTTCCAAGGACAGTCTTCCATGGAAGAGCCACTGGCACATGCTCTCAGCACACGCTCGGCATTTGTCACTCACATACATCACATGCACAGCTACAGAGACGGCGTTATTACTATGGTCCGACAGGAGTCCCGAGTAACGGTTCTCATGGCAACCATCAACGAGCCACTTCACACGTGTACCTGTCAAATCACTAGACATGACTCATGTTTGCAACCCAGCTTCTGCCAGTAGTATGCTTCTTCCTTGTGTTCACCTTTCAGCTTATTATCAATTATATCATGGTTACCATTCAATAAACAATGTTATTTAGTCTCAAAGGACCCTACATTGGGCCCATCTATAACCCTCGATGAGAAATGATTACATTCGATTCAATTAAACAAGTGTTGGCATTTTCTATATACAAGGCACTAACCCGGGATTTCTAGGGCAACAAAGATGCATAAAGAGGAGCTCCTGCTCTCAGGCAGCTGACGACATCACACACGGAGGGTCTCTGTGCCAATGACGCAACAGAAGACTAGCTTTGGTATGAGCTGTGAGTGAGGACAGATTTGATGCTTTGGGGCCTTGGGACCTTGGGAGAGATGACTTCCTGTTCAGAGAGTGGGGTGGGGAGAGGCACAGAAGCTTTACTGAGCGAGCTGTGGACTACAATGTTAAAAGCCTGATCACCAGATCAGCCTATCTAATCCCAATCCTGGCTTCACCAATTACCAGCAGGTCATCTTGGGCCAGTGCCCCCTCTTTAGAATCAGGAAAATGCTATCAGCCACTCGGGGTCAGCGTGGAGAATTAAAGGCATGTGACCTCCTCAGCACAAAGCCTGCCATACAGTAAGTGCTTCATTAATGTCGGCTGTTATTATTCAGCTGGTAGGAAAAAGATGAAGAAGACACGTCCTCTTCTTGAGTTGCTCTCCATCCAGTGGGGATGGTAGACACACATGCAGACAGACTACAGGGCAGTGGGACCCATGGTATTACAGGCCGGACGAGACCCATGTGGATCTCACTCAGGGTCCGCAGGGAGCCACCAGCAGACGCCTCGTGGTCATCGCGGTGCCTTTCACCGCTGCCTAGAGCGGGTTTTATTCACATGGCCGCCACCGGCTTCTGTACCAGCTGTTTACCAAGGATGAACGCCAGGTGGGCTGAGCCCGCCAATCACCTCTGCCCCCTCACTGTGTTCATCTCCTTGTTGCCGGTTCTTCCTTGCCCGTGGCTGTTTGCAGAGCTGCAGAAGGTGGAGTGTTTTATGTGGGGTCTCCTGTGGGATACTTCTCCCCCTGGTTCCCTGTGACAAGTATGATCGCAGAGAGAGACCGGCTGAGGACCCATCATCACCACGACCCCCTTCAGACACAGGTGCATCCAGCTCGCTACCAGCTCACCACTTTGGTGTAAGAAGAGTGTCAGTGCATTACTGCTTCTGATCTCGAGGAAGGGTCCCCATTTCCCGGGCTGGGGGGTGGCAGGGAGGCAGAGAGATTGCATCTTGCAGCTCAAAGTATCTTTTTCCTCCTTGCTTTGAGTCAGCTTTGTGGAGGCCTGTGACAGAAGAGCGTGCCTTCCGTGGATTCACTGTCCTGTGGCCCAGACGGCATCCAGGTACAAATCCTGTGTCTAGTAGCCCCACCTCGGACCCTGGAACTGGGCAGAGCCGGTGTGGTCAGTTCTGGTGTCCACCAGATACTGAGTCAGTCGTCTTCTGCACAATCAGTCATTGCTTAAAATCTGGGGTAAAAACTTTTAGCATCGTCAGTTTGAAGTCCCAGTAAATTCTGTCCAAACATAGTAATAAAGAAATATTTTTTTCCGAAGGAATATTAACGGTGGAAAGGCACGCCGTGTACTTGCTTTCCTGACTGATATCAGTGTGCAGGAAACCTGGTGAGGGCTCCGAGGCCCCCATGAAGCCAACCTCTCCCTGCGGACTGGGAGCAGTAACTGCAGGTAAAACATTTGTGAGGAAATTGCAGTTTTTTAAAAAAATAAATTTATTTATTTATTTTTGCTGTGTTTCTATGCGAGGGCTTTCTCTAGGTGCGGCGAGCAGGGGTCACTCTTCATCACGGTGCGCTGGCCTCTCACTGTTGTGGCCTCTCCCGTTGCGGAGCACAGGCTCCAGATGCGCAGGCTCAGTAGTTGTGGCTCACGGGCCCAGGTGCTCCGCGGCATGTGAGATCCTCCCAGACCAGGGCTTGAACCCGTGTCCCCTGCGTTGGCAGGCAGACTCTCAACCACTGCACCACCAGGGAAGCCCGCAGCCTAAGCTTTGCCCCCTGAAGTCTAGCAGACGGCAGGCAGGAGCCGTGGAAGTGAGCACAAGGAAAAGGAGACTCCTCCAGGGAAAGCTTTGGGATCACCTTCCAGAGAAGCACGTAGGTCAGAGCATGAGGAGTAACTGCCCAGAGCCCAGGGGCCTGTGGGCAGAGAGCGGGCCGCCCTGTATCCCCAGAGACTTCAGCCCTTGGCAGTGGCGGAGGGCGGGCTTAGAGCAAGAACCTTGGGGCTCTCTTCTCCAAGCGGGTGTCAGGAGGTGGCGGGCCCGGAGTCCCATCCTGTCCCACCACCCATGCAGGGAGCACGCTCTCCTGAGGCCCCGGACTCGAGAGCTGGAGCATCTTCTCCAGGTGTGAAAAGAGACTCCTGGTTTAGAGAGAGCAGCTCCCAGGCCTAGAGACTCTGCAGCTGATCACGAAGCAGCCCCGAGAAGCACCACAGTTGAGGTCAAGGGCTACAGCCCAGACAAGGTAAGACTAGCCGCCCTGCCCCTGAGCAGCCCCCAGGGCCCAGGGCGACTCTGGTCCCCTTGTTGGTGTCCCTGCCTGGAAGACGGTCCTTCTGCTCTGAGCCACGACTCCCCAGCTCCTGGGACTCTGACAGTCTTCCTCAACCTGTCCTGGAAAATCGCGAAAACTGCTTACATTGTTCCAGTCCAAACCCCATTCTGGAGCTTTAAATGTTCCCGGCTTGTTTAAAAAATTAAAATCTGAGCTCCCAGAGTTCAACTACGAGGTACTGATTGGATAAAGGCAACGCTTCCCCGCCCTCTCCAGCGACCACAGGCCACTGTTGGGGAATTCAAAGGAGGCACAGCCACATCTGAAGGTGACCAGGATGTCGAAGGTGCCAGAAACCACGTTGTGGGGGAACACACCACCCCGCCCCCATGCAGGTCAGTGATGGGAAGACCCGGGGGATGCTGTTGGCTCCCCCTGCGGTTCCGAGGGCAGAAGCAGGACCAACAGGTGGCCACCTGGGGGCTGGGGAACCGATGTCGGTGTCACATAAGTGGGCCTTGAGCCCATGTCACTGGCTTCCACAGGGGAGCGCAGTCACTTGCACATACTTGTCCCAAGAAGGACGACGTCGCTACAGGTAGGCTGCGCGGGAAGCCGCAGGGACGGAAAGCTCGTGCACGGCACATGAGTGAGGAAGGGGCACCACTCAGTCCAGCGGATCAGCCCATCCACCCGGGCCTCGAACCTTCACCATGAAGCCACATACTCTTGAGCGCCCACCACTCCTTGAGTATGGGTGGGGCTGGACGTTTAGGCCCTCTGTCCAGGGTCCTGGGGAAGGAATTCCTGCTCAAGATGGGAGGTCGAGCTCAATAATGCTCTCCCCACCCCAAGCGCCCCCAGAGCACTGAAAGGTCATCATCTATCTACCTGCTCTCAGTCAGCTCCAAGCAGGGTGCATGGGGTCAACAGCCATAAGGGGCAAGCCCTGCAAATGTGGGAGCCCCACTGTTCTGGGCTCCAAACACACGTGCACTCTTCTCATCTGTGCCACAGATGTCCCCAGCTGTGAGCTCCAGAAGGATGCTTCCAGGCCCATCTCTCGCTCTTCCTGCGTCTCCACCTAAACACTGGTCTTTCCTCGGAGGTTTCTTGCTCCCTGGGATGAGCTGCCCCTCATCCAGGCTCCCCCATCCAGGGGCTCCATCAGCCGCCACCTGGGCTCGGGGAGCGCTGGGCTCGCGGGGGTCAGACAAACTCACTTTCTGTTCCAGTTTCCACGGGTGACCCAATGACCTACTTTTCTGTGCAGCTTTTGGCATATAACTCAGCATCCTTGCAGTCAGAGCACTCCTCCATGGATCGGTGATGTTTAGAGCCTGTGACAGGAAACATGAGGGTAATGGCCCTACAGAGAAAAATATAATGCACCAAGGTGCTCACGGCCGCCGGGCTGGGCCTGTTTAACCGCACAGACATCATTTATCATGAGAGAAGTGACAAATTCATCTTTGTGTTTTTCCAGCGTATAGCTCTGTGTTTGCTCATGCATGTCCGTTAGGCTTACTTCTCCCACTTTCATATTTAAATGAAAACAAATCGGCTCATTTACCCTGAGACTCTCAGCCTGACAGAGATCGAAAGTGTGTGTGTGTGTGTGTGCCTGTGCGACCGTATGCGCTGTATTTGTTATGCCTCAAAGGTCTGGGATGTCTGGATGGAGTGGATCATTCAAAAAGAAAGAAATTTCCAGAATGTTCAATCATCTGCACAAAACAGAGTCTGAAACTGCTCAGGAAAAAAGGCGCATTGGTAAAACAAGTGCCACAGACAGAACCACATCAACGTGGCAGTCTGTCGCAAATGTCAGTGTCACATATAATTTATACCTTCACGGAGAACTGCAACCAATCGTGTAATTACTTTTTGCTGCCTGTGTTAACTGGTCTGGAAGGAGACAGCTGCCAGGGAAGGAAGGCAGAAAGGATTCCGGATGGGGAAGCGCTGAGAGGATTGGAACATGGAGTCAGCCCTGGGTCAGGGACAAGAAGTGGTGGGCGCCAGGGATGGAGGGGAGAAGGCCAGGCCAGGGCACCTCGAGCCCCTTTCAGAAAGGCATGTGCAGGCAGGAGGCCCTGCAAGGAGAGACCCTCTCCAGTGGAGATGCTCCCTTGCTTTTAAATTTGTTCTTCTTTTAAAATTACACGAGTAACACAGAGACACCTGACACGAGGGTGAAAGGAAGTTCCCTTTACCCACTCCTGCAAACACAGTTGCTAACCCTTTGGTCTGTATACTTCCAGAGCTCCCCATGCATTTACGTGCCTGGTGTCGCATACCTCGGTTTATTGCTCTCCGCAGGTGTTGCGCTTTTTACAAATTGAAGGTTTGTGGCGACCCTGTGCCGAGCGAATCTTTTGGCACCATTTTTCTAATAGCACTTGCTTACTTCGTGTCTCTGGGACACATTTTGATAATTTTCCCGTTTCAAACCTTTTCATTGTTATTATATTTCTACAGTGATCAGTGATATTTGATGTTACTATTGCAAAAGATTATGACTGGCTGAAGGCTCAGGGCATGGTTAGCATTTTTTAGCTAATGTACTTTTCATTGTTCTTTTTTTAGACATGATGCTATTGTTCCCAGACTACAGTATAGTGTAAGAATAATGTTTTTGGTCTTTTTTTTGCGGTACGCGGGCCTCTCACTGTTGTGGCCTCTCCTGCTGTGGAGCACAGGCTCCGGACGCGCAGGCTCAGCGGCCATGGCTCACGGGCCCAGCCGCTCCGCGGCATGTGGGATCCTCCCAGACCGGGGCACGAACCCGCGTCCCCTGCATCGGCAGGCAGACTCTCAACCACTGCGCCACCAGGGAAGCCCTAAGCATAACTTTTATATGCACTGGGAAACCAAAAATGTGTGTGACTTGCTTTGTTGCAATATTCACTTTATTGTGGTGGTCTGGAACCAAACCCACAATATCTCTGAGGTCTGTGTATATACATATATATATACACACATATATTATACATATATATATACTATATATACGTACACTCTTACACAAGTGGAATCGGCAGCACTTGTGAGACTTGGTCTCTCCCTCCCTCGTGAGGCTCTTTCTGCCCTTCTTTCTGGGGATCTTCCTTTCCAGGCTCTCCTCCTACTTCACTGCTCACTGTCTGGTCCTTCTCTGCCTCCCAGGCTGGGTCCTCCTCTAAATGAGGGACGGTCCCCGGCTCAGTACTGGACCATGTCTCTTCCCCTTTAACCTCTCTCAGTCCTACGGCCATGCATCGTGTTTAGAAGATGATGCCTCTCAACATCTTCCTCCAGCCTGAAGCTGGACCACCACCTGCCCGCCTGACAGCTCAGCCTGGACCCCTGATCGGCCGTGCAGACGGGGCCGAAGCAGAGCCTTTGGTTTTGTGCCCCCTGAACCTGCTCCTCTCCCCAGCTGACCAGCATTTCCTGCCACATGGAGATCCTCCTTGGTTTCTCTCTTTTCTTTCACACTCCAAACCATCCACAAGTCCCGGGCCTCTACCGCCCAGAATCTGCTCACTTCTCACCCGCACCTCCACTGTGGTCAGGCCACACTTCTGCCTACCCTGACCTACTGCCGTGCCTCCCGACCGGCTCTGCCCGCCTGAAACCACTCCCATACAGAACCAGCGGCCCTGTGTGGCCCACCCAGCACGTCTCTCCGTCCCATGTCCCACCCTGGCTTCAGGGGCGTGGGCTCCCAGGGAGGGACTTCTGGCTTGCTCACCGCTTACAGCCATAGCACATGGCACGTTCTCAGTGAATGCACTCAGACTAAACCAATTAATTTCTATTTTACTTTTCAAACTTTACTGTCCTGGAGATTTCTCCATATTGTTGTTTGTAGCATCTATCTCGCACTTTGGAATTGCTACAAAATATTTCATGCCGTGGGTTGGCCCTGATTATTTAACTACTCCCTCTTTAACTACTCTCTTACCGATAAACAATTGAGTTGATCCATTTTCGTAGGTGTGATTAACAAATGAACTAAGTTGGAGGAGTTTAGGAGAGGAGCTCTCTTCCTTGCCTAGGGAACCCATGGATGGGTTTCAAGGTGTCTGGAAACCCTAAAAGGGTGTGTGTGGAAGGCTGCCAAGGTATGTGACAACGCAGAACTTGTCCTGGGGAATGCTGCTTTCGTAACCTCCTGGAAGCTATAAATTGCTGGATCGGGGCGTTTGCTTAAACTAACCCAGGCCATCCGCCGTGCTGTCCCTGCCAACCCCTAGCAGGGAAAATGAACCGATTTAGACTAAAACACTGTGGTCAGTCCAGAGGCCTGGAGGCGGTGCATTCCAGGCGAGGGGACCGGAGCTGGGATGGGGGACCTGCCACAACTGCCTGGTGCTCTATGCAGCCTCCAAACCTCTGCCAGGCTCTTCCCCCATCCTGACCATGACCCTGGAGGCCTCCGTGCCTCCAAGCTGCACGCAGGAAATGCCTCCGTAACTGGAAACTGCCACAGAATGGCACCTGTGGCTTTGTTTTCTGACTTCCCGATTGCTCCATCTCCCAGTCCTGTCCTAACGTTGGTGTCCAAAGGGAGAAAAGAGGAATATAAAAGGGACCATGATGCATGCAGTTGCTGAGAGCAGCAGTGAGCTGTCTAAGATGCAAAGAGGCTCTGGAAATCCCGCCTAGGAGAGGTGCCTGGCTGAAGGAAGCGTTACCTGCAGCTGCTGGCTGCCCTCGGCCCTGGGGCCGCGCCCCCGGCAGCTCCTGCTGGAGCAGCCCCGCCGCCCAGACTTGATGGAGGACGAGGCAGCGGTCCCTGCAAAGCCTTGAGCAGCAGGTCCCTTCCCCTACCCACCAGCCAACGTCTCGTCCGTCCACCGCCCGTCAGCTCCTCAAGGCTCCAGACTCAAGAGTCTGGGTAACACCCAGCGCGCCAGCAAGACATCAGATGCATCGGGGTACTTTCCTGACAAATGGGTGGCTTTGACACTTTGGGGCAGAAGGATACAGTAGGTGGTCAAATGTGAAGACCTATGTCATCTGTTAAAATTAATATTGAATTATAAATGCAATACAGCATGACGACTAAGAGCATGGACTTGAGGCTGACAACCTGAGCACCAATCCCAGCTCCACACGGACTGTCTGTGCTGTCGGGGGAGCTCCTGACTCCTCTGGCCTCAGTTTCTCCATCAGTAAGGCCACCCCTGGCTGTTCGCCCTTCTCTACACCCTCCACCTGCGGCCGGGCTGGCGCTGGACCACGTCCCCAGCCTTCCTAGCAGCGTGGTCACGTGACTCCCTCCTCTCCCACAGGAGGAGGAACTGCCTTGTGCTGTTTCCAGGTGTCTCCCTCCACCTTCTTTTCTGCTTCTGAGGGCTGAGCAGCAGCGACCAGAGCCACTCTGGAAGGCACACGCAGACAAGGGCAGAGTAGCCAACCGCCTGACCGTGCTGCCTTCCAACTTGGAACTCAGGCTGTCACGTGAGGGAGAAGGAATCTTCAATCTGGTTAGAGCTGCCGCGTTTCTGCATCTCTCTCTTAAGGCAGCTATAGTTGTCCTCACTAAAACCCTATTTCTCAGAGGTGTGGGGAGAATTCAACACGATCGGAAATAGAGAGGGATTAGGACGGTGCCTGGCAGTCAGTGCTGTACATGGGTTAGCAAACAGCACTGGTGTTATCAGGAGGGGGGAGTGTATGTAAAAACCATGTGGTATATCTTGACGCCACGTATCCACCAGGCACACGGGCGGTGGAGCTCCTCTTGTCCAGTCTGTAGCACTATTGCCCAGACGACCCACAATTTTTCAGTAACACAGAGTAGAAGAGCACATGATATTCTGGATTGTCTTTGGTTACAAAAGTTCTTTACGATGAGTAAAACAGTGTACCCTACCCAGGAAGTTCCCAGAAAGAGTGATTAGAAACTTGTGCTGGGGGACAGGAACGGAGTGATAATTACCATGCTGGATGACTTTTCAATGACCTAGAAATATAAATGTGAAGAAAGAAAGTCGATGCACCACCCCTTTTTCTAAATTTAAGTGTGGTATTTCTTTGTGTCTTTCTTTCCTGGTCGTCTACTCTTACACTGGCTCTTTGGGTAAGCACATTTCCGGAAAATCCTGGGCGTTCATGACCCCTGTAGCGCACGCATCCCCTATGGCCCTGGGGTGCAGGCCCCCCTGGTTGTCTGGGCCCTGAAGGGAGCAGGGAGAAGGCTGCCGGAGGAACAAGGGAACGGCAGGTGGGCTACAGACCACGGACTCACTGGGAGCCTTTGTTCTGGTGAGTGTGCAGAGATGCTGCAGCCTCCGCCTGTGACGGCCCCAGGTACACAGCTGTCCCTGCTGTCACTCACTGCTCATGGACACACACAGCGCCCACAGGGTGGCACCGGGATCCACTGTGTCGATCCCTGCTTTGAACAAGAGCGAGAAACACCTAAACTATTTCCAGCTCCCCCGGCTGGGGACACGGCCTCCTACTCCCCAGCCGTGGAGCTGAGCGGGAGACAACTGCTCCTGGACTAACCCGAGGGGCAGGAAGCCTACAAGGCCACCATCCCCTGCAAAAACCCAAGTCCAGGGTGCTCCACGCATCACACCGGGATTGGTGAATTAGCCCGAGATGTCCATGCAGAGCCAGATAAACAAAAGGCCCTGACAGCTGTCCGACTCCCAGCCTGGCCGGGGCCCCAGGATTCTGCGTTACCCTTGCAGCCCCCCGGCCTCACCACGTGCCCATGTAACGCGGCTCCTCCACGTGCGTTTGAGGCACCCAATTAAGTGAGCAGCAGGCAGGCCAGCAGGTGGTCACAGGCCCAGGCTCTGGGCGCAGACAGCCCGGTTCTGCCCCTCACAGGAGATACGGCCTCGGTCTGGGCCCTTTCCTCTCTGGGGCCTCAGTATTCTGATCAATACGGTAGGTAGAGACAGACTGACCTAACGGAGCCTTTGACAGGTTAGAGAGAAGGTAGGCAGAACGCTTAGCAGCGAGTCTTCCACAGTGTTTGTTCCATAAATGGGGGGGCTGTCCCCAGTGGTCCCACCTGTGATCCTGGAGGGATTACCAACAGCTCCTGCTTCCACATTCACAGGTGTGCCAGCCTGAGTGACAAATGACATGGTTGCCCTATCAACAGACGATGATGGTGGTGGTGGTGGTGACATGACATGGTCATGACAGCTGACAGGGGCGGGGGCTAGCAGGGACCTGGAGGGGTCCCGCGTGCGAGCTTGAGCCAGTCATCAAGGCCCCTTCGGCCCCAGCATCGCTCAGCTACAGCAGGCACAGCGGAGCAGCGGTGCAGGTCACCGCACACAGAGCAGATCGAATCACGAGACTACATACAGGACGCTTTGTTCGAAAGGGGTTCTGTCCTCAAGAAGCCTAGAGTCCTACAGGAGAAGGACGGGAGGGAATAAATAAGGCGGCTGAGGGTGACGTGGTCAGGATGGACAGCAGCACGGCGCAGGGCCCCGGGGTGCGGAAGCCAGCGAGCTGTTCATACAAACCCAGAAGGCTCGGGCAAGGGCCGGGGCTGGGCTTCTGCAGACCCTCTAAGGATGGACCTGTGACTTTCTTCCTAATATCGGTTTCTCTCGAGGACCTCCCTTAGTTTGCTCCTCAGCAAGGGGCTTCACAGAGATGTCACAGATGATGACAACGACAGGCACGTGTAGGGCAAAGCCACTTAGTAACACGAACACAGCAGCTGTCATGGGTTGAGCCGGAACTCAGTGCTGCATGACGCCAGAAGTCCTTCACCTCGGCGAACCAGTCGGGCCAGTGCTGTTATCACCATTTCAGAGATGGGGAGAGGGGATGGGGAAAATGAAGGAATTCTCATGGCCTCCCAGCTGGACGGGGCGGGGCTGGGGTTTGAACTGGGTCTTTCCAGCTCTGGGGCAGCTCTCCAGACCCGGAGAGGGTCGTGTCGAAATGGAAGGCTGCTTGCAGCCCAGACTGGGACTGCTGCCCCTTGACAGCCCCCCACCCCTGGAATAAGGCAGAGAGTCAGGTATGAAAGACCAAGAAAGCTCCCCCGAGGGAAGCCTGGCCCGCAGGGCGTAATCCGCAAAGAGACGCAGGACACGTGGAGAGCCAGCTCTGCGGGAGCCTAGGTGTGAGCCTCCCCGAGTCCCCTCCAGCTGGTGGACGCCCACCTCGGGGAGGATAACAGCAAATCTCAGCATCGCTGAGCACACACGAGGCATCAAGCTCCAGGTCCAGCCCCATCACTCCAGTTTCCTTCTAATCCTCACGGGAACCCCACGGAGTAGGTATACCTGAGAGCACGCACGATCCCCACATCAGAGTCCGGGCCAGCGCCATCTCATATGCAGAAACCCAGTGCCCAGAAGTTTCGGGAAGGCAGAATGTGCTCTAACTCAGAGCAACAATTTAACCCCCTCTGAGCATGAAGTGGGCACAGCTCCATCTACGGACGGCGGTGGCCGGGTGGCTTTTGGAGCTGTGGGTCCTGGCAAGCACGAACCTTTCTGGCCAGTTTGTTTCCTGCCTCCATCTCGAACTGTGAGGGGCAGGGGGGCGGGGGGTGGGGAGTGCGTGCGTGTGTGTGTGTGTGTGTGTGTGTGTGTGTGTGTGTGTGTGTGTGTGACATGAACAGTCAAGTCTATCAGAGGAAATCACAAAATGTGAAAATTAATTTTTCTCTCCAGGAGAGCAGCATCAAGGATTACAAAGTGCATTAACAGTACAATATGCAGGAAGCGGGTCAGTTTGCTGGCCTTGGCCGTGGAACACAGGCGCTGGGAGAAGAAGGATGTGCCCCGACAGGTATCGAAGAACAGGCCAAGTCAGAGCTTGTGTGTGGAGGGCAAGGCCCCGACCGCAGAGGTGCCGCAGCTGGCTCCAGCACGCGGGCTGTGGCAGGAGGCGAGGGCAGGGCAGGGCCGGGAATCTGGGGCAACGGGAGACACCCAGGCAGGGTTCGCGCACAAAGACCCAGCTACCTGGTTGGCAGCAAGGTAACCAGTTGCTAGGCCTGAAGTCCAAGCTGCATGGACACCAAGTCCCTGTTTCCATATGAGGAGCTCTCTCAGGGTCCCCTGACTCAGGCCGGTGAGAGCCAAGGGCTGTGCTGGAGGCACGGAGACATGGGAACAGGGCAGGAGGAGAGTGACCTGGCAGGTCCCGCCTGAGACCTCAGTGTTGTTCTGGACACCGTGCAGGTAAAACCCAGCTGACAGTGAGGCTGGACAGGACTGCCCGAGCATTGGCTTTCAGAGGGGCTCCAGGTACCACCCTCCGGGATGCTTCGGACAACTCATGTGCAGAACCTTTGGCAACAGTTCCCTTGTTTGTACTTCTGACAAGAATTGGCTTCCCCCAAAGCAGGTCAGGAGCTCCTCGGAAACTTATGGATTCTGACTTTGATTTTTCCATCTTGAGGTTCAAAGCGCATGAATAAGTTCATTGGAAGAAAAAAGTTGATTTTTAAAAAAACAAACGTGCTTGGCATGAAGGGAAGTAAAAACTGAAGGAGTCAGGGAAAACCCAGGCTGTGGCCCAGCAGACGCTCACCCACTGCTGGCCCCGCCCACGGCCGTGGCAGGTCCCCGGGTACGGCGGGGCAGGTGTGGCCCTGGATACACAGACCAGGACACCGGATGAGCCAGCTTGTTCTCTGTGCTGCCACCCTCGGCCCCGGCCCCCCGACGGCGATCACCGTGTGCACTATCACTGAAACTGCCTTTCCCCACGAGTCGTAAGGACAATTTGTTACCTCAGTGAACATCAAATGCCTTCTCCACAACGGACAGGTTTCTTCATCCCTCTTTGCCAGAAAGAGGAAATCAGGTGATTCCATCAAGCAGGCAGGCATCATGTCACCCCCGGCTCATGGCTTTATGACAAGAATAAGAGTAGGAGTCGTGCAAAAAGTTCAGATCCTTACGAACCAGGACCCCATCTGACTTACTCTGCATCCTCAGCAGTATTTAGCCCAGGTCCTGGTCCAGGGTGAGCTCTCAGTGAATGGCTGCTGAACAAGGGAACGAGGGAGCCAAGCTCACGCCTTCGGATTGGGCGTGGCAGTCATGACAGCATCTTCCCGCGAGGTCTGGAGGATGGGGTCGGGCGGAGGGCACGGGGTGGATCTCACTCTGCCTCAACAGCAACCCCCTCTCCCCACCTTCTTCAGGCAGCAGCGCCCTGATTCCCCAGGGATGCTGCATCTCCTTCCCGCTCTGGATCCAATTCATCGGATTTGGGTGAACCTGACTATCCCAGGCTCCGGTGGGCGCGTGACCCAACCTGGAAAATCACAAAATCAAGTGAATGACTTACCACGATTGCCATCTCTGGAGACAAAGGACTCCTGGGTTAGAAAATGGTTTTATCCAAGTAAGTCCAGATGGCGATATTCATAATATACTGCCTTCAATGGCCCTGGCCTCTCTCCTGGAAAATGTCAGATTATGGCGGTGGATTCAGGCTGCCTCATCCTCAGACATCAGAGAACATTTTCACAGATGAATAGGTACAAACAAATGAGATTCCATCTCATGTCGATAAAACTTCAGCGGGAAGGAGCATTCCCTGACCTCATGGTTGGACCCAGCTCAGCTACAACAAGGTGTGTTTCAAAGTTTGTGCAGGAATCAGGGTGGAACTGGTAATGCACCTTGAGATCTCATTCTTCACACACATGTATTAATGCAACACAAAGAAAAGCAGCCTCACCTATAGCTTGGTCAACTTGCTGCCTTTGGAATGAGGTTCTTGGAAAGTCTGCGATTTCCTCGCCTGTGAATCTCTTCATTTCAGGGCAGGCCCTAAGCTTCCTGTTGGGGCAATGCCAATAGTTCAATTCCCTCCCAACTGGACGCAGTCTCTGCTGGTTCCATGGTCTGGAAGGCTCTGATCAACGAGTGGGAGGTGGCGTCATCATCTCCATTTGCCTATGAGAACTCGCCAAGGTGGGCCGCTGCTGGCTGCGGAGCTGGGCACCAGGCCCAGGAGCATCAGACCCTCAGCTGGGTCCATCAGGAGTTACTTCTGTTCCAGGGCACGTGGGATTTGAGTAGCTGCTTCACTAGGCTGAGTGAAGGGCCAATGGGATCATCTTCTGAAACAGTCTCTGGTTTCAACAAGAGGGTTACCTGATTCGCGGCTGGCAGTTGGGATCTGCTCCGGGTGCCCTGCACCCTCTGGGCTCAGCAGTGTCAGGCTCTGGGTGGGGCAAGAGGGAGAGGGTCCCGAGGAGTCGGCCTCAAGCAGCCACCCCAGCGTGGGGCCTCCGTGGAGAGGACTCCATCCTAAGGGGCTTCAGACAGTGGAAGACCTGACAAATACCATCCTCGCTCCTCGGAAGTGTCTCAGGGAAGTAGAGTTAGGCTCCATCCTTCTTGCTGGAGAGCCAGTTGTTTGGATTTTTGCCAAACTTAGTTTCTAGGTAAAAAGGTTGCCAGTTGGGGACCAGCAGCTATTCACTGAAACCAAAAGATGATGCAACTGGAGATTTGCCCAGTAAAACTGTTTTCTTCTTTTATCACTCTGGTAATTTGTTTTTTTGTACTAATGTTAGTCATCTCTGAATCGGAAATGGGGGACGAGGGTGCCAGAGGCATAGAGCTTAACTACTGACACAGCGAGGGACTGGAACTCACTGGAATTCTGACTTTCAGGTCCCCGACACACCAGGGACACAGCCCCACCCCCTGCTCCCCTGCTACACGTGCTCAGTGGATTTTCGAGCGGGTGGATGATGACAGGAGTGTCCCCTCCCTCGACAGAAAAATCTGAGCACCGCACGGCTTTGGGTACAGCTCCAGAGCACAGGAGTTTACATCCTCTCTCCTTTCATCCAAAACGTCCATCTGAAAAGGAAATTACTTCTCTATGAAGCCTTTTTACTAGTCCAATGCCCAGCTCAGGAGACACTACCAGAATTTACTGATTTGAAGGTATAATTTCACTCACGGAATCATAAGAATTAATGACTTCCTGTGCCTGCACACCCTTCCTTCCTGCCCCCTCTATAGCACCCACTCCGGCCCAGGCACTCTTTATTCCCAAGGGTCTTCAAAGCAGCTCCCACCATTGGTTCCTTCCCACGTGTGCGATCAGATCCACATGGTTTGGGCTTGGCAGGGATCCATGACTTGCCACGACTGCTTCTGGGAGCCTCAGCGGGACAGGCCGCTGCAGTACTGGCAGTCAGGGGTGTGGGTGACCCGCCTGGGGTACAGTTAGAGACGTGGATGACCGCCCTCCCAGCAGAGGCCAGGAGCCTGGACACCGCATGGACCAGCTTCCGGCAGGTCTCACGGTGCCAGTCTCCGTGTTTCTAGATTTACAGCATTTACACACACGCTCCGGCACGGCCTGCCTTTTCGTCCTCTGACCCCATTCAGAGCTGGGGGTGGGCGGGGAGCTTCTCCTTCTCCAGGGAAAGCGAACCCCTAGATGAAGAGGCACTCAGGCCCTCCCCACCCAGAGACCTCCACGGGTGTGGGAAGCACAGTGCCTGGGCCCACAACACTGAGAGGGGTCACAACATGCTTTAATTTATTTTAAGATCAGAGGGAAAAATGAGTATAACAATAATGACTATAAAATAGTAACTCCAGCCTAGATTATATTCATCTTTATACCAACATAGTCATGAAATGTAATTTTTAATACTTTTTTATGGAGGAAGGAGCCCGCAAAGACAAAAGTGCCCGGGGCCTATGAAAGCCGTGCGGGACCTCGTGACCTGGAATCTTCTGACTACGGGAAACCCTGGCAAGCGGGAGAGCCGGAGCTTAGAAGTCAACGCATCTCCTTCCTTCTTTCAATCCTTCCACCTTTGCTTTCCCTTCCTTCTCCCTCCCTCCCTCTTTCTTTCTTTCCTTCCTTAAATGTGCTCAAGAAAAAAAAAAACTGTGCACTTGAAACAGTGGCCGGACAGCCTGCTCTGTCAGGAGGGTGTTGAGGGAGATGCACAGGCCTCACACCAAATACCAGAGAGGCCTGGGGGTGCCACGGGAACCCCCAGGACCAGGCCGGGGCCCCGACAGCTGGACTCACTCCTGAACCCACACTTGCCCCGTCACGCCTCTGGGTGACACCCTTGAGCAGGGACACTGTACCACGCACGGGGATGAGACAGGCCACCTCTGCCCCCCAGGCCCTCCCTGCTGGGGAGACAGAGAGGCAAACAGGCAATGACAAAGCAGTGACACTTGGTGACGGTGAGCAGCAGGGAGACGGAGGTAGGACCCGTTTCCAGAGAGAAGCCCCTGGGGCCCCTGGTGAAAGGTGGATTTTAGTGTATGTTAGACACTCACTCTGGCCTGCGGAGAAGCAACTGCAAGGGGACAAAACGGGAAGCAGGAAAGCAATTAAGGAAGCGGCGGTAAGGCAGGGAAGAAGGATGTGGGTCTGAGTCATCTGGAGGCCTGGGGGCGTGGAGAGCAGTCAAGCAGACGTCAGAGAGTCAGAGACGGTGAAGCCGTGAGAGCTCCCCGGGTGGTGGGGAGCTCAGGCCCCAGGCCATTGGGAGGATGTGGCATCGGCAGGGAGGAGGCGGAGGGGTGGTGTGTGGGCGCTGAGAAGCATCTGGTCTTCAGGGCGCTTGGACACCTGGCAGACGGTCCAGGCCAGAGGGGAGCAGTTTCCTCGAGGGAAGGCTCTGGTCTGATGAGCCTACCTGTTCCTGTCCTTGCTGAAGGCAACCAGAGGGATGCTCTGAGCTCTGGGAACTGACGGCCTTCCCCGCATCTTGAGAGGGAGTTTGCATAGAAAGCCTTCCTGGGCCCCTCCACAGGGAGTCTGAGATTCTAAGGATCACTGGAGGACAGCAACAGGTTGCTGCCCTTGGGACAGCAGTGCCACTGCCCACCTGGCTGCTGCCTGGCGCCAGCTGCCCAGGCCTCAGCCCCACACTGCTCCCAGTGGCCACCTGCTCCCACGCCGAAAAGCACTGAGCCTTGGTACCGTAGAGGGAGTGGAGGATGAGGGCGGGGAGGAAGCAGGGTGGGGTGAGCGGGCAGAGAGCTGTGCAGAAAGGGGAGTGGGTGGGACATCAGGAGACCTGATCTCTGGCTAAGCCTGAGTGGCCTTGGGCAAGTCACTGCACCTTTCTGAGCCTCTGTCCTCAAACGCCAGAGGGAAGACTGTCCTGCTGATTTTCTCATTACACTATAAGTCCAGGAACTCATAAGACGGGTCCATGGGCAATCCCCGGCTCTCGCACGTGTCTGTGTCCCCCCGCACGGGCTCCCCGGCACGGTGTGACCCTAGCTTCCAGCTGTGGGGTGAACGTTTCCCTAACGCACCTCACACTCTCCTGAGCAGCTCGCCCCGAGCAGAAAACAGTCTCAACTGGTCTCGGCTTCAGGCAGACGCTCCCTCTGCAGGCGGGGCAGCCGTGCTCCCACCCAGCGCTCCATCCCTGGAGAGCCCCTGCAGGCCCAGAGGAGCAGGTGGCCCCGGGGAGCCCAGTGCCTCCAGATGCCTGGAGGGGGCAGAATCCACCCCTCTGCCACCTTTCCTTGCCCATCAAGTGATTCTGGCTCCCAGGAGCCTCTGTGGAATGGAGACGAGCCTCCCCAGACCCTCTGTCCAGAGCTCATGGGCCAGTATTACTTTCTAAGCAAGACCCCAGGCCTTGGTGCTGTGGGCCTCAGCTGGGTCCTCCTCTGGGCGCACGGGTGCCACAGTCAGGGTGGGCGCCTGCTTCCCTCCACTTGCCAAGGTAGCAAGGCTCAGAGTCCACCCTGACTATCAGGACAAACGAAGCCCTCCCACGCCGGTGATGGCCGCAGAGACGTTGCCATGGTAAAGGGGAATCGGGAGAGCAGCCTGTGCTGGAAGAATCACCAGCATTTAGACGGATGCACTGCTAATGCTGGCGGGGGCTCCGGGCACACCCCGCTGCATTCTGCTCCAGCAGCGCGTGGGAGGAAAGAACGGCCCTTTCACTCCCAAATAGGTTTCACTGTGGCCTCGGTTCCAAGTTCAGTCATAAGGACTTGGAGGGGAAATGGGAAGCTCAGAGCAGTTACGGATCCCATACAGTAGAGGGGCAGAGCCCAGACTCACAAAGCGCACCATCACAGTACTGAACCCAAGAGGGATGGGACATGAGAGACGGGCCTATAGAGGTGGGCTCTGAACAGACAGAACTGAGAGCAGGAATGAGAGGGGGCTGTGCTGAGCAGAGAGAATCGAGCAAAGAAAAGATTTAAAGAACAAAATTCATCATGAAACACATTTTGTTGTTTGCTTGAGCCATCAGGTAGTTTATGCTCCAGATGCTTCTGCTCTAAGACTCCACGACATGCTTCATCCCTGAAATGTATCAATAATTCCCTCCCTTGCAAAATGGGGTTTACTTGCAGGGCCAGAGGGACCTGTGATAAACGTGGTACAGCCATGAGGGCACGTTCAGGGGTCAGGGCACCACCTGAGTGCAGGGTGTCATTGTGAGGTTAAGTTTACGGGTCACTATCAGTTACGAGCAATCTGTGTGAAACACACCCAGGGTATCAAGAACCGCATAGAGAGGATGCCTGAAAATGATGCTGCCCCGGCTCCGCGTGTGTCACAAGCTTCCCCAAGCTCCCCACAGCCCTTCTTCAGCCGGTGAGCAGAGGACACGTGGCACTAAGGGCCGGCGCGGTTTCCTGGGGGATCGCGCCCTCGCGTGGCCGCTTCTCGCATGACAGCTGCGCCCGCGGGGTCGGGGGGTGGGGTGGGGCGGGGAGTTAGTGCAGCGGACGCAGCCCCGGGTCCACCGGGTGAGCGACCTGAGGCTCCCAGGAGCCAGCGTGCATCTCGCGCCGTCCTGAAGCTCCCCATGCCCCTCCTCCCGCTGGCCCCTGGCCCCCGCTGCCCCGCAAACTCTGGTGCCCCAGCTAGCTTGGCCTCCAGGAGGAAAAGCCTTTTTTATTTCTCTCTCTGGTTACTGAATTTAACTTTATTTCTGTAAAACTATTCAAAAAATGGAAAAATACAAAATAGAAAAGTTAAAATTACCCTACAGCCCACCACCTAGAAATAACTTAAAAATAATTTTTTGTGAATGTTATTCCAAAGGCTCCCCAAACCTATATGCAGAAGGATAGATTCCTAGAATAATGATATAAAATGGCATTTTGGTACACATCTATCTCCCTTCCTTCCTTTCTTTCCTTCCTTCTTTCCTCCTTTCTCTTTTTTCAATGAAAATTTTCATGTAAAATGAATTCATTAATGGAGTGGTACCTGCAGGCAGAATTTCCCAACTGGTTGAATTCTGTCCCTTGATGCTGGCCACTGGGCACATTCACCTGCCCCCGTAATCAAGCCAGTGCTGAGTCAGACACCAGGCTCCCCAAGCCCTTTACACTCTCCACTGTGTCATGTGCTCAGTTTCCAAGAAGGCTCATCCCATTATGGTCTCTGCTCTGGGGAAACGGGGGCTCAGAGACCAACTCGACTTGTTCAGGTGTAAATGTCTGTCAGACAGCAGAGCCTGGGTACCACAGGTTATTTCTAAAAGGATGCTGGGCTACACGTAAGACATCCAGGTCCTTAAGCCGACAAGGAACAAAAACTCTGGATGAAAGATTTCAAGGGCAGCTGGTGACCGCAGAACTCCACTCTTGCAAGCAAAGCAAGAGGAGATTTCTGTCCAGAAGAGCATCTCCCTGGCCCTCCTGAGAGAAGAGTCTGTTTGGGAATCCTCTCCTCTCCCCGCCCGGCAGGAAGTGGGAAGGAGTACAACATCTTCCAGAAGATGATGGGACCTGAGCATGGCTGCCCCACCCCCACTCCCCCTTGCTGATGATTCCAGAATTCAACCTCACATGGTGAATCACACCACTGCCAACTGATCAAAACCCAGTGAGCTGTGAGTCTCGGGTATTAGCTATTACAAAGGAAGTTATTTTTTAAAACTGGGAATTTGAAATTCGAAAATGATCACAAGAATGATTTCATTTTTGCAGTAATGACTGAAGTTAAAGGGCAACAGTAAACATGTACCTCTTGAGAGTCTGGAGCTCAGAGTCAGCCTGAGGGTGCCAGCCGTCGGCTCTAACGGCCCAGAGTCGGGGAGACCTAACACCATGTGCGCTGGGGCCACTGTACCCGTCACCTGCCTCGGCCCTGCCTGACCAACAGGGCACCAAAGGACCTGCGTACGATTACGTCACCTGGGGTGCAGATGGGAGACGAAAACCACACCAGCAATTTGAACAGGGAAAATGTAACGTGAACATAGAGCCGTATTAACTAGTACCAGGGGCTTCTCTACGGAGAAGGGATACGAGCTCTGAAGAATGCCCGAGAGCTGAGGGAGCGGTCCGAGGAGGGAGCAGACTTGGCTGGGACTCGGACCTCACGGACAGAGTGTTCACAGGGTTTTCTGGGCCCCCTCTGGTCCGCAGCCAATGCGGAGGGTGGCGAGCAGGAAGCCCAGGGTGACGTGAAGCTTGTTAGAGGGTGAGAGTCCCTGGTGTCACACACACTACCAGCAGCCACATCACACAAGCCAGAAGGGGGGAGAGCACCCAGAACATTACTTCTGCAATGTCCATCCAGAACCTTCTAGTGACAACTCTAGCAAAAGAAGAATGTTCACAGGCTCCAACTCCAATATTACAAAGCAGGGCAGAGAAGCCTGGGTCTGCAGTAGAAAAACAGTACACGGATACCTAGCCCCAAATGCTCATCTATAAAGAAGGATAAAGAAGATGTGGTACATATATACAATGGAATACTACTCAGCCATAAAAAGGAACAAAATTGTGCAATTTGCAGAGAATGGATGGACCTAGAGACTGTCATACAGAGTGAAGTAAGTCAGAAAGAGAAAAACAAATATCACATAATATTGCTTATTCGTGGAATCTAGAAAAATGATACAGATGAACTTATTTGCAAAGCAGAAATAGAGACAGACATAGAAACCAGATGTATGCATACCAGCGGGGGAAGGTTGGGGTGGGATGAATTGGGAGAGTGGGATGGACATACACACACTACTATGTATAAAACAGACAACTAATGAGAACCTACTGTATAGCACAGGGAACTCTACTCAGTGCTCTGCGGTGACCTAAATGGGAAGGAAATCCAAAAAAGAGGGGATATATGGATACGTACAGCTGATTCGCTTTGCTGTACAGCAGAAACTAACACAACATTGTAAAGCAACTCTACTCTAATAAAAATTAATAATAAACAAAAGGATAAATAAAGCGTGGCAGAGACACCTAAGGAATAGTACGCTGCAGTGAAAATGAGCGTTTCTGGGTGTCAGCCACATGGCTGAGTCTTAGAAACATAAGTTGAGTGGGAAAAGAAGTCGCAGAAGACAAAATACTTATAAAGCTTACAATCAAGCAAAAAGACATGGTGTATTGTTTACCTGTACATACATGGATGATGAAGCTACTTCCAGATGAGCAAAATAATGAGAAAATAACATCCAGGAGAGTGGTGACCTCTGGGGGTGAGATGGGGATGGGATGGGGTGGTGGGCACCGGGTAGCTTCAGATACACTGACAACATTCGAGTTCTGGTGTTCACGGCAAGTTCACGAGCATTGGTTTGATTACTATGCCTCATAATTTACACGAATGTAACATCTGTTACATAGGTACCTGCGCCTGTGTCAAATGCTACTAAATAACGTAAAAAGAATCAAACTGTGTAAGTGACTTGGGGAGTTTCTGCTCTAACAGCAGCTCCTGTTTAAAAAGACTGCACATCTGAACTGATACAGCTCTCTATGAACGTGCCAGACTGCTGGCAAAACTGTAAACTTCGTGGAAACATAAGCCAAGTACGCAAGCCAAGTGTCCAGGACAAAGGAGCCTGCTCTCCATCACTCTGTGGGGACCAGATCACCAGGATTCTGGCCCAGCCCAGCGCTGTCCCCCAGGCCCCAGCCTGAGCCAGGTGGACTATGCAGCTGCCTCCAGCCCCACCTCCTGCCCCCGCTCCCTGACAGTGGTCAGAGCCCACGAGGGAACCATCAGGGTAGTCTGATGGACAGTATGAAAGCGTATGAACTGCAACACATGTCCAGGCGGTAAAGGAACTAGAAGCCAACCTCTGCCAAAGCTTCCTGGCAGGTTTAGAAGCTCATCCTCAACAAGAACAAAACCTGGACCAGCTTTACAGGCTGCCCTTCCTCCCTGTGCTTCCTGGGAGAAAGTGTTTATAATGAAGGGAATTTCTTACCTGCCCTTATCCTTCAAGGCTCGTTCTAGAAGCCACCTCCCTCGGAAGCCGCTCCTGACTTCTCTGGGGTCTGCCTCTGGTCTCCACACCCATGTGGTTCTCTCCTCATTGCGTCCGGGAGCTCGGCGAGGGCAGGTTCCCAGTACCCAGCACAGGCCCGGCATGTAGCAGACACTCAGCCCATGCCTGCTGGAAAAGTGAACGCAGCCATGAAAATGAATTCAGTAAGAGCACAACCTTTAGCTCTGAACCCAAACGCTGCTCGACTCATCATGACTCCGGGTGATGACTCATCTCCACTGTGGACCCAACAAATTTTGGGAAACTACCATAGTGCCTTTCCTTTCGTTCCGGTAAAGGCCCTCAAAGTGCCAGCTGTGTGCCAGGGACCACGTAGGTGCAAGGGACACACGGGTGGGTGTCAGCACCTATCTTCAAGGGGTTTTGGGCCAGAGGTACCAACTGCTGCTCACCAGAGCGTCAGCACTGCTGTTAACATCACACCACTGCAGGGAAAGGGGAAGGACACTTGGTCTCTGATGGTCATGGACTCAGCGTGGAGAAGGCAGCCTCTCAGGGAACTGGAAACTCCATCCCACAAACTACCTCTTATCATCATCCTGTCTATTATTCCCTTTAAAGCTAACTTGCATTCCAAGTTTCGGGGTATTGTCCCAATTTTATTCCTGGCTTCAGTCAACATTCCTGGAAAGTCAACGCCTAAAGCCACACTGGCTTCCCTTAGTCCTACTATGCGGGGAAAGGATGCTGAAGACAAGAGGTCAGAGAGAGAACCCAGTCCTGCTTTTTAGCCTCTATTTTCTATGCTCTCTTTGGCTTCTACCTCTCCAAACAAGCTTTTAAAGAAATCCTAATTGGATAACCTTTTGGGAAGCAAAAATAGAAGTGGGTTTCTTATACTAAAATTATATCAAACAAAATGAAAACATTAAAATACCAGAAACAAGCATAAGTGATGTTTTTCACCTGGGCCTGGGGCAGGTCTGTGTGCTAACAGAAGTTGTAAACAATGAAATGCTGAACATGGTAACACTTCTATATGGCAAAAATGGACTAAAACAAAACAAAAATAAACAAGTTAAAAACAAAGATAAACTGAGAAAAAACAAGAAACACACGACAAAGTGCTAGTATCCTTAATATGCAAAGAGCAGTCACATATCAATAAAAAAGGAATACCTCAATAAAAATGGGTAGAGAACTGGTAATTTTTCAAAGACATACAAATGTCCAATTATATAAATATGAAAATGAAATTGTTTTCTTGATTGGTAGGATTTATAATACCTAATGCTGACAAAGGTGTTTGCGGGAGTATAAATTTGGCATGTTTCCAGAGGGAAATCTCTGGAATACAGTAAACAAAATGGTAAATGTGTATGTCTTTTACCCAGCAATCTCACTCCTAGGAAAACAAGAAAATAACTGGCCAACTGCATAAGCAACATGTTCATTGAACCATGGTATATACGTGGTATAAACTTGAAATCGTTTATCTTTCAATAATGGAAAAGAATAATTTTTAGCTGTGAGCCAAAGTTTTAATTGGCTCATTATGACATTATAGTGTCTTCATTAAATAAATTATGGTATACCAACCCTATATCATCCTATCCTATTAGCCACTAGACAGGATAATGTAACTCTATATTATCATAAAATAGGACCAGAATATATTTCTGAGCTTTAACAACAGCAACAGAAAAGTGAGAACTATCTCTCAATCCATAAAAAGATTGTGAGTTGAAAGGATGTTCATCAAGATGTTAACAGTGCTTTATCTGTGTGTGCCTGGATTCAGGATAGTTTACTTTCTTCGAACATTTAAAAAGATTCTTAGGGCTTCCCTGGTGGCGCAGTGGTTGAGAGTCCGCCTGCTGATGCTAGGGGACATGGGTTCGTGCCCCAGTCCGGGAAGATCCCACATGCCGCGGAGCGACTGGGCCCGTGAGCCATGGCCGCTGAGCCTGCGTGTCCGGAGCCTGTGCTCCGCAACGGGAGAGGCCACAGCAGTGAGAGGCCTGCGTACAGCAAAAATAAATAAATAAATAAAATAAAAATAAAAAGATTCTTATATGGCAAGAAGGTATTGTTTTAAAATCAGAAAAATACAAGCTATTTTCATGAAAAAAAAAAAACACCCAAACATACACACAAGCCCTGCCTTTCAAATACATCCAATCCAGTGACCACACTTAAGCACTGAGGTAGGAGATACAGAGATAGATGGAAACATATAGATATATAGATTATAGATACATCGAATACAGATGCTTGGAAACATTGCCTTGAGAGAACAGAAAAGCTACATTCTGAGGTTCAAGGCGAACTGCACGGTTCTTACTTCCCTCCGGAGTAACACCGTTCTTTCAAATACCCCCAATAAGGCTAACAGACGCTAAGAACGATCCACAATAATACACTATAATATTGATTACGATTCAAAACGTAAAGGCAGCATTCAGCCGAGACTTTGGGCTTTCCGTGTCACAGGCTCTGGTAGAGCTTCTCTGCCTGGAATACTCCTCCCAAGGCTCACATTTACAGTAAATGTAATTACACTTTAATGGCATTCATCTCATTCTGTCACTTTTTCCATAGCTCCTATTTTTAACCAGCACAATGGGAACATTTGTCCTCTGATTCACTGATGAGTTTTTAGGCCAGGAGTCTGGCTTTTTAAATGACAGTTCCCTTAATCCTAGTGCTGATTTTTTAAATGAAGTAACAGCCTGTAATTAAAACAACGGAGCACAGGCAACCTCATGGAATAAGGAGAGCGATCCAGCACTGAGTTCAGGTAATGGGGTCCGTCAGCCACTGTGCCAGAAGCAGGAAGTGGGGAACAAGGGTCTGACCCTGGCTTTGTGGCCTCGGAAGCCACTCCAGGGTCCTGCACTCAGTCCCTACGAAAAGGGACACTGATCCTGAGGTTCCTCTCAGTCAGGCCCACCCAGCAGGGTGAACCAACGTCAACCAGAGGCTTCTGCTCCTCTGGAAGAAGCCGGGGCATCAGTTCTGCCCACTCAAGCAATGCACGTGGGACTTCCACAGACGATGGGGCTGGTGAGGCTCTCCTGTCAGATCAAATTCCATGGAGACGTGGAGGGCATGTCACCTCCCCTTGTGTCTCAGCCTGCGGGAGACATCTTCACCCAGCAGAATGTAGTGGGAGTGACTCCCTGTGATGTCTGGGGCTCAGTCACAACAGGCCACCAGCTTCCTGCTGGCTCTCTTCACATGCCCTTGGGACACTCCCTCTCGGAACCCAGCTTCCAGGATGGGCAAAGCCAGGGCCGTGACCAAGGCATGAGTGGGCTCTGGCCGATGGTCCCAGTGAGCCCAGCCCTCGAGCCAGCATGACCCAGCCCCACACATGAGTGAAGGAGCCTCGGGGTGACACAGCCCTGGCCACCTGAGTTACTCCTGGCGTGAGTCTTACTCGCAACACTGTGGAGCAAAGGAAAGCCATGCCCACTGGGTCTTGATTCACAGAATTCGTGAGTGTAACACAAAGGTGGTTGTTCCTGCCACTAGGTTTGTGGTGGGCTGTGGGGCGGTAATCACAGCTGGAACTCCAGGTCTGATGAATGAATTCACGTAATAAACGCTCACCTGGTACTTACCAGAGCAAGGCCCTCTACTAAGCAAGATACAGACATTAATTTGTATTATGATTATAATATTGACCTTTGTAACGGCACTGTGAGGTCCGTATCATTTCCATCTATATTTTACAGTTGAGGAAACTGAAGCTCAGAAAAGTTAAGTAACTTGCCCAAAGTCACACAGCTATCAAGCAGGAAAGGTAGCTTCCAGACTAGGGTTGATCTAACTCTGGAACACGCACTCCTCAACCACTTGGTAGGTACGCTGGTTCTGCCCAAATCTCTGTAGCCTAAACTTCATGTATCCACTCCACCAACAGGCCCCAGCATCCTTTGCTTCTTTCTGCCTGGCCTTGCTAAACTGTGATCAGATGCTCCAGGGAAACTCACCTGTTCTGCACACCTCAAGAAAAATCTAATAGAAAGACACTTTCTCCCTAGGAATGGGCAAGTTCATTAGGTACCGTTCAGACCAGCCTCACAATGACTCCTGGCCCTGACCTGATTCTTCCGCAAGCCCAGGCAGGGGCTAGTTCACTTTGTTGCAGCCACACGTGCAACCAGAGATTGCTTCTTGAGCTGCAAGACCCTGCTTAACGGTCATTTTATTTGGGTACACGTTGAGTTCCCTGGGTTCTTGTGTGCTAACTCAGCAGGCCTGCTGTCTCCAAAAGAGGACCCTGAATGGTAGTGGCCTTGGAAGGCCTTCGGGAGCTCTTAGGTGTTGAATTTCTTTGCTTCTGCAAACATTTATACACACCCACGAGCAAACCCTGGTCAATAAAGGATAACGCTCTGTGGACTTTTAGCAAAAACTTTCTTTCTTAAACTCCACTTCTGCTTTTTAAGAGTTTTTCCTAGAACCGTGGAATCAGACCCTGATAGTGGCGCCATTAGGTCGTGCAAAAATCTGCTGCAGAAGGTCTCGCCGGCTCTAGGCACCAACTGAAAATTAACAAAACCTTCCCTGTGGTCCTTCCCAAACAAAAGAGTCCTGAACAAAAACGGCAAAGCTTCTGACCCACCTAATGCTCTATTTGCAAAGAGAAGGACAAACTCACTAACTTAAAAAGAGTTGCCAACACAGGGCCTCCAAATAACATTGATTCTTCCCTCCCACTCCCTTTCCAACTTTCTTTCCCTCTCTCCCTCCCCCCTTCCTTTTTTCTTTCTTTAAGTGATGCGCTTACTGGGTTTAGGGTGAGAACCACGAGAGGTCACCAACACAAGTGGACGCTGGGAGAGTGTGGGAAGAATTGTATCTGTCTGATATGTCGTAACGTGTTACAAAATCGCTAGAAGAGCAGATCAAATATGACTCAGAATTCATTTTGAAGAGATTCGCCACCCGCCAACCCCAATCCACTGTTCACTGATTGGAGCATAAAAGTGTATCCAGTAACACTGAAAGTTCATTCTCCCAAGACCTCTCACTGCCAAGGACGTGTCTGGCTGAATATCAGTAGTAGGATCTGCCAAGGAACAGTGAGGGGAGATCGAACAAAAAGCCTCGGAGGGAATTCTCAAGTCCGGGGAACTTTCATTCTGCTTCCTGTCCTGCTGGCTGATGCCATTTCTCTCTCTCAGACTCATTCTAACACAATGTAAAATGAAAAACGTGCCTTGAAGCCCAGTGACTTTCATCCTGTCTGTGAATGTGGTCACTGCCCTCTATGAGCTGTACATGATTCCCAAAGAATTCACATGTAGGATCCCGGAAGAGGACAGGAATGGCCCGGATGCTGCACAGCCCAGCACGGGGCCCTCTTTCCACGATGATGCCATTCCTGTAATTGCTTCTGTAATTCATCCATTAAGAGGGCTGATGAACAGTCTGAGATCACACAATCAACTGTTATGCAGTAGAGACCTCAAATAGAGAAAAAGCAAGGGAAAAAAACCCCAGCATTTAATCCATGTGGAGGAGAGGCGTCCTGGAAAGTGATAAATGAAACAGTGTGAGAACATGAAAGCCTCATATGCTTTTGACTGAGAATCTCACTCACTAGGACACCAAGAAAGTAAGGGGTAATCTAGAAAGAGATGTTATTTCCTAACATTCTAAGCAAAATTTAAAAAACCAGAGGAAAAAATAGATTACACAGAAGGACTATGTAATGGTGGAAATAAAAAAGGAAAGAAAACTACATGAAGTTCCCCAAATAAGAATTGAAGATTCTTCCCAAATTGTACTGACAAACTTACTGTATGAGTTTCTGGGTCATATGAGGCCCCGTTTATAATCACAAGTACTAGGACCAAGCAATTCATCTCAAATGAGCGAATCCACCATGATGCCAAAGGCTCTGTGCTTTCAAACAACAGGTTGCTGCTGCTGGCAATGGCGACTACTATTATTACAGCCTCGACAACAATGAGACACCAGCAGAGTGTTCTAAACACTTTACAAATCTCAGTTCATTTAGCCCTCACAATAACCATCTGGGTTGGATCCTTTTTACAGATGAGAAAACTGAGGCACAGGGAGCTTAAAGACGTTTTAATGGCACCATGAGAAGCCACTGTAGGTGCTGCAGGTAGTGATAAGGATGAAGCCATTTGCTCCACGAAGGTTGGTCCCTTGGATAATCTGGAGTCATACCAGGCTTCGGGGTGTAGTCCTCAGCCTGACATGTTCAAGATTATCCTTTAAGTTAGAGCTAATCGAGTCTCAGGGATGGATTTGTACAAACCACTATAATCCAGCTTTAATTATAAACCAGAATACCCATTTACGAGAGGTTCCCAAACGTCCACTAGTTCACAGCTCAGTAAATTGTTCACTGTGTCCCTAAGCCAAAAAACCCACGTACCAGTTTCTTTTATTAAGTAGTCAGGGCCAAACAACTTAAGAAGCACTCAGGTCCTAAAAACTTTTAGCTGTTTGAAAAAATATATATATGAGGAAATTGAAAGAAAAAATAAGTTTATTACTTATTAACGGGACGTGAGCGCCTGTCGGGCGCTGCGCGCTTCCCCCACCTTGGAATCTGACACTGTCACCTTCACTTCCTGCTTCAGGTTGAATTTTGAGCTGTATCTGCTTTTAGCAAAGCAACTGCCAAAAACCCTGCTTAGGAAAGATACGACATCGTCCAAAGAGGGCAAGTGCAAGCTTGTGTCAAAGCTGTGAACTCCCTGCAGGTAGCAGGTGCTGTCGTGTTTGTTAAATGAGCACTATTGCTGTGCCTCCCTTCACAACTTAGGATACCCCACCCCCATTAACCTGCTGCAGGAATCTGGGTGCCTCGGCACACAGTTTGGGAACTGCATTAATTTATAGGAAGAACTACAACTGCCAAGTGTACTGGACTTCACCCATTTTCTTCCCGTAGCATTGGGAAACCAAAACAGAATGAGAAAACCTTTGGGACTCAAAGTCAGTAAGGGCTGGTAACAAGGGGCTGACAGATCTGTCCCAACATTGATCTAGTTACCGTGGTTACAGTACTATAGCCCAGTCCAGTCCAGTTTGCGTGCCTGCGTGTGTGTGTGTGTGTGTGTGTGTGTGTGTGTGTGTGCGTGTGTTCATTACACTATTTTATTTGGGGATCTTCTCAAATCCAAGGGATAGAACAAACAGTTGCAAGGTTTTTTTTTACTGTTTTCTGTAACATTTGCAGAAAGGCAAAGGATGATGTGTGAGTCAACTTTTTACTAACTACAACTTTTTATGAACTATACATATATGTTTTGTAATTATTCTTGAAGTTTTTTTAAAATCACCATCTCAGAGAAAGTTACCTACAAAAAAAGAAGTACTGGTCTTTAATTTTTTAAAAAAATACGGTATCTGCTTTAACAGGTATACAAAGGATAATAGCATTTTTCCTATCAGGAAGCTGGTATTTTCAACATTTTAAATGTCAGTGAACGGCTTCAGAGTTTATGATCTGCTTTCAAAATTAAAAGCTAGAATGGTCAAGTTAAAATAGGCTTCTTCATCCACTATAGGATATAACTAACTCATTTCATCAATTCTAAGCACCGTTCCCCCTCATTTTTGACGTTCCGAGGGCCGGGTGCATCCTGCAGGGTCTGTTGGCCAGGCAGCTGCAGGGATCAAGTTGGCTTTGCTCGCCACCTTCTGGTAGAAGCGAGGAAGTACCAGCATCAAATCTAGCAGCACAGGGCATCAGAGCTGGACTCCTAATGGAAGGACATTTTAAGATTAATTAACGGATTTATTTTGCTTCTGCTTGCCGTTTTATGTATGCACAAGAGTGATACGTGACAAAAATCTATGTTAGAATACGTCTAAGCGAGCTCTTTAAAAATATAAAGTAGAATGAACTTCCGGGCAAGCTCAGACTGGCTTTGCACCACCAGCATCCCACCCCACGTCTGTCTGTCCAGGTCCTTCTCCCAGGTCGACACCTGCCCGGCCCTTGTGTAGGCGCAGCCCAGAAGTGCACGAGAGTTTACCCCCCTGGGAGCAGGCTTCAGGCAGTGGCGGTCAGGACTGAGGGGTATGTGACCCAGCCTCCCCTCTGTGGGTGGGCAACGCTGCACACTTCCCAGACGGCCCTAAGCGATGGACTTCCCACCGCCCGCAGCAGTGACCACAGATTCTCACCCTTATGCTGGCCTCTCCCCCTTCCAGCCTCCCTCTCAGCTCCCTCACTCCTGCCTCCTGGACCCCCTCTCACTCTGCACCCAAGCCCTTGGCTCAGGCTGTACACTGGGGCAGATGCAAACTAAGACCTGTGCCCTTTAATCCTGGCACTTTATCACAGAAGAAAGTCAAGAACTAAGCACCACCTTTTTACACTAGTTACAACGTCCGATTTGATGTGACTCATGAACCACCGTATTTTTAAAAAGTCAACTTTGTTTTGTAGTACGGTGTTCAACTTCCGGAAAAATTAACAAGATAGTAGAGAGGGTACCCATACATCCTGCACCCAATTCCTCTACTCTTACATCTTACATTAATATGGCTCATGGGTTACAGTTAATGAGTCAATATTGATACATGGCTACTGGCTAATAACGTCCATACTTCATAATTCTTTCATTCTTCTCTTTCAGAATCCCATCAGAACACCTCATTACATGAGGTAGTCACGTCTCCTTAGGCACCTCTTGGCAGGGGGGGTTCAGTTTTCTCAGATTTCCTTTGTTTTTGGTAAACTTGACAGTTTTGAGGAGTTGTGATCAGCTGTTTTGTAGAATGTTCCTCAACTGGGATCTGTCCGATGTTTGTGCATGATTATGGGCTTGGGGGAGGAAGACCAAAGAGTTTACCTTGTATCATTTTCATCCCATCACATCCAGGGGCCAACTAGCAACATGCCTTATTGCCGGTGACTTTGACCTTGGCCACCTGGCTGACAGAGCCTGCCAGCTTTCTGCACTGTAAAGCTACTCCTCTCTTTCCACACTGGTCACTTTGGAAGGAGGTCACCATGTGCAGCCCATGCATCTTAAGTGTGAAGCATCCACATAAATTATTCTGAATTCTGTGCCAGAGATGGTCTCTTCTCCCCACTTGGTTATCTAATCTCATCACCTGTCTGTATGGACTCCTGGATATTTACTTTACACTTCGGGTTGTTATCCAGTATTTACTTTGTTGCTCAAACCGTCCAGCCATTAGAAAACTCCTGCGTCCCTGTGACTCATTGCTACCATTGTGATTTTTGGGTTTGTTTTGAGCACGTCTTTACTTTCTGGCACCACAAGATGATCCAGGCGAATCTCGTCTATTTCCTGCTCCGGTTTTATAATCAGCTACTTTTCTAAAGAGCTCTGGTTCCTTTTTTAGGGAATGGTTATTAGAAACCAATATCCGAATGGTAGGTGCGGTCTTTGCAACGGGGGTGTCGCTGCTTTTAAGCCCCTTCGACGGACAGAGCAAGGAAATGTGTTTACTAACCTGTGTATATTACACCATCTAAATTTGTAACCACCGGGGTCTGCATGAGTTCATACTGATGGCTCCAACTCTAATCCATGACTCGTGGATCACGCTAGGCTCCTCCCCCAGCTTATCTGTATGTAACCTTACACTCTAACGGTGAGAACCCTGGCTCCCACCATCCGCCAGCCATTTACTTGTTTAAATCTAGAATATTACGGCAGTATCAGAATTGCTAACGCTACCAACGTGAGAAATTACTTTATGAGCTGCGGTGCAGTCCTTACGCAGTTTCTTTGGTGCTTCATCTTACAGACTCCACTCATTTCCAAGGTTACTTAGGTCAGCACCATCTCCCCCAACCCCTTCCGCGAGGGTGTTTCATACATTTATAGTACAGTTAATTGTTGTGTCGGTCTGTGTTCCATCCATGTATCCCGATTCTCTAAGTGATTTTTTTTAATGTGCATACATTAAGATTCCATTTTTGTGCTGTAAAGTTCTATGGGTTTTGACAAATGCATATTGTCATACCTCCACTTTCATTGTATCATTCCGAATAGTTTCATTGTTCTAAAAATCCTCTGTGCTTTACCTCTTCAACCCTCCCACCCTCCCCCTTGAACCCCTGGAAACCACTGATCTTTGGAACATCTCCAGTTTTGCCTTCTCCAGGATGTCCTGTAATTTGAATCGTATATCTAGTAGACCGTCTTTTCAGACTGGCTTATTTTACTCGGCACCCATGCTTTTTGTGGCTTGGTAGCTCATTTCTTTTGATCGCTGAATTACATTCCGTTGTATGAAATTACAATTTGTTTATACATTTATCTACTGACAGACATTTTGGTTGTTTGGGTTTTGGTCATTATGAACAAAGCTGCTATAAACATTTGTGTGCAGGTTTTCGTGCGGACGTTGGTTTCCAGCACCTAGGAGCGTGACTGCAGAGTTATACGGTGAAAAGTATTAAGAGTATTATCCATTTGTTGTGCTCGCTGTTTAGATTTATTTCTAGCATCTTATTTTCTATGGTTCTGCCTCTTCTGTTTCTTTTTATTCTTCAATGTAGTCTTTTATTGAATTAACTGAGCACCCTCACACACACTATTTTAAAAGTTATATGCTTTTATTTTACTGTTGCTTGAATTTTTTAAACCATATTTTTGCCAACCTCTTGAATACTTTTTAAGGGTCTAAGAACATTTAAACTCCAATTAAGTCCCCTTCAATTTGTGTGCTACTTTGTCCTATTTTTCACAGTTCTATTTCATCTTAGTGTCATAAATAAGACGTTATTTGTATTGTTTTGTAAAGTCAATGTTCAGATTTACCCATACATTTTTTGGCCGCTATGCTTTCTTGAATCTCAGAGCTTTCATCCTTGTCCTTCCGCACAAAGTAAATCCTCTAAATTTCCTTAGGGAGAGTCTTTTGATGATAAACCTACTTCTTCTACGTCTGAAATGTCCAGTTCACCCCCATTCCTAAAACAGAGCTTCACTGGGTGTTAAGTCCTGGTTGATAGCTTCTGTTTTGTTGATGCATCTTCTTAGCCCATAGATACTATGACAGTCTCCTGGCTTTCACTGCCACTGCTGAGAAGGCAGTGCGCCGTACCGTTACCGTGTTGTAGGTAATCTGACTTTCCTGACTGCACTTACAAATTTCTCTGATATTCTGCAGTTTCACTGTATACATGAAGGTGTGGATTTACTTCATTTAACTCACTTGAAATTTGTATACCTTTCTGAGGGTTGATGTCTTTCATCAGTTCTGGAAAATCTACCTTCATCTTTCCAAATATTACCTATTTCCAATACTCTCCTTTTAAGATATTAAGAGATACACGTTAGACCTTCTCAGCCTCTCCTCCACATCTCTTCACCTAACTCTTATATTTCCACCTACTTGTCTCTGTGTGCTACCTACGGGGTAATTATTTGCCTCTACTCTCCAGTTTACCAATTCATTCTTCCAATGCTTACTTTTATTTTTAAGATTTAATGTTTTTAAAGACTTTTTTTATATGGACCATTTTTTAAGTCTTTATTGAATCTGTTACAATACTGCTTCTGTTTTGTTTTGGTTTCTGGCCCCGAGTCATGTGGGACCTTAGCTCCCGGACCAGGGATCGAACCCACACCCCGTGCATTGCAAGGCAAAGTCTTAACCAATGGACCACCAGGGAAGTCCCCCAATGCTTATTTTTATAAGGGACTTATATAAGCAACTCTTGTTCTTTACTCTTTTATTTATTTAAACATGTTAAATGTGCTCTTATTTTCGGTCTTGAAAATTCCACCACCCTCGATCTTTGCAATCTATATGCACTCTTTTTCTGCTGGCTTTCATTCAGAAGTCAAGGCATCCTGTGATTTGGGGGTCTGTGATTTATGACTCTGAGCTCATGTCCCTGTGGAAAGTGTTTGAAGGCTAAATTAAAGCTGAGCTCTTCTCATGTGGATATGCAGTTGCTTTGGTCCAGAGCCCAGGGGCATTACAACTTAAGACCTCCTTAAGAACTTCACAGGGAAAATGTTTGGATCACATGTACCATGAGAATTTACACCCACATGAGGGAAGGCTTGTAACTGAATTCTTAGGGATGCTTGTGCTCTCCTTTACAACCAGTGCTGGCTCCCCCCAAGACTGAAGGCAGTCCTTTGGGAGTCCAGCTGTTTGCAAGGGAATCTCCCTGAAGGCTCATCTCCTGCCACCTGTCCCCCACAATCCATCCTCACAGGAGCTCGGTGTCACCAAGAGTACGTGCCCCTGGGGGGTAAACAGGCTCGCCCATCTTTCCACAGTTCTGCTTTCACTTTGTTTCTGGCCTCAGAGGATGAATTCCTTTCTTGACAGCTCAGTGGCACATTTAAGAACATTTTTAAAAAGTTCCATCCAACATTTTGAGTTACCATCAGGTGGGCTGTTCAGAGTATCTGGTCTTTCACAGATGGAAATGGAAGTCCTGGTCTGGTTCACAAAGTTACTGAAGGGCAATGATGAGGAAGCAGAGGCAGGGAACAGACTCTGCTCTGCTTCGCCGAGTAGTCTGAAAGCGGGGAGTAGAAAGCTTAGATCGGTTGTGGTTTTGACTGTTGAAGGGCAGGAGCCTTTAACGGGAGATGCATAAGCTGCTCTAAGAGAGCCGAGATGGACGTTACTTCTTTCCCAACAAGAGAAGTCCAGAGAGGGCAGTCAAGAGCTGGGTCACAGTGGCATCGAAAATACCACCCTCTCTGCTCTGGCTCTGTAAGCACACCCCACCGCCCAAGGAGGCTGCAATCACATCTACAATGTCTGTCCTTCTTAAGAAGCTTGCCCAGAACTCCCAGCCAACTTCTGCCCACCTCCCTCTGGCAACCAACCTCTGGCAACCAAGGGAGGCTGGGAGTTTAATCCTTAGCTGATCCCACTGCTGCTCGAGCAGAGCTGGGGAATCCTGGCCCTTGTTAGGCAACTAGCAGTCCCTGACACTGGACCCAAACACTTACTGCCTGAGGCCCCACATCAAGGGAGAGGCTGAGATAGACGATGACTTACTAGAACAAAGTCCTAAAGAATGTGGAGGAGAATGGGGTCAAAAGTATAAAGGTTTGGCTTAGCCGTGGAGAGCAGACCCATCTTGACTGGACGCTGAACACAGAGAAGACGAGGCTACTGCAGGGATGGGTGGTGAGACTGGCCCCAGGGAACTCCTGGTAGCACATGAGTGACAGTTCCCCTGTGGAGTCACCGAGCAGGGGCAGTCTGCAGAGTGTGGAAAGCCCGGACCATTGGCTGTGTGAACGTAAACATCACGAACACCTGTCGAAAAGGCTGCGTTTATTTATGAGGAACAACTGGTTTCCATAAACAGGACAAAACCACTTCCATAGGAACACGCTTCTAAAGTAGGCGACACAGGGGACTTCCCTGGTGGTGCAGTGGTTAAGAATCCGCCTGCCAACACAAGGGACATGGGTTCGAGCCCTGGTCCTGGAAGATCCCACATGCCACGGAGCAACTAAGCCCATGTGCCACAACTACTGAGCCTGCGCTCTAGAGCCCACGCGCCGCACTACTGAAGCCCGTGCGCCTAGAGCCCCTGCTCCGCAACAAGACAAGCCACCACAATGGGAAGCCCACGCACCGCAACGAAAAGTAGCCCTCACTCGCTGCCAACTAGAGAAAGGCCATGCGCAGCAACGAAGACCCAAGAAGGCCAAAAATAAATAAATTAATTAATTGAACAAAAAAAGTAGGCGACACAGTCAAAACACATTTGGCCTGTCACACTTGAAAAGCACTTTGGCAAAATCTGGGCTTGCTATATAAGAAAACAGAATTTAAAGCTGGAAGTAATAAATGATGAAAAACTGAGGCATTAGTGACAGAGGACCCCCTTCTAAGCAGCCCTTTCGCATCTCTCATAAAGTGTCTTTTGCATCCAGGACGACTTCTCTGAGGCACTTCGGGAAGAAGATGCCCCAGGAAGCCGTTCTGTCTGCAACCTCAGCACAAGGGCGTGTAAATTCAGGTCTGCAATGAGATGGGTGTATACAACCTAACCGTATCCTTTTTCTCCTCTACAAAATAAGGAAAATAAAGAAGAATCAACTGTATTTGATTATAATCAGCCCTCTGTATCTGCAGGTTCCGCATCTGCGGATTCAACCAACCACGGACTGAAAACACTCTGAGGACTGGAGAGTGAGCTGCGAGGGGCCTGAACATCCAAGGATACCCCATGGGGCTCCTGGAACCAACACCCACTGATGCTGAGGGGCAAGGGTCTTATTCCATCTCACTTCTCCCAATTACTTACTATCACAACTTCCTGGAACCACTTCTCACCAATACTAGAAAGGGTTTCCTAGCACCTGTTCCACAGCCTTCCCCATACACCTTTCCTGCCAACACCAGGAGACAGAATTTCAGGATCTTTCTTGCCGGTGTTCCCTGGTCGCTGTGTGTTTCTGCTGCGGAATGAGACAAACTCAATGCTTAAGAGCCAAGCTGTATCACCTCTAGCACATCACAAATGCTCCAAATGAAACAGAAAGAAGTTAATGGTAGTAACACAGCGAAGTCTCCCAGAATTAACTAACCTGCAGAAGTCTGCACGACAGGTGCGAAATCACAATACTAATTCTAGGACAGACATGTTGCTCTCTTCCCCTTTTTAAATCAAGTTCAGTCAGAACGACTGAACAGCTTCCTGGGGCCTGGGAGCAGTGTGGTCAGACAGAGCTCATCAACCAAGTCCATGGACACCTGAGCTTCTGAGTGCAAACCAAGTGCCCGAGTCTGCATGGAGGCAAGATTTCACAGCAACACAGATCAAAGTGGCACAGCATACGTTGAGAATCACACCCTGTACAGGCTCCGCAGTGGAATGAAGTCTGCTGCCCTGTCACGGTGGACGCAGCCCCCGACCACACTCAGGCACAGCTCTCTCCCCCGGGAGTTATGTGCACCGCAGCTCTCAGGCCAATGCAGCAGCCACGCTTGCACCACCGCACTTCACTCTGATGGCAGCTGACAACAGAAAAACCCACCCATGGGACCAGTAGACGACTGACAGAACTGACCAAGCTTATTTCGACCCTGCAACTAAAATTTCATGAGAAACTCTTCAAGGAAGACTATGACACAGAGTATGTTTTCATCAGCAGTGCTGGCTCTCACGTGTAGAGAAACAAAGTCACTAACACAGATCGTTCGGACAGATCAAGTGGGTCACAGCTGCTTGTTATTTTCCAAATTACGGCAAAAATAAAGGACAATAATCTGAAGGAACTTTGTGCCCTCTCTGATTCATACTTTTAAGAGTCAAACCAGCACTGAGTACTACATCACTCAACACAAGCATTAGGGAATAACAGTTCCCCTAATTATTCTGTCAATGTCAATTTGGCAAGAAGTGGTAAATGCTAAGAGGATTCTGGTTCAGAAAACATCTTGCTATATATTTTACTGACTGATTGAGATACACGTTATCTATTAATGTGTGTGCTTATATCTATTTCCAAAAAAGAATTTAAGGTGACCTTTTACAGTAACTGAGACTGACGTCTCAACAGCCTGAGACAAAAAATTACTTTAACCAGAAAAAATATTTTACCCCAAATGGCGGTAAATTGGAATCTTTTAGTTACTGCTTTGATAAGGCAGTATTTGTTTCCCCAAAATTATTGTCTATTTCTTCTAAATAGGATAAATACTAAGACTTCTTCCTACCAATTACACCTGTATTTTATTTGAGTTAATAATCCTGTTGCTACCTCTATAAAAGAATAAAAACAAATAATAATATAAATGCAAAGCTTACCTTGCCATTTTCCACTGTATAATTTACTCACATTACTAAAAAAAAAAACCCTCCATATTTCTTCTTTTATAGTTTTATGTGAACAAATAGTGAACAGCTTTACAGCTTACCTAAAATACAAGTGAGGAAAACATAGACACCTGCCATACTAATATCTGGCTTTTATTTTTTCCTTAAGGAAATACTATTAATTTAAAAAGAGAGTTCCAAGAAATTTAAAAGGATTCCCAGCAATGATTGCTTCTGAGATCTATGAGATTTGAAACATAGTTATAAAAGGCTAAAACCAAACCATACGTTCCTACTTGTTCCTTTTAAAAAAAATTCAGATGATGTGTCACATCAAGCAAGCTCATCAGGTTACCAGGGCCGCAGCCTTAGTCATCCTCGGAATCACTGGCCCTCCTGGCGGGGACGGAGCACAGCACGGACGAAAGCAGCACATCTTCTATGGGTTTCTTAGGGTTTTCCTCCAGGCTTGTCTTGACTGCTCCAGACTCAGACAATTTCCACTCCAACTCTACATGATAAAGAAAAAGCAAGTTGCCTAAGACACAGTCTGCATGGGGCCCTCAAGCCACAGTGTTTTTCTAAGCAGAAGCTACGATCATCAACATTTGATGACAATTTAATTTGAGGGCCATATTTATAAGGTGCCTGGAAGAAAGGGAAAAATCAGAACCTTAAGAAGGAAAAAAATACCTGCAAACACTTTTCCAGAAGATGAGGTCAAATGGGATATTACATACATTTGAACCTCTATGATAACTAAAATAAAAAACAGAGACTAAATCTATCTTCTAACAGCTAGTTTCTCGGCTTGCACAATTTCCCAGGAAAGAAATCAGCATGAAACATGTAAAGGAAATACTTTTCACAGTCCTGCTGGCACTCTAATCATTAAATCTAAATTTAGTTAACAAAAGGAAATTCTTAAACCTCATGTCCAATATCTTAACCTATTAGAGTCAAAGGCTCAATGTATGATGACATCCTAGGTCTGATACATTTGTTCCAAGTAATAATAATTTTTAAAAGTACCAGAAAATAAAGAATCAGTGACTAAAGGCACAGCTCCTGTATTTTATGCTCTTGTAATCAGTGGAACTCCACATGGGTGTGAGACCTTGTGAAGCACAATCAAGTGATGTATTTTTCCACTGCAGAAAAGACCCCAGGCAGGACTGAGGGACAGCTGAGAGATTCTACTGCAAATAGCCTGGTTAAAGTGATGCTCTACCAATTAGAAACTTGTTAAAATCTGAACACCAATTTTACTGAGCCGTGTTAATTCAAAGTGCTCCACCAGTATTTTCAGCTCCAGGTACCTTGGTTCAGTGTGATAAAAATTCAACAAATTTCTTAAAAATGATTTTTTTTAAGATTTCTGATTCTTAAGAATATATTTAAATTCACACATATGTATAAATGAATGTATTTAATGTTACTGTTCATTTATATGCAGTAATCATTATTTTACATGTTCACTAATCCTCAAATGAAACTTTTCCTAGAAATAAAAACTATAATTATTATTGCATACCTATCTCTCTTCCCTCATGGTATGTGCAAAAAGACCAAAATAAGAAGCAAACCCATATTTAGTTTGAAACTCCATATGCCTCTGAACACTGGAATAATGCATAACTGATGTAACATATGTGTGTCTATGTATGTATGTATATGTTTATACTTTTCCCAGTTGAATATCTTACATAAAGAGTTACATAAAGTAGAATATAAAGTCATATTTTAACACACATTTCTAAAGACTACTAACTAAAGCACAGTTGGACATACTATTTCACTAAACAGATAAAGAATTCGACTTATCAAGAAACCTGCAGGCCTCAGCTTCTCTCTCTCATGTTACGTGTGCATATGTATTTTAACACCTCCTGTGTAACAGGCAGAAAAAAAAAACATATCCTTCAGGAGTTAAGAGGGAGAATAAACTTTTTTTTTTTTTTTGTGGTACGCAGGCTTCTCACTGTTGTGGCCTCTCCCGTTGCGGAGCACAGGCTCCGAACGCGCAGGCTCAGCGGCCATGGCTCAAGGGCCCAGCTGCTCCGCGGCATGTGGGATCCTCCCGGACCGGGGCACGAACCCGTGTCCCCTGCATTGGCAGGCAGACTCTCAACCACTGCACCACCAGGGAAGCCCTAAACTTTTAATTTAAAAGCTACTATTCAACTGAGAAAAAATTTCTATAGATTTATATATATGTACATTTGTACATATGCAGATACGTATAAGCATGTGTCACTAATAACGTTCATGTGAATTAAACAAGAAATGAACAATGTGATCTTGAGCTACCAGTAAAAACGAACATATTCAACTGTAGGGACAAATAAAACACATCAGACATTAATATTAAATATTTTAAAGTCCATTGTGCCCTCTTTTAACTGAGAATTACTAGAGCCCAGTTGTAACTGCCCCCAATGACTTGTCTAAGATGACAGATTCAACGTGCTTCTTCCCTTTTTACAATCACTCGCATGGGGGCAAAGGTGAATCTGACAAGTCATCCTAATGTGTGTCTAGGAAACAGGCACCCTCGTCAACAGAAGCACCTCCTCCCCATCTCCCACGCGCACCTCAAAGAGGCCCTTACCATCCATTGTCAGGTTCATGCCACCGAACACCAGAGGTCCAATAAACTGAGCCTTGATATCACCTTCAAGGTACACAAATATTGTGGGCAGATTCCTATCAGGATAGTTGGGTATGCAGGTGGTTGATATGGCTTTGATAAATTTGACATCAGGAAACTTCCTGGCAAGTCCAATAAAGTGCTGATTTATCAGGGCACACAGGGGAATCCTATAAAAAGAGAAACAGAAGCCAACTGTGATTCTGCATTTGTACATAATAAATCTCAACTACCCTTCTGCCCTACATAAAACCTCATAATGACTCCAGCCAAGATGAACTAACATTTAGACAAAACTTTCTAACATGTTTAGGCAAAGGGAGGAACTCAAAATCCAAAGCCCAACTTAATTTGACTGAAGAATAAGTTAGAAACACAGCTCCAACGTAAAAGGTAACTGTCTTGCTCTTCTATAGGCGAGAGCATTCAAGGCTTACAATGTGTGATTCAGAAAGCATTTCCTGCTTCAAAGAAACTCCCTACACAAGCATTAGACTCCACAGGATGGTAATAAAATTGGAGGAGAGAAGCGCTGGGGGTCCACTGCCTCACTCGCCATGGACAATTCACAAAGGTTGCCCTCACCATCGACGAAGAGTGATTCATTACATGGAATTGTGAAATGCCTGAGCTTCTCCAGAGGGACAAGTGACTGAGGAATTCATTTACAATTAAAAAAAAAAAAAAGTCTCCTCTGCTACACTGTAACAAAAGCATTCCTATTAGTCACATATTAATTTGAAAGTCTTAAGACAAAAATTAGGCTATAAGGTTTGGGCAAATCAGCAACAAAAACACTAGTTAAAAAAACAAAAAACAGGGCTTCCCTGGTGGCGCAGTGGTTGGGAGTCCGCCTGCCGATGCAGGGGACACGGGTTCGTGCCCCAGTCCGGGAAGATCCCACATGCCGAAGAGCGGCTGGGCCCGTGAGCCATGGCTGCTGAGCCTGCGCATCTGGAGCCTGTGCTCCGCAACGGGAGAGGCCACAACAGTGAGAGGCCCGCGTACCGCAAAAACAAAAAACAAAAAACAAAAAAACCTCCTGGGTGGATTAAGCCTGAGATGTTCAAGATATAAATTCAAATTAACATTTAAATACAGTCATGAGATCAGCTCACCCTTGTCTGTAAAGGTGCAAGATGACCCACAAGCCCTCACCGGCTTTGGTAACTTCTTGAACATAATCCTTTCCTGAGATTTCCAAAACTTCTCCAAATTTATTCTTCAGTTGGGTTGCTTTCCACTCCGCCAGTCTTTGCTGCCTGCACAACAGAAGGAAGAGAGAGACATCTTACAAACACAAACACACACACACACCACCCTTTTCACACAGCAACCTTTGTAAAGGTCCAGGTTTATTTATCGATTTGCCAGATTTATTAATGTTTCAAAGGACACACATTTTAGTGCCACACAAAAAGCCAAGCAGTCCCTCTGGGTGGCACTAACCTGTACATTGCAATTGCACGTTCGTCTTCCTCATTAAATTCGTCTTCATTATCCTCCAGTTCTTCCAAAGTCATGTCTTCATAAGTTTTCACTGAATGTCATTGAGTTGGCAAGAAACCAGAAATGTGAAAGATGAACAAACACATTTTGGTTTTCTTCGCTTCACTCTTTTCCTAAAGGAGTGCATGCAACACCAAAAGATCCCCAGCCCACCAAAACCCAAATAAAGAGTACTTAAGGTGTTACACTAGTAAATAAGAAGGGGAGGGTGTATTTAAAAGACAGCTGCCGGCCTGGCTCTCTTACCTCCACACAATAAGGATACAAACGGGAAGTTTCCCAAGTTTATAAAAGAGGAGAGTTGTATTTGCCTGAGCTAACCTGGCCGGACCTTCAAGCACAGACATTCACGGACAGGTGCATAACAGTTCTCATGCCTCTGGGGAGATGGAGGATACCCGCTGAGGTCCTCCCCAGCACACCCTTCCTAGAGTGAAAGGGCTATCCCCTGGTCTTCTCTTGTGAGTGCTAGGCAGCTCTACCTTTTCTTTTAATCAACTGCTATAAAATCTGTATTTTGTTTTATTGCCATAAACACCCTTGCTTCTTGACATCACTTCAGGCCTTTGTCCCCAGACTCCCACCCCATCACTACCCGAAACTGCTCTTATCAAGGTCAGTAATGACCTCTGTCTTCTCAACGGATGAGCACATCTGACCCAACCCATCACCACCTCCTCCCCAAAAGCCCATCTTCCTCTGGCCCCCTCTCCCCCTCCCTCTATGGCTGCCCCTTCCTCAGGCCCTTTGCTGACTGGACTCGTTTTCTTCCTTATTGATACTCACTCCCTTGGTTGATCGCATCTCACAGCTTTAAATACTAGCAACGTGCTGACAACTCCCGAAGTTATGCCTCCAGCCCGTATTTCTCTGGCTTGGGACAGCATCCCCAGCTGCTCCCTTACCATCTCTATTCGTCTAACAAAAATCTCAAAGTGACCGTGTCCCAAACAGAGTTCCTGATCTTACCTCCAAACCTGCTCCTCCCCGAGCCTTCCGCATCTCAGCTGGTAGTAACTCCATCCTTCTGGCCGCTCGAGCCCAGAGCCCTGCAGTCATCCTTGACTTACCTTCCCTCACACCATCATAGGATCCATAAGCAACTCCTGTCAGTCCTACCTTCACAACACACCCAGATCTGGCCACTCCCACCCACCGCACTGCTCCAAGCCAATGGTACCATTTGCCGAAGGTACCACTGCAGCCTTTTCCAGACTGGTCTCCCCACTTCCTGCCTCGCCTCCCCACAGTCTGCACTCAGTAAGGCAACAACAGGACGGTGCTGTCGACACAGAGGACACGTCACTCCTCTGTTCAAACCTCCAGTGACATCCACCTCATTTGGCAGCAAAGCCAAGGTCCGTACTAGAAGCTACAAGGTCCTAAATGGTCCGAACCCTAGTTGCCTCTTTGAAGCTCCTACTACTGTCTCCCAGTCCTGCTGGCTTCCTGGCGGATTCTCCAACATGCTTTCCACTTCTCACTCACCTCCCTCAGGTCTACTCAACTGCCAGGGGGCCCTCTCTGACCCTTTCTGCAATTATACCCACCCCCTGCTCCGGCCCCTTCCTGCCTTATCTTCCTACATTTCACTCACGTATCATGTACTGTCTGTCTCTCCCGCTAGAATGTAAGCTCCAAGAGGACAGGGGGTTTTGTCCGACCCGTGCACAGCTAAAGCCCCACTGCCTAGGAACAACACCCAGCACACGGCAATCCTTCAGTAAACATTTGCAGGATAAACGCTTTGTAATAAATCCTTCTCTAAATTAGCTCTAACAAGTCAACAGGGGACAAAAGGCCTAGCCCCTGTGGTCAATGGTTCTCAAACTTTGGCGTAAATCAGAAACTCTTTGAAGCACTGGTTTAATATGCAGAGTCCTGGGCCTTACCCCCAGAGATTCTGTTTCAGTAGGTTCTGTGTGTTGTTGCGTGTGTGTGTTTTTTTTTGGGGGGGGGACAAGCACCCCAAGGGATTCCGATTCAGGTGATACAGCTACATGTGAGAAAGCCCCTCTCCTAGACCCTGTACACTGCAAACATCTTATGCTTCCCCAAATCAAGCTGTTTTAATATTCGTAATCAGACCACAAAGATAAAGTATACCCTCACGAGAATACAAACACTAAAAGCTTTTGAGCAGATTTCCATGACATTATCCAAAGTGAATCACAGACCAGGAAAGTCAAGACTTGGAAATACTTTCCTCGGGGTTATCACGCGCTCATCCGAAACAGACGAGGAACTGTGGAAACGGAGGGGGCCTCTGAAGTCCCCCTAATTCTGTGGCCCAGCAAGTTGAAGCCAGAGATGCCCTGCGACCCGCCTGAGATCCCAGAGGCAGCATCCAGCTCAGCACTCCAAGCCCTGGCTCCCAGCTCTTGCTCAGAGGATCCTTCTACCAAAGCAGTGAGAGGCCTGGCGAGTTGTCTCCTAAGCAGACAGACGCGCAGTAACGAGTAGCGGCACGCTCACCAATGGACTGCTGAAGGACCCGCTGCTCCTCCTCTTCTGCCTGCTTCTCCAGATCTTTCAAACTCTCCTTTGAGGGCAAGATGCCCTTTTTGCGTAAGATGTCATTCCACTCGGTGTCTGCATTGGGGTCCTAGAGCAGGTGGACCAAGGATACCATGAGTGCCAAGTCCACTGTGGAGGGCGCCATGGGTAAGGAGGGGTCAAATGGGAAAGTGGGGCTTCCCTGGTGGCGCAGTGGTTGAGAGTCCGCCTGCCGATGCAGGGGACACGGGTTCGTGCCCCGGTCCGGGAAGATCCCACATGCCGCGGAGCGGCTGGGCCCGTGAGCCATGGCCGCTGAGCCTGCGCGTCCGGAGCCTGTGCTCTGCAACGGGAGAGGCCACACAGTGAGAGGCCCACGTACCGCAAAAGAAAGAAAAAAAAAAAAAAACGGGAAAGTGGTGGGAAGGGGAATTCACACCAAACTATTCTGTGGCCTATTTCTCAGAAAGTGTCAAAAGACCCACAACCCCTGTTCCAATCCTCCTGTCTTGGGGTAAAAATCGGGCTATGATGTGCAGATCGGCATCAGTGCTAACAGCAAGGCTCTGAGCTGGCTTCCGGTATTTTCATTAATGACTTGGAGGGATTCACTCCGCAGATATTAAATACCTACTATATGTAAATTATTGTACTAGATGGTAGGGAAGCACAGTGAATGCCAAAGTCATCTACTTTACAGGTGAGAGGAAGAAATAGGCAATGAATAATTAAATATACAAAGAGATATATTACAAATTATGGCAAATGCAATGACCAACAGGCTGCTGAGCTAGAGCGTTCCAGGGGGCCTGCATTCCACAGGATGGCCAAGGACGTTCTTTCAGAAGAGGTGACATTTAACCATGACTGGAGGGTGAGACGAAACCACAAAGAGGAGTGAAAACTTAGGAAATTACTTTCCAGGCAGAGGGACCAGCCTGTGCAAAGGGCCTGAGTGAGGAGATCAAGCATCCTAAAGCCCTGAGTGGCTGCAGGAAAATCAGAGGGAAAAGAGCCTGATTGACTCTCTAACGCCCAATCCTGAGAGGAAGAGCTGAGACCCCGCGGAAGAGCTCACAGCAGCTGCTGCTTATTGAGTCCTAGGTGCTGGGACCCTGCGAAGCCCTTTACCTGTATCTACCTAGTTAATCCTCACAAGCCTGGGACAGCCACAGCGCCAGGCTGGAACAAGTCAAATTCACCAGGATCAAATGTCAGAAGGATAAATGTCGAAGTGGGCTCTTAGCTCCAGAACCCAGCGGCCCAAACCCTGGTTTGGCACTGCTTGGCAGGAACACTGCTAACGGACCCGGTCTGGAATATGAAACCAGGGAGCTGTGGAAAGGGCACAGGGATAACCAGGCCTCAGCCCCAGCTCCTTGTCCCAGTCTTGCTGAAATATGTCAAAAGAAAAACTAGGGGCTTCCCTGGTGGCGCAGTGGTTGAGAGTCCGCCTGCCGATGCAGGGGACACGGGTTCGTGCCCCGGTCTGGGAAGATCCCACATGCCGCGGAGCAGCTGGGCCCGTGAGCCATGGCCGCTGAGCCTGCGCGTCCGGAGCCTGTGCTCCGCAACGGGAGAGGCCACAACAGTGAGAGGCCCGCGTAAAGCAAAAAAAAAGAAAAAAAAAAAAAATACGAACAGAATCCTTTCCACAGGGTGGTCAGGAAGGAGGCGATGTTTTTAAGCCGAGACCTGAAGGACAGAGGATGCAAAGGAGGCCAGGGCAGCCCTGAGTTTCCTCTTCACCAGACGCGCTGGATTTGGAGATGATCGTCCTCTCCAGCCCCTAATCAAACCCATACTAACTCCATCTCCCTTTTGCCGCTGAGTCAGAGATGAGTCCCTCAGGATTCCTGACCACAGCGAGATCCGGGAGGCAGCAGAATGACTCTGGCGAAGGGTCCTTCAACAGTGACCAAATTGAGTTGTCAGAGATTTTCTCAAAAGCATCCATTTCCACGGTGTCATTTTTTCCCACTTTTCCGTAGGTTTTAGTCAAATTCCATTAGCAAATTCCTGATACAATGAAAGAACAAAACTGGGGGATGTGGTTTTATCCATTTTAAGATGGAAAGTAACTGGGCTGCGGGACCCTCGGGCTGAGCTCTGGAAGCCAGGGAGTCCAGAGGGGGCGCACCTCTCCACCTGAACACCAACGTTGCGGGGAGGGTGTAATAACCCCTCACCCTGCTCTAGGTGGAGTCAGAACACGGGTTATGTTATGGGACACCCCACCCCCCAGGCGGGACCCTCCACTCGTGCAAGCCTCGGCTTCCATCCGCGAAGGGGTCCACAACACACCTGCTCAGGTGCTCGCTAAGAGAGTTAACAAGTAGGAAGTAACTCTCAGTTAAGACCCGGAGAGGCCTTCACAGGCCGCACGGGAGACGAGCTCAAGGAGAGGCAGCCCCCAGGGCTGAGATTCCAGAGTGGGACACACGGCGTGGCGACGCCCAGCCCGCGGACCCGCGGGACCACGCCCGCCCGTCCGCACCGCGCCTGCGCCGGCCTAGCCGCGCGTGGCCTCCCCGTGCCTGCGGGGCCCGGCGCTTCCCACAGGTCTGGCAAGGACAGCCCGCCGCCGGCGCAGACCCAGCGGGACGAACGAACGGCCGCAGCCTCCAGACGTCGCGCCCCCCGGCTTGCTCACCTGCATTTTCTCACAACTCCCTCGAGCCCGGCCAGCGACGGCCTAACCACCCCTCAGCTCTCTTCCGCGCACGCGCGCAGCCGCCGCCCCATTCTTCTCCCAGCCCGGCCTTCGCCCCGCCCCCCGGGAGCGAGCTGGGCGGAGCCAGCGGGAAGCGAACTCTCTCCTCTGAGCCTGCGCCCGCTTCTCAAGAGACTGGCGCGAAAGCTGTGCGCGTGCGCGAGGCAGGACGCGCCTACAAGTGCGACTCTGAGCCAATCCCCGGGCGCTACCTAATTAGGGCAGGTCTTCGGCCTCCGAGCCCTGAGGCCGAGGTGCCGTCCGCTGCGGGACCCGGGGGCCTTCCGCCGCGGGACGAAGGTGTCTGAGGTCTCTGCCCAAGAAGTTAGAATTAGAAACGCGTTTCAGTGATTCAGTGTTACAACTAAAAATGATGCAGGGTTACCTAAAACAGAAAGGTGAAAGTCTCTTCACCTGGTTAAGCCTCAGGCGTTTTATATTTGCAGAAGTGCTTAGCCCTTTGCGGGGCACACTGGAGATACCGAGTAGAACTCAGCAAACTGAATTGTAAGATACAGGGGCTGGGCCCCAGGCTTCTGTGTATGCAGCACTTGGAATTTGAGTTAAATGAAAGCAATACTCCTCCCTGCACATCTGAGCTAGGTGGCCGCCTCCTGGCAGCTTAAGCAGACACAGGTAACACAGACCCACACATCTATAGGGTAGGCTAGGACTCAACTTGGACTCTCAACTTTGGCTACATTAGAACCACCTGGGAGCCTTCCAAAAACTGCAGCTACCCTGGGGCTCCATCCCCAAATTAAATCTCTAGCAATGGGACCTGGAACTGATTATTTTCTTAAAGATCCTCAGGTGTTGCTAATATACACAACCATTGATATAAAGTGAATCAAATGACTGCTTGAAGGCAAGGAGCTTTGATTTAATCATTTATAAGAATTCTTAAGATTAGCTAACTCCTTCCCACAGAATTATAGGTCACTTAAAACATGTGGTTATTCATTTATTTGGCAGCAAACTGAATGAATTTTCCTGGTTTCATCAGAAAAGTCAGGACCCAGGCTAGTTTAGAGTGGGTTTGGCCCAGTGCTAAGCTTAGTGTCCTCCACAGCACTAGAGGGGGCGCTGTTTTACCCTTTTCTGTTTCCAAGCCGTGTTACTTCCGGTGGCCGGCACTCACCTCCACCCCCACCCCGTGATCCCTCTCTCCAGAGGGGATTAACAAGCCAAAGGCTCAAACTCTACTGCCTTCTCGTCTCTCAGAGAAAGGTGCCTCTCCCACTTTGGTCAAAGACTCTATCCTCCCGTGCTCCAGACTGCCGTCCCTCCCACCTCCCCAGAAACTTCTGTCCATCATTCCATCACTCTTAGCTCTGAAGAAAATAATTAAGGCTCAGGAGAAAAAATTGGAACTGTAAGAATGGAAAAAGAAAAGAATTGGAAAAAAAGATTTCCATCTGTGGGTGATATGATATGATAGCATACTTGGAAAACCCTGGGAGTATCAAGTCTTAAATTCATACTAACAATCTGAGAATTCGGTATTGGAGCAGGATAGTAAATTAACATACAAAAATCACCTTAGTCTGTATTTATAATAACAAACTAGAAGATAAAATGGACCCTAATTACAGTAACACCAGAAAAGAAAAATAAGCACCTAGGAATAAACTCAAGAAGTACACAAAAACCTACGTGAGAAAATTATAAAACATTCCTGAAGATAACGAAAGTAGACTTGAATGAATGGAAAGAAATCCCTCATTTTTGGGTGGAATAACTCAACATCACAGAGATGTCAATTTTCTCCAAGTCAAAGTGTAAAATTTAACACAATCTCACTTTAAAAACCTAACAAATTACTTTCTGAGGGTAGACAGGTTGATTCTAAAGATTTTATGATAAAATAAACAGTAAGAATGGGAGACTGAGGGGACAGCTAGCCCAACTAGATATTAAAACAATGTGGTATTGATGCAGGAATAGACAAATAGATCAATGGAGCAGGAAGTTCAGAACAAGTCTGAAAATAGAGCCAAGTGCATACAGACATTACTGTTTGCTTCAGATGGCATCTCAGTCTGTTGGGGTAAGGGATGGGCTCTTTAATAAATGGTGTTGGGGCAATTGGATAGCCATTTGAAAATAGATAAAATTGGATATGTACTTCCCAGTGTATATTAGATTAAAAATTAAAAGCTAAGAGTACTAGATTAAAACATGGGATGATTTCTTTATAACCTGAAAATGGAAAGAGGCTTTGATAACTATTACTCAAAATCCAGAAAATCAAATTTTAGAAAATGACAGATTTGACAGCACTATTTACATTAGTCAAGACGTGGAAGCAACCTAAATGTCCATTGACAGAGGAATGGATAAAGGAGATGTGCTACATATATACAATGGAATACTACTCAGCCATAAAAATGAATGAAATAATGCCATTTGCAGCAATATGGATGGACCTAGAGATCATCATACTAAGTGAAGCAAGTCAAACAGAGAAAGACAAATATCATATTATATCACTTATACGTGGAATATAAAGAAAATGACACAAATGAACTTATTTACAAAACAGAAACAGACTCACAGACTTTGAAAACAAACTTATGATTACCAAAGAGGAAAGGTGGGGGGAGGGATAAATAAGGAGTTTGGGATTAACATATACACACTACTATATATAACATAGATAGTTAACAAGGACCTACTGCATAGCACAGGGAACTCTACTCCATAATCTATAGTAACCTATATGGGAAAGGAATCTGAAAAAGAATGGATATATGTATAACTGAATCACTGTGCTGTACACCTGAAACTAATACAACATTGTAAATCAACTATAATATAAAAATTAAATTTTAAAAATTTGCATAAAAATAGTGAATACATACATGCCACCTTTGGTGTAAAATAAAAGGTTAAATAAGAATACGTGTATGTATATTCAAATATGCTTAACTTTGCAAAAATACTCACAGAAAGAAGAAATCAGAAATTCATGAAGTGGTTAACTTGTTGTAGGATAAGGGGGTATGGAGATCACGTGGTAGCAACAGAAAGTTGGGAGTGAGAATCCTCTGATAAACTTTTATTTAGGGGCAGATAAGTTTTGTGAGGCCTGAAACACATTTGATCTTGGAGTCTCTCTTTAAGGCACTTATATGTGGAATCTAAGAAAGCAAACAATAAAACTCACAGAAAAAGAGACAAGGCTTGTGGGTATCAGAGGCGGAGGGTAGGGGGAGAAGAGAATGGATGAAGGTGGTCAAAAGATACAGACTTCTAGTTATCAGATAAATAAGTAGCAGGGATGTAATGTACAACAAGGAGGACTACAGCTGACGTTGCTGTATGATCTATGGGAAAGTCTTTAAGAAAGTAAATCCTAGAGTTCTCATCACAGGGAGAAATTTTCTTTTTCCCTTTTTTCTTCTCTCTTCTTTTTTGGAATCTATACAAGATGACATATGTTAGCTGGACCTATTGTGGTGATCATTTCACAATACATGCAAATCAAACCATCAGGCTGCACAACTTAAACTTATACAGTGATGTATGTCAATTGTTTTTTTTTTTTGCAGTAAGCAGGCCTCTCACTGTTGTGGCCTCTCCCGTTGCGGAGCACAGGCTCCGGACGCGCAGGCTCAGCGGCCATGGCTCACGGGCCCAGTCGCTCCGCGGCATGTGGGATCTTCCCGGACCGGGGCACGAACCCGCGTCCCCTGCATCGGCAGGCGGACTCTCAACCACTCCACCACCAGGGAAGCCCAGAAATGCAAATTCTTGGCCCCTGCTCCAGACCTGCTGAATCAAACTTTCTGGGGTGGGGCTCAGTAATCTGGATTTTAACAAGGTCCCCAGGTGTTTTTGGTACACAGTCAACTTGGAGAAGCACTGGTATATAGGGTTTGTGCCACCCATGATACTTCTCCCCAAATTTGCACAACTGACCTGTGGGCCCCTGAGCCAGAACGTAAATCTCCAGGGGCAGATGGCCCCAGGAAGCTCATTTATGAGACAGAAGATGAAATAGTAATGGCCAGAGGCAGCGCCTGTGATTCTTTTCTTCCCCAGGACAAGTCCAGGGAAAACTGAAATTGAATGTTCAGCCTCAGAGAAGATTTTTCAGGGTCATGCTGAGAGACCAGCTCTTTCCAGAAGAGACCAGAGGTGATCTAAAGGGCTGCAGGGTGGCCTGGCTCCAAGCACTTCCCTGCCCTTCCCTTTTAGATCTTTCTTTGGCGGGGGGGGGGGGGGGGGGGCGGGGGGGGTGTTGCCTCAGAACTTACACACCTTGCTGGTAAAGTCCACTGCAGCAGCTCCCAAATCCTGTAGGGATATATATGGCTGCAGGCTTTCAAAGAGCGGTCCCCAACCAGCAGCATCAGTGCCATCTGGGAACTTGTTCGAAATGCAAATTCCACGCCCACCGAATCAGAAATTATTTTAACAAGCCCACCAGGGGATTCTGACGCACACCAGGGTGAGAAACACTGCTTTAGACACATCATATGCTCAGAGTCTCTACTTTCACTCCCTTCAAGCCTACATTCAGGCAAAGATCTCATGAACTTTCTCTCAAGTGGAAACTGATTAATCAATGCTTCCTCCAGAAGTATCTGCCTTTGATAACAGTAGCTAATGCTTGTTGAGTTCAAGGCACCAGGAGTGCTTTCTGTGTGCTAATTTCTTTCATCCTCACAACAATCTGCAAAGGTTCTATTAGCCCATTCTACAGATGAGAAAACTGAGGCACAGAGCTATTTAGTAAATTGCTGAAGGTCACACAGCTATTAAGTAACCTAGCTGGGATTAGAACCCCACCAGTCTGGCTCCACAGCCCATATGCTTAACCTCCACCCTACTTGGCCTCTATTTTTTTTTTAATTTATAAAATTGAATTAGAAATTCTCCACAACGTGTACACATCCTTGACATAATAAAATTGATTTCATTGTACTTTCAAAATTATTGAATATTTTGACCTGCCAGTTTAAGGGTATTGAACACGGTTTTGATGTCTGAGAAATTTTCAGAGACACAGATTTAAATATAGCTCTGATTTGAAGGGAGAACAATGACAGAAATCACTGGAATGAATTTCTGACCAAGACATTCCACGTGTCAGTCAATGGTGGGGAGGTGATTGGGGGAGGGGCACTTCTTTGCCTGCTAAAATCTCTCTACGTATATGGCTGTCTTTTCCTGATCTCAGCCTGGCTATGTGACAACACTTAGAAAAAACAAAACTAGCATTTGAGTGGTTACTATACAGCAGGCATTTTCACTTCATTTCTTGTTTGATCTTCATAGCAACTCAGTAGAACAGATATTATTAGCTCCAGTTTTCCAAATGAAAAACTGAGATTCCCAGAGTTTAAGTAACCTGATCCAGTTACACAGTTAGCAAGTGACTGAAGCCAAGGGTCTTGATGCACAGCTTTTCTGTTCTTTGAAAAATGATTGAATTGTGATTCAAATCTTGTTGCAATCCTCTTCTCGCTAGGAAGGTTGCTACACCCTTTTGTGGTGTCACCCTCAATGATTATGGTCTGGAGAGGATTCTTCCCCTCTGTCTTACCTGTCCCATTCATGACCAAAGTCCCAGGATCCTGGCATCTCCCGTGTGAGATGATGAGTGAATGTGAAGTGTGTGTTCAAGAGGATGCTACCTGATGCCCAGGTGTGTCACCTTAGCCTCTTGAAGCATCCCGGCAGAGGTGCTAACAGAGGCAATGATCCCAGGGGTTAGAAATAAGAATCTTTGGGACTTCCCTGGCGGCCCGGTGGTTAAGACTTCCACTGCAGGGGGCACAGGTTCGATCCCTGTCAGGGAACTAAGATCCTGCCTGCTGCTCGACGTGGCCAAAGTAAATAAATAAATGAGAATCTTTGCCTGGAGCAGCCCTACTGGGTTTCAGTGCACAAAGGTTGTCTGCTTTTCACTCAGGCAGTTCAAGCAGGAGGCTCCAGGTGATGAAATTGTGTCCTGGTTGAAATGTTTTCCTTTGGGAACCAAGTCTGTGGTTTCCTTAGTTCTGGTAACAGATACGCTTTTAGTTGGTACAAACATTAATTTGAAAATTAAAAATAGAAGATTTCAAAGCAATGCGTGACAATATTAACAGTTTCCTTGGGTGGTAGGCAAACAGGAAACTATTTATGTTTCTGTACTTTGCAAGTTTCACGTAATGAACACATACTGTTCTCATAGTGAGAAGTGACGTATGACAAGTTGAAGATGCCAGTAGGAGGTACATTACTGGTGGACCGTCAGGGACCATCAAGCCCAAGGAGCGTCTCCGTCTGTGGACTGAGCACCTGGAGGTCATCTTCCCTAAGGTATTCTCATAGTGTTCGCCCACAGTTCTAGAAGCATCAAGGCGACACACTTGAGAACCCTGTTTCATTAATAAGTCTTTTTCAGCTAAGTCAACTCCCAAGGCTGTGAGTGGTGACTGGATTTTGCCAAGAACTGGAATCAAAGTGGGCAAATACTGCCCCAGGCACCCTCCACTGCACTTCCTTTAAAAGATGGAGTGTTTTCTAAAACCCTCACCTTCTCCTCTGCCTGCGGGTACAGCCATCCCACCTGCCAACCCCCCAGGGCCCTGCCCCCCGAGACTGACAGGGTGGCCCTGTCTCTGGGAACCAGCTCTATGCTCTGCAACCCCTCAGCTCCAGAGGACGTGAAAACGCTCCTGACAGAAGAGACCAGAGTCTGCTCCATGTTTCTAACAAGGCTGCATGCTTGTGGCTCACCCTGGAATAAGGAGACCAGAGATCCGAAGTCTGTTGAGATCCTGATGGAGGAGAAGTGGTGACAGCAAAATGCTGTGTCAAGCAGCATCTCAGAGGCAAGTGAGGGTCCCGATGGGCCCCAGAGCACCTCTCTAGGTTGCTTCATTTGTGGAGGCAGCAGAAGGGAGGGAATTCAGATGTGTCCCGTTGCTGCGGAGGGCTACCAGTGTCTGTTATCCATTCCCTGGCAGACAGAGGAAGAAACCGGCCGAGCTGGAGGCCTGGATTTTTTTTTTTTTTTTTCTGGCCACACTGCATGGCATGTGGGACCTTAGTTCCCTGACTTTGGAAACACGGAGTGTAAACCACTGGACCACCGGGGAAGTCCCAGGAGACCTGGTTTCTACAAACTACTGGCGCCACTACTCCCGAAAGCCCTGCCGTCGGCAGTGACCTGAATCACTCCCCTCAGGGAGAAGCAGTGAAGCCCATGTCATGTTATAGTATCTCCCTGAGCCTATCTCCTTAGGCTGGTAGCTCCCTGATGACAGGATTGTTTATCATTTTGTTCCCTGTCAGCTTCAATGTTTTTGAAGGACTCTTGCCTGACTTTGTCGATCTCTTTCCTCTAGTCACTTTCTACAAGTCATGTCCCTTTGTGTCCAGAAGGAGCCAGGAGCCTCCCAAGCAGGTCGGTATTTCCCACGGCCGCATCCATGGCCACCTGAGGAGGGGCAGGATACTCAGAATGGACATGGTGGCGCCTGGCTACGTGGCCACCAAACTGCCCTACCCCTCGGCCCTCATGCCGGAGCTGGCCAGCAACAGGGCTCTGCAAGCCAAGAAGAGCAGGGCGACTGGTGCCCAAGATCAAGTCCAATCCCTTCCAGCGGACTGTGCGCAGCAAGAAGGAGCTCAGCAGGATGTGGGCCTTCACGTCCATCACCAGGACGGGGTCCTCCTTCCCCAGCTCATTCCCCACAACCTGGTGGAGAAAGCAAAGGTCCGGACCTAGGAGTCCTGATTCGGGGGTGATCACACTCTTGGCCATGTTCGGTGTCATACAGCCCCGTCTCAATGTAGGGTATATGCTGTGTTGCCGGTGAGCGTCACTGCATTTTAGAACGTATTTTAGTTACAGGTATGTTTAGATTGAACCTAAGTGGTTACTTATTAGGCACATCCTGTGAGCTAATAAAAAAAGCAGGAAGATCACTGTGTGCATGCAAGACCAAGGATATAAGGATGTCATGTCCTATTAAGTCATGATTATTCGTTCTGGTTATTCAAACTGGGGTAATGGTGGTGGTTAACCATGTGTTCCTCTGGAGGAGGCTGCTGGGAAGGGATTGTCCATCAAAGACCATCTGGACTTGGCCTCCGAACACGCTGCACACGCCGCCAGCTGCCACAGTCTCCGCTGAAGAGGCAACAAGCATCTCCTGCCCTGGAACCCTACCTGTCTAGCCTCCTGCCATAGCCTCCCCTCTCCTCTGACGCATCCCTCCCTTTCGGCTCGCTGGACCTTTGAATCAGGATAAAAACCCCTCTTTATCCACAATCTCTTCCCTGAATGCTGTACCCCCTCTTCCCTCGTCTTCCCCGAGAAGCTGGGCAGGGGTTGGGGGAAGGGGCAGGGAGGCTGCTCGGCGTCCAGCGGCTAAGAGTGATTGGCCGGGGTGGGAGGTACCCACGGCCTCGGTAGATCAGACGCCCTGTGTAAAGTCCTGAGGTTGATGCAGACAGAGGCCAGAGGTGGCTCTGAACCCCCAGGAGTGTTCTGGCTGCCCTGGTAGGGATCTCGACTCAGCATCTCCACAAGCCTAGGGCCTCCCAGGAACTCAATTTACAGTTATTAATTGAGCACCTACTGTGTGTTGAGCATGCATTAAGAATTGTAGGTAGGGCTTCCCTGGTGGCGCAGTGGCTGAGAGTCCGCCTGCCGATGCAGGGGACGCGGGTTCGTGCCCCGGTCCAGGAAGATCCCACATGCCGCGGAGCAGCTGGGCCCGTGAGCCATGGCCGCTGAGCCTGTGCGTCCGGAGCCTGTGCTCTGCAACGGGAGAGGCCACAGCAGTGAGAGGCCCGCGTACCAAAAAAAAAAAAAAAAAAAAAAAAAGAATTGTAGGTATAGCACTGTCCTAGACAGTTGGGATCCACGCCTTCGTGCCCCCCTGGTGTTTTAATGTCTGCAAGAGAAGACAGACGTCGAATCGGGAGTTAAAAGAATAATGAGGGGTACGAGGGTCAAGTACAGGTTACCCGAGGAGAAGGTCAAGGGAAATCTGCCTGTGTGGGTCAACAGAGCCCCTGGGGAGAAGCTCCTCACTAGATGGGATTAGAGAAGGGTAGTCCCACAGCAGCCCCCAGGCCGCTTCCCCCAGCCCCCACGGTGGAGGAAGGTGGACCAGCTCATCCTTAGATAAGTTGGTCGCATGCTCAGGATTCAGAAGAATTTCAAAGCAGTGCTTTACTTTGGGTTCCAGCCACACCTTCTCATCCTTTCAGAGAATATCCACAGGCATGTTCAGGAATGGAGTCTCTTTACCATTTGCTCGTCCTCTCACCCAATATGGACCTTCACTTCAGCTTTCCGGGGCCGCTCCACACATCCACCCCTTCCTGCAGTCCCCAACCCTAACCCCTCCTCTTTAGACCCTCTCCCTTTCCTCTTCTGGGTAATCTGGTCCACAGGATTCCGCCTCTTTTCCGTAACCTCCAGTTTCAGCCATTCAGTTTATCATGTTCCGCTCAGATGAAATGGGGAAGGGGGTGTATTGGATCCTGCTGGTAGCGCATCTACCAGCCCCTGGCAGGCTTTTGCACAGCCAACAGCCTTCTCCCCCTGGCATATCCCAGCATTAGTACCTTGCTAGAAGAATCCTTTCCGCTTCCTCAAAGTTGAGTTCTGTTAGTCAGCTAGTTACCCACCAAGAATCCTTCTTCTCTTCTTCTTAATCTAAAGCAGCAGGGTTTTAGAACGATGTGGCCCCCGAGGCCACATTCCCCGAGTGCGGTGTGGCCCCCGAGGCCACATTCCCCGAGTGTGGGCCTGTCGCTGATTTCTCTCCAAGGGAGGGGAGCGATGTTCGCCGTTTCCAGGCCTGGACCTTAAAACAATGCACGTGCTCCCACCAAGCTGGAGCACAGACTCCTGGCAACCGTGCTTTGATGATGCAGGGTCTGGGGGAGGGGCAATGATTTTCACCATCCTGTGCCTCTCAACAGCTCAAAGAACAGAGCCGCTCCACTGATCTGGGTCATCCATGTCAGAACTGTAAGCTAGAGAGAAAAACGTATTTATTCTTCAAACCACAGTATTGTTTGGTCTCTTACCGTAAGTAATACAAGTTTCATTACCAAAATGTCTCTTTTTGTCTGGTAGTTGAGTGGGAAGGACCCTCCCCCTGTAAGAAGATACATTTTACAATGTTGTCCATCTCTTTAAGTGCCAATTGAGCATAAAATTACTGCCCTGTGGGGACTTCCCTGGTGGTCCAGTGGTTAAGACTTCACCTTCCAATGCGGGGGGTGCGGGTTCAACCTTTGATCAGGGAGCTAAGATCCCACATGCCTCACAGCCAAAAAAACAAAACATAAAACAGAAGCAATAATGTAACAAATTCAATACAGACTTTAAAAATGGTCCACATCAAAAAAAAAATCTTAAAAAAACCAAATTACTCCCCTGTGGCTTTCCTTCCCACAAACACTCCTCACTCTTCTTCACCTGCTTCAGGTCAAGGTGAGTTTTCCCTGGGAAGGTGACAAATGGTAGCTCTTCCCTCAACCACCCTTCCTCCGAGCCTGCAGACATATGGTCTACCAGCCGGCTGCCCAGAGCCCTAGCATCTCTGCAGCTGCTGTGCAGTGAAGCCTCTTCTTCTGGACTCTGCTTTATTACAGCAACCCTCTAAGTTCCGTTTCACCAATGTCTGGAAGGCAAAGACTAAGGCTATAAATAAAATAGGTCCTATTGCCTCTTCTTCAGGGTTTCTATTGGTTGTGACTTAATCTCTTGAGGCAAATTGATGGTTTTAATATTAAACTGAAATACCAAGAGTCAACAAAGAGATCATAGAATTGAGCAAAAAAAATAAACCTTTCCAGAAGGCGTATTTTTCCAGCTCTTTGGATGGGGTTTGTTTGGGCCAGGAAAATTTGTTTCTTTCAGGTATTGAGGTAGACAAGATAAATACCTTTATAAAGACTAAGAAAGCCAGAGAGTCTAAACATGGTTGGGGTTGTTTTTGTTGTTTTTCTTTTGTTTTTTTAGCCATGTTGCGTGGCATGCAGGATCTTAGTTCCCTGCAGTGGAAGTGCAGAACGCTAACCACTGGACCACCAGGGAATTCCCTAAACGTGTTGAATTGGAAAAGAATCTGAAACTCCAAGCAGAGTTTGGGTAGGGTCCCTGCTTAGCCTCCCCCAATTCATCCAGATCCCTCCTTGGCCCCAAATCAGGAATAGCTCTGGCATTCCTTGGCCATGATGAACTCCTGCTCCACTCTGACCTTGCACTAGGTATACCATCTCTACCTAATAAGTCAAGGGCTGAGAGGGTAGCAGTTGCAGCTTTGTAACTTCATGTGCAGCTCAACCTTGTACCCTCATCCCATCTCACTCTTTTTTTTTTTTTTCCGGTTCAGTCTAACTTTAGTTTAAAACCATCAGTCTTTTAACAACATTCACAAACATTAACTGTCCCAGCACTAGAGGAAAACATAATGATGACAAGCTAGTCTAGATGGAGGGACCCTGGGTAGAAGGTGTGATCAAATCATAAATGGTACCGTCAATGTATGGAAGGCATGTAATAAGGTCTAAAGGGAAATATTTTATTAATTAAATCATGTATAAATAATGCCTTGATATTGCATTATGAGCTGATGCTTTTAATCACTTCAAATGTATGTTAAAGTGTGACTTTTTAATTACAAAAATAAATCCTACTCAGGACATTTTAAAGGCAGCTACGATACTCTTCATAATAGATCTAAAAATCACTCTACTTAGGTGTCTAACTTATTTAATACATTCACTGTTTGTCTTTCATCATTGACTTGAAGTTGTTTTCTTTCTTCTTATTTTAACCATATTCTCCTAAAGGCCCAAAGTTTCAAACTAAAGGACTGATGTAAACAATTTCACGTGTGGTTGGGCAACTCGTACTGTGAAGACCCAATGCCTTTAAAATATAAAGTGAGGAAAACAGTCTCACTCTTGACCTCAGCCAAGGGCTGATTCCGTGTCCCTGGGAGACAGCCCATTGTGGTAAAGAACTGTAGACACTGGAGCCAGTTAAACCTAGGTTTGAATTCTGACTCCGACATTTAGTGAAAGACCTATGGGCCAGCACCTCTATCTCACCCACCGGACCTGCGCGCAGCCCAGGGTCTCATGGAAGTGGGCTGGCTCATCTCATCTTTTGTGACAGGGTCTACAGAGGGGTCTTAAAATATTCTATTTCAGAAAATAGACTTGAGACTTATTGCAAAGGCTTATAAAGGTGAAAATAAAAACCGAATCCTAGAAGTGTGATGTCTAAGTGACATTTTAAAAGGAGGACTCTTAAATTGGATGAGAAGCTGAGAGGCTTCAAAGAAAGAAGGCTGAGTGCAGTGTAGGTTCACGGCATGTATCGTCGGGGCCCCTCCATACATCCACGCCCCTCAAATATCATTTATAGAGGAGGGACCTGAGAAGGTAAAGGCCTGAGCCTCACAGTTTCTCGAGGAGTCTGGAGTTGGTATGCAGAATTTTTTTTGTTTGTTAGTTTTTAAATTTTATTGAAGTATAGTTGATTTACAATGTCATGTTAACTTCTGCCATACAGCAAAGTGATTCAGTTATACATGTATGTGGGTATATATACATATATATATATACATGCTTTTTCATATTCTTTTCCATCATGGAATATCACAGGATATTGAATAGAGTTCCCTGTGCTATACAGTAGGACCTTGTTGTTTATCCATCCTACATATACTAGTTTGCATCTGCTAATCCCAAACTCCCAGTCTATCCCTCCCCCACCCCCTCTCCCCCTTGGCAACCACAAGTCTTTTCTCTATGTCTGTGACCCTGTTTCTGTTTCATAGATATATTCATTTGTGTCCTATTTTAGATTCCACACATATGTGATATCATATGGTATTTGTCTTTCTCTTTCTGACTTACTTAGCTTAGTATGATAATCTCTAGGTCCATCCATGTTGCTGCAAATGGCATTATTTCAGTCTTTTTCTGGCTGAGTAATATTCCATTGTGTATATATATATATATATATATATATATATATACATATATATATATATACACACACCACATCTTCTTTATCCATTCATCTGTTGATGGACATTTAGGTTGTTTCCATGTCTTGGCTGTTGTAAGTAGTGCTGCCGTGAACATAGGGGTGTGTGTATCTTTTCAGATTATAGTTTTGTCTGGATCTATGCCCAGGAGTGGGATTGCTGGATCATATTGGAGTTGGTATACGTTAACTTAATGCTGTAACTTCAAGCCCTTGGTCAGCAATATAGAAGCAGCTCCCATAGGGCAAGTCCCTTTGGTACCATTTGTGTAACAAAACTCATCTTTGAAATGTAATTAGAGCCAACACTCCCTGAGTGCTCACGAGGTACCATCATGCCAAGCCCCTCATGTGGACCATCTCCTCAGTCATCTCTAAAACGATGTGAAGGTGCTGTTATTTTTTCATGGAAGTGACCAGCCCACCGTCCCCCAGCTAAAAAGCGGAGTCAGTATCTGAAACCAGCCAGGCTCTCCCGGGCTTGTGCTCTCAACGCTCGACAATAACGAGATTGTCGGAACACGATAAAACAACACCAAAACCAGCACATTTTAATCATACGTATCCTATTACTTAAAAAATATACCCGATAAGAAATAAGAAATGAAAATGTTGTGTCAATGCTACTTTATTTTTTACAAAACTGAATATTCTAGTGAAGAGAGAGCAAGAGAATTCTCTTTAAATACTGTTCACAGAAAGAAGTTTGATGTTTGTTCAAAACAAATGCTCAGTTGCCTCATCTGATCCAGTCTCCCTTTGCCGCTGAATTCTGAAAAGAAAAAAGAAAAATGTACAGGTCAGATTGAATCATTATCAGGATGGAGATGAGGCCCAGGGTCATGTTATTATATAACATATTTTAAAATACCTCAATTTGGCACGTCATAAATGCCCATAATTGGTACTCATAAGGTTTGTTGCTGTAACTGATCAGGCCATTAGGTCAGTGTGAGAGCTGTGGCCTCAGGGAACATCTTTCCCAGTTTGGCCAGGGCAGCTGTGCTCCCCAGCATCTGGACAGCTCTCTCAGGCACCTGGGGCTGCCAGGGCCCCAGTCACTGTCAGTTGGTCCAGGGGCTCCAGGAGGGAGGCTGGGTTGCCTCTGAAAGACAGTGGCCTCATGTCCCTGGGACCACATCAACATGAGAGACAGTGGTGGCCCAGAGCTGCTCGTGTGCAGGGACTCGAACTGCCACAGGCCAGAAGCCAGGAAATCTCGCCAGATTTCACCTCCAGGTCTCAGAGCATCATTGAATGGAGGGAACAGCCTGGCCTGGTTCTACTCGGAAATGTTCCCACTATAGAGAACTTCTCCCCACCAAGCACGCCAGGGTGGATTTTGCCTCATCACAAGGGCCAGGTGAGAAGCCACAAAAGCTGTGGAGCTTCTGTCCTCTCGCAGCCACTGCTGGAGACAACACACCTGCAAAGAGCTGGCGTGAAGCAAAGGCTGCATTGTTTGGGACAGTGCCAGGCTGCAGTGGGGTCTCTGTGATGCTGAGAGCAGGAAAGGGAGGGGGCAGAGGAGCCCCTCAGGGGTTTCACATGGCCTCCCTTTCTTGGAACTATCACCCCTCTGGTTGCCTCTCACTGCCCCACGTCAGACAGATAACATTTGCTTGGGAGAAGAGCTGCAATGAGGCTGACCTTGGACGATCCTACCAGGTGCTAAGGTCAAGGTTTCTTCCATTCCTTGGCTGAAAAAAAAAAAAGGAGCAGCTTACAGTACTGAGACCATACTGCCTGGAATCTCTGTCTTGGTTCCAGACCCTTTCTCTACGCCCTAAGGCTCTGTTCTCCTAACTGAGGCATTAGCAGCTTCCCTGGGGGCTCACCTGGGGAGCCCCAGTCACTGCTACTCTGTGGATCCTCTGGGGCAGTGCTCCAGGACCCTTGCTGCTCCTATGGCCCTGACACTGTCCCTCACCCCACCACTCCACCCCTTAGCCTCTGTTTATGTGGCAGGACGATCCCTAAACAACGCATCACAGGACTTCTCATCCTAAAGACATCATGGAGACCCACTGTTTCTGCAAGTACTTTCCAGAAAACAACCACTAGTAGGGCATGCAGATTCAAAATGTGTACTTGGGATGTCATGGGGGTTTGGGAAAAGTATGACTGAGCCAAGTTAGACAGGTTGCTTCCTGCAGGACATGGTATTCTCTGTAAACCTCGGAGAGTGTCAGGTGCAGTGTTTTCGATCGTATTTGATCTTTGCAGAGCATCTCTTAGCACCAATGACCACAGAATGCAGATGGAGGAGCGCACACGTAGTCGATTCGCACGATTTTCTGATGCAAACACTGAAGATCTAGGGGGTGAAACAGCTAGGGAGTGGTAGGTCTAGAACTAAAAGACCATCTGTGACTCTGTGACCTTTGCAAGAAGCTCCAAGTTCCCTGGGGAAAAGGACGCCTAGACTCCTATTTCCACTGTGATCGGGGCCGTGCGTCCCGGACCTTCAGGCTCTGGAACACGGACTCCGACTTTGGTTGGCCCGCGCGTCTGTCCATCAGCAGAACTCCCGCCTCCCGCCCCAGAGCTCCTCCCAGAGCCCCGGTGCGCGCAGCCCGTGCCCGTTGGACCCTTTCCTTTCCAAGCATCGAGTCGTCCCCTAAGGAAGGATGAGAAAGTTCCCCTAATGATTCGCCAGTTCGCCATGGGGGCCTGTCTGGGCTCATTCTGCAGTAACTCCATAATTGGGGCGGAAGGAGAGAATTGGGGTGAAAAACAGAGAAGAGGAAATATGCTTTACCCTGAAAAGGAAAAATGGTCTTTCCAAGGTGGCAGTGTGATCCTGCAACATAAAAACATAAACCATTATGCAACCACGCTGTGCCGAAGGTCTTTCAAAGATGTCTACGGTAGTGGTTTTCAAGGTGTGGTCCCCAGACCCAAAACATGAACAACACTTGGGAACTTGTTAGAAATGCAAAATCTCAGGTGCCCACTGAATCTCGGGTTGGGGCCCAGCCATCTGAATTTTAACAAGTCCCAAGTGTTTACGGTGCACGGTCAACTTGGAGAAGCACAGATGCTGCATCCGTCCCCAAGTTTGCACAGCTGGCCTGTGGGCCCCTGAGGCAGAAAGCAAATCTCCAGGGGCAGATGGCCCCAGGTGACGCATCTGTAAGAACGGAGATGAAATAGTGCCGTCCAAGGGCATCGCTCCATCATTCCTTTCTGCTCCAGGACAAGCCCAGGGAAACCCAATATTAGATGCTCAGCCTCAGAGAATTTTAGGGCATAGTGTGAGACCAGTTCTTTCCAGAAGTGATCTAAAGGGGCTGCAAGGTGGCCTGGCTTCAAGCACTCCCCCGTCCTTCTCTCTTTGAGAAGTAGATCTTTTTTTGGGGGGTGGTGCTTGCTCAGGGCTTACATAGCTTCTTGGTAAGATGCTCTGCAGCAGCTCCGGAATCCTGTGAAGGAATGAGGCCCAGGTTCATTTAATAGGAAACTCATCCCCGAGGCTTGCCGTGTACTGTGATCCTGCCCCTCCCTGATTCCATTCTAAGGTAGCCGGAAGTCAGATGCAAAATGCCTTTCAAGAAAACAGCTAACCGTGGAGCCAATCACAATTTTCTGTTCAGGAAGGCGAGTGTGTTTTCTTGGTCGGGTTACCCTTAGGGTCCAGGACAATGTTAAACTTGCTTGTTCTTCCCAATAGCCTCGACTTGAAATTGGCTCCTGGTTTAGGCAGATTTTCAAAGATATGCCATTTCAGCTTCTTCAGCTCATCTTTCCTTGTGGGTCTGGCCCAATGGTGGAGGCAGACTCAACCTGGAAGTCTGACACCAGTATCCAAGCAAACTGTGGCCTGTGCTTAGAATGACCAATGGGTTTCTCAGGAAGTGAGCGATTTTTCTGGGGTCTTGGCATTTTCAGAGCTAAACCCAGGAACGGGAATGTCCTGGGCAAACTGGAATGAGTTGTTCACCCTACTTGGACTCACAGTGTCCAAAAATTTTTGTTTGTTTCTTTGTTCTGCTACCACGCAACAAAACCTTGATGGACATTTTGAACAGGTTCAGCTATTATTGAAACTAGTCATTTCTAAACTTAAATTTTTTTAATTAAATTTTTTTTGTTTTTTTAATTTAATTTTATATTAGAGTATAGTTGATTTACGATGTTGTGTTAGTTTCAGAGCTTTTTTTTTTTTAAGAAACGAAGCCCTGCCATAAGAATAAAAGGGCAGGTGGGGCAATGGGAAGCAGAGTATATGATCAAGGCAAGTGTCCATGTCATGGGGGGGAAGAGGAAGGGGCAGGGAAAGTGAAAAAACAACACGAAAACTAAAATGAGAAAAGATGAAGAGCGCAGAGGAGGAGCCCATGGTCACGGAGCTGGACCACAGCCCCTCTCCCCCATTCCCTGCCCTGCAGCCACCGTGTGGAGCTCGTACAAGGAGAAAACACCAGTGAGCCCAAAGGGGACAACAGGCATTCCCCACGGGTAAGTGAACTTCTAGTGGCATAACAATACGGTGGAAGGAAAAAGTACGTACGCGCTGCCGAAATCTTTTCATCCTTTGGTTGGCGAGCTTAGCAGCCAGACGCATTAGAGAATTCACAGGAGGAAACTGCGGCAAAGAAGCGGTGAGGGTCAGACAGCACCGGGCCCAGGCCCAGGGCTATGTGCATTCCTGTCTGCTCACCCCCTTACAAATGGGTTTAATTTTCAGAGTAAAATCCATTTCCAAGCCTAAGCCTGAAATTTTATGATTTCAATAAAGAACCGCTTGCCTTGCCAGCACATTTCATTCCAACACATCGCTCAAAAATATTCCCTTAGGGTAAAACAGACTTGTATCTGCATTAATCCCAAACATTCTGTCCTTCTAGTGTGGAGTGCATCGTCCCAGATAAGCACCTCCATGAAGATCCTCTCTGGCTCCCCAGGTGTGCTCTCCTTATCTAGGGGACGAGGTGGAAGGGCCGCATGCGTAACCACCGGCCCCATTCATTTTATTCTCCTGTATGTCTCATCTGTGACTGCCCGCACACACTCAGACATACATACCCTGTCTTATCTAGTCCTGTGAATCCTCCCTGAGTATTTCAGCTCAGAGTAAACGTTAATTCGTGTCACAGACACGGAGTTTATCTTTTCCCTTCCATTTTCTTTTTTTTTTTCTTTTTTAGGCTAGAAAGAATCTTTTTTTATTGAACTATATTTGATTTACAATGTTGTGTTAATTTCTGCTGTACAGAAAAGTGACAATTATACACATATATATATTCTTTTTTTCATATTCTTTTCCACTGTGGTTTATCACAGGATATTGAAAATAGTTCCCTGTGCTCTACAGTAGGACCTTGTTGTTTATCCATTCTATTAAATGTAATAGTTTGCATCTACCAACCCCAAACTCCCACTCCATTCTTCCCCACTCCCCACACCCCTTGGCAACCACAAGTCTGTTCTCTATGTCTGTGAGTCAGCTTCTGTTTTGTAGATGGGTTCATTTGTGCCATATTTTAGACTCCACATATAAGTGATATCATATGGTATTTGTCTTTCTCTTTTCCCTTCCATTTTTAACCCTTCTCAACTTGCAGTGCCCATGGCCTGTCCTGATACTATTCCCATCCTTACCTGATCCCCAGTACTAAATCTATAATCTATACTACTCTTGTGTCTTTGCCTCAAAGGGAAAAACATTTTGCTTGGTACTTGTTTATTTTAAGGATCTTTCTGAAGACTTGGAAAGCCTTGACTATATAAACAAGTGACTTTCTAATAGTAGAATTTCAATCACTCTGACTGGATTGATTCTATGACCTTCCCAATATTCTCCAAATCATACCCTGCAGAAATTCACTTCAACAATCTGTTCCTGAGGGTAACTCCAATTTATAATAAGAGAGTTAGAGGCGATGCTTTTTATTCCCACAGCACATACACACTGTGACAGTGACGAAAGATGCATACCCACAGGTCACTATTGAGAATGTGGTACTTCACACTTCACAAAGCGCTTTACAGAATTTAAAACACAGAAGGTAACATGGAGCAATGTAAATAGAGCTCAGTCTTTACCAGCCTTCTTGTACGTCTGTTTAAGTGCATAATAAAAAGTTATTTCTTACTAATTTTTCCTTTTCTGTGATTATTCTCTAGCTTTTCAGATCTGTCAACCTCCCCCAACCCCTTCCCCAGAGAGGGAGAGAGAGAATCCCTGCAGCCCCAGGAAAAAGCACCTAGAAAACTATTACCCAAAGTTTCTGGAAGGCCCCTGTTTTTCTACTTATCTGCATATATTAAATGGGAAAGGACAAAGGCGTGCAGAGGAGAGTGACTTTTACAGAGAGATGATTACGATAAAATACTGACCCCGGTTTTAACTGGATGCGTCGGCTTCTGAGTTCTGGCGTAATGAAATAAAAACTAAATAAGAGGAAAAAAAGGTTGATTTTAATTCTAAGCATCACTTGCTGTAAATGTGGTAGTTGCATGCTCTTGTTACTAGGCTGGTGGTACTCACCCTTTTGTATATGTCTTGATTATCCTGGAAAGAAAATGATGAGGGTAAGTCACATGGAATTTTACTGGGGCAGGTTTCCAGGAGAAATTACACCGGGGACCTTCCTGATTTACCTGAATATTATGAAATAAATTGGCATTCTAAAAAGAAATCCATTATACAAACTTAATAAGACTATAGTTGATGCAGAATCTTGCCAAAAGGAAAATTGCCAGCGACATCATTATTTTAAAACTTAATCTTATTTTACCTTTTCAATCTTCAGGGGAAAAACATACTCTATGATGCATTGAAGCAATACCCTAATCAGTTCCCAGATAGCCATCTAACTAAGAGGTGGGATAAAATAACGATTGCAACTTTTAATTTGCTGCTGGGTATACCCTATAATTCAGTTTTCCTAGGGTTGGTTCATATTGACCAAATTTTTTCCCTGAAAGCTTTCTACATGAATCTTCACTGTTCTTGCAGAAAGTCCAGCTTTTAATTTCTAAATCCTTGCTAGAGCACCACCCTGTTCTGTCTGCATGGATGACAGCCCAGGAAAAGCTGTACTGGCAGCATATCTTACTCAGAGAGGTACTGTGAATGATGTAAATATCTCGTTACTATTGATCTCATCTCATTTACATCTAAACATTGTTGAAACAGCTCAAACTCCAATCAAGACAGAAATGAAAGTTGTTAGTAACGTGTCTAATTTTGTTGCTGTGAGTACAACTTCCTACAAACTTCGTGGAGGGTTTCTGCAGTAACCAATACTTACATATTCTCTCTTTCTCTCTTTGTTATGTGTGTACGTGTACCCACATGAATATGGGCACACACACACACACACACAGACACACAAAATAATGAACCAAAATTACTCATAGCAGAGGCTCAGTGGACATTAACTTTCTGTTTCTTTATGATCACCATTTCTAAATCAGCAGAAAGTATTTACTATTTTTACAACTTCTGGTCTCTGTCAGCATCTGTTCTCAGAAGTGTGTGTGTGTGTGTGTGTGTGTGTGTGTTTGTGTTTGTGTGTGTGTTCTGGACACCTATTGGGCAAATATTTTTGCCCATTAGACAATATATTTTGTTATCATGTTCATCAACTTTATACCATTACTTTTCAAGCCCCCCCACAAAATAACCAAGGAATTTGAAGATGATTTTCCAGGTGATGAACACCAACTCTCAAGATTTCATATGCACCTTCCTTGCTTTATTTTTTTTTCTTTTTAGAGAAAAAAATATTTTAAAAATTTTATCTATCTATCTTGGAGACTACTTCCCCAACTAGAATATAAATTCCATGAGAGCAGGTAATTGGGTCTGTTTGGATCACTACTGTATCCCCACCTGACATGTAATTTTATGTATATACGTGATTATGTATATGATATGTATATGTGATTATGATCCTTATAAGAATGCAGATGAACTACCAATATTTTATGGTCATTTAGGAGATTCACTCGTTATTTCCTAAAACTGTATTCTTACACACACACTTACACATACACGCAGAATTCCCCTATAGGTAGCAAAAGAGTGTGCTTATTAACAGATATCAATTATGGTATAAGCAGGTGCACTGTTATAAATAAAAGAATTACCATATGTATATTCATTGTTTTACCTTAGGTTGTCTAGAAAGAGTTGCCCAATATGCCAGCCGCTAAAAAATGAGGAAAATGAATCACAGATAAGTACAAATTCCTTAATCAATAGAAGTAAAATTGAATCCTAAAGTTGCCTCATTTATGAACGTTGCATTATCTTCTCACACGTGGCCATACATTTCAACACAACTCCCAAGATGACTTAAATGAAGCCACGAAAATGAAAACAGTGAGTTTCTGCTGCAGCCAAGAATCTGATCTTAACATAGTTTTAAGTGAACATTATCCACTTGATAGTTTCAAGGCTAAGGCTAAATAAAAATCTCACATTACTGAACAGTGGTGTACCTCAAGCTTCACGATATCCAAGCCATCTGGAGGATCAGCTAAAGGTCGAGGAAATCCTATTGTGAGAAATCATAAAAATCTCTATTAGGAGAAAAGAGGTTGTAGCGTTAACTTTTTAAAAAAATATTTATTTATTTATTGGTTGCATCGGGTCTTAGTTGCAGCACATGGGCTCCTCTCTAGTTGTGGTGCGTGGGCTTAGTTGCCCTGCAGCAGGTGGGATCTTAGTTCCCCGACCAGGGATCAAACCGGCGTCCCTTGCATTGCAAGATGGATTCTTAACCACTGGACCACCAGGAAAGTCCAGCATTAACTTTTAAATCTTTACCATGAAGAGCACACAGCGATTCTATTAATACCATGTTGTTAAAAGGATTGTTAAAGAAAACACACTTCTACCTACCACTAGCAAATCTGAGATTTGTACCAAAGTTAATTAAAAATTGCATGGTTTTTTATTTACCAGGAGTTAGCAGCACAAGAGTTAGCAAGTTAGGGGAGAGGGAAAAAATTACCTAGTTAACAACTTAATTTGTATTTTTGAAATGGAGCAGAGCCCTATGGTCCTTGCCCCCTCATGTCCTCCTCCTGCCTTTTGTCTGTAGAAAAACTTTAGCCAAAAGATAAGTTTAATCCAAGAAGTGAGAAAATGCAGAGACAAAAGAAAACATTCCCAAAAGACTAAATAAAAATAGTTTAGTCAGTAAGCAAAGTCAAGGACCTTTAGTTCCTTCTCAAGGGCTATAGATAATATTCTGAGCCATATCCTGTGAGCTGTCTTGTAGATACTAAAACCTCCATCAGGTGGAAGAAGTTAACTACACGCTGACCAGACTGTAGCCATGACATAAGCTGCCACAATTCTGAGAACTGGCCTCAAGGAAATGGGAACAACCCAACCCGAGAACTGAAGATTGACTATACTTAAAACAATCAAGATGATGCTGGTCAGACCACCACATGACCAATTTCAAGATTACCGTCAGAGCTGACTGTGCTGTTTCTGCAAGTAGCCTCCTCCCTCCATCTATAAAAGCTCTTGCCCACTGATTGTCGGGGGGAGGCGTGGCTGGGGAGTTGGCCTTTGGACAGGTCTTTGTCCACCCTCCCCGCTCTATTGCCAGCACCTGACATAAAGGAAGCTTTCCTTTCCACCAACCTTGCCTCTTTATTGGCTTTTGAGTGGCGAGCAGCTGGACCCCACTTTTGGTAATATTTTGATGGAATATATAAGGACAGCATATCAAGAGATGGTGTCAGTAAGTATGTGCATCAGAGTCACTCTTGGAACTTTTAAGAAATATGGATACCTGTCTCTCTGCTTCATCAGACTCTTCAGGAATAGGGATATGGGGAAGGTTGCTACTGGTAATGCAGCTGAGTAAGTAATGCAGCTGAACCCTATACCGGTCGACTTTTATCTGACCTAGATGAAGTCTTCATCTCATTTGCATGTAACACAACACTTGGAGGAAAAGCTAATACTGCAACTGAAAGAATCAACGGGATATGTCAAAACTAAGAAGATGAAATTAAATGGGATAAATATAAGACCCTGAATTTAGATTTAAAAAATCTGAGACAGGGAATATCTGGCTCAAGAGTAGTATTTTTTTTTAAAAAAAAATACTGAGTGATATATTGCTCCCTGCCGTCTCACTATAAGCCAAGAAAAAGCTGAGGCAATCTTGTGCTGGATTCAAAAGATAGTGTCCCAACCTTGAAAGGTAATAGTCCTCCTTGAAATGATAGGATTGGTTGTGAGTTAAAGGAACTGAGCACAGTTTTCTTTGGCAAAAAGGGAAAAATTAGGAAGTGTGTGTTAACTGCCATCAACTGTTCTGAGAACCTGTCATAAGAAATATTAGTCCTGGGCTTCCCTGGTGGCACAGCGGTTGAGAGTCCGCCTGCCGATGCAGGGGACGCGGGTTCGTGCCCCGGTCCGGGAAGATCCCACATGCCGCAGAGCGGCTGGGCCCGTGAGCCATGGCCGCTGAGCCTGCGCATCTGGAGCCTGTGCTCCGCAGCGGGAGAGGCCACAACAGTGAGAGGCCCGTGTACCGGAAAAAAAAAAAAAAAAAAAGAAATATTAGTCTTATTCTGTATATCCCCAAAGGGCAGAACTAGGGCTAGTCGTTAGAAGTTGCATGTGATCAGATTTCAGCTCAGTGTAAAGAAGTTTGTGATGATTGGAGCTATTCAAAAATGAAAAGAAATTCAAACCAATCTTATAAGGAATGATTAAGAGGTTCTGTGGTAACAATACAATGATAAATACCATAGGGACCTTATCCTCAGGGAACAGAAAATTAAATCGGAAAAAGAGGGAGGTGGATATAAATATATAGACAGATAAATAAAAGGTAGTAAGAAATTTCCAAAACAAGTTTCTATTGGAAACCAGGGGAGGCAGCTACTGGCTGACTTTGGCTGGTAGTGAGTTGGGTGTCACTGAAAGTAATCAACTAGGGAGATCATAAAGGCACTCTCTGCTCTCCTGAGAGTTTAAACTAGATGACCTCCACGGTTCCTTGCAATGCCTAGGCTTTGTGATTACACTACAGGACATGGCAAAACAAGCATGCTATTTCAAATATATTTTCTGTTTGAATATATTTTCAAAGATTTTCTACTCTCTGAAACCAAAATTCTAATGGAAAATTCTAAAATTTTGAAATAATCTGTGTTTCCAACTGGAGCTTCCACCACATCCTGCATCATATAGCGAGTTAGCTGGAGATGGGTAACAAATTTCGACTAGGGACCCCATACCCAACTCCTGTTCCCTACAGGGAACCCCTTTTCCCTGCAAAAGCACTGGTTCTCAGAATTTGGTGAAGAGACACCCGCGTCCGGTCAGCACCTCGGACAGCGCCCAAGTCTTGGAAGACACGGGGCCTCAGCTGCGCTCCCAGGGCCTCTCCCCCCCGCCCAACCCCCTCACCTTCCCCGCCAGGCCCACAGGAGAAGATTCCCTTTCTCTGTGTTCGCTCCCACACCGCCCTTCTCCAACTGTTCCTCAATCCTCAGTCTTTGGCACTGTAAGCTCGTCTCTGCTCTCATCTCTTCAGAATTCCAAGAGCACAAATGGCTAATACGTTGGAGTCGTCCCCCGACTCATATTCCTCACAATTTCAGCGGCACATCCTGGGGCCAGCCCCGGGACAGGAGCTGTTTAAAGGCAGTTCCACAGGGGAAAGTAACCTCCTTTGGTAAAAGTCTGCGGCATCTAGCTCTGTCCATCCTCTCTGATGGAAGCCATTTCCAAAGGGTAGAAATGAGAGTAGGTGAGGGAACCAAGCTAGACTCCCTCCAGAAGTGCCCTGAAAGGTCAAGGTCTGTCCCAGTCTTCCTTAGAGCTCAGGCCAGCTGGGGTCTGTTGAAGGGGTCCCCTTACCTGAGGAGGGAATCTGTAGTAGGCAGAAGCAATAAATGGCCAAAATGGATGGGAATTGGGCAAGAAGATGCTTCATCTTCAAAGTGCGGTTTCTCTTTGCTGACCACAGCTGTGTTCTGCTGGGATAGGAGTTGAGCATTTCCCGAAGTTCCACAGGCAGAGACAACACTGCGTCTGGCCAGCCCAGTGGAGAAGGTGCCTTTATTTGCGACGCCCTGAAGCCCATTGGCTGAGCACCACTCAGCTTTGCACAGGAGGACGCGGCTTTTCTCATAAATGTCGTGCTGGGCCCTTATTTGTAGAATTATATCCTCCTGGTGTAAGCATTGTAGAGTCACCTTTTTCAACCCAGCAATAAAAATAAAAACTGGAGAGTCATAATTGTTATTCTATAGTAGTTTGAGAAACATTTTTTTGACTCAAAAAAAGGCTTTTTTTCTTTTTTAAATCAAATCACTGGATATAAATCTGTAAACTCTTGGATGATGAAATCTTGTTTTATAAGAAGCTGTTTATTCTCCACCCTTAACAAAGGATGTTTTATAGTCTTTGGTGCACCTGAGAACAAAATTTGGAGTCCTGGATATAACATTAGAAGAAATTCAGAAGTTCAGTTAAGGTTTTTAAAAAATTAATTATGGTTAGGAATTAGACTTCTTATGGTTTCTCCAGATTCATTTCTATGAACAAGTTAAATATTTCAAATTTAATCAGTATTCAAGAAAATATGACAGTGTTTAAAATAGTAATAACAAAATTACTCCATCTACTGAGGTCCTATTCAGCATTTCACCTAGGTTATTTCATGTAATTTTGCAGAAAACCTATAAGGAATGTATTTCTTTCCTAATTCTATGAATGGAGAAATTGAGGCTGGGAGAGATTAAGGAACTTGCCAAAACCACCAAGCCATCAAGGATGCAGAGAAGGGATTTGGACCCAAGGTCGCATCAGTAAGAGTGTGGGATTCTAGTTGATATGTTAATTTTTTCTAAAAAGAGCCTCCTTAAGATTGGATATGAGATAGAAGGAAGAAGGAAAAAGAGTGAAGTGAGCTGTCTTGCAAAAAGTGTAACGTATACAGCACATGCGAAATAGCTTTAGGATTTTTTCCACCATGCATATCTTTAATTTTTGCCTTTAAGGATGAGGAGAATAATTTTTGGTGGAAGTTGCTCAGCATGGGCTATTTATTTATGACTTAAAATGTGGTATCTTGCCCCAAAATTTCTAATTCATAACAGAGCAGGAATTATAAACTATAGCCATAATTTTAGCCTACTTCTTTGAGCCAGCAAGAAATAGAGATTTCTGTTTATTACAGTATTTACCACTTTGGTTCAAGGAGAATCACCAAGGCCTTTAAACACCACAGAGAGATGATGTCTTTTGTATTAAAATACACGCACTGCCTAACAGCAAGTCTCTACTGAATGAAAGAAAAAAAGTGAATGATTGCTTTTTGAACATAAACCTTTTATGTATGTCTTATTGAATGGACATTATGGACACAAATGGACATTCTAGACACAAAACACACACATAATAGCAAAGATTTGTGGCAGTTCTACAAAATGTCAATCAACAAGTACGTTTTGAACGTCTGGTCTGTGTCTACCAGTGAACTAGGTGCTCTATACACAAACATACATTTTTCAAATAAACCTATAGGATAACTGACTTTATCAAATTTATTTTGTTTCCTTTGCATATTTTGCGCTCATTATTTCTCAGATATTCAGGATAAAAAAATAAATTATTTTTAATAATAATTCAGAAATGGGAAAAGGAAAAACCAAGAAAAAAACTGCATTGATACTATTCAACAACATTGGTAGAGACTGAATCGTGCTGAAACCCTGACCCCCAATGTGACTGTATTTGGAAATGGAGCTTTTTTTTTTTTTGCAGTACGCGGGCCTCTCACTGTTGTGGCCTCTCCCGCTGCGGAGCACAGGCTCCAGATGCGCAGGCTCAGCGGCCATGGCTCACGGGCACAGCCGCTCCGTGGCATGTGGGATCTTCCCGGACCGGGGCACGAACCCGTGTCCCCTGCATCGGCAGGCCGACTCTCAACCACTGCGCCACCAGGGAAGCCCGGAAATAGAGCTTTTAAGCCGGTAATTCAGGTTAAATAGCATAAGGATGGGGCCCTAAGCCAACAGGACTGGTGTCTTTATAAGAAGAGGTAGAGACACCAATTCTTCCCCACTCCCCCACCCCATGCACGCACAGAGAAAAGGCCAGAAGAGGACACAGTGAGAAGGTACTGTCTGCAAACAGAAGGGAGAGGTCTCACCAGAAACAATCTTACTGGGACCTTGATCTCAGACTTCCAGAATCCAAACTAGGAGAAAAGAAATTTCTGTTGTTCAAGCCACCCAGCCTGTGGTCTTTTGATATGACAGCCCAACCAGACTAACACAAACAGAGGGATTCTTAGCTAGTTCAATACAAAAAAAAAAAAAAAAAAAAGAAATACAAAGTAAAAGATGGAAACTCTCATTGTTTAAAATGATACAATTATCTACCCCCGAAAATCCAAAGGAATCAACTGACAAATTATCAGAATGAATAAGAGTTATGAAACAGCCGGATTTAAAGAAAACTATTTTCAGGAATAATTTTCTTAGACACGAGCAAAAACAAATTGAAAAATGTTTATTAGAAAATGTAAATAGCTTAAAAAACTATGAAATATTGAGAACTAAACCAAACGATAAATATGGACTATATTAAAAAATAAAAGTACAGAACTTTACCGAAGGACATAAAAGAATATGTGAATAAATGAAAAGATACATCATGAATCTAGACAACATTCACTGTTTTTAAAGTTTCAACTAATGGCAAATTCACCTATAAAGTCAGGATAATCCTTACTAAACTTCCAAAATGACTTTTCATAGAATTTTAAGACTCATTCTGAAATTAATTTGGGAGAGAAAATATTCTAGAATATGCAAGAAATTTCTTTAAAAAAGAATGATACTTTGTTAATGTAAAAATGTACTATAAAGCAATAGTAATTATGTTGTAGTAGTCATTTTGTTATTGATCCACCAACAGGCAAATAGGTCAATGGAAAGGAATAGAGTCTTGAAGCAGACCAGTTTAATACAGAGTCAAGGTGGTATTTCAAATCAGTGCAAAAATAATGAACTACTCAATAAATGGTGGTTAGGACAATTGGCTATCCATCCGGAAAAAATTCCCTATTTCACACTATATGTTAAAATAAATTCCAGAGGATTAATAAATTAAATCTAACACACACACACACACACACACACACACACAGGCACAGGCACACACGCTTATATAAAATGCTATATTAGGAAAAGAAGAGAGTAAATAATTGATTGAAAATTGCTCTTGAGCAAAACCCAGAATAGGGGAGGCTCTACAGTGGAGCTGGATTTGACCGGGATTTAAAAGACAAGTGGAGTTTGCAGAGCAGAGCAGGTAGGTAAGGGCAGTATGAAAGGTACAAAGGTGAGAAAGTATCAGAGAAAAGTGAAGTTTGGTGCTTCCAGAGATTGGGGACGGAAGTGTGGCTGATAGCTGGGATGGGAGGAGAGATAGGTGTGGCATCTTTTGGGAGGTTGTTGGGACTACGACAAAGATGATGGGGAAGCAGAATGAAGGGCTCGATGGAAGCAGGTTGTCAGTCTGCAGACTTGTAGTGAGAGTAGTCAGTGAGTCATTTTTATCTGCTTACTCTCCCCATCTGCAAACGCAGCTGCCCACCAACAGACGGCAATCCTCTGATGTTAGAACTTGGCCTCCTCCTGCGGGAAGGGAGAGAAGGGAGAGGAACACATTGGTTAGCGGCTGGGCTGGCGCGGAAAGCTGCCCTTGAAGAGCCTGCTATGCTGATCAGGAGTTGGATGTATTGTGTCAGAATCAGGACCTCGAGGTCTGAGGTTTGAAAGCAGGGATGGTGGGATCTGAAGATGCAGGCATCCCAGGTGTAAAATAGTGAGGGCCAGACCCCAGAGTCTTACCGAGAACAGAGAAAAGGGGGTGGATTCAGACGTTTGAACCGGAGAATTTGCAGGAGTTGGAGATGATTGGAGGCTGGAGGAAAAGAAGAAACTGGAGAGGCCTCCAAGGGGTGAGGTCTTCAACGCAGAGCAGAGCGGCAGCCTTGACTGAGGCAGGCTTGGAGGGAGGGCCGTGGGTTGCTGTGCTGGTTATGTGCCTGCAGAGGATACAAACAGGAGGTTCCAGGATGTAGCTGGAAACGAGTGCCTTGTGCTTTAGAAAGAGACTGAACTGTGTGGATTTAATCATCGGGAGCACAGGTGTAGCGGCTGCAATCACTAGAAAAGACGTCGCTTTGGGAGAACGAATGGAGTAAAAGAACCTGAGAGCAGCGGCGAGACATCGGGAATATCAGGGCTCAAGCGCAGGGGCGGAACAGAAGCCAAAAGGGGATCCAGGGGGAACTGTCAGGGAGAGAGGGACGGTGCATTTAGCATCTAGGATGCCGTGGGTGAGCGGTGTCGACAGGGGCTGGCGTGAGCATGCGCAGACGCCGAGACCGCAGAGGAGCACGTGCAGACCAGCCTTCCAAGCACAGAAGGTGAGAGGGCTGCGCACAAGGGAAGCTCCGTAATAAATGAAGGGTGAAGGAGATGGGGACACGCAGGTCGGCAGAGCAGAGGAATTGGTAGAGACAGGGAGATGAAAGGAAACTGAGAAGCCAAAGTCATGGAGTTATCCAAGGGGACAGAGTCACAAGCCAGGAGGAGGGATCAGTCTCTCCGCTCTGAAACAGGAGGGAAGGAGATTAAAGGCACACACAGGGCTGGAGAAGGAATTTGAGCCGGGTTATGTAAAGAGGCTAAGGTACCTAGCTGGAGGCTGGTGGGAAGAAGCGGGAAGTTAGGGCAATTTCGAGGCAAAACCTCACACGGTCCATATTCTCTCTGTTAAATTCTCTTTCCACTTTTTCCTGCTCTATATTTTAAATTTTTAAATACTTGCATAAGACAGGCCTGCTTTATTCTTCACAGTGCTAAGTAATGGAATCCAAGCCCTGATGTAACAGATCCTTCTAATTGCTCGTAAGAGAAATCTCAGCTAAAGAAGAAAGTGTATCCCTCTCTAACGGAAACAAACTAAACAAGATGAAAGCTCAGAGAAATGTTCTTCTGCATCATGTAATCATGCTCGTCCATGTTGTTTCTAACACAAGCATCACAAAACATCGGAACTTCAGAGATTGTTGCTACGGCTTCTGCAAATCACTGTAGCTTCCGTGAAGGCGGTGATCCTCATTGGTCTCGTTTAAAAATGTGCTGCTCTGTTTCACCCCCTTTGAGCTCTGTTTTCTGAAAGGCATATATATTTGTGAGTCTTTAAGTCAAAAGAGGGCCAGGAGCACTTTGCTCATCTTCCGTCTGTGTGAAGGGAAAATAATAACAATGAACCCAACCCTATGATTTTTTTTTGTTATCGTAAACAAAGAATTTGAAAGAGTAACTCATGTAAGTTAATGGTAATAGACGCTTGAGAAGCCAGGTAGGAAATGAAAAAAAAATGGCTACGGTCAGAGGGAAGGTTCGAATGGTCATTGTGGACAGTCTTCATGATTGTGGGCTGTTCTTCATGGTTCTGCACAGGCCAAGGAGCAGGAGAGGAAGGTTCTGGAAACTCAAGGAGATGAGGGGGCTCTGGAACTGAAGGACCTCAGATCTTTGCTGGAGAGTCAGGCCACCTCCAAGAGCCATTTCCTGGACACCAACTGAGGAAAACCAGCCCCAGGGGAGATTCCTGCCCCCCTGACTGTCTTTGGGAGCCTTTAGCAAGGCTGCCTGGTGCACAGACTGCATTGCGGCCACCTTTGTTTGCAGAGACCAGCTGCCTATCCACCTCGATAAGTTGTCCCTTTTGAGTCACTTTCCCATAGTTGAGAGAAGTTAAACACCCTCCTTGGAAACAGATGTGATCATTAGCTCCGTGGGGACTAAGAGCTATCGTGGTTTGTAACTTCTGAGGGCACATGAGCCTCTCCAGGTATGTGAGGGAAGCTATACATCCTCATCTCTGAAAAATTCACAGGCACATCTTGATGCCCACTTTTCATACCATTTCAGGGGTTCAGGCACATCGTTCTTTCCACAGTCCTGTTTTTCTATTGTTGTCAAGGTATAATTTACATATAATAAAATACACCCATATTAAGTGTATCCTTGAAGGAATTTTGATAAATATATACACCCAAATAGCCACCGTCAAAATCAAAATCTGGGGGACTTCCCTGGCAGTTCAGTGGTTAAGGCTCCAAATTTCCACTGCCGGGGGCACGGGTTTGATCCCTGGTCGCGGAACTAAGATTCCACATGTTGCGCAGCATGGCCAAAAAAAAAAAAAAACAGTTAAAAAAAGTCAAAATCTGGAACATTTTCTTCACCCCCAAAAGTTTCCTCATGTGACTTTGCAGTTGGTTCCCACACCGAGTCCCAGCCCTAGGCAAGCACTGATCTGTCAATCACTGTAGTTAGTTTTGCCTAATCTAGAATTTCATATAAATGGAATCGTACATTAGGTACTATTGTGTCTGGCTTCTTCTGTTAAGCATTATCCATGTTGCATGTACCAGGGGTTCATTCCTTTTTATTCCTGAACAGTATTCTTTTGTGTGGATCTAGCAGGGTTTGTTTATCCATTTACCGTGTGTGTGTGTGTGTGTGTGTGTGTGTGTGTGTGTGTCTATGTTATTATTTTTTTAATTGAAGTACAGTTGATTTACAATGTTTCAGGTGTACAGCAAAGTGATTCAGTTATACATGTATATATGTACATATATTCTTTTTCAGATTCTTTTCCATTATAGGCTATTACAAGGTATTGATTATAGTTCCCTGTGCTATACAGTAGGTCCTTGTCTACCTATTTTATATGTAGTACTTTGTATCTGTTAATCCCCAATTCCCAATTTATCCCTCCCCACATTCTCCCTTTGGTAATTATAAGTTTGTTTTCTCTGTCTTCCACAGTCCTTTTTCTTGAACCCCTACCACAAACAACCACCCACCCTCAGGAGAGGGTTCCTCTGAATGTAACCCCCAGACAATGTGCTTGAGAAACACCCGGGGTGTGCATGAAAAATACAGGTTCATGGGTCCCCTTCTAGACTCCCAGAATCAGGATTGCTGGGTGTGGCACACAAGACTATGCACTGAAAACACACTTCACAGAGGGCTCCACTGCCTTCTGAGTTTGCGAAGCTCTGCCTATGGATTCAGGGGCCCTGGGTTAAGTACCTCAGTTCAAACAAAAGCAGATGATTTCTGGGACTTCCCTGGTGACACAGTGGTTAAGGCTCCGCGCTCCCAATGCAGGGGGCCCAGGTTTGATCCTGGTCAGGGAACTAGATCCCACATGCATGCCACAACTAAGAGTTCGCATGCCACAACTAAGGAGCCCAGTTGCCGCAACTAAGGAGCCCACCTGCCTGCCGCGACTAAGACCTGGTGTAACAAAATAAATAAATAAGTAAATATTAAAAAAAAATAGATGATTTTTCTTGTGTACTCAATAGCTCATTCTCAGCCAATTTTGGGTTCAGAACACACAAAGGTATTTTTATATTGGTTCTGGAAAAATACTGACAAAGACAAATCTTATGCAGAAAATAAAAAGATAATAGAGGACTCCCCAGAAGCTGCGTGGAATGTCTGGAGTGATCTGTGCCCCAGCCTGGCTCCATCACAGCTGCTAGCGTCCACATGATCTATGCACAGCTATCTGCATGTGTAAAAATATCATTTGTGCACTAACCTAAACAGCCCTGGTGGATAGGAAGTTTCGAGAAAGCTCTGATGACTAGAATTTGTCATTTAGAGAAACAGAATGCAAACAACCCCTGAGCATTGCTGGCTGCCCTGCTCTGGGAAAGGCAACCTGGCCTTTCCATTTTATGACCCACTATGAATAATTCTCACAATGTTTCATCTCCCTATTACTCAGACGTCACAAGCTCATTTATTTTCATCCCAAGGCCATATTTTAATTCAATGTAGCAATGCTCCTCCTCCGGATTCTGTGTTTTTATTACCCATGATGACGCCATGAGAGCGCTGAGGCACAGGTACACTACTGAGGAAGCAACTGGTGCACAGGAGATAGAACGGGGCTGTAACCACACACTTATTCCTCCTCTTCTCATCTGAGTAACTTTCTTCTTGGAAAGTTTGCTGACCAGTTCATGGAGTGACTCAGTTTTCTACAGGAGACAACTACAGAATTATTACAATTATAACTACCCAGCTGTAATATCTGACACCACCATATGTATCAGAAGGCACACATCCAAGTCCTAAGCTGGTGTCATCCCATTAGGCAATTGTATAAAAAGGCTCTGGGTTGTGTTACGAATCTCTAAAACCTGGAATGTGTCAACAAAAAATAAGGATCTTGTTTTTCACTTCAGCTCTGAAGCTTTCAGACTTTGGACAAACCGAGATCAAGATGGCCAGTGTTTGACATTGTATGTTTTACGTGGACGCTATGAGTTATCGTGTTCATGGAGACCTTGGCCTTTAGGGGGTCCTCGGTGTGGGAGATGTTACCAATCAGGGGGAAAGACTAATCAACAAATGGAGCTGGGACAACTGTGTTATCTCGTGGCATCGAAATCTCAGGGAGGCCGAATGGAAGGTACACATTGTACCGACATTTTTAAGGGATCTTTAAAGGTTGATGTGACTCCACCTACACTTTCAACCTCCAAGATGATATAAAAGGCAGGCTGTCTTGGTTCTGCAGCCTCTGACACTTTTCTTTCCCCACAGGGCTGCCGAGACCACCAAATATTCAGATGTATTTCCATGACAACAGAGGAAATTTTGGAGAAATATTTCCTTAGCTTCCTGTGATCTTTGCCCTGGTCATTGGTTGGCTCACAAGTAAGCGATAGAGAAAGTAACTCAAGCTAAGTGCAGGTCGTCATCCTCACCAGTCCTCACGGCCATAACCAGCACTTGTAGTCTAGCTCAGCTTTCTACATGGAAACAAATTAGATTTATACTTCTTGACACCATATAAAAATAAATTCCAGATGGGAGTGAGATTAGATAAATGTGAAATTAGATAAATTTTAAAATTTAGAAATTTTAGAACAACTGGAAGAAAGTACGCAATACTATTTTATTATTGGGGGAAAGGTGATTTCTTTATAAAGACAGCAGAAATCACTAGAAAAGATATTGATGTATTATTATAAAAGTGTTAAACTTCTATACGATAAAATATGCTACAGGTCTTCCCTGGTGGCACGGTGGTTGAGAGTCCGCCTGCCGATGCAGGGGACGGGGGTTCGTGTCCCGGTCCGGGAAGATCCCACATGCAGCGGAGCGGCTGGGCCCATGAGCCATGGCCGCTGAGCCTGCGCGTCCGGAGCCTGTGCTCCGCAACAGAAGAGGCCACAACAGTGAAAGGCCCACGTACCGCAAAAAAAAAAAAAAAAGCTACAAACTAAGGTTAAAGACAAGCCACAATCAGAGAGAACATTTTTATGGCAGATGAAGAATTTGTATACAAATATAAATGCATATATATGCTATGAATTAATAATAGTTAACAATTAGACAGTGTTTACTATGTGCTGGGCACAGTTCTAAACATATATAAAGGCACATTATCCTAATAATCACCCTACAGCTATAAAGTAATCCTATTATTCATTTTTCATTCAACAGATGGGGAACCATAGAATTTAAACAGCTTACTCAATATTACACAGCTGGTAAGGATCTGAGTCAGGACTCAGCAAAGGATATGAGCAAGCAATTCAGAGAAGAAGAAATATAGTTGTTACCCACCAGGGTTCTTGGCCTCCCTAATCAATAGAAATTGATCAGAGGCTAGACAAGAAATTCAGGCAAGGCTTTATCCGGGCCCCTGCTGCAGCAGGGGGCAGTGAGAACAAACAGCAGGTTCCCTGATAGGGCGTGAGATTACTCCTCATACGGGGTGAGGGTAAGGGTGTGTCCAGGGGTCGTGCCAGAGGGTTGGCTTAGGTGTTTTGCCCACCCCTTAGGTGGTATTGTGTGCAGGGGGCATGCGTAATACCCTGCTTTTGCTCCAGGCTCTTCAAAAGTGGCAGTTGGGTTTTTTTGGTCTCTTTGTATCTTTTGTTCAAAATTTGTGCAGAGTGCCCATGCATGCAGTTATTTTTAGCCCCATAGAGTTTCTTTGTATTTTGTTGCTCAAGGAGAGGTGTGTCCAAGTGCAAGCATTGCAGCACTGCAGCAGAGTGTCCCAGGTCCCATGTCTCATAGTGACCAGTGGACTAGTATTAGAGAAGTTATGTATTAAAACAATTACATACCATTCACACATATAGGATTGTCAGAAATCTAAGTCTGACAATAACGTGGCCAAGAAGTGGTGGGCAAGTAAATTAGCACAACCCCTTTGCAAGCAATTTGGAATACCTAGTGAAGTTGCTTGGAGTTGGGAGCCCCAGGGAGTCAGTTTTGATGGTTCCTAAAGACTAGACTGCTACAGCCCCTCAATTTTTACTGTGGGACCCCTCTCACCTGCTATTGGATTGGGCAAGACCCTCCCCCATTTCAGTGGCTGCTTTCAAACTGGTCCTCTGTACAACTTCCGGTTTCTCCTGTTCTCCAGTTTTTCAGATGCTGCCTGGTTATCTGTCTGTTCCTGTACAGATGCTGTTAACCTATGGGTCTGTGGTTTTTCCCTGCTTGCTTGTATTTTTGAGGTTTGTGGCAATGGCTCATCATCTGGTTCTGTTGTCAATGTCGTCCATGGGTTTTGCTATCTAGTTGCTCTGCTTTTATGCCGATATTTTGAGAAACTGAAAAACTGTGCTGCCACTACCACCTCCATATTCCTAGAATCTGTTTATGACATAAAGAGCTAGAGGTAGCCTAAATGTCCAGCGAAGGGGATCTGTTTCGTATACTATGGTACGCCTATAAAATGAAATAGCATGAAGCCATTACCAGTGATACTGTGGAGCTCTCCATGTTGTAGCATGTATCAGTACTTCATTCCTTTTTTTTTTTTTTTTTTTTTGCCAAATCATATTCCACTGTATGGATATGCTATATTTGGTTATTCATTCATCATTTGATGGACATTTGTGTTGTTTCTACTCTTTGGCTATTATAAACAGCGATGTTGTGAACATTCACATACAAGTTTTTGCACAGATGTATGTTTTTATTTCTCTTGGAATATATACCTGCTAGGTTGACATTTTGAGGAACTGGCAAGAAGTTTTCCAAAACGATTGTACAATTGTATATCCTCACCAGCAATGTGTGAGTGTTGCATTTCTCCATGATTGCCAACACTTGTTACTGTCTTTTTGATTCTAGCCATTCTAGTTGATGTGACGTGGTATTTCATTGTGATTTTGATGTTCACTTCCGTAGTGATTAAATGATGTTAAGCATCTTTTCATGTGCTTACTGTCCATTTGCATATCTTCTTTGGAGAAGTGTCTATTCAGATCCTTTGCCCATTTTTAAACTGGGTTATTTGCCTTTTTGTTATGGAATTGTAAGGGTTCTGTATATATTCTAGATACTAGTCCCTTATTAGATATAGGATTTGCAAAAGTTTTTTTCCCATATTGTGGGTTGTCTTTTCACTTTTTTGATAGTATCCTTTGAAGCACAACATTTAAAGTTTTTGATGAAGTCCAATTTATCTATTTTTTTCTTTTGTTGCTTGTGCTCTTGGTGTCATATCTAAGAAACCGTAGTCTCACTGAAGGTTACAAAGATTTATGCCTATTTTTCTGCTAGTGTTTTAGTTTTAGCTCTTGCAGTTAGATCTACAATCCATTTTGAGTTAATTTTTCAATATGATGTGACAGAGTGTGTAAATTCATTCTTTTGCACACGGATATCAGTCATCTCAACACCATTTTTTGAAAGGATTCTTCTGCTTTCATTTAATTATCTTAGCAACCTTGTGTTACTGAGTCCAGGCTCGTACTGCTCACTGCATGACAAGCCAATCGATTGAGAGACCAGTTGTTGAGGCAAGGAATGGCGACTTTATTCGGAAAGCCAACAGACCAAGAGGATGGTGAGCTAGTGTCCCAAAGAACCGTCTCTCTCAGGTTTGGATGCTAGTTTCTTTTATAAAAGAAAGAGGGGAAGGTGAGGAGGTAAAGTAAAAAAGGCAATAAGTTGTTGCAAATATTTCCTGGCTCTGGCCAGACTCCAGAGGGGGTGTGTTAATTTCTTCTTTTCCACAGGTGGGCCTGGTCAGGATGTTTCCTGTGAACAAAGGAAAACAAAGATATTTTAGCTTAACCTTCAGACATGGGAGACAGGCTTCCTGGAGATGGGCCATTATGCATACCTTAAGCTATAGGCAACATCCCTTTAGTGAATAACTTGTAGCAAAAGCAATAGAATACAAAGGTTAAAGAAACACGTCCAATATGGAGTCAGGGTTGTTCTTCCCTGTTACACTTGTTGGAAATCAATTGATCATAAACGTGAAGGTTTATTTTTGGACTCTCAATTCTATTCCATTGATCCATATGTCTATTCTTATGCTGGTACCACACTCTCTTCATTACGGTAGCTTTGTAGTACGTTCTAAGATTGAGAAGTGTTATTCCTCCCTCTTTGATCTTATTTTTCAATAAGTTTTGAGTTTCTTGAAGTTCCCTGTGAATTTTAGGGTCGCATTGACAATTTCTTCAAAGAAACCAGATGGAATTTTGATGAGGATTGCACTGAATCTGTAGGTCAATTTGGAGAGTACTGCCATCTCAATATTAAGTCTTCAGATACGTGAACATGGGATGTCTCTACATTTATTTAGGTGTTCTTTAATTTCTTTCAAAAATGTTTGTATTTTTCAGAGCATAAGTTTTGTACCTCTTTTGTTAAATTTATCTCTAAGAATTTTATTCCTTTAGATGCTATTATAAATAGAATTGTTTTCTTAATTCCATTTTTGGATTGTTCATTGCTAGTTTATAAAAATACAATGATTTTTGTATTATATCCTGTAATTCTGCTCAACTAATTTATTAGCTCTTTTTAGTAGAATCTGTAGGAATTTTCTGTATGCAATATCATGTCATCTGAAAATAGAGATAGTTTTACTTCTTCCTTTCCAATATGGATAATTCATTTGTTTTCTTGCCTAACTGTCCTACCTAGAACCTCCAGCAAAATGTTAGAAGTGATGAAAGTGAACATCCTTGTCTTGGTCCTGATCTCTGGGGAAAGCTTCCAGTCTTTTACCATCAAGTATGATATTATTTGTAGAGTTTTGTAGATGTCATTTATCAGGTCGAGGAAGTTTCCTTCTATTCCTAGTTTATTGCATGTATTTATCAATAAGGGGAGTTGAATTTTGTCAAATGCTTTTTCTGCTTCTATTTACTCATGTGATTTGTCCTTTGTATTCTATTGATATAGTGTAATACATTAATTGATTTTCAGGTGTTAAAGCAACCTTCATCCCTGGGATACATCCCACTTGGTCATGTTGTATAATCCTTTATATATATTACTGGATTCAATTTGCATGTATTTTGTCGAGGGATTTTGTGTCTTTTGTATACAAGATATGGGTCTGTAGTTTTCTTGTGATGTCTATGTCTAGCTTTGGTATCAGGGTAATATTGGACTCATTGAATGAGTTGAGATGTGTTCCATCCTCTTCTATATTTTGGAAGAGTTTGTGAAGGATTCGCATTAATTCTTCTTTAAATGTAGAATTCAACAGTGAAGTCACCTGGGCCTAGTCTTTTCTTTGTAGGAAGTTTTAAAGTTACTAATTCAATCTCTTCCTTGTTTGTTATAGGTCTGTTCAGATTTTCTGTTTCTTCTTGAGTCAATTTTAGGTAGTTTGTGTTTCCTAGGAATTTGTCCACTTGTCCAGGTTATCTAATTTGTTGGCATACAATTGTTCATAGTATTCATTTATAATCCTTTTTATTTTTGTAAGTTTGTAAGTAATATCCCCCTTTTAATTCTAATAATTTGACTCCTCTCTTTTTTTCTTGGTCAATCTAGAAAAAGATGTATCAATTTTGTTGATTTTTTCAAAGAGGCAATTTTTTGTTTTGTTATTTTCTCTTTTGCTTTTCTATTTTTTCTTTCATTTATTACCACGCTAATCTTTATTATTTACTTCTTTTATTCTTGCTTTAAGTTTAGTTTGCTGTTCTTTTTCTAGTTTCTTAAGGTGAAAGCCAATAATAAATAAATTAATTAAAAAACTAAATAAATAAAAATAAAAATGTTAAAAAAAGATAAACTTCTGTTTATCAAAGGGGATAGCAGCGGAGGCATAAATTAGGAATTTGGGATTAACAAACTACTATATATAAAATAGATAAACAACAAGAACCTACTGTATAGCACAGGGAACTATATTCAGTATCTTATAATAATCTATAATGGGAAAGAATCTGAAAAAGAATATATATATTCAGGTATACATATATAACTGAATCACTTTGCTGTACAACTGAAACTAACACAAACTGGTAAATTAACTATACTTCAATTTTTAAAATGTTTAAAAAAATAGTGAAGACAACTAATGTTCTCGTGTTATTGCGAAAGTGGTTTTGATATTGCAGATCCCCTAAAAGGATCTTGGAGATTTTCAGGGGTCCACAGATCACGTTTTGAGAACTGCTATTTTAGAAACTATTCTGCTGTTATAAAGACTGAATGAAAAGTTCATTTATAGAAACAAAGAGAACTAGAATAATTCGGAAAAACCCCAACAAAAATGTTCAGCTACCTTAGTCACCAATGTGTAAGCCTCTTGAAAGAACTGTATCTTTTAATATTTGAACAGCATATTAGGAATGCAATAAATAATAAATAATAATGAAAGTAGTTTATGTTTACTGTGATTTTAACTACTGGGGGAGAACTGTGCTATGTACTTCAAATGCATTATCTCCTCTATTCTTTAGTATCAAACTCTGGGGTAAATACTATATAATATCCCTATTTTATAGATGAGGAAATGGGAGCACAGAGAGACAAAAGAACTTGACATGGTCACGAGCCTTCTGGGGTGGAATAAAGATTTGAACCAACAAGGTCTAATTCCCAGAGCTTGGACTCTTATTTAAACTCTGCATATTATTCAGTGTCACTTCTAAGTTCCAAATTTACTTGTTGTGCTCCTCTCATGTACGTGTGTCCATTCAAACCCTCAAGGAGAAAGCAAATGTCTCTTGTCAACCATAGTGCCCCCAAGAAAGGGCTTAATAAATATCTGAATGTGTGATCAAAAGACCGAGTAAACCGCCCTTAAACTGCCTTGCCATCTTTAAGTCATGGTGGTCAGTAACCACGTTGAAAGTGAAATTCTGAAATGTTGAGCCCCACCGGTATTACACTTAAGTCATTAAAGAGGAAACCAACAGGGTAGACCAAAGAAGAAAAAAAAAAAGCTGGTTTCTTGAAAGCTTGACAAAAATTATATGTGTTCAAGTGCATACGTGTGTGTACACACGTATCTATATTACCGTGTTTGCTAAGTAGATATATATTTAGGTAGTTAACAAACATGTAGGTTAGATCAAAACAAAACTAGTTGACGTTTTCTAGGGCAATAAAATCCCCATCACCGTTGGGACTGACTCCACCCACTCTACCTTGACAAGGGGGGTACATCTGTCAGCCAAGGGTGGGTCTGCGGAAAGCGCCCTGTTGAAAGCTGTTTTTACCAGGTAGGCTGATTAGGAATGCTGGGAGGTGCCCCAAACTCAAGCAATTTTGCCTTTTTCCAAGCTTGGATTTTTCTATTTTTCATTTTTCCAAGTTTGGGATTTTTTTTCGTTCTCAAACACCCAACCTGTTTCCTGGATGGAGACCTAGTGGGATTAGGTTTGGCCACAAGTCTCTCTGTCACTTCCCGGGATATAATTTGGGGGGTCTTTTTTTGGGGGGGTGTGGGTGGAAGGGAGGCTCAAGGACCGGGTGATCGGGTTCCTGGGGTCCTTTGGCTCCGCCCCCTCCCACCTCCCCTCGGTCCTGGCGGCACGCACACGCGGGGGGTGGGGCGGGGACGCGCACAGCCGCGCAGGGGCGCGCACGGCGCGGACGGGCGCTAGGGCCGCGTGGGGCGGCGGCGGCCTCGCCCCCCGAGAGGGCGTCGCGCGCTCGCTTTCCTTCTTCCGGCGCCGCCGCCGCCGCCGCTGTCGCCGCCGCCGCCACATCCCGGGCCGGGCGGGCGGCGGCGCCGAGGCCTCCGGGCGGGCGGGCCTCCAGCGCTCCCCGGACGCCGGGACCCCGCGCGCCTTGCCCCCAGGCCCGCGAGGCCCGAGCCGAGCTTCGCCCCTGGGGCCGCGGAGGGGCCCGAGGGCCGCGACAGGCTCCGGCTCCACAGAGGGTGAGCTCGGGGAAGGGCGGGGGGCGGGGGGATGAGCGTCGTATACTCCCGGACCCCGACTCCCACAACACGCCGGGTGGACGGGAAAACGGGGGGAAAACCGGCTTCTGTTTGCTAGCGATATCCCAGTGTGGTTTGGCGACTTGAGGGCCTCCCTAGTTCGTGGGGTTAAAGAGGAGAACCTTCATCACGTTAATTATGCAATGAGGCGGCGTCCTTGCTGGGGATGCTGTGATCGTGGCATCATTGATACTCGGTGATCCATAGTTTACTTCTTTCATCCTTGCCTGAGAGTTTGCATTTGTAATTGGAGGCGGAAAGAGGAAGAAAATGTTCCACTTGGGTGCAGGGAGCAGGCAGACAGAGGAAGAGAGAGGCCAGGGAAGAAGGGCCATGTGCAGCTTCCCTAAGTGCACAATTAGGCACGTCTCTGGCGGGTGGGAGGGGAAAGGATGGTTGGAAATGCGTGTGTCCTGCCAGGTAGGCTCCCGGGTGCCCTCAGCTCAGATTTGGACAGAAGAGAGGCCTGTCAGAAGTTGGAGGTGGAGGCATAAATTTCTGCACTTCTGGCTGGGAAGATGAACCAGATCTTCCAAAAGCTGCCTTGTTATTTTCCACGTCTGCAAAAGGCAGGAAAGGGCCGGGCACTGAGTGCAAAGCAGCGCAGTCAGGTTCTGGTTAGCTGAGAGGCAGGACTGTTATAAAGGGTTTTTTTTTTGTCTCAGACACTCCAAGTCTGGGGCCTTGGACCATAAAGAGTTGGTTATTGGTCAGTTTTCACTGCCAGAGTGAGAAATGTCTCAGGTATTGTTAAAACCAGGCAGAGCTCCCTTTAGCTCCAGGCTTATTCATTCTTTTCATTGACTGGGTTAAGAGGAAGAGACACGAGGAGGGAAATGGTCTTCTCTCTTTTTTCCCATTATAATTAGGGCAAAGTCCATCTTGGGTCCAAATGGGAATTTCAAGATGGAAAGAAAAATCTTTCCATCTTTGCTTTTGACCCTCAAGGATAGAGTCTCCAAGAAATACCTAAGAGAAAAATTCTCTCCTTCCCTGGAATGGAAACTGGAGTTCTTGCAAAACTGAACAAAGAAAGGGAAGAATTAGTTACTATCCTGGGCAACTTGCAGTTATATTCAGATCATTTTTCAAATGCTTGAGGCTATACAGTAGAATAGAAACGGGGGAGAGAGGTGAATGCAGGACCTGAGAGATCATAGAAGCCAAGAGAGTGTTTTGTCCTGATACAGGTCTGGAAGAATCTGCATCTTAATCTTTCCATCTTTGTAACATAAAATTGCTTTTCCTTTTAATATTGAGTTCATAAGAGTAAAGGGAAGCATAGCTAGACTGCTCCAAGCATCCCAGGCAGCTCGGGCTCTATTGTGTTTTAAATCAGTTGGATGTTTATTTTGCCAGGTAGCTCTATTAAATCTGTAATCTCTCTAATTCCATGAGTTTGGCTTGTTTCCATTTATTCATTCACAATATGACGTTTGGCTAGAATTTACCAGGGTGTTATAGCTTGAAGAAATACAAAACCCCGTGAACATCTTGCATTGAAAGATTTGATCATCTTATACAGGAATCCTTTACGCAATATCAAACATATAAAACAGGTATAATAGGATCTGATTATTTTTGCTCCAAAAAATATTTCATTTTTTCATACTAAGTGACAGGGAAGAATGTTTTAAACAGCTAGCTCTTTTGGTACGTTTAGAATATTTATTCATCTGCCAGGCCATCCAAAGATAACCCCCCTCTGTAAGAGACCTGGCGTGCGAAATATACTTGAAAAATCAAAGTGGTTAACTGTTTACTAAGTATAAAGCAAGTTGTGTTCAGTAAGTTGATCTCATAACCTTTAATGGTGCTTATTTGTTTTTTTAATCGTCCCGTACAGAGACAGGAGGAGCCAGGAACCTCCAAGGCAAAGCAGATACTGCAAGGAGATGTGGACCAGGCCTAAGAAGGTATGGAAGGGAGGTTCTGGACACCTCACTAGTTATCTGAGATCCACGTCACATAGCATTCTCCTTTCTTGCTCATATGGAGATTTCTGGAAGCTTAAACTCGTAAATAGGAGTATGTACACGGATTCTTAGAAATGTTTTCTTAACCATGATCATAATAGGAGCACCCGCTTAGGCAGGGGGTTAGGTGAGCTGGGTACCTGCCAAGTGCAGTGCCTGGCTTGCAGCGACCCCCGAAGACGTGTTTGCTGTTCGTCATCATCACTCCTGAGAATCTGTCTTCACCTCCAGTTCATTCTCCAGCTGGCTAGAGTGAGGAGTAGGTTTCCATTCTGGTCCCTAAAGGATGAGCAGTCAGTCGTTCTGAGGTGGTAAATTGTAATGACGATGGCCAAGTAGACAAAGGAAATTTCTGAACTTAGACTGAGAGAAACCCTTACTATGAATTTAAAGCTCACAGTGATTGTAATAAGACTTTATATACATATATATATATATATATTTATTTATTTATTTATTATTATTATTTCTTTGTGTGGTACGCGGGCCTCTCACTGCTGTGGCCTCTCCCGTTGCAGAGCACAGGCTCCGGAAGCGCAGGCTCAGCGGCCATGGCTCACGGGCCCAGCCGCTCCGTGGCACGTGGGATCTTCCCGGACCCGGGCACAAACCCGTGTCCCCTGCATCGGCAGGCGGACTCTCAACCACTGAGCCACCAGGGAAGCCCTAGACTTTATATATTTTATAAATTCATACGCAGCATTTTATTTTCTTAAGTGGTGATTTAATAATTTTGTTGATTAGGGAACACATTTTAGTTCAAAATCGAAAGGGCTGGTGGTGGAGGGTCCCCGCTGCTCCAGCCTCAGCTGTCTCTTGTTTCCCTTCTCCCTGTCTGTCCTCCCGGGGTTACCGGGTCCTTGTGCATGACCAGATTCTTTTCGTGAAGTTTCCTTTGCTGTCTGGATAGGTTTTGAATGAATGTTTTAAAAACTGAACGCTGGGCAGGTGATCCTTTCCCCGGGGTACATGGGTGATGGGGGGCGGGGGTCCAGGAGTTTCCAACTCAGTAAAGGGCCCTTGACAAGGCTCTTCATCTGGGCCACTCCCCCGCCGTCCTGCTCACTCTGCACAGGAGATGCCAGCCTCCTTGCTGCTTTGGGGATTCTGGGACCCAGACCAAGCTCTTTGCCAGGTGCTGCGTGATGAGTCCCCTCCCTCTGTTTGAACATCTTCTCAACATCATCTCCACCGAGGTGCCCCTTCCTCCCTTACCCTTCTGTGTTATTAACTGTGTCACTTAGCGCCTGCCTGGTGTGATCCTAGGCGTTAATGGCTCTATCTGTTTATGGCCTGTCTGCCTCTATTAGAAACAAGCACCATGAGAGCAGAGCGGGTAGGTTGCTGTATCCCCAGAGCCAGGAACAGCTCCTGGCTCAGAATAAGCCCTTGGTAAATATGGCTGAATGGATGAATAACATTTGGGGAAAAGCTGTTTTTTGGTTTTTTAAATCTCCTCTCCTTTCTCTGTCTAGTCTGTCCCTCTGTCTCCTTCACATTCAAGGAGTTGAATGGAAGTTAACTCCTCGGTTACCATCCCTGATATCCGCAGGGCCCCTTGTTTTGTTTACTTGTGGATGCCTTTTTAATTCCCTTTCCTCAGTCTCATTTCCTCTCGTCCACCCACATAAGAAATCACTGGAAAGGTCATCCTCTTCTTTCTCTGTGTTTTTGTAGAACGTGTATTTTTGGTTTCAGTGCCTGCGTTTTTAATTTACGTAAATGGCACTGTGTCATATATCTCATTCTATTTTTGCTGTATTTCCTTTGCACCATGGTTGTGAGATTTATCTGTGTGCTTGTGTGCACGTCTAGGCCAATTGCTTTCAAAAATGTTTTAACTCTGTTTGGAACAGTTAAATGGGCTTATTTACCACAGGAGGAGTGAATGTGCATAGTAAAAGTAGAACTAGGAGAGGGCTTCCCTGCTGGCGCAGTGGTTGGGGGTCCGCCTGCCGATGCGGGGGACGTGGGTTTGTGCCCCGGTCTGGGAAGATCCCACATGCCGCGGAGCGGCTGGGCCCGTGAGCCATGGCCGCTGAGCCTGTGCGTCCGGAGCCTGTGCTCCGCAGTGGGAGAGGCCACAACAGTGAGAGGCCCGTGTACTGCAAAAAAAAAAAAAAAAAAAAAAAAAAAATAGAACTAGGAGAAAAACAAGTGAAACTAGGCAGGTGGGAGTCAAACTCTTCTGCACAAATTCAGAAGGATTGTGCTTTTGGGTAACAACTCGAACACGGGGGAGAAGCCACTGGCAGCTGAGCAAAATGGATGCTTTCAAAAAGCATCATTTTGAAAGTGCAAGGGAGGCCGAATTTGCACCAAAAGTTGATAATGGTACCAGAGTCACTGTTGTCATTACAAACATGTCAGATGTGTGCTGTCTTCCTTACGGTTTAGAGAGAGAGAAGCAGCTTAGGATTTCGTGCATGGTTAGTGGTCTTCCTGCATACCTGACCCTGCTTTCCCCATATGTCCGTCAGTTCTTTAACCACCGCTTCTGCCTTGTGAGTTTTCAAAGAGCCAACCTTCTGGCTTAGTTTCAGAGCCTGACATCTTGAGAGGTGCAAATCCCACGTAATGATCAGGAGTAGGGAAGCTCTGCAAACGGCCAGGGTGCGCGCTCAGGTTCATCCCTGTTAGCTGCAAGAGGCACGTTGGGAGTTGTCTTGGCTCCTTGAACAAGGGAGAGTTAATTACAGAAAATGTCAGGCTCTTTAAAGGCTGTTTGTCACCTGGCTGCAGGGAGAGCAGTGGCCCTTCCAGAGCCAAGGAGGGAGGACCGTGGGTGTCAGGCCCCAGACTCTCTGCAGACGGAAACAATGAGCCTCAAGGCTGTTGCCCGTGGACAGGAGGCAGACCCGTGGGGAATTCGTGTGCTCAAGGAAACACTGCAGATGGCAGATGGCGGGCAGGCCGGGAGGAGCTGGGGCTACATGAATTTGGAATGACTTTCTTTTTGTTGAAAAAAAAATGGGGCAAATCTTCCTGAGTTTTCCAAGGTCAGCCCAAAATTCTACAGGGGCTGGTTACCTATAGATGGGAGGGCTGGAAAGGAGAGTAAATGGGAACAGCGATGGAGGTCTTTATTCTAATCAGGTCTCTTTAAGCTGTTTATTCAGAGCACAGGTAATTCAGATCCTCAGTAGACAGTCTCAGTTGACAGACACCCTTTTGCTACGGTTTTCCTTCTCATACTGTAAAGAGGTGGTGGGAAGACAGCTGTTACGCTAAAAGGCCTAGAATCTGCATTTTAATGAGTTCCCCAGGGGGCAGCGGGGGCAGTAGAAGCTGAGGAGGCCCGGGAGCTGGACCAGCAAGCAGCTCAGCCTGGCCGCTCACTGGCATCCTGAGCGGAGCTTTTCAAACTCGCCCAGGTTCAGCCTCGCAGGTTTGCCTAGATCCTCCTCCACAGGTTTGCATTGTCTCTGCTCAGGTGTTCTTGGGGCCCAGGGTGTTGCTGTAGTTTTCAGAAGCTCCCCAGGTGGGTCCAGTACACAGTGACTGGGAGCCACTGCCCTAAACGTAAGGTCGGACACCTTAGCAGATGATCGCAGAGCAGAAACGCTGCCTGGCCAAGTGGATACACCCCTCCGTAGGATTCGTCAAAGCCTAGCCCCTCAGGTCCTGTGGCTCTTACTGGTTCATTGGCGGGTTTTCAGAGATCGAGAGGGTGATGTGATGGGGAGCATTTAGGAGCACCACCTGCGGCCTGTGGAAGTGACCCCGGGGTTGGGGCATGGCTGAGCGGATCGCTGTGCTTGGCTGCCAGAGAAATAGTTCCAAGATGTAAGTCAGGTCACTGTACCCCATCCCCTCTCACCCACAAGGCGACCGCTCCCCAGGGCCCAGCCTTGTCTGACCACGTCTGCCAGGGCGCCTCTCTGGCTGAGCTCGGGAAGCTCGTGCCTGCGCCTGGGCCTCCGTTTGTGCTGCTCTGCAGCCCGGTGCCTGGGTCTCCGCCCCGCACCCTGTAGGTCTCTGTGCCGCCCCTGCCCTCCATCTGCCAGGTCGCGGCCCTTGTGCTTTCCTCTCATGGCACCGCGTCCTCTGCCTCATCTCACGTCTTAGGTAGAGTCTTTGGCGGCTGCCGGTCCCCCCAGCAGCCTGCCAGCTCCACAGGACGAGGAGCGTGTGCGTGTTGGGGGGTGCTTTGGGGCTCGGTGCTGTGTCCCTGCGCCTGTTTTGTGGGATGAATGAAGACACCTTTTCGTGATGAGCTTGGTAATTGGTCGTTTCTCGGTTAGTGTGTCCTTCAGAATGTATGCAGGTGCACGTCTCCTCGCGCACATCTCGTGTGTGTGTGTGTGTGAATGTATGCAGGTGCACGTCTCCTCGCGTGTGTGTGAATGTATGCAGGTGCACGTCTCCTCGTGTGTGTGTGAATGTATGCAGGTGCACGTCTCTTCGCGTGTGTGTGAATGTATGCAGGTGCACGTCTCCTCGCGTGTGTGTGAATGTATGCAGGTGCATGTCTCCTCGTGTGTGTGTGTGTGAATGTATGCAGGTGCACATCTCGTGTGTGTGTGTGTGTGTGTGAGAATATGCAGGTGCACATCTCCTCGCGTGTGTGTGAATGTGTGCAGGTGCACATCTCGCATGTGTGTGAATGTATGCAGGTGCACGTCTCCTCGTGTGTGTGTGTGTGTGTGAATGTATGCAGGTGCACGTCTCCTCGTGTGTGTGTGTGTATGTGTGTGAATGTATGCAGGTGCACGTCTCCTCATGTGTGTGTGTGTGTGTGTGTGAATGTATGCAGGTGCGTGTCTCCTCGCGTGTGTGTGTGTGTGTGAATGTATGCAGGTGCACGTCTCCTCGTGTGTGTGTGTGTATGTGTGTGAATGTATGCAGGTGCACGTCTCCTCGTGTGTGTGTGTGTGTGTGTGTGTGTGTGTGTGTGTCGGATGTCATAAGTGTAGAGATAGTGGCCCTGAGGGGTGGGGCATGTGGCGGGGGCCCGGGCTTCAGTCTCATTGGTTCTGGTTAGCATGGGACTTGGAGAGCAAGTCCTGGTTCGTCTAAATTTTTTTTTTTTTTTTTTTTTTCTGTACGCGGGCCTCTCACTGTTGTGGCCTCTCCCGTTGCGGAGCACAGGCTCTGGACGCGCAGGCTCAGCAGCCATGGCTCACGGGCCCAGCCGCTCCGCGGCATGTGGGATCCTCCCGGACCGGGGCACGAACCCGTGTCCCCCGCATCGGCAGGCGGACTCTCAACCACTGCGCCACCAGGGAAGCCCTCGTCTAAATTTTTAACCAACTTCTACCGTGACAGCTTCTTCACTTGAGTCTGTGTGTGATTTGTGAATTTTCTCATTATAGACCACGAGAAAAAAAAAGTTAAGTGCTTAAAAACGGTCCATCTCTCCACCCGGCTGTACCACCGCATGTGCCCCGTGGAAAACATAATAAGTAATGCAGTGTTTCCTCGCAGCCCGGGGGCAGCTCGCCTCCCCTCCCCCCAGTCCGCCCTGCCTTCATCTGGACTGGGAGGACCAGCCTCCCAAACCTTGCTGCGTCTATGAGAGGAGCCGTATTTGATGTAGTGAAAGTGTCATCACCCAGATGGAGGGTATCTGGGGAGGGAGGGGAGCGGGGCCAGGCAGGGGCTCCAGCTCATCTTTAACCCTTTATTTCCTTTAAAAGACTCAAGTACGTACAGCAGAACTATTAGAACTGAGCATCTGAAAACAAGTATTTGTTATATTATTCTATGTTTCAAATATTAAATCATTTTAAAAACTGAATTAAAAACTAACTAGTGAAGACAGAGATGTATTTCGTAAACACTCAGATACATATTGCCTGTCCATGCACCACATTCTTTCCTGGCTGGAAAAGTATTTACCATCCTTTGCCCCATTTTACAAAGTGGTAAGGAAACTGCTGTTGGTGGTGGTCAGGTAGGAAAAAAATTAAACAGCAGAAATAAAAACACCCGGGTCCGCACATGTAGGTGGTATTTTCTGTATTTTATTGGTTTTTATTATAAAATGGATATATGCTTTTTGCAATAATGTTTTTAAAATACAGAATTGCACGAAGTAAAAAATGACTCCACTCATCCTCAAGATTTTATTCTGTGCGTCACACACGTGTATGTGTGTGTGTTTGCGTGTATATATAATCACATACGTTCACATGTATATATATAATTCTTTTTAACTAATAGGATCATAATTCGATTCTGCAACTTGCCCTTTTTTGTTTACTGATGTATCTTGATACTTTGGAGCTATGTAATTGGCTTACCACCTTTCAGCGTTGTTTTATTTAAATTTTAGAAAAAATTTTTTTTGGACTGCAGCATTCTTTCTTTATCCCCTGGTCAGTAGGTTGTAGACATAGAACAGTAGTTGTATGTCTATTCAAAGGCATGTGAGTGCGTGACTTATAAAATAGAATTTTATTTTCAAGTAATAGTGAGGTCCTAGTAGCTTTGGGTTGTTTTCTAGTCTCAGTTATCGCATGTTAAATATATAAGCACTCACGTGGAGACTGGAAAAGTATTTTGAGGTTTAACGGGGGCCTCATACTTTAGAGAGTTTGGACCTTGGGGTGGAGGGTTGAGCCAAGTGTCTTCTAAAGCACCTGCCAGCTCTCCTAAGTCTTCCCGGTCGTTTCTTGGTTGATGTCGTCATCCAGCAATAGCGAAGGTCATCTTGCGGTGCGCTGGGCACTGTGCTGGCCGGGGTGCTCCAGCACGAGCTCACATGCCACCAGGGGAAGCAGAAGATTCAGGCTGTGGTGGGTGCCGGGAAGGAAGTGAAACTAGGTGAGGATGGAGGGCAAATCAGGGTGGCCAGCAGGGAGGGCTGAGCCTGCCTTGTGCTGTGCAGCGGGGGGAGCAGGCCCTGCCTGGCGTTTACAGGGGCCCAGTGGTTGGTTGGTTGGTTGGCTGGCTGGTTGGTTGGTTTAGCTGCACCGCACGGCTTGCGGGATCTTAGTTCCTCGACCAGGGATTGAACCCAGACCCCGGCAGTGAAAGCACCGAGTCCTAACCACTGGACCGCCAGGGGATTCCCTCCGGGGCCCAGTGGCTGGGAGAGCGCTTCACCCACTCCCCACCCCCTGCTACCCGAGCGCAGGCCCCCGCAGTGACCACCACAGGCTGTGTGGCCTGGGCAGGGACCGCAGCAGGGCACCGGGGTCACTGGCAGGCCTGGGTCTGGCCTGCATGCTAAGTGCTGGCTGTACGCTCTGCTTCCCGAGAGATGTTGGCGGGGGCTGGGCTTATGCACGCGGAGCTTCCCAAATCTGCAGCTGCATCACAGTCCCCACGCGCCCTGGGCGCCGTCCCTGCCCGGTTCAGGCGGGCCGTGAAGGGGGTGAGAGGCGGGTGGGTGCCGTGCAGACGCCCCCTCCCCTGATCCCGATGCCGTGGCCGGGCTTGGAAGGGGAGAGGGCTCTCTGGATGTCTTAGTGCAGTAGGAGTTTAGCAGAAGTCACTTTAGAAGTGGAACTTTCTGGAAATAAAATTGCCGCCTGGAAGAAGCAGCAGCGGGCTGAATCATTGTACGTTGCAGCCGAGGCGCTCTGTCAGCCTCTGTCTCACAGGGCCTCCCAGCGCACGGGTGGGTATGCAGGCGGCTGTTCTGTCCTAATCTAGTAGGGGGCCCAGAGAGCTATTCTGTGACTAACCCCCAGACACCAACATGGAGAAGAAGGGACCAAATCCTGCCCCTGCCCCACCCCCGCTTCTGGGTGAAAGTAGCTGTTGCTTCTGACTTTACATGAAAACCCAGGGTTAGGAAGGCAGGCGGAGCTTCACGACAGTGCAGGTCTCACTTTCCAAGCAGCCCAGAGGTAGAGATCCTGCCCCTGAGCCGCCTGGCTTCCCGGAGGGCAGATGGTGGGAGCTGCATTTTCATGTCAGGCTGTTTATTCTTTGTCTTCCTACCTTTATCTGGAGGTGAACCAGCTTGGCGGGTGGACGCGAATTAGATCCCTTCAGGTGACCAGCTCGCATTGGAAAGATCGGATCCTTAAATCACAAAACCTCCCAAGTGCAGTGCCCAGCACCGGCCTGATGCCTGGGTGGCACCCAGGGGCAGGAAGCCCGGAGGTCGGCAGGTTGAGCCGGGGCAAAGCTGAGTGCCAGTGCCCGGCGCTCTTCTGTGCCCTGCCCTGCAGGGTGAGGTGTCTGTGTAAGGGGGGCAGACCCCAGTGACTCCCCTGTGTCTGTGCTCACTCTGCCACGGCACAGTGTGAACCACAAGCCCTGGGCCACTCGGCACCAGGGCCTCTTCCTTAGCCTCAATCTTCCCGAGAACAGGTGCACAGACACAGATGCCTCTGGGCACGTTGTGGACCACCTGCCTGGAGCTCATCCGCTTTCTCTTTACCCACTCTCCAGCCCACACTGGTCCCTCCACCCCTCTGTTAGAAAAGGCCTGAAGCCGGGCTTCTTCAGTGACTGGTGGGGACGGACCCCGCCAAGTATCCCCGTCTCGGAGGGCCCAGCTCAGCAGACTCAGCCCTGAGGGACCCTGTGCCCTCTGGGCCATCTGTGCCTCCCTTGTCTCTAGAAGAGAAAAGCTAGTAGCCTGGGCTGAGGGTCTGGCCTTTCTTTTCTTCTCCTCTTGGGCAGTTCACACTGTTAGGTTAATTTCTAGGTATGTGTCAGTCAAATAGGAAAGTCACCAAGGGTGCCGAGGGACCGACCGATTTCTGTTTATAGAGGGTCTGCTCCAGGCCAGGTGGTCCTTTTGGTGCAGTCTCTCATTTAATCCTCGTGACCATCCTGGAGGGAGGAGGGCCTTGTCTCAGGGACTGAAAGCCACAGCTTAGGGAGGGTAAGTGACTTGCTGAGTCCCAGAGCTAGCGAGCGGTGGGGCACTCCAGGGCTCTGCTTTGTGCCACGTGGCCCCAGGCGAGGCGTGGCAGAAGGGGACAGGGAGACAGGCCAGCTGCTTCAGGCAGTTAGAGCGGGAGCGGTGTCCCCCTCATTGGGTAGTGTTGCCAGATAGAATGCAGGACACCCAGGCAAATTGGGAATTCAGAGAAACAGCAAATAGCTTTTTAAAGCATAAATGTGTCCCACGCAGTACTGGGGACATAGTTATACTAAGTACTAAAAAATGATTTGCTTACCTGAAATTCGAACTTCGCGGGGCACCCCGTGTTTTCATGTGTTTAACGTGGCAGCCCTACCAGGGGACCCCGGGAAACATGGTGCGCCTGCTGCCTGGAGACCTGAGAATGCAGGTGCAGGTGTGGGCTGGACTGCGGGGGGAGAACCCCTTGCGGGAGGGAATCCAGGTCGCAGTGAGGGCCTCAGAGGCAAGGATCTGTCGTTGAGGCAGGAGGAAGGCCGACGCCCGGGCCCTCGTGAGCCCTGTCCACCAGGTGCACTCAGGCTCCGTCAGCGCACGTGCAACAGACCAGCTCCCTGCTGCCCGGGGGTGATGGACGGCGCGACAGCCGGCAGACACCACCCCAGCCCAGCACGGTCTCTCTCCAAGTGGCTTGGTTTGGCTTCAGGAAGCCCCGTGTTAAAGGTGACACGAAGCACTTTTTTGTCTCGCTTGCAAAGAATCGAGTGCGACTTCCGGTTCTTCTGTGTCCCCTGCAGCGGAGTGTAACCGTGTGACCCGCTGAGGACCCAGGTGCCCCACGTCACTCCAGGGCAGCGATAGCCTGAGAAACGCCCACCCCCGAGGTTCCGCACAGGCTCTGGCGGGCAAGTGGGCGGAGCCGGGACGCTCCGGGGTTCGTTTCTCGGGTTTCAGAGATTCTCTGCAGCTCAGTGGGTGTGGCCGCAGCTTGTCAGCGAGTCAGGATTTTAAACCCAGCCTGCTTGGAATCGCCTCAGGGTGGCGTCTGCCCTCTGAGGATTACCCAAAGGTCCGGCCCGCGGCAGGCCCCCTCCTGCCCCGGCTTCCAGGCCCTGGCAGGTGCCAGATGCCAGGGACACAGTAGCCTGGGCCAGAAAGAGTCAACAGGCACATCTGCAGAAGTGAAGTCTTATCACATGTTCCAAGACCAAACAGAAATGGCTCCTTTCCGGTAAAGTGTTTTAAATTTTACTTAATTATCAACTTGATAAGTTGCTATTAATTAAAAATGTGATGTTAAGTTAAGTAATAAGTCAAAACACCCTTGTTATCAGTAGAAAATTTTTCAGGAATGTTTGTATTGAGGCTATTACCTGAAATGGCCCGTTCTTTTATTACCTTCTGTTTGATTGATTGACTTGTAAGCAGCATTTTGCTTGTGTTTTCCAGGAGGAAGCACTGAATGACTGACATTTGACAACATGCACCACCAGTGGCTTCTGTTGGCCACATGCTTTTGGGTGATTTTCATGTTCATGGTGGCCAGCAAGTTCATCACACTGACCTTTAAGGACCCTGATGGTAGGTACACCTCCTCAGGGAATGGATTTTGGCAAATTCAGACCTTGCTGTGGTACTGTTCCTGGGTACCTGCTTGGATGAGTGACTCTGACCCAGAAGGGCCTTGGAGGTCATGGCGTCCAAATCCTTGATGTTGCAGAGGTTCGGGAGAGGAGGTGGACGGGGATGAAGGGGTCTTTCCCCTCGCAGTCTGTGGGTTTGGGGACCAGCCCTGCTTGGTGTCGTTGAGAGATGCTGCGTATGTGCTCGGTGATGCTGCCTGCTGGTGGCCATGTGTTTGAAGGTCACCTTCAGTGCCCCGGAAGGTGGTCTAAATATATGTGTGTTGGGTTGTGCTCGAGGATTTTTTTTAACTCCCCTTGACCTGATGTAGGCGTTCAGATGAGGACATATTAAGAGCACGCAACCCAGCCTCAGAAGAGCTGCGTCTAGTTCGTGCCCATGCCCTTTGCTTACCGGGGCCTTAGTATTTTTTCTGTGGAATGGGCATGCTCCCTGCTCTGACAGCTCCAAGCCCGACCTGGGCACCGTGAGGCCCTGTGAGTGACCTGTGAGGTGCTGGGCACGAGTGAGGAGCTGTGGGGACGGTCATCTTGAGCCCTGAGGCCACTCCTTCAGGGGCAGCATGAGGCAGGGCGCACGGGACATGCTGAAAAGGCTCGTGAGCAGCCTTAGAGTGTCCTGGCGCCGCCATCCTGATAGGGAGGAAGCGCACAGCATCTTTATCCCGCACGAGGCTTGGCATGTCCGCCTGCAGGCCGTGGCCCTTGAGGAAGGGAAGTAGAAAAGGATCACACCAGTCTTTTGCTGATTTACGCCCGCGGGTGCACACCCCGTGCCGTTTGTGTGGCCAGCAGGCTCCGGGCCCTGCTTATCCTGGAGAGCCCCCGGGGGTGTCCCCGGCTAGGCTGAGGCCGCCCAATGCCCCACACCCCCTGCTTCCATCCTCCCTGTAGAGGGGCAAGGTAGGAAGGCAGATCTGCAGGCAGAAGAGGGAGGTGCTGAAATAATCCCCCAGGGTGGTTCTCAGCTCCGCAGTTTCAGGTCAGTAACGTTATCGGGGCCCAACTGGCTGTCATCTCAATCCTACCCTCATCCTCCAGGAGCCCTAGAGGCTTTCACAGCCCAGGGAAGGTGGAGTCACAGCTGCAGGCATCTGGGGTGGCCAAGAGCATCACGGGGTATCACGGCTAATCATGGTCACACTGGGAACCAGGGCCACTGTCAGGACAGCACAGACCAAGTCTGGGAAGGTGGTTGGAATCTGAGCTGCAGATCTCAGCCCAGCCATTTGCTGCGGGGCTGCTCCCCCCAACAGTTAACGTCACCGATAGTGGAGACCCCTTGTTAAGAGTTAGAGCAGTGGTTCTGGTCCCCAGGGCACTTTAAAATCGCATGGGGACTGTGTATACCTCCTGCTGCCCAGGCCCAGCAGAGACCAGGGGGCAGAATCTCTAGGCGGGGGGCCCAGGTGAGGACCGCCAGTGGGAACGTGGCTGGGAAACTGCACAAGAAACAAAGCTGCAGAGAACATGAAATGGTGTCACTGAGTCTGCACATTTCACTTGTGATTCCTTTAGTGTCACCTCCTGGTAAGGGAGGCACTTGAAAGGCGAGCCATGAGGTTGAATTGTTTGTGGTTTATTTTATTTAAAAATGAGGAGTGTATGTAATATATTTTATATTCCACCCAAAATAATTAAATAAGACGTGTGTCTCTGAGTTTGAATATGATCCAGCAGCAAGGCCTCTGAAGAGCACCTCGCATCTCAGGGGCATCTGATAAACGAGGTGTCGCTGCTGTGATGGGGCAGGTTTTATGCTGAGTGTTTTCAGAAAAGTGTGGAAGCTTGAGAAGTTTCGGGGAAGGGGAGCAGAAAGTGAATGGGTGGAAGGTGACCCTACAGAGAAGGCTGAGAGGCCTTAGGATGTTAAAACTGCAGAGAAGGTCTGCTGCTGCCCTAGGGGCGCTCACCAGGGTCTCACCAGTGGCTCCAGCCCCATGAGGCGCACGGTGGTCCTCGTGCCCTTGGGTGTCCCGCGTAGTTGCTGGGGTTCCGTGCATGGGAGCCTGGTGGCGGGCTGCTCCTGGAGGGAACGTGAGAGCCAGAGCTCACCAGCCAGCTCCCCTTTCCCCCTCGGGCAGCACGGAGGAGCCGGTCTTCAGTGGGGATGCAGCCCCGTGTCGTGCTGTGGACTGAGAGTCCTAACCCCTAAACACGAACCCCAAACCCTAAACCCTAACCCTAACCCTAACCCTTTGTTGCTGGGCTCAAACATAACCCAACCTTTCTCGACCACACAGATCTTATCTAACTGTCCCCAAGTCCCTGGCTGCGATCCTGAAGGCGGGTGTCTGCTGGCTGGGTTCGGGTGCAGGGAGCGAGCCCACATGCATGGTGTCTTGCTGGCCTGGGTGACTGAGCAGGGAGCGGGCCCCCCAGAAGTTCAGGCCTCGGGCCCCCCCTGTCTTGAGAGGCAGCTCAGCCCCACCGTGGATCTCGGGCTCCTACAGGAAGCCGGGGAGGCTGGTAAATGTGTGGCCATGAGATTTCCTCGCGTGCTGGCGTTTATTTTACTCCCGTTCAGTGTTTTTGCTCTTGAACCAGAAGCCCACTGCGAACTGTCATCACAAAGAAGTAGCTAACACACAGTGGTGTCCCGTGTGGGGAAGTTCCATCCCTGTAAAGTGGGCGGCAGATCCATGGCCTCAGTGTTCGGGGAGCTGGGTGCCCTCAGTGTCTACGGGCAGCTCCTTCCAGCTCTGTCCCCTGGGAAGTGGGCTCTGTTCCAGCATCCAGTTCTCAGCTACCTGTTCTATTTTTTTTTTTTTTTTTTGCGGTACGCGGGCCTCTCACTGTCGTGGCCTCTCCCGTTGCGGAGCACAGGCTCCGCACGCACAGGCCCAGTGGCCGTGGCTCACGGGCCCAGCCGCTCCGCGGCATGTGGGATCTTCCCGGACCGGGGCACGAACCCGTGTCCCCTGCATCGGCAGGCGGACCCCCAATCACTGCGCCACCAGGGAAGCCCTCACCTACGTGTTCTTAATGAGTTCCCTACCACCCAGTGGGTAGGAAGAGCACATTTGTCTTGAGCTGCTGTTTAAAGCCGTGTGTGTGTGAGTGTGTGAGTGTGTGTGAGTGGTGGTCTCTCTTTGGCTCAGCAGTGAAGCCACGGTGAATCCTTCTTTAACAGATTTCAGTGTCGTTTTGAACTAGACTTTGTCATAGGGAAATAAATCCCATTCAGTGGTGGGAGTTGGATGGCATGGTGTGTTGAGACTTGAACACAGAATTGACATCCGTGTGAATCTGGTGTGTATGTGTAGACACTGATATTCTTCCTAATCTTGTGCCTCAGCTCAGCTGCCAGCCCCTTAAGGTCGAAACCTGTGATGCGATGTCTGCACGCCCCCTGCCCAGCGTGTGATGCAGTGGTGACCCTGGGCAGCTGGACACACAGAGGTCAGGGAGCTGAGGGGATGCTAGCCTGTCTAGAAAAACAAAGCAGTACTGCACGTGGCAAATTTAAAGACATTTTGTAAAACAAATATAATGATGTCTCTAAGGAAAGCGAGCTCACGTTATGAAGACAGCCGATGGTACCTATTGATCAGGGTCCTTGGGCCTGAAGCTGGCGTCTCGCCCCTGGGGTTCAGGGTGGGGCAGGGATCTGCCCTTTGGTCACAGTGGCGACAGCAGCACCCGCTGAAAATACATGGTTGTCAGCAAAGCAGTGGGAAAGCAGAACCAACATAAGGTGTGCTGTCGGTTTTATTTGAATCTAGTTGGATTGGGTTCGAGGGGAGTTGGGGAGCAAATACCAGGATGTTCAAGGTAAAAAAAAAAACAGTTAAAAATTGGCGGACGAATAGCCGACATGCGTGGCTGGAAGGTGAGCTGTCCCACAGCTACCAGAACCCGTTCTGGATGCTTCCGAGTGTGTGGAATAGGCGCTTTTCAAAAATACACTGTTAAGTCAGTTGTTTAGAATTCACGCTACGTTGTCCATCTAATATGTCATTAAGGAAGCTTAGGTTTCTGGGAACCCGTGCGGCCGGTGGAAGTGCTGAGCGTCGCTGTGCTGGTCAGAGATGTTGGCACATGAGGTGACCAGATGGGAGTGGAAGGTGCCATTTCCCTGAGCACGTTGGTGCTCGCAGGTGAGGCTGCAGAGGAGGAGGAGGTTGGACGCTGGCCTCGTGGCCCTCGGGGTGCATTCCGGAGCCTTGGGGCCAAGGGTGCCGCTGCCCTGTCTGTCTTCACGCGGTCCGTGGTGCCTCCTGTCCTCACGGCAGGTGCAGAGCAGCTCCTGTGCGCACCTGTGGTTAGGGCTGCATTTCAACTCAAACACAGGGAAAAGGAGAAAAGATTTCCGTGGATTCATAGAGGTGTGTGGCCGAGATTTCTATTGGAGTCGGAGAGCTCAGAGGCATGAGAGGTGGGAGGTGGGTTATTATTATTGACGGGGCTCTGGGAGGATGGGTTTCTCCCCTCTGCACTGAGAGGACGTCAGGGTGGGGCTCGTTCATGGCGGGGCTGGCTGGGGAGCGGGGGTCTTTAACAGCCAGACTGAAGGCGGGGAGGCTGCAGGAGAGCCTGCAAAGTGCAGGTAGTAATGACCCAAGAGGAGTTGGTTTTGATGTTTTTAACAAAGTGAAATATGCCTTTGCTTATGCTTTTTTATGCTAATTTCTGTGCTTTTCTTTGATAACTACTTTTTTATTCAAATAATGTTTCCAGGCTTTGCAAAACTTTGAAAGCAATGTTTCTTTGATTGTAGAGATCTGACAGTTACCTTCAAATTCTACCCGAAGGTTTTCCCCCAAATCAGTTTGTTGTAAACGATTACTCTGGTGTAGCGTTCTGTAAGACTCCTCTAGTCTGATTTCAGTTCCCATAAATTTCAAAAATAATGTGTGAGCACTGACTTGACTGCTGACTTGGCTTTTTTTTCCTAATTAAACTTTGAATTTTGAGATCGTTGTAGAGTCACGTGCAGTTGTACGAGAGTCCGATGTACCCTTTCCTCTCTTGCCCCCGTGTGACACGTTGCAAAACCACAGTGCAGAGTCACAAGAAGGGTGTTGGCAAGGATGCAGTCACGAGGCACAACGTCTCCACCACCACCAGGATCCCTCCGGTTGCCCTTCTGTAGCCACACCCACCACCCTTTCCCCACCCCCACCCCTGCCCCCTCCCCCCTTGACAACCACTAATCTGTTCTCCTCTCCACCATTTTGTCCTTTCAAGAATGTTTTATATGGTATATGACCTTTGGGGATTGGCCTTTTAAGTTCAACATGGTCACCTGGAGATGCATCCAATTTATTGTGTGTATCAATAGTTTGTTCCTTTTTAGTGCTGAGTAGTATTCCATGGCATGGATGTGCCAGTGTTCGATAACCATTCACCTGTTGAAGGATAGCTGAGTTGTTTCAGTTTGGGGCTATTATAAATAAAACTGCTGTGAACATTCGTGTATAGGTTTTTGTGACATAATTTTTCATTTCTCTGGGATAAATGCCCAGGAATGCAATTGCTGGGTCATATTGTAGTTGAATGCTTAATTTTTGAAGAAACTGCTTCTTCTGGAGTTTCTGAGAGCTGCTGTACCATTTTATATTCCCACCAACCATGTGTTAGTGATTCCTTTTTCTGCCTCCTCACTAGCATTGGGAGTTTTTGGAGTCTGTTTCAGGCATTTTGATAGGTGTGCAGTGGTATCTCACTGTGGTCTTAATTTGCATTTGCCTGATGACTAATGACGTTGAACATCTTCTCATATGTTCCTTTTCCACCTCTAGATCCTCTTTGGTGAAATGTCTGTTCCTGTTTCGCTCATTTTCTAATGGGATTGTTTGCGTTTTTGTTTTTTTTTTTTACTGTTGAGATTTAAGAGCTCTTTACATATTCTAGATATGCCAGTCCTTGGTCAGACGTGTGGTTTGCAGATAGTTTCTCCCAGTCTGTAGCTTGTCTTTCCATCCTCATCATAGGGTCTTTGCCGAGCAAAGGTTTTAAATTTTGATGAGATTCAGTTTATCAGTTTTTCCAAGATTTACTCCTATGCTCTTTAAGAAGTTGTATAGTTTTTTGTTTCACATTTAAGTGCTAATCCCGAATAAAGGGTGAGGTTTAGGGAAAGGCTCCTTCTTTGTCTGGGGGCGTCCAGTTGCTCGGGTACCATTTGTTGAAAAGATGCTGCCCCACCGCATTGCTTTTGCACCTTGTCAGCTATCACTTGGGTGTGTTTGTGTGGGTCTCTTCCTGGGACCTCTGGGCTGTGGCACTGATCGGAGTGTCTGCCCCTCCATGGGAAGACGTTTTAACCTCTCTATGTCTCCTAGCCTACAGCGCCAAGCAGGAGTTTCTGTTCCTGACCGCCGCGCCCGACGCGGGGAGGTCGCTGAGAGAGACGCACTTCCCTGAGGAGCTGAAGGTGGGCACAGCCAGGCCGCGGCACTGACCCCTCTACCCATTCTTCCTTGGCGTATCCCTCTCACCTGCTCACCCCTCTGGCCCCAGCGGGTCCCCCATCACGGGGAACAGCCTCCCCTCCCTCCCTGCCCTCATCAGCTGGTTTCCACTTACTGTCACGCTCAGCTTTAGAGTCGCTGCTTCTGCACCTTTCCGCCTGCTTTGAGTGTCTGGCCGGGGGAGTCCCGGTCGGTGGGCCTTGTGCATCGTGGGTGCTCTGAAGTGTTGACTGTGTTGAGTTCCCGCCCAGCCGAGAATGAGCTTTGTGATGGGTGGATTGGGGATGTTGGGTGAGTCGGTAGGAAACCAGGGGAAAAGGTCTCTGCCCCCGAATCCTGGGAATCCTGGAACTTTGGAGTTACGGGGCAGCTAGTCCAGCCTCCGGGGGGTGTGGATGAGAGAACTGAGGGTAGGAAGAAAGCTAACCATCCAGGGTCACGGGGGTTAGTAGCAGGGCCCAGGGCCGCTGACCTCTCCCCGTGCTCACCTTCCTTGACACTCTGACTCCAATTTCTCCCCAGGCTCCTTTTGCACGTAAATTCCTAATCGTCCCCCAGCCAAGGTGAGGGGCGCACTCCTGAGACCCCCTTCTCCCCCTGCTGGCCCCTGTGCCGGGTCTGGATGGAAGGTTCAGGTTGCCCTCGTGCAGGAAGAAATGAGGTGAGGAGAGCCAGCTCTAAAGATGTTTATCAGCCCAGAATTAAACTCAGAGAAGGGACAGTCCTGCCCATGAGCTGCACGTGAGGTCAACAGAAAGAATCCAGCAAAGTCTGGACAGCACACCCCTGGGTTTCTGGCATCACAGCCTTCACCCCGCAGTTCACGCGGATCTTCTCACCTGGTCTCGTGACTCCTCAGAGCAGAACCAGTGCTGATGGGCTCCATCACCTGCTCACAGCAGCCAAACCACTGGTACCACTGACCTGACGGCCAGGCAGAGCCCCTCTCCTCACCTGAAGCCGCATGTCAGAGAAACGTAATGGTGTGCTCAGCCCTGAGGAGGTGGAATAACGGTGCCTGCCTTTTTAAAACCCACACTCAATGACCTAAGGTGTTTTCTTAAATTAATAAACCAGATACACCAATGTACCAGGTTATCTTCAAAACAGCCACCGCCTGTGTAGACAGCAGGTTCTTAGGTCCAGGCCACATACTTACACTCAGGTCACATGGAGGGAGAGCGAGGGGGCAGAAGCTGGCCTTCCCTCAGATCGCTGAACGGAGGATATCCTGCCGTTGCCACTATGCCATCAGCACAGCGACAGGCAGGCAGCCCACCCGCCCCCGCGGTTTGTCCAAGCTGAGCATGAGGGGACAGGGTCAGCCGTCTCTGGCTGCGCTGTGGTCCAGCGCATCCACGCAGCCTGAACCCCGGGCCGCGGCGCTGACTCACGCCCTCCGTCCTGCTGCTTCTGTGGCGACAGCCCCCAGGCTCCGGCCTCCGTGAGTTAATGCCCGGCATGCTCCGTTCTGCTAATGAAGCCCTTGTGCCCGTTTTGTCTCCGTTCCCTGCAGCTGACCGGGAATATGCTGGCGGGAGGGCGGCTCGTTCAACCCTTGGTCTATATGCAACGCCTGGAGCTCGTCAGAAACGTGTGCAGGGAGGACACCTTGAGGAACCTCTCACACACCGCCGTCTCCAAGTTTGTCCTCGACCGGATATTCGTCTGTGACAAGCACGAGATTCTCTTCTGCCAGACGCCCAAAGTGGGCAACACCCAGTGGAAGAAAGTGCTGATCGTGCTGAACGGTGAGTCCTCGCTGGACCTCAGGGTCTGCAGGGAGGGTGGCCGGGGCCAGGGCGGGGGAGTGGGGGAGGGCGGCCGAGAGAGGAGCCCGGGACGGGCCGGTGACTCACAGACAGCGTGCCGGCATTTTTCCTGTTCGTGTCCACGTTAGAAGTTGGCGGGGTTCACCCAGGCGCTCCCCACCCACGGTCAGGGCCTCCTGGCTCCCCTATCTCTGCCTGCCCGGTTGGTCCCGTTGCCTCTCTTCAGAGTCCCTGCATTGATTCTTGCGAGTCACTCACTCTGTCCTGGGAGGTCAGGGCTCCACGCTGACTGGGCCATCCAGCAGCTGTCCTCATGGCTGCCCTCCTGTGCTGAGAAGGACCCACACCCAGACACTGGTGGGTCTGGGGGCCTCCGCACCTGCAGTTGTCCCCATCTTACACTGAGCATCCGTATTCGGAGGTTTAATCCACCTGCTCAGGAAGTCTGGTGTTCACTCGGGAACAAATCAGATCGTTGGAGAGTGCCCCTCGCGCACCGCAGGCTTTGACGCCTCACCACTCTTTTCAGACGCTGTGTTTGTTTAAACTCCAGTTACTCTGAATTGACCCAAGATAATTATGGGCTCTGCTAAATGCAGCTTCAAAAGAAACATAGTTCCAGTAGACAGCCGTGTGACTCCTGGATCAGGAATCAGACCTCGGAGCCCCATGGGACATGGCCCCGGGCTCTCCGTCCCGCGGCCCCCCAGGCCTGCCGCTGCTCTCAGAGGTGGTGTCGGAGTTGGGTGTCATTCGGCCTCTTCCCTGGTTCGTTGGGGAAGAAAAGGGAGACACCCGCCTCATCTTCTGCTTATAATCAGTGCATTTCTTGAGTAATCAGGCAGTACGTTGGATTTTTGACATCGGAGAATGAGCTTACAAATCAGATTTAAAGCAACAAACGTACAAAAGTCTTACAGATTTGCTACCACCGTGTGACGCATCAGACTTTGAAGAAGAAGAACCCGTTGATGCGGGCGGGATAGAAACGGGAGCGGTTTGCCAGGCCATGTGATAGGAGAAGGACAGTCCCGGGGCTGCCTTCAGCTGTCCGTAGATGCACCTGCGTGGGGACAGGTACCAGAGCAGATCCAGGTGCAGATCCCCAGAGCTGGTTCCTCTGTTGGCCCCGTGAGAGCAGGTGTGCATCTTGCTTGTTTTATAGCCATCCGTCCACTGTACTTATTAGCACAGGCTTCTGGATCGGGGCTTAAATATTCTGAGGAGACTGTGATCACTGCTTAGATGGCCCAACAGAGATCCTTCCCCGCCAGACTCTGAGTTTAACGTGGCAAGGTTAACACGAAGATGCACATGAAGGGTTGCAGAGGCTCGGCTAGCACCCCAGCACAATGATGCTTTATGTCCATTTGTCTAAGTTGAGAAAAGAGTGAAGCACCTGCCCAACCCTCCAACCCTAGGATGGGCCCCCCAGGTTCCACTCTGCAGCCTGGACCAGGAGCTGTGGCTCTCGGCCCTGCCCTGCCTTCTCCTCAGACACCCCGTGTCCTCCTCTGAGCCGTGCTTCGAATATATCACATCACTCGCACAGCATCAGCCTGACTTGTCCAGCACCAAACTTCTTGGCCACTGCCAGTCTGGGATGCTGTGAGGTTACCTAGGAACCTCTTAGGCCTGGGTGATGTCATGCTGGGAGTGATGGGCCCGAGCTGCGGGCATGGATCAGCAGTGTGTTGTTGTGTTGTTTTTTTTTTAAATTAATTTTTATTGGAGTACAGTTGCTTTACAATGTTGTGTTAGTTTCTACTGTACAGCAAAATGAATTAGCTGTATGTATACACGTATCCCCTCTTTTTTGAATTTCCTTCCCATTTAGGTCACCACAGAGCATTGAGTACAGTTCCCTGTGCTATACAGCAGGTTCTCATTAGTTACCTATTTCATACTTAGTATCAATAGTGTCTGTATGTCAATCCCAGTCTCCCAGTTCATCCCACCCACCCCCGCTTTCCCCCTTGGTGTCCATACATTTGATCTCTACCTCTGTGTCTCTATTTCTGCTGGCTGTGGGTTTCATGGTCCCAGTTCTCTGGCAGTTTCCCCCAGTTCCAGAGCAGAGTCAGTATTGCAGGTTTTGGGCATTCTGCTTGCAGGCACTGATCTGTCTTTTGTGGCAGATCGAACCCGATTTAGGTGCTCGTTGCTGTAGCCGTTGCTCCCTCCCTCTCCCTCCTCCTAACTCGTCTGTTTCCTCCAGATGGCCTGTGGATCACCAGAAGCTTTTCTTCACTCTCATCCTGCCCGCAGAAGCAGTTGAAATTCAAAGACCTAAACGTGGATACTGGGATGGCCCATGGGGAACGCGGGCCCGGGCTTTGAGACGGGCATCTGTCTTTAAAGGCAGCATCCCCAACACGCCCTCTCCCTGTTTGCCTCCCAGGAGCCTTTCCTTCCATCGAAGAGATCCCTGAAAGCGTGGTGCACGACCACGAGAAGAACGGCCTCCCGCGTCTCTCTTCCTTCAGCGATGCAGAAATTCAGAAGCGGTAGGAGCAGGGGAGGGGGATGCCGATAAAACCCCGCAGGCTCGGCTCTGTACTTGCCGTGTTTCCCAGATGGCTCCGAGAGCTACTGGTTTGCGTTGGTGAGAGGCAGCCGGGCATACACCCAGCGTTCAGCGCATTTAAATTCACGTCTTTGTGAGAATTTCTGAATGTCTTCTCCACCCTAACCTTCATGCGGCTATTAAAATGAAGGTTGCGTAACTGTCTTATAGAAATGAGTGGTCGTTTTTGTTCTGCTCTGATTTTGTTAAGTTTTATGGATTTCTTACTGAACATGACCTTCATTTCATAAGAAAGGGATTTGGGTTACAGGGAAACCCCACTTCGTTTTTCATTTTCTCCCAAGGTGTTATGCCTGCCTTGGCGGCAGCTGCCCCTGGGGGGGTGGTGGGATCGGCTGGACCCAGCAGAGGTGGAGAGAGACAGGCCTCACCAACCACGGCAAGGAGGGAGACCGGCATCGGGAAAGTTCCTTAGCTGATTGGACAGTTGTCTTGACAGCTGTGGTATGGCCCCGTAGAACAAGGTTTAAAAGGAACAGGTACATAATACGCCAGTCAGTGTCAGGGCACCGAATGATCTTTCACCTCCCTTGCTTTTCAGCTACTTGATTTTCATTGCTTCCAGTATTGGTTACTCACTCTTGCCAACGTGTACAGCCTTAGAAGGCAGGTGTCAAATGCCAGGTCAGAGACCCTCCTGGGGGAGGGCGGTCCTGTCACCCCCCTCAGCAGCGATCCTGCGGGGCTTTTGTGAGAGTAGACACGCTGAGACCTGCAGCGCTGAGAGGGTCTCTGGCCTGGGTGAGCGCATGGAATCACAGCAGTGTCGTCATTGCTCTGTCACTGTCAGTACAGGCCCTTTACGGGGGTACCCCTGCGCCGCCACCCCCCCACTGGCAGCTCCCCCAGACCCCCTTCCGCCAGCTGGAGACTGGAGCCTCACTCTGCCTTTCCTCTTCCCCCCCTACTCTGCCCCCCATTTTCCTTCCCCTGGAAATTTTGAATTGAGTTTTTAAAGACGTACCCTTAGAGTCATTCTCAGGCCTCAGCTCTTCCTAACTCAGTCAGGGTTCCTGCCCTTAACGGTTTTCTGCACAGGAACAAAACTTTCAAACATTCCTGAAGTTTCAAACTACTCAAGTGAAACAAAACATGGGTTAAATAGATGTCTTCACAGCAGCCCCGGGGGTGATGAGTACTGTGGTCTTGGACAGTAAAGTTCTCTGAGCCTCCATTTCCTCAGCCTGTAAAATGGGTTCATAACAGGATCTGCTTCCAAGGGTGGCTGTGCGGATTGAGTAAGAGCCACATGCAGTGTGCTTGGCACAGGGCTCAGCCTGGTGGCTGCCACTGCTCCAGCCATCACACTTCACTCTTCCTCACAACCCACAGCCAGCACCACCAGCAGCATCAGGTTAACTTCTTCATCTTCATTTTTTTCCCTTAGCTTGAAGACATACTTCAAGTTTTTTATCGTAAGAGATCCCTTCGAGAGACTGATTTCTGCGTTTAAGGATAAGTTTGTTCACAACCCCCGCTTTGAGCCTTGGTACAGGCACGAGATTGCCCCTGGCATCATCAGGAAGTACAGGAGGAACCGAACGGAGACCAGGGGCATCCAGTTTGAGGACTTTGTGCGCTACCTGGGTGATCCGAACCATAGGTGGCTGGACCTTCAGTTTGGGGACCACATCATCCACTGGGTGACATACGTGGAACTGTGCGCACCCTGCGAGATCAAGTACAGCGTCATCGGTCACCACGAGACCCTGGAGGACGACGCCCCATACATCTTGAAAGAGGCTGGCATAGACCACCTGGTGTCTTACCCCACCATCCCCCCGGGCATCACCGCATATAACAGAACCAAAGTCGAGCACTACTTTCTGGGTATCAGCAAACGAGACATCCGGCGCCTCTATGCACGTTTTGAAGGGGACTTTAAACTCTTTGGGTATCAGAAGCCAGATTTTTTGCTAAACTAATGTGTAGGACTGTGAGTTCAAGTATCTTTGTTAGACCAGAGGCTAACCAGGTGGAGATCTGGGCACAGAAATGACACTTTGCTCTGTCACACTCCCCCGAACACTCCTCAGTTCCCGTGGACCTGGGTGTGCCTTGGCCAGTGAAGCTGGACCCTGACCATTATGACCTAGTTTGGACAGAAGGTGCACGGCGGGCCCTGCCTCCCTCCTCCACCCCAGCCCCAGTGCCATGGGGCCTTTGCTCTCCTCAGCGGGGAAAGAGACTAAACATTTGCAGTCGAACAGACGGGAGGAAAAATCATACAGCCTCGAGTCACCTCCCTCGGTTGTCAGACACCTGCAGCGCCCGCAGACGGTGGGGCGGTCATGCCTGTCCCCAGGGGATTGTAGACATGGGGCCCAGCGCTTTCAGGAGAGATGGAAGAGCGAGTGGTCTGCACACATCCCAGGGGCCGAGATAGGGTCAAATCTGAGTAATTACACCTCTGGGTTTCATCTTGGCGCCACTATAGTCACAGAGGCAGACCCGTCTTTCCACGACTGTTCTGTTCCTGAGAAGTTCAGGGATGACTCGAGGGCACTCTCCGGGAGTCCATCTATTCAGAATACATGCCTGTGTGCTGCTGGGCCACATTTCCAGACCTCTGCCTGCCAAGTGATGATCTCATTCAGCCCAAGAGATCCAATTTTGCAAAGTGAGGGGAGTGTACACATTTCCCACCTGAGAAAGGGAACGTCTCTGGGGACCTTTAAGGGAGCCTGGGAAGAGGCAGAGCTGGCCGGGTGCTGGAGCTCAGGCTGCCCTGGGCTTGGGCACGTCCACCATGGTGACTGTCTGCCTCTCGTCTCTGATGGTCCCGTGTGGATGGGCACGGGGAGGGCGGTCTCCACCTGCCTCCCCCAAGGCCAGGCCCTCCTGGGGGCCAGCGGCAAACACGAGCAACATGCCAGTATTGCCCAGTCAGTGCAGCTTACACATTTCAGTCTCCTTTCGTCTCAGCAAAATGCGCACCACTGGACCCATTTCTGATGATGCCGTCATCCTGGACTGTAAGTTGGATAATCAAGTTCACCAGCAATAAACTCCTGGGCCGAGGCAGCCGCAGTAACGCACCTTCCAGGCGCTGAGGAGCAGGCCACGGCTACCATTTCAGGTGCCGTCCGACAGCGAGGTCCCTCGAGGTACGGGAGAGTTTCCCTGCGAAAAGTCCCAAGCGTCCAGGCTGCACAGGGCCCAGGAGCCCAGCTTTTCCTCCAGGCAGCCTCCACCGTCCCTTGCTCAGTGTGGCTTCCTGAGTTTGTAAATGTGAAAGTAACATGAAATTAAAACACGTGCCAACCTGACGTGGGCCGCGGTTCCAGGTCAGGTGCTGTGTGGACGCGACGTCCCCGAGGCCTGGCGACGGTGAGGGGCACGCGGGCCTGCGTGATGGCTGCGGGCGAGCCGGCGGTGGAGGAGAGGCACTCGTGTGCCCGCCCGCCACGCCGGCGGAGGGGCAGCCAGCGTGGCGGCCCGTCACCCTCTGCTGACACGCAGAGGCTGCAGGATCAGTCATTCTTCTATCATGTTTTAGCAGAGGCTTGTTGAAATCTTTCCGCACCTGATGCAGGAGTGTCTGTGTGGGGTGGAGCGAAGCTCATTCCCAGGGGAGACACCTGGCGGGGCAGGGGGAGGAGGATATGGCAGCTAGAGAGGGCGACCCCGCAGGGAATGTGCAGGTGAGCACTCAGAAGTAGCATCAGCCTGATTCAAAAAGAAACAGGAGAAGCAACTCTGCTTCCAAGAAGCGGTCTTAAGGCAGGGAGGGCAGTTCCTGAATTTGGAAGTTTAATAATATTAGGTTGACTTAATAGGCTTGTGTCTTAGATCGCTTTTCTCTTACTGGATTTCTTCTCACACATTTTAGTTTCATGGATCTTATGTTGGAAACTGTCAACAGTGAAATGTGCAGAGCCAAGGCGAGATTTGGTTTCCCTAGAGGCTGAGTGCACGCAGAGATGGCAGATCCCCACACGCCGGGGCCCAGGTGGCTCTGTTTGGGGGGGGCGGGGGAGGGCGGGGAGGGGTCCCGGGAGAAAGAATCGCCGACCGGGGACACGGTCCCAGAGGGTTACTGGGGGATGTTGGTTTCCCAACCGCTCACCCTCTACCCCTCACCACACCCCACCCCCACTTCCCCACTCAACCCCAGCTTAGCGCATTTAACTGGAACCTGCAGAAGCAGGGAACAGAAAGCGGGACAAGAAGGGGAAAACGATCGAGATGCAGCCGAACTTTGGACAAAGAGCCTCGCCACCTCTTTGATGAAATGTAAATTGTTCTAGGTACTGCTGATGAAAGATTAAATCCGTCAATCTAAGAAGGAAATGGAAAATTTTATTTGAGACAAATTGAGGATTATAACCCAGGAACAGCCTCTCAGAAAACTCTGAGAGCTATTCTGCCCATTAGAAGTCAGAGCACAGTTTACATAAATTTTTGGAGACAGAGGGTTATACATTAACTGATGGACTGTTGACAGTTTACACAATCCAGATCTTCAGGTACAAAGTGGTGGGTCCTTGTGACCCTTTGAAGATTAAGAAAGAATGTTATCTTTTAAGGAGTTGTCTTGTTGGTTCTAGGGGAATGTTGCTCTTTATGGCTGAGCAGGTGTTTCTGCCGATTGGGAGGTTTGGTTAATGCCTAATGCAGAGACACAATGCACGGTAGAGGGTAGAGACGAGGCCAAAGGGCAGAGAAGATTTTTTTACATTTAAGTTTTTCTTGTCTTGCCATAAAATGTGTTATTTCACAGTACCTCTTCCAAGCCCCTTGGACACGCCAGGCGCTGCATCCATCAGGGTTATGGGGTTCAGAGCTGAGCAGAGCTGCGAGCTTGCAGCGGAGTAGAGGCCGCCAAGTGCTGAACAGGGCCGCCCAGGCCTGGGGGTGGCAGGTACACAGGAAGGACTGGGCAGTTACATGTTTGTTTCCTTGCCCTCAAGCCAATCTCCCTGTCAGTTTATTAGCAGTCATCTTGAAGCTGTCTAAAACAAGACTTGGACAGCAACATCACATCCATCATCTGTATTGTCCTCAAAACTGAGTTGACCTGGTAAGTCTTAACAGGCCTTTTTCAGTCTTATTTCCTGTTGTCTGTAATCTGTAAACTCTAAATTGTTGTAACACTGCAAGGACCCAAAATTCTGGACTTTTCCTTTGTGCTTGCCAATTTCAACTAGCCAGTCCTCTCTCTCCACCTCTCTCTCTCTCTCTCTCTCTCTCTCTCTCTCTCTCTCTCTCTCTCTCTCTCTGTCCCTCCCTCCCTCAGAAAGTAGAGAGGAACAGTCAATACATACTTGCACTTTGCTTCTTTCCCTCCATTTTCCCCAACAGTCTTTCTGTTTTCTCTTTATCACTCATATTGTCACAGGTAAGTTTCACTCCATACTGCACTGCAGCATCACGAGTCTCAATCTTTCCAGCCCACAATATCTATTTTTTTAGCCACGCAGCTCCTAACCAGTGAATATGAAATTTGAAAACCACAAATTTTAGGTTTTTGTAACTGCAGCTCCACTATCAGGATAACGGTTTCTTTGTTAGATAGGGTAGCATCAGCTGCCCTGACAAACAAAAACCAAGGTTTCAGTGATTAAAGACAATAAAATGATTGTGTCTTGCACACATAACAATCCAGTGGTCTGTTCCTCGTAGGCAGGGAATCTTCCATCTTGTGGCTCCCTTATACCCAAAGGTCACATGGTCCTCTGCTTGCAGGAGAAGGGTAGGAGGAGGGAGGACCACTGGGGCATTATTATGAGCCAGTTGTGGCATTGGGACACATGTCTTTCACTGCGTCCTTCTGGCACACAGCAATTTCACGGGAGCTGGGAAATGTAATTCCTGCCTTGACAGACATTTCCTGGTGACAACTCCCAAATTCATGGTGAATGTTGACAAATCCATAATAATCCGTATGGAAGTATAGTGCTTTACCATTTACAAAGCATTTTAATGTAAATAATGACGTGAAGTAGGCCTGAAAGGTTTATGATCACTATATCATAAAGGGAGAAATAGCTTCAGAGGAGTTGACTTACTCAAGGTTGTACAGCTAGACTTCCGGTTTCAGGCCCAGTGTGTAAAAAGGGCTTGGAAGTTGTCGTTCCTATTGTTACAACAAGAAAAACGCTGAGAAAACTGAAAATAAACACCTTTCCTTAATACTCGTCAGAGAATCATGAGATGGGTGAATACGGAGATTCTCAGCTGAGATCAACTTACCTGTAGCAGAAACCACCAGAGCCGTGGACCGGTAGGATCACTTACGTGGTAATCCTGACAAATTGCTGGAGGTTGGGTGTGAGCTACCAGGCATTCTTATGATGAAGAGTCAAGAAAAATCTCCTGGCTCTGCAGATAGAGGAGAAAGGTAACCATTTTGAACTATGCCCAGAGCACCCTCCGTAACAAAGGGCTACTAGCTAGAGTGAAAGACTTCACCAGAGCCTTATCCCACATAGGAGATGGGCATTCACCCAATTCCAGCCCCCTCAAGCCTTCCTGTCTCACCTCAGGGGTAAAAAAAAAAAACAGCTAAGAAACACCTGTAAAGGTGACAGCCTGGAGACACAGGCCCACTAAAAGACTGAGGTTTAAAGCTACAATTGTAGAATGCCACCCCCTCCCACGCCCTGCCTCTACAGCACCAGAAATCAAATACAATGACTCTGAGTTACAGCTGGGAGAGCTGCAAGGCACAGACTCTGTTTAAGGAGTAGTTCCTAGGGAAGCCCAGGGACAAGAGAGGAGGTAGCAGCAAGGACCCTGGAGGAAGCTGGAGCCTCCAGCACCTATGGCTGCAGCAAACATTACACACAGCCCAGCTGCTCACAGGTTACCGTACATCCTAACATGAAAGGCCTTCTACCTCGGTTCCTATAACCTGATGTACATTATGTCTGGATTTTTAACCAAAAAATTGCAAGGCATGCTAAAAGATAATTTTTTTAAAAAAACCCACAACAATATGAAGAGCATCAGAACCAGACTCAGATACGACACAAATGTTGGAATTCTCAGGCAGGGAATTTAAAATAACCAATTAATACGTGGAGGGCTCTAATGGAAAAAGTAGACATCATGAAAGAACAGATAGGTAGTGTAAGCAGAGAGATGGAAACTCTGAGAAAAATCAAAAGGAAATGCTAGGAATCCACAGAAGTGTAACAGTGTAATGCCTCTGATGGCTTCCCAGTAGACTGGGCACTACATATGAAGCAGTATAGTGTTATTTGAAGGTGGACTCAGATTAATTATACATGTATATTGTAAACTTGAGGGCAACTGCTAAACAATATAAAAAGAAAATGTAATTGATATTCTAAGAGAAGAGAAATTGGAATCACATTAAAATGTTCAAAACCAGAAGAAAAAAAGAAAGAACAAGCACAATGAATAGAAAAGCTACAAACATATTTATCCAACTGTATAAGTAATAACTATAAATGTGAATGGTCAAAATACACTAATTAAAAGACAGGGATTGCCAGGGTGGATGAAAAAGACCCAGCTACATGTTGTGTACAATAAACCCATTTTGAGTGTAAGGATTATACAACTAGCGACTATCTGAACCAAGCAGACTCTCATGCTTTAACTTCAATCCACTTGTCTTCTTCCCACAGCACATGCCGTCGATGAATTACAGAGGCAAGTACAGTTTCTAGGAAAAGCGGAGCCTCCCCACACCTCCGACGTTTATGTCAAGGGGGATAAACTAGGCCCTCATTCTCCTGAAAAGCCCTTGAGGGCTTGCTGTGATTGCCAACAGGATAGTGGATTGATTAAACCTAACTCCTGCTCCCCCTGCGAGGAAGCCTCAGGTCAGTTACCTGTTACAGGAAAGAATGTTTTAAATGGATCGATCTCCTATCTCCTGCTCTCCTTCACCCCCTACCACTCACTCCCCTCCTCACCCACGACCGAGTGACCCTCAAGGGCAGGGACTGTTTCCATTTATTCCCGTAGCTCCTGAGCCTGAACAAATACTTAATGAATGCTCCCTTGACTTAGCACAGTCGTTCTGAGCATGGCGTTTTTCTACAGGAACGCTCGCTGACCCCCTTGGCTACCCACCTGTTGCACGCCTGGCACCGCTGCAGCAGCGTCGGACCTCCCTTCTCCCCAGCTGCCAGCATTCACTGGGAGTCAGTCATGAACTAAGCTGCTTCCACGCCACCCCATCCTAAAGACTCATGAGCGCCTTTTCTCCTTCCCACCCTCCCCATCCCATAACTGGAGGACAGGGATGCTAAAGAAGGAACATCTGCCTCACAAGAAAGCTGCCAATTTCTCCATGCATGTTCTCAGCTATTGGTTACCTTTTTCCTTAGGAAAAGAACAATAACAATTTGCCCTTTCTTTCATCTCTTAAAATAACTTGAGTGTAAGATATACTCTAGAGCCTTCTGTACATGATAGCAAAACTGATCTGTGAACATTTGCAGTTCAATTAGGATCAGGAGACGGCACTTTGGAAATAAGAATATGAGAATCTCATCTTGAGCCAGGCAGATTGGCCGCTCCACCTTAGGGTCCAGAGGCCCAGATGAGCTCCTGCAGGTCCAGTGGTTTAAGGAGGAGAGATAGATACACCTCTGAGCTGAACAGGAGGAGCTGGGCACAAACAGGAAGAAGAAAGGAAGTAGGGCCCCCGTTCCCACCCTTGTTCCTGGTAATGAGCTCCAGCTGCCTCACATTAAAGTAGTGCTTTGTGGCTGGTGAGGATACCCCTTAAAAACCATGGCTCAAGGCCTTCACAGAAAATGCTGAAAATCCAGGTGCTGAAGAAGAGTATTCCTTTTACCTTCCTCTTACACCCTTGATACAAGAAATAGATTTGAACACTTTGGTTGTCTTAGGTAGATACCTCAGCATAGAATTTCTGGGCCACAGATATTTTTTAATGAAAAGGAAAAAACCAATGTTACGACTTTAGGGAAGTTTCTAAAAGGCAAAAAAACTAGAACCAACCTCCACGTTACATAGAGAATATAAGTAAAGAGTTGGCCATAAAGAGATTACACTGCAAAATTATTTGGAAACTAGAAGGATGGTAATAAAAATAGCAGCTGTATATTCTCTAGTCTTCAGTTGGTTAGATATTAGGTAATTATGACCAAAAGCTGTAGTCTTCTGAGCCAGGGCCCACCCCATAAAAAGGTGTGGTTACCCTGCCCAGGCCAGGAGGGCTGGGAAACCCCTGGACATCAGGGTTTTTTCCTGGGAAGAAAGAACTGACAACCTGTTCCCTTCTCCCCCAGCATATCTGCATGAAACCTCATGATTCATTTTAATTTACTTTCTGATGTTTCACAATTTTGGCATTCCCGTTGATGGTATCTCACTGATCTTAAAAATAGCCAAATATGAAAACACATAAAATTTTGGATAAAGCGAAAGTGCTTTCTGAGGAGGGAAGTGTGGACGACCTCTGACCTGAACTTCCAAGCATAAGAAGATGGACAGGATAGCAGAAGTAAGAATATCCAGTTTACAGTTGGGAACATCAAAGGTGCACAAGTTAAGGGGGTCCTTGGGCCACTGCTGACTCATAAGCCATCAGGTTGTAGCAGTTTCTCTGCCAGCTTTCTTCACCAGTTTCCTCCAGGGGGCGCTGTCTCCTATTCTAGTGCCCGCTAAACCCAGGTTCCCTTTGTGTACACAGGGAAGCTCACCAAGGTGGTCTTAGAAGCTGCAATGAAGGTGGTTACAAAACAGTACTCTTCTGAAATTAGGCCCAGAATGTACATGGTCAGATTTGCTCTGCTGAAGAGCAGGTAGAGGATAGGAAATCAAACTAAGTCTACGGAGAGGTTGCCAAAAATCTCTGAGCCAGGGAAATGGAAATTTTGTCTATTTTATTAAATCATAAGCTCTAAAAACAAACGGACAGCTTCCCTTCCAGGAGATAATTCTTAGTAAAAGACTGGAACCCCTTGCTTAGGTCTCTGTATGATGTCACCCAATTTTACTCTTGCTGGAACTTGCCTCAGTGATAGTTGGAGCGAATCCAGCCAACTCTGGATGCCTTGTTCTGAGGGGAATGGGGACCTGCTGTGGGCCCAGGGCGGCTGTTGTGTTTGCCAAGGGCTGTCCTCACCACCAACTGTCAGCCTGAAAACACTCCTTGGGACGTTGGTGGGAGTTTCAGAAAAAGAAATCTTCTCTATTCCTGTCCAGCATCAACAAAACCCAGGTGAATAGCGTTCATTAGCAAGTTTTCTATTCCACAACTGCTCAAACTTGCAGGTAAGTTAATTATTCTACAGAAAGGTTTTCCTGCTTAATATTCAGAAAATATAGTAAAATCAAGATATGCAGAAAAGGCTTTGGGTGTGACAGTTTTCTGTGTATGCGCTTGTGTGTCTACCTGTACACACTGTTAACAAACAAAAATTTAACCGAGTAAAATTTAAAGGTCTAATTGGCTTTATTAAACGATTCCTGAACTGGGCAGCATCCCATCTGGCAAGTAGAGAGGAGTTCTGAGGAGCTGTACAAAATGGAAGGCTTTTATAAGCAAAAGGAGGAAAAGAGTAGATTGCTTCAGGCTTAGGTAAGCTACCTATAGGGGACAGAAGGGACCTGTGTGGTAGATTGCCTCAGTGGTGCTGACAAGAAATTTCCATACTGACCGGTTAAGACGGGGTCCCCAACCCCTGGGCCACGGAACGGTACCAGTCCATGGCCTGTTAGGAGCCGGGCCACACAGCAGGAGGTGAGTGGCAGGTGAGCGAGCGAAGCTGCTTCTGTATTTACAGCCGCTCCCCATCGCTCGCGTTACCGCCTGAGCTCCGCCTCCTGTCAGCATTACGGTGAGTTGTATACTTATTTCATTATATGCTACAATGTAACAGTAGTAGAAATAAAGTGCACAATAAATGTAATGCGCTTGAATCATCCCGAAACCATCCCCCCCTCCCCGGTCCGTGAAAAAACTGTCTTCCATGAAACCGGTCCCTGGTGCCCAAAAGGTTGGGGTCCGCTGCGTTAAGACTATATTCCTGGGGGAGGCTGTAACTGTAATTGGGTTAGGTATTAAGTTTGGTTTGCTGATGTGGGGCTTAGCACAAGCGATTCCATTTTGTTGTTTCTTTGTAACAATACGCAGTCCATTCATCTATATCTATGTGTAACTTAGGTTGATTTCAGGAAGCCTACAGCTTCCATTCTTGGCAAACAGATACGAAATGTATGCTTTGTTTCTATGTGACCCACTGGCATTCTCCTTCCTTGAGAGCTTTGTGCTCTATACATTGGTTTTTTTTTGCTCCCCCCGTTATCATGTACACGCTTCAGTGACAGCCTTCAACCCTTATTGCCCGAGATAATTGTCCTATGCAGGGAAGCCACAACATCCTGTTGATTCTGCCTTCCCCGTATTGATGGAAAATGTCATTGAAAATGTAGGTGGGAATCCGCATGTGAACGCAGTCACCTGGGGAGGCCTTGGTGGGTACAGTCCTTTACAGCCACACGTGAAGAGCAGGAAGGTGTATAGTGGCGGAGCCTAAGAAATGGGTAGTGGCCCCAGAAGAGCTATGAATGCAGATAATGCAGAATGGATGGGGTTGTTTTATGTCCAGTTTCTTTTTAGCCTACGCGCTTGTCTTTTCACCAGATGATTCTGGACAGTGGAAATCAACAGCTAGATGATCTATGAAACTAAGTTATATATTTGAGGACTACTTGGTGAAGATTTACCAGGACATGGTGGAAAGGATTTGTTGAGGGAAATTTCCACTGTAATGCTGCACATGCCCAGTTCGGGGAGTTCCAAGGGGAGAAAGGGCCACAGAGCTTTTGTCTGATCGATAGCCTCATTACCTGTCAGCCAGCGCCTCCATTAACACTAATGATGGCTTGTTTCCGCTTTTGGCAACAAGTTCCAAGCTGGTAGACTGACTGATGGTCATTTTCTACAGAAATGCACGCCATCGCCTGCTCACTGTGCATCTATGTCACAGACGGCTGGAATGTTTCCCATAGTTTATCTTTATCCCCATGAATCCTGAGGAGTCTGTGCCTGATTTTTAAAAACTGTCTGACAAAGGCCAGTATATAGGCACAGGGATCAGTGATGTTTCCTGCAGTTTCACTTCACCTATAGGAATTCCTCATCCATCATTTATAATGCTTAGAGAGTCCTACTCATTTGAGCATTACCATGTTTTCTCAATATAAGTGTAGTGTGAGTATAATTGTGAAAATAAGGAACAAGCATCCTCAGTGCCCATCAAGGGCTGGCATCAGAGTTTATCAGTGAGTAGGGGGGTTTCCAAATCCCAAACATTTCATTTTGGTTCCTTCCCTGTATTGCTGTATGATTAATTACTTCATCCTTGTGTGTTCCCTAGTTTTTTCCTGTAGGAATAATAACATTGGGTGGGCCAAAAAGTGCCTTCGGTTTTTTAAGTAAAAATAGAAAACACATTTTTCATTTTCACCAAGAACTTTATTGAACAACGTATTCACCCTTTTGTTCCACTACCTTCTGCCATTTTTCAGGCAACTTCATAATTCCATCTTCCCAAAACTTTTCATCTTTTTGAGCAAAGAACTGTTCCAGGTGCCTTTTACAGTCTTCCAGGAAGTTGAAATTTTTTCCATTAAGAGAATTTTGTAAAGAACGAAATAAATGGAAATCCAAAGGTGCAATGTCTGGTGAATATGGCAGATGAATCAGAACTTCCCGGCCAACCTGTAACAGTTTTTGCCTGGTCATCAAAGAAACATGCAGTCTTGCATTATCCTGATGGAAGATTATGCGTTTTCTGTTGACTAATTCTGGACCCTTTTCATCGAGTGCCGCTTTCAGTTGGTCTAATTGGGAGCAGTACTCGTTGGAATTAATCGTTTGGTTTTCCTGAAGGAGCTCATAATACAGGACCCCCTTCCAACCCCACCATATACACAACATCACCTTCTTTGGATGAAGACCGGCCTTTGGTGTGGTTGGTGGTGCTTCCTTTCGCTTGCCCCGTGATCTCTTCCGTTCCACATTGTTGTACAGTATCCACTTTTCATCGCCCGTCACAATTTGTTTTAAAAACAGAACGTTTTCATTACATTTCAGTAGAGAATTGCTGCAGAAATATGGTCAAGAAGGTTTTTTTCACTTATGTGGAACCCAAACATCGAAGCGACTCACATAACAAGCTGGTGCAGATGATTTTCAGTGCTTGGTTTGGACATTTTGAGTATGTCGGCTGTCTCCTGCGTGGTATAACGTTGATTGTTTTCAATATTGTTTTGATCTGATTGCTATCCACTTCAACTGTTCTACCCAACCATGGAGCATTGTCCAGCGAGAAATCCCCAGCACGAATTTTGCAAACCACTTTTGACACATTCGATCAGTCACAGCACCTTCTCCATACACTGCACAAGTCTTTTTGTGCATTTCAGTTGCGTTTTTACCTTTCTTGAAATAATAAAGCATAATATGCCGAGAATGTTGCCTTTTTTCTTCCATCTTCAATATTAAAATGGCTACACAAAAATTCACCAATTTTGATGTCTTTTTAAAATGCACGCTGATATGACAGCTGGCACATTCAATCTAACAAAATTGTTTTGAATGAAGTTAAAGACAGCTAAGTGCGTCTAGAGCCATCTTACAGAACTGAACCTTTTGGCCCACCCAGTACAAGGTACCAAGATGGGATGTTATGCTACAAAACCTACTGATGTGTCCTCAAATCTTAGTGTCCAGGAGGTGATACAGGCTAAAAATGTACTTAAGAGCTAAAAGATCTTAGATGCTTTAGTAAATAATAAAGCTCTAGAATTTAATAACGGAAGTAGAATATTTTGGTTTTATTTTTCACTTTGAGGTTGATAAATAAATACCATGAGACCTTCCAAAATACTGTTACTCAGTGCGCCTGTCAGAAACAGAAGGATGCATTCATTGAATACAGCATTATCATTATTCTCATCATCATTACTATCAAAAAATAACCACTCTGGAGTGCTTGCTGTGGAGCGCAGGCTTTAGTAGTTGCAGCACACAGGCTCAGTAGTTGCAGCACATGGGCCCTTAGAACGCACAAGCTTTAGTAGTTGTGGCATATGGGCTCAGTAGTTGTGGCTCATGGGCTCTAGAGCACAGGCTCAGTAGTTGTTGTGCATGGACTTAGTTGCTCTGCGGCATGTGGGATCTTCCTGGATCCACGTGTGGATTGAACCCATGTCCCCTGCATTGGCAGGCAGAATCTTAACCACTGCGCCACCAGGGAAGCCCACCCCGTACATTTTGAAGCTCCATTATTAGGCACATGCTTGTTTAGGATTGTTCTGTCCTCTTGACCAATTGACCCCTTTATCACTATGAAATGGCCATCTTTTCTCCTAGTAATATTCTTGGCTATGAAATCTCCTTGGTCAGATATCAGTGTAGTCACTATCCCCTTATTTTGGTAAGGGTTAAGATGAAACAACTTTTTGTATCCTTTTACCTTTAACTTATTTGTATCTTCTTATTTAACTTTTACCTTTTACTTATATGTATCTTTGTTTTGGAAGCAGCGTATATTTGGACCTTCCTTTTATATACAATTTGACAATGTTGCCTTTTAATTATAGTGGTTCGACCATTAATATTTAATTAACATGGATTGATATGGTTGAGTTTCAGTCTACCATCTTGCTCTTTGTTTTCTATTCATCTCCTCTGTTTTTATTCCCCCTTCTCCTCTTTTTCTTCATTCTTTTGGGTTAATAGACTTTATTTTGTAGAATAATTCTAGTTATCTCGTTTGTTGGACGTTCAACTATAAATATTGTGTTATCTAGGTGGCTGCTTTAGGGTTTGGAGTATGTATCTTTAGCTCACTACAATATTCCTTCAAGTGACTACACCATCTCACATGCAGTATTAGAACTTTGTAGCCCTCTGTTTTTCCTATACTGGCCTTTGTGCTATTTCTGTCACGTACTTTATTTCTGCATGTTATAAATCTCACAATATATTGATATTTTTACTTTACACACTTCTTGCTCTCAGCAGGCATACCTCCGAACAGCGTCTCCTTTCTGTTCTTTTGCTAGAAATTTGTCTAAAAGAACAAATAAGATCCAAGATCATAAGGTTTCATAGTCCTTAGTGTTGCAACAAGATCATAAGGTTTCATAGTCCTTAGTCCAAGGTTTCATAGTCCTTAGTCCTTAGTCCAAGATCATAAGGTTTCATAGTCCTTAGTGTTGCAACAATTTTAACTACTCAAAAGCTGCCCTCCAACCCCCGGCAGCTTCCCGGTTGTTGGTGGTGAATTTGTTGGATAAGCAACCTTCAAATCCAAGTGAATTACTACATGAAGAGAGTAGATGAAAACCCAAAGAGTGATGTAAAAGAGAGTTTGGACCCATTCAGTAATGAGGAACAGATCAAAACCTAGTTTGACTACAACCATTATCAATCAAAATAGAAAGCTGAGGAGAAAAATCATTCATGGGAAGGTGGGAGGTGGCCGATGGAGGGGGTGGCAGGGGGATTTGCTCTGCATGTTTCTGTATCGTGGGACTAGGAGGCTGGCCAAAGTTGTCTCCGTTTCCGTTTTACGGACTCATCTAAAATTTTCTCACCTCACTTAATGAGGCATTTCCCTTCTTCCAAGCCAGATTTGATGGGAGTATCTTATATTTTCTTTAGCCAATTTTAGATGTAGAAAAACTTCACAAATTTAGAATGAAGACATTTCGACTTGAAATAATGAACAGTACGGATTTTGGAATACTATAATGCATTTTATCGCATTCAAATACATAGCATGAAACAGATGGCCGAGCACTAGGGAGAGAAGAGCAGGTTATGTGTAGTTTTTAATTCCCTCCTTCCAGCAACTTCTCTCTGTAGTACTGCACTGTAGGAGACAGTTTTAGAAATTCTATCTCTACTTTCCTATCAAGGACATAATACAATTTTCCATGTCTCAAATCCTTTCCAGTACTTAGTCTGGTATTTCCTCACATGCTATGTTAGAGTTCTGTCTAAATTAGAGCTCTAAAATGTCTCTAACATCTAGAGTTCCGTTAAGAAAAGCTTACTCATGAGATCCGATCAGCGCCCACTTCAGGCTTCCTGGTCATTTAACACAATTTCCTAAGTCAAAGCTAGGGTTACAGTGGTGTGCTGGGTGACGTTCCCTCAGTTCTGTCTGTCTCTTTCTCTTTCTCCAGTTATATTAAAAAATAATTGACATACATCATTATATAGGTTTAAGGCATACAGCATGATGGTTTGATTTACATATATGGTTGAAATGTTTACAATAGGTTCAGCTACCTTCCATCTTTTCATATAGATGCAAGAAAGAAAGGAAAAAAAGAAAAAACAAATTTTCTCCTTGGATGAGAACTCTTAGGATTTGCTCTCTTAACAACTTTCCCATATATGGTACAGCAGCGTTAGCTATAGTCATCATGCTGCACCTTACATCCCTGGTACTTATTTATCGGTTCTCTTTTTAACCACAACCGCAGGTGGGCTTGGCCAGGCCTTGGAGCTAGGCTGGCACTCGGTGCGGGGAGAAGGGGGCACGGCGGGCTGAAGACACCTGCTGCAGGCGCGGGGGCGGCAGCGGACGGCCAAGGAGCTGCGCGGGGCGGGCAGAGAACGCGCGGGACGAGGGCGCGTGGAGACGAGCGCGCACGGAGACGCGCGCGCGGGGCCGCCCGGGGCGAGGAGGGAGAGGGTTTGCGGAGACGCCGAACGAACTTGGAGGGGTCGCCGCCTTCCCGCCTGCGGCCCGGCTGCCTAAGCCAGGGTAGCTAGGAGGGCGTTCCCCGCGGGCCGGGGCTCGGCCGCGCCCACCGTGCCCGCTCCGCCCACGCCGCGTGAGAGACGCGGCCCCACCCCGCGCCCGCCCCCGGCGGTGGTCGCGCGGCCCGCCGCGCACCGCCCACCCACAGACGCGCGTGGCTCTCGGCGAACGCGGCGCCCGCGCTGCAGTCGCCGGGCCCGGGCAGCGAGCATCCTCCCTTCTCCGTTTTTCCCTTCGGCCCTAGTCGCCGCAGCCCCGCGGTGATGAGCCCCGAGCCAGTCCCGCCGCCGCCCCCCTGTCGTGGCTGCGAGTGCGGGGAGCCGCTCGCCCAGCGGGTGGAGAAGGGCGACGAGGCCTTCTGCGCCGGCGAGTACGAGACGGCGGCCGAGCTCTTCCGCTCCGCGCTGGCCGGCTTGGCGCGGCCCGACCGCGGCCTATGCCTGCGGCTGGGGGACGCGCTGGCCCGCGCCGGCCGCCTCCCCGAGGCCCTGGGCGCGTTTCGCGGCGCCGCGCGGCTCGGGGCGCTGCGGCCCGACGAGCTGGGGGAGCTGGCGAGCGGCCTGGCGTGCGTCCCGGGCCCGCGCGAGCGGCGGTCGCCGGTGGGGAAGCCGGGCCGCGCCCCCGGGGAGGCGCCGAGCGGGGAGCCGTCGGCCTCGGTGCCCGCGGCGCCTCGGGACCTGCTGGACTGCCCGCGCTGCCAGCGGCTGCTGCACAAGCCGGTGACGCTGCCGTGCGGGCTCACGGTGTGCAGGCGCTGCGCTGAGCCGGGGCCGGGCCGGCCGCCGGTGCGCCGCATCAACGTGGTGCTGAGCGGCCTGCTGGAGAAGTGCTTCCCGGCCGAGTGCCGGGCGCGCAGGCTGGCGGGCCAGGTGCAGATCCTGCAACGCCAGCAGCAGCCCGAGGCCGCTCTGCTCAGGTGCCACCAGGCCCTGGACCTCGGTAAGCGGGCGCGGGGGCTGGGCCACCTACACGCTCGCCTGTTGAGGGGCAGGGCCGGGACGGGAGAGCTGGGTTCGGCCGGCGGGGCTCTTGTGCTGTGTGGAGGCGGTGAGGCGAAGAGTAGGGGCCAGTTGCACCTGCGGGCTGTCTTTTCCGGGACCTCCGTGGCCTTCCTGAGCCGCCCTGTGAGGCCAGCACTGCTTTTCACCCTATCTCAGCCGTATAGGAGTGGGGGGAGGGCCAAGGGTTTTAATTCGTCTTTCAGGGAAATGCAAATAGCGAACACCCTCGTGTGTTACAAGAAGGTAACACTCCCGGGCTATCACAAGAAGATAGCCTTGTGATTGGGGGATTTGCTGGTGCAAATGCTTTGGGGATCCAGGAAGGATGCTCTTACACTCCACTGTTTGGCCCTGACCTCCCTTCTCTCTCAAAGGCCGTTAGATGTAATGGTGTGATTAGCTTTTTAGATGGTTATATACTAATTAGTAGTCTGGTTTATTTTATTTTATCTTTTAAACTAGAGTCTGTGACCAGCACCAGCCGCTTCCCGCCCAGCCACCACCTGTTAAGAATATATAATTTAAAGGAAGCCCAAACTCCGGTCCTGGTCCTTGCGTTTGACTGTGAATGAGTGTGCTCTATTGACAGTTGTTTGGGGTGGAGAATGTGTGGATGGAGGGTGATTTGTTTTCTGAATTCGCTGGTTTTGAAACAGGGTTGTGTGTGCATGACTTAAATCTGTAGTCAAGAAGACTTGGTTTAATGTTTTGTTACTAAGAGTCTTATTGTGTGCTCTAGTCATTATGCATTTTATTGTAAACTAGGGTTAAGGTTTTCTCTTTTAGAAGGCACACCTGTATCCAAATTGGGAGATTCTCTGCTGGAATCGGTCAGTTAAATTGCTTTATGTAGCAAATAATTGGTACCGTATTTGAAACCAACATATCCGTACTTTAACAGGCTGTGTATTTTTTAGTTTTCAATTATTTATGTATCAGTATATATGGTGCAGAGCCACACTATTCAGTAGAAATACTGTGTAAGCCACATATGTTACTTTACGTTTTCTGTTAACCCATTTAAAAAAGGTGAAAAGTAGCAGGTGAAATTCATTTAAAAATATTTTTAACCCTATACCTTCAAAATGTTATTTCAACATATCTTTAATGTAAAAAAAGTCCAGCTTTTACTTTCTCAGTAAATCTTCGAAATTCATTGTGTATTTTACATTTGCTACCCACCCCGATTTGGATACTAAATTTTCATCAGAATTACTTCCTCTATGTTTAGATTTCTTAAAATTTAGAGTTGAAAAAGTGGATTCTCATGTTGGTGTCGTTCCAAATTAACTTAAAAGTTATCCTCTAACTGAAGAGTATCCGTTTTTAAAAATTCTACTAGTTAAAATAAAAAATAACTCAGTTCCTTTGTTGCCCTAGACCTCTCTCTCGTTTTCACTAGCCACATGTGTCCAACAGCTACTGTTGTAGACAGCACAAGTACAGAACCTTAAAAAACAGTTGCTGGAAATGTAACAGATCACAATACCAACTCTTGGAGAAGACTTAGAAAATGAGGACTATTGTATGCGGCTGATGGGTCTGCATAGTTATACCCCTGGTACGTTGTTTGGCAGTATCTGAACATGTTAATTATGACCTTTGGCCAAGCAGCTTCAATGAGGTACAAGCATACGTGCACTGAAAAAATGTATACAGGGGTGTACAAGAGCGTATATACATCATTAGAGATAGCCCTAAAGTGGAACTCAAATGTCCAAAAGGAACAGAATGAATAAGTAAATATATTGTGATGTCTTTGTGGAATACTACATAGAAAGAAAATAAGCCAACTTCAGTTACATACTACAGTGTGGATGAATCACATGTTAATTGAAAGCCAGACTCAAAAGCATTTTTAATACATGATTATATTTATCTGTAAGTCCAAACAGGCAAAATTATGATGGCATGTTAGAAGCAAGTAAGGGCAGTGATTACCTTGGGGAAGAAAAAGGGGAATGTTATTGTGAGTAAGTATGGGAGGGACCTGAGTGGTAGTGGTAATGTTCTGTTCCCTGACCTAGACGATGGACGCACAGGTGTGTTCACTTTGTGACAATTCATTGTATTTTCCATTTATATATAAGATCTCAATTTAAAAGTTTTAAAAACATGGATTATTGCAGTCAATTCATCATGAGAATTTTATTCAGTATCCATTTTCCACTCAAAGATTGGAAAAGAAAGCCAAGTTTCCCTAGTTTAAAAATTTATAGAAAAAAGTTAACTTAGTAATGAATTAGCTCCCAAGAGAGGTTTTGTTATAGTAAAAAGGTTACAAATATTTGGATTTGGAAATGCCTGTGTTTAGACCCAGGCTGACCCTTAGTTATTTTGTGACCGTAGCCAAGGGTGGTAATCATTAATGCTGTTCCCCAAATGTTTGTATCTTTATAGCCTCTCCAAACAAGTACGATTGCATTCCTTGCCTGCTTGTGGTTGGGTAGAGCCATGTGACTAATTTTGGCCAATAAGTTGCGAGTGGAATTCAAAATAACTGTATGTTAAAACAGAAATAAGCATGTGAAAAGATAACTCAATAGATAACTGTCTATTAAAAAGAACCAAATGGGTATTCTAGACCTGGAAAATATGGTATCTGAAGTTGAGAATTAGACGGATTCGAAAATAGGCTGGACACATCCGAAATCAGGATGGGAACACTCAGGAACAAGCCAATAGACAATATCCAAGCTGAATCACAGAGGAAAAAAACAGAGCATAAGAGAAATGGGGGACACAGAGAAAAGTTCTAAAATCTGTGGAATACGAGCCCCCGAAGAGGAGAGATGGAGAAGGGGCAAGTGAAATATTTGAAGGAAAAATGGCTGAGAATTTTCTAGATCTGATGGGAAACTTTAAGTCACTGAACCAAGAGGCTCAGTAAGCCCAACAGGATAAACACAAGCATTCACTTCACACAACAAACAAAACGTATCTAAGTATCTTACAGCCCAGTTACTGAAAATCAAACATAAAGAGACATTTAAAAGCACTTAGAGAAGGCAGGATATATTTCCTTGAAAGGACCCAGAATAAGACTGATAGCTGACTTTTCAACAAAATTATTAAAACTAGAAGATAATGGAGTAACATCTTTAAAGTGATGAAAGAGGGGGAAAAAAACCCTACTGGCATTCTTTACCCCGATGAAAAATATCTGTCAGAAATGAAGGCAAAATTAAGATGCTTAAATGCAGGTAAATAATAGGAAGGACTTTTATTGCCATCACAGTTGCGTGAAGTACTGAGCGGAATTCTTCAGGTTAAAGGAAAATGGTGCAGATGGTAGCATGGAACTAAAGGAAGGAATGAAGATCACTAGACAGAGTAAATACATGAAAAAAATATAAGAGAATATTGATTATTTCAAACTCTTTCCCTCTCCTCGGGACTTCCTGTTCTCTGACACATAACAGTATTGAAATTAGGCCAATTATGAACCCTAAAATGGCCTCTGAGTGTTCAAGTGAAAGGAAGAGTCATGCATCTCACTTTAAATCAGAAGCTAGAAATATTTAAGCTTAATGAGGAAAGCATGTTGAAAGCTGAGACAGGGCAAAAGCTTGGCTTCTTGTGCCAAACACCTAACCAAGCTGTGAATGCAAAGGAAGAGTTCTTGAAGGACATTAAAAGAGCTACCACAGTGAACACATGAATGATAAAGTGAAACAGCCTTATTGCTGATATGCAGAGCGTTATAGGGGTCTGGATAGAACACACCAGCCTCAACATTGCCTAAAGCCAAAGCTTAATCGAGAGCAAGGCCCTAACTCTCTTTAATTCTATGAAGACTGAGAGGTAAGGAAGCTGCAGAAGAAAACTCTGAAGCTAGCAGAGTTTGGTTCATGAGGTTTAAGGAAAGAAGCTGTCTCTATAACATAGAAGTGCAAGGTGAAGTGCTGATGTAGAAGCTGCAGCAAGTTATCCAGAAGGTCTAGCCAAGATCATTAATGAAGATGCTACACCAAACAACAGATTTTCAATGTAGACGAAGTACCCTTCGATTAGAAGGAGGTGCCATTTAGGACTTTCATAGCTAGAGAGGAGAAGTCAATGCCTGTCTTCAAAGCTTTAAAGGACTGGCTGCCTCTCATGTTAAGGGCTAATGCAGCTGGGGATTTTAAGTTGAATCCAGTGCTGCTTTACCATTCTGAAAATCCTAGGGCCCTTAAGAATTATGCTACATTTACTCTGCCTGTGATCTATAAGTGAAACAACAAACTCTAGACAACACATCTGTTTACAACATGGTTTACTGAATATCTTAAGCCCACTGTGGGTACCTGCTGCTCAGAAAAAAGATTCCTTTCAAACTATCACTGCTCATTGACAATGCACCTGGTCACCCAAGAGCTCTGATGGAGATGTACAAAGAGATTAATGTTGTTTTCATGCCAGCTAACACAATACCCATTCTGCAGCCCAAGGATCAAGGAGTAATTTCAACTTTCAAGTCTTACTATTGAAGAAATACATTTCGTAAGGCTATAGCTGCCAGATAAAGTGACTCCTCAGGTGGAACTGGGCAAAGGAAATTGAAAATCTTCTGGAAAGGACGCACGATTCTAGGTGCTGTTAAGAACATTCGTGATTCATGAGAAGAGGTACAAATGTCAACATTCACAGGAGTTTGGAAGAAGTTGGCTCCAACCCTCATGGATGACTTTGAGGGGTTCAAGACTTCATGGAGGAAGTCACTGCAGATGTGGTGGAGACAGCAAGAGAACTAGAATTAGAAGTGGAACCAGAAGATGTGACTGAATTCCTGCCATCTCAGGATAAAACTAGTAGGTGAGTTGCTTCTTAAGGATGAGCAAAGAAGGTGATTTCTTGGGCTTCCCTGGTGGCGCAGTGGTTGAGAGTCCGCCTGCCACTGCAGGGGACACGGGTTCGTGCCCCGGTCCGGGAAGATCCCACATGCCGCGGAGCGGCTGGGCCCGTGAGCCATGGCCGCTGAGCCTGCGTGTCCGGAGCCTGTGCTCCGCAACGGGAGAGGCCACAACAGTGAGAGAGGCCCACGTACTGCAAAAAAAAAAAAAAAAAAAAAAGTGATTTCTTGATATGGAATCTACTGGTGAAGATGCTGTGAAGATTGTTGAACCGATAACAGAGGACTTAGACTATTATGTAAACTTAGTTTATGAAGCAGCAGCAGGGTTTGAGAAGATTGATGCCAGTTTTGAAAGACATTCTGCTGTGGGTAAAATGCTGTCAAACAGCAGTGCATGCTCCTGAGAAATTGCTTATGAAAGGAGGAGTCAGTCACTGTGGCATATGCTTCATTGTTTCATTTTAAGAAATTGCCACAGACACCTCAACTTCCAGCAGCCACCACCCTCATCAGCCAGCAGCCATCAGCATCAAGGCAAGACCCTCCACCAGCAAAAAGGTGATGGCTTGCTTGAGGCTCAGTTGATGGTTAGCATGTTTTTTAACAGTAAAGTTTTTTTTTTTTTTTTTGCGGGACGCGGGCCTCTCACTGCCGTGGCCTCTCCCGTTAAGGAGCACAGGCTCCGGACGCGCAGGCTCAGCGGCCATGGCTCACGGGCCCAGCCGCTCCGCGGCATGTGGGATCTTCCCGGACCGGGGCACGAACCCGTGTCCCCTGCATCGGCAGGCGGACTCTCAACCACTGCGCCACCAGGGAAGCCCAACAGTAAAGTATTTTTTTAAAATTTTATTTATTTATTTATTTTGCAGTATGCGGGCCTTTCACTGTTGTGGCCTCTCCCGTTGCGGAGCACAGGCTCTGGACACGCAGGATCAGCGGCCATGGCTCACGGGCCCAGCCGCTCCGCAGCATGTGGTATCTTCCCGGACCGGGGCACGAACCCGTGTCCCCTGCAGTGGCAGGCGGACTGTCAACCACTGCGCCACCAGGGAAGCCCAAAGTATTTTTGAGTTAAGGTATACACATTGTTTTTTTTTTTAGATATACTGCTATTGCACACTTGATAGACTATAATATAGTGTAAACAAAACTTCTATGTGCTCTGGAAACCAAAAAAATGTGTGACTTGCTTTATTGTGATGGTCTGGAACTGAACCCACAATCTCACTCATGTATGCCTGTATGTAAAACTATGGGATGTCATTGCAACAATGCTTAGAGGGAAATTTGTTGCTTTAAATGTCTCTACTACAAAAGGAAAGTTGAAAATCAGTGATCTCCAGGCTTCTATTTCAAGATACTAGAGGAAGAAAAGCAAATCGAATCCCAAGGAAGTAGAAAGGAGGAAAGAAAGGTGAGCACAAACGTCAGTTGTAGAAAGGAAAAATACCGTCCGATATTTCTTATGAGCATTGGTACAAAAATCCTAAACAAAATATTAGCAAATTGAATCTAGTAATAAACTTAAAGAACAATACATCCTGATCAAGTAGAATGTTACTTTGTTTGTAAATCAGCCACATGTACAGAATAAAGGAAAAAAAGCGTATGTCTGTTAAAATCTCTCAGGAAACTAGGAATAAAAGGGAACATTCTTAATATGTTAAAGAATATCTATAGAAACCATCCTAATTAAATATTGAATGTTTCCCCATTCACTAGGTGACAGGGTTGTTCACTGTCATCACTGCCACTCAACATTGTACTAAAGATTCTAGTGAGTGTAATGAGGAGAAAATAAAAGAGCATCAAAACTGGAAAAATAAAAGTTATTATTTGTAGATCATGTGTGGGAGTACCTAGAGACTCCAGAATAATATTTGGACTATTATAAATTATAAGTGAATTATCAAGAGTGTTGAATATTGGGTCAATATAGAAAGACCAATGATAATTATAAATACTTAGTAAAGAACAAATAGAAAACAGAATTTGAAAACAACCCACTGAACAAAAAATTTCTTGGAATAAATCCTGAAATATCTGAAGGATGTTCACAACCTCTACACTGAAAATACAAAACATTTCTGGGGGAAATTAAAGTGGACTTAAATAAATGGAAAGATTTTATTTTCATGACTTGCAAGTCTGGGTATCAATAAGATATCTGTACTCTACAGATGGAACCGTAGACTCAATGCAATTTCAAAGTCTCAGCCAATGGTTTTGGTGGAAATTGATGAATGACCAAGGCAGTATTGAAGAAAAATAACAGAGCTGGAGAGTTTATAAAGTATCAAGACGTACCATAATGTTGCAGTGATTAAGAGTTGTATTGGCCCAAGGATAGACACACAGAAACTGACACTTGATTTACTACAAAGATGCCAGTGGAATTCACTGGGGAAAGAAGTATTTTAAATAGTCTGAGTCAGTTGCTTATTCATATGGAAAAAAATGAACCTGGACACTTACCTCATACATTGAAATTACAATTAGATTTCTAAAAGAAATCATAGGAGAATATGAATTTGGGACAGGCAATTTTTTCTTGAATAAGACACTAAAAGGATGATAAAAGAAAAAATAAATTTGATTTGATTAAAATGAAGAACTTTTTGTTCCTTAGAGACCCCCTGAAAGAGTGAAAAGGTGGTGTGTATATGTAATATGTATCTTACTGAGAATGCAAGTCCAGAATATTGATAGAATGCCTATGGTTCAAAAACAAAGTCTGTCCAAAAAATAGGCAAAGACTTCAACAGATGCTTTACAAAAGTAGGTCTCAAAAGGGCAATAAACATATGAAAGGGTGCCCAACATAATTGGTGATCAAATGCAAATTGAAACTAAAATAAGATCTTACTACATATCCGCCAGAATGGTTAAAATGAAAGTTTAACCATTTACATGGTTAAACATTTACATAGTTTGGGCAAGTATTTGAAGGAATTGGAACTCTTATGTTGCTGGTGGAAATGTCACTTGGTAGAGGTTAAATGTTTGGGAGTACCTACTAAAGCTAAGCATATATACAACCTCTGACACAGTGTTTCCACTTCTGAGTATATACCAAATAGAAATGAATGTCATGTCCACCAGGAGACACATGCAAGAATGTGTCAGCTTTACTTATATGTGCCAGAAACATTTGAGAAACAGCCCTCCAGTAGAGTAAGTAAATCAATTCAGAGTATTTTGTGTAAAATGCACAAAATAATATTACACAAAAGTTTATTTTTTAAAAAGACCACTGAGACCTACAATAATATGGATGAATCTCACAGAATGATACTGAGTGAAAGATACAAGGGTCCATTCCATTTATATAACTCCATGTATAAGAAGTTCAAAAATAGGCTAAAGTAATCTGTAGTGATAGACGTCAGACTGGTGGTGACCCTTTGGAGAGGTGTCCTAACTGGGAAAGTGCCCAAGGGAACCTTCGTAGATCCTGGAAATGACCGTGGTGGTGATTACATGGGTGTAACATATGTAAAGTTCAAGATGTACACTCAAGATTTATGGACTTGACTTTGTAAGTCCTACATTAGTTTGAACAAATAACCTATGAGGAGATTGCTATTCATTCCTTCTATTCATTGGGAACACTACCCAGTTGTCATTGCTTTGTGTCACTTCATTCAACCCTTTTAAAGTAGCACTTGTATAGGTCTCTACTTCTCTCCACTGCCCACTCACTGGACAGACTGTCCAGCAGTAACCCCAGCTCCGAGCACCACAGTGGCCCTGGGTGGCAATTGGAGGAGAACAGCCTTTGATCAGCCCTAAACACAAACTACAATCTCTCTTCTCTTCTCACAAAGCCTGTTCTCAGGCTGTCCTCTTCTGAATCTTTTGCCTGTACAGGGGTTAATTGGTAAACTCTCTGAAATTTTGTGTTAGTTTTTTTGGAGGAAACATTTTTCTTCCATTTACCTTCTCTACACAAAACATTTAAAATTGTTTTTCTTCTTCCATTCATTTTTGAGCGATTCCTCAATAAATTCTCAGTATTATTAAGCTTCAGGCTTGATGCTTAGAAAATGTGTTGAGATTTATTTTAAATGTTTTAATAGGTTAAATTATGAAGTGCTGGCTTCATAAATGGGTTGTCAAATGCTAGAAGCCAGCAAAGAAAATAGTTTGATTCATTCAACGTCTAGATGGGAAGTGAATTTTATTGCCCTCGGACTTCTGTAAAAGCAGCCTTTAGAATCTGAGGAGTGGAGGCTTAAACGCATTAGAAAAAGATTAAAAATAAATGTAAATGAAATGTGTTTTTCACTCAGGAAACTCAACATCAATTGAGCTAACACAAAGTATAAGCAACAAAATAGTGGAAAAACAGAAAAATTAGTGAAATAGGAAAAACTGAGCCGGTTAACAAGTGAGAAGCTGGTTTATTATAAAACTGGTAAAACAGACACGTTTGGCAAGTGTGATGAAGACAAATGCAAAGCACAAGTAGCATCAGGAATGAAGGAAAGTATAACTGCAGATATAAATACAACAGATCTTAAAATCAATACGAAAAGAACAATTTTAAGGGAACTATAAATTACCAGAATTGATCCAGGAAGAAGTAAAATACTGATATGGACCAAAAACCATTAAAGAAATTGAACTCAGGGATTTTCTTCTGAACAGAGGCACTACTGTCAAGCAAGATCTAACAAACTTTCAAGGAAGATTAACTCCCATCTTATTTTATCGATAGCTCATAAAAAAGTTTGGAAAGATTTCCATCTCATTTTGTAGGGTTAGAATAATCTTGTTACTGTTATCAGGTAAAGCTTGCACGGGAAAAAAATTTATAGACTGGTCTGACATGTACATAGATGCGCAAACCTTAATTAAACTTCTTAGTAATATTTTGAATCCAGCAGTGTAATAAGAGTTAAGGTCAGGAAGGAGGGCTTATCCAAGGAATGTAAGGATAATTCAACGTTAGACAAATCTTTCAACGTGGTTCACTGTAATAACAGGGAGGAGATATACTGCATGTAATAGATGCTGAAAGAGCATTCTATGAAATTTAATACTCGCTTGTTTTTATGCCTTCGTAGGTATGTTTCCCAAGCTCACACTGTACTTCCAGCAGCGGTTTTGTTTTGTTTGTTTTAGATTTCCAAAAGTCTCCAAAGAAGATTTCTGTATTTCAAAATGCATTCAACCATGCAACTGAGGCGCTTTCATCTAATATTCAGTTGAAAATGATTAATCTGCGATTATATTTAGTGTATATTGACATACTAAAGGGGCGGATATCATGAGAAGAATCTAATAGAGGGTTTCCCTGGTGGCGCAGTGGTTGAGAGTCCGCCTGCCGATGCGGGGGACGTGGGTTCGTGCCCCGGTCCGGGAGGATCCCACATGCCGTGGAGTGGCTGGGCCCATGAGCCACGGCCGCTGAGCCTGCGTGTCCGGAGCCTGTGCTCCGCAATGGGAGAGGCCACAACAGTGAGAGGCCCGCATACCAGAAAAAAAAAAAAAAGAATCTAATAGAATTCTATAAACACTTTCCAGGCAGTGAAATGCTCCAGTTAAAATTATATGCGTGTGGATTGACATCAGTATTCCATAGTACCTGTGTGCCTTTTCAAAGGTGAATATGTAAAATCTCGTTACAGATCAATAGGTGAACATTTTCAATCAATTTTGATGACAGGGAACACTAACTTTGAACCTGAATTGAGGAAAATGTTGTCTTCTCTAAGAGAATTCCATTTTTCTAATTAGTAGACCTATACTACAAAAAAAGAACTAAATTACTATATTTTGCAGTTTGTCAATAAAAAAGGTGTAAATATTTGTTTTCTCTCTTGTTGTACAAATACCTGCATAATACCCTCAAGTTGACGTCTTTCCCTGCAAAGCCTAAAATATTTAATGTCTGGCCTTTTACAGAAAAAATTGTTAATCTCTGCTCCAGCCTGTCAGTGTCTTTTTAAAAAATTCAGCTTTTCTTGTTTGGCTCCTCCATTCCTGCTGTTACTTTTCCCTTTTCCCACTTTTTTCCTTGTCATACCTTCTCTATATTATACATTTGTAGCAGTAACATAATTAATACCTGCTCCCCATGCCCTGCCTGTACCTTTGACCAGTTAACGCTGTAAACAGAGAGGAGATGTGGTAGGCTTTGGAAAGTACCAAGTGGTTACTTTGAGAAAAAGGTCAAGATCAAGGATTTGGAGGTCAAAAGTGCGTCTTCAGTGGAGAGATGAGAACACATTTTAGGCGCCCAGAATTTTATTGATGAACTAAAATGCACCCTTCAGCCCTATTTCAAAGACTACAGTGAGTATGGGTAGAGTGAACTCTGTCCAGCGGCCTAGAAACATGGCCATGATAGTTCTGCTTTCTTGAGCTCCGGCTTTGTCACGTTTCCATGGTACCCTGCCTAATCAACAACTTCATACACTGTCATCACTTCACAGTGAGAGCGCTGTTAGCTTCTCTGTAAGCTGTTCTTAGGTCCTTAGTAGCATATGAGCACTGCAATTCTCAAGATCTCTTTCGTTTGAAGAATCTAGGGAAAAGGAAGACTTGTTTTCCCTTCTTTTCCCACTTACCTGAACATATCATGGGTACGAATCTGCACCCGCTCAGTTGCATAGAAAAACAAATCATGGTTTACTTTTCTGTTTTTAAGCGTGAATTTCCTTGTGTACTTTCAAGAAAATTATTCTAAATCTTTTCCTTTTAAATACCTAGTTATAACATTAAGATCATTCAGCATCTACTCAATAGAGATGATGTCGCAGCTAGTGTGTGTGTAGCAGTCTGTTTTTCCTGGTGCATTTTGAAACCTTACTCATTCTCTTTCTGATTTCCTGAGCAAAGCTATGTAAAATATACTTATCAAACTACGGAACTCTACACATGATTAGAGGAGGTGTTATTTATTTTACCTTTATGTTTGTTTTCTAATTTAATATTTTTAATGACTTAAAGATCTTTTTTAAAAAATGCAGTCAGTTTAATTTATTTCCATTCCTCATGCCTTTCAGCTCCTGGTGATAATTCGTTATTGCTGCTGCGAGCAGAGTTGTATTTATCCATGAAGAACTATGAACAGGCTCTGCAGGACGCCAGTGCAGTTTGTCAGAATGAACCTCTCCTGCCTAAGGTATTTGTTTGTATAGGTTGGCTTTGGAGATAATAAATGTAAATTTATGGGATTTTAAAAAATTCTATTGAAGTATAGTTGATTTACAGCGTTGTGGTAATTTCTGCCATCCAGCAAAGTGATTCAGTTACACGTATATACATTCTTTTTCATATTCTTTTCCATTATGGTTTGTCACATAGTTACCTGTGTATGGGATTTTCTGAAGAATAAAGTAAGATCATTGTGATTAGTACCTACGGACAGAGTACATTTCCCTCAAATTGTAGATAGTCTAAATGTAGCAATCCACTTCATAATAAACCAATTCAGTTTAAAAGACCAAGTTTCCAACTGGATCTGGATAGGAAACACTAATTTAGATTACTATTAGTAGATGAGTAGCTGAAGAATATGCCTTAGGCACTGAACAAATATATAAACAAACTAATAGAATTTTATGAATTGGTGAATAAAGAAGAAATGTTTAAAATTACAGTTTAAGTAGGAAGATACTATATTATTATTATAATCATAATAATAGTGATTAGCAGTTGGGCCCTAATATGCATGGTGCATATAAATGGTGTTAGTAAAAGGGTGAATGTTTTGTATGTATTTATTTTGTAATAATTTTAATCTCTGTGTCTTGGTTGGAAAGGTCTGATATTACTTCCTCTAGTGACACGAAATAAGGTTTGCTAACCTAATAACAGTAGCTTAAGTTGTCCTTGAGGTCTTTAAGGAGTCAGAGAATAAAAGTTGTAACTTTTTTCATGAATTTTTGAATTTTAAACCGCTTAAGAGATTTTAACGTTTTAAAGAACTTGTGATGAGATTAATGCCTATAGCATTCTCTATTATCTAATAAAAATATTTTTTTCTCCTGCTGTATTGCTTTTTAATCATCTTTGTTTTAGAAACACTGAAGAAACATTAACCCAGGTTAATAGACAGGGATGTAGCTTGCTCTTCCTTTCTTCCTTCCATCCATTCATCCAACCAGTCATCCTTTAAAACAAAATGTTTTCATATTAGATTGAGTATTAAGATGGGTGTGGGGATGAGTCCAAGAATGGGAAGCCAACGTTTGTTGGACCAAGCCCGGAAATTCATTTTGCCGCTTGTTTGCTTCACTAAATACATTCCCTACTCGTATTTCTGATACTTTTTCTCTGATCCCTTGATCTTTTATTCTTCTGAGGTAATTTCTATCAGTAGTGATTGAGCCTTAAGGACTGTGAATTACAAGTCTAGTATTTCTGATTGACAGTAGACCTATGTTGCCCTTTGAAGCTAGATTCTTCTCCACGGTATTGATCTTTGTGCTAACAACCTGGCAGTGTGTCTCTGACAAAAGACAGACTTAATTACTACAAAGTTACATGTCAGAGAGGCAGCAAATGGATCTCTAGCCTTTGGGATTTTGGTTTTATTTTCAGGGTTTATTGTAAATCTGTGAATCTCAGTTCTTGATATATGTCTAGTGAAGAGCAACTCCAGCAGAAGTGCAGCCTTGATAATCACTTTAAGATAGTAAAAGACAAAAGTTCATTTCCAGGTTACCATTGCAGCTAGAGGAGGTGCCATTGGAAGGTGAATTCAGAGGACTGGAGGGAGGATACGTCGGCCAACTGTGGTTAAGCTGAGATGGAAGCTTCAGGCGGGGCTGGTGCAGCAGGTGTTTTACCCAAGCAAAGCCATCCTTTCAAGCAAGCCGCCATGGCTGATACTGAGTCCAAGCTTTTGGTGCAAATAGAGATGGACCAGTACTAGCAAATCATTTATCCATATTCAGAAATATAACCCAGCAAATGATAAGTTGATGCAGCTGAATCCAGGAAAGTTAACTGCCTCCTAAAACAAAACCCGGTAACCCTCAGACGAATACAACAAAATGCAGAGTTGATACAACATGTTATGTAAAATATGCAGTGTTAACCAAAAATACTAGACATGCAAAGAAAGAGGAATTGTTGACCTTTACTCGGGATAGAAGATAGTCAATAAAAATTGTCTTCCTGTGGGCCCAGAAGTTGCATTTAGCAGAGAAAGACTTCAAAGCAGCTATTATAAGTAAGTTCAGAGAATTAAATGAAATTATGTCCAAAGCACTGAAGGAAAGTGTGGTGTCTTGGAATTAATAGACAGTCCCAAGGGAGAAATTGAAACTATAAAAAATGGAAATACTAGAGCTGAAAAATACAAATGCTGAAATAAAAGATTGCTGTATAAGCTCAATAGCACATTACACACGGCAAAATAATCTGTGAAACTGAGGATAGAAATTACACAATCCAAAGAACAGAAACAAAAAAGTTTAAAGAAAAATGAATCTTAGAAACATATGGTACAATATATGTGTAATTGGAATCCCAGAAGGAGAAGCTAGAAAATGGCAGAAAAATTTTTGAAGAAATAAGGGCTGAAAGCTTTCCAAATTTAATAGAAAATATTAATTTCAGATCTAAGAAGCTTAATGACCCCAAAGCAAAATAAATGCAAATAAATACACTCCCTGACACATCATAATGACTGCCACTCAGTAATCCAAAGATAAAAAGAAATTCTTGAATGCACCAAGAGAAAAATGACATGAAGTGAGAAAAACGACATACAGGAAAATAATAAGATCATTAATGACATATCATCAGAAACTGTGGAAGCCAGTTAACATTGGAATAGCATATTCAAAGTGCCCAAAGAAGAAACCTTTCAACCAAAGGTCTATGTCCAGTAAAAATATATCTTTAAAATGAAGCTGAAATAAAGACATTTTTAGGAAACATGTCTTTGTTGCCAGCAGATGTGTACTACAAGAAATGCTAAAGGAATTTTCCAAGTCTGAAGGAAAACAGTAAATTGTAACTCAAATATAAAGGAAGTGATGAAGTGCACCACAAATAGACCAAAGCAAGGACCAGCTAACTACATGGTGTCTGCCTACAGGAATCAATTTTAAATGCAAAGATACAGACTTAAAAGTCAGTAGAAATATACCCTCAGAGGGATTTCACCCCATGGGGAAAGGAGAACAGGAGGACCTCAGCAATCCTTGTCACCACCATGGACCTCTGCAGCCTTTGCTTCCAAGGACGTTTACAGTCTTCACCAACCCTGAACCCAGATGATGGAGCTGCCCAGGGTCCTTCCCCAGGGTCTCCTTCCCAGTGCTGGAGCTCTCACTGTGGTGAGACCTTTCAGGAACCCAGGTTGCTGCTGGGCCCCACTCAAGAGGATCAGGGTGCCACAGGGCCTCACCACCTGTGGGCATCAGAGCTGCCTCTGTGCTGTGCCCTTCCCCCTGGGGCCTAAGTGAGTTAGGGTCTATGCATCTGCTACTCTGCCATCACGGGACCATGAAGCTGCTGCTCTGTGCCCCGCCCCCTGGGTCCTCAGTTGGGACTTTGACTCTCTGTCACCAGACTGTGCAGCTGTTGCTCTGTGCTCCATCCCTTCCTCCTCAACTGGGACACCTCTGTGCCCTGTTATCCCTGGGCTTTGCTGCTGCTGCATCTTGCGCACCCTCTTGACCCCCTTAAATACAAATCACTGCAGGGGGACCCAGACCCTGGTTCCATGGGTGATGTACACACACTTGCACCTCAGATACTGACTCCATCATCGCAGCAAGTGAGCCTGTGTCCCAGGCCACAGGGGCCACGGTAGTTCTGCCTGCCACTGAGCTTGTGACTCCGGCTCTGCTCTGAATGCAAGTGCCTCAGGCCTGGTACCACAGAGGGATCCCCTCAGCTGGAACATCCCCCCACACATCGAAGAGAAGAAGAGGACCCCAGCAGCCCTAGCTGCCGCTGCCATTGCAGGTACCCATGGGATGCTGGCAGTCTCAGCTGCTGAGTGTCCCCATGGTCTTTGCCAGCGTTGAACTCAGCTGGCAGATCTGCATGGAGATGGTGCCAGTGCACCCCTACCCAGCTGGTACCCTCACAGCCAACTTTAGGTGAAGGGGAGTTTAGATGATCCCCTGAAGCCAGGTCATGCAGATGGAAAATCAATAAGGAAATAATGGACTTGAACTTGAATAAGGAATCATGGACTCCTGGATCAAATGAGTCGAATAGACACATACAGAACATTCCAACAAACAGCAGCAAAATATATGTTTTCAAGGGCACACAACATTCTCCATGATAGATCATATGCTAGGTCATAAAGCAAGTCTTAATAATTTTAAGATGATTGGAATTTTATCCGGTATCTTTTCCAGACACAATGGTATGAAACTAGAAATACATAAATAGGAGGAAAGCTAGAAAAGTCACAAATACATAGGAATTAAACAACAGGCTTGTGAGCAACCACTGAGCCAAAGAAGAAATCGAAAGGAAAATAGAAAAATACCCAGAGACGAACCAAAGTGGAAGCACAGCATACCAAAATGTATGGGATGCAGCAAAAGCAGTTCTAACAAGGAAGTTGTAGCAATAAACTTTTACATTAAGAAAAAAGTAAGATCTAAAATAAACAATCTCAGGGACTTCCTTGGTGGCGCGGTGGTTAAGAATCCGCCTGCCAGTGCAGGGGACACGGGTTCGAGCCCTTGTCCAGGAAGATCCCACATGCCACAGAGCAACTAAGCCCGTGCGCCAGGACTGCTGAGCCTGCACTCTAGAGCCTGAGAGCCACAACTACTGAGCCTGCGTGCCACAACTACTGAAATCCTCGTGCCTAGAGCCCATGCTCCTCAACAAGAGAAGCCACCGCAATGAAGAGTAGCCCCCGCTCACTCAACTAGAGAAAGCCTGCATGCAGCAATTAAGACCCAACACAGCCAAAAATAAATATAAACAAATAAATAGATACTAATGCTTTAAAAAAATAAAAGAAAACAACAGCCTTAAATCTCAAGAACCTAAAGAACAAACTAAGTTAGCAGAAGGAAGTAAAAAAGAGCAGGAATAAATGAAATTGAGACGAGAAAGACAACATAAAAGATGAACAAAGCTAAGATTTGGTTTCTTGAAAAGTTAAAATTGACAAACCCTTAGCTAGACTAGGGAAGAAAGAGATGACTCAAATAAATAAAATTATGAGTAAAAGAGAAGACATTTGATACCACAAAAATACAAAGGTTCAGTGACTACTTTGAACATTTATAAACCAACAAATGAGATAATTTAGAAGAAATAGGTAAATTCCTAGAAACATACAGCCTACCAAGTCTTGAATCAAGAAGTAATTAGAAAATCTGGACAGACCAATAACAATGAAGGGGATTGAACCAGTAATGGAAAATCTCCCAGAACAGAAAATCCCAGAACCAGGTGGCTTCACTGATGAATTCTATCAATCTAAATTGATATCAATCTATTCTATCAATTTAAAGAAGAATTAATGCCAATCCTCACCAAACTCTTCCAAAAATTGAGGGAGGATGGAGCACTTCCAACTTCCTCGTTTTATGAGGTTAGCATTACCCCGATACTGAAGCTAGACAAGGCCACTGCAAGAGAAGAAAAGTATAGGCCAGTTATCTCTAATGAATGTAGATGCACAAATTCTGGACAGAATACCAGCAAACCAAATGAAAGAGCACACTGAAGGATCACTGCAACGGGATCAAGTGGGATTTATCCTTGGGATGCAGAGATGGTTCAACAAATGCAGATCAGTCAGTGTGATACCCCACATTAACAGAATGGAGGATAAAAATTATAGGGTCATCTTTTTTTTTTTTTTTTTTTTTGTGGTACGTGGGACTCACTGTTGTGGCCTCTCCCGTTGCGGAGCACAGGCTCCGGATGCGCAGGCTCAGCGGCCATGGCTCACGGGCCCAGCCGCTCCGCGGCATGTGGGATCTTCCCGGACCGGGGCACGAACCCGTGTCCCCTGCATCGGCAGGCGGACTCTCAACCACTGCGCCACCAGGGAAACCCTGGTCATCTTAATAGATGCAGAAAAGGCATCTGACAAAATTCAGCCCCCTTTTATGATATAAACTCTCAACGAATTAAGTATAGAAGGAATGAACCTCAGCGTGATAAAGGCTATATATGACAAGCTCACAGCCAAAATCATGTTCAGTGGTGAAAAGTTAAAAGCCTTTTCTCAGTGGTCAGGAGCAACACAAGTATGCCCTCCCTTTTCTTAAATCAGTTTATTTTTATTTTTGGCTGCATTGGGTTTTCGTTGCTGCATTGCATCCATAAAGCAAAACCAAAATGCTGTTGGAAAATATTGACCCATATTGCGTTTTGTTCATTTCTGTTGTGGGCCTTTGTATATTACACTTTGTGTTAGTTATGTCTGTCCTGTCTGTGTGCTCCCACGAGACTGTAAGCTCCTTGAAGACAGGAACATGGTAGTGACCTGTGATTGCTGGGTGAGTGAAGGGTGGTAGACAGTCAGTTCTCTCTCAGCATGTCCCTTGGAACTGCTTTGGGCTCACATTCCAGGTATGGACTCCTGTGTTCTGATTGTGTGTTGCACTTGTGGGACATTCAGGTTTTCCCAGTTTCGAAGGCAGTAGAGCTAGAGCCATCCTCGGTGGGCTTGTGTTTATTCTACTTAATGTGCAAATAACACAGTTCCAGTGATTTTTTTTTTTAATTTCAGGGCTGTTTGTACATGAGTAAATTATCATCACACTGTTTTTTCAAATGTATATCTTTGGATGAATCCAGGGACATCACGTGAAAGCTCTGGCTCTTTCCGGACTGGGAAGAAGTAAGGAAGTGTTGAAGGAGTTTCTCTACTGCCTGGCTTTGAATCCTGAATGTAACTCAGTGAAGAAAGAAGTGCAGAAGGTGTGATTTCCTTTCAGTGACTTTCCTCTTGAAGTCTTATCTTCAGCCTTTGTGTCCGTGCTGAGTAGCTGCTACACGTAAAATGAACAAGAAATGTAGTTCTGAATTATTCATGACAGTGTGATTTAAAACACACAGTGATAATGATGAGTTCATGCATTTGATGATGCCGCATGTTTCATGAGACAGTGTACACATACCTCAATTCTACTGAAATAGTGACACGTATTACTGAGGCAGGGTAGATGTGTGCAGCTGGGGAGGCAAAGTGATTTATCCTGGAGTTTGTAATTCAAGGACTGTAGTTTGTGCAGAAGCCCTGTAAGAGACATCATGATTTATGCAAAAGTTATCAATTGAGCTACATAGGTTGACTTGAAATTTTCAGCAGAGCTTTACCAACATGGAGCAGAAACACCTGCTGTTTTATGCAAATCTTTAACCCAGTCTTATTAGAGGTCATCGAGTCACACTTGATGTGGGGACCTGCCCTATAAAAAGGCCTGTACAGTAGGTACACAGTCTTAGCATTTCCGATGACAAGGAGTCCTTGCTTTTACATCAACGTTTCCATATTTTAACACTTTATTTTCAACTTGTACGGTACACTTACCCTGTAATTTCCACTCTACAGTTGAGTTTTAGTCTCTGGAGCAAGAGAGAAGTTTTTCCTCCTTAATTTAAACCGCCTTAGATATTAGAGAAGAGCTATCATCTTCGCCTTAACTAGTTCTTTGAACCTAACATCCTCTCCCCATAGAACGGGGTTGTCAGGTTTCCTCCTCTGGCTGCCTTGCTGTATACCCCGAACTTTAGCCCCTATATGCAGTGGCTGCAGGCGGTGAACGTGTATCTTCCCTGTGTTCACTGGGAGTTTATTTTTAGCCTCCCATCACACTGTTGGCTTCTGTTAGAATTGTAATTGGCCAGAAGAGCCAGATGTTGCTTTTGTAATGAGAACTTCCTGGCACTATTTTTTATCCTATTCTTGTGTAGTTGACTGGTCTTTGTTGGTCCTGTTAAGTTGTCACTCATTGGTTTTGATCACTGTTTCCACTTGTCAAAATAATATTGAATCTTGAGCTGGCTGTTTTGAACGATTCCTGCCTGCTTTGTCTCACCTGCAACTTTCACAAGAATCGTAAAACATGTGTTACCCCAACTGATCCTCACAACAGCATCACGAGAAGTTGAGCCCGAGCTCAGCGACGTTCAGCAGATTCAGGAAGGTCCCAGGACCAGGATTCAGGTCTCGTGGATTCTTGCCCGTCTGGCGCTTTTGCATGCAGACATGATGTTTTCCCTCCAGCATGGTACAGGTGCTAGGTATCTTCTGTCACGGACGGTGCCAAACAGTGCCAGCCTCCTGATGCCCATGAGATGTGGTACCCTCCCTGGCAGCCTCCTGCAGCTCTGCTGACCCCTCAGGGCCAGTGCCGAGGACACTGCCGTCCCTGCTGGGGTGCTGACCCTCACTGCCGCAGAGGTCGTGGGTTCTGGTGCGCTCATCTGTCACCTGCAGCGCAGTGGCTGCATTCTTCGTTGAGGTTTCAGTGACTCCTCTACGCCTCTCTTAAGCCCTCGGATTCAGCTGAGTCCATGAGTTTCTGCAGGACCATCGAGGGACTGGCCAGCACTTCCCACCACCACCAAAAGCTGGTGAACCAGAACTGTGTCCCTTCACCTTCTCTTCCTTTAAAGTTCGTACTGGTTGACTCTTCCGGTTCTCTTGTAAATTAAGCAGCCCTCTAGAACTATCTTAATCCTGTGGGTCATCACAGCTCAGGTACAGTCTGGGACCCCCTGCAACCGATACACCCCACGTTTCTCTCTTACCCCTGAGACATTTAGGGGAGATTTTCTGTAGCAGGTGTGTAAGGACCAAACTCAAAGAGACTGTAATGCTCGTATTTTGTAATTGGTACGAGTAAGATGGACAGGAGCTGGGGGCTCAGATGCTTAAGATGTTGACTGTGGTTTCAGACACACTTGAATTTTTAAAACATTGGCAGTTGGAATAGGGTAGTTATTTTTGTCAATGTCTTAGGCCTGTTTGGCTTCAGAGTTTCCTCTGAGTCTTTCAGGTATGTGATGTATTTTTCAAAAGTGTCTTAAAATATATTTTTTTCCATCTTGGCAATTTTACAGGTAATGTGTGAGGTGTTTTTCCCTGCTTCAGAAAACGTGCCTCAGAATTTAACATCTTCCATCCAAAGCAGAATGTTGAACACAAGATTAACGGCGCAGTGTCAGAACCACATAAACAGCCAGCCTCCTGTGGAGGGAGGTGGCAGTGCAGGGAGTTCTAAGGTGGGAAGTGCACGTGTTTGTCAATATTATGTTGATTAAGCTTTATGTAATTTTGAACATTTACAAGTTACTCACACGGTTGCGTTACGTTAGCTACAAGTACTTCTTAAGACCAGTTCTGGCTTCTCAGCCTGAGAATTGACACTTTTAAAGGAATTTGATGGAAGTAATGAAAATCACTGAAGATTGAAAGAAACTTTTAGAACATCTCCAAACAACTCACAACATCAGGAGACTTGATATTATTTTGTCTTGGAGAAAAAAGAGCAGAGGGATGGTTTGAATGTATGAAGATTGGTGTTCAGTTGATCTGTTTCCGGAAGAAATTATCCTTATATTTTACGATGAAAAGTGTAAAGTTCATCTTAGAAGTTAATAGATGAAACCAGTTATGAGGGAAGAGTATATGCTCTCTTTTTTTCCAGAGATTTCTAAGAAAGGCTACTGCATGATTTTTTTTTCTCTGATGCTATGATTTCTTTAAGATTCAGGATTCTCTTTTCCTACTTAACCAGAATCCATCTGAGAAACAGGATGTATTTAGAAATACCAATTCTTCGGTGTTATATTTTATACTGGGCCTACACTCTGAGGAGGATAAGGAAGTGTTAGAAAGTTTTCTTCCAGCGGCGCTGAGCACTGGTTTAAAGAGACAGTTTCCGAATGGTTTGGAGGATGCGCACGATGTGAACGGCCCTGGAAAAATTCCCAAGAAAGGTCAGTAAGGCTACTTTTTTTTTTTTTTTTTTTTTTTTTTTTGCGGTACGCGGGCCTCTCACCGTTGTGGCCTCTCCCGTTGCGGAGCACAGGCTCCGGACGTGCAGGCTGAGTGGCCGTGGCTCACGGGCCCAGCCACTCCGCGGCATGTGGGATCTTCCCGGACCGGGGCACGAACCCGCATCCCCTGCATCGGCAGGCGGACTCTCAACCACTGCGCCACCAGGGAAGCCCAGTAAGGCTATTTTGTCACTGCGTGTGTGACCCTAGAGTGATAGAATGTTGGCTGATACTCAGTATACTTTAGAAACATTTTATATAGGTGGTTTAAAATTGGTAATGAAATGAACATATCACCTTCAAGATTGTAGGACAGTTTAAATGTTTACCCCTACAAGGACTTCATAGTCAAAAATAGCAGAGAAAATTTAGGTATAACTTTCACTTTTATTCATGCTTTACAGTTAAATTATGGCTGTATACAGTCAGCCCTCAGTATCTGCGGATTCAACCAACCACGGATCAAAAATATTCAGAAAAAAAAAAATTCCAGAAAGTGTCAAAAGCAAAACTTTCTTTTGCCCTGTGTAGGGATGAGTCATCAACACATAGCATTTACATATGTTACTATAAGTGTTATAAGTAACCTAGAGATGATTTAACGCACAGGCACACCTCGTTTTATTGTGCTTTGCAGATTTTTTTTTTTTTTTTAACAAATTGAAGGTTTGTGGCAAACCTGTGTTGTCAGAAGATGGTTAGCACATTTGGCAATAAATTATTTTCAGTTAACGCGTGTACATTTTTTTTTAGACATAATGCTGTCGCACACTTAATGGACTACAGTATAGCAAAAACATAACTTTTATATGCACTGAGAAACCAAAAAAAAAATTGTGTGATGCAGTTTATTGCAATATTGACTTGACTTCAGTGTACTGGAACTGACCCTGCAATATCTCTGGGCGATGCCTGTACGTGGGAAGGTGTGCTTAGGTTATATGCAAATACCACACCATTTTACGTAAGGGACTGCAGCATCAGGGGTCTTGGTATCTGTGGGGATGCTGGAGCCAGTCCCCACGGCGATACGGAGGGACAGCTGGACTGCTAATCCCATCCAGCATGGTTTGTTACATTGGTGTAACATACTTTCCCCAGAGGAAATACAGTTATCACATGCTCTTACCCAGATGTGCAAGTGTTAATTATAGCATTTAACTTTTTCAGAGGCTGATTCCTCACCCCAAAGGAACGTGAGCTCTAACGTAGGAGAAAGTGCAGAGCTCCTGATAGATGTGGCTGATTTTGAGTGTGCCCTTTGCATGAGGTAGGATGACATAGAATCTACGCAACTGTGAAGAATTCAGCCTTTCTGAATTTTGTATCCCAAACATAACGGGCTTTTTATTGTTAGAGAAATTACGTATATCTCAATAACAATTGATTTATTTTCTAAAAATAAGATTAAGGAAGTTGTAAATGGAAAATGGATATAAGTGATTTCTAGAATTCTTATAAAAAGGTTATTTGAAAACGTCTTCTGGACATTTCTTGCTGAAAACCCAGATGTCTTCTCCAGGTTGCTCTTTGAGCCTGTCACTACGCCCTGTGGACACATGTTTTGCCTAAAATGCCTCGAGCGCTGCCTGGACCATGCCCCACATTGTCCTTTGTGCAAAGAAAAACTCTCAGAAGTAAGTACTTCTTGGGAACTGACAATTCCTAGCACTTTTTATTCGGTCTCAACCTACTTCCCCTTCACATCCAGCTTTAATTCCTCAGACCCTCAATGCCCTTTCCCAGTCCAGGTCAAGTCAACTCTTTGCCTTTTGTGTGCGTCTGTATAAGTAGCATCGCAGTGCCAGAGTAAACCCACAAAATAGGGAAGATTAAATTTCACTTTAAATTCATAATCTTAAATCTGAGACCCAAAACCTTATTAGTCATTTTTTTTTTATAAATTTACTTATTCATTTATTTGTTTTGGGCTGCATTGGGTCTTTGTTGCTGAGCACAGGCTTCCTCTAGTTGTGGTGAGTGGGGGCTACTCTTCTAGTTGTGGTGGTGGTGCACGGGCTTCTTATTGTGGTGCCGTCTCTTGTTGCGGAGCACGGGCTCTAGGCACATGGGCTTCAGTAGTTGTGATGCACGGGCTTAGCTGCTCCGTGGCATGTGGGATCTTCCCGGACCAGGGCTCGAACCCGTATTGGCAGGCGGATTCTTAGACATTGCGCCACCAGGGAAGTCCTTATTAGTCATCCTTACTGTGCTTCTCTGGTAGCCTCAGCTTTTCACTCTCCAGGTGGTTCTTTCATCTCTCTTCTCTCCCACCACCTGCTACTCACCCTCCCTGACATTATGATACTCATGGAAAGGGTATACACCAGCAAAATGGGAATTGCCTCTTCCTTGCTCCAGGGGAACCCTTTCTTTGCTTCTCTCATGGAGGGGGGGGGCGTCCGGGGACTTCCCCTCCCCCTCCCCTCCCCCTCCCCTTCTGTCCCTCTCAGGGCCAACCCCCCTGCTCTCACCTCAGTCCCTTTCGTCTTCTGAGACGACTCCCCTCCCCCCACCTCCTTGTTGACCCTTGACTAGGAAGAGAGCTCTTTGTCCTTAAGAATTAATTACCATGTGGTATTATTTAACTTTTTCTTTTGTTCCAGTTGTTGGCAAGCAGAAATTTTCATATAACTACTCTGGCTGAAGAATTAATATTTCGATATTTGTCAGACGAACTGTCTGACAGAAAGAGAATTTATGATGAAGAAATGACGGAGCTTTCAAAGTAAGTCTCCGTGCTCCAGGTACTTGGTGTTGAGTTCAGGCTAAAGAAGAAAATCCTTGTTAATTTCACGACTTTATCTCATTTTTTCCCCCTGCTTTGGCAGAGAAATTAGCCTCCAAAAAAATTAATTGCAAAGAGTTTATATGAATTTAATTGAAAAAGTTTGTAAGAAATATTTCAAAAGTGTGTTTTGACAATATTATATGGTTGCTTTTTGTGTCTAAATAAGCAATGCTGAATTTTTCAGAATTGAAAAGGCACAGGACATAGAAGGGAAAAAGGGATTACCACTGAAAATAGGCTTGACAGTTATTTTTTCTCTTTTAAAGTGATTAAAATGTTGTGTTGTAGTGACCCGTAAGTATTGAGACCTTATCATTCTGCTACTCTTTTTTTATTTAGAACTCATTACCTTTGACGGCCTTCATCAGAATTTTTTTCTTATTTACTTTTCTTGAGATATAATTGACATCTCACATTGTATTAGTTTCAGGTGTACAACATAATGAGTTGATATTTGTGTATATTGTGAAATGATCACCACAATAAGTCTAGTTAACATGTCTCTGGACATAGTTACAAAAATTTTTTTCTTGTGATGAGGGCTTTTGAAGATCTACTCTCTTAGGAACTTTTTTTTTTTTTTTCTTTGCGGTACGCAGGCCTCTCACTGTTGTGGCCTCTCCCTTTGCGGAGCACAGGCTCCGGACGCGCAGGCTCAGCGGCCACGGCTCACGGGCCCAGTCGCTCTGCGGCATGTGGGATCTTCCTGGACCGGGGCACGAACCCGCGTCCCCTGCATCGGCAGGCGGACTCTCAACCACTGCGCCACCAGGGAAGCCCTTAGCAACTTTTAAATACGCAGCACAGTGTTATTAACGATAGTCACCATGCTGCACCTTACATCCCTAGGACTTATTTATTTCATGACTGGAACCTTGTGCTGTTTGACCCCCTTCACCCATTTCACCTGCCCCCTCCTCTGGTAACCCTGTCTGTTCTCTGTATCTGTGAGCTTGGTTTTGTTTATTTTTAGATTCCACATATAAATGAGCCCCTACAGTGGTATTTGTCTTTCTCTGTCTGACTTATTTCACGTAACACAGTGTCCTCAAGGTCATCAGAATGTTTTTATAGTGATCATAAGCGTGGTCTCCTCAGATTAAATAAGAGGGCTTGGCAGGGAATGTGGCTCAGCTGAGAACTTTCTCAAGCTGTGGCCCTTGGCTTTCTTTTCCCACCTAAGCCTGAGGCAAACCTGAGGGGTTTGTAAGTGAGAGAGCTGAGGTTGGCTAGCTTCTGCTGTTTCACAGCGACTCTCACTCCCTTCTGTTTCTAACAGCTCCACCTCTAAGTTCACATTTCCCTCACCCCGCAGTCTGACCAGGGATGTGCCCATCTTCGTGTGTGCCATGGCCTTCCCCACCGTGTCCTGTCCGCTCCACGTCTTTGAGCCCCGCTATCGGCTTATGATAAGAAGATGCGTGGAAACTGGCACCAAACGGTTTGGCATGTGTTTATCTGCAGGGCACGCAGGGTAAGAATTACCAGTGTTCAAAGAAAGGGTTCTAATTAAGTGTATCATTTGTCATTTTTCTTGAAGAACAGCTTAAGGTGATGTTGAAAACCTCTAGTGTCTCCTGTTACGTAACAAAGTATAAGTTCAGGGCCATCCATGATGTGGTCCCACCCTTCGTTTCTAGCCTCATCTCCTATTCCTTCCTTTGGAACATCATACCTACTAGTCCATTGCCACATTATTCGCCCTCCTCTAAAAAAAGTTCATGTTTTCATGCCTCCATGCTTCCCTCTGTCTGTAATTCTCTTCTAGCTCACCATTATACAAACAAATCTGGTCCAACTTTTTAGGTCTAAAAAAATTGTTACATCCTCCACGAAACCTTTATCCACACAGCCAGAAAACTTTCGGTCTTATAAAAAGCCATGGTGCTTGTTTTTTTTTTTTTTTTAAATTAATTTATTTTGGATGTGTTGGGTCTTTGTTTCTGTGCGAGGCCTTTCTCTAGTTGCGGCAAGCGGGGGCCACTCTTCATTGCGGTGCGTGGGCCTCTGACTGTCGCGGCCTCTCTTGTTGCGGAGCACAGGCTCTGGACGTGCAGGCTCTGTAGTTGTGGTTCATGGGCCTAGTTGCTCCGTGGCTTGTGGGATCCTCCCAGACCAGGGCTCGAACCTGTGTCCCCTGCATTAGCAGGCAGATTCTCAAGCACTGCGCCACCAGGGAAGCCCTGCTTGGTTTTCTATCTCTTTTTGTTTTGCATCATTTTTCTAGGGAAGATGTTCCAAATCAGCAGGCAGCTCCCCTCCAAAGACTGCTCTGGGGACCCCGGGTCCTGCCCACGTCCTGGCTTCCTGATCCTCTAGGGCTTTGTCGTTACTGCGTGGTCCTGATGAGGTCATTACATCCAAGTTCTAGCTGGTGGAAGAGGCCCTGGTGCTTGTAGGGGATCCTGGAGAAAAGGGGCCCATAGCAGTCACTGCTGCTCACACCTCCAGCAGAGGAGGCTGGGAAATGTAGTCCATCCAGTTGCCCAGGAGTTAGGGGAGAATTGATGTTTAGGGCTATCTGCTAGTTTCCACCGTATATACCTAGGAACATATCTTTCTAAAGATGTACGTAGAACATTTATGGAGAAAATTCTACAACTTTATTGAAAGATATTCAAGAATGGACAGAGATACTGTGTTCATGGGTACATAGACTCAGTGTCATAGAGAGATGTTCTTTTTTTTTTTTATCTTTATTGGAGTATAATTGCTTTACAATGGTGTGTTAGTTTCTGCTTTATAACAAAGTGAATCAGTTATACATATACATATGTTCCCATATCTCTTCCCTCTTGCGTCTCCCTCCCTCCCACCCTCCCTATCCCACCCCTCTAGGTGGTCACAAAGCACCGAGCCGATCTCCCTGTACTATGAGGCTTCTTCCCACTAGCTATCTGTTTTACGTTTGGTAGTGTATATATGTCCATGCCACTCTCTCACTTTGTCCCAGCTTACCCTTCCCCCTCCCCGTGTCCTCAAGTCCATTCTCTAGTAGGTCTGTGCCTTTATTCCTGTCTTACCCCTAGGTTCTTCATGACATTTTTTTTCTTAGATTCCATATATATGTGTTAGCATACGGTATTTGTCTTTCTCTTTCTGACTTACTTCACTCTGTATGACAGACTCTAGGTCTATCCACCTCACTACAGATAACTCAATTTCGTTTCTTTTTATGGCTGAGAGATGTTCTTTTTACCCCAGTTGGTCTATAAATCCAAAGTAGATCTGGTCAGCATCACAAGAGGGTTTTTCATGGAATTGCTCAAGCTGATTTTAGAATCATTATGTTAAAGACCAAGACCTGGTAGTTTTGAAAAACCAGCTGAGAAAGATGGGAGAACATCCCTGCAATAAACTTACAAGTCCAAGTAAGTAGACCATTGAAACAGACTATAGAGATAAGCAGATCCACTCACATCTGGACTCCAAATTTATATGTAATTTGTGAGAAAAGGCAAAACTCCTCAATAAAAGGTACTCAGACAATTAGTGGGTAGTCCAAATGGGAAAAAAAAAATCTTTTCTCTGCCTTATACTATACACAAAAAGTAGCACATTTACATTCCCAATGTGAGATGTGAAAAACAAAATATTAAAACATTTAAGAGAGAATATTGGGGACTATCTTTACAGTTGGCAACAGGGAGAGATTCTTTTCTTACACAACATGCCAAGAGCATTAGCGTAGAGAAAGAGATGAATACATTTGAATTATTAAGAGTTGATTCATCACAGTCAGCATAAGCAAAGTGAAAAAAGTTTCATAAGTTCCACTGGGAATATGGAACATTCAGAAAAGATTTACTACAGATAAGCTACTGAACCTGTTTCCTGAACCCGTCAAAGGGCAGGTTGCTCAGGGTAACCGAGGAGAGACAGGTCCTCCAGGGAGAGAGCATACAGGAGCCCTGGCTCACCCGTGGCCAAGCCCAGGAGAGGGGGAGAATTCAGCTGATTTTTTGGACAAATTTCTGATGGCCTCATGTGGGCAAACATGAGAGCCTCGATGCCCTGGATGCTGCAGAGTTGGCAGCCAAGTTCCTGGCCACAGACCAGGTGAGATGTTTATCGCAGGAACAGGTTTTGTGGCTGAGACCGACTTTGGAGGAGCTGACATGTGAGCTGGGGCACCGAGGCCTCCTTTGAAGAGGCTCTTCAGGCGGCTGCATGCACACTGCAGCTGTGGGTAAGACAGACCCTTAGGAAGGAGGGCGCTTTATTGGTGATCCAGGCAGAGGTGTGATAACTCTGTGCAGGTGTGTAACTTGGGAGTCCTCCCTCAGCATTAGTTCGGAGGTGTGTAGTGTAGTTGTTCATCCACTTTAGCATCAGATACCCTTGGGTTCAGATCTCGGCTCTGAATCTTCCTGTGGCCCTAGATCAGTTTAATTTTCCTGAGCCTCCATGTTTCTGTGAGGCTTGGATGAATACGTATGATAAATCGCTCTGTGTAATGCTTGACACATCGTAGGCACGATCGATACCATCAGGATGTGGGGGACAGTGGGAACCGTGACTGTGGGTAGGGTCACGCGGGAGAGCTTTGGAGTGAGGATACAGTGTCCCGGGCAGCCCCAGTGTGGTGGGGACACGTGGAGGATGCTGGTGGTGAAGGGAGGGACCGGTCAGGGAGGGCGAGAGTGCTGGGTCAGCGACAGGTCAGCTGGGGTGTACCAGCCTCACGTGTGACTCCACTGGGCTCATGTCGGTAGAACAGCGGGGTCTCGAGGTGTGATGGGGAGACAGGGAGATGAAGACAGTGCTTTTTTAAAAAAAAAAAATTTATTTATTTTTGGCTGTGTTGGGTCTTCATTGCTGCACGTGGGCTTTCTCTAGTTGCAGAGAGCGGGGCCCACTCTTCGTTGCAGTGCGTGGGCTTCTCATTGCGGTGGCTTCTCCTGTGGAGTGTGGGCTCTAGGCACACGGGCTTCAGTAGTTGTGGTACGTGGGCTCAGTAGTTGTGGTACGTGGGCTCAGTAGTTGTGGTACACAGGCTTCAGTAGTTGTGGCACGTGGGCTCAGTAGTTGTGGCTCGCGGGCTCTAGAGCACAGGCTCAGTAGTTGTGGCGCATGGGCTTAGTTGCTCCACGGCATGTGGGATCTTCCCGGACCAGGGCCTGAACCCGTGCTCCCTGCATTGGCAGGCGGATTCTCAGCTACTGCGCCACCAGGGAAGTCCCAAAGACGGTGCTTGTAGATGCCTTTCTGCGGCAGTTTGTTGGGGAGGGAAACAGCATGGGGGAGGGGAGTAGAGTCTGAGGGGCGGGGGGTGGGGACAGTGCTCTAGTGCCCCGGCCAAGGGGGCTGGGGGGCCACATTTCGGGTCCACCTGTCCCCACCCCACTGGTTAGAAGGGCTGAGGCACAAGTACCCCGTCCCCGCCGGCCCTTCTCTTGCCACGTCGCACATCAGTGTGTTTCTCATCGGCTGCTGGTCTCTTGGAGGAAATAACCTTGCTGCTCTGGCATGGAGATGCTGTTTGTTTCATTTGGCTTTTTATTCCTTTAAGACCCAGGATTGCATCTGGGGAGAACTGAAGACCCTCCTGCATTTTTAAAGTCAGGGTTGTTTCTCCCGCCTGTCCTGCCAGGATCTCAGAGTACGGCTGCATGCTGGAGATCAAGGACGTCAGGACGTTCCCCGACGGCAGCTCCGTCGTGGATGCCGTCGGGATTAGCCGCTTCCGGGTTTTGAGCCACCGTCACAGAGACGGCTACAACACGGCAGATATTGAGTATCTGGAAGATGAAAAGGTGAGTAGTCACACCCACGGTGCCAGCTCTGTCCCCTTGCCAGCTGCTGTTTCTGGTCATCTGTGGGCACCGGGCCTTGTGGGGCAGAGGGCAGAGTGCAGTGAGGTGAGCTCTGAGGTCTGAGGCCCAGGGAGCTGAGCGTGAAGAAGACTGAGTGCGGTGGCTCTCAGGGTCCCTCTTCTATGCTGATAGAGGGTTTATTGACTATCATTGTGGATGATGACTTTTGGGGGTGTATGTATATATTTTAAAATGGTAGCTTAAATAGCTACCACATGAAATAATTTTAGTTTTTTTTAAAAGAAAACTCTCCACTACATATGAATATTTGATTTGTATTATATAAATCAAATTGAGAATGGTCATGTGTGTTATAATCTGATTCCTCAGTTTACCTCAATTTTCATAAATGCTGTTGTTTTATAATCAGGAAGGACCTTAGTGCTTTATTCCCATTTTACAGATGGGAAAATTCTCTCCTAAAGCAGCTGAGCAACTGGCCGAAGCTTCCACACAAGAGGCAATGATGGAGCCAGAACAAACCTGGGTCCCCTGGTCCTCAGCCCAGAGCTGTTCCTGCTCACCTGTTCCTAGGTGTCCCTACCTAGGACTGAGCCTTGCTGGGCAGTGAGAGGGGCCCCGGGCAGCAGGGCGCATCCGTCTGAAGCCTAAGGGCCTCCCCCTGGCATCAGGCTCAGGCCGTGAATGCACTGTCGCTGTAACGTGTCTATTGGAATATAATGTGGTGACGTGGAATATAAGTTTTAAAATGTTATAACTCTTTGACTTGGTAATTCTGCTGCTGAGAAACTAACCTGAGGAAATGACAGCCCCTTCTCTCACACACACACGCAAAACCACTTTTGCGTAAATACTTATAGTACTTGTATTATTTTATTTTATTTTATTTTATTATTTTTTTAACATCTTTATTGGGGTATAATTGCTTTACAATGGTGTGTTAGTTTCTGCTTTATAACAAAGTGAATCAGTCATACATAAACATATGTTCCCATATGTCTTCCCTCTTGCGTCTCCCTCCCTCCCACCCTCCCTATCCCACCCCTCCAGGCTGTCACAAAGCACCGAGCCGATATCCCTGTGCCATGCGGCTGCTTTACTTGTATTATTTTAAAATGTATCTTACGTGAATGGTTGAGTAAATCATGGCACAGCTCCGATATAGGATTGCATGTACTCATTAAAAATGATTCATGATAACATCGGGTCCGTGCTTATATTAAGAGAAACATCTGGATGTTACAGACGGACAGACAGACAGGGTAGATAGAGCTCCACTGTGTAAAAAAAGTGAAGATTTCTATGTTGAGCGTATAGCTTGTTTATAAAACACTGATGAATTACTGACGTGTCAGATGCCAGGAATCCGCTCAGCAGACGTGGCCGCAGTCCCTGTGGGATGGACACGCGTGTGATAATGAACTGTTGAAAAGGTTGTCTCTTCTCCTTGCTCAGGTGGAAGGTGCAGCGTATGAAGAGCTCACCGCCCTGCATGAGTCCGTTTATCAGCAGTCTGTGTCCTGGTTTGCTTCACTTCAGGATCACATGAAAGAACAGATCTTAAGCCACTTTGGGTTAATGCCCGACAGAGAGCCTGAGCCTCAGGTATCCTGTCCTTTCTTCTTCTGTCATGCTGTTATTTCCTGCCGTCATGTGCTGAGACACATTATGCTGGGGAAAACTTGGCAGTACCTGCTATGCTGTTTATTCCATTATGGTCGCTTATGAACCAGTTCATTTATCAGCAGCCCAAAGAAGCCCCTGGTATAGTAGCGTGTGCCTTTTGGAGCAAAGCGATACATGCTTTCTGATTAATACTACATGAAGGTAATTTCTTTTCCCTCAGAAATCAGTTTATTCTGATCGGCTGTCAGCTTTTGTACTTCTCCCACCAACATGGGAAGATTTAGTAGTCATTTCAGTATATGGGTAGGAACACTTTATGTTTTGCATGTAAGATTGCCCTGCACCCAATGAACAGGCGTTGGATAAATGAAGAGAAAATCCCCAACTCTCGTTAAATCGGAAACTTTCCTCGCCCTCGATCCCATCATCGTGGGCTTTCTCCCTGCTCCCAGGACTGCTCTCAGTGACACTGGTTCTTTAAGTGATGAACGGGTTTCAGGTCTGTGAAGCATTTGTAAGTGCAGATGACTCCACTTCTCTGCATTTGGGTGGCCCAGGTGGGGATGGTGTGCGCTTGTGACTGAGAGTGTATAGTTCGTCCTACTGTGCCCGCTCACCTATCCTGGAGAAAGGGGGGCAGGGCCAGGTCTCAGCAGGTTTACGGTCAGATGAAATGTCTTTTGTATCTTTTCCATCCATTTTTATGTTCTTTTTCTGTCTCTTGGGGGCTTCTGTCTTTTACCCCCACTTGAGTTCTGTCTTTTCCAAACCCAAGACAGTGCTTTCAGCCTCAGCTCACCTCCGAGTCCTTTCTCACCCTCCACTCTGTTATAACCCCTCCTCCTCTGTTCTGTAGCCTGGATTCAGAAAGCAAGGTGATTAGACTAACTTGATTGAGGTATGAATCATTCTTTTTTCTAGGAGTTTTTGCTTATTAACCCCAATTAATCTCTAATTGTAACACATTGCATGATGGGAGTGGCTTAAAAACAACAGAAATTTATTATTGTACAGTTCTGGAGGTCAGAAATCCGACACAGGTCTCACCAGGCTATGACCAAGGTGATGGCAAGACTTTCTTCCTTCTTGGAGGCTCTAAAGGAGAATCCATTTCCTGACCTTTTCTGGCCTCGAAAGGCTTGCGGTGTTCCTTGCCTCTCACCCGTTTGTCCGTCTTCCAGGCCAGCAGCTTGCACCTCTGACCCCTTTTCCACAGACTCATCTTCCCCTGATCACAGCCCAGAACAGCTCCCTGCTGGAAAGACCCTTGCGATGAGGCTGAGCCCACCGAGGTGGGGGAGATCCAGCATAAGCGCTCCATCTGCAGGTCCCTGACTCACTCGCATCCGCAGTGTCCCTTCTGCCGTGTAAGCTGCCGTAGCCACGGGCTTCAGGAACTGGGGGGTCAACGCCTTCGGGAGACCATTAGTCTTCCTACCACAGAGGATTTTAGGTCCTTTGTGGGAGATATTTTTATGCCAAGGCCCTTCCCATTAATCATGCTACTCAGTTTCTCCCCACTCGGTAAGATGAGGAGGGAAAGGGAGGGTGTGAATCACACAGAAGGCTGTTTTGTCCAACACTTGGACCTTCTTCCCTTGGAGAGGAGACGGGTGGCTTGCGCACAGTGACGTGGGCTGCCTGTGCACTTTGGCCTCTGTGTTACTCCTGATCTCTCACCCTGCGTACTTTGGCCTCTGTGTTACTCCTGAGCTCTGGCGAGGCTAGAGCCACCCTCCCTGGTTCCCAGTTTGGATTCTGAAGTCAAGACATTAGAAGCAGGGCGCCTTGGACGCCTTGGTTCCAGTACCAGGACTATTGAGAACAACTTTGTGATCAACTTTTGCTTAGAGCTCATTCCAGAAGTGCCTGCTGCTTGGTTATGTGAAATAAAGGCTCTCAGGTCGCTTACTAGTTCATATATATGTACATGTATAATTAATAGTAACTATTAATAATATATAATTATAGTAATTTCTTATATATATATATTTAACAATAACTCATATATAAAGATGTTTCATATAGAGGTACATTTGTCACTGACTGTATTATAAGGTTTATCTTACTGTAACACTCAAACTTGCACACCTACTGTGTGCTTTATAAACATTGTGCTGTATATAACATACTTAAAACTTAAAGAACAGCAACAGAACATTGGACAGTAGAGGTAAAAATTATAGTCTCCTTTTCTGGCTGGTCATATGTTCTGAACTAGAGCTTTGAGAGAACAAGGGTGACTAATCCGTAGTGTTTCCCTGTGGAAGATGCTTCTCTTGACACATTCTTCCTTTTGTGAGTTTCCCCACATTTCAGTGTGTGACGTGACAGTAAGCTTTGTGTTTTGAGGGCTGAATGAATTGCGCGGTAGACCTCAGAGAGAAGACGGCATTTAATTCTTGTTCACGTGTCTGCAGGTAAACAAAAGGCCATTTGGGGGGAACAGGCTTGTATTGTAGGTGCTAATTTTGTGCTTCCCTTTGTTTTGCAGAGTAACCTTAGTGGTCCTGCCTGGTCCTGGTGGATCCTGGCAGTGCTGCCGTTGGAGCGGAAGGCTCAGCTGGCCATACTCAGCATGATCTCGCTGAAGGAGCGTCTGCTCGCCATTCGGCGAATACTAGCCATCATCACGCGTAAGATGAATAGTCGGCAAGAGCTGGTTAACGGCCGGGAGAGAAATAATTGATTTTCTCTCTCAGGGTTTCTGGAAGCCCTTGTGTTTTTATGAGGAGTTCCAGGCACGGACGAGTAACATCCATCCATCGTGCTTTGTAAAATGCTTGTTGATAGGGTTACAGATTGGAACACTTAGCAAACCTTGACCCCTACTCAAAAGTTGGAAGTCTGTGCCTGGTGGCATCTGACTCTGTACAAGGTTAGCCTGAAATTTGAATGGATCCCATGGTTGGAAAACAACCTAAGAAAATCTCTCTGAACCAGATGTTTTCGGTGTGTAGTTCACTCACAACAGGGGACAACCCAGATGATTGACAGGTGGTTCAGGTTTTGCAAGAAAGAAGACTCCCTTCCCAGTGAAGTGTTCCCATCATGCTTTGGAGGGAAATCACGTTTTTACCTGGAAGCATATTTCTCAGAGTACAGGCTAACCAAAAACGCACTTAGGCTTTGAGTGTCACTGTGAAGTTGTCTGTGAAGGAATCAAACAGTTGTCTAGCGGCAGGGCTGAAGTTAGTCCTTACCCGAGGAGTAGTACAGAACGGGTTAGAACTGCGTTTTGTGTCCTGCCGTAGTTCAGATGTTGTAAATTGCATGTTTTAATTAATATCAAAATACAAGAAGGGTACCTTGGATATAGAAAAATCTGAAAACAGTATAGTTGATTTGAGGGTATGTACTTACACACACACACACACACACACACACAACAAAGAATGAATAAAGGGAGCTAAAACTGTACATGTACTGGGATGTTCAGAATACAACCAAAGGAGTGCAAAGAACCCCTTGAAACCAACCCTGTCTCATTAATTCAGTGGATGTGAAGCATGTAGGAAATGTCATCTTTCTACTCAGATTGGCATTAGAAACTAGGCCCATCAGTAAATTTGAGTTCACCATCCATCCACTAATATATGAAGACATTAAAAAGCTGCTATGAAATGGGTATCTGCCTATGCCAGGAAAACACATCAGGACAGTATACAAGGAGAGGGAGGCAGGTATGGGATGTAAGCATGTAGCAAGTTTTTCTCCAACCCCAACCTGAAAATTATATTTGTTTTCTTTTTTAGTAAGTTTTACATTGATCAGACCAGATGTTATCTATTAAAAAGCAGTGGTGGGGCTTCCCTGGTGGCACAGTGGTTGAGAGTCCGCCTGCCGATGCAGGGGACGCGGGTTCGTGCCCCGGTCCGGGAAGATTCCACATGCCACAGAGCGGCTGGGCCCGTGAGCCATGGCCGCTGAGCCTGTGCGTCTGGAGCCTGTGCTCCACAACGGGAAAGAACCCTGAACGAACCCTGAATTGAAGAATTGAACCCTGAATGTTGCCAAGTATCCCCTCCTCTCTACTAGGCCTAGATGCTTAAGTCTAAGCCGTTGACTTCAGTCTCCTAGAAGAAGGTCTTTTCACCCTTACAGTTGCTCACGTTAACTTCACCTGTCACTTACCCACTGCTAAAAAAAATTACCAACATCTGCTGGATCCTATAAAGTAGCTTTTAGTAGTGGATCTTAGGTGTATATTCTAGTAGTGCGTATTGAAATATTAGGATGTTTCAGCAGCATAAAATAAAGGAGAAGTTAAAGTACCACCATTGTACTTGGCCATGTTGGGAACCGTACCTCTGTGCCCGGGTCTTAATGTGTAACAGTGACTGAGTAACAATACAGAGAGGTCCATGCCATTGAAGGAAGAGTTTACTGCTATTCGCAGTTTTGTTAGAAATGAGAGGCATGGCACTCGGGGCTACTTGGGAAAGCACCCAGCGTCCGGAGGCAGAGACAGCAGTGAAGGGAAGGCATGGGGCAGTGTATTTTGGCAGGAAAGGGGAAACGGCATGGCTCGTTTGTATAATGTCGGTGGGCTGTGGGCTGCAGGGTGGTCTCTAGTTGTCTGGTACCGGCCCTGGGTGATTCGGGCAGAGGAATATTGCCTCTTGGAGGGTAAGAGCCGTCAGAGGAGGTGGCTCAGAGTGTGAGCGCTGGATTGTTGGGTTTTGTATGAAAGTCGTGCTCCCTTGTGAGCCCTTTGCTGTCTCTTAAGTATTGGCTACCCCAGAAGGGGCCACCTCTCCCCTGTCAGGGAGGCCCCCAAGAAGTCAAAATATCATAAAAATATTTTTTAAAAACATGATTAATACAATTAGTCCTCTGTTGTTTTGACATCATATTAAGGAAACTTGGGGTGATAACAGAGACAATGGAGACATTTAGAGAATAGGGCATAAGTTACCTTAAACAGCATAGAAAGCATTTTTTATGAGAGTAAAATAAAGCACAGGGGAACACTGGTGAAGGTATAAGGAGTCCTTGAGGTCGGCTCATAATTAAGTTTCCCATTTATATGGCATTAGCCGAGATCACAGATCTGGAATTTTGGGGGGGAGGAGTTCTTTAATAATATTTTGGGGAGTTGTAAAGTGTGTTAAAAGTATTAGTCTGGTAATAACATCTTGGTGCATTTCTTGGGTCAAGATGGCAGGTCGAGCAGTTGTGCTATTGGAGGGTGTGATCTGGTAATTTAACAAAGTATATTAGCGATTAGTGGTGTCAACCTTTTTGGAAAAAAAAAATAATCAGTTCAGCCCGCACAATTGAGCTTATTCATAAATAGCAGAGGAATTGCAATTTGGGACCAGCAAGCTATGGTGAACCACAGGCAAGTTTGGAGAGCAATCCTGTTGTTTTTGGATGGAGTGTCCTATAAGTATCAATTAAGTCCATCTTGTTTAATGTATCATTTAAAGCTTGTGTTTCCTTATTTATTTTCATTTTAGATGATCTGTCCATTGGTGAAAGTGGGGTGTTAAAGTCTCCTACTATGAATGTGTTACTATCGATTTCCCCTTTTATGGCTGTTAGCATTTGCCTTATGTAGTGAGGTGCTTCTATGTTGGGTGCATAAATATTTACATTGTCATATCTTCTTGGATTGAGCCCTTGATCATTATGTAGTGTCCTTCTTTGTCTGTGGTGATAGTCTTTATTTTAAAGTCTATTTTGTCTGATATGAGAATTGCTACTCCAGCTTTCTTTTGATTTCCATTTGCATGGAATATCTTTTTCCATCCCCTCACTTTCAGTCTGTATGTGTGCCTAGGTCTGAAGTGAGTCTCTTGTAGACAGCATATATGTGGGTCTTGTTTTTGTATCCATTCAGCCAGTTTATGCCTTAAACTACATTTAAGGTAATTATTGATATGTATGTTCCTATTCCCATTTTCTTAATTGTTTTGGGTTTGTTATTGTTAGGTTGTTTCCTTCCCTTTTGTTTCCTGCCTAGAGAAGTTCCTTTAGTATTTGTTGTAAAGTTGATTTGGTGGTGCTGAATTCTCTTAGCTTTTGCTTGTCTGTAAAGGTTTTAATTTCTCCGTCGAATCTGAATGAGATCCTTGCTGGGTAGAGTAATCTTGATTGTAGGTTTTTCCCTTTCATCGCTTTAAATATGTCCTGCCACTCCCCTCTGGCTTGCAGAGTTTCTGCTGAAAGATCAGCTGTTAACCATGTGGGGATTCCCTTGTATTTTATTTGTTGTTTTTCCCTTACTACTTTTAATATTGTTTCTTTGTATTTAGTTGTTGATAGTTTGATTAATATGTGTCTTGTTTCTCCTTGGATTTATCTTGTGTGGGTCTCTCTGGGCTTCCCTGACTTGATCGACTATTTCCATTCCCATATTAGGGAAGTTTTCAACTATAATCTCTTCAAATGTTTTCTCAGTCCCTTTCTTTTTCTCTTCTTCTGGGACCCCTACAATTCGAATGTTGGTGCATTTCATGTTGTCCCAGAGGTCTCTGAGACTGTCCTCGATTCTTTTCATTCTTCTTTCTTTATTCTGCTCTGTGGTAGTTATTTCCACTGTTTTATCTTCCAGGTCACTTATCCGTTCTTCTACCTCAGTTATTCTGCTACTGATTCCTTCTAGAGAATTTTTAATTTCATTTATTGTGGTGTTGTCATTGTTTGTTTGTTCTTTAGTTCTTCTAGGTCCTTGTTAAATGTTTCTTGCATTTTCTCTATTCTATTTCCACGATTTTGGATCATCTTTACTATCATTATTCTGAATTCTTTTTCAGGTAGACTGCCTATTTCCTCTTCATTTGTTAGTTCTGGTGGGTTTTTATCTTGCTCCTTCATCTGCTGTGTATTTCTCTGTCTTCTCATTTTGCTTATCTTACTGTGTTTGGGGTCTCCTTTTCGCAGGCTGCAGGTTTGTAGTTTCCTTTGTTTTTGGTGTCTGCCCCCAGTGGCTAAGGGTTGGTTCAGTGGGTTGTGTAGGCTTCCTGGTGGAGGGGACTGGTGCCTGTGTTCTGGTGGATGAGGCTGGATCTTGTCTTTCTGGTGGGCAGGTCCACGTCTGGTGGTATGTTTTGGGGTGTCTGTGAACTTAGTATGATTTTAGGCAGCCTCTCTGCTAATGGGTGGGGCTGTGTTCCTGTCTTGCTAGTTGTTTGGCATAGGGTGTCCAGCACTGTAGCTTGCTGGTCGTTGAGTGAAGCTGGGTGTTGGTGTTGAGATGGAGATCTCTGGGAGAGCTTTCACCGTTTGATATTATGTGGAACTGGGAGGTCTCTGGGGGACCAGTGTTCTGAACTTGGCTCTTCCACCTCAGAGGCACAGGCCTTACACCCAGCCAAAGCACCAAGACCCTGTCAGCCATGTGGCTTAGGTCAGGACAGAACGTTACCTTCTCATAATATGCCAAGTTCCTTATGTCACCTACTCTGTTTAAGGCACTGAGAAATTTTGGAAAGCACTAACTCCTGCCCCCAGTCATTTAGGAATGGCCTGGTTTCAGCATTTCTGCCAACATGATTATTTTTAATAGAAAAAATTAGGCCTTTACAGTATTGACATATATCTCCTTTTAACAGCTGTGGATCAGAAGAAGCAGGGGCCAGTACATTGGGTGTCCTGTGACTCTCTCAAAGGGTGAGAGTTTATGAGTTGCCAAGGGGGTGGATCTGAGATTCAGAAGGACCAAAGGCGATACTTTTGGCCAAGGTATTTGGACGGTCTCTACAAATTTTGCCAAATGAGTTTTAATAGTGCTGTTAGCACTTTCAACTAACCCTGAGGATTGAGAATGGTGAGCCCAGTGAAAATGTAAAACTGGCCAGACAGCACAGACTTGTTGTAGCACTTGACCTGTAAAATGAGTTCCTTCTATCATGAAGCTCGAGAGGGGGTCCCCAGGAAGGGATAATCTTTTATAACAAAATTTTAGCCATAGAAGGAGTTGTATATCTACAAGGGAAAGCTTCACTCTTCTGAGAAAACATACAGACCATGATTAAAACATTTATATCTATGAGATGGGGGAAACTATGAAATCCATTTGACAAACCTTGAATGGTCCATCAGGCAATTCAAAATGCCCAGGAGTAATGTGAACACGTTTCCCTGGATTGTATTTTGGACAGGTGGGACAAGCAAGGTTGGTACGTCTTGTAGCTTTATTATTTTCCCACCAATATTAGTTCATGAGTGCTTTGTCACTGGACCAGTGGTTTAATGCATGTACAGTGGCAAGGAATGCTTATCGGCTATAGATAAAAATGTTTGTGGTTTTGCCTTTGACCAAAGAGTGAGAGTGTATAATTCAGCCTGTTGGGCCAAAGTAGCCGTAGGTAGAGGTGCTGTCTCAGTGACTTCAAGAGAAGTTGTAATAGCAAATACAGCATGATGTTCACACGTTCATCTTTTAAATAGGAGCCGTCAGTAAACCGTGAAGAACCTACACTGGTCAGAGGAGTCTCCTCTGAGTTAATACGGAGAGTCAAAAGGTGGTCTGTGGGGGCTTCCCTGGTGGCGCAGTGGTTGAGAGTCCGCCTGCCGATGCAGGGGACATGGGTTTGTGCCCCTGTCCGGGAGGATCCCACATGCCGCGGAGCGGCTGGGCCCCTGAGCCATGGCCGCTGAGCCTGCGCATCCGGAGCCTGTGCTCCGCAACGGGAGAGGCCACAACAGTGAGAGGCCCGTGTACCACAGAAAAAAAAAAAAAAAAAATATGGTGGTCTGTCAGTGTTAAACAGTCATGAGGAGTTTCATCAGTGAAGAGGGAAGAAAAACAGGATTGAGGTTGTCACAACACGAAAGAGTTATGTGAGGAGCAGTTAGCAGAAGGATTTCATAGGTGTAATGAGAATTCAGGAGGGCTTCACTGCATGGGTACAGAGATGGTTAAAGGGGATCCCGTGATTCTCTCTTTGGTGGCCTTAACCAGAAGGGCAGCGGCAGGAATGGCTCTGAGGAAAAGGGAATATCCCAGTGCTGTAAGTTACAGCTGTTGGCTCTAATACCCTATGGGTTGATGACGGTCCCCGTGCTTTTGGGCGAGTACTTCAAGGCTGTTCTCTTCCTTCTCACCTGCGAAGAGGGAACAGGAAGCTGGTATTGAGGATGTCCAAGGGTAGGTGGTGTCATTAAACTTTTCTTAAAGACTTCAGAGTTGTGGCATGTTGATCTCCTCTAATGGTGGGGTCAGGTTTGCTGCTTTCTAATACAGCATATAGAGGCTGGGCCACAAGAGAGAGATTTGAAATCCAGTTTTGAGGGCGGCCAGCTAGCTCCAGAATACCTTGTAATTGGGGCAGAGTTTTAGGCTTTGGGAAGTTCAGGATGCCATGACGCCTACCTGGATACAAATGTAGTCCTTCTTCTGAGATTGGGTGCCCAAAATACTGAACTTGAGTTTGGGCAGACTGCAATTTTTCTTTGGAGACTTTATGTCCCTTAAGCCAAAAGTTTCCACAGGTGGATGCCGTCCTCCTCTGAAGAGGTTTAAGAAGGAGAACATAGAAACAAATCATCTATACAGTTGACCCTTGAACAGCATGGGTTTGAAGTGCCCGAGTCCATTTATATGTGGACTTTTTTTTTTTTTTCCAGTAAATACCCACTACAGTACTACATAACCTGCAGGTGGTTGGATCCATCGATGTGGATATGAAGGGCTGACTGTAAAGTTATACTCAGATTTTCAACTGCATGGGGGGTCGGCATCCCTAGCCCCCGTGTTATTCAAGGGTCAACTGTATATTGTAACAGAGTAGAGCCTGCAGAAGACTTTATTTCACCCAAATCAGGTTTCAAGATTTGTGGAAAGTAAGAGAGACTTTGTGTGAAACCCTGGAGCATTACTGTTCACGTGTATTATGGTCCTTCCTAGGTGAAGGCAAAAAGATATTGGCTACTTTTCTCAACTGAAATACCAAAGTACACACTGTATAATTCTGTTACAGTGAAAAAGTTTGCTTCCAGGGGAAATGGATGTCAGTTGTGTGTGAGGGTTCGGAACAACAGGTTCAAGGGATAACAGTGTATTGCTTGGAGGACCTGGATAAACCTCTCTCCTTGGCCCTTGGGTTTTCTCACAGGCAAAATAGGAGTGTTATAGGGATCAATGCAAAGGATAATGAGGCCCTGAGCTTCGTAATCTTCTATTATTGGCTTTACACTTCGAAGGGCTTTTTTACTTACAGGGTATTGACCAATTCCCTAGGGAAAAGTTCTGAGGGATCTGTCTGAATCCTAATGGGAGGTACACTGTGGATTTTGTCAGTATGAGTTGGAGATTTTCCCTATAAGTAAGGTGGTAGCTGATTCAGATGATCAGTCTTCAGAACCAGCTTCAGTGCCATCAGAGACAGAGCAAATAAAAGATGCCTGAGGGTCATTTACTTCACCTGATTGGCTAGTTTGATTTCAACTGTGTCACGTTCTATAATTATTTTCCCCTTTAGGGAGACAAAAATTTCAGGATGATCCTTTTCTAAGAAGTCTAGGCTTAATAAATGAATAGGGGCAGAGGAGCTAAGGCGAAAAGGATGAGCGTCTCTCAAAGAGCCTAAACAAAAGGGACTAGGTTCAGAGACAGGACCCTCTTGATGTTAGAGATCCCCACTGTTTCAAGTTCAGGGACTGAAACTTTAGTTAGTTCATAGAGTGGGGAAGCCAACAGAGAAAAGTTAGGAACCCAAGGTGAGCAATAACCAGCCAAACCCAGGAATTCACCGAGCTGTTGCTTGGTAGTGGGTCTAGGGAACCCTGTGTTAGCCGAGCTCTTTTTGGAGATAGTGGAATCCTTCAGCGCTTAGATGGTGACCTAGGTAGTGAACAGTGTCTGGAGATAATTGTAATTTTTCCTTAGAGACTTTGTGTCCTTTCCAGCTCACTGTTGGAGCAAATACAAGGGGTCTTTTGTGGATGCCTCTTGGGTAGCTGAGCACAGCAGGGGATCTTCTACATACTGTGAAAGGGTTGATTTCCCGGGAACTATAGGGCGCTTATGTCTTGGTGGAGCATTTGGGAGAAATAAGAAGGGGCCCCAGTGAGTCCTCGAGGCGTGAGTGTCCAGGTATATTGCTGATTGTTCCAAGTAAGGGCAGGTAGATGCTGGCTTTTGGGGTCTAAGGGTTGTTGAAGAAAGCTGAACAGAGGCCTACGGCAGTGAAGCATTTCAAATCAGGTGGAACCTGTGACAGAGGGTTTTGGTTTCAGGACGACTGGAAAAGGGGTTACCTGCAGTTGACCTTTGAACTTCATGGTCTGAACTGCGTGGGTTCACTTTTGTGTGGATTTTCTTTCAGTAACTAGTACTACAGTGCTACACGCTCCAAGGTTGGTTGCATCTGGGGAAGTGAAACCACGGATGTGGAGGGTGGACTGTGAAGTTATATGCGGATTTCAACTGCATAGGGGTTGGCGCCCCTAATGCCCATGTTGTTCAAGGGTCGCCTGCATCTTACTAGTAGCTCTCAGGGCATGGACAGATCGCCGTCCCCGTCCATTAAGTTTCCAGACCAGTAAGATGGGCGTGTTGCAGGTCTGGTGCAGGGAACGGTTAGCTCCTGCTTGCTTAAGTCTTCTGCTTTGGCTGTAACGCCTTGTATGGTCTCAGGCTTCGATGGATATTGAGGTAACTTAGGGAGAGGTTTAGCTACATCTATCTGAACCTTTATATTAGGTTCCACACTTTTTATTCTTCCAATGTCAGTATTACAAGCAGCCCACAAATGTTTGGGTATGTCAGTTAAATTAGGGGGCTTTTGTTGAACTTTCTCTTCTCTGTCTCGGAAACACTACAAGGAACATAAAAGATCAGGTTCAGGTTGGTCAGGAAATTCTAAGGTGAGTTTTCCATTGGAAGCAAAACATATTAGACCTTCTCAGATTTCCAACTGATAGAATGACGGGGGCTGGGTCGCATAGCACAAAGGAAGTTTCTTCAGTGAAAGGTCCCAGAGTCATTTGTACCAGTTGAGATGAAAATTCTCTGAACTTTATTAGCTACCCCCACGATGGGAACCTCCTTTTTACTCCGAGGAATTTGTTGTCCTGTGAGGGTGGGATTTAAAGTAGAAAATGCAACTCTGGTATCAACTAAAATTTGGCACGTTTTCCCATTAATTTTAATTTTAGTTTCCCCTTGGCGGTTTATGGGAACTACTGGTAATAGTTTGAGAGCAATCTGGTTTTTCAGTGCCCCAGTTGATTACAGCTGTGACACCAGTCTTTGGACCAACATTTTTCAAAAATGGAACCCTTAGGAGACTGCAGCGCAGGTGGTGTTTTGCGTCTCTGGCCCTGGAGCCGTTGTATTTGTAAGGCTGTTAGTTCGGTAGATTTCTGTTTGCAGTGTTGCTCCGGGGTCCTTTCAAAATGCTCAGCTGTCCTCACGAGTTTAGACAGGCCTGTGGCCTCCCATCCTATTTCCTGCCTTCTTGCCAATCCATTAATCTCATGAGATAATCCATTTACAAAGAGGGCACCTAGAGCAGGCTGTCTGGGTTATTTATCCTATGGAACCCTGAATGCCAGAAAAGGAGAGCTTCCAGATGGGCTGTAATGTCTGCCACAGATTTATCTTTCCTTTGTTTGCATTAGTGGATAATAGACAAAATCAGTGCAGGCAGGGAAATTCTAGGAATGGCTTGTTAACGGGCAGTTGCTGTTTTGTGAGCCCTTTCTGGTTAAGGATCTCGAATATCATTCTTGGGGTTTTGCCATTTTGTTTCTTTACTTTTTTTTTTTTTTTGCTGCGCTGGGTCTTTGTTGTGGTGTGTGGGCTCTTGTTGAGGCGCGCGGGCTCTTCATTGTGGTGTGTGGGCTTCTCTAGTTGTGGCACATGGGCTCTCTAGTTGTGGCATGCGGGCTCAGTAGTTGTGGCGCGTGGGCTCAGTAGTTGTGGTGCATGAGCTCTAGTTGTGTGTGGGCTCAATAGTTGTGGCACATGGGCTCTCTAGTCGCAGCATGTGGGCTTTCTAGTTGTGGCACACAGGCTCAGTAGTTGTGGTGTGTGGGGTCAGTAGTTGTAGCATGTGGGCTCTAGTTGTGATGTGCAGGCTCTCTAGTTGTGGCGCGCAGCCTCTCTAGTTGTGGCGCGCAGGCTCCGTAGTTGTGACGCATGGGCTTAGTTGCCCCACAGCATGTGGGGTCTTAGTTCCCCAACTAGGGATTGAATCCACATCCCCTGCATTGGAAGGAGGATTCTTAACCACTGGACCACCAGGGATGTCCCGCTGTTTTGTTTCTTGCCTCCATTTTGGGGGCTACCCCAGGTCCTACCGCACGTGAACAAACTGATAAAGATCTCGCAGTCCAAGGTCACAGGCCCAGATGGTGACTCTAAATTCTTCAAAAAAACTTTTGGGGTTCCTCTCTAGATTTAGAAAATGCTTTATAGTTCTTTGTTCAGTCTTAGACCAAGGGCTGAAGGACACCTGAGAGGGTTCATCTGCAACCTTGGGTAGTTTTATTTTAAATGGTAATTGTCTGATAGTCTCTCTGTAGTGAAAATGTATCTTAGACGGAAAGTTAGTAAAATGGGAGTACTCAGGTGAAAAAGGATGGGGGGCAGTAAGAGTCACATCAGTCGTGACGTCTGTCCTAGCATCTTTTGTGTTAGCTACCTTTTTTGTCTTTAATTTTTCCTTAGCCTTTTATTTTTGGCTGCGTCGGGTCTTCGTTATGGCATGTGGGATCTTCATTGCAGCATGTGGGATCTTTCATTGGGGCGCATGGGCTTCTCTCTAGTTGTGGCATGCAGGTTTTCTCTTCTCTGTGGCGCGTGGGCTCCAGGGCACGTGGGCTCTGTAGTTTGTGGCACGTGGGCTCTTTAGTTGAGGTGTGCGGGCTCAGTTGCCCCGTGGCATGTGGGATCCTAGTTTCCTGACAAGGGATCGAACCCCTGTCCCCTGCATCGTAGGACAGATTCTTTACCACTGGACCACCAGGGAAGTCCCCCTTAGCCTTTTGTAACGAGTCTGTTAATGAAGCTATTTTGGAATCTTGAAGTGTTTTGTAGTCTTATGCATAGCAATTAAAATAGGTATCCCATTCTGTCTGTCCAGTTTGGGATCCTTTGCTCTCCATTGTATTTCTTTGAACAATCTTGTCTAGTTGGAGCATTCCCCATAATGGCCATTGTCATTCGAGGTTGTTTTTAGTAAAATTTTGCCAGCTTATTAGATAATTGCAACTTCCAGGATTATAGTCGTTAAACATAAAATAATCAGGTCGTAGTATACTCAACTGTCTACATATAAAGGATCCCCCCTCCCTTTTTTCAGCCAGGCCTTTGGGTTTCCTGGAGCCACGCTAATCTGGAAAGCGGGAAAAGGACTGAACTTGCAGGCCCCAAAGAATGGGGACTGTGGACTGATTCCAAACAAACAGGGGCCTGTAGCTGCCACCAGCAGTTCCCGATGTGGAATCTGGGGACAGGGCTGAAGGTTTTGTGGTCTGAATGGCTGGGGGCTTGGCCCTGAGCAGAACCGTCTGCCAACTCAAGCGGCTGCAGGCAGAATCCTCTACCAGTTCAAGCTGACCCGCCCTGTAAAGGAAAGCCAATTAGATCAGGAACTTGAATGCAAGAAGAACCGAGCTCAACCAGGAGGAACTTACCAGTGGTCCCCAGAAACAGTGAGATAGACAGTAAGCTCAAAGTGTTCATGGATGCCAAGTTTGTGTTTCTAGACGTCCCCAAATGCTGTCAGAAGCTCACTTCAGTCCCACCACTGCCGCCATCTATGGTCGGGTGTGAGAGCTCCCTCTGCAGGCCTTCTCAACACCAGTTTTAGTTAAGGTTTCCCTTGTTAATTTCACACCTGGGTGCCAAGTCCCACATCAGAGGAGGTACACAGATTGGAAACCATTGAGGCCACATTTAAGTCACAGGGAAGGGGAAGAGGAAGAACTGAGGCATTTCCCACCTAAAGTCTCTATCTTACTAGAGTTGTAAGCTTTGGAGATCACCTTGAAGTATTGAGTCAGCATCACCTTATTGGGTACATCCTTTCTACAGAGGTTTGACAGGCATCAGGTACAAAGCTTAAAAGGGATTATACAAAATAAGATGAGCAGAATAATGACCCCAGGTTATATAATAGTGCTAAACTAGGAGCCCAAACCTGAAGGTAACCAGCTAAAGAGATACAAGGACCATGGATTGTCAGGTGAAATTTGTCTTAGCCAAAGTGCTTGTTCTCTAATTTTATGTGCTTGGGTTTCTGCTGCTCCAGAGGAATTTACCTATGTGCAGCAGGTGGTGTTTGCTGTCCCACACACACCTTCTTGTTCGATAAGTAGGTAACAAGGGCTATGTGATTGACAGAACTACGTTAGCCAATGAGTGAAGTGATCATTGTGGAGTTGCTATTGCGTTAGCAGTGAAATCGGCCAATTTTCCCAATTCCAGAGAGAGATTTCTAATGATTTGTTCATAGACGTGAAAGCCCACAAAGGGATAAGTGCCCTTTGATGGAGGCAAATCCAGCATCATGGAGACCTCCTGGGATTTCCTGCCTAAGGCGGTGGCGATGAAGTTTTCATTGGGAAGATTAATGGGAGGCTTCTCATTTATTGTGTTGCTCATGGCGAGACTTCGAAATTCTAGTAAACATGGGCCTCCAGTCCACCAACTGTCTGAATACCCATGGGCCCCTTTAAGGCTTATTTGCCACAGACAAAGATAGACCCCGGTGGGGCACACAAGACCCCTGCTAGGGTTTGATTATTAATAGTGCCACTAATTGGGAGTATTTGGTTGACTCTTTCTAGCCAAGGGTCGGTGGTGTTTGGGGAACAGTTAGGGAGAAACTGTCGTGTCCTGTGGACTTTGTTCTCGAAGGCCCTACAGAGGGGGATTGTTTTGCTATGGCAAGCAGACCTAAGGTAGTAGTGAGAACAGGGAACTATAAGTGGTATAGATACAATTAATTGCATTGAATGTTACGGCAGAGGAGGGGTCAAAGCAAGGTAAAAACCTGGCTGTAGAGGTTTGATTTGGTAAGAAATACCCAAAGGGCTGTGGGTGTAGTTAACGGTCGCATTGGAGATGAAGGAGAAGTTTGCTACGGGGAAGACTAAAGGGTCACTGCCATCATGGGCAGATTTGGGTTTCTGATGATAGACGCAACAGGCAGAAAGGTTTCTTCCTTTTGCTAGGGGTTGGGTAATGGGAATGAGGGCATTGTTTCTCCGGGATAGAGAAGGAAACAACAAGGTGAGAAAAGGCAGAAAGGAGAGAATATATAGGCCTGATCCTATTGTCTTGGGAAAGCTGTCTGCTTTAGCTGTTGTGTGCTTCAGTCCTTAGAAGTCTTTAATTTGAGGTCACCGGTTGGTGTGCAGGTGCAGTCAGGGGTGGGGGCTTTCTGTAGATGAGACACATTGATCCAGGAATCAACTTCGTGGAGTTTGGAGGCACACGTGTTGGTCGGTAACACTTGATAAGGGCCTTTCCAGTTTGGTTAAAGGCTTTTTGGAGATCCCTTTTCCAATAAACAAAATCCCCAGGTTGCAGGGTCTTTGAGGTCTTCATCTCCTGGGAGCACTGTGAGGTGATTGCTCTACTAGAGCATGATTTCTTTCAAAGGGTTCAATTAGACCTTGCTACACAGAAGTGTATCTCCTTTTATTAACTGAAAGTCAAAAGAGGCAGAGGCTAGATGCATGGGGCGCTCAGTTATCACCTCAAAGGGTGAGAGTTTGAGTTCCAGAGGGGCTGGATCTGAGATTTAGGAGAACCAATGGCAATACTTCTGGCCAAGATACTTGAAGAGTTTCCACAAATATTGCCCCTTGAGTTTTGATGATGCCATGTTTAATGCATGTACAGTGATCAGTAGTGGGAATGTTAGAATTTCTGGTGGGACCAGGTTTTTATTTGGTCCAAACCCGACGTTTTTCTTCTTATCGTACCAACAGTCATTTGACTGCCAGTAATGTTTTTCCTTCTCTGGTCCTGATTGTTGGGTGTCTCTTGTCAGTTTCTCCAGACTATCATCAGGAGATGAGCTCCCTTGGACTGTGACAGAGGTTTGACTTTTGGACTCTTTGAAGACAGCATTTGTGCGTGTGTGTGTGTGTGTGTGTGTGTGTGTGTGTGTGTGTGGAAATGTCAGCAAGGTGATTTCCTGTGGCTTCCAGAGTCAAGCTTAGAATGCCTGGGGACCTTAATAATAGCCAAAGCAGAAGATAAGAGTATGGCATCTAATAATTCCTGAACGTAAGGGCCTTCTTAAATTTTATCTCTGCTGGAAGTAAGGAAGCCATGTTGTCTCCATAACATTCCGAAATCGTGAGCCACTCCAAAGTTGTATCTACTATTGGAATAAACTTTGAAACTTTTGCCCTTGGCTAGGATACAGGCCCCTGTGAGTGTGTGTGGTTTGGCTTGTTTGGCCGAAGCAGCCAAAGGCAAAGGTGCTGCTTCAGTTATGCAAAAGGAGTTGATATTGCGTATCCTGCACAATATCTACCATTTTCATCTTTCCAGTGAGAACTGTCAGTGAACCATGAAGTGTCAACATTATCCAAAAGAGTTTTCTATAAGTCATCATGGGGGGTGAGAAGGTGATCTGTCAATATTAAGCAATCGTGAGGGTTTTTTCAGTAGAGGTGGGGAGAAAAGAAGCAGGATTAAAGTTATTACAGCAAGTAAGAGTGATATATAAGGGACGGTTAACAGGAGAATTTCCTAGGAAGTGAGATGGTGTACTGAAAGACGTTGAGTATGAGAGTTAAGAGCTTTGACAGCATGTGGCCCAAAATGGTTAAGAGCAGTCTCATGACTGTTTCCTCAGGGGCCTTTGCAAGAAGGGTAGCAGCAGGTATAGCCCTGAGGCAGGGGAGGGGAGGTATCCCAGGCTGTGGGATCTAGCTGTTGGCTGTAATATCCTGTGGGTTTGTGGTGATCCCCTTGCTTTGGGGTGAGTGCCCCAAGGACATTCTCTTCTTTTTCATACAAAAAGGAAGAAAGGGAGTTGATCATTGGGATGTCCAAGGGCAGGGGGGTTTATTAAACTTTAAGATTTGAAAAGTCATGCCATCTGAATCTTCCCAGAAGATAGGGTTAGGTTTAGTAGTTTTTAACAAGGCATATAAAGGTTGGGCCATAAGGGAAAAGTTTGGGATCCAGTTGTGACAATAGCTTGCCAATCCAGGAAAACCTTGCCGTTGGAGTTTGGTTTTGAGCGTTGGGACGTTCAGGGTGCCATAAAGCCTGCCTGGATCTAAATGCAGCCCTTGTTCTGAGATTAAATGTCTTAAATTTTGAACTTGTGTGAACAAATTGTAGTTTTTCCTTAGAGACTTGGTCACTTTTAGGCTAGGAGTTTAGCCAATAGATGCTGTGTCTTCTTGTGAGGAGACTTGTGAAGGGGAGCAGAGAGATAAGTCATCCACATGTTGTATTAAAGTGAAGCTGGGCTTCCCTGGTGGGGCAGTGGTTGAGAGTCCGCCTGCCAATGCAGGAGACACGGGTTCGTGCCCCGGTCCGGGAAGATCCCACATGCCACGGAGCAGCTGGGCCCGTGAGCCATGGCTGCTGAGCCTGGGCGTCCGGAGCCTGTGCTCCGCAACGGGAGAGGCCACAACAGTGAGAGAGGCCTGCGTACCGCAAAAAAAAAAAAAAAAAAAAAAAAAGAGTTTAAAGTGAAGCCTCCAGGGAACTTGGTATCATCTAGATCAGCCTTTAAGTTTTGTGAGAAATCAGAAGGGCTTTCTGTGAAACTCTGGGACATTACTATCCAGGTGTACTGTTGTCCCTCCCAAGTAAAGGTGAAAAGATATTGAGTAGCTTTTTTTTAAAAAACTATTTATTTATTTATTTTTGGCGGCACTGGGTCTTTGTTGCTGCACGTGGGCTTTCTCTAGTTGCGGCGAGCGGCGGGGGGCTACTCTTTGTTGCGGTGCATGGGCTTCTCATTGCGGTGCCTTCTCTTGTTGTGGAGCATGGGCTCTAGGCACGTGGGCTTCAGTAGTTGGGGCATGCAGGCTCAGTAGTTGTGGCACACGGGCTTATTTGCTCCGCAGCATGTGGGATCATCCCGGACTAGGGCTCAAACTCGCACCCCTGTATTGGCAGACAGAATCTTAACCACTGCACCACCAGGGAAGCCCTCTGACTAGCTTTATCTACTGGGGTACTAAAGAAAAATAAAGCAAGCACTACATGAATCAATAATAAAAAAAAAATTGCTGCTAGTAGGGATGGTGGCTAATAAAGTGTGGGAACTGGGGACAGCAGTGTGGCAAAGGATGACAGTATTGTTTATGGCTCAGAGGTCCTGGACAAGCCTCCATCCGTGGCCATTTGGTTTCTTCACAGGTAAAGTAGGAGTGTTGCAGGGACTGGTGCAGGGGATAACGAGGCCCTGGGCCTTAGTCTCATATGGATTAATGCCGTATTCACAGGATACTGATTAATTTTGGGGAGAGGTCTTGAGGGATCTACTTGGATCTTAATAGGAGCTGCACTGTGGATTCTGCCAATATCAGTTGAGGATTTTGCCCATAAGGAGGGTGGTAGCTGATCCAATAGGGATATATGATCAGTGTCCTTGGAATTGGCTCTAGTGCCATCAGAGACAGAGCAAATAAAAGATGTTGAAGGGGTATTTGATTCACCTAGTTGGCTATTTTGGTTGCTTCTGTCAAGGTCTACAATTATTTCCACCTTTTGAGCGAAGGATATTCCAGCAGGATAGTTTTCTAAGAAGTCTTGGTCCTGTAAATTAATAAGAGCAGAGGAGCTAAGGAGAAAAGAACGGGTATCTCATAGAGGGACTAAGAAAAGGGAATTTAGAGCTAGGAACTTGTTGAGACCCACTAATTGAACTTTTTAGAACTCTAAAGCAGGAGCTGTTCAGTGGTGATGGAGTTGAGCACTGAGAGTGTAGCTCTGGTGTCAGTAAGGACAGGAAGATTCATTCCCAGCCTGGAGAGTGGTTTCTCCAAGTCAGTTGTGGAAAGGATTGGGAAAAGCACCTGTAGTCTCTTGGGAGTCCTGTCATTGGGCATAGGAGGACATTGGAAAGGCTGGCTGGAGGGCCGAAGGTACCTGGAGTGCTTAAGCTTGGAGCAGTGTTTCTTCCAAGGTCCTGGCTTTTCACAGTAATGACAGAGACCCCTTGCAGGACATTTGGTCCTGTTCAAAACATCCCTTGAGACATCTGGTCCATGATTTGTTAAATAATACAAAAATTTAACTTTGTTAAAATTTTACTTATTTTTACTGTAATTCATGATGAATTTTGGATTTCACATTTATTATTATTATTTTTTACATCTTTATTGGAGTATAATTGCTTTACAATGGTGTGTTAGTTTCTGCTTCACAACAGTGAATCAGTTATACATATACATATGTTCCCATATCTCTTCCCTCTTGCATCTCCCACCCTCCCTATCCCACCCCTCTAGGTGGTCACAAAGCACAGAGCTGATCTCCCTGTGCTATGCGGCTGCTTCCCACTAGCTATCTATTTTACGTTTGGTAGTGTATATATGTCCATGCCGCTCTCTCACTTTGTCACAGCTTACCCTTCCTCCTCCCCATATCGTCAAGTCCATTCTTTAGTAGCTCTGTGTCTTTATTGCTGTCTTACCCCTAGGTTCTTCATGACATTTTTTTTCTTAGATTCCATATATATGTGTTAGCATATGGTATTTGTCTTTCTCTTTCTGACTTACTTCACTCTGTATGACAGACCCTAGGTCCATCCACCTCGCTACAGATAATTCAATTTTGTTTCTTTTTATGGCTGAGTAATATTCCGTTGTATATATGTGCCACATCTTTTTTTTTTACTTTTTTATTTTATTTATTTATTTTTAAATTTTATTTATTTATTTATTTATGGATGTGTTGGGTCTTCGTTTCTTTTTTTTTTTTTTACATCTTTATTGGAGTATAATTGCTTTACAATGGTGTGTTAGTTTCTGCTTTATAACAAAGTGAATCAGTTATACATATACATTTGTTCCTGTATCTCTTCCATCTTGTGTCTCCCTCCCTCCCACCCTCCCCATCCCACCCCTCCAGGTGGTCACAAAGCACCGAGCTGATCTCCCTGTGCTATGCGGCTGCTTCCCACTGGCTACCTACCTTACGTTTGGTAGTGTATATATGTCCATGCCTCTCTCTCGCTTTGTCACAGCTTACCCTTCCCCCTCCCCATATCCTCAAGTCCAGTTTTCCCAGCACCACTTATTGAAGAGGCTGTCCTTTTTCCACTGTACATTCCTGCCTCCTTTATAAAAGATAAGGTGACCATATGTGTGTGGGTTTATCTCTGGGCTTTCTATCCTGTTCCATTGATCTATATTTCTGTTTTTGTGCCAGTACCATACTCTCTTGATTACTGTGGCTTTGTAGTATAGTCTGAAGTCAGGGAGCCTGATTCCTTCAGCTCCATTTTTCGTTCTCAAGATTGCTTTGGCTATTTGGGGTCTTTTGTGTTTCCATACAAATTGTGAAATTCTTTGTTCTAGTTCTGTGAAAAATGCCAGTGGTAGTTTGATAGGGATTGCATTGAATCTGTAGATTGCTTTGGGTAGTAGAGTCATTTTCACAATGTTGATTCTTCCAATCCAAGAACATGGTATATCTCTCCATCTATTTGTATCATCTTTAAATTCTTTCATCAGTGTCTTATAATTTTCTGCATACAGGTCTTTTGTCTCCTTAGGTAGGTTTATTCCTAGTTATTTTATTCTTTTTGTTGCAATGGTAAATGAGAGTGTTTTCTTAATTTCACTTTCAGATTTTTCATCATTAGTGTATAGGAATGTCAGAGATTTCTGTGCATTAATTTTGTATCCTGCTACTTTACCAAATTCATTGATTAGCTCTAGTAGTTTTCTGGTAGCATCTTTTGGATTCTCTATGTATAGTATCATGTCATCTGAAAACAGTGACAGCTTTACTTCTTCTTTTCTGATTTGGATTCCTTTTATTTCCTTTTCTTCTCTGATTGCTGTGGCTAAAACTTCCAAAACTGTGTTGAATAAGAGTGGTGAGAGTGGGCAACCTTGTCTTGTTCCTGATCTTAGTGGAAATGGTTTCAGTTTTTCACCATTGAGGACGATGTTGGCTGTGGGTTTGTCATATATGGCCTTTATTATGTTGAGGAAAGTTCCCTCTATGCCTACTTTCTGCAGGGTTTTTATCATAAATGGGTGTTGAATTTTGTCGAAAGCTTTCTCTGCATCTGTTGAGATGATCATATGGTTTTTCTCATTCAATTTGTTAATATGGTGTATCACGTTGATTGATTTGCATATATTGAATCCTTGCACTCCTGGAATAAACCTCACTTGATCATGGTGTATGATCCTTTTAATGTGCTGTTGGATTCTGTTTGCTAGTATTTTGTTGAGGATTTTTGTATCTATGTTCATCAGTGATATTGGCCTGTAGTTTTCTTTCTTTGTGACATCCTTGTCCAGTTTTGGTATCAAGTTGATGGTGGCCTCGTAGAATGAGTTTGGGAGTGTTCCTCCCTCTGCTATACTTTGGAGGAGTTTGAGAAGGATAGGTGTTAGCTCTTCTGTAAATGTTTGATAGAATTCGCCTGTGAAGCCACCTGGTCCTGGGCTTTTGTTTGTTGGAAGATTTTTAATCACAGTTTCAATTTCAGTGCTTGTGATTGGTCTGTTCATATTTTGTATTTCTTCCTGATTCAGTCTTGGCAGGTTGTGCATTTCTAAGAATTTGTCCATTTCTTCCAGGTTGCCCATTTTATTGGCATAGAGTTGCTTGTAGTAATCTCTCATGATCTTTTGTATTTCTGTAGTGTCAGTTGTTACTTCTCCTTTTTCATTTCTAATTCTATTGATTTGAGTCTTCTCCCTTTTTTTCTTGATGAGTCTGGCTAATGGTTTATCAATTTTGTTTATCTTCTCAAAGAACCAGCTTTTAGTTTTATTGATCTTTGCTAGCGTTTCATTTCTTTTTCATTTATTTCTGATCTGATCTTTATGATTTCTTTCCTTCTGCTAACTTTGGGGTTTTTTTGTTCTTCTTTCTCTAATTGCTTTAGGTGCAAGGTTAGGTTGTTTATTCAAGATGTTTCCTGTTTCTTAAGGTAGGATTGTATTGCTATAAAATTCCCTCTTAGAACTGCTTTTGTTGCATCCCATAGGTTTTGGGTCGTCGTGTCTCCATTGTCATTTGTTGCTAGGTATTTTTTGATTTCCTCTTTGATTTCTTCAGTGATCACTTCGTTATTAAGTAGTGTATTGTTTAGCCTCCATGTGTTTGTATTTTTTACAGATCTTTTCCTGTAATTGATATCTAGTCTCATAGTGTTGTGGTCGGAAAAGATACTTGATACAATTTCAATTTTCCTAAATTTAGCAAGGCTTGATTTGTGACCCAAGATATCTATCCTGGAGAATGTTCCATGAGCACTTGAGAAAAATGTGTATTCTGTTGGTTTTGGATAGAATGTCCTATAAATATCAATTAAGTCCATCTTGTTTAATGTATCATTTAAAGCTTGTGTTTCCTTATTTATTTTCATTTTGGATGATCTGTCCATTGGTGAAAGTGGGGTGTTAAAGTCCCCTACTATGAATGTGTTACTGTCGATTTCCCCTTTTATGGCTGTTAGTATTTGCCTTATGTATTGAGGTGGTCCTATGTTGGGTGCATAAATATTTACAATTGTTATATCTTCTTCTTGGATCGATCCCTTGATCATTATGTAGTGTCCTTCTTTGTCTCTTGTAATAGTCTTTATTTTAAAGTCTATTTTGTCTGATATGAGAATTGCTACTCCACCTTTCTTTTGGTTTCCATTTGCATGGAATATCTTTCCATCCCCTCACTTTCAGTCTATGTGTGTCCCTAGGTCTGAAGTGGGTCTCTTGTAGACAGTGTATATATGGGTCTTGTTTTTGTATCCATTCAGCCAATCTGTGTCTTTTGGTGGGAGCATTTAGTCCATTTACATTTAAGATAATTATCGATATGTATGTTTCTATTCCCATTTTCTTAATTGTTTTGGGTTTGTTATTGTAGGTCTTTTCCTTCTCTTGTGTTTCTTGCCTAGAGAAGTTCCTTTAGCATTTGTTGTAAAGCTGGTTTGGTGGTGCTGAACTCTCTCAGCTTTTGCTTGTCTGTAAAGGTTTTAATTTCTCCATGAAATCTGAATGAGATCCTTGCTGGGTAGAGTAATCTTGGTTGTAGGTTTTTCCCCTTCATCACTTTAAATATGTCCTGCCATTCCCTTTTGGCTTGCAGAGTTTCTCCTGAAAGATCAGCTGTTAACCATGTGGGGATTCCCTTGTGTGTTATTTGTTGTTTTTCCCTTGCTGCTTTTAATATGTTTTCTTTGTATTTAATTTTTGACAGTTTGATTAATATGTGTCTTGGCATGTTTCTCCTTGGATTTATCCTGTATGGGACTCTCTGTGCTTCCTGGACTTGATTAACTATTTCCTTTCCCATATTAGGGAAGTTTTCAACTATAATCTCTTCACATATTTTCTCAGTCCTTTTCTTTTTCTCTTCTTCTTCTGGGACCCCTATAATTCGAATGTTTGTGCGTTTCATGTTGTCCCAGAGGTCTCTGAGACTGTCCTCAGTTCTTTTCATTCTTTTTTCTTCATTCTGCTCTGCAGTAGTTATTTCCACTATTTTATCTTCCAGGTCACTTATCCGTTCTTCTGCCTCAGTTATTCTGCTACTGATCGCTTCTAGAGTATTTTTAATTTCATTTATTGTGTTGTTCATCGCTACTTGTTTCATCTTTAGTTCTTCTAGGTCCTTGTTAAATGTTTCTTGAATTTTCTCTATTGTATTTCCAAGATTTTGGATCATCTTTACTATCATTATTCTGAATTCTTTTTCAGGTAGACTGCCTATTTCCTCTTCATTTGTTAGGTCTGGTGGGTTTTTATCTTGCTCCTTCATCTGCTGTGTGTTTTTATGACTTCTCATTTTACTTATCTTACTGTGTTTGGGGTCTCCTTTTTGCATGCTGCAGGTTCGTAGTTCCTGTTGTTTTTGGTGTCTTTCCCCAGTGGCTAAAGTTGGTTCAGTGGGTTGTGTAGGCTTCCTGGTGGAGGGGACTAGTGCCTGTGTTCTGGTGGATGAGACTGGATCATTTCTTCCTGGTGGGCAGGTCCACGTCTGGTGGTGTGTTTTGGGGTGTCTGTGGCCTTACTATGATTTTAGGCAGCCTCTCTGCTAATGGGTGGGGTTGTGTTCCTGTCTTGCTAGTTGTTTGGCATAGGGTGTCCAGCTTGCTGTAGCTTGCTGGTTGTTGAGTGAAGCTGGGTGTTGGTGTTGAGATAGAGATCTCTGTGAGATTTTCGCTGTTTGATTTTATGTGGAGCTGGGAAGTCTCTTGTGGACCAGTGTCCTGACGTTGGCTCTCCCACCTCAGAGGCACAGCACTGACTCCTGGCTGCAGCACCAAGACCCTTTCATCCACACGGCTCAGAATAAAAGGGAGAAAAAGTAGAAAGAAAGAGGATAAAATAAAATAAAGTAAGATAAAATAAAGTTATTAAAATAAAAAGTTATTAAGAAAAAAAATTTTTTTAAGTAAAAAGAAGAAAAACAACAAAAATAATGGACAGACAGAGCCCTAGGACAAATGGTTGAAAGCAAAGCTATACAGACAGAATCTCAGACAGAAGCATTCACATACACACTCACAAAAAGAGGAAAAGGGGAAAAAAATCATAAATCTTGCTCTCAAAGTCCACCTCCTCAATTTGGGATGATTGGTTGTCTATTCAGGTATTCCAGAGATGCAGGGTACATGAAGTTAATTGTGGAGATTTAATCCGCTGCTCCTGAGGCTGCTGGGAGAGATTTCCCTTTTTCTTCTTTGTTCGCACAGGTCCCGGGGCTCGGCTTTGGATTTGGCCCCGCCTCTGCGTGTAGGTCGCCGGAGGGCATCTGTTTTTCGCTCAGACAGGACAGGGTTAAAGGAGCCGCTGATTCGGGGGCTCTGGCTCACTCAGACCGGGGGAGGGAGGGGTATAGATGCGAGGAGAGCCTGTGGCAGCAGAGGCCAGCATGACGTTGCACCAGCCTGAGGCGCGCCGTGCGTTTCCCCGGGTAGGTTGTCCCTGGTTCCCGGGACCCTGGCAGTGGCGGGCTGCACAGGCTCCCCGGAAGGGGGTGTGGATAGTGACCTGTGCTCGCACACAGGCTTCTTGGTGGCGGCAGCAGCGGCCTTAGCGTCTCATGCCCGTCTCTGGGGTCCGCGCTGTTAGCCGCGGCTCGCGCCCGTCTCTGGAGCTCCTTTAAGCAGCTCTCTTAATCCCCTCTCCTGGCGCACCAGGAACAAAGGGAAGAAAAAGTCTCTTGCCTCTTCGGCAGCTCCAGACTTTTCCCCGGACTCCCTCCTGGCTAGCCGTGGTGCACTAACCCCTTCAAGGCTGTGTTCACGCCGCCAACCCCAGTCCTCTCCCGGCGCTCCGACTGAAGCCCGAGCCTCAGCTCCCAGCCCCGCCCGCCCCGGCGAATGAGCAGACAAGCCTCTCGGGCTGGTGAGTGCCGGTCGGCACCGATCCTCTGTGCGGGAATCTCTCCGCTTTGCCCTCCGCACCCCTGTTGCTCCGCTCTCCTCCGCGGCTCTGAAGCTCCCCCGTCCGCCACCTGCAGTCTCCGCCCGTGAAGGGGCTTCCTAGTGTATGGAAACCTTTCCTCCTTCACAGCTCCCTCCCACTGGTGCAGGTCCCGTCCCTATCCTTTTGTCTCTGTTTATTCTTTTTTTTCTTTTGCCCTACCCAGGTACGTGGGGGGTTTCTTGCCTTTTGGGAGGTCTGAGGTCTTCTGCCAGCGTTCAGTAGGTGTTCTGTAGTTGTTGTTCCACGTGTAGATGTATTTCTGATGTATCTGTGGGGAGGAAGGTGATCTCCGCGTCTTACTCTTCCGCCATCTTCCCCCTCTCCCTCACGTTTATTCTTGTTCTGTCCTTGCCGTGAAGTTCAGCGGGGTTTTTCTTAAGTGGATGAGCACTTGCTGCTCTCACGTATACATCAACCTGGTTATTGGCTTTATATTAGTTATATATGTTAACAGTTTTGGTTATATGAATTTGATTTTGTGGGTATCATTATGAAGCTGGTGGCCATATTTGAGTGTGACCACCAAGAAGCTGGGTGATGACTTGTTCATTGCTTTGCTGCTCATCTTTTAAACTTCAGTAAATCTCCAAATTGAAGGACGATGTTCTACCATCAGCTTTTGAAATGTGCTTTGCCAGCCTTGCACTGCATTGTTCATCCTTTGATCACCATTCAGTCCTGATGTATAAACATTCCAAGTTTCTGGTGGAAATCCTGGAGCTGTGGTCTTCTGCCTCTGTCACACCTTCCACAGACATATACTCTTTCAACATAATCCATTCAGTCATTTTCATCTGCATTCTCCACAGTGTACTCAAAAGTTCATTTACATCCTCCAGAGTCATTAATGGAAGTCTCCAAACACAGGTGTTGCTTTCTGTTGTCCGATATTCCTGTGTTAGACCCAAAGAAGATATTTTTCACCCCCGTGATTGTGAAAGTGAAACAAACATCCTTTTACTTCTGTAAAGGAGGCCGAAGCGTTTTCTGAGCTCTAGGAGACCCATCTGGAGCCATTAACAATCTTTTTTTGATGGTGAAGTACGCCTTTCGGCATTCTCCAGCCCGATCTAGAGGATCACTCTCTCTCCCTTTAAGGGTCTCATACGAAGGTTTGGCAATGAGCCCCAAATTAGGAATTCAGTCACAGAAGAATCCTGCCATACCCAGGAATCCCTGTAATTGTCTCTGAGTTGTTGGTATTACCACCCTTTCCAAGGCTTCCCTTTGGTCCGGGAACAAGATCCTCTGTCCTTGAGATCATTCAGATCCCAAATATTTAGCATTGGATTGAGAGATTTGGGCCCTTTTCTTTGATATTTTGTATCCTCGATCAGCCAGGAAATTAAGAGACCAAACTGTGTTTCTGTCTGAAGCTTCTTTGGTTTTACTGGTAATCAAAATGTTATCTACATACTGGAGTAAGGTTCCCCCTATAACTGTAGATCCCTTAAGTCTTTGGCTAAGGCTTCCCCCCAAATGGTGGGGGCATTCTTGAATCTGACATAGCTGACCCACCCTTTTTTTAATATTTATTTATCTATTTATTTATTTGGCTGTGTTGGATCTTAGTTGTGGCACGTGGGTGCTTCGTTGCAGCACGTGGGCTCTTCGTTGCAGCACACGGGCTTCTCTCTAGTTGTGGCGCTTGGGCTCCAGAGCACGTGGGCTCAATAGTTGCGGCACGTGGGATCTTAATTCCCCGACCAGGGATCGAACCCGCGTCGCCTGCATTGGAAGACAGATTCTTAACCGCTGGATCACCAGGGAAGTCCCACGCCATCCACTTTTTGCATTTTTTTCTGGATGTCTGGAGCAGTCTAGGTAATAAAAGTCATATTTTATTACCTTTGCTAGGATCTTCTGGATCTATATCAGTCACCTGCCTGTATGTCTCAAAGATTCTCCCCAGGAATTCTGAAGGGTTTTTGTGGGGTTTGTGCCTCAGTTCCTGAACTTTGTTAAGGCGCCCCTGCTTGGAAACCCCTGTCTGCAGTCCTGAGATAATGAGGCCTCTGTAGTGGTCAAGCTTATTTGTCTCCAGGCTTGTTTGGGTCCCATCCCGGTTCAGCGAGGGGGACAGCAGGGCAGCTCCTGCCCTCACCGCCTTGCCTGGAGTGGCCTTGTGAGTCCTGTCGGCCTCCTGTCTTGCCTTTCCCACGACCATTCTGCCTTCCTCAGAAGTGAGGAGCGTGTTAAGGAGGGTTTGAAGATCTCCCCAGGTTGGCTTGGAGGTAGCAAAAATGGGGGAGAAAAGATGCTCCGTTTTCTTGGGATCGTCCTGGTGTGCAGGCATGTTACTCCTCCAGTTGCGCAGGTCAGGTGTTGCCAGCGGGGTGTGGAGGTGTACCAGGCCTTGAGGCTGACCTGCGGCGTCAGTTCCTCCTACGCGCACTTGCTTTTTATAAAATCTCTTCAGTGACCCTGTGAGTTAGTGATGATTATTTTTTTCTTTTTCTTTTTTAAAATTTATTTATTTATTTTTGGCTGCATTGGGTCTTCGTTGTTGCGTGCGGGCTTTCTCTAGTTGCGTCGAGCGGGGGCTACTCTTTGTTGCGGTGCGTGGGCTTCTCACTGCGGTGGCTTCTCTTGTTGCGGAGCACGGGCTCTAGGCGCGTGGGCTTCAGTAGTTGTGGCATGTGGCCTCAGTAGTTGTGGCTCGCGGGCTCTAGAGCGCAGGCTCAGTAGTTGTGGCGCACAGGCTTAGTTGCTCTGTGGCATGGGGGATCTTCCTGGACCAGGGCTCGAACCCATGTCCCCTGCATTGGCAGGCAGATTCTTAACCACTGCACCACCAGGGAAGCCCCTCTTTTCCCTTGTCTCGCTCCAACAGCACGGGGGTCTTTTAGGGTTTCTCCCGTTGCACCATGACCGTACATTTCTTTTGAATTACCTTATCTTGATATAACGTGAAAGACTATACGTAAGGAAACTGATGCCGTTTTTCTTCCTTTTTTACAAAATAAGTCTAACTGCAAGATGGCATTGTAGTTCGGAGATCCGTTCTCAGGCCACTGCTCCCCCAGTTCTAGAGAGTATTGCAGCCAGGTAGTGTTACAGAACACTTTTTCGTAACTGAAAGCACCCCAGTTTTGGAGAATGCGTCTCAACAGGCTGCATTTCGGTGTACCATTTGCATTTCCCATTTTAGGGGCTTTTTCCATCTGGCCACGGCAAACAGAGGCTCTCTAAGAACACTGACTGTGTGGTGTTTGCAGGAAGTATGTGTCACCGGTGCCTGGGTTCAGGCAAATACCGGCTTGAAACAAGGTGACTGCTTCACCATGAAAATGAAGGCCTGAAAAGATGTTGTTTCTTTAAAAGGGGGCCCCTTTGAAGCCATTACCTGTCATGAGCAGATGCTCCAATACCCCTGTAAATTTCTTAGTCCCTTGGGAACATCCCAAAGGATCAGAGGGAATGGTGCCTCTTTTCTTGGAATCAGAAAACCCTCATGAGGTGAATTCGTAGAGGGAGTTTTGTTACCGCTGCAATGAGTCCGTCGCATGGGGCGCGTAGCCAGTGAACACATCAAGTGTTTTTGATTAAAGCAGAAGCAGTTAATTACTTGTGACAAGTCAGGAGACAGGGAGATAGCTCTCAAAGTGCTGACTCCCCAGAGAGCTGGACCAGGGGAGTTTCAAGTCTGGGGAGCATGCATATTCATGGAAGGGTAGGCGTGATCATTGTAATGAGGCAAAGGTTACTCTAGCTTGCCAAAAACTGTGAGCAAGTAGGTGGTTGGTTGTTTTTTGGTTGGTTGTTTGCACTGTGGTATCTTGTTGACTGGAATGCACTGTAACCTTTTTGGAACATCTGGTGCCTGGAACTTTCTGCAACTTAAAGGTTAGTTTCTACAAAACAAAACACACTTTGGTTTAACCCCATCCTTTCCCTACTGCTGCCTCACTAACAGTCTGTCACGATCACTGAGAAACTCAGTCCCCACAGAGCCAGTTCAAACAAGTAACAGTAATAGACGATAACATCCCTCACTCACATTCACAGACCTCACTTTCAGACGAATTTGCTCTGAGTCAGATTCGAGACCACATTTAAGCCAACAGTTTTCAGGAGTTTCTAGACCACATTCAAGTTTCCAAGTATCAAGAGCATCTCTGAGAATGATTCTTTCACTTCCTTTCTCTCCTGCCAGTGGGGTCTCCCCCTAATACCAGGGCCCTCCAACAAGCGTCAATACCAGCGCACCCTCACTGTTACCGAATTAAGTCGTATGGACCCCTGCTCGGGCCCTAGCCCGATCGAGGCCCTCTGCCTTGGCGGGGAAGGTTCTTCTTCCATTTGGGTTCTTGCAGCCAAAAATGAAACCCAACGTGAGGTGGAAGCAGCACAAGCTTTGTTCAATGGCCAGAGAATGGAGAAGCAGGAACTTAGTTCACAAATCAGCTTCTCACTTTAATGGTGAATGGGATTTGCTTTTAAGGAGGAAGGGCAGTCGGGGGAGAAGTGAGACCAGTGCTGGGGAGCACGGTGTTAGTTTTCTAGGAAAGAGGCAGAGCTCTTCTGGAAATGGGGCGCCGCCCCTTTCTTGTTCTTTTCTGGGCTGTGACCTCTGATCTTGGCCACCGGTAGGTGTGTCATTTAGTACACTAATGTATCAATAGTAAGATCAGCATAAAGTGAGACTCACGGTCTGTTGGAGGTCAGATTCGTTGCCATCTTGGTTTCAGCTGGTTCTATCTGGTTTTGTTTCTCTCTTCCTATAGCTTCCTTTGTTTGTGCCCAGACCCTGTGACTTAAAGATACGTTAGTTCCTGTTCAAGGGAGGGGTTAGTGGGTTCCTCTTCAAGGGAGGATTTGGTGGGTTTTGAGCAAGGGTCTAATGGCAACTCTGCTAACATAATGAGAGAAAACAGGTTTCAAACCCCTGTACTGAGACACCCAGAAGAGATCTTGTTCGGGGGCCTTTCTTTCTGCAGAAGTGAACCGGCAATGTGCCAAAGGCTGTGGACGCTGTGCCAGGGCAGAGGTTCTGAGGATGCGTCTTCTAGCCAAAGTCGCCTAGACAGCTGCTGAGACAGGTTGTCTGGACCCCACTCCCGAAGCAGGGCCAAGAAGCCATGAGCAATTGTCCAGACAGGATTTAGGGTCCCATCTGGGGTGCCAAAATTTGTACCCGAGTAAGTGGGCTCCTTGCCCGCTGCACAACAGAAAGACCAGATCCTGAGGGAACAGTCTTCTGGAGAGAGCAGGCTTTACTGCAGAGCATCCGAGCAAGGAGACAGGAGGCAAAGGTCAGATCTGTCTCCTTGATCAGGTTTTACCCAGGGGTATCTATTGTGGACGTAGAGAGCAGGAGGGGGAGGGGGCTCGGAAAATGATTGGCAGGAAGTAAGGTGTGAGTGTCAAAGTTCTCTACACAGGCACGACTGTCCTTCTTGCCTGTTCATGGGTCACGTGTGCAGTTTTGGGGCGGTCCATATGTTACCTGTGGCGAATTTTCAGCCAGTGACATCTGACGGTCACTGTCGGTTATTCTAGTTCCTCAGTGCGCCTGCTCACCCGGGCGATGCTCAGTTGAAGGGGCCCTTAGCAAGTTGTTTCCATTCCTGCAGTTTCCGTGGTACGCTGCCGGACAAGTTTGGGGGGCTCAGTAAATCGTTCCATAAGATACAGGGTGTGGTTTCAGTGCCATCACTGAATAATGTGGTACTGGTACTTCAGTATTGAATATTGTCATAAACTGTATAAGAATTCTTCCATCATCTTGGGCCCCAGAATTGTGCATAAGAAATTGTTTTCCACGTCTGGTTGTGTTATATTCCTCTGGAAATTCAATTCCATGCCACGAAGTTGGGTTTGGAAGTCGATGTCTGTTTTGAATTCTGTTTGCTTACCTCGGTAATGTTTTGTTCTAACAGGCCCTCTCCATCATGAATGGCATGGGAGTTCTTCTAAGGACCTGCAATAGTGTTGCCCTTGGTTCTTCTTTGCATGTCATTTTAACCTATTCAGGGTTTTCCTTAGTTCCCCTCAACACCGACGTTGTGCTGGTGTCTTCCTGTCCCATCTTGAATGATTGGAGTGTCCTCTGAATCCTGAGGAGTTGTACAGACATTGCAGATTTTCCTCTCTTCACAGCGCTGGTACCTTTTACTCCCATCTCCGTTCAAGGAATGGAAACGATAGCAAAGATGTTGACAATGTAGCCTTTTCTTCTTGTGAGTATACTATTTCTGTCATATTCTGCTGAGAAATAAATATGTCATATTACTAAGCAATAGAAGAAGGTTTGGGTTTTTTTCCCCTTTTATAGCTATCTGACCAATGGTCATTGGTTTACTGGTAGGGGGAAGCCTTACAAATGTCTTAGGGATTTGACATCTGGGTTCAGCCGGGCTGGATCAGCCAGTCGGTAGGTACCAGCCAGGGGTGTGGTGGTCCATGCCAATTGGCAGGTAAGTCTGGGAGTCACCTCTTCAAATAGCGGCGGGTGCTTCTCGTGGGTATCTCTGTAGCACATCGATTCAAGGGACACATTATCCATTAACCCCGGGGACAGGATGGCTTTAGGGAGGTTGATTAGATGCCTGGTATCCCCCCCGCCATGACGGCTATGACACGCAAACCCTTGGTCGTAGGAGAGCCACACCTGTTCCCACTCCTCCCAAACAGGTGAGACGCTCTATCAAGTGTTCACGTCAATGCGTTTGCTGCCTATTTTGCATAGTACTTTGACCAAGCCCCTCCTTTCAAGCGCCACCGTTACGGAACGACCCAGCCACATCCGTCCACATGCTCAGTGACTTACTTATTAACTCGTGTATCACGAGATCCCAGCCTCAGCTTGTCGTCCTCTGTGCATCTCTCTAGCTGTAGGACTGGACCTTGGTCCCGCTCTTCTGCAAGACTCGAGTCCTGACGCCGTGTGCTGTTACCAGCTGGGCTGCCAGGCAAAGAAGGGTTATTGTTGGCAATGCAGCAACACACATTATCGGACCAATAAAACACACGAGTATTTTTATGTATTAATCCTGGAAACCAAAAGTATAAAGAAATGTTACCGGCTGTTTGAACCCAAGGACGTTTCCTAATACGCCTGGATGGCTTTTGACAGGGCCACATATCAAGGACCATTTGGCGGGGACCAGCTGTCTCAATGGGTGTTCTGGACAGGACCAAATACGCACTAATCGTACAATTTGTGGCATAAACGCTTAGTGTGTAAATTTTGGATTTCCAGTTGGATCAAGTCGTGCACCTTTGTTTTAGTGTAGTTACACGTGTATAGGTATTGGTGACCTTCAACATAGAATAGTCAGTGATTTTTATCAGCAGAAACGGGTTTATTCAGTAGTTGACTTCTGGTAGGAGATGCGGCGTGCATCTTTCCCTGTTGGGGCCGGTAATGGACGGTTCTTTCTCCTTGACGGTTCTTCTTCTGAGGTCTGTAACCGACAGTGCTTCCTGGGATTGATGTTGGCGTAGTACTGCATGAGCAGCCCTTCTGGCCTCCCGACTCCATTTTAGTGAGGTTTTACTTTTTAAATTTTCACTAAATATATTTTTATTATATTTGCATTAAAATTATATATATATATATGTACACACACATATATACACACACATATAGATAGATCTATGTAGTTACCTTTTATTTTCTCCCCTGTGTCTACAGGGATTTTTTTTTCTTCAAAAAATTTTTTTCTGTTTCCACCTTTTAGCCTCCTGCAGCTGAGGGTTTTAGTTTCTGTCTGATTGGAGGGAGCGCGGGGTAGCGAAGGAGCCTCGTGCCTTAGGCAGCAGCCTCTCCCTAGGACGGCCGCTGACTGGAGCGTCATCTGTCCCCTTTACCCCTTCTTCTTTTAAATTTTTTCAGAATGGCTTATATCTCTGGGCTGCTAAAAATTTTCCCTATTTTTTCTTTCTTTGTCCCTTGTCTGTCCATGACCCTTTCTTTCTTTTTTTTTTTTTTTTTGTGGTACGCGGGCCTCTCACTGCTGTGGCCTCTCCCGTTGCGGAGCACAGGCTCAGCGGCCATGGCTCACGGGCCCAGCCTCTCCGCGGCATGTGGGATCTTCCCGGACCGGGGCACAAACCCGCGTCCCCTGCATCGGCAGGCGGACTCTCAACCACTGCGCCGCCAGGGAAGCCCCATGACCCTTTCTTTTCTTTTCTTTTCTCCTTTGGGGTTAGCCTGCTCAGCTTCTGGTGGTCTTGAGTGGCCTCCTTCCTAGGGTGTCCCAGTCAGCCTCACGGGGCGTGGTCTTGGTCCAGGAAAGCCGTGGTGACAGCATCCTGATGTGGGAGGAGGCTCGCAGCCTGTTCATAGGTAGCGACACTCACAGTGCCCAGACACGTCGGCCAGGAGACTTACCATCCCCCACGAGCTGAGAAGCTTCCTTGGGCCTTGGGGGATTGGGGACAAAGTGCTCCTTCCCCTTATCCTTTTCTTTCCTTCTTTCTTGTTTTATATTGAGTTATAATTTGCATAGCACACTGGACATTGAGCTGCCGGTCTCCACGGAAGGGGTCTCTCACATCCCGCGGGGTCAGGGACAAGTCGCAACAGCAGCAAGGCAGGCCTCAGCAAAGAGGTTTGCCCTTGAAGCAACACTGAAGCCTTTAGGTGCCACAGTTTACTTCAGGAGGCCACCCGTCACTGTGTCACCCTTTAGCACACGGGGGACCAACACCTGGACCCTCTGCCAGGGACAGCCTCTGACAGGGCAGGCCAGCAGGGCCCGTCGCTCACAGGGCGGCGGCGAGGGTGACTCAGTGGGGCCGTTGGCTCGCTAGGTCAGGCTCAGGTTCCAGCACACACTGGCGGAGGAAGTCATTCCTCGCTCCGTTTTGGGAGGCGGCTCTGCCTTGTTAGCCGGTTATCCTGGTCACCCTCAGGGTCACCAGCCCGGAGACTAGGCTTTCGGGGTGGAGAATCACATGGGACGCATAGATCTTATTACATAATCCGGAAGGTGCCAGTGAGGGGTTACGATTAACATCATCCTGGGCTACAGCCCCTGAGAGTTAAGTGAGGACCACGCAAGGCTGCCCCCACTTCAGACACCAGCCACACCGCACTTGTGACCGACTGTCTGCAAACTGGGGGGTTCTCATTACCTCCTCGGGTTCAGCCATGTGCTAGAACAACTCAGGGAACTCTGGAAAGCTCTCCACTTAGGGTCAGAGTTTACGCTCCAGGATGTGAAATGGGACCAGTCCAAAGAAGAGACCCACAGGGCCAAGTCTGGGAGGGGCCCCAATGCAGACTTGCCTTGGAGTAGGCTCAAGTTTGAGAACCACTGCTCTGGCCGGCTGAAGCCCCTGCAGCGGGCTCTAAGGGCTAAGAAGTGCAACTTGCTTACTTTCTAAAGCAAACAGACCAACACAATACCCCAGCACAGAGTAATGAGCAATTTGTTTCTGTGCTCAGTGGACAGGAAATAAAAAACTGCATACAGTCTAGGTTTTCTAGTGTCCCACTTCTGCCCCAAACACAGTGTATTGACTGTTTTGTCCCTAAGCCTCACATGTGGAGAATTAAAATAATTTTGATGGAGAAAAAAAAAAAAAAGAGTAAGTGAGGACCACAGAGGGTAGCAGGCCTTTGAGGTCTACTTATAATTCAGGCTGGAAAACCATGGCAGCATACGGCAGACACAGCCTGAGTTGTGGCCATGGAGGGGCCAACAGCCAGCTGGGCCTTCAGAGGCAGACGTGGGCCACTTGGTGACTCTGTTTAGCAAGTCAAGAGCAGTCGGACACATGCCCCTCTGGCGAGCGCCGTCACCCTGCTTGCTGTACCAATTGTGTTAAAATATACCCACAGGATTTTAATTTATGGAGGTGACTGAGTGACAGGGAGAGGCCGATGCCGTGCCACGCTGGGCCGCAGGGAGAAACAGCAGACGCAGTCAGGAGGCTGGAGTGGGGGGAGAGCGTGGGACAGAGCCTCTATTGTAAGGGCGGGGGATGCAGCGAAGGACTGGCTAGTTTGGACAATGTCGGTGGGCTCTGGGCTGCAGGGTGGTCTCTAGTTGTCTGGTACCGGCTCTGGATGATTCGGGCAGGGGAATATTGCCTCTTGGAGGGCAAGAGCCGTCAGAGGAGGTGCTCAGAGTGTGGGCTGTGGATTGGTTGGTTTTCATGTGCAAGTCATGCTCCCTGGCGGGGCCCTTTGCTGTCTCTGAGAACTGGCTGCTACCCCAGGAGAGGCCAGTCTCTCCCCAGTCTGGGTGGTCCCCACGATGTCAAAATGTTACAAAATACGAAAAAACATCATTAAGCAAGCTCATTGTAGCTTTCTGGCTACAGCCTCTGTAAGAGGTTTGTACTCTGGAAATAAGTAGGTGTTTTCTGCAGGGCGTGGGCCTGCGGGCACCCTGCACTCTGTGGCTGCAGACCCACTGCTGCAGTCAGGCAGCAAAGGCACAGGTCTGCAGAGGCATGTGACAGTCCCCAGGTAGAAAGATCGAGCCTAATCACAGTAGAAAACGGGGAGGAAGTTTGCCTGGGACATCAGGCTAAGCTGGCCTTCAGGACAAAAAGGGGGGTTGCAACTTGGATTATCTCTAACCTTTTACCTCCAGGGATCATTTTAAAACCTTGCATTGGGACCTTCGTTATTTAATATACTCTTCTAATTTGAATGGTTTGGTCACGTTTTTCACTGGCGTATATTCTCTCTCGTGCTGCTTACCCACCCCTCCACCCCATGCACACAACTGTCCACGGAACTCTGGCAAACAAACAGGTCAGAGAGTTCTATCTGTATGTTGCTCTTTCATGCATGTAGAGGGTGGTGTCTTTATAGCATCTTAATTTTATAGTTGTGAAATGATTTTACTAGTTAAGAATTTGATGTGTATTTTTTTCTATTTAATTAGAAGGGCAGGTGTGGATATAAGTCAATGGAGATAAACTTAAAAATCATGCTTTTTCCTATTTAGAGATAGGCAATACGTCATCACATTCATAGAATGTAGTTGATTCCTCCGGCCTTCCTTTTATTTCCTAAGTTCAAGTCAGGATTAAAGGTGTAATAACAAGATTTGGCATTTCTTGTTGCTTACGTGAGGCCCAGACTTCAATGTTGTGATGTTTACTTCGTGTATTCTTGTACTGTTTGCTTTCTTTCCTTGGAATTGTATATCTAACGTTTGGTATTTGGAGTAAATATAAGTGTTGTAAATGTTCGTTAATAAATAATTGTGCGCAAGTAATAGGGTAGAGTGACTGGAAATTAGATCCAATCATTGTGTAGGATATTGTATTAATTTTCTGTGGCTGCTCTCCAACCAGTTACCACAAACTTGGTGGTGTTAAACAATAGAGATTTACTATTTTGAAGTTCTTGGGGTTAGAAGTCCGAGATCAAGGTGTCAGCAGGGCTGTGCTTTCTCCAAAGGCCCCATGGAAGAGTTCTCTCCTGCCTCTTCCAGCTCCTGGTGTTAGCCAGCAGTCCTTGGCTTGTGGCAGCGTAATTCCATCTTTGTCATCATATGACTGCCTTCACTGCGTGTATCTGTGTGTCCAAATCTCCCTCTTCTTATATAAGGGCACCAATCGTTGGATTTAGGGCCAACCCTAATCCAGAATGACCTCATCTTAACTTGATTACATCTGCGAAGACCCAGTTTCCAAAGAAGGTCACATTCACAGGTTCTGGTTGGACATGAACTTTGGAGGAACACTATCTAACCCAGTACAGATGTGGAATTATTCCACCTTAATTCAGGAGTAGAAAAATAAGGGAAGTCAGCGGCTTTGCCTTAAAAAGAAAAATTACTTCTTAAAATCAGTTCTGTCCAAGGCAGATAAGATTTTATAGGAGCTGAAGCGTGTATAGTGGTTTTTTTTTTTTTTTTTTTTTAGGGGTGGGGGTAATGCTTCTTAAGAAAAGGAATGTAAAATTCCAAATACAGAGTTAGGTATGAAAATGCATATTTATTTAAAATTTTTAAAGAAGTAAATTAAAAGTTTTAAAGTTGACATATACCACCCCCATCACAGAATACTGAAAGCCGTTTTTATTAACTGTCTGACACCTTTATGATACTTTTCCTTCCTTTTTTTTTTTTTGGTTGCATATGCTTCAATCACCTCCTCCTATGACAGTTTTGTACTGTATTAGTTTCTTAAGAGATAATGATATTTAAATTCTGTCTCTCGCATAGTTGTTGAACAAAATTGTAATTTCGAAGTTTCAGTTTCACAAGTTGTTATTGGTGATGTCATTGAAATTGTTAGGATTGCTGTCTAAATTTGGGGAAGCCTAAACTGAGCTTCTTTTATGTATGAGCTGTAAAATTCAGGCATTTTTCAAGGTATCTCATGGAGGGGTGACTCATCTTACATCCTTCATCACCGCCCAGCAGAATTTTCTGTGATGATGCAAATGTATAGGAGCTAATACGGTAGCCGCCAACCACAGGTGGTTATTGAGCACTTAGAGTGTGATGCGTGTGGCTAGGAACAGAATTTTTAATTTAATTCCATTTTAACCCTTTGCTCTTCACCCAGAAATCTGCCCACTCCCAGCCCTGGGGCCAACCTCAGTGCCCTCTGGTGGGCCCCCCTCCAGGCCCAGTGACTATGTCAGCAGACTAGAGCCTGAGCCAATGAATTTGGTGAAACCATCTAAGGATGTGGAGGTATGAAAAAATCTGTCTCCTTCACTTACCTGCGTGTGCTCAGAATGACTGTTGAATCAACATGTTTAAGAAGGGAAAGGCGGGGCTTCCCTGGTGGCGCAGTGGTTGAGAGTCCGCCTGCCGATGCAGGGGACACGGGTTCGTGTCCTGGTCCGGGAAGATCCCACATGCTGCGGAGCGGCTGGGCCCGTGAGCCATGGCCGCTGAGCCTGCGCGTCCGGAGCCTGTGCTCCGCAACGGGAGAGGCCACAACAGTGAGAGGCCTGCGTATCGCAAAAAAAAAAAGAAGGGAAAGGCGTATCGTTCTGGAACAGACTCCTTTTTATGTTCTCGAGGCTTCTTTCAGCATGAGGCCCCATGTGTCAGTCAGGATAGACCACGATGCTACAGTAACAAGCACACCCCCAAATCTCTTGGTTTTCAGATGGTAAAGGTTTATTATTTTACTTCCATGACATATCTATGAATGGTGGGCACCAGGGATGCATGGCCCAGATCCCCTCCAGTGCGGGACTGGTGGCCTGCTGCTGGGAGAGTGTTTTGCTGTCAGCCCCTTCAGGTGACGCCTCACACCAAGTCTCATCGCTTCCCAGAGAAACTCACATTCAGTGGTTGATCAAAGTGGTAGCATTAAGGGTGCAGCCATCCCAGCCCAACATAGGACAACTCCGAAGGGTCCTTTTAGCTCCTGAGTTCCCTGTGAGCCCAGCAGAGGCTGCTGTTGCACCTGCAGTCTGGCTGGACTCCCCCTTCCTGCCTGAGGTGTGAGTCTCACAGGTGTTGTTTCTAAGGGCACGCTTTAATAAATATCCTGCAGGAGGAACTCTTGTCTTAGAGTCTGCTTCCCTAGAGCCAGCCTGCAGTGGTTTAATACCAGGAGTGGGCCAAGAAATCAAGTGATCAAGTGGGGTTTTGGAGTTGGATTACTCACCACTTTCTGGCAGTAACTCCCCATCACTGGCCATAGGGCCTCTTGCATGAAGTCACCATCTAATGGTTAAAACTTGCACTGGTGGTGAACTGGGATGGTGTACTAGCAGAAGGAAATGCACTGGTTCACGCAGGGTGTCAGGCCTTTGAGAAATGCGTGTAAATAGTTATAAGGACAGTGGAATTGGGTAGCTATTGCTAAGACTGATCGATGCTCTAGAAAAAGATAAAAAGCTATGAAAAATTTATCACCAATCAAAAGCCCTGGGAAATTTTGAATACCCAGGTTCCCCTGAACCTTCTGAAGCTTAGAGATGATGCCAGGGCTCCTTCCTGTAGGGCGAACACCATAGGTCCTTCAGAATCTACCCCCACCTACCCTCCTGGTCACTAAGCTTATAACTGGGGTTAAATCACAATAAAACCCACGCATAGACGTTCTGACCTGATTAGGGGTAGGGGAGAGTGCTGTATCCCAGAGGAGCGACAAGACCTTGCCCATGGGTACCAGCAGAAGGCAGAAGACTGTGCCTAGGGTGGGATTCTGTAGGTGCTTCATCAAAGGGTTTGGAACGTCAAGTTGAGTAAGAGAGAGCTCGGTGATGTGGGTGCAGTCTCTTGGGACTCCGTATCTGTCTAACACACTGGGAGGACTCCAGGAGATGGGAGAATGCCCTGGTGAAAGGGGTACCAGAAACCCTAAAATCCAGCCCAGAGCTGATGTGGGAAAGTGCATTACAGAACCCAGCCCACTCATGGCCCTCGGGATTGGAGAATTCCCGAGCAAGAGAGGCCACGTGACAGACATAACTGCCAGAGGCAGGTGAGGCGTCACAGTGGAGGAAGGGGTGCTGCTGACCCACACGTGGGTACCGGGATGGTTATTACAGCAAAGTGTCCCTGGGCAGAACAGACGCACAGCCGCCAAGGGAGCTGCTCCGTCCGTACCCCTCAAAGAAGTCAAGGAGCTGGGACCAGGAGGTCAAGGGGAGTTACTCCAACAGAAAATTCACATTCCTTTGCCCAGTTTCCGTATCTGAGTCAGTTTCAGACCCAGAACCCACCGCCTGAAGAAGAGACCAGATCCCCAGAGGAAGGGGACGGTCACACCCTGGTAAGTTTCTCTTGGGCCTTCTGCAAAGGTCCCTTCAGCCAGTCGTTCACCTACCAGTGCACCAGGGGAAGAGGAATATTTCGCATTTCGAAGACTCTTGGACATAGGATCCAGGTCTCTATTGTTATCCAGGCACATGAAACATCATCCTGGCACCCCTGTTACAGTGGGGTGTATGCAGTCCTGGTCAGGACCTAGCTCCCTCTGGGTCCATTGGTTCACAGACTCACCAGCCCGGGCGGTCCTTTCCCTGGTCCCTGAATGTGTAATCAGAATAGACCTACTTTAGGGTCTTTGGCCTGAGAGGTAAGAGCTGTCATAGTGGGGAGGGGCAAGCAGAAGCCTCTGAAACTATTCCCCCCTTCCTCAGCCAGATGGTGAATGGAAACAATACTGCGTCCCAGTGGGATGGCAGAAGTTAGTGTTAAGTATCAAAAGGTTGCAGAGGTAGTGGTCCCACCATTTCTCCATTTAATTTACTCGTCTAGCCCTTGCAAAATCCCAGCGGATCCTGGAACATGAGAGTAGATTCTCCTAAATTCAACTGAGCATTCACCCGGGTCGCAGTCTGCCACACCAGATGTTATGTCTTTGCCAGGATATATTAACTTATTTGAGGCAAAGGGTGTACAGACATAGATTTAGCAAATGCATTTCCTATGAGAAAAGAGGCAGTTTGCATTCGCATGAAACAAATACATACACTTATAGTTTTGTCCCAGGACCAGTGTTGACCCTTCTGCCCACCGTCACGATATAGTCTGAAGAGACCTGGATCATCTGGAAGTTCTGCAGAGCATCTCATTAATCCACTGCACCACCTGATACCATCCTAACCAACCTGGATTGGCAAGAAGTGGCCAGTGCGTGGAAGGCCCGGGTGGTAGAACGTGCATTGCAGAGGGCGGGAGATAAACCCTACGAAGATTCAGGACCTGCCGCCTCAGTGAAGCTTTTCAGGGTCCAGTGGCGAGAGGCATGCAGGAACAGGATATCCCACCCGAAGGAAAGGACAGACGACCGCCTCGTGCACCCCCCACCATGAAGAAAGAAGCACAGCATCTTGTAAGCCTCTTCAGATTTGGGAGGCAGCGTGTTACATGTCTGGGGATTCTGCTCCAACCCACATATGACATAAAACAAAAAGCTGCTGGCTGGCGGCAGCCCAGGCTGTGGTACAAGGACCCCTGACATTTGGAGCGTGTAACCTGGCAGGTGTATCGCTGGTGGGAAAGGAGCTGTGTGCTTCTGTGGACAATCACAGCACATACCCCTTTGCCTCTGCAGAGCAATACTGTGCCTCTTCCACTTTTAAGAAACACTCCTGGTACCCTGCGGGGCCCTGGTGGAGACGGGACCCTTGACCATGGGCCGTAAAGTGGCTGTGCAGCCACAGATGCCCTTGATGAGCTGGATTCTGACACACGCCCCCAGGACAAGGCTGGGTGGGCCCCCAGGATCCATTTTAAGATGGAAGTGGTGTATCTACAGTCTCACGTAAGCCAGAGCAGGGGGGACAGCAAACTACACAACTCGTAGCCCAGATCTCTCTCTCACCCACAGTTCTTGCTCCAGGGCAGCTCATCCGTTCCTTCCTGTGACTGGGAAATTGTGTATGACCAGACGAAGGAGGAAGAGAAAGTCCAACTCTAGTTCATGGTCAGGTGGGCTTGGTACATATGTGGAAGCTGAAAATAGATGGCAGCTGTATACACCCGCAATCAGGGGTGGTCTGGAAACGGTAACAAGGCAAAAAATCACACTCTTAAATCGAAGCTCTGCAGGTTGAGATGTCTTGGTTCCCAAAGGTAGACTTCTGCCTGGGAACATGTGAGACTCATTGAATTACAAGCTGCCGTCTTCATCTGGGCGTGTCAGAGTCACCGGCAAGCAGGAAGAGGCACCATCCTGATGGGGGTATGTGCCCAGAAGGACGAGGCAGGGCTGCTGCACACTGGGATGTGTGAACCCAGGTGATGCACAGGCTGCCACGTGGTCCTCTTGCTGAGTGTTGATGGTAGATGAACAAGCAACAACTCCAGCCTGAGAAGGGCATGTAGACCAGCGTTCATACTTCGCAGAGGTGAGGTTCTGAGTCATCACATGGATTAAGCCACTGAGACCAGCAAAGGTGCTAGCTGAGGCGAGGGGAGCCTGGAACAGATGGTCCAGAAGGGGGATAGTGTTATCAGCTGTGGCCTTGAAACCAGCAACAGAGGCATCCTATTAACCTCCTTTTAAGTGTCCCCCAGGAAGAGGAGGAGGCCCCCGGGAATCTTGAAGGAGCTGCTTCCGGAACATATATGAAGAGATGTGTCCAAGAGGCACAGATCGGTTTATTGATTATTTCCACCAACAACCTCAGAACTGAAAGATAATTCGTAGTACTTTGTGACAGAACAATAGGAAACTTGGACACTCCAGAAGGGCTGTTTTTCTAGGACCTGGACCACCCCCTTGCCAATCCTCTTCAGCAGGAGGGGGCAGTGACAGCTCTGTCATGAGAGAGAGAGGAACTCCCCCCCCCCGACCCTGGTTCTTCAAACCAAAGGTTGCCATGGAGATGCACAGTAGACTTGACACTGTCAGGGGTCCCTGTTTCACATGAAACCTCAGAAGCCGACTTTGGAAAACACAGCAAGTGACTGGCCATTGTTTCAGACAGCAGAAGAAAATGAGAGGCAGCGGAGGAAACGGTAGCAAGTAATAGATTCATTCCTCTTGCAGCAGTAACATCAGACCAGACTGTGAAGCTGTAGGTCAGATGCTGAGTGCCTGGGCCGTGGCTTCCCTAGGATGCCCACAACACGGGCGGCAGCACAGGAGAGCAAGCAGGTCGAGCTGTGTGTCCAGATCCCTCCCCGTTTGTTTCTTCACCACTTCAAGACAGTTTCAGAAATGCACTTCTGAGGAAAGATCTTATATCCAGTAAAACTCTGCGGAGCAAAGACAAGCAGTTAGCAATTGGCATAAACACAGCCCTGGCAATAAGTAGCAGTAAGTAGCAGGACCCTTATAAGCTCAGCTTACAACTGAGGGCCACCAGGTGGATGCTGTGGCCGCAGCCAGGGCCTTGGAGCCGGAGGAAGGGAGGGGGACGAGGTGGGGGGACACCCAGTTTGCACCAGAGCTGATTGTATGGTGCTTTCCTGTGCTTTCTGGCTGCCCACCTCTGGACACAGCTGGGCACACCCTCAACTCCAGCTGCTGTTCACATGAAAGGAGGCTCTGAGAGGCCCCCAGGCCCCTGCCGAGACTGAAGCCAACAGGAGACCAAAGCTACATCAAAGCAAAATGTAGCACCCAAGTACCTTGTTATATTACAGGGCTGTTTTTAACTCTAACATGTGGCATTTTGAGCCGTATCTGTGCAAGTTAGTGAGGGGGTGCTTGTGGAAGGGCAGGGATGGGGGAGGATTGGACTCCTGCAAGGACCTTCTCTAATTCAGTGGTTCTCAAGGTGTGGGCCTGGACCAGCAGCTTCAGCACTGCCATCTGGGAGCATAACTCATCTCAGCTTAACTTACATCCCCCAGCAGGAAGAGGGAAGGTTTTCTCCTTACCCAGCAACAACCTAGCCAATGAGAAACCACAGCAACGCCTAACGCTCGCTCTCCTCCAATGAACTTTCACTCAAAACAGCTCCTCCCAACTTCCCCCGTCTCTTCTATGAAAGAACGCTCCTCTCCCGTGTCCCCCAGCCTTGCCCATGGTTCACCATGGTGTGCATGGCCTGAATTGCAATTCCTCTGCTGTTCCCGAATAAACTCAATTCTGCCACCTAAACCACCTAAACCACCTTGCATGTTCTCTAACTGGCATGTAGCCTAAGCAATAAGATGTTTGCCCAAGTTGTTTTAGAGGAACTCGGAGTCAGCTGTGTCTAGTTTGAGCTGAGCTGGTTGAGACCGGAGTGGACCACCAAGCCTCCAACTGGACGGGTGCGAGTGTCCACTCAGTGACCTTTTGGTGTCAGAGGGCCCCAAATCCCACCCTCAGATGTGCTAAACACCTCAGTTTTCTAAACGTACAGAGGCCTGTAGCGTAGTCACACCTGGGCAGAAGGATGATTACTGCACCTTTTTCCATTGCCTTTCCCCATACCCCCAACGCCCCTCATGTCTCAGACCTGCCCTACTGCTTTATACTTGATCCCATAAACACCCCTTGCTTTCGGGGCCTGTTCTCCCTTCTCCTCTCTTGGCTGCCTCGTGAATAAACCCTCTCTTCGTTGCAAACCTCCGGGTCTCACCATTTGGGCTGGCTGCCTGTGGAGCAAGACGAACCTGCTTGGGTAACAGAATTGGGACCTCAAGACAGACAAGACAGGTCTAACTCCAGAACCCACAGTCTGAGATGATGGAGCTCTTGAATGACGCTGCTCCCTCAGCAACCTGTGTCAGCCTCCTGGATTCCAATTGTCTATACTTTTTATTTCCCTGCCCTGGGCTCTTCAAAGGCAGGGATCCAGTCTTTTTTTTTTTTTTTGCGGTACGCGGGCCTCTCACTGCTGTGGCCTCTCCCGTTGCGGAGCACAGGCTCCGGACGCGCAGGCTCAGCGGCCATGGCTCACGGGCCTAGCCGCTCTGCGGCATGTGGGATCCTCCCGGACCGGGGCACGAACCTGTGTCCCCTGAATTTGCAGGCGGACTCTTAACCACTGCGCCACCAGGGAAGCCCAGGGACCCAGTCTTAATTCATCTCCCCAGTATGTGCACAGAGCTCTGCTTTAGGCTCTCATAGATATTTGGTGTCTCAATGAATAAAGGAAGAAAGGGAAGGACAGCAGAGGGAGGGGAGGACCGGATGGGGGGAGTGTGGGAGGGGCAAGTATTGGGGAGAAGTTCCTTCTAAAGGACGGGGTGTTTGGCGCCATCTGCGGTACTGCAGAGGACTGAGGCGCAGGGGTGTGAGCTGTGGGCAGGGCGCCCCGTCGGGGGCTCAGCAGGTCTTAGCTGAGATCCCAGGACAAACGGCTGCAGGAGAACAAAGCACGATCGCCCTTGCACAGGCATTGGTTGTGGAGCAGAGCGCTTCCATAGGCCCACTCTCGGCGTTTCTTCTCATCCAAAATTCTAGGCAGGGGTGGACTTCCGTTTATGGGAACGGCAAGCGGGATAATTCTGGCTATAAATGTAGCTCCCTTTCCCCACTGATCTCTATCATGTATGCCATAATTTCTGGTTGGTCTTCGATGGGTGGCCTGTCACACTGTCTAGTTTTAAATTCCTCTCTCCTTGAGCCATTTTGCCAACTAGTTAATACTGAGAACTATCTTATACTTAAACATACTTGAGAGCTCCAGTCAAAGGAACCCTGGAGTGAGTTCTTTTATGAAGCCGACAGCCTTTTTACAAAGCAGAAGGATTTTTCTGTTTTACACGTTTAAATGATTTTTGAAAAATTCTGACCCAACTGTACAAATAGTAGAAGATGACGCTTTGATGGGATGTTAAACCGAAACAGCCCAGAGTCACGTGGAAGTTTCACCTGTGGCTATAAGTTAGTCAGCAGCAGGTCAGAAAAAGGGTGAAGGGTCTCCATGAAATGCACCCGGCAAACTTGCTTATTTTGAAACAGACCTTTCTACTGAATGCTTCCCCACCCCTTGCCCACGGTGGAAACGGCAGCAGCAGAAGCAGCCTCCTCCTCCAGAAGTGTTTAGTGTTGTTTCTCTCTATTTACAATCAAGAATCGTTAATAACTATGCCAAGGGAGCAGGTTTGAAAGGTAGCCCTTGGGGCAAAATCCATGGCTGAGTCCTGTGATTCTTCCCCTTCGAGTGGTGCTGGAGTGTTAAGACCACGGAATTTGGAGTCAGATCTAGGTTCAGATTTTGTTTCCATCACTCACTAGTTGTAGGGCAGGTAACAACCTCACTAAGCTTCATTTTTCTCACCTGTGAAATGGGACTAAGAAACTCTTATCTGGCAGGATTATGACGAGAATGGATGAGACAATGCATGTAAACACAGCAGGCACTGAAGAAATAGAAGCTGTGATCATCACCACTAGTTACAGATGAGGCTTCTCTCTTTTTTCTGCCTGGAACTCAGAAGCCATGAGTGGAGCTCTAGCAACCCTGTTGGGATCATGATGTAACTTTGTGAATGGAAGTCATGCTTCAGGACTGATGAAGCAGAGGGCAGAAGAATTGGGGTCTCAGATGACATCGTGGAGCCCTGGATCATAGCAGTCCTGGGCCACCTACTTCTGAGGGACTTTAGGTTGTATGAGAGAAAACGCCCCCTACCTTGTCTAAGCCATCATGACTTGACACGTGTTGGTAGCAGCCGTGTGCAATTCCTTGCCGCGTGGCTTTAAGGAGAGACCTCCTAAAACTTCTGGCCCTCACTTTCATTTCTGAAATAAAGGAGGGGCTCAGATAACCCCTCTGGACTTTCCCCTCTCACATAACAGGCTCCTATTTCGACCTCCTGAGTCTGGGGGTTACACCAAAGCAGAGTTTTTGCCTTGATCTTTTTGCTTAGTTGCAGCAGCCTGGTTTGGGGGTGGGGCAGGGGATGGGGAGGAATGGGGCAGGTGGAGGGGCCAGTAGAAGGTAGCAGTAGACCTGAGGTTAGCTCAAGATTAGATCAAGACCTTGAGGTCCTCATCACCGTGTTGCTGTCCCCCTAACACTGCCTACAGGAGGGCGCCCTCAGCCCACTTCCCGAGCTCAAGGGTTGTCGTGGTCAGCATACCAGGAGGATATTTGTTCCCACAAGCTCAGCCGACCTCTTCCCAGTCAGAGCTGCTTCGGTTGCCTCTCCTCCTCAGCGGGATGAAAGCAAAACGTCTAACAAAAGACATCAATCTCGTGATTTTTTAGATGAGGAACTAGAGCAGCAAGCAGCCGTATTGGGAAATGGCCACAGGGGGTCGCTGCGCGCTCAGTAATGAAGGGATGGACGCCAGCCCTCGGGGAAGGGGAGACTGTCCAGGAGGGTTCGGATTTGAGGAAGGAGCTGCCCGTGGAAGGGATGGAAGATCTCCTTTCTGCACAGCTGAGTCCCCCAGTGCAGCCGAGAGGGAAGAGCCATAGTGTTGTCTTTGACCCCGAAACCAGGCTTGCAGAATACTACTGTTATTGTTTTCATTGTGATAGGATTTTGGAATTCTCATGTAATCTTTTCTGGCTCACAGATCATGAAAGCTATAGATCCTTTCTCTAAAAAGGCCAAATACCCACTACGATAAATCAAGGCCAAAGCCTGGAGCCCAGGGGGTCCTGGTGGTAAGTAAGTGTCTAGCTCCCCTTGCTGGATGGATGGTAAGAGAACTTCAGGGCTGCCCTAGTCACAGGTTTGAATCCCACTCTGGCGGGGTGACCTGCTTTACTTATTGGACGCTTGCTTTTCTTACTTATAAAATGGGAACTCTGAGTTCCGCCTTGGTCGGGAGTTACTGTGGGTACAGCACACGGAGAGCCGTCAGCAGGTGGCCATGTGCCTCCCAGGTTGGAAGCACAAGAAAAAGAGGCCTGGGGAGAAGCCGGTGGGCTGGGATGTTGTTACCAAAAGTGGGGTCCAGGGGCTTCCCTGGTGGCGCAGTGGTTGAGAGTCCGCCTGCCGATGCAGGGCACATGGGTTCGTGCCCCGGTCCGGGAAGATCCCACGTGCCATGGAGCGGCTGGGCCCGTGAGCCATGGCCACTGAGCCTGCGCGTCCAGAGCCTGTACTCCGCAACGGGAGAGGCCACAACAGTGAGAGGCCTGCGTACCGCAAAAGGAAAAAAAAAAAAAAAAAAGCGGGGTCCAGCAGCTGGACGTGCAAAAGCCAATAAGGTGGCAAGGTTGGTGGAAAGGAAAGTTTGCTTTATTGCGGAGGCCGGCAACTGGGGATGGGGTGTGGGGGAGTTGGGGGGAAGGCAGACTTGTGTCCAAAGGCCGATGCCCCCCACTGACAATCAGCGTGCCAGAGCTTTCATAGGCGGAGGGAGGGTGCTACACGCAGAAGCGGCACAGTCAGCTCTGACCGTCATCTTGAAATTGGTCACGCGGTGGTCTGATCAGCGTGGTCATCTCGATTGTTTTAAGGACAGTTAGTCTTCAGTTCCAGGGTCGGTTTGTTTCCATTTCTTTGAGGCTGGTTCTCAGAATTGTGGCAGCTTGTGTCATGGCTACAGTCTGGTCATCATGTAGTTAACTTCTTCCACCTGGAGGGGGTTTTAGTATCTATAAGACAGCTCACAGGAGATGGCTCAGAATATTAGCTGTAGCTTTTAAGGAGGAACTAAAGGTCCTTGACTTTGCTTAATGACTCAACTATTAGTTTTGTCTTGTTGGACTGTTTTCCTTTGTTTCTGCACTTTCTCACTTCTCTAGTTAAACTTTTTCTTTGGCTAAAGGTTTTCCACAGACAAAAGGCAGGAGGAGGACATGGGCAAGGACCACAGGGCCCTGCTCCGTTTCAATATGAGCTTGGATGTGTTTGCACGTGGCCGGGAGAGGCAGGTGGACGGGCAGCCTAGGGCTCAGGGGAGCTGGAGGGCTCTGGGGTGGTGCAGATGCACGGGGTGTAGACCAGTGGTTCTCAAACTTTAATAAGCTCGGAAGCACTGGAAGGCTGTTGAAACAAAGATCACTGGGTCAGCGGACCCTGAATACCGTGCAGTTGTAACCAGCTCTTTCTGGATCCCCAGCAGGGGGCCTGGATTCGCTGCTTTTCAGTGGTTGGTCTTAAAGGCAGGGATGAACTTCAGAATTTCTGGTCGGTTTGGAATTGTGCCTTAGGAAGTGTCTGGCACACCATCTTCCTGTTCCTTTATTTTTGCCCCCAAAAGATTTCATTTGACCAAAGAGTTCCCTGGCTTTAAAACATTGGAATATCATTGGTCTAAACCAGTGGTTCTCAAAGTACGTTCCCCAGATCTGTGACATCAGCGTCACCTGGGAACTTGTCACACAGCCAATGTCTTGGGCCCCGCCCCCTACCTGCGGATCAGAAACTTGGGTGGGAACCAGCAGGCTGGGGTTTAACAAGCCCTGCAGGTGATGGTGATGTGATTTAAAGCCTGAGAGCCGCTGGTCTGAAGGAAGTGTGGGCCCGGTGCTCGGGCTTCGGCCATTCTCCCGTTGGCAGATTTGCTCCTAGCGTCCTTCTCCTTAGCGGCCCTTTCCTCTTTGGCATCCCCATCCCCTACCTTTCCCACCTCCCCTCATCAGACTCCGGGTGTCTAAAGGTGCTTGCCCCTCCCTCTGCTCCCTGAGCTGGCACCTTGCAGTAGAGAGTGAAGGGCTCACCAAGTACACTAACTTCCACCAGTCCCATAAACGGGGGTAAGGAAGTTCCTGCCCAGATTTCCTCTTGCAAAAATGCATGCTTCCTTAAGAAAAAGAGAAAGTAAGAATCCCAGGGCCAGATGGGGATGCTGGGATATTTTGTGGCCTTTGGGCACCCCTCAGATGGCTAATGACAACAGTCACCACTGGTGGAGAGAGTATAATAGTGTTACTGAGTCCGAGCTCGTACCGCTCGCCACACAACAGGCCAATAAATCAACAGACGAGTTGCTGGGGCAAAGAATAGCGACTTTATTCGGAAAGCTGGCATGCTGGGAAGATGGTGGACTCCTACCCCTAAGAACCATCTTGCCTGAGTTAGAATTCAGTCTTCTTTTATACTAAACGGGGAGACAGTAAAGTCAAACATTTCCTGGGTCTGGTCAGACTCCATAGGGGACCTGTTACTTTCTTCCATCCTGCAGTCATTCACAGGTGGGCCTGATCAGGATGTTTCCTGTGAGCTAAACAAAGGTATTTTAGCTTACTGCTCATTACTTGGGAGGCAGGGTTCCCAGAGATGGGCCATTATGTATAATTTAAGCTTCTAGGCAACGTCCCTTTAGTGATTAACTTCTAGCAAAAGCAATAAAATACAAAGGTCAAAGTAAAAGAAACACATCCAATATGGAGTCAGATTTGTTCTTCCCTATTACAGTAGCAGCCTTTGCACCCAGCCAGGGTGACCCCTGCCCCACACTGACCCCCCCACCCCACCCCCCAGCTGTCTTCCCCCCAGGCTGCTGGGTCCCTGAGGAGACCGGGCCAACAGGACAGCTTGTTTGAACTGATCAGGTCTACACCCCTTAAATTGTGGAGGCACTCGTGTCGGGTGAGCATCCTCCCCAGATTCTCAGACTGAGGAGGGAGTCCATTAAGTTCTGAATTTCCCTGTTGCTTCAGGAGGCAGAAGCTGTGGCGAGTCAGGTCAGGGGCTTGGCTGTTTCTCTTGGCATCAGACAGCTTCTTGGTTTCTTCTGTGAAATAGGGATGAGAGCAGTACCTGCTTTCCAGTTAAAGCGCTCAGCACAGAACCAGGCGTCCTGCTGTTACCATGGAAACCAGGAAGCCAGAGCGCCCGTCCTTCCTGGACAGCCTCGTGCGGGCACCCCACTCGGGGCCGTGGGTGCCCCCAGCCCAGGCCGAGCTCGGAGTCTCATCACCCCTTGGGGTCCTTGTCTGTGAGCAGAGGCCGAGGGAGGAAAGCTCCTCTGCTCCCCCGAGCCAGTCATAGTGGGTGGATGTTTCTAGCCTCCGCAGGCCTTGGAGTGGATCCTTCTGGAGCCCACCCTTCTCTCCCTGCGGCTGAGCTCGAGTCGGCAGTGGGTCCCTGGGCACGTGGCGCTGGGCCGCCGCTCACAGCTCAGCGTCGCCTTACTTGGCTAAGCCCAGGAGGAGTCAGGCATCGGCCATGGTACCTCGTGTGGACTCTGTCCAGTGACAGCCATCCTTCTGGCTTCATGTCCTGGGAGCTCAGGGCCGGGCAGCCTGGATGAGCGGGGAGGGGAGTGGCAGCCAAGGGCGGGGGAGTTGAGTCACGGTTCTGTGCAGCGCGAACCCTGCCCACCCGGCATGATCCCAGGCCTTGGGGAGGGAGACACTCCAGGGGCCTCCATCCACAGTTTCATGTCATTCTGCCAGCAATCCAGGGGAGAGCGTGGGTGGAAATCAGTGCCATCTGGAATCCCCAGAAGGCCATCCCTGGCCGCTGAGCTCCAGGCTGTGCAGCCTTGGGTGTGGCACCCTCCCTGCCAGCCACATCCTTGACCTGGTGACACTGCAGGGGACGTCCGATCAGCTGGTCCACTGCAGAGCTTCTAGCGGGGGCGGAACGTCTCAGCTCCACTCTGGAAACAGAGCTCTGGTTTTCTTTGCACCGCCCACGTGGATGGAGGCCACTGGGCCTCTGTTTGCCCCTCTGGATCTGCCTCTTTCATCCCCAGGGCCCAGAGTGGTGCCCCACCAGAACAATGTGGGGTGCCAACAGTCACCCCAGAGCCAGAGAAAGGCCACGCAGGCAGCAAGGAAGAGGGTGTTAGCCCCGCACCTGCACCAGAGCCGTGCCGGTTGTCTGCCCGGTTTCCCCAGCCTCACGGCCACGTGAGTGGAAGGACGCGTGAGAAGGAAGGGCAGCCTCTTCTCCCCGCAGGGAACTGCCCCTGGGCCCCTGCAGGCACAGTCAGCATGGGTCCAGGGGTAGAGGAGGGGGTGGGAGCACAGCCAGAGCTCCTGGAGGAGGGTGCAGGGTGTGCTTTTCTGAAATGTGCAATAGTTAATTTAGCTAATCTATATTGGTGGCGTTCGAGTTCTAATTTTTAGCTATCATCAACTACGTGAAAGAATTCCCCACACCTGTATCTTTGTATATTTGTCCAGTCATCTACTTAGGATAAATTCCCATTAAAATGGAAACCCCATGTGAAGAAGAGAGAGCCTTGTTCATCTTTTTATCTTTAGTGTCTATAGTATCTGGCATATAACACAATCTCAATATATATTTGTTGATTAAATAAAATTTTTTGAAGTGGAATTTTTTTTTAAATAGCTCATGTTTTGTGGGGTGATAGGGATTTAATGCATTTACTATTTGAAGTGCTTCACATAGATGAGGGTAATTTTTTTATAAATGTATTTTTATGTATTTATTTTTGGCTGCATTGGGTCTTCGTTGCAGCGCGCAGGCTTCTCACTGCGGTGGCTTCTCTTGTTGCGGAGCACGGGATCTAGGCGCGCGGGTTTCAGTAGTTGTGGCTCGCGGGCTCTAGAGCGCAGGCTCAGTAGTTGTGGCGCACGGGCTTAGCTGCTCCGCGGCATGTGGGATCTTCCAGGACCAGGGCTCGAACCTGTGTCCCCTGCATTGGCAGGCGGATTCTTAACCACTGCGCCACCAGGGAAGCCCCTGAAGTGGAATTTTTGAGTCAGAGGATATGCATATTGTATATTTTAACATACATTGTCAAATTATATATAGAAAAATTATACAAATATGACCCCATCAACAGTATCTGGAGATACCTGTTTTTCTTTGTTCCTGCCAGTCCCATCCACCGGTGGACGGGACCCAGTGGATGCCAAGTTCTCACCGGTCCGATGAGGACCCAGGGAGAGGATGGGGGATTCCTTCCTCCCCTGAGCCTAGAGAAAAGAGAGCGCCCCCCACCGAAGTACCCTGTGTGCGGGAGGCGCTCCATACACGCTGGACCCACACTGCTCCCCTACCCATGGCCCCCGGGGCCTGGGTCAGCTTCTCCTGCTGTGTGGTTTCTAAGGACTCGGCTTCCTCTGGCCGTGAAAAGGTACCTATCTTTAGCGTCAGTGTGTGTGTGCGGCAGCTCTGTCGGATCACCTCAGATGCTCGGCCGGGAAGAGCTCAGTTTAGAGCCGGGAGATGAAGCGGGCTCAGCAGCCCCGGTGTAAACACAGGTTTGGAAGGACCTGGGCCCCAGGAGGTGTGGGAGCAGGAGGAATGCCTGTGCCTGGTGGAAGAAGTGGCACCCAGCCTCCTGGGTATCTCTGACCCACAGGAGTGTCGTTGATCCAGGAAAAGCAGGGTTTGCACACATTTTTGTGACCTGATGAAATTCTACCTTCAAAAGGCCCTAAATCTAAAACCTAAGATGCAATAAAAGAAGCTCCAAAGCCACGGGAAGTGACTTTGAACTTATTCAGAATGTCCCCCTCCCCCGAGGAGCCTTCCCTGGTTTACCCCTCAGTCTTTCCTTGCTCCCAGCTCCTCAGCCCCTCGGGCCACAGCCCCAGCCACACTATAAGCTCACAGTGGCCACATCTCGGGTGCCGAGGACGGGCCTGAGCACTTTGCAGGTGCTTCCCCACAGGTGGGTGTGATCAGGAGAAGGGGGCACCAGCCCTGAGAGGTTGTGCAACGGGAGTGGCTCAGCTCAGGATTTGAGCCCGTACGGCTGCCTTTTCCTTTTCTCATCTCTTCCCTGGCGTTCGCCTGTCAGGAGCTATGAGGGTTAATTTCATGTGTCACTTTGGCTGGGTCATGGTGTCCAAACATTATTCTGGGTGAGTCAGTGAGGGTGTTTTTGGACAAGATTAACATTTGATTGGTGGATGGCGAGTAGAGCAGGTGGCCCTCCATCCTGTGAGGGGGCCTCGTCCAGTCAGCTGCTGGCTTGACTAGAACAAAAGACGACCCTCCCCCAGTAAAAGAGACACGTCTCACCTGAAGTCTTCAGACGAGAACATGAGCTCCTTGTTCTCTGAAGCTTCCAGCCTTTGGACTTGGCCTGGGACAGTGGGTCTGCAAATTTTAGTCTTGCCCACCTGCATGATCACGTGAGCCAGTTCTTCGTAATGAACCTCTTGCTCTTTACATAGATACACATCCTGTTCGTTCTGTTTCTCTGGAGGGTCCTGGCTAATAGAGGAGCCTTTCGTAGATGCTGTGCTCTGGGCCGCCCCAGGGCACTCAGTGTAGCACCCAACCCGTGGGGGCAATATAGCATTTTTGAAGCCAGGGGTCCCTGTGTAATGGACCCCCACCCCCGAGAAGGGCATTCGCTCCTCCCTGACCCCTGCGGGGCTGTGGGAAGAGGTATAGGCCCAGCGAGTGGGCAGGGTGGTGGGGTGAGCAGAGCCAGGACTGCAGGACAAGAGTGATTGACAGCGTCAGGTCAAAGCAGGGAGAATGTCAGCCTGTGGCCCCCCAGTGGGCCCTAGACTGGATGCCGACCCTTGCCGCTGTTGGCCAAAGCAGAGGGCAGGCTGTGTGGAGTGGGACCCGGGGGAAGCAGCAGAGCTGGGTGTCCCAAAGGTAAGTCCCAGCGTGCACCTGGGGGCGGGGGCTGGGGGCTGTAGGGGCCGTTCATCACGGAAGTAGCAACTTAGGTGATGATAAACAGCAGACTCATCGTCTGGATTTTGTTATTGTTTTTACCTTCTTTTTCTTTCTTCTTTTTTTTTTTTTTTGTGGTACGCGGGCTTCTCACCGCTGTGGCCTCTCCCGTTGTGGAGCACAGGCTCCGGACGCGCAGGCTCAGCAGCCATGGCTCACGGGCCCAGCCGCTCCGCGGCATGTGGGATCTTCCCGGACCGGGGCACAAACCCGTGTCCCCTGCATCGGCAGGCGAACTCTCAACCACTGCGCCACCAGGGAAGCCCCTTATTGTTTTTAAATTCTCTGCAATGTACCTTTTATGGCTGGCACCAGGGCCGCCACTCCTACTACCCTTGGCGGAAAACCCTTAGACTATCAGGATCATTGAAGCAAAGTGTCTAGTTTGGTTGTTATTATTTTGGTTATTTTTAAAGCCTGGATTCCTTTGGCTGTAGGGAAACGTTCCCTTAAAACGACTGAAATAGACTGTCAGCCCCAGTGCAAGTCCTGGGTAGTCCAGTGGTCATATTTTTTAAAAGTAGAAAGAAATAAGCAAAATAAATGTTAACAAAGTGCTTTATTTAACCTAATATGTTAATTCAATATGTAATCTGTAGAAAATTACGAATAAGTTATTTCACGTTTGTGTGTGTGTGTGTGTGTGTGTGTGTGTGTGTGTGTCTTTGAAATCCAGTGTGGATTTTAAACGCAGCACCCACCTCCGTTGGGACCCGCCACCCTTCCCGGGCTCAATAGCCACGTGTGTGGTGTGGCTTCTGAACCAGACAAGCCCTATAGCCTTGACCCAGCGGTAGAATGAATCTCAGTCAAGCTGGTGGCCGCTCGGAACACCTTAGCACTAGATGTTCTGTGTGCTTGGTTTTGTTTAATAGGATGCATGCATGTGCCACTTAGCTCTAAATATTGGCAACACTTGGCCATTGTCCCCAGGGCAGCAAATTCTCCTTATTTCAAAAGCACAAACAGAACCCTGGCCTCCTAAGGTGGAGTAGTAAATGCTGAGAGAAGGGGAGCTTTCTCTACTGTAGCTCGATGTGCATAATCAAAAGGCAGGCTTTTGCTCCCAGCAGAGTCGCATGAGCGGGAGGGGAGGGGGGAGGCCAGTGGAGGTGGTCTTGTGGAGCCGGCCTTCCTCACCAACGGCTCGGCCGCTAGCACGTGCCTCTCGGCTTCTCTATGTCTATGGTTGCACCGTCTAATTTTCAATCACACACTGCTTCATTCTGCTAAAGGAACTGGCCTTAAGGTCAGCACTGGAACGAGGGCTTTATTATTATTATTATTATTATTTTTGCGGTACGCGGGCCTCTCACTGTCGTGGCCTCTCCCATTGCGGAGCACAGGCTCCAGACGCGGAGGCTCAGCGGCCATGGCTCACGGGCCCAGCCGCTCTGCGGCATGTGGGATCTTCCCGGACCAGGGCACGAACCCGTGTCCCCTGCATCGGCAGGCGGACTCTCAACCACTGCGCCACCAGGGAAGCCCTGGAACGAGGGCTTTAATAGATCCTTGGGGTTGAGGTTCTATAGGGATGAGCATCACTTTCCCGAGATGGGTCCAAGCCAGCTGAGCCACCGGGCAGCCATGACACGTGACCTCAGGTCTCCTTCATAGCTAGAGGTGAGATCCGACCTCGTGGGACAACCCCCCCCTTGCCCGCCAAGACCCACATTCCGGAGAGCAAGGGCTCTGCTTGCTCGGCCCTCCCACTTGGCGGACCCTCCCATCTGAGGACCTGCCCTGACTCGGGGAGGACAGATGAGGTCAGCCAGGGAACCACATGGCCAGCGTCCTCCCCACGGTTCTCTACCCTGCTGCCCAGGTGAAATATGAAAAGGGGGACACAAGAGTGTCCAGTAGTCATTTTCCTGGCCATGTTGTGCCCCCCAAACCCTGGCCTGGGAATCTCCTTCTGAGATGTGGATGGAAGGAAGGAGTGGAGGTGGGATCCTGAGGGTCCCAGCTGGACTTCTCCCCCGAGGGTCCAGGTAGCACACCCTCACCCAGGTAGCCTCTGCGGGCAGGTGAACGAAGCCTGAGCCCCCACTCAGCCGACTCTGCTGATTGCTTCTCCAGGGACCCTCTGCCACCGCGATGCCCGCCCCTTACGTCTGGGCATCGTCACTTCATGGCAGCCCTGGAAGCAGCTGCAAACTGCCTGGAACCCTGGACCTGGGCGAGGGTGTTATATTCTTCAGGAAGGATGCAGGTGAGGTTCAAGTAATCACCCTATCAGGTAGTCACGCAGGATACATGCCTCTGTACCTGGTTCTTCCACTCGCTACAATCTGTGCGATTCCTTCATGTCGTTCTGTGCCCAGGGCTTCCTGCCCTTTCAGTTGCTGGTGGTATTCCATTGTATGAATATATATATATGCATTGAGGAATATAGTTAAGACCAGTGTACTTTGTGTAATTACTGTGTTTGTGTTTTCCTTCAGTGTAAAAAGTTTTAAAATGCACCCCAGGAATGTGTACCACCCTGTACAAAGTGTGGCAGCTGCACACAGCTGAAATGAGTTCTCACGCTACTCTTTACTGTAAAACCTGTATAGCCAATTGATTCGCACAGACTTTTTTTAAAATTAATTAATTACTTTGTTTTTATTTTTGGCTGCGTTGGGTCTTCGTCGCTGCGCGTGGGCTTTCTTTAGTGGAGGCGAGCGGGGGCTACTCTTTGTTGCGGTGCATGGGCTTCTCATTGCGGTGGCTTTTCTTGTTGTGGACCATGGGCTCTAGGGGCACGGGCTTCAGTAGTTGTGGCATGCGGGCTTTAGAGCACAGGCTCAGTAGTTGTGGCGCACGGGCTTAGTTGCTCCGCGGCATGTGGGATCTTCCTGGACCAGGGCTCGAACCCGTGTCCCCTGCGTTGGCAGGCATATTCTTAATCCCTGTGCCACCAGGGCAGCCCTCGCAGAGACTTTTAAAAATGTTTTTCTAGAAGTCTTGTACCCTTAGCCATCCTATGGTCACATCTCAACAATGATTTGAGAAATGGAGTGGTTTCAGTGCTTTGCGTGATTCTTGTTCTTGCTATTTTCTGTGTCTGTTTTCATCTTGCTTGCATTTACAAAGCTTAACTGATCACTCTGTCATTTGATATTTGGGGAATTAGGATCTGAAAAACAAATCTACGTTGTTAGTGAAATTCATGAGACCGCTTGAGGGTTAACAAAATTTTCTGTCTGTGATTTTGTTATTTAAGTTTAGAAATGACATAGATTTTAAATTAAATACCTTATTTTTCAGTTTATACCTATAACTTCAGTGCGATTTGCTATTTCTTGCAAAATCTCCTATCGGTACTCTCAGTCTTTATAATCTTATCCCCAACAACAGGGTCGCAAAACCAGACCACAGAGAAATGGCGTGACACTCTCGTTTGTCAGAGAACTCAGTCGCATCATATTGTAAATGATGAAAGCGTCACCATAAACGTCTGTTGTTCATAAGACAGAGCGAACCAACAAAGATGTGAGTCACTCATCTGTCAACGATGTAAGCAAGTTCTTTGCTAAATTAGATAATAGTTTACAAATACTGGAAGAGTATTTGCTCAGTTTCTGAGCTATTTGCAGTGTAACTGTGACAGGCATAGCACTCTTAAATTTAATCTGCCTTAGTCACATGTTCGCCGGTATTTTCTCAAGTCTAGACGAGCATCCAAACAATAAGTCAGGCCCTGGTTTGCAGTATTTGCCAATTTCCTTTGTGTAAATGCTCCCGGCACAGTCGATTTCAAGCCGACATGTCATAAAGTGACACCTAGGCTCACGTTTGAAGGTCAGGTCTGGGTGAACTGGATGGCCAAAGGAGGGGACGTTCCAGGCAGAGAGAAAAGCATGAGAAAATGCGTGGGGGCTCCAGGGGAGCCTGAAGGACCACGTGAGACCGTGGAAGACTTTGTCTACCCAGGAGAACTGACAGTCATGAGAGCGGGTATTCACTGAATGAACACACTGTGCCTGTTTCTGAGCTAAGCATCATCTCATTTAATCCTTCTCAGAATCCTATGAAATAGGACTTTGTATTACCCCCTTTTACACGTTAGGAAACTGTACGGCTTAGAGCAGTTGAATGGCGCACCTAAAGTCACACAGTAAATGGTAGAGCTGGGATTTGAACCTAGATTAGTCTGACGCCAGAACTCTACCTACAGCCTCTTAAAGGGCCCTCCTTTCTTATGGAAATCCAGGCAGAAAGTGACAAGACCTGAGACGAGGCTGGCTATGTGGGGCGAGGCTGGCTGTGTGGGGCGAGAGAGAGGAGGGAAGTGGTAAAGTGGAGACTGGGACAAGATCCCATAACCAGCTGGATGTGTGTGGGAGGTGAGGAAGTGGGGGAAATATGTCAATGGAACTTTTTTTTTTTTTTTTTTGCGGTACGCGGGCCTCCCACTACCGTGGCCTCTCCCGTTGCAGAGCACAGGCCCCGGACGTGCAGGCCCAGCAGCCATGGCTCACAGGCCCAGCTGCTCCGCGGCATGTGGGATCCTCCCGGACCGGGGCACGAACCCGTGTCCCCTGCATCGGCAGGCGGACCCTCAACCACCGCACCACCAGGGAAGCCCTCAATGGAACTTTTAACGTGAACAGTTGAGTGCTTGTTGTTGCCATTAACCAAGGCAAGGAATAGACTAGAAGGAGGGGTTTGGACAAAGCGGGTTTGGATATGCCAAGTGGAAGGCAGGCTGAGGCATCCAGGTGGAGAATTCTAGGAGGCATCAGAAACACGGCCCTACTTGTGGTTGCCAAGGGGGAGGGGGGAGGGGGGAGGGGGGAGGATTGGAGTGGGAGTTTGGGGTTAGCAGATACAAACTTTTACATATAGGATGGATAAACAACAAGGTCCTACCGTAGAGCACAGGGAACTCTATTCAATGTCCTGAGATAAACCATAATGGAAAAGGATATGAAAAAGAATATGTATACATATAACTGAATCACTTTGCCGTACACTAGAAACTAACACAATATTGTTTCCAATCAACTATGCTTCAATAAAGTAAATTTAAAACAAAAGAAACATGGTCCCAGACATTAGGGGGGAACCTGGCCTGTTGGTCCAGGTGTGGACGTCATAAACCTGTGGGTGGTGGTCTCACCTGTGTGCATGTGAAATCAGTCAGTGGGGTGACAGCCTTTGGCTTCAGTCAACCAGACACTCAGAGCCAGCAGGGAAGGAGAGTCTTCATGCTTGGAGGTGTTCCCACTCAGTCAAGCGTTCCTGGAAGGCTGGTTTTGATTACCGCAGATTCTAGTCAATAGGAAGGAAGCAATCCTTCTGAAAGTTGCCGCAATGCCTTATTTTCAGAGGTAAGCCATCTGTTACCTTCCACTGGGAGGCCCCGCTTGAATGGAGAGCCAACCCTGCAGACCCCAGGCTGGGGCTGCCCTGCCCGGACTAGACCAGGAAGCTGCTTTCCTGGAGACCCCATCCTGCTCTCTTTGGGTGAAGGAGGGCAGGGGGAACAGCGGACGTTAGACCCTGCTGACTGAGAAAAAGAGAGGCTGCCAATCCCTGAAAGCTCTCTGCTGGCCACAAAGCTGAGAGAAGAGCAGGTGTTTTCATTCACAGGAGAGTAAGAACCAACTGTGGTGTCTGCAAGATGCAGATTCCTGGGCGCCTCCAAAAGTTCAGATTCACTAGGTCTGGGGCAGGGACCAGGAATCTGCATTGTAATGACTCCCTGTATCAGGGTTCTCCTGTATCAGGAGTTTTGACTAAATGTCTGCACACACCATGGCCCAGGCAGGCTGGCATAAAATCATCCCTCACCTACCCCAGGTGAGGTGGGCTGAGGCTGGGCAGGCCTGAGAGGACCACGCCGGGAGCAGGGAAGATAGAAACCGGGAAGGAGTTTGAAGACGGGCCAGCTGAAAGCCAGGGAAGGGTCGCATCCTCAGAACCTTGGGGGGTTCAGAAAGGAGGGAGGCTTAGCTGTGTCAGGGAACCCGGGTCAGGCAGGGCTGCAGAGGACCCTGGGCTCTCGCCCTGCGAAGGTCGCTGAAGGCCTGGGTCAGAGCAGCCTTTGTGGAGTGATGGGCGGGCCGGCTGCGCTGGATGGAAGCTGGACCGAGGATGCGGAGGGGGCCAGCGGGTGGAGGTTGCACAGGCCAGCCGTGAAGACGGGAGAGGCAAGGCGGAGGCCGGTTCCATCACCGTGCATTCATCGGAGGTGAGCCTGGGGCCCGGCTCCCCGGCTATGATGGCTTTGGGTCTCCCCTTTCTGCAGGTCTTGGGGACTCAGTTTTCCTCCATCACCTCTGGGATCTGTCTTCTCCAGGCCTGGCTGCGGAGTGGGGCGTGGGATCCCGGGCACTCTCTGCCTTCTGCTGACCCCAAAACATGTATGGCAGGTCTCTTCTGCTTCCGAAACTGCTGTGAGAATCCCTGTGACAAGAGTCAGGGTTACAGAAAGCACAAATGTGGGCATTTTGCAAAGATTCCTAATTTTTGCGGTTCTTGTAGTTCCTAACTGCTTCTGGGGATGGCAAGTGGAAAGGTGACAGGACCTAGGGCCAGGCTTTTGAAATGAAATGTTGCACAATACAGAAAAGTATCGAGAATATATTCCACACCGTTGGTCTCACTGGCAACTGTCTCAAATTCTAACAGGTTTCCATGTGTGATTCATTTATTTATCTCTTTATTTATTTATTATTTTTTCTTTCTTTTCTTTTTTTTTCATATTTATTTTTAAGAAATGGGAAATGGTAAGAGATAGAGTAGACTTTTAAGTGCTGGTGTACCCTCCCTCCAAAGCCTGTGTGTGCACACACGCATACAAACATAGATGCACACGCACACACACACCAGGCAGCGAGCGCTGGGATCTCAACTCCTCTCGCCTGGCAGAATCCCCGCCGTGCAGCCTCCCAGGACCATTGAACGTGGGGCTCCTTGGAGGAACTAAACAGCTAAAAAGGAATCTCAGTCACTCACTTCATCCTTGAACTTGGGAACATCCTTTGCACCATTCTCTCTTCCTCAGTAAAACAGTCATCTTAACCGAGTGTGTGTTCTCAAACGCGGGCCACCCTTCCCACTGCCCTGTCCATGCTGAGCGGCTGTGCTCACTCTACAGACACTCTGTATTGTGTGACTGTGCTTTGGTTTACAGATCGGTCCCCCTCTGATGTCCATTTAGGTTCTTTCCTAAATGAAAGCTCCAGTTCACATCGATTACCAGCACTGGGCGTCGTGGGACATTTTCCATGTCAGGCAGTTGGATGTAATTGAAACACATCAGTCGAAATTGATTAAAATATGGTGCCTCATTGTGGGTTTTTTTCAACTCTGTCCTGGAGTTTTTTTATTTTAATTTATGTTACTTTATTTTTTAAATTTTTATTGGAGCACAGTTGATTTACAATGTTGTGTTATTTTCAGGTGTACAGCAAGGTGAATCAGTTATACATATACATATACTCACTCTTTTTTAGATTCTTTTCCCATATAGGTCATTACAGACTACTGAGTAGAGTTCCCTGTGCTATACAGTAGGTCCTTATTAGTTATCTATTTTATATATAGTAGTGTGTATATGTCAAACCCAGTCTCCCAATTTATCACCCCCCCCTTTTCTCCCCTGGTAACCATAGATTGTTTTCTACATCTGTGACTCTGTTTCTGTTTTGTAAATAAGTTCATTTGTACCAATATTTTAGATTCCACACGTAAGTGATATCATATGATATTTGTCCTTCTCTGACTTACTTCACTCAGTATGACAACCTCTAGGTCCATCCATGTTGCTGGCATTATTTCATTCTTTTTAATGGCTGAGTAATATTCCATTGTATATATGTACCACATCTTCTTTATCCATTCCTCTGTTGATGGACATTTAGGTTGCTTCCATGTCTTGGTTATTGTAAATAGTGCTGCTATGAACATTGGGGTGTATGTATCTTTTTGAATTAGAGTTTTCTCTGGATATATGCCCAGGAGTGGGATTGCTGGATTATACAGTAGCTCTGCTTTTAGTTTTTTAAGGAACCTCCATAGTGTTCTCCATAGTGGCTGCACCAATTTACATCCCCACCAACAGTGTAGGAGGGTTCCCTTTTCTTCACATCCTCTCCAGCATTTATTGTTTTTAGATTTTTTGCTGATGGCCATTCTGACAGTGTGAGGTGACACCTCACTGTAGTTTTGATTTGCATTTCTCTAATGATTAGTGATGTTGAGCCATGTTTTCGATGGCTTTTTGGCCATTGATCCTGGGGTTTTTAAAAATGTTTATTGAAATATAGTTGATTTGCAATGTTGTTAGTTTCAGGTATACAGTAAAGTGATTCAGTTATACACGTATATATACATATATGCCTCGTTGTGGTTTTAATTTGCATCCCCTGCTTCTGGCGAGGCTGAGGATCCTTTCTTATGTCATTAGTCATTCTGCTTTCTTGATAGGGTCGTTTGTTCATGTGAGACAGTGTCTGTGGACCTCCACCGCTGGGAAGGAGGGATTAAAGACACTGGCTGAGGGTGACGCAAAGGACCTGGGGAAGCAAGAGGGGATGGGACCCAGACACGGGAACAATTAGACTCAGATCGGAGAGGGGACGGATCCTCTGACAGGAAGGGAAGAAGGACTGACCATTCATCAGGTAGAGGCGGCTGATGGAATGTCAAGGAAGCTCATGCCGCAAGGCCTTTGTTTTCCCCACTGGGGTGGTGGCAGGCACGTGAGGGAGGCCGTGGGCCTGGAGAACGATGCTCTGGGGGACAAGTAACCAGACCGTGTAAGAGAACGATCAGGTGGCTTTGAAGGGCCTGTGGAGGGTTTGCCTGGACCAGCCCTTGGCCGTCGAGCACTCCTGGAGCACGTGCCAGCTGCCCTGGATGGGGGTGGTTGATCTGGGGGCTACCGGCTCTGACACAGAACAAACGGGGGTGTGACCACAAACTGGGATGGGGTGGGTTTAGGCTCTGAGGTGCATCTCTGCCCCTGACATGGTCTAGAGATGTTCAGGAAGCTTCAAATGGCAACGTCTCACTGGCGGAATGACCCCAGCAAAGGGAACCTTCCGTGAAGTTGTGAACTAACTCAGTAGCCAGAGGGATTTGTTCAGTCACCTAGTCCTTTTACTGGAAATCATCTTCAGGTGTTCTAACAGGCCACGGCTCATCTTGACTTGAGTCACAGTAATTCCACTGAATAGTTGTGTTTTGAAAGTGAGAAGGTATGTCCTCAGTTTGTGTTCATATCGACTCCTGGTATTCATTTCCTGAATGGATGGCCTGAAACAACGGGAATTTATTGTCTCATAATTCTGGAAACCAGAGGTCAACAACTAAGGTGTCACGGGGCTGGGGTCCACCGGAGGCCATAGGAGAAAACCTCTTCTTTGCCTCTTCCAGCTTCTGGTGGGGTTGGCGGCGTTTCTTGATGCATGGCTGTACCTCCGTCTTCACGGGGCCTTGTCCTCTATGCGTCTCTTGTAAGACACTTGACATTGGATTTAGGGCCCCCTTAGGTAAACCAGGATGATCTCATCTTAAGATCCTGACATTAATTTATCTGCAAAGAACCTTTTTCTAAATAAGGTCACATTCACAGGTTCTGGGGATTACAATGTGGACATATCCTTCGGGGGCGGGGGGCACTCTACTACTTGCTCAGGCAAACCTTCTAGAAAGCAGATGAAACCTTGAGCATCTAAGATGTGTGCCTCAGAGACCCCTGCAGAGGAAGGGCCCTAGGGGTCCTGGAGCAGACCTCATCCAGGCCCATTGCACAGAGGAGAATACTGAGGCCCAGAGGGGAAGTGGCAAAGCCCAAGATAGACTGGTGAGACTTCCTCTCCTCAGACACAAATCCTTGTACGTAGAGACAACATCCCCTCACCCTTTCTGCAAACAGCAAACCTTGTTTGAATGTCTTCTCTTCAACCCAGAGGTCATGGCCATGAGTAGACTCAATGGTACCTACTCAGAGCAGCATATAGGGAGCAGTAACCTGTTGATTTTGGCCGAAGCTCTTAATGCTTCTTGGCTTGTGTAAATGACCGTCCTTTTCTTAAATTGATGCCTGGAGTCCATATGATTTTTCTTAAGGAGCACAACTGATTTTAAGTGTCACCTGTTTAAACCTCCCTGGCTAACCTGCAGTATATTTCAGAACAAAGGTGTATTTGTCATTGTAAGGTTTTTGTGGAGGGAGATGGGGCGGGTGTGTGACAAGCTGGAGGAAGGGCCTGTGTTCGAAATCATCCCTGATCTTTTAACTGTTAAGCTGTGTGACCTGGGCCACTTAGCTAACCTCTCTGAACCTCTTCTTCTCCACCTATGAAATGGGTCGATGACCCCCAGCGCTCAGAGTTGGCTTGAGGATTGGTGAAAAGTTGGTTGTGAAAGCACCTGGCACGTGGTTCCTACTCAACAAATACCTTTGAGTTTTGCCTTTTAAAGGAAAGGTGCTTACGATCTAGAAAGGAAGGGAAGACACAGAACTTAAAGTAACAGCTAACACGTGTGTGAGACCCGGCTCCAGGCGCCTCACGTGTATTTACTCATCTCATCTTCTTAACGACCCTACGGGGCATGCGCTGTTACCACTCTCATTTCACAGACGGGCAAAGGGAGGCTTAGTGCAGGGAAATGACCGGCCCGAGGTCGCAGCCAGAGCTGGGGTTTGCTGGGGTGAGAATCTTTCTGAGCCTTGACGCTGCCTCTCCACATTTTCAGAAGGGATGTACCAAGGCAGGGGAAAGGCGTTCAGGGTGGATTCGCAGCTTCAGAGGGAGGACACCTATGGCTGGAAACACGCAGAAGGGCTCAGGATGCCGGTGGCACTGAAAGGGCTGCGCTGGATTTGAACAGACGTGGGCTTCTCAGGTGTCTGCCCAGGGGGGCGGCCTGCTCTCCTCACCTCACAGTGGCTTGTCCAGAGCTTCGGGAAGGGCAGCCGGCCCCTCTCCAGCAGGGGTGGAGATGCTGCAGGCTGGCCGGACTTCAGGGGCCGAGGAAACACTGCTGACCTTCGAGTCTACTTCACCAGGTAGGGTGACAGTGGTTCTGGTCCAAAACGTTACACTCTAGGGTGTTATTAACCATTCATCCAGGACAGGAGGTGTCAGCCAGGGCCGTCCCAGCAAACTGGGTCATGCAGTCACGCCGTCACTGAGCAGCCAGCCGCCTGGGCCTTCAGGACACAGGCGACCAGCCCAGCACGGTCCCTGGCGGGGCTCAGGGGGGGTTGGGTGGAAGGGCTCAGGTAAAGGCGTCCTGAGCAAACAGAACGTGAAGGGCAGAGCATCTCTCGAAGCCCCGTGCGAAGGGGGATCGGGGGGAGGAGCCAGCTAGAGGTGGAAACATCTCACTTGCCTGGACGCACCTGGACCACACACCCTGCAGCCCCCGTTGCATTCTGGGAACAGAGAAGACGCTTAAACTTCCCACCCAGAAGGGACTTTCTCGCTCACGAAAGGAAGACACCACTGGGGTTGTTATTTGAGTAACTTGGGCAAGAAAACACAGCGTCTGCTCTAGTCACTAGAATTACCCGGGCAAAAATAGCCTCGAGGGTGGTTTTTCTTCTTTTCCCCAAGCCAGCCTTTGAGAGGGTTTGTGGCGTGTCCCACGTAACCACGTGTCCCAGAACTGTCAGTCCCCCTTCTTATTCTCACTGGGGAGCGGAGGGGCCCTGGGGGGAGATGGGGGCCCATGCACAGACCCCCCCCCCCCACTCCTTGTCCCGCCTCTGCAGGAGGCCCTGCCTGCAGGAGGGGATTACGAGTCACCTGGTCCCTGAGGGGAGAAGCAGACACAAAGCAGGGCCCTAAGGATACAGCGTGAAGACAGGTTAACTGGGTTGGCACACAGGGAGGGGTTGCTGCCAGGCTGCACAGGCAGCTTGGGAGGGGGAACAAGGGGAATGAGGACAAACTTGCCCTCTCCCTACCAGGGCCCCGGCCAGGGATGCTGTGGGAGCAGCCGCTGCATCGGTGAAGGACTGCAGGAGGGCAGCTTCCCAAAGCTGCAGGCTTTGTGAGGCAGAGGAGAACAAGACCAGGGACCCTGCAGTGATGACCCAGGCCTCCCGCTGCGTCCTCACCCCCGGCTCCACTCCGTGTCACCCAGGCCTTCCGGGGACCACGCTGCAGTGTGACTAACACACAAGTGCCAAGCTTCTCTCCGGAGCAGAACCTACCCACTTACCAGTGGCATCCCGCGAATTTGCTTCGCCTCCAAGGGAATAACTAGTGTTCGTATGATGTCAGAGAATTGCTAATTATGGTGCTGGCGAACGTAGCCATGTGGGAACTTGTGGAGCTGTAGTTAGTGATGGCAGAGAAGGCAAATATTTGGCTGTGTGGTGCTGCATCCGGGTTCTCTGGAGGAGACGAGAGGTGAGGCTTGGCACTGAGCCAAGCTCGGAGCCCGGGGCCCGGGACTCCGCTCCCTCCTGCGAGTGCAGGGTGGGCTGGCAAGTTCAAGGCGGCGTGAGGACGGAGGACGGCCGGGGGGCTCGTGTCACCGGGCTGCCCCAGGGACTGGGTGTTGCCTGTTCCCACCCCAAGCTCACACACTCTCACACACTTGCACATGTACACACACACACACACACGCTCACATATTATCCTCGCACACACACCCATACATAATATCAAGTTTACACACCACATTCTCACAGTTCACAGACACACACTCACCTCAATGACACACATACGCCTGGTCTCACGCACACTCACAATCCACACACACACGGCTCTCACATGCTCACACACTTTCCTGTATACACACACAAACATGCACAAACGCACTTTAATCCCAATTAGAACTCTCTTCTTGGTTCCAGAAAGAAGGTAGTCACGTTAGTGTCTTGGGCTCAGATGGCCTTGGCTTAGATCCTGAGCTCCCCTTATTACCTTGAGAGAATGAAGTCCTCACCTTCCACGTTCTCTGGGCTTTGAGAGGAGGACCAACCTCCAGGGGGCGACAGAGAGAACATTAGCAGTGCCTGGCTTAGTAAATTCTGCTAAGATACTTCAACTTCAGTAAATGTTGGTGGAAACAGTACTTGCAAATAACTACAAAGAAAAAAATGTCAACTGAATGCATATCTTATCCGGTAAATAATGTGTGATGTGCAGAGGGTGATGCGTGGTGCGGAGCCTCAGAAACCTGTGGGGAACCACTTGCCCTGCTGCCGTCAGTGTACAAGGTGCTTCTCGTGTGCGCTCAGTGTTGGAAACCACTGTGAGTTTAGATCCAGAATTACCAATCCTGCTGCCCAACCAGGCACCCAGATCTTGGGTTCTAATACCAACCTCAACTAAAAGGAACCAGGGCTTGTTGAAGAAGTGGTTGATTCCAGGGCCGGGGCAGGAAAGGTACAAGGTGAGACTGGAGCATCTTACAGTGTCAGAGAATAAGGGAGTGCTCAAAGAACACGGTGATGGGGGAAGGTCAAAGGGACAGAGGAGACAAATGCAAGCGCTTTCCAGTGGCCAAAGCTGGAACAATTTGAGCAATAAAATATTGGAGTATAAGCAGCGTATAAAATAAATACCCATGAGTCCATACTGACATGAATAAGTGATAAATAAACAAATGGGGGATTATAGACAAGTGTCTCATACAGAAGAATTCCAAATAATTTATATGGATACTTCTCTCTCAAGGAGGCAGAACATAACTCCCCAGTCCTTAAGTGTGGGCCACGCATAATGACTTCCAAAGAGCATGGTATGAAAAGAGGGGGAAAAGAGTAACTTTACAGTGGAGAAAGCTGACAAACCCAGCCTCAGCCAGGTGGTCAAGGTCAATAGCAACAGTAATAAGTCATGTACCCTTGATTGGTAACCACTTCTGGGGTCTTCCTCCCCAAAACCCATTACCCCAGTTTAACCATGAGAAAAATATCAAACAAACCCAAATTAAAGGACAGTGCAAAAAATACCTGAACAGTAATCCTCAGACCTGCCAAAGTCATCAAAAACAAGGAAAGTCTGAGAAACTGTGGCAGTCTAGAGAAACCTAAGGAGACATGATGACTAAAGATAACATGGTGTCGTAGGTGGGATCCTGGGCCACACACTCTTTGCTCTTCCACTGAAATATGGAATTTAATTCTTCTCCCCTTGAATCTGAGCTGGCCTCACTTGACCTATAGAATGTGGCAGAAGTGACTCTCTGGGTCTTCTGAGCCTAGGTCCCCAGAAGCCTTGAATTTTCGCCCAGACCTTCCGGAACACTTGTTCAGGAGGAGGGCAGATGCCAAGTAAGAAGTCCAACCTCCCCAAGACCACCATGCTGTGAGGAAGCCCAAGTGAGCCTCGTGGATTAGAGTTACAGTCAGCCCCCCCGCTGTTCTGGCCAGCCCAGCAGCTTCCAGACATGTGAATAAAGACTCCTTTTGATGGTTCCAGCTCCAGCCACTATCGGACTGTAACTGCATGAGAAACTCTAAGTGAGAACCACCTGTATGAGCCCAGTCAGCCCACAGAATTCTGAAAAATAACTGGGTACAGGGAGTGGCAGAGTTCCAGGCAGAGGAACAGCATGTGCAAAGTCCGAGACTGTTTCCTTAGACTTTCTTTAGAGAATGAGGCTCTTTGGACCAGGTGTAGTACTTGGCCTCACACACTGAACAGATATGGAGGGATATTGAATCCATCCATGGACGGGCTGGGGAGAGGGGTGATTCAGACACCCCTTGAGACTGTAACTAAGTTAGCTTGGGTTTGGGTGCATTACGTTTCTCCTGGGATTTAACAGGAGTCTGAGAACTCTTTCTAAGAACTGGGGTAGTGTTTTAGATTTTTAAAATGGTGTTTTCTAAGCTGACCGTAATTATGCTGAGAACTAAAAAGACACACCCCTAGTTGGCTATAAAGTAGATTCTTTAAAAGAATCAAGGGAAACAATAGCATTTGGGTTAAGAAGTGTGGATTTTCCACTTCTTCTGTGTTGACTTAGTTCGTAAAAATAAGCATCTTCTCCTTGAGTCCTAAGAGTCTGTAGGGTTGGAATGCATTTGGTAAGACTAAATGTGAAATAAAAACCAAAACCTAGGACTCCCCTGGCGGTCCAGTGGTTAGGACTCTGCGCTTCCACTGCAGGGGGCACGGGTTCATTCCCTGGTCGGGGAACTAAGATCCTGCAAGTGGCCGCATGGTGTGGCCAAAAAACGAACCAACCAACCCCCAAATCCAGAGGAAGCTGCGAGAACTCTGGGGTCGCTGGCCTCTCCCTGAGTGCATTAAAAGGCCCTGGCTGTGTACGAGCCTGTCCAGGACCTGGGGGGCGAGGTTGAGGCCCCTAAGCCTCCCTGGAGCAAACGAGTGGAGGTGGGTTTTGGACTGAGGCCCTCTGAGTTCTCAGCCCCCTTGGTCTCCAGCTGGCGCTCTGTGGCCACCACCCTCTTCTGCCTTGGAAAGAGCCCGGTGACCGTCCCCCTCCCCCTCCCCAGGCCTTCAGAGAGTCAACCCCTACGGAGACACCCTCCCCCGACCCTCCCTCGCCAGGCAATTAGGAAGCTCCACCTGGAGCTTTCTAGAAGTGGAGGGAGACCAGGGTAGGAAAGCATCCCGCCTCCTTCAGGCGGGGTCCCTGACTGGGTTTTTCTCTTACTGAGGTAAAAGAATTCACATCTTACGCTCTTCCTACCCAACAGAACTAGAATATTTATAGAAGTGTCAGGCCTGCCCAGCTTTGCTTTCCACTCCCCACCCATCGCATATGCTAACGCCTGCACAAGGCTGTCTCCAGAGCCAGAGGGGAGTGGCTGACCACCTGCAGATCCCCAGCTTTTGGATTCCCTTTTATCCCACCTCACGTTGTTTCCAACGGGTCACATTCTCCTGGTGCCCAGAGGCCCACGTGCCAGCAGGAGGGCTACCTCTGTCTCTTTGTAGCTCACAGGACTTTGGGCAGGAAGTACTGAGACAATGAGTCCACAGTGCTGCCTGGAGGGGGGTGATCTGAGGACATGAAGGGAGGGGACAGATTGTCCCTGCTCCCTGGGGGGAATCCGTCTTAGCTCAGACCCCAGCTGGGAAGCCACTTCTCTGCAAAGAGGCAGAGGATGAATCTGGAGTCTTGGCAACAGATCAGCTGGGGAGCAAGGGGTCTGAGACCAGGAGACCCAGGGGTCCAGGCTGTGCAGGCTACAGGGGCACCACTGCGGGGCACTCCACACGGGGGGAGGCACTTTGCAGAGTCCCGGGGGGGAATCAAGCCTTCTCTGCAGTCCCCCCAGTAAAACCTCCGGGGCTCAGCTCTGAACCCGATCCTAGAAATGATGTCCCAGTGCAAACTTTGCAGGACAGGCAAAATCCAGAGAAAAGAAAATGCAGAAGCCGAGGGATCTGGCTCGGCACAGAGCAGAGACCGTCTCTTCTCCACGTGCCGTTAAAAACGGTCTCACTTTTGGCGGTGCGGAGAATTGAAATTAACGTCAGAATCTGTTTCTATTACCTGGAGATAGTTTGAAGCGTTTATGCTCAAGTTAACTGTGTGATAAATTGCCTTTTGTCCTCATTCTAGAGCAAGGACCAGCTCTTCCTTTGATTGTCTTTATGGACCCTCATGTTCATGGAAGGTCTTCTGGGGTTTGTCACAAATATATTTCTGGTTTGGGTGCCCAGAGCACCAAAATGAGCCACAGTCATGCTTACAGAAATTGCGTTAAGAAGTTGCCTTCCTGTCTGGTTCTCCAGCTAATCCACGTGTGTAGTTGGAAGCATTGAGAAAACAGCCTGTCTCCATTGGTTTCCTCACAAAGTACATCCTGAGACAAGGTCTGATATGACTGGTTTATTCAGGGATAAATAAACAGACAAACAAGCAAATAAATAAACTGGGTGGTCCCAGAGAGCGGGGGTGAGGGAGCAGACAGGGGAGAGATGTGTTATCCAGCTGGACCCCGCAAAGGGTCGCTAGATGTTGTTCCTTGGAGCTCTGAAGAATCTTCTGGAGTAAAGACTCAGAACACTCTACCTGAGCTTTGAAGTGGGGAGCATTGACTCCCCTGCCATCCTCACAGGTGTTAACTCTGCACTTTCAGGTGATGTGTGTGTGAGACCTTTCCCCCGGGCATCGCATCTCACCATCAGAAACGGGTGTGGTGAGACAGGAATCCAGCTGTTCACACCTGTGTGAAGCTGGTTGCAACCTGCAGGGAACTGGTCCCCAGGTCAGTGGCTGAAACAAGAGGTGAGGCCGACAGGAGCTGAGGGGATGCACCAGAAGTGCCCCCCACCCAGGTGTGGGCCCAAGCGGCGGGGGGTAAATGGTTGGTACTCAGACCACGCTTCTCCGTAGAGAGCGTGTTGCACTTAAATGGAACTAGATTACCCTGTAGAGCAGTCCACATACAACTCAAGCCACATCTGGATGCACTGCTCAGGGGAAAATAACCACACCTTCAAGGCGCTCTCTGCGGAGGACCACAGAAAAACCATCACATTGAGGAAAATCGTGTTTGTGAAGTTCACCTTGAATGCTAGTGCTTGAGGAAAGCGGGTTTCCTTGGAGAAATCGGATGAGTAGGTAGAGGTTCATGGAAATTGAAAGGCACTTCTGGGTACTTTCCAGAGCTTTCGAAACAGCATTGGAGTGCCATTGCACCTTTCTCCACGGCAAAGGCGGGCATGTCTCTTCCTGGGTGGACCTGCGTCCCCAGCATCACTTTTTTCTTTGATTGATTAATTAATTTATTTTTGTCTGCGCTGGGTCTTTGTTGCTGCGCACGGGCTTTCTCTAGTTGCGGCGAGCGGGAGCTACTTTTCATTGCGGTGCGCGGGCTTCTCACTGCGGTGACTTCTCTTGTTGCGGACCATGGGCTCTAGGCACACGGGCTTCAGTAGTTGCGGCACGTGGGCTCAGTAGTTGTGCCTTGTGGGCTCTAGAGCGCAGGTTCAGTAGTTGTGGTGCACGGGCTTAGTTGCTTCATGGAATGTGGGATCTTCCTGGACCAGGGCTCGAACCCATGTCCCCTGCATTGGCAGGTGGACTCTTAGCTACTGCGCCATGAGGGAAGCCCCCCAGCACCACTTTTACATCATTCATCCCTAATTCTGGTTCACATTTGGCTCCCAAATGCAAGGGAAAGAGGATTAGGAGGTGTGTACAGAGTTTCCTGGAGAAACTCCGATGAGTTTCAAGAAAATAAGGAAGAGGAAGGAGTTAGAGAGAATATGGGTGGGCGTGTGAGAGAGAGTGTCTCTAGTGGAATTAACTCATTCTCTACATGTAAATGTTTACCATAAGTGCCCGGCATACAAACAAGTTTTGTTCCGAGAGTACGTTTGTAAGTCTAATTTGTTCATAAGTCCAACGAAGTTAGCCTAGGTACCCAACTAACACAATCGGCTATATAGTACTGTACTGTAATAGGTTTATAATACTTTTCACACAAATAATACATATAAAACAAACCAAAAATAAAGAAAACCTTTTTAATCTTACAGTACAGTACCTTGATAAGTACAGTACAGTACCAGCTACATCACCGCTGCTCTTACGGTTGCTTCCAGACATCCTGGGCTTGAAGTAAAGACACTGCACTGCTGTACTCTGTACAGTGCTGTACAGTACACAAAAGCACAACCGCTTGTAGAAGATGCATGCACGTGACAGTGTACACCAGACACATGAACTAACTTATGTGACTGGACATGCGAACGCACGTTCGCATCTTTGAAAGCTCACGACTTGAAGGTTCGTATGTAGGGGACTTACTGTATTGGATACTTGAAGACAGAAGGACCATGGCGGGAGGCTGGGAGTGGGGGGGGAGGCACACGCCTTATACTGACCGTCTTCTCAGCAGGAAGCAGGGCAGCGTGAGGAAGCCAGCTGTAGCGCTGCACTAGGGGATGCCGTGGACCCAGGAGGGCTGGGTGGCTGCCTGGCAGATGGAACCAGCACGGAGTGGGGATGGCGGGGGGCACGGGTAGGTACGGTTCATGCAAATGGAAACACGTGTTTCCTAGGGTGAAGGTGCAGGACATGGGGATCCCAAAGGTGAACGAACTTGCATTAAAAAAAAAAAGTGTTTTGCTAGTATCTCACCGCAATGGAGAAGCAGCTTCGAGTGTTTCCTGGAGTCTAGATGATAGCCCTGCAATGTTCTCGCAGGTAAACATTTGTCTAAAATGCTCGGAGGAGGCTGTCATAGATTTTGATGCATATTTCATAGTTTCTGTCATACCACTGGATCTCACAAACAGATTTATGAAAACGCAGTATTTATTGTACCATATCCATGCTTAAGTAAACGTGGTTACACTGCAAGGAAGAGAGAGGTCGTGGCCACAGCCTCAGTGACCAAGCTGGCGCTGAGTGTCCAAGATGCAAGGATGGGACCCAATGTGGTTGGCCTGGCTCTGCCCTCTTGGGTTTGTAACCCCGGGGTCACCCTGCCTTGGGGAAGCCCCTGCGTCTTCTGACTCTGCAGGAAAAGAACAGCTCTCTCTCCTTTCCGCCCGGGCAGGCAGCAGACCAAACTGAGTATTAATAACACGTTCAGAGACAGGGGCCTCAATCTTATCTGAGCCCGAAAGGAGTCGGACTCATTATGCTGTCTGCCACCCTCAACTTATCTAAGGAAACACACAGCACGGATTCATCCTTCAGTCCCAGCTCCCCAGCGAACCTTCGCTCCTTGGAAACCTGAGAACGTTTGCTTCAAACATGGCCCTCTGGGCCAGGCATCAGATGGGCCTGGCTGCCCCCCGACCTCCCCAAGTCTGGAAGGCGGGGGTCCCGGCAGCTGGAGTAACTCTACCCCTGCACAATCCGGCTTCTTTTCTTTTCCTGGACAAGATTTATAAGGCAGAGTGTAGTCTTACCACAGACATTCCCAGGAGGGGCCCTGAGCTCCTGCATCGCGACAGCCCCCTTCAGCTCCCTGCAAGTTCCCGTTAAGATGGGTTTTTAGATAAAGTGGGGTTGATACTTGAGGCAAATCGAATTTGCATGTGATTGAGAAACCACCTTCCGCAACTCCATGGGTCGTGGGAGGGGAGCGGGGAGAGGGATGCTTTGTCCACCCCCAGGCTGTGTGCAGGGGCAGCCATGGGCTTGGAGTCAGGAACACACCCGACTAGAGTCCAGGCTACCTCCCTTGCTGGCTGTGTGACTTGGGGCAGGTTACTTAACCTCTCTGTGCACAGCTTCCTTACCTGGAAAAGGAGGGTGATCACAGCCTCACAGCGTTGTTGTGAGATAATGATTATGAAGCACAGTCCTGGGCACAGAGAAAGAGGTCCATACAGGTTAGCTATTATCATGAGGTCATTTCCTTAATCCATTTAAGCCACGGAGCCAACAGCTTTGCTGTTGTTGTTTGATACAGGGCGTAATCGACAAGTGGCCAGGGTCCCATGCCGAGAGGCCACCGCCCAGGAAATGAGTGGAGGGACCAAGAATCGGACCCCGGGCTGTGATCCGTTCCCACCTGATGCTACGTCCCAGTGGTCCAGGTACTTGCTGGCTAAGGATGTTGGGGATGACGGAGCGCTAAGCGACACCAAATAAGAAATTACATTGTGCACAATGCATGAGCCCTGCCTTTGGGGGGCTGGAGGCATTGCTCTTCGGGGGCCACAAATGCCACGGGTGCAGGTGTGTCCCCTTTCCACAGTGGGATGGGACAACGTGCTCCGCCTGTAGTGAATACGCCCTTTTATTTACCTGGCGATGTCAGTTCCAGACAGCCTGGGCCTGGCTGCTGATCTGAATAGTAATCAGCTTCTCATGTCTCCCCGTCTTTACGAGAAGTCAGGACACTAATAGCCTCCCCAGGGAGGGGCTGCAGCCTTGCCGAGTGAGCGTCTGCACCGACGCGCAGCCTCGTGCGTCCTCACAGGCGGCAGCCGGGGATGAAAAGGATTTCTCAGCTTGGCTGACAGTTTCATTTAAAAAGCAAAATAGAGTAAACACTAGTTTCTGTTGGCCACAGCAGAGTGACGTTTGCACTTTCGAACAATTACTCCAAAGTACTTGCTAATGGAGCCTCTGTTTTATTTTGTTCGTTTTTAAAGTTTCAAGTCTCTTGATTTGCTATTCGGTGCCCCAAGAAATCGTGACCACAGCCCTATACCCCACTCGAGTCTTCTATACACAAATGGGGTTGCGTTGGAGGCGCCCCCTACGTGTGCAGGCACCCAGAGAAAGGACGTGGGCTGTCATAAGAATGGCTTTATTTTAATGTTCTTGAAACTGGATCCAGCCATTCTTTCATTTGGTATTTACTCGCTCTGTGCACGGTTGGATGGACTGAGGTCCCGCCCTTGGGGGCTTCCATTCAAGGCAAGAGTCTGGAAGCTTCAGCCCAAGGATTGTTTTCGTGGTTCCTGCTGCCCAGACCCCGCTGTTCAGCCCTCCCTGTTGCCTCTGCAACGCCCCCCCCAGGTTGTGCTGGGGATGCAAGGCAGGAGAGAAGGTGCAATGCCCAGCGAGGAGCTGGTAGCGGGTAGGTCGCCCCCCCCCCCGCCCCCATCCCCAACTCAGAAGCTTGGGCCTCCCTGTAGACGTCCAGCCTGCACCATGCCTGTCACCCAACCCCTGGGAGGACACAAATAATTGCTGGAGAGGTTTCCATTCCCACGACTAAATTTATTCCACCAGAGTTTTTTCTTTGCTTAAGTCTAATTGGTGCAGTCATTATGTCACAGTGAATGTTGTTATTTTAGTCAAAAGCGGTCAACTAGAGAAGACATTCTGTATTACTGCTCTCCTCCCCGTCCTACGGCTATAATCCTTAGGAAAGAGCCAGCGAGACCTACGTCCTGTTGCCACCAACCCAGACCTTCCAGGGCCCTCAGAGAACAAATAGAACACTGGCCTGCTGGGTTTGACCCAAATAATCTTAAACAAGGTGGTGAATCTGCATGTGTATAGACTACGTCTATGTAGATAGAAAAAAACAGCTCTGCACTGCTTTCCTTCTAGGATGTGTTATTCTGTCCTGCGGGATTCCTCACCATCCAGGATGCTGGGCACAGTAACGGGGGAAGTGTGTATGTTTGTTGAATGAATGAATGAGCTATGCAGAGTCCATGCGTGTGACACTGTGCCAAGTTGCATGAGGCAAATTGAAAACCGCCTCTACCTTTAGTGAGCTCGCGTCCTGTCTGTGGGTGTTGGGTGACAGTTACCAGTGATGAGAAAAAGACCCAAAATGGAATTCCTGTTTATGCTTTCACCCAGCAAAATGCATATCAGATGACAGAAAAACAGAAAGTCTGTAGGTAAAATTACAGTGCAAAGTTTTATAAAGTCATCAAGGTAAATCCTATTTTGCAAAATTGCCACAAAATTGTGAATGTTCTCATGGCCCTAATTCAGAACACGTTCCTTAAACAAAGAACATCTTGGTTTGATTCCATTTGTTTTGAAGCCCATATTGTATGGATTTTTTCTTCAGTGTGTTATAAATATGTAAGGATAGTAAGTGAAAACTTACATCATTTTTCAGATGCACAGATTTCCAGTCGACAATTATACAGAGGACTAAAACACGTAATCAACATGCATATAATCTAATTCTCATCTAATATTTAGGACTCTATGCTTAGGGTATCCGCTCTCTGTTTTTGTGTGTGTGTACATATTTACAATCTGTCAATTAAGACACAGATATCTCCTGCAGGTGACACAGCACTGCCTTGGATATGTAGATGGTTCTTGGAAGGTTTCCTGAGAAGTGAGGGAAATATCACGGAGAGTCCATCATCCTATTTTAGGCTGAAAGCAGGTCACTCTGACTTTGCTGTATTTTAATGTGTAGCCTTACACTGAGAACTGTTGTAAACAGTCCAGGTTTCGCTTTGTAGAATGTTGAAAATGAGCTGTTGTATTTGTTTGCTAGGACTGCCGGAACAAAGTACCACGAACAGGGGGGCTTAAACAACAGAAATGTGTTATCTCCCAGTCTGGAGGCTGGAGGTCCGAGATCAAGGTGTTCGCAGGGTTGCTTCCTTCTGGGGGGTGTGAGGGAAGGGTCTGCTCCAGGCCTCTCTGCTTGGCTTGAAGATGGCCATCTTCATGTTCACATGGCCTTCCCCTTGTACCTGCGTCTGTGTCCAAATTTCCCCTTTTTATAAGGACACCAGTCATCTTGGATTAAGGTGCACTCTGTTCTGCTATGACATCTTAATGAATTGCATCAGCAATGATCATACTTCCAAATGAGCTCATGTTCTGGGGTACTGGTGGTTAGGACTTTAACCTGTAAATTTGAGGGGGACACACTTCAACCTGTAACAGCTATGGGGGGGTCTGCCCCACCCCCATCCTCCTTCTCCCTGTTCCCCCCTCTGCCTCTTCCCAAGCCTGTCCCCAGGGGCGACTGAAACACCCTTAGAGACCTGTCCTTTTGCATCTTGGAGATGACTTGGTTTTCAGGGATCTCACCTGATTGCAGTCATGCCCAGGAGGGGTAGTGACATACCGATTTCAGTTCACTCTCTAGCGCCGTGGACCTCCACCCGTGTGCCCCAAATCTGTTTTGCCAAATTCCGATCAGGGCGTGAATTGTTACAGAACTGTGCCTTCGGCCGGTCACCCTCCCATGCTCAGAGACGTTGGATATGTGGGACCACAGATGGGGTGAGAGCTGGTGTACCTTGCAGCGAGTCAGAGACGAGAGGCAGGGGGTTGGGTCAGGCTGGCACGCTCTAGTGCTAAGTGCGTGACAGCAGCAGTCGGAGCTTGGAGCAGGGATGGTCCACTCACACAGGGATGCAGGGCCAAGACCTGAATGACCGCAGATGCTTTTAGGCAACATGACATTGTAGGCGTGATGGCTTTGCAATTATTGCTGAGGTTTCTTATTGATTTTGGAATATCTTTTGAGGTTAACCTTCTAATGTATTCAAAAGGGCATCACAAACAGAGACAGAAGACAGCCTGCTTTCGGCATGTCAGGCTTTCGGTCTGGAAGGGACAGGAGACATCCCTGGAAAGAACCAAAGGCAAAAATGCAAGGCAGCGATATCAGAGGGAGGGGAGTTGGGCAGAGCTGGGTTTGAACCCTGCCCCCGTCTCTTTCTGGCTGGGTGACTTTGAACAAGCTGTCTGACCTTTCTGACCACCTGCTGACCCCTCATGTGTTCAATGCACATCACAGTGCCTGCCTTGGGGAGCTCTCATGAGGGTCAGGGTGCCCACAAGATGCACTGTAATGGCTCCAGTATCATTGGTGACTTTATCTTTCTTCCTGGGCCCAGCCCCGCCCGGCAGGAAAGGCATAAGCCCTGAAAGACTGTCTCAAGTTAACACGATGGCTTGTCTTTGCCACAAAAGCTGCTCTCAGGGTGAGAATGGGCCTGGAACTGTCCCCCACCTGCCCCCTCTTTGCTCCCCGGGCTCCTGACCAGCTGCTGAGTTCTGCACGCATAGCCGGGACCTCGCAGCTTCCTGAGCAGCGGGGAGGCCTCGGGCAGGAAGGGGAAATGAGGGTGGCCAAGGCTGCGCACACCTGGGCTGGATCAATGGCCGCGCTGTGGAGAAGGCCCCCTGGGGCTCTGTGGCTGGGTGTCCGTCATCGCCTGTTGGGGCCCGGGTTTGTGTTTCAAACACTTGTTTATGTGATTTGCACGTCCAGTAACTCATCTGTAATTGCCCTCCCTCCCAACAGTCCCCGTCACCACTCGTATTTTCTTCTTCCTAATACATTTCTCCCTGTCTGTGTGTCTGTCTGTCTCTCTTTTCCTGATTTTCTTCAGTCAAGTATAGTTGGGGAAGCGGAGGCCTGGGATGAATGAAATTACTGGAGTGGGAAAGGCTACTTAGGTTATTCTAGGCTAACTCAGTGTTGGGTGGCCAGCTCTCACTGCCCCGGTCCTAGCAGATGTGACGGTGCCTGCCATGGCCAGCAGAAATCGCTCACCTGTACTCCGCTGATCTGCCCGCTGAGCCCAACTCAACTAGTCCTTAAAAAGGACACCTCACCCAACTGCGAGTTACAGATAAGAAAACCGAGACTTCAAGAGACTTAAAAATTCCTCGTTCAAAACTCACAACCAACTGCAACTCCTGGATGCGATGTGGGGCTCTGAATGAACCTGCCACGTGGCCTTGGCCATACCTCCCCTTGTTTATTCACAGAGGAGATCCGTGTCCTGACGCCTCTGTGAAGTGTCTCCTCATCCGCTCAGGTGTTTACGAACATCATGAATAACTCCTGCGAATATTCACTGGATAGAAATGTGTTTCAGAACTACGCTAGGATGGGTCCTACCTTAGTTTTCTTTTCATTTCTTTTTTAAAAAGGTTTATTGAAGTATAGTTGATTTATAATGTTGTGTTAATTTCTGCTGTACAGCAAAGCATGTCAATTATACATATATATATTCTTCTTCATATTCTTTTCCATTATGAGTTTTTTTTGTTTGTTTTTTTTTTTGTGGTATGCAAGCCTCTCACTGTTGTGGCCTCTCCCGTTGCGGAGCACAGGCTCCGGATGCACAGGCTCAGCGGCCATGGCTCACGGGCCCAGCCGCTCCGCGGCATGTGGGATCTTCCTGGACCAGGGCACGAACCCGTGTCCCCGGCATCGGCAGGCAGACTCTCAACCACTGCACCACCAGGGAAGCCCTCCATTATGGTTTATCACAGGATATCGAATATAGTTCCCTGTGCTATACAGTAGGACCTTGTTGTTTACTTTTTTTTCTGATTAAATGATGCATTTACTTAAGTTCCAAAGTTACTTAAAATTCCAAACTTTCCAGGAATGTACATTATTTCACTTCTAGAGGTGCACTGCCAAATAGGGGTGCCTAATTCTCCACCTTCCTTTTTTGCGCTGATATTAACTCTACTATTGTTGCTATTGATTATTTCGGATGTGGACTCATACCATCGAAGCTGCTCTGAGCTTGCGTTTTTCACTTTCCACATCAGGACAAACAGGTCTAACTCATCTTAAGACGTGTAGTATTCCACTGTGTGAAGGTCTCAACATCTATTTAATCTTCTTCAGAGTTCATCTGGGTTACTTCTATATTACAAAGCCACAAGGAACATTCTTGAGTCTTTGAGCACTTACAGAAGAGTTTTGGAGCCTTCAATCTTAAAAGTAGAAATACCAGATCAAAAGGTATGACCTTGAAACATTTCAGTAGATACTGCAGGTCAAAAGGTGTACTGATTTACATGCTCCCCAGCCATGGACCTGAGCATCCGTTTATTTCTTACACCCTCGCCAATGCTGATTCTCAGTGGCCCATTTTTGGCTTCACCAATCTGATCAATGAAACAATATGTCGTTGCAGTTTAATGTGCATGTTTTATCTCCTGAGGAGAGCTGTACCAGTGGCTTCCCAGGCCTGGGCTGGTTCCTCCTCCTGGCCAGTCTACTTCTCGATTCTTTTCTCACCCCTTCATGTTTATGTGATTGGGAAATGCCCACGAATTTTAGTGGGCACCTCAGCAGAGCCTAACCAGAAAGACAAACCAGCTTCAAATTCATGCCCTAAGTTCAGAGCAGAGGTTGTGACGTTTAGACCTGAGGTAACAGCACACGATTCCAGCAAAGAGTCAGTGCACCGTCGTCAAATCTCATCACCAAGACACTTTCTGGCTGTCTTGATAGAAGTGACGGCAAAGGGGATGCCAGCACTCAAGGGTGGTTCTGTTTCGTAGGAAGGTGGCTTTTCTCCACTCAGGCAACCTTCTCGACAAGGTTTCAGAGGGTGATGTCCCACTGAAAGTCAGCTTCTGGGGACAAAGGTGTGGCCATGGAGCCTCAGCCCTGCTACCTGCCGCCATCTCCGTCCTTTCCAACCTGTTTCCACTGTTTCCAGCGATTTCTCATCTCAGCACAAGGCATGTGCTGGTTGATTGTTTCCTTTGTCCCTCACCTCCCCGCTAAGATTGTAAAATTCTTGGGGGCAGAGACCAGATCTTATCCTCCTTTGCTGCTCACCCAACTCCAGCAAGACTCACCCGGGGCGGGCATGGATGTGTCTGGCGCTGCCCTGGGTCTGAAGGGCTCCGGCGAGTACTGTCCAGACTCCCCAGGGGGTTGGACCCCTCCCCGTACCCCTCCTCCCCACCCTGGCTCCAATCTAACTTCACCTAATGAGGCCTGGAAGTGAGCCAGTCCCAGAAGTAGCCAGAAACCTGACTTGTCCAGGTGGCCCTCAGACCACCGCCAAAGCCAGCCTGGACCTCTGTCCCCAAGTGAAACTTCTCATGAAACATGTGCTATGTTTCTCCTCTCAGACACACGCTGCTGAAATTAACGTGTCACCACCATCCTCAGCAGGGTCCCTGCCTGATGGAAGGCAAAGCTATATCCACTCCTGTACCCACAGCTGAATTTTTAAAAAAGAAAACTGCTTCCATTTGCAGCACTATGTATATTTCTTTAATTTCTGAAGATTGGTGTTTGAGTACCATGTTGCTTTCATAGTACTTGGCCTAAACGTCATCAAGCTTGCTTTAGGGAAGCGTCACACCTCCCAGGTGTGAATAATATAACTCATTCAACCCCACTGCTAAAAAGAGGAAACATGCAAAGCTCATTAGAGGTTCTCAGGCATTCTTTCAGGAGTTAATTGCCACATTTTAAACCGCACGAGAGCCTTTTCAGCTCTCTTCAGGAGCCATTCCTAAAATCGAGATTGTATTGACACTTTTGGACACATTTGCTCTCTGACACCTTCTATGAAAGGAAAAATTCCTTTCCTTAAATTTTCCTACCTGCAGAAGAATATGGTGGATATAATATGAATGAAAACTTGCAGAGGGCTGTGATCTGGGAGGAGAGATTGGGTTACAAATGACCAAAAAATGATTGAGGGGTCAGGAAATGGGGAAGAAAGACACTGATGAGTGACTTAGAAAAAGAGACCTAATTTTCTTCATTGTAAACCTTTCAAACTTTTAAAAATTGGTGAGCATTTCCATGCAGTTCTATGTATATTTTAAATTTCCCTTTGAAACTTCCTTTCTGACAAATGGATCTTTTAGAAGTATCTTGTTTAATTTCCAAGTGTTTAGAGATTTTCCTGCATTCTTTTTTTTTTAATAAAGTTAACCATTTTTAAAAATTTATTTTTGCTGCGTTGTGTCTTCGTTGCTGCGCGCAGGCTTTCTCTAGTTGCGGTGTGCGTGCTTCTCATTGCGCTGGCTTCTCGTTGCGGAGCACGGGCTCTAGGCACACGGGCTTCAGTAGTTGTGGCACGTGGGCTCAGTAGTTGTGGCTCGCAGGCTCTAGAGCACAGGCTCAGTAGTTGTGGCACACGGGCTTAGTTGCTCCGCGGCATGTGGGAATCTTCCCAGACCAGGGATCTAACCTGTGTCCCCTGCTTTGGCAGGTGGACTCTCAACCACTGCACCACCAGGGAAGTCCCTCCTGCATTCTTCATCTTACTGAGGTCGAAAAATTGATTCCATTATGGGCAGAGAACATAATCTTTATGATTTCAATGCCTTTACATTTTTTGAGATTGTTTTATGGCCTAGGATATGGTAGGTCTTGATGAATGTGTCATGAGCACTTATAAAAAATGTATTCTGCCCTTGTGGGGTGAAGTCATCTGTATGTGTCAGTTAGATCCTGTTGGTGGACTGCACTGTTTAGATCTTATCTATTCTTGCTGATTTTTTTTTCTAGAAATTCTCTCAGGTGCTGAGAGGAGGGTGTTGAAGTCCCCAGTTATAACTGTGGATTTGTCTCTTTTCCCTTCCAACTCTATTGTTTTGTTTCATGGATTTTTAGGCTCTGTTATTTTGTGTGTACCTACTTAGGAACATTATTTTTTCCTGGTGGATTGATCCTTTTATTATTATGTAATTCCCTCTTGAACCCTGGTGAAGTTCTTTGCTCTAAAATCTACTTTATCAGGTATTAATATAGCTACTTCTGCATTATTGATGTTTGCATGTTATATCTCTCTCAGTACTTTTGCTTTCAACCTACCTATGTCACTGAATTTAGCGAGTTTCTTGTAAGTTGCATATAGTTGAAATTTTTTTATATTGAAGTATAGTTGATTTACAATGTTGTGTTAATTTCTGCTGTATAGCAAAGTGACTCAGTTATGTATACGTACACTGATTTTTTTTAAAAAATTATTTTCCATTATGGTTTATCACAGGATATTAAATACAGTTCCCTGTGACTTGAAACTTTTTTAAAATCCCCTAAAGCAATCTCTGCCTTTTAAAAATTGAAGTATATTTGACTTACAATATTATATTTTAGGTGTACAACATAGTGATTCAGTATTCTTATAGATTATACTCCATTTAAAGTTATTATAAAATATTGGCTATACTCCCTATGCTGTACAACATATCTTTGTAGCTTATTTATTTTATACACAGTAGCTTTTACCTCTTAATCCTCTACCCCTATCCTGCCCATCCCCACTTCCCTCTCCCCACTGATAACCACTAGTTAGTGTGTTCTCTGTGTCTGTTTCTGTTTTGTTATATTCATTCATTTGTTTTACTTTTTAGATTCCACTTATAAGTGATAACATACAGTATTTGTCTTTCTCTGACATTTCACTAAGCATAATACCCTCTCGGTCCATCCATGTTGTTGCAAGTAGCAGAATTTAATTCTTTTTCATGGCTAAGTAATATTCCATTGTGTGTGTGTGTGTGTGTGTGTGTGTGTGTGTGTGTGTGTGTGTGTGTATACACACACACACGCATCTTTTTTATCCATTCGTCTGTTGATGGACATTTAGGTTGCTTCTATATCTTGCCTGTTGTAAATAGTGCTGCTAAGAACATTGGGGTCCATGTATCTTTTTGAATTAGTGTTTTCATTTTCTTCAGATATGTACCCAGAGGTGGCATTGCTGGATCATATGATAGTTCTATTTTTAGTTTTTTAAGGAAACTTGATACTGTTTTTGGAATAGAATAGCGTTTGTACCAATTTCCATTCGCACCAGCAGTGTACTAGGGTTTCTTTTTCTCCATATCCTCACCAACGTTTGTTATTTGCAGACTTTTTGATGATAGCGATTCTGATGGGTGTGAGGTGATATCTCATTGTGGTTTTGATTTGCATTTCTCTGATGATTAGCAATGCTGAACATCTTTTCACGTGCCTATTGGCCATCTGTATGTCTTATTTGGAAAGATAATTATTCAGCTCTTCTGCCCTTTTTTTTTTAATAGGGAACACTTTTATTTATTTATTTTTACTTATTTTTTAAAACCTTGGTTTTATGTATTTATTTTTTATTAATTTATTTTATTTATTTATGTTTGGCTGTGCTGTGTCTTCGTTGGTGCGTGCAGGCTTTCTCTAGTTGCGGCGAGCGGGGGCTACTCTTCATTGCGGTGCACGGGCTTCTCCTTGTGGTGGCTTCTCTTGTAGTGGAGCATGGGCTGTAGGCACGTGGGCTCAGTAGTTGTGGCTCACGGACTCTAAAATGCAGGCTCAGTAGTTGTGGTGCACGGGCTTAGTTGCTCCGCGGCATGTGGGATCTTCCCGGACCAGGGATCGAACCCATGTCCCCTGCGTTAGCAGGTGGATTCCCAACCACTATGCCACCAGGGAAGCCCTATTTTTTTTTTTAATACAGCAGGTTCTTATTAGTTATCTATTTTATACATATTAGTGTATGTGTGTCCATCCCAATCTCTCCCAGTTCATCCCACCACCACCCCACCAACCCCACTTTCCCCCCTTGGTGTCCATACGTTTGTTCTCTACATCTGTGTCTCTGTTTCTGCCGTGCAGACCAGTTCATCTGTACCATTTTTCTAGATTCCACATATATGCGTTAATATATGATATTTGTTTTTCTCTTTCTGACTTACTTCACTCTGTATGACAGTCTCTAGGTCCATCCACATCTCTACAAACGACCCAATTTTTTTCCTTTTATGGCTGAGTAATATTCCATTGTATATATGTACCACATCTTCTTTATCCATTTGTCTGTCAATGATTCTGCCCATTTTTAAATTTTTTTTTTAATATTGAGTTGTATGAGCTGTTTATGTATTTTGGGTATTAGCCTCTTATTGATCCTATAATTTGCAAATATTTTCTCCCATTCAGTAGTTTTTTTGTTTGTTTGTTTTGTTGATAATTTCCTTTGCTGCACAAAACCTTTTAAATTTAATGTAATTCTACTATTTATATTTAAACATTGATATGTTAGAGCTAAGTCTGCCATTTTATTATTTGTTTCTTTCCTCTATTTCTCATTTGTCTGTTTCTTTTTCCTTATCTTCCTACAGGAAAAGACCCAAATTTTAGAATGCCAGTTTTATTTGCTTTTAGTGTTTCTGAGTGTATCTCTTTGAATAACCTTTTTAGTGATTGCTCTGGTAGATGTGACTCACCACAGTCTACTCTTATCAGCATTTTACCACTTGAAGGACCTTACTTCCACTGAAGTCCCTTCATCTCCCCACATTGACTTAAGTATCGGATGGTGTTGTAATTTTTGTTTCCATAGTTAAATATGATTTATGAAACTCATACGGAAAAGGATAGTCTATTGTATGTACCCATAAATATTCTCTTTCCATTGTTTCTTCCTTCCTGATGCTCCAAAATTCTTTCTTTTATTATTACCTTTCTGTCTGAAGAACTTGTTTTAGCCATTTGCTAAGGGTAGGTCTGCTAACTGCAGATTTTGTGTCTGTTGTCTGTCAGTATGTTTATTTCCCCTTTATTCCTGAAGGATAGTTTTGCCAGATATAGACTTTGTGGATTAGCAGTTCTTTTCCTTCAGCTCTTGAAGAGTATGCCACTTCCTTCTGATATCTATGGTTATAGGTGATGAGAAACCCACTGTCATACAAGTTGGTGTCCTCCTATAGGTAATGTATCAGTTCCCTCTGACTGCTTTCAAGATTTTGTTCTTTTTCATTATTTTCAGCAGACTGTTAATTATGATGTGTCTTGGCATGGATTTCTTTGGATTTATCATGTTTGGGGTTCACTCAGCTTCTTGAATTTGTAGGTTGATGTCCTTTGCCACATTGGGGAAGTTTTCAGCTGCTATTTCTTTGAATCCTCTTTCAGTCTCTTTCTGTGTCCTCTGGGACTCTGATATAACAAACGTTGGATCTTTTTCCTTGAAGCTCTATTTTTTGTTTTCTTTTGTTTTCAGTTTATTTTCTTTCTCTTCTTCAGACAGGGTAAAATCTATTAATAATTCCTCAAGTTTACAAATTCTGTCCTCCTCTATCTCCCCTCTACTATTGAGCCCATCCAATACTTTTTTTTTAAATTCCAGGTATGGGGTTTTTCAGTTCTACAGCTTCCCATTGGTTTTTGTTTTGTTTTGTTTTTTAATATATAACTTGTATTTCTTTGCTGAGACTTAACATTTTTTTTTCATTTGTGTCAACAGAATTTGTAATTGATTGTTGAAGCATTTCTATAATGACTGCTTTAAAATCCTTGTCAAATAATCCCTATGTCTGATTCATTTCAGTATTGGCATTAGTGGATTGCCTTTTTTCACTTGAGTTGTGGTTTTTCTGGTTCTTGGTATGGCTGGTGATTTTTTTATGGTACCCTGGACATTTTAGCTATAATGTTAGCAGACTGTCTTTTTAGATTTAGCACCCAGGCTACTTTGGTGAGCTATGGTTACAAAAACAACTACATTTCGCAGACTTCATGGTGCTATTTTGATTTGCTTGTTTTATCGGGTGCTGAGGCTCCCACCGGTCCTTCCTCGTGCTGCCACAGCAGGTGGAGGGAATTCCTCTAGGCTGCTGCCTCTAGATGAGGGAAGGGACACTGCAGGGCCTGGAAATAAAGAGTGATTCCTGGGCAGGATCCCCCATGCCTTTGGGGGCAGAGAGCACTTCCTGAGACAGGTGCTTTTTGTGGCAAGTTCCCTCTTACTGATTCCACCCTGCCACCTGGTGTCTCTTAAGCCTTTGTCGGGAGACAAAGAGGCTTCCTGGGCTCGGGACTTCCTATGGCAGGATCCCCCTTGCCTGGACTGTCCAGTCTCTTGGTGTCTCTCAGTGGAGGAGGAGGGTCTCAAGCCAGTAGGAAAGGAGAACACTTCCCTTTGCCATGTTTTGTCGGCAGGGTTCCTGAGCCATCCCTTTTGGGGGCAGGACTCCTGTTCTATCCGGGGAGGAATGAGCCTACCTGGGCTATTTAAAAAAAAAAATTGTTTTATTTTATTTACTTTTGGCTGCGTTGGGTCTTCATTGCTGCGCACAGGTTTTCTCTAGTTGTGGCGAGTGGGGGCTGCTCTTCGTTGAGGTGTGTGGGCCTCTCATTGTGGTGGCTTCTCTTGTTGCGGAGCACGGGCTCTAGGCACGCGGGCTTCAGTAGTTGTGGCTCATGGGCTCTAGAGCGCAGGCTCAGTAGTTGTGGTGCACGGGCTTAGCTGCTCCATGGCATGTGGGACCTTCCAGGACCAGGGCTCGAACCCGTGTCCCCTTCATTGACAGGCGGATTCCTAACCACTGTGCCACAGGAAGCCCTACCTGGGCTATTTTCTATTGCAAAGTTGGGGGTTGGAAAATAAGGGGACTGTGTCACTTTCATCTCGTGGTGGAGGGTTGGAAAAAACAACATAGTCATGATGCCTTGTTGTTTCTCCAGTTTCAGCCTTTTTGTTTTCCTCTTTCCAGCTCTCAGAGCTCTCCTTGGTTGCCTCTTACATTAAAGCAAAAATATTTGGGACTTAGTGCCAGACAAAGTGTTCTTAGACTTGACACCAAAAACACAATCCAGTTGGTAATTTGGGCCTCATCAAAATTAAAAGCTTTTGTTCTATGAAAGACCCTGTGAAGAGGATGAAAAGACAAGCTACAGACTGTAAGAAAAGTAAGATTCTAAACCACATATCTGATGAAGCAATAGTATCTCAAAACTCAATAGTATCAACATTGTGAGAAGACAAGCCACAGCCTGGGAGAAAACATTTGCAAAAGTCACATCTGAGAAAGGACTGTTATTCAAAATCTACAAATAACTCTTAAAACTCAACAAACAAACAACCCAAATAAAAATTGGCAAAGACCTGAACAGACACCTCACCAAAGAACACATACAGATGACACAAAAGCATACTAAGAGATGCTCCACATCGTACGTCATTTGGGAATTGCAAATTAAAACACCAATGAGACACCACTGCATACCTATTAGAATGGCCAAAATCCAAATCACTGTCAGCACCAAATTCTGGTGAAAAGGTGGGATGACAGAATTCATGCATTGCTGGTGGGAATGCAAATGGTCCAGCCACCCTGGAAGACAGTTTGAAAAAACTAAACATACTTTTACTCTATATTCCAGCAATCTCGCTCCTTGGGATTTACTCACATGAATTGGACACTTATGTCTGTACAAAAACCTGCACGTGGATGTTTATAGCAGCTTGATTCATAATCACGCAGACTTGGAAGCAACCAAGATATACTTCCATAGGTGAATGGATAAATAAACTCTGATACAGCCAGACGATGGAATGTTATTCAGTGCAAAAAAGAAATGAGCTCCCAAGTCATGAAAAGACATGAAGGCTCCTTAATGCATGTTACTAAGTGAAAGAAACCAATCTGAAAAGGCTACATGTATGATTCCAATTACATGACGTTCTGGAAAAGGTAAAACTGTGGAGACACTAAAATGATTAGTAATTGCCAGGGGTCAAGGGGGAGATAAGGATCAATAAACAGAACATAGAGAATTTTTAGGGCAGTAAAATTCTTCTCTATTATACTACAGTGGTGGATACATGTCATTATACATGTGCCCAAACCTGTAGAATATACAACACCGAGCGTGAACCCTAATGTGAACTATGGGCTTTGGCTGGTGATGTATCAGCGTAGGTTCACGGGTGGTAGTAAATGGGCCACTCTGGCGGGGCGAGTTGATGGTGGGGAGGCTGTGCATGCGTGGGGACGTGTACTTTCTGCTCAGTTTTGCTGTGAACCTAAAACTGCTCTGAAAATAAAGGCTATTTGGAGAATAACCTCAACAGTAAAACAAGAGCAACAACTCAATCAGAAAACGGGCAAAAGACACGAACAGACGTTTCACCGAAAGGTATACAAGCGGCAGCTAAACACATGGAAAGATGTTTGACATCATTGACTTTCGGGAAAGTGCAAATTAAAATGATCACAAACTGATCAGAATCGCTAAAATGAAAAACCAGTGACAGTACCCAGTGCTGGTATGGATGTGGAGAAACTAGATCACTCACACATTGCTGGTGAGGACGTAAACTGGTCCAGCCATTCTGGAACATAGTGTGGCAGTTCCTTATAAGACTAAACACGCGATTACCATACGACCAAGCAGTTGTGCTCTTGGGCATTTGTCCCAGATAAATGAAAACTGAAGTTCATAGAAGAAACTGCATGGATGTTTGTAGCGGCTTTATTTGTAACAGCCAAGAACTGGAAGCAACCCAAATGTCCTTCAGTGGTTGAACTGTGGTGCACCCACGCCATTGGAATACTAGTCAGCAATAAATAGGGTCCAGGAATTGACACATGCAGCTATTTGGATGAATCCCTTGGATGGATGGGTCTGGAGGGAATTATGCTGAGTGGGAAAAAAAAGCCAGTCCCCAAAGCTTACATTCTATATAATTCCATTTATATAATTTTGTTGACATGAAAAATATAGAAACGGAAAACAGGTTAGTGGTTGCTAGAGGTTAGGGACAGCCGGGGTCAGGAGAAGGAGGTGGGTGTCTATAAAAGGTGAACAGAGGGATCCTTGTGAGGGAACCTTTCTGTGTTTTGATCACGGTGGTGAAAGCATGAACCTACCCAGGCAGTAAAATTGCACAGAACTCAACACCCACACACACGAGTGCAAGTAAAACTGGGGTGATCTGAATAAGATCAGTGGATTGTGTCAACCTCGGTCGATATGCCGGTTGTGCAGTTTACTATAGTACTGCAAAACGTTACCGCCGGGGGACACTGGGTGAAGCTGTCTCTCTGAGTTATTCTGAATCTACAGCTCTTTCAGAAGTTTCAGATTGTTTTTAAAAAGGGCCAGGGAGCCATTCACTTCTTTGGATGAACTGAAACTCGGCTCTGCGTGTGTAGGAGCCCGTGTGTGCAACCGGGGATAAAGCCTCTGGTTTAGCGTTTATGGTTTGGGAATTCCACGCGCCTAACCGGCAGCTCTGCTGGGTTCCGAGTGGTAGGTGATGAGCACAGTAGATGGAACCCCTCTTGGCCACTCTTCCTCCTCCAAGTACCACTGATTCCAGCTGTCCGCACGCACAGCTATGGTGCTAGTGAGGCTTTCCCCCAAAGAGAGAACTTGTTAAAGGTGAGGTTTTCCTATAGGTAATACTTCCCTCTTGTTGTTTGTTTTGATGAGAAAAACAGATGCACTGTGGTAAAAAATAGTTTCTATATTGATATTCGTTAATAGATGTGAAATGTTATGACTTATTAAAAATGCTAACAACTCTTTATGGTTAAAAATTAAGCATAAAACCTCTAACATGATAAACTTGAATAATTATGTGTGGTACTAATGGAGGTTAGCAGTAGGGAAGGCATAGTGAAATCTTTATGGTAAGTCCCCTACATACGAACCTTCAAGTTGCGAGCTTTCAAAGATGTGAACGTGTGTTCGCGTGTCTAATCACGACGTAAGTTAGTTCACGTGTCTGGCGTACATTGTCACGTGCGTGCATCCTCTACAAGTGGTTGTGCTTATGTTTACTTTACTGTACAGTACTGTATAGAGTACAGTAGTACAGTATCTGTATTTCAAGCCCAGGATGTCCAGAAGCAAGTGTAAAAACAGCAGTGAGGTAGCTGGTACTACTGTACTTTTCAAGGTGCTGTACTGTCAGATTAAAGATGTTTTCTTTATTTTTTGTGTTTGTTTGCTTTATATATATTATTTGTGTGAAAAGTATTATAAACCTATTACAGTACAGTACTGTATAGCTGATTGTGTTAGTTGGGTACCTAGGCTAACTTCGTTGGACTTACGAACAAATAGGACTTAGAGATGCGCTCTCGGAACGGAACTCATTTGTACGTAGGGGACTTACTGTATTGTTATTTGTAACTTAAAAGAGCTCAGCCAAAGCATTATCTGATGAGAAGCTTCATTAAACCTTTGGAAATACAAATAGAAAATATCAAGTCAGTAATTCTGTGCAGAAGTCAAAGTTCTCCCAGTTCCCAAAGGAACTCTGTGGACCTCTTGCACTCTTTATGTAGATAACCTGGTGTCTTCCTCAGGGCTGATTTTTTAAAAAAAATTAGTATCATGTTATGTTATAAACATTTCTCCAAGACAGTAAAACCCTTAACATCATTTTAGTAACTTTATAATGTTCAGTGGGGTAGATATATCATCATTTTCTTAACCATGAGACATGTAAATTATCTGATATATATACATACACACATCATGGTACATATATATATATATATATATATATACACATATCTCCATGGTATTTATTATTGTCTTATGTGATATTCCCAGCAGAATTACCATATGAAAAAGAATGAACATCTTGATGTAATATGATGCATTTTGGTCCAAAAAATTTTTTTTCCAAAGGTGATGTGTAAATTTACATCCCCTATAAGAGAGTTCACCACCAGAAAGCCTTTCTAGAATCTGGTGATGTACATTTAAAGAGAAACATGTGCTAATTTAATAACGGGAAAATGGTATCCCGTAGTTCTTTTAAATTGCTTTTTCTTGGTTGCTAGGTGGTAATACTTTTCCCCTGTGGGTCTGTTAACAATTTGAAGTCCTTTTTGGAAATTGTTCATGTCCTTTGAGTAATACCTATGAGTGATTCCATCAATTTTACTGACTATGTCAAATTCCATTGAGAAGTGTAACTGTAATTTACTTGAATCATTTTTTTGCTATTGGACACATTGTTTCTGAATTCTACTATTATAAACTAATTCTTTTATTCACATAGAAGATGTTAAAATGTGTTATTTGTGTCAATTACTGTCTATATAGCAGTGAACCAGTCAGACAAAGGAATTTGCTTCCAAAGGGATTTGCTTTCCCCTGTAGGTAAGGGAGACAGACTCTAAACAGATAAGCATATGATATGTTAGTAGGACTGAAGTGCTAGGAAGGGTGAGGGGAGTAGAGGGGGTGGGTCGCTGGAGTCTATGCTATTTGACAGAGAGTGTTCAGAGAGGGTCAGACCAATAAAAGGCCAGGAAGAAGTAGGGGAGCAAGCCAGGCAGATATCTGGCAGAAAGTATTCTGGGCAGAGGGTAGAGCAAGTGCAAAGGCCCCAAGGCCTGTATTAGAGAAAGGACCAGGAGGCCAGCATGGCTGGTATGCAGTGAGTTAGAGGAAATGAGGGGATATGAGGTCGTAGCGATTGCCAGCAACCAGATGTTACTGTACGTGAGATGGAAAGTTAGTGCAAGACTTGGGGCATGTAAGTGGAATGATACAGATGATTATGGCTTATATATATTTTTAAAGGACCACTCTGGCTACTGCATAGAGGATAGATTATAGAGGGGCACAAAGGGAAACAGGGAGAGACCAGTTGGGCCATTTAAATATTCCTGGTAAGGTTATAGTGTAGGTGATAAAAAAAAAAAAAAGGTTGGATTTTAGACATAGTCTGAAGAATTGGGTGGTGGGTTGACCGTGCACGTGAGAGAAAGGAAGCCAAGGATGACTCAGAGGTTGTTTGGCTTAAAGTACCATTCATTTAGAATGGAAAACTGTCTGTCTGCCCCAGGGTTCTGTCTGGATGTAGTGAGTTTGAGATGATGCTTAATCTGCAGGTAGATGTCAAGTGGGCAGTTGACTATGAATCTGCCTCTCCTGGGAGAGGCCTGGGCTGGAGGTATGAATTCCACGGTCATGAGCAATTAGGAGTAGTGAAACCTCATAGGGAGTGGGTGTAGAGAGAGGGGACCAGAGATCTGAGAACTGAGCTCTGGGCACTCCAGGTTGGGTTGGTAAAGAGGAACCAGCCAAAGAATCTGAAGAGGCGCCTTGAGGTAGGAGGAGAGAGGAGAGAGGATGGTTCCTGGAAACAAGGTAAAGAAAGAGTTTCAAGAAAGACAAGGCGAGTAAGATGAGGGCTGGGAACTGAGAGCTGGGTTTGGTGTGGGGACGTCAGCAGAGACCTTAACTAGAGTTCTCAGTGGAGTGGTTAGAATGAAGTTCAGGATGCAGTGAACTGATCTTTTTAAAAGGAAAGGTAATCATTCTCCGGACATTGAATTTTGTTTATTTCTCTACTTGGGAAAAGAAGGAGAAAAAGTTTCCCTTGAAGCTGCCTAATGAACATGGTGGCCTTGGCTTCACTCAGCCAGTTAAATTAATCCAGAAGAAACTCTGTTAACAGGGTCAACCAGGTCTTTAGGTACAAGTGGTAGCTGCTTGGGTGATGAGATGTCAAGTAATGTAAAAATGTCCTTACTCAACCCCAGTCCCTTCAGTGAATAGAAAACTTCTGCCTTTGTGTAGCTTACAGTCTAGCAGAGAGAAAGACACTAACGGAATTGACACACAAAATGCAAAGAAAATAGAGGCTTTAGGGGGTAGGGATGGAGATTAAATTTTAAAGAGTAGTCAAGAACAACCTCACTTCTTGTTTTTTTAAAACTGAAGTATAGTTGATTTACAATGTGTTAATTTCTGCTGTACAGCTAAGTGATTCACTTATACATATACACATACTTTTTCATATTCTTTTCCATTATGGTTTATCCAGGATATTGAATAGAGTTCCCTGCGCTCTACAGTAGGACCTTGTTGTTTATCCATCCCATATATACTAGATTGCATCTGCTAATTCCAGACTCCCCATCCATCCCTCCCCCACCCGCCCTCCCCCCTGGCAACCACAGGTCTGAAGAGCAACCTCACTTTGAATGTGAACCTGTGACTCTCTAGGGGAAGACCGTTCCAGGCACAGAGGGAAGAGCAAATGCACGGGCGTGTTTAAGGAGACTACTGACACGGAAGCAGGTGGACAGGCAGACAGAGTACAGATATGAGAGCAGAAAGCAGGTGAGAAGCCACATCAGGGGGGGCCTTGTAGGTCACAGGAGAGACGGGCTTCTATTCTGAGTGAGACTGGAAGCTATTGGACTAATTTTAGCAGAGCAGTGACATGATCTGACTCATGTGTTAACAAGAACACTCTGGCCCTGGGGTGAGGGTAGACCGTGGTGGGTGAGGTGGAAGCTGAAAGCGCAGCTGGAGGTCGTGGAGCCCCCTAGGCGAGAGGTGATGGTGGCCTGGCCCAGGAAGGAAGCCCCACAGCCGTTCACTCCCCTTGTGGGGTTCTCATTCAACCCTTGCAGACTCCGTGGGGGAGGAGACCTCAAACATACCTTAGAGACAAGGGGAGTCTAATTAATGGGAGCAGTTTGACAAGCTCTCCTCTCAGGAATAAGAGAACAAATGAAAAATAAAAGCCTATGGGTTCCATGCAGGAAGGAAGCCAATAACTGTGGTCCAGGAATGACTGTGAGAACTCGGTTGGACTTCTTGAGTCCACCCAGTTCTCCATATGTATTACTTTTGCACATTAATTCCATTTCTAGGTAAATGATAATAACAATGAAAATGCCTCTCAGATACAGCAAGAAATGAAGTCTGGGAAACTAAACTTCCTTGTAGCCAGGCGGAAGTGGAAAAGAAATCACAGGAAACTGGGTCCATAGTGGCAGCTCTGAAGGGCTCTGGTCCTATGGGGTGAGGGAGGTTGTTGTTGATAATAACTCTCTAGAGGCCAGGAGATAGGGGAAGAGAAAACAAGAGCAGTTGTCGGGTTTTTTTTTGTATGCCTTTCCTGGGGGCTGACTCTAAGAGGCCATGTAGTGGGAGCCAGCCTCCTCTAGCTTTAGAGGAGAGCCACAGGCATCTCGGCTAACACCTGCCCCATCTGCTGCTGGACTGCAGCATGATGGAGGTTTACTTCCATCACGCTTTTGCTCACTCACAAGCCTGTATTTTGGACCAAATGGCTCAGGACATTAAACTGGCTCAAGAAAAGTTTCTAGATGCTGCGGCCACCATCTCCTTGCTCGGAAGAAGAAAAAGGACTCAGCTCCGAGCGTCAACTCTGTAACGTTTCTGAGATTGTTCGCTTTATGGTGACTTGATTCTGTTAAGAGCGCCCTGTCGCGATCTGAACACGGGTTGGAAAAGAATTTCCAGACCCAAGGCAGAATGAAAAGAAGATAGAATTTATTAAAGGGAAGGGTCGCTGCCGGAACAGTGGGCCGACTTCCCGATAGCCAGGGAGAGTCGACCCTGAGCAAGGGTTACTGGTCTGTTTTTACAGCCAGGGAACAATGGAACCTGCGAGTCATCTGCTGATCGGGCAGGGAATGTATACTTGCAGTGTGCAGAGCGTGAGAAGAGTGGGACAAATACCTTCCTTGGTATGGGACGGGAGAGGGACAGGGCACGCTGCTTGGGACGGCTCTGGGACATTGTCATGGTCGCAGTGTGACAGCGTGATAGGAGTCCCGTAACTCTTTGTTCCGGCAGTGTTGGCCCTTTGAGTTTTTCTTGTTCTTTGTCCTTGGAGCACCACGTTCCCCAGTTGAGACAGAGAGAAAAAAAAAAAAAAGAAAATCTGAATAGCCCTATAACAAGTAGAGAGATTGAATTAGTAATAATAATAATAAACACTGAGAAAAGCCCAGTCCCAAACGGCTTCACTGGTGAATTCTACCAAACACTTGAAGAATTGCAAACTCTTTTAAAAAGCAGAAAAGGAGGGCTTCTCGGCGTTTGGGTGTTAACATCAACGTGCGGAGCCTGGGTCAGGACCATCGCTGCAAGTGGGCCCGGGAAGGTGATGGTTCCTGACGGGTCTGTGGAGGCGCAGGTTCAGAGATTGGTGAAAGTTACCTTGGGTTCTTGTGGAAAACGACTCATTTCAGAGCACACCCCTGCCACACATGGGGTGTCCTTAACTATCCACAAGCAGACAGGCTCTGGAGTCCCCAAAACCAGTATTTCTAATGACAAATAGGATTCCCTGTTGGTGGGATTTGGGGAATCCAATATACCTGCCTATCCCCAAATTAGCCCCTCACTTCCTCACTCAAAGAACTTTGCAATTCAGATTAAAGTCTTAGTTCCTGCAAGAGACATTTACACTTTAGTATGAATGAATTAAAATCCATTCCGTGCCATATGTGGAGATAAAAACAGAGACTGGATACCTCTGAGGACCAGAAGATAAACTGGGAAGCCAATCAAAAAAAAAAGAACCTTACTTTTTTTTTTTTAAGTTTTTTGGCCGCACGCATGTGGGATCTCAGCTCCGTGACCAGAGATTGAACCTGCACCCCCTGCACTGAAGGCAAGGTCTTAACCACTGGACCGCCAGGGAAGTCCCAAAAAGAACTTTTCTTGATTCTCAGTGTGGACTTTCCCCCTTCTATTAGTGAAGCAAAAGTAGGGGAAGATGCCTTATCCTTGGATCAAGTTTTATAGTTGATAAAGCACATGCATGATCTTACTTGGTCTTTATAGTAAATAACTCATGAAGTAAGCATGAATGTGATGCCCATTTTTCAAGAGAAGCAAGTAGAACCTAAAGATAAGGACCCCCCCAGGCCACCCTGCTATTAGACGGCAGAGCCAGAATTTCCGCCTAGGTCTCTGAACTCCAAATCATGTGTCTTTCAACTATGCTAATGTGGACGGAGCCTCTTCTGTCCCCTTTTCCGGACAGCGAGTTTAAATCTCAGCTAGTACCCTTTAAAGCGACACGATCATTCTTTACAAATAATTTCAAAAGAGTTTCTTAGATCCACTGAAACATGAAGGGAAGAAAAATGACAAGCACTCTTTTTATAAATTCATCACTACGATACTTCAGCTCATTTTTTGCCCCCAAACACCCCATCCTGTAAAGGATACATAGAAGTGCTGGGCCGCGAGCCTGTGTTTGAGAATTTCCTGTTTTAATTCAGGCCCTTGATGCAGCAGCCGTGTTCTGACAAATAAATCAAGGCACGTTTCAGAATTGGCCCTTGCTGGGTGCGGGGAGGGAAGCTTTGATTGAATTACTCTAAACCCTAGGAGAAATGCTAATGATGTTAGCATCCGTGAGGCTAGGAGTCAACAGGAATCTGCCTTGCCCAGGAGTACCTGTGTCAGTGGCCTGAAAGTGGGTCAGGGGTGTTTTTGAAGATAAACATTCTTATATTTCCACATTAAACGCTATGTAGGTCACTGCCTACCTAAGGGCTCTCCGTTGATATTGAAGCTGTGAGAATCAGAGTTTCTGTCACACGGGGGTTTGGTGGCTGACAAGTGGCTGCATTTGTTGCAGGGGGAGGGCGGCAGGATGGGAGAGAAAGGAAGGAAGGGCATACCTGTCCCAGGTCCTCCCCTGGGGGAGTGGAAGTCTTGGGAGATGCTCAGAGAAGTACAGACGCCCCTGCCAACCCAAAGTGGGGCACTTTGATAAAACAGGGACCTCCCAGGACTCTAGGAGGAAACACGAACCACACCCCCGTGTCAAGAGGGCTTGGTCACATCCATCCTTTTCCTCTGGCTGGTAGGGGGCCTCCTGGGGCCAGGAGCAGGCCTCCAGGGAGCCTAGAGAGGTGTCCGTTGAGTTTGGGGGTGCTGCTGAGGGGTGACCCAGCACCGTGTTTGTTCAGCCATGTGATTTGGCATCTCTGCATCTCGGAGCCCTGAGGCGAAACCTGGAATCCTCCAACCTAGGTAGGACTCTGGCAATGAGCACTCCAGAGTGGGGCTGAAGGATGTCACCCCTACGCCTGCCAACTGGTCTTTCTGTGACCTTGGGGTTTCCCGCCTGCTTCTATTAAAACATTCAAGTTAGAGAAAAGCCTTCCTGGGAAAGAAAGGAACGTGTGTGTGTTACATTTTCATTGAAGCATCTGGATGGTTTTTAAAGGTACACCTTAAAGGAGTCAGACTGCCAAGGAGTGGAAAAGAACAATCGTATAAAGTGATTTTGGCCACGTGATGTCATTTCCCTGGGCCTCAGTTTCTTCACCAGTAAAAGGAAGAGGGTTTAGGCTGGTTGATGGAATATCTGGGGGATTCCCTGAAGACCCTCTTCTGTGTAGGAAAGCCTGGGGCGTGAGGAGGTCACAGGGAGAAGGGCCAGGACCTTGTGTGCGTGATCACAGAGAGGGCTCTGCTTCCAAGTGGGGCCTCTGAACTCCCAGCTGCCAGGAGGTGTTTCACTAACACCGTCTCCAGAGGGAGTGCTTGGTTCCCTGCACCTGATCCCCCTTCCCAGCTAGTACCCGGGACCCAGCTTCCAAGTGAATATATCTAACGCTGGTGAGCAGCAGGTCAGGGGGACCTGAGTTTGCGTTCAGACTCGCCCACCGGCTGTATGGGGACATTGGGCAACTCACTTAATTTCTCTGAGCATCTCAAAATCTCTTTATCAGTAAAACGGGAACAATGATTATTTTCTAGATCCTACTTTATGGGTTTGTGGTGATGGTTAAATTCATGGGAACTTTCTAAGCAGCAGGCCTGGTGTACAGAAATTTTTGCAATGAATGATGATCACAACGGGGACAGGACTACATCTGGCCCATCTTGACTTTGGCCCTGTGTGAAGGGCGCTCCTTCACGTATCTGCATGCCCGTTACATGGGAGGACCGTGCAAGCCCACCTGTATGCCTTCAGAGAAAGGATATGATCCCGGTCTGTAGAATTCCTCAGATGAGTGTTCGCTCAGCACGGGGAAGAAGTTGTATCAACAGTATTTAGTTGTGGAAAGTCTGGGAGGAGGAGACCTTGTAGTCGAGACAGCCGTGGTGGACAGTGGGGGACCAACCAGATCCCCATCGAGACTTGCGCCCCCAGATGCTGGAGTACTGCTGAAGACGGCCCCTGGCTGTCAGCCCTCTTCCGGAATAACTGCTCAGTGCGGGGGTAAAAGGCCCAGGTCTGTCCCCTCACCTGGCTTGGGACACCTCTGAATGGTCCTGCCTGCTGCAGGGCCCCCGTGGCATTGGCCAAGGCCTTCTCCGAGTCTGCAGTGCAGCCCGGCTTCTCACCTGGCTCAGTCCTGCTTCCTTCCACAGAGGAGCACAGGGGACCCCTGATTGAGGGGGTGGGATGGGAGGGAGTCAGACAAAAAGAGGAGGTTGGACTGCATGACCTTTGAGGCGTCGTGGGTCTGTGATGTTAAGCCTGCACCTCACAGCCCCAGGGAGTCTGGGATGCTCACTAATATGGCAGGTTCCTGAGCTCTCCCTTGGCCCCAGGTGGACCCACCAAACCGGACCCGCTGGACTTCATTTAGAACAAGCTCCAGAATGATCCTGCTAACCACTGAGGGAGAACAGCATCCTTTGAAGGTGGGCCTTGTCCTCTTGGCTCCAGCAACAGGCACGATAAGGCAAAAAAGTCCCAAGTCATCTGAGGCCAGCGTGGGATTTGGTGGATGCTTTTCTGCATAAAGGAAGAGGACACAGACCAGCCTGGACATAGTAAGTCTTTCACAGGTGCACCTACCGCCTGTCTGCTCTCAGGCAAGCATGCTGTCCTCACACCCTCATAATGAAATGACCTCCAAGTTAGAACGGTTTCGCTTTTCATATTTCCCTCCAGACCTTTTACTCCAAATAGATTTTTTTTTCCGAAGAGGTAATTTACATAGGTTCTACCAAAAAGCATGGGCGTCAGAGATTATTTGCAACTTTCAAATGCAATTAGCAAAGGATGTTGATTCCCATCCAAAAAAGGAAGAACTTCTAATCAACGATTAAATGTTTATAGGTCACCTTATTATTAATTTATTTCCTCAGGAAGTCAGGAAAGCACCCAGATTTTATAGCCGAGTTAGTCATTCGGTTCTCAGCCTGGCCACACAAAGTAAGTATGAATCATATCAGTAATGTGTGCAGTGAAATTCGAATCTCGGTTTTACTGTTCTCTTAATCTCCACTTGGGCCGGCCTCCAGCCTTGTACCCAAACACTTTCTCTCTGATCAACCTTTGCATTCAACGGGACCATAGTCGGGGCAGCCTCAGAGAAAAGAGCGTGCTTTGGAGCACACCGAGCACTGTGAACGTCCCAGCTCCAGCACTGGGTAGCTCCGTGACCTCGGGCAAGCTGCTGTACCTCTCTGAGCCTCACCTCCCTCACCTGTAAAATACGGGTAAACCAACTCCTTCTCTGGCAGACGTCGTAACATCTTACAGGGCTTCTAGCATGGAAGCTCCTAGCACATAAAGGGCTGCACAAATGGAGGTTATTTTCCTGTCTTCCAGTGGGATTAGCTGTCCCTGGGTGCACAGCAGGCAGCTGGCTACATCTCCTGCTCACAACTGGAGGTATATTTAAACACCAAGAGCAGGCGGGTAGAAGGGCAGGGGGAGGATGGGGAGGGTGTGAAGAGACTCACCACTTAGCCTGGGAGGCAGAAACAAAATGACAAATGACAGTACAAGGAAGCAAATGCTAAGCACCAAATGAATGGCAAAGATGAGTATTCCAGGATCAACGTTCCAAAAGTACAGGACCTGGGAGGCGCAGTATGGCTTTCCAAGATGGTGGTACCCAACCTCAGCTACACAGCAGCATCATCGGAGGAACTGAAACCAGGTGCCCATGCCTGAGTCCCGCTCCCAGGGCCTCTGATTTAATTGGCTTGGTGTAGAGTCCAGACATCTGTACTTGCCGAGATTTTCGCCTTGATTCCAACGTGGGCCAGGTGGGGATTCTCTGTGCCAGGGAACAAGGCCTGAAAAGGGCAGGACATGTTCACCCCAGACGTGTGAACAGCGCTTCTTTGTTCTAGACGCTTTCACCTACATGGTTTCAAGAGACCCAGGCAGGTGTGGGGAAGGGGGTAGTCAGAGCCAAGGCCAGAAGGACAGTGATGTTTCCATCCCAAAGAATACTGGGGCTGCACTTGGGCTCCGTGCTCCGAACGCTGTCATTTCCCCCCGTAGCACTTATTCCTTAAAGAGAAAAGACTGTCCCTTCAAACACATAAGTGGCCCATAGTAATGGCAGAAGTGCCGCCAAGTCTTTGGAGCTCGTGCAGTGCTGTTACCAAGTCCAAGCCTGTACTGCTCGCTGAATGACAGGCCAGTACATTGAGAGACGACTTGTTGGGGCAAAGGAATAGTGCCTTTATTTGGAAAGCCAGCACACTGAGAAGGTGGTAGATTCGTGTCCCAAAGAACCATCTTGCCTGAGTTAGAATTCAGGCTTCTTTTATGCTCAAAGGGGAGGGAGTAAACTCAAGCACTTCCTGGTTTTGGTCTGCCTCCAGAGGGGATGTGTTACTTTCTTCCTTCCTGCAGCGGTTCACAGGTGGACCTGGTCAGGATGTCTCCTGCAAGCTAAACAAAGGTATTTTAGCTTAATGCTCATTACCTGGGAGGCAGGCTTCCCAGAGATGGACCATTGTGTATAATTTAAACTCATAGGCAACGTCCCTTTAGAGATTAACTTAGAATACAAAGGTTCTTCCCTATTACAGTTTGAGGGCTCCCCCTCCCAAACAAATGACTTAAAACTACAACTACAAAAAAGTCTTATGGTTTGTTAACTTTAGGCTAGATGGGCCACTGGGATGGGGTATGTGTGTAGTCTCTCATCTGGTTAAATAGCTGAGGCCAAGATCCCATGGCTAGTAACCCGTAGAACTAGCATTGGAATCCAGGTCTAACCCCATAACCTCTTAGCTACTATTGGAAACCCTGGTGTCTGCCCCATCTAGATTCATTAAAATATTCTTATCTGAGGGTATCCCTGGTGGCGCAGTGTTAAGAATCTGCCTGCCAATGCAGAGGACACAGGTTCGGGCTCTGGTCTGGGAAGATCCCATGTGTGGCGGAGCAACTAAGCCCGTGCGCCACAACTACTGAGCCTGCTCCGTAGAGCCCACGAGCCACAACTACTGAGCCCACGTGCCACAACTACTGAAGCCCACACGCCTAGAGCCCGTGCTCCCAACAAGAGAAGCCACCGCAATGAGAAGCCTGCGCACCGCAACGAAGAGTAGCCCCCGCTCGCCGCAACTAGAGAAAGCCTGCGCACGGCAATGAGGACCCAACGCAGTCAAAAAAAAATGTTCTTATTTGAGTGTTGGTCCCGTGGTGGAAATTATTGCTTGCTCACAGTATTTCAGATGAAGCTCCCCGAGCAGAGTCCTGAGTAGTAGATTCTATTTCCATCCCAGGTTCTGTCCCAAGCAGAAGTGTTTCCCAGGACAGATGCCAGGAACCTTCCCCCACAGGGCAAAGCCCCGTCTCCACACTGAAGCCCTCCCTTAGAGAGTGGTCCAGGAAAAGCTCCAAACTGTGAGAGGGAAACCTCAGTGTGGCTTACTGCTGCCTTCAGCCAAGCTGGGACATTTACGGGCTGGACCTGCCAGATAATTTTCAGGGATTTAAAAAGCTGAGAACTGGAACTAAGTCCTTTTTGGGAGACAAGAAGCCAATGAAGATGCTGCTGCTGGGGAGCCCGAGGCCCCGCCTGAAGAGCCCGCCCCGGGCTGGGGATGGGGAGAGAGGGAGTGCAAGGAGTAGGAGGCAGGGCCGGGGGGACGCCCCCTCCTCAGAACACAGGCTGCCCAGCCCCACACCTCAGCCTTTCAGCCTATGACACCCTTTGCGTCCCTATGGAGCAGAAGCTCCTGCTTCAGAGTCTGTGTGTCAGGAGGGCAGCCCCCAGCCCTCTCACTTCCACACCCTTTGTGTGACCTTCACCGATGCTGCTGAGCTCTTTTGCTCCAGGTTCTTCCACTGAAAAATGGGAGCTGCTTGTAGCTTCCTTGCAGGGTGTTTGTGATGATGACAGAGGAAGTATGCAAGAGACCGGGCCTGGAGAAGGGTCTCAGGAACGCGCAGCTACACTCGCAACTAGCTTTTTATCAGTAGAAAATTATAGGCATTTACTACTTTTTAATGAGTAAGGAGTAAGACGGCTTACTCTTGCAGTGAGATAGATGCTGCGGACCTCAGGGCAGAGATGGGGACATTGCCCCTCCCTGAATCCCCGCAGCCCCTAGAGCAGAGTGCCCTGAAGGTAGTCTCAATGGTCAAGAAAGGTTTACAGACTGGCTTGGAGCCAGTAGCGTGCATGCTCAGAACCTGCAGTGCCTGGAGTGGGGGCTGACTTCACCAAGCATGTGTTGCTGGTGGCTCGTAGTGAAACCCGTGACCGTGATACTGGGAGTGGCCCCCAGCGTGGGCTTGGGCAGAAGGCGCACCTCCCAGGCCAAGTCACACTGGAGCAGTCACGGGTGAGGCTTGAGGAAACCTCCTCTGTTGAAAGGATTCTTGGGGCTTCCCTGGGGGTGCAGTGGTTAAGAATCCACCTGCCAATGCAGGGGACACGGGTTCGAGCCCTGGTCCTGGAAGATCCCACATGCCGTGGAGCAACTAAGCCCATGTGCCACAACTACTGAGCCCACGAGCCACAACTACTGAACCCAAGTGCTGCAACTAGTGAAGCCCGTGCTCCCCAACAAGAGAAGCCACCGCAATGAGAAGCCTGTGCACCGCAACAAAGAGTAGTCCCCACTTTCTGCAACTAGAGAAAGCCCGCGCGCAGCAACGAAGACCCAACACAGCCTAAATCAATCAATTAATTAAAGAGGGAAAAAAGTTTTTTAAGAATTAAAAAAAAGGGAAAGGATTCTTTTTGGTACCTCATTACCGATGGTTCTGGTGAGAGGTGTGTGACCTGCAGGGCTCGGAGCTGGGAGGGCTGGAGTCCAGGCCTGGCTCTGCTGGTGGCCAAGCGTGTGACCTGAAGATGGCATTCCCCTCACTGAGGTCCCAGAGGCCTCGTTAACTGAATGGAGGGGAGGCCTGGATGATCTCCAGGCTGCTCATGCACAGGATTTTACCTATTGCAAAAGTCCAGGAAAATGCATCTAATGAACTAACCAGTTCTATTATTGAATAATAAATATAGTCAATGGATGGATAAGTCAATCAACCAGGTATTTATAGAGGACCCATTAAGGGTCTAGTGTGGCTCTAAGCACTTCAGGGCAAGAGACAGGCTGCCTGCAGTGGGGCTCTTGGCCTCTAACCCTACAGCACCTCTAACCCTACAGTGGACATTGTTCCACCCACTGCAGTGGCCTCTCCAAGTTCTATTGCCCATATCTTTATTTGAAAGCCTGTCACGCACACTGATCTTGGTTTCTAAATGCCATTCTCCAATACAAGGAACCAGGGCTCCCGGGAAAAATGCCCGATTCTAGGTCTGAGGCAGGAAAGTACAAGATGGGCCTGGATCTCTTTGTTATACCAGAAAGCAAGGAAGCGCATAAAGAATGATGGGGACATGTTAAAAAGGACTCAGAAGTTAGGAGCCAGCATGAAAGTATTCCCACTGACCAAGCCTGGGACAATTTGAACATCAAAATAAATAAGGACAGTCATAGATCTTAAACCACTAAAATAATAGGAATCCATGAGTCCACACTGACATACAAACCCACATACAAACATACTTAGATGCCCACATACATGCAGGAAGAGGGGAAGCAGAATGCCAGCTAATAAAAGTAAAAAGAATGATGGAATTGACAGAGCCACCAATCTGCAAAAATCCTGGTAACAGCTGAATCAGGCAAAATCATCAATTTTTCTAAAATTATTGGGTGAAGATTTGGTGAAGAACAGGTTATAACAATAATCACAAAGGGAAAATTGATAAATTTACTATAGATGAGAAACCTAGTAGACTGTACCTTCACCAAATGATTAGAGTTCACATCATCAATAAAGGGACAAACTGACATCAGGCACTGGTCCCCTGAGAAGAGCAGCATCATGTTAACACCTTATTGACCGGAGACGTATTAATAGGTCTTTTGTTACCTGAACGTTATGGATCGGAGACGTATCAATACATTTTTAGAGACTGATACAATTAACATCACCGTGTGAAGTTGTTACAGCTTAAAATCGATCACGGGTTCATTATACAACTTATGATTGTCGTTATCGTTCACATTTTGCTCCGTTAGGTTTTTGTTCCAACCTTGTGTATATGTAAAATTTTCAGAAATGAGGCCTCACAAAATTTTGAGTGAAGAATCTTTTGGTGAATTTTATGCAGATACTCTCTATGGTTGTCTGAGCGACATATATACTAGTGTCTCAGAAGATGATAGTTCTTCAGAATATAGTTCTGATTCAGACGATGTGAATATTAGACCAACAAAAAGACAAAAAAACCTTAGTGATTGATTCTGATACGGAAAGTGAAAATGAAACTCACGATGCTGGAGAATGCTCCTTTGCTTCTACAGAAGAGTGAAGACAACATTTCATGAAAATTAGACGACTTTATAGGTGTGTCAGGTGTAACTATTGAATGTAATAACCCACAAAGTGTTAGTGAAATAACAGAATTAATTTTTGGTAATGACTTTCTCAAGTTGGTCACCTCTCAAACAAACTTGTATCACCACAGAATGAAAAGTCATAAAAAGTATGATAAGGCTTTAAAATGGACCGAGGTAACCAATAGTGACATGAGAAGTTTCTTGGATTAATAATTTTGATGGGACAAATAAAGTCACACTGGAGGGACTTCCCTGGTGGTGCAGTGGTTGAGAGTCCGCCTGCCAATGCAGGGGACACAGGTTAGATCCCTGGTCTGGAAAGATCCCACATGACACGGAGAAGTTAAGCCTGTGCGCCACAACTACTGAGCCTGCATTCTAGAGCCCGCGAGCCACAACTACTGAGCCCACATGCTGCAGCTACCGAAGCCTGCGTGCTCTAGAGCCCGTGCTCCGCAACAAGAGAAGCCACCGCAATGAGAAGCCCGCGCACTGCAACGAAGAGTAGCCCCCGCTCACCGCATCTAGAGAAAGCCCACACGCAGCAACGAAGACCCAACGCAGCCAAAAGTAAATAAATAAATAAATGTATTAAAAGAAAGTCTCACTGGAAAGAATATTGGTCGACTGATCCCTGACTTGAAACCCCTGTCTTTCCAAAGATTATGACAAGAAGGTTCGAACAAATAATGACATTCCTTCACTTTAACGGTAACTCCGAAACTCCACTTCCTGCAGACAGATTTCAAAAGTTAAACCTTTTTTGGATTATTTTCTACCAAAATTTCAATTGATCTATATACCCAAACAAGAGCTATCACTTGATGAGGCAATGATAAAGTGGAGAGGACGACTCAGACTCCAAATCTAGAATCCCAGAAAACTTACAAAGTATGGAATTTTGGTCAGCATGGTTCGCAAAAGTGAAACTGGATATCTATGCAACCTTGAGATTTACACAGATGAAGGAAAGAAACCGCAAGAAACAATATTATGGGTCCTACAACCTTATCTTGGTTTGTGACACCATATTTACCAAGACAATTATTACAACAGCGTGTCCACATCTGAAATATTGTCGAAAAATAAAACCAGAGTTTGTGGGGCTCTAAGAGAGATCGTGGTCTACCAAACCAATTGAAGGAGAAATCTAAAAATCTACAGAGGGGAAAAATGACATTCTTACGGAAGGGAGAAGTGATTCTTCTTATATGGAAAGACAAGAGGCTAGTCCGCACGGTGACAGCTATTCATGACGCCTCCATAACATCTACAGGAAAGGAAGACAGGGGGACTGGTCATCAGATAACGAAGCCCACATGTATAGTAGAGTGTAACAAACATATGAAAGGAGTTGATCAATGAGATCAGTATCTGGCAAACTTCAATATCCTCTGGAAAACTCGAAAATGGTGTAAGAAAGTGGGTTTCTATTTGAGTAATTGCAGTTTATTCAATGGGTTTAAAATTTATTGTAGCCTTAATGCACAGAATGAAATGACTCACAAGCAATTTTTGCTCGCAGTAGCTAGAGAATGGGTAACGGACCATCCTGGGGAATGTAGTGGTAGTACTGCACCTTGTCCTTCTTGTGGAGTTTCTAAAAGAGCCTCCCCACGAAGATCCACCTTGTCGATTATCAGGTCAAATAAAAGAACATATTCTAGAGGAAATAATACCCACAGGACTAAAAGACGTGCTGCCAGAAAGTGTAGAGTCTGCTCTTTTCAGGGGAAAGCACAGTGAAACACGGTATATTTGTAATGGATGTTCCGTTCCCCTGCACAGAGGTGTCTGCTATGCTGCCTGTCATGCGCTAACGAAATATTAGAATGCTTTAGTGAGACGTGCAAAGTTTCAAATAAATACATTAAGTGCAAAAAAGGTTGATATTTACTCAAAAATATTCACTTTCATAACAAATTGCCGGCCATAGGCGTTGGTTTCTACAGAAATCCCCCCGGTCAGTTATGTGTTAAGTTTCCTGATTTTGGTAACTGTGTGTTATGGCAGGAAGACACATAAGGTGTCCCCCATGAACCCCACCCCCCCTTGGTGTTCTCGCGTTATATGATCCTCTCCCTCTGAGACTGGGCAGGACCAGTGACCTTTTTCTTTCTTTTTTTTTAAATTGAGGTATAGTTAGTTTACAATTTCAATTCACTCACCCTGGGACCCAGCTTTGTCCATCAGTGAGCCAGCACTAGCCCCTGGGTCCCCGGGGGCTCTGCAGCCAGCCACCTGGCTCCACCCACCAGCAGCCGCATCCCTCCTGCAAGGCAGAGCCTGGCAATGAGGAACTGGACCTGGGTGCCAGCCACACCTAACAGACCACACGTAGTAGTCAGCCCGCCGCAACAGAAGGACCCACGCGGCCCACATAGGAGGTACCCCTAGAGCATATAGCTCTAGTGACCAGAGGGGAGTGTGCTATGGGGGCACATAGGACATCTCCTACAAAAGGCCGCTTCTCCAAGGTCAGGAAATGTAACCAACCTACCAGATACCTAGAAATAAAAACAGTTAATTAGGTAAAATGAGGCGACAGAGGAACGTGCTCCAAACGAAGGTACAAGATAAAACCCCAGAAGAAGAACTAAGTGAAGTGGAGATAAGCAGTCTACCCAAGAAGTTCACAATAACAGTCGCGAAGATGATCAAAGAACTTGGGAGAAGAACGGATGCCCAGAGTGAGAAGTTAGAAGTTTTTAACAAAGAGTTGGAAAATATAAAGACCTATGGCCTTTTTCTAACCCACAGAATATGGTAAAGTGGCTGGAAGGGCTTGATTACACATCCACCATGATGCGATTGCATCATGTAAAATTGTAGTCCCACCTCACTGGAGTCTCTCAGGCCCTTGTTGGGTTTTTTTGTGTGTGTGTGGTACGCGGGCCTCTCACTGTTGTGGCCTCTCCCGTTGCGGAGCACAGGCTCCGGACGCGCAGGCTCAGCGGCCATGGCTCACGGGCCCAGCCGCTCCGCGGCATGAGGGATCTTCCCGGACTGGGGCACGAACCCGTGTCCCCTACACTGGCAGGCAGACTCTCAACCACTGCGCCACCAGGGAAGCCCTCTTGTTGGTTTTGAAGAAGCAAGCTGCTATGGTTTTGAAAAGCATGCTTTTGACTTAATCATTTCCTATCCTTTCCTGCAGTTGAGGGAAGTTACTCTTATCCTGATCTCCTATTTTCTGACATTTTGAACTTGGATTTGCCTTGACTCTCCATTTGTGTTCATGTGGGTCGTGGGTTGAAAAGTTCATCCGAGGCATCATGGTAAAACTGGAACACCTCACTATTTGCAGCATCCCCAATTCATTGTTTTTAAACGCATGATTTCTGTAAAGAGTCAGTTGGATTTTGCAGGGATTGGGCTACTTAGTGCCGTGACCTGTAATTGCAGGGACGCATCAGGCCACCTACTGGCTCAGGTCTCCTGGGGGGAAGCCGTCGTCTGCCAGACTTGCTCTGGATGGCCCCCAACCCCAATCAGAGTATTCTGGATCATCTGTTCATGCAAATTTTGCTCTTGCCAGCTTCTAAGATGAAAGCCAAGTTGGGGAATTCCCTGGCGGTCCAGTGGTTAGGACCTGGCACTCTCACTGCCGTGGGCCTGGGTTCAGTCCCTGGTTGGGGAACTGAGATCCTGCAAGACACACAGCATGGCAAAAAAAAAAAAAAAAAAAAAAAAAAAAAGCCGTATTGGTGAGGTGACGACAATAACAGCAGAGGTCTCTTGAAACAGCTGCGAAGTGAAAGTCTGAAGAGGAACCTTGTTATCATTGGAATTGAGGCAGAAGGGGCTGGAACCCAGCCTGGAGTTTCCTGACCAGTGAACAGAAGGTCATAGGCACACATCTGCCTCTCAGTAGGACGTGGTATAGTCAAATAACTTCGTGAAGATGGCAGCTGGGGAAGGAGGGACTCTGGAGAGCCAGAGGAGCCAGGATTTGTGGTAAATGAGCTCCCCCAGGATTACCTGTGCCTTGGCGTGTCCATCTGTAAATGGGCCCCTTTCCTAGAAAGGGAATAAAGACGGACCGAGGCGTTTGCGCTGTTCCCAGGTCATTCAGAGCAGAGACAGCCGGGCGACATGGTCCAGCCTCACCCCTGCTCTTTGATCGGTGCCGTGTCCCCTCAGCTGCAGCTGTGGGTACAGAACAGCAGGCCTTCAGGGTCCCCGAGAAAGGGTCGCTGCCCTTTTAGCCCATTATGAGCCTATGGCTGGTCGTGCTTTTCTCATGGAAAGAATTCCTTTATTCCTGATGCTCCAGTGTTCTGATAACTTTCAGTACATGGTCCTTTCTTTTCCCGGACAGACGATGGCATCATAACACTTCTGTAGGAAACAAAGCCCCAGCAGCATCTTCCCTTGTTTAATTGAATCCAACATTCTGGAAGAGCCCGAGGTTTTGCCTTTGAGTCCTGGGTGAAGCAGATGAATGCCATCCTTTCTGTGTTTTCTAAAAGAGAGACAGGAAAATCTTGCATTTGTGCTAAAAAGTATTCCCACCTTGTTGAAATTCAGGCTTGAACTATCCACCCTGAACACGTCCAGAAACCCTTTCTCTAATTTTGGAAGCAGTGATCTCGGGAGAGAAGTTTTCCATCTGTCTCCTTATGATGCTAAGTTGTTAGTGCTGTTTATTATTTATTACATTTTCCACTTTATGTGAAACTCTGATTTTCTTTTTTGCCGGATATTAAGAATTCAGTCGGGTTGGTACAAAAATAGGGTTGGCATCCGCTCCTGCAGACTGATTTTTCGAACAGCATATTTCAGGGAAGGTTTGGATTTATTTATTCCCGAGCTGCTTTCATTCTCAGCTGGTACTTGATGACTACTCTGGTTGTCTACACTCGTGCTGTGTCGTGTCAGAGACGTCTGAGTGACGAATGTGCTCAGTCAGCAGTAAAGAGATAGGTCTTCCAAGGCTCTGCACACGTGGCTGGGGGGCTGGGCTCTCTGCCCCCAGAGGGGAGAAGATGACATGGGCGCTTGGCCACATACAGATGAGCGGCAGCGTGGGGGTCTCACGTTCACAGCAAACGCACGGCCTCAAAGGAGGCAGTCTGTGGCACGTGCTTTTAAAAACAATCACATTGGGACTTCCCTCGCGGTCCAGTAGTGAAGACTTCGCTTTCCAATGCAGCGGGTACAGGTTTGATCCCTGGGCAGGGAGCTAAGATCTCACATGCCTAGAGGCCAAAGAAAACAAAAAAACCCCACCAAAACATAAAACAGAAGCAATATTGTAACAAATTCCATAAAGATTTTAAAAATGGTCCACACCAAAAAAATCTAAACAAACAAACAAACACACACATTAACAGGCTGAACAACTGACTTTCAAGACGTCTCCTGGTCCTCCAGGGCAGCCAGGGCTGTGGCAATGATGTGTGTTATCAGGTGAGGCTGCCCAGGCCAAGGTGGAGAAGGGAGATGTGTTTCTCAGACATGGGGCCTCCAGCTGGCCAGCGCCCCAGAAGGGATCCTGCCCCTCCAGCCTGGTGGGGACACAGCGGAGAGCCGCCAGGGGTCCTGCACACCTCAGTCACACACTGACAGGTAGCTCAGGAGCCGGAGGAAGGAACGGGAACCATGGTGCCAGCATTCTTGCAGTTAAAGCTTTATTATTCACTCCCACAAACGAGGGAGTCCTCTCCATGGCAATCCCTGGCCGCCCATCTCATGCTAGCAGAGGCTCAGGGGCGGTGAAATAGCTGTGAAGAAGGCTTATTTCATTGCAGCTGAGTTGAACCATTTTCCACCCAGCATCTTGTTTATAGAAATATCCTATCAGACATGTAAAGGAAAAGATTGGTATCTTATGCATCGTAATTAAAGTATCGCTTTTCTCCATAAAACATTATCTCGATTATTCCCCAAAAAAGTGTCATTTACAATAGTGAGTATAAATGTAACATTACCAGCTAAAATAGTATAGAAAACATGACTTACTGGACCATCTCCCCACAGTTCTTTTGATGTCCTAGTTGGAAATAAACAGACTTATCTTTGCTGTCGTCCAATGCTGTCTTTAATTTAATAGAGATGTTTTAAGATAAAAATCTCTATCCAATTCTATATTGTATCATATTAACACACACAATTAGTCATGCTTTATCTTTTATGAAGAAAAATGATGACTGCTTTTAAGCTAAATTACCTTTATTATGGTAGCACAGGCTGGAAACCACAAAATATTTACCCAGTGTATGTACATTCTTATATAATTTTAACACTGCTTTTATCAACCAAATTAACCAATGAATCTTATTAAAGGGAACATTATCATAGAAGAGCTTCCCATACTGCATTCCATCTGCTTTAATTTATGTAATTTTGATAGTTTCTTCACTTCATTTTTAATTAAGAGGAACACACGGAAAATTGAACATTTGGGTCTAATTTTAGCAGAATTTGGAATCGTTAGACCTATGTTCTTGTTAATATAAAGATTGTCAGCGTTGGAACTGCAGGGCCTGAGTCTGTTCACTTGAACCCTCACAAAGGATGTTCAGTAAAAACGATGATGTGGGGCTTCCCTGGTGGCGCAGTGGTTGAGTGTCCGCCTGCCGATGCAGGGGACACGGGTTCGTGCTCCGGTCCGGGAGGATCCCACGTGCCGCGGAGCGCCAGGGCCCGTGAGCCATGGCCGCTGAGCCTGCGCGTCCGGAGCCTGTGCTCCGCAACGGGAGAGGCCACAACAGTGAGAGGCCCGCGTACCGCTAAAAAACAAAACAAAACAAAACAAACCATGATGTGGTGATGGTGGACACATTGCTACAACCTTGAAACTCCAGAAGACAACCCATGGCGAGGAAAAATAAACTCACCATGGTGATTTTGCACTGAAGGAAGCCAAGCAGTTCCTTTCTATACTTTAAGAAATGCAACTTGCCGTATAAAGGGGGAGAACGTTACGGCACGAAGCACCATACAGTTCAGGTTGGGAGTGTGCACCCCAGCAATACGTAAACAAACCTTGCTCCCTGTGGCTCCGGAAGTGCCCCGGGACCCAGGCTTCTCTGATTCTCATTGTGGGTGTGTAGACAGATGGGAGAGATGGCAAGAAAAGAAGAGCTTGTATTGAGGAGTTTCTTGACCTTCTTGAGTTAGGATTTTTTCTTTCTTTCTTTCTTTCTTTTGTAAACATTCTTTAAATTGAAGTATGGTTAATTTATCATGTTGTGTTAGTTTCTGGTGTACAGCAAAGTGATCCAGTTATATATATATATATATATATATATATATATATATATATATATATATATATATATACACACACACATACACACACACACGTATATATTCTTTATCATATTCTTTTCCATTATAGGTTATTACAAGGTATCTAATATAGTCCCCTGCACTATATAGTAGGTCCTTGTTGTTTACCTATTTTATGTACAGTAGGGTGTATATGTTAATCCCAAACTCCTAATTTATCTCCCCTCCCACCCCCACTACCCCCTCTGGTAACCATAAATTTGGTTTCTGTGTCTGTCTGTTTCTTTTAAATTTAGTTCATTGAAGTCTAGTTGATTTACAATGTTGTGTTAATTTCTGCTGTACAGCAAAGCAGTTATACAGTATACGTACAGTTATACATATATATATATTCTTTTTCATATTCTTTTCCATTATGGTTTATTACAGGACATTGAATATAGCTCCCTGTGCTCTACAGTGCTAGGATCTTCTTAATCTGAACTTTCCTGACCATTCCCCCACCCCCAAAAAATATCAAGTGTAGTAGCAGCGTGTCAGTGGGAGTCAGTACATCCTGGGGGTAGCAGTTTGCAATTGGAAGATATAAGCTCAAATCTTGGCAGACTTGAGAATTTGAATTATGCTAAATTTTTAATTTTCTCTTTGGAAACCTCCTGGGAGACAGAACTTATGCCCACTTTAATTGCTTTCTTGGGGGGGAATCAGAGTGATTGATGTTTGAGAGGTGCATCTTGGTGGAGAGTCAGTGAGCACAGAGGTGGTGCTACTGGTGTCGCAGCCACTTAGGTGTACCCCAGTCCACAGGTGCTGGGGCAGGGCAGCTGGCTGTCTCAAAACTGCTTCAGGTGGATCTCATGGTAACTGTGCAAAAAAAAATAGGCCCCATACGATGGGCCAGGCCCTTGGCATTGGCCCTGACTGGCAAGTTCTACCACGAAAGTTTGTGGGTTTATGTGAGAATCACGTTCAGGGAGATTGTGATAAAAGTACATTAAAAAGAGTGTGTGTGCGTTTCTCACCATTGGCGTCTCATGTCCTATGGCCGAAAGGCTATTGATCAGGACACGTGGCTCCTTCTGTTCTCAATGTGGAAATTTACTCGTGTGACCTGAAGCAAGTCACTTGATTTCTCTAAGCCTTGGTTTCTTATCTATAAAACAGGGAGATACCTGCCTAATCCGTAAAGTGTAACAAATAACATGTGTTCAACTAATGCTCAGGATCTTCTAACGAGAGCGAGAGAAGAACATTGTTTTTAAATAGTTAAAAACATCACACAGGCAAACTGTCACTGTCATTATTTTCTTTCTACTGAAATCTGTGTTACTTTTTATTCCCACTAAGACCAAAAAATCTGAACATATTTTACTGAAAAATAGGTAAGAAAATGTCCATGGATGAAAGGAAGTGATTTCCAATTGCAAAAAACCCGGAAGGATGTCTCTGACACCCCAGGTCTAGATGGGGTGCTCAGGGCATGACTGATCTTACAAACATGAAAATAACCAAAGGATATTTTATCAAATTGGAAACAAATAATTTGAATCTATGTTCTTGCCAATATTCAAGTAGCAATTGGCCAGTAGTAGTAGCAATGGTCGTATCATTATTTCCATTGAGTTAGGATAGCCACCTGAAAGCCAGGGTTGTAACGAACAGCCTTACAAAACTTTATAGCGGGCTTAAATAAAAGTATAATGTATCAAAAGCGTCTTTACACCTCACTTAAACGAGTACTTCCCAGCTATGGAAGTCTCACAAAATTCAGAACCTGGTAATTTATACTTAATCTCTATAAAGACCGTGTGTTGGGGAGACCCACGCCCCCACCCCTGTGAGATGGCAACTAGACATCAATATCTTCTGCTGTATAAAATGGCCTGTCAGGAGTACGCATATTAATTTGACCCCAAGGGAGAGAAGGTGAGAGCAAATCAACTAGAGTGAGCCGTTTACATTCTTTATTTCTAAGGATGAATTCTCCATTTATTTTCATCTTCTAATCCGGCACTTGCCAAATATATAGAAATCGAATTTTCTATCTGTGTAGCCTATGTGTCTCCTTTCTTTGATAGGCCTTGTTTTTAGGAAGTAACAGTGTTTTAAAATTACATATTAAACAGGAAAACAATATCAGTCTGCATATAATTAGTGAACATAAGCAGATTATTTGCAATCAACATCTACTTAATGCCTTATTACCCTAATGGAAGTTGTTGTAAGTGATGATAAAATCGTCAGAAAGAAGTTATGCTAAATGATGATAAAATTGGCATTATTAAGTAGTAAAAACCTTTTACCTTCTGCTTGGATTAAAAAAAAAAATCTCTATGCAAATTCATCCCTAATGAGAGACTCTGAAGGGCCCATTGATAGCCTTTGGGCCAATGAAGGTACTGTGGATTGAATGATTGTGTCCCCACCCCTGCCCACATTCATATATTGAAGCCCTAATCCTCAATGTGATGGTATGTAGAAGTGGGGCCTTTGGTAGGGAATTGGGACATGAGGATGGAGACTTTGTGATGGGATTGGTGCCCTTGTAAGGAGAGACAGGAGAAAGATGATATCCTTCTCTTCTGCCATTGTGAGGACACAGCAAGAAGGTGGCCATCTGCAAGCCAGAGAAAGAGCCCTCACCAGGAAATGAATTGGCCCGCACCTTTATGGTGGACTTCCAGCCTCCAGAACTGTGAAAAATAATTGTCTGTTGTTTAAGCTGCTATTTGTTACAGTTGCCTGAGCTAAGACAGAAGGAAAGACAGCAGCTCTTACCCACAGCCAGAGGAGATGTCGGAGGGCAGAGGGGAGACGGACAGGTGGAAAAGCTCTCATCCTGTTGTCGGGACACTTTGCTTGGCTTTGCCCACCTGGTGCCTTTCTCTCTGTTCCTAATCTGTGGGTTTTGTTGTTGAATCTGTGACTCCCAGTCTTGGTGTTGGGAAGGAATCTGACATGAAATGATCTTTCTACAGGCAGAAGTTAGACAAAAGCAATGGTGGGTGTGCACCCTGGGAAGGAGGGAGAGTCCTGGCCAAGAGAGAGGGCTTCCCTGCCTCCAGAGAGGAACCAGGAGTGGGCAACAAGGAGGAATTGCCCTTTCTGGGCCGGGTGACTCACTCACACCCATCTGGTACCCGCGTGACTCCTTCGTCTCTTTGATTAGAACTTACTGGATACACCGAAGGGGAAAATAAATAAATATGGATTTCTAAGTTAGTGTAACTGACTCTGGCTTCTCCCCTAAAAGCCCTGATGCTATCTTAATGCCAGCAGGAATGAGGTTGATGAGGCAGACGTGAATGTGTTTTCAAGGATGAAAAGAACAGCAAGTCACTGGAGCAGGGCATGCGGGTGAGTCTTTGGCTGGCAGCTCCTGGCTTATGAGGCTCCTTAAAGGAGGAGCAGTGGGCTTCCCTGGTGGCGCAGTGGTTGGGAGTCCGCCTGCCGATGCAGGGGACACGGGTTCGTGCCCCGGTCCGGGAAGATCCCCCACGCCGCGGAGCGGCTGGGCCCGTGAGCCATGGCCACTGAGCCTGTGCATCTGGAGCCTGTGTTCTGCAACGGGAGAGGCCACAACAGTGAGAGGCCCGCGTACCGCAAAAAAAAAAAAAAAAAAAAAAGAAGGAGCAGTATGTTTTGAAACATCTTCTGCACTAGGATATAAGCTCTGGGGCCTGGGAGGTGCTCAGCAAGTTAGTACTCGTGGGATAAAGGCATATATGATGATCACTAGCACCCTGATTTGAAAAGAAGTGAGGAAACCAATTATCCCCCTACTTCCAAACTTCTCTTCTTTATATCACGCTTATTCCTGCCCCTGTCTTTGGAGAGGCTGGTGTTTGGGAGCTCTGGTCATTTTCATTCTTTTTCCCCTGCCCATCCCACTCCATTGGTTGGCAGATCTGGCCCTTTCTGATCTACAGTGCTCTTTTTATTTCCTCCCTGCGTCTGGCCCTCTGGCCTCATTAGCTACTCCAGCCTCCTCACAGGCCTCCCTGCCTCCACAGTGTACCCCACAGTCCAGGCCAGATCCACCTCCCTCCAGTACAGCTGCGATCACTTCCTCTCTGCTCCGGAGGTAGCAGAGGTTCCCTGATGTCTGCAGAATAAAGTCCAGGTTGCTCGTGCGGGCACAGTCTGAAGCTCAGACTCACTTCCTCAGCCTGGCCTTTTCTGGGTACGTGACATTCTGGTGAGGCTTCTTTGAAGCCAGGGATATTTGGCATGGCTGTTTTAAAATACAGGTTTTATTACTATTCAGGTATGGGAGGCCCCATTGAAAAGATAGTTTGTGACTCACGGTTCCCAAGAGGAGGGGGCACGCCATGCCAGGCAGGGGCACAGGGGAAGCACCAGCGTGGGTCAGGAGGCAGAGGGAGGGAGGGGAGGATGTGGGCTGGGCAGGTAACAGTCTTTACTGTGGTTCCTGCAGGAAGGAACAGACCAGGCAGGGAAAGCTTGGGAAGCGAGTTTAGGACTGACGAGCTTGAATAATTCCAGCAGGCTCTGGGACTTGGGGGCTGTCCCTAGTTGTCTGGTACCCTGCCGTGGGGTGATGAGGGCAGGGGAGTCGTGGCCCTCAGGGTAAGAGCCTGAAGCGGAGGCGGTTGGAGTGTGGGATCTGGATAGGTTGGTTTGCATATGAAAGGCGAGCTCACAGGCCTTGGGAATTGGCGAGCCCGTGGGAGGGGTCTTCTCTCTAGATTTATCCACTCCCCAAGGTGTCAGAGCATCAGGAACACAGAAAATTAAAAAACATAATGAATACAATGGTCTAACAAAGAACCCCCATTTATTTATTTATTTATTTATTTATTTATTTATTTTTGGCTGTGTTGGGTCCTCGTTTCTGCGCGAGGGCTTTCTCCAGTTGCGGCGAGCGGGGGCCACTCTTCATTGCGGTGCGCGGGCCTCTCATTGTCGCGGCCTCTCTTGTTGCGGAGCACAGGCTCCAGACGCGCAGGCTCAGTAGTTGTGGCTCACGGGCCCAGCTGCTCCGCGGCATGTGGGATCTTCCCGGATCAGGGCTCGAACCCATGTCCCCTGCATTGGCAGGCAGACTCTCAACCACTGCGCCACCAGGGAAGACCCACAAATTATTAAACTATTGCATAATGCCTAGAATTGTCAGCCTCCCCCTGTTACTGGGCGGTTCCCGTTCCTAAGACCCACTCCAATGCAGAACTCCCCTCCATCCATTTCTACCCCCAGTTCCAGACTTACTCGTAATTTGCTAGAAAATGCTCAGCAACTGATGGGACGTTAGACTTGGCTTTTCCTGTTTGCTGCACAGGGAATTGCTGATCCTCACGTCGGGATACCCCACACCTCCATCTCTGCGCCGGCAGCCACTTCTGTGTCTGAAAGCCTGTCGTGGTCCATTTCCTTCACAACTGGCTATTAACAATCCAAACCAGTCATCTGTTCAGCTAGGTATTTGCCATTTGCCAATTCACAGTGCTTAAAATAGTCTTCCAAATTATTTTGTTAATTTTTAATGGGTTCTGTCTGTGCGCCCAGACGCCAGTTCCTGAGAACAGCCACTCTCCTCAGCCTCCTGATTATCGAAGAGCTTGGCCAAGCCCCCAAAGGCTTTTTTTCCATCCCATAGACTTTTATTCCAGCTTTAAAATAACATAAATTCCACCTGATTACTCACTTCCCTACTTTGTTCACACTTAGTCATTAATCAGTTTTATTAAAAATGATGACTGACCCAAGTTGCCTTCACATGTGAAAATAGTTACCCTCAGGATTGGCTTGAGGAAATCCTCTTTTGAATATCTTAAAAAAATTTTTTTTAATGAACAAAATGATGAGAGTGGGAGATTGCCATTTCTCTTAAATCTTTCAAAATCTTTCTTAAGAGGGACGTATCATTCCATCTTCTTAATCTGTTCTACTGTATTTTAGTAGCTTTTACAAAGCTTCCTAAACATGTATATGAAACAGAGGTCAAGCATACTTATTACAAACTTTAATTAAAGTCTATTCTCTAATCTGACATTGAAGTGAATTAGTAGATATAAAAAATGTCTTCACGATTGAGTGTTCTCCCCAAAATCTCTCTTGTGACTCAGGTTGTAAAACACTCTCAAACTATGATTTTGCTCCCTGCCATTCATCGTGATGAGGCCTTTACTGCTCTCTGGATTTCTAGGCTGTGTACAGAGGCGTATGTAGGAATAAAGGACATCCAACTTGGAGTAATTAATCGCAGTTAATCCCATAGGACCCAATCATTGCACAAAATGTGGCATCAGCCAACGTCGAACTTGCTTATTACTGAAGATAGTCAGTGGATGATATTGATCATTTTGGACACGTGCTAAGTATCTTGCATAGATCTTCTCGTTTAATTTTCAGAATGACCCTATGAGGTAGCTACTCTAATGATCCCCTTTTGACAAATCAAAAGCTGAGCCAAGGCTAGGCGAGCCTGGGCACCTTGCCCAGCAGCAGAGCCTGGTCCCCTGTCTCTGCCTTGGGCTGAGGGTCCCCTCCACTGCACCACCTCCCTCGTCACGCAGAGACTCAGCCACACTCCTTTCCTCACTGCAGCCACAGGCACGCTGGCCAGAGGGCACAGCTCACCATCACGCTATGCCCTTGAAGAAAAGAAAAGAATTCCTTACAAGACGCCCTGGAGATTTGAGGAATACATGTTGGCAACCCTATGGACCAGGGACTGCAGGACTTTAACTGTCTCCGTGTAGACTGGAAGCTCCCCGGGGGCAGGACCTGCGTGACTTTTCCGTTCATTATGCCCACCAGCCGTCAGCCTGGTGCTGGCCACATGGCAGCGCTCAGCTGAGGAAGACGCCAGCTTTGGGGACAGAGCTCCCGCCTGGGAGTTCACACGGGACTCAGGACGTGCAGTTTTGACCCTTGGATACCTTTGCCGGGTGACGTTAGCCAAGTCCCCTAACCTCTTTGAATCTTAGCTTTCTCGTCTCTAAAGATAGGGATGAAATCTGCTCCCTGTGGCAGTTGTGACAACAAGTGAGAAAATTATTGTGAAGGTGTTTTGTAAACTGTAATTACTACAAACGTAAGCAGTTTAGCAAGTTCCAGTTGAATTGTGACACACTTAGGCCTTGGCTTTCCGGGCATCTTTGCCATCCCAGGGACCCCAGTTTCTGAGTCCATGTTGGACAGGTGCCCTGGGAAGGGTAAGCATAAAGGTGGGTATAGTTGGAATATAGGAAGTTCACCCCAAAGCCCCTCACAACCAAGTCATTCTGCCGGCCGTGCTCCAAGGTGGCTGGAACCACAGACTCTAATGTTAACTGTCATTGCCACGCAGCCCGTGCTGTCCACTTCTCATGACCAGATGATGCAAGTCCTGCTATCGTCCCCATGTAGTGGTGCAAGGACCAAAGCGCACAGAGGCTGGAGGGTCCCTCAAGGTCAAGGAGCAAGGAAGAGGCAGAGGCAGGCTGTTGACCAGTGCGTCTGACCACCCAGCTGTGGATGGCCTGTCTCTACTCTCTGGGAGCTTGAGAAGTTCTGTAGGGCTAGAAGAGCTGTGTATCCCGCCCATGGGGCCCAGGTACGTGGGGGGTTTGGAATGTCACAGATGCTACTGGTCATTAAGAAGCAAATCTTCCTCTGCACTCATGGGTTCCTCCCAAGCCCTCACTCAAGTCAGCGGAACAGAGAGAAATGTCACTCTTTTCCTCTGACTGACCTTTCTGGAAGATGGATGGGTCCAGACCAGGCCCTGGAAAGCTGATACGCTGGAGGTATTTGCGAGGGCAAGCGTCAGTGCCCCGGTGGACAGGGAAGGCTGGCCTGGCCCGAGAGAGGGGAGGGGAGGGAAGAGGGGGCTGGAGGGGGCAGTGTTTGGTTTGGGGATTTTTTGGTTTGTTTTTTTCCTTTATTTATTTATTTTTAAATGGAAGTATAGTTGATTTACAATGTTTCAGGTATAGAGCAAAGTGATTCACATATATATATATTCTTTTTCAGATTCTTTCCATTATAGGTTATTACAAGATATTGACTATAGTTCCCTGTGCTAAACAATAGGTCTTTGCTGATGATTTATTTTATATATGGTCGTGTGTATATGTTAACCCCAAGCTCCTAATTTATCCCTCCCCACCTTTCCCGTTTGGTAACTGTAAGTTTGTTTTCGAAGTCTGTGAGTTCGTTTCTGTTTTGTAAGTAAGGTCACTGGTATCATTTTTTAAGATTCCACATGTAAATGATATCCTATGATATTTGTCTTTCTCTGTCTGACTTACTTCACCAGTATGATCATCTCTAGGTCCGTCCATGTTGCTGCAGATGGTTTTTGGTTTTTATTGAGGTGACATTCACAGAACAGAAGATGATCTACTTCAGAGGGGCAGTTAGCACATGCACAGTGGTGTGCAGCCATCGCTACCCTCTACTTCCAAAGCGTCTTCGTCACCCCCAAGGGAGACCTTGTGGAGGAAGGTTTTGATGTTGTGAGCAGGGAAGTACATGATAGAACTCCCCAAACGCGTCCCAACCTCAGCCTCCAGGCGGGTTGGATTACGATGCTTTTGTGTAAGTGGATTCCAATGGGGGAACCCAAGAGGAGTCTGTGTCTGACCCCCCATCGGGGCAGAGGACGTGGGAGACACAGAGGGTAGGGTCCAGAGTGAGAGTGAATCTGGGGGTGTTCAGGAGTCCGCAGGAGGCTGCTGTGGACTTGGGAAGCCAAGGTTCCCTCAACTCCAAGGTTAACGAGGCCCCAGCTGACATCTGGGTTACATCAGCAATTTGCCGAAAAGGCAGCGCCTCAAACAGGCACAGAACATCTCTAGGACATAAAATGCTTTCCTCAGAGCTGTACCCACTGTACCTTGCATCACAGAAGCCACCGTGCTTCAGACAGCCGCCGTAAATTGTCCATGAAGCAGAAGCTTCTTTCCTATTGGCTCTGGAATCCTCTCCACGGCGTGGCCCCATCTCTGGCTCTTTCTGCCTTGGCCTGATAATCGTGCAAAGCAGGCCAGAAGGGAAGAGGGGAGGGGAGCCTGGAGCTCCTGGCCCTGCTGGCAGTGGCCCCCTTGGGAAGCCAGGGTCTCCGGCTTCGTGGAGCCACAGACGGTACCAGCGACAGAGCAGCAGGCCTCCTTCCCCAGCCGGGCCGAGGCTGAGCCCCTGAGCCCCTCCCCCACTGCTCCCGCTACCAGCCCCCCTCCCTCCTGTCTGGAGTCGCAGCCACATTTTTCATTTCCCTTCTGGTGCATTTCTGGTATTTCTTAGTTGCTTTACCGAAAAATCACTTTGAAGAACATCTCTATTCTTGAAAGCAAAGCGTACCTCTGTCCTCCTGAGCTCGAATTGTATTTTATTGAGGATTCCCTTATATTGTGATTATTTAATGGGCAATCTGTCCTGCTGGGAACGGCAGCAAATAGAACTATTGACAGGAAAAAAAAAAAAAAAAAAGATGCACTTTCTGAGACACATTTGGCAAAGTAAACCCAGCTTCTTACAAGAAAAGAATGTAATGAATTTTTCTCTATTTTTAGTCATGCATAAATCCCTTTAATACGGTTGAGCTCAAAATTCCATATTTGTCTTGGTCTGAAATGCAATCTACAGGATAAGTTTAAAGGACAGCATATTTGTCCACCACTGTGTATTGAGGCTCCCCAAGTGGAGCAGAAGTTTCCTGGGCCCTGGGTGTCATGGTGATGCTGAAAACTCGACCTCTTGTGTACCGGTGCCGAACTGAAGCTCGGAGACAGAGTTTTGGGTGAAGTAGAAAAGAAGAGCTTTATTGCTTTGCCAGGCAAAGGGGGCCACAGCGGACTCGTGCCTCTCAAAACTGTGTGTTCCAACCCGGGAGGATTTGGTGAGGAGTTTTATAGCAATGGTTCAAGGGTGGACGGGGCTGCAGATAAGGATCAGGGTGTGTGCAGGGCCTGACCTGCTTTTATCTGGACTCAGGTGGTCTCTTGAAGAACTTCCCTCCGGATCATCTTCCATTTGTTGGGGGTTTTAGTTCTGCAAAAGGGCTTAAAGATACTGTTATGCGTACCCCTTGAAGGGGAACCAGGACCCTGCCGTAAGTCTGCACTGTTGTCTCTTGGCTTCTCCTCCCTTGTCTCTGCATCCCCTCCCATCCTGGATGAGCAGCTGTTTGAAAGGCTTCCTTGCCCAGGAGCCCCACAGGGTTCTGCTCGGTTTCACTCGCAACCCTAGAACTGGGGCCCTCAAACTCAGGTGGGATGGGAAAGAAAGGGCTTTCCCTCAGCTTTCCTGGGAGCACACTGGATGGGGACAGAGCGCCCACTGAGGGCCTGGGAACACCAGTTTTGATGTCCAGTCAGCATAGATGGGAGGGGATGCCTTTGAACTTGGCCCCTAGGGCATTTAAATGAAGGCCCAAGCAGCAGGGGAGAGGAGGTGACTACTGAAATAAAAAATGAAGAGAAAGAAAAGCTATAGTACTAGGGTCGCTGTAAAGCTCTAAGTCTCCTTATTCAAGGATTTAAATCTTTTTTGTTAGTCACAGTTAGATGGCGAGTGCCTGCCCGACCCAAGGGGTGTGGCCAGGCTTACCTGGAGGGAAGGAGCGAGGCCTGACACTGATCATCAAAGGCGACTGAGTGGACTTCACTAACAAGGGAAGTCAAGACCACGAAACCTAGAGCCGTGCAAGGGACACACGCTATCACTGGTCCCACGGGGACAGAGGCACTGGGGCGGGGACAACTGAACAAGGAAGTGTAGTGCTCCTGACTCTGGAGGTAGAAGTCCCCAGAGGACACACATGTGAGGGAGCACACCCCTGGCAAGACTCTGAAGGGACTGTGCATGTGCATTGGGGGGAGGCGGGAGTGGCCGGCTAAGGACCCAGTGGGCCGCAGCCCCTCACCAGGGACCCAGTGGGCCTCACCCACACCTTCTTACGTCAGGCAGTCCCACTGGAATGGAAGCACAGCATTCCAGCACGGGTTCCTGTAGTCCAGAGGACTCACCCGTCCCTACCACGTGCCAGCTTTAGTGGGTAACATGTTCAGAACATCTCAGACCCTGGAGGTACAGGCATCACTGTCTAGAGAGTGTGCCCACAGCTCACCTCCTCTGACACCCACCAAACCCAAACCCGCTGCTGTCACTGCAGTGAATGCGCTGCTGCTGAACGGCCGCACCCTCTCCCCTCCCCTCCTCTCCCCTCCAAGGACCAAATCAGACTGTAGCCCTGAGTGCTTGGCAAAGAGCCAGAAAGGCAGGCGAGTGGTACTGTGCTTTTGTATGATGGTCTGTGCTTCCTCGAGTACCAGAACAAGTTCTCATTTGTTCCCTGTCGACCTTCAACGAGGCAGTGAGGCAGAGGTGTTTATCTTTGTTTACTCACTGAGAGATCAAGCCACAAGAGGCTCAGCACTTGCCGGGGGTCAAACGCCCTGAACTAGAGTACAGGCGCCCAACTCCCCTTCTGCCCACCCTAACCATCGGGATGTCGACATCCTGTTGGAACGATTTTAAAAATATCCTTTTGAAATGGACACATAACTCATTTTTTTAAATCTCCATAAAGTTTAAGGTTACAACATACAGAGGACATTTTCCACGAGGCTGCCCGGTATTGACAGCACCCATCAGTGGAGGGCTGGATATCGATCAGCTTTCTGGGTCAAAACACTTTGTATAAGTTCCCATTACAGCCTTTTGAAGAGGACCTTTGCTGCCTTCCAGATCTTTAACTGCCTTTTGTCTTCTCCCTGAGCTTTAAGGTATAAGCAGCCCTACCCTGAGCTCCCCCCACTTGGTCGCCAGGTGTGTCTGCGATGGAGCCATTGCTGGGAACCTACATGACCTCTGGCCTCTGGGTCTTCCTTAGGGAGGCAACAAACTGCACAACTCTGTCTCGGTCTCATTTCTCAGCCAGATGTTTTGGTCCACGTAGAGCAGACATGGAGTTTGAGAAATTTCTAACTGGATCACAGGGAAGAGTCTGCTCCAAAGATTTCATCCTAAACTTGCACAATCACCAGCATTTTTATTCCCTCAAGGGCAGAAATTGATTGCCTGCTCTTCCTGTAATAGATGGAGGAACCTAACCCTTCACAAATGTTCCTTCTTTTATAGGAGCAAAGAGAAGGACCGAACAGAGCCAGATCTCACTTTTTAAGGGGATTAAGATTTGAGATGAGAACACTAAGGCAAGTTTTCTGTTTAATTCAGAGCTACAGGGAAATCTAGATTGATCACAGAAGTAGTTTCCAACCTTCCCTATTATACTGAAAACAAAACGTGCTGCAGACACCATTGCCAACGCCTGAACTCCAGCTGTGTTTGGTAATTGAAGAAACAAAACAAAACCCCCCAAACTCCTAAGTATTTTTGTTTATAGATTTTTATTCCCAAGGATTTAAGTGGAGAACCTCTGCCTTAGTGAATGACTGGGGTTGACGAAGGGTCGCTGACTCAGCAAACACATTTACCTGTGATAATAACTGCAAACAAGGCAGAAACATCCATACCTATAAAAATAATCAACAAATAAACCAAACCAAAGAGACCAAGAACAACAATAACAAAAAACTAAAATAAATGAAACAGAATATGAAAACAATATTTTCCCTCCTGACTGTATCCTCAGCTCACAAGGGACCTCTTCTTGGAAAATCTCTGCACCAGGTGTTTTCTGTTTGCCCCTCATCCAGGTCCCTTCTCTCTCCTCCTCTGCCCTGTACTGTGCCCTGGGAGGCTGACCTCTGCAGAACATGTCACCTAGCACCCTGCCCATGCAATTCCTGGTGGGATTCAGCCAATGAGAGAGACTGGCAGGAGGTTGGAGGGCAGGAGGAAGGAGAGAGAGGTTGGGGTATTTCGTCCTTACTTCTCCATATATTGGTGTTTCCTGAAAACTGGTTTCACCTCTTGGTAGGTGTCGAGCCAATAGACACAACTAAGCCAAAGATGGGGAGAAGGAAGCATTTATTACTTGCGACAAGTAAGGAGAACACCGGGGATCTTTCCCCAAGCAGTGTCTCCACTAACAGCAAAAATGGGAAAGTTTTAAGCTAAGGTACACGCATATTCATGAAGGGGCTGGAGCAGAGGAGAACTCAGCATAGAACTGGGGCAAAGGTCGACAGAGTCCAGGCTTTAGTTGGTTGAAGTCAACAGGGTCAACATCTTCTTTACATCCTCCACCAGGGGATGGAGGGGGGCTTAGTTCTTGCAGAACTCAGGGGCTTAGTTCTTGTATCAGATTGTTACGTATATTCCTTGAGGAGGAACTAGGACTCAGTTTTATCGCTGAACTATTGTTTCTTGACTGCTTTCCCTCTGTCCCTGTGTTCCCTCTCTTCCCTTAAGATCATTGATTACTGAGTCCTGTCCAAGGGCAAGCATTGTAGTCAGGCTTAGGTCACAAAATGGCTTAGATCAAAATGGCTTCTCTTATGTCAAGAAAGCCGTGCCTGGTTCTTTTTCTCTGGGGACCCCCTGCCCTATCTGCTTACATTGGTGCCAGGTTTCTCCTTTTGAACAGGCCCCCAGAACTCCAGCTCTTCTTTGCTCCAATGGCACCATTCCCTCTTCTTGCCCCTCAGCCCTTGGAGAACAATGGCTTCCAGTGTTGCAACGACAGTGTTCCTGAACTCAGGTCTGGCTGCTCACTGCTCGAAAGCCAATACTCGAGAGACCGTGTTGGTTGGAAAGGAAAGGCTGCTTTATTCAGGAGGATGGCAACCTGGGGAGAAGGTGGACTCCTGTCCAAAAACCAACTCTGAAGATTCTGCTCGACCATGAAAGTTTTAAAAGAGAGAATCATTTGGGGAGGGGCTCAGAGTCTTCTTTCTCTTCCACCGTGTGCAGACTTTCTTCTGATTGGCTGGTGGTGAGGTGACAGGGCAGTGCTCCAGGAATCTGGTGCTCGGCCAGAAGTTACCATCCTCCACCTGGGTGGGGGTCTTAGTTCCTATAGAAGAACTCAAAGGTATTGTTACGTATGTTCCTTGAGGAGGACCCAGGACCCTGCCCCATCACTGCACTATTGTCCTTTGACAGCTTTTCCCTTGTTTCTGTATTCCCTCCCTTCCCTGGTAAGCAACTTTTGAATCTGTCCTTTGGAATTCAGGAAAGGTCAAGGAAGCTGAATAAAGCCTATTTCCTACAAACAAGAAAAGAGGGACACAGAATGGATTTGTACTAGGAGGGCCCCACAGGGTCCTGCTTTGTTTCAACAGACCCGTGTTTGTTCCTTACCCTGCCCACAGCTCTGTGACTGGTCCCTTCACTAAACTCTCCAGTTGAACCGTCTGGCATGATTTCTGTTTCCTGCTGGGACCCAGACATAGATTCTCTTGACCACTGAAGATTAATTAGTCAACTACACGCCAGGGCCCCTCTACCTTCTTCTCTGATACAATTTATCGCCTCCACTGTAATCTTCATATTTCTGTTGATTTCCCTGTCAGACTGTGAGCTCACTGACGTTCAAGGCTGACTCCTTTACCTCCCACCCCCAGCCCTGAGCACACCGTCAGCCCTAAAATGGGCAGTCAGTTGATACTGCTTGAATGAACATGTAATTGCAGGTTAAACAAATAGGGTCTAAATGCTCTTCTGAGACAAACACTAGACTCTTTACTTTTCACTTTCATCTGTACATTCAGTAAGCACCCGCCTCTTGCCAGGCCCTGGGCCAGGTGATGGGGCCAGAACCATGAACAAGACAGACACACTCATGGCCTTTAAGGCAGTTCTAATCTAAGGAAGTATTGAGGGAGCCGACAAGAAGATGGGTGGTTACAGTAGTGTTTGTTAGTGCTTTGACTAGGGCAGGGAAGAGGGCTTTGTAAACGTCCCCCCCCCAAATCAATCCAAATTAGGAGTGGGCTGGCAGGGGAAGTCTAGGCCAAGACTGTCCACCTCAAATGCCTGCAGGGCCAAGCAGCCTAGAAAAGTGAGTTAATCCAGACAGGTGGGGGCTGAATGAACTGGAGAGAGCATGCCTTACTTACCTCCAGTGGGCCACTGCCCTCAGCTTAAGTCCTGCGACCACAGGAGACCAGTGTCCCCAATTTTCAAGAAATATTAAAAAGCTGGGTTTTTATTTTTAAATGTCCAGAACTAATCCAAAAATATGAAAACACTAAGGGAAACAAACAAAATGTATCAGTAAACCAGATGCTGCCTGCTTCCCACTCCTGGCCTAAACTACTGCTCAAAAGAATGAGCCAGAGTTAGCCAGCTAAAGTCTCTGTGTGCGTGCGTGTGTGTGTGTGCGTGCGCGCGCGTGTGTGTGCGTGTGTGTGTGCGCGTGCGTGTGTGTGTGCGTGTGCGTGTGTGTGTGCGTGCGTGCGCGTGCGTGCGCGCGCGTGTGTGTGTGCGCGCGCGTGTGTGTGTGCGTGCGCGTGTGTGTGCGCGCGTGTGCGTGTGTGTGCGCGCGCGTGTGCGTGTGTGTGTGTGTGTGCGCGCGCGTGTGTGTGTGTGTGTTTGTGCGTGCACACCCACGCGCATATTGGGGCCTGGGGGTAGGTGCTTCAGTGGAAAAAGGGTTCCAGGTAAAAAGAACAGCATGAGAAGATACCCAAAACATAGGCAGAGTCTGGCAGGCTGAGAAATTTAGTGCAGCCGAAGAAGAGAATGGGAGAGAGACATGGCAATGGGTGAGGCTGGGTAGGCAGGGCCAGACGGTGGAGGGTCTCATAGGCTTGGGGCGGTGGGCACTGCTGATTACCTTGCCACTAGCCATCCTTCTTTACTACTGGAATCTCTATGTTGTTTAGCTGCTGGGCAACATGTGGTTGAGAGGAGAGACGCCCCTCCTTTCTTGCATGTAACTCCTCTGCTCGTGTGCATACTCCATTGGGCTTTGCTTGTAAAACACGAGTTCAAAGAATTACTAAGAATTTAAAGATGGTGAGAGCAGAGCATTAACTCCCAAGCCTGGGATCCATTTGAGATTAGCGTTCCAAGAGACCTCGCCGCTGGCACCCGTGAAGCAGCCCTGCCTGGAGCCCAGGGCCTCAGGCTGAGGTTCGCAGCACGGCGAGCTGGGTGCTAATGGGGAGTGAAGCCCAGGGGTAGGTCTCTAGGGGGCTACCTAGATTCTAATTATTGACTTAAACAACTTTATAATTACATTTGCAGCAAATTTATGTTTTTATGTACTTCTACCAATCTATATGTATTCTATTTTCCAATTATTAAAATTTAAGTAAATGATGAAGATAAATTCACTGTGAGTCTAATGAATTTTCTAAATTTCCCTCTTCTGGGAACTTTCTCTTTGCTTCCGTGATTGTTTTGGGTGTTTCTACCTTATCATTCCCTTCTCACTTCTCAGGAGTAATTCAGACTTTTAAGTCCCAGATGGCCTACTTCTTCATGATCCTGCCCACAATAAGGAAACCCAGAGTAGTATTCAGGGATGAATTAAAGGGTTAACCTTTTCCAAAAGTGTTACGTCAAGACCGAGGATGAACCGTGTCACACATCAGAGAGCACAACCAAATCTCTTCAGCGTACAAGCAATGTCCATTCTGCCCCCTCATGGCCAAAAATGACCCTCAGGCTTTCTTCCATAGAGGCCTTTTTTTTTTTTTTTTCAGTGAAAGACCAGAAGAACTCCCTCTCCTGGAATAACAGGATCCGCAGACATCTTAACCACAGGTTTGCGCATCCCCACCTCCCTCCCGCTGGTGTGAACCCGTTGTACCTCCTCCAGCTGTTGGGACAGTACTATTATTTGTGCCCTGAGGGTCTAGGATGAAAAGGGCTCTAGTCTCATTGGATGGGTAGGCTGTGTATTCCTTGCCCACCTAACTGAGTTGTGAAATGGTAATTTCCAAACGAGGGGGCTAGACTACAGCAGAGTCTTCATATCAAACGATCCATGTGCAAAACATAACGTCGTTATTCACAAAAGCCAAAAAGCAACCAAAGGGTCCTTCCAAAGAGGAATGACCGAACAAAATGTGGTCTATACACGCGATGGACTATTATTAAGCCCTAAACAGTAATGAAATTGTGACACGTGCTACAATGTGGATGAACTTTGAAGACATTACACTAAGTGAAATAAGTCAGTCACAAAAGGACAAACACCGTACGAATCCACTTATACATGATCCTAGAGTAGTCAAGGTCAGAGAGACAGAAAGTTGAATCATGGGAGCTGTGGTTGGCGGAAGTGGGGAGTCACTGTTTAATAGGTACAGAGGTTCGGGTTGGCAAGAAGAAAAAGTTCTGGAGGCGGATGGTGGTGATCACTGCACAATGGTGTGAATGTATACTTCAAAATGGTTAAAGTGGGGGCTTCCCTGGTGGCGCAGTGGTTGAGAGTCCGCCTGCCGATGCAGGGGAGCCGGGTTCGTGCCCCGGTCCGGGAAAATCCCACATGCCGCAGAGCAGCTGGGCCCGTGAGCCGTGGCCGCTGAGCCTGCGCGTCCGGAGCCTGTGCTCCGCAACGGGAGAGGCCACAGCCGTGAGAGGCCCGCGTACCGCAAAAAAACAAAACAAACAAAAAAAAACGGTTAAAGTGGTTAACATTCATTTATATTTACCATGATAAAAATCTATATCTCATTAAACTTATTTAAACTCTATTAATAATTATAAAATAATAATTTTAGATCAGAGGAGAGATGGCTGAAGGCACAGACAAAATGGGAAAGGGTGACATTCCAGCCCTGGCAGGAGCATTAAGGACTCAGAATTTGGAGCTTTGGATGTAGTTTGTTCTCAGAGCTGGAGAGCAACGGTCGATGTTATAATCCACCTCCATGTCTTACTGTGCCAACACAGCCCCAAAGACCTCCATCATCCAATAGCATCACCAGAAAATATGCAAATGACTCAATGGGTCTGGCAACACGGTAACAAATCGTCATCACCTTAAAGAAGCCAAGACCACGCACAGCCTGGGTGTATTCACTTTGCAGGAGTTAACAGCGCTCACCTGAGATCAATCTTCAATAATACAAGCCCGCAAACCCAGCCCTAGAAGAGGAGGCAAAGACGACGAGGGTGGATGGCGTCTCAGAGGTGCCTCTTGCAGGGTCCCCCCAGGAAGGAGGTGAGGACGAACTCGTGGACCCCCACTTTGCAGTTAACAGGGCACATTAGTGCCGGGGAGGGGAAGCCACACCCGCCAAGCCCTGCTGAGAGGTCCCACCCCCCCAAAGCTGGGTCCCTGGGTTCATCCCGGGGCACCAGGTAGGATGTGGGTGAGGAGACAGAGAGGGAGGGAGGCAGGAGGAGAGGGAGGGAAAGCTAGTCAAGAAGAATTGACCTGACTTGGTAGAGGGAAACGTGTTAAGAATCCTAGGGGCAAAATCTCCCTAAGGGTTCCGAAGAAAATATCCAACAGGTCAGCTGGCCTCTTCTCTGTGACTAACTGAGCTCCTTGCATGAATAAAAAGGGTCAACATTCAGCCAGAAAGCAAAACAGGGGTTTGTTTCCCTTAATCCTACATGCAAGCCTCTGAATTCCTGCAGCCTCTGCGAGGGATTTCAGCTACAGAAGCAAGGCGTTTCGAGCACTTTATTGTAACCTCACGCCCAGAGACGCAGAGACGCCGGTGAGAAGGAACAACTCTTGCACAGGTGAGCAATGATTTGCAATGATTGGCGAGAGTGGAAAACGGAATAAGGGCGGTTGGGGCCAGGCTGTTGAACGGGGCTGGCGAACGGCTCCCTCGCTGGCTCCCAGCCCAGGGCCTCTGCACTCGCCATTCCCTTTGCCTCGAATACTTTCCCCACACGTGTTTGAAGGAAGATTTTATTATTTTATTATTTTCCCTGTCTGATGTTAAATTATATACCTATTTATCTGTCTCCTATGAGGGCATATTCTTTGTTGTGTTTTCTGCTGTGTCCCCAGGGCCCAGGAGAGGTACCTGGGACATGACAGGCTTCAACGAATGCTTACTTGCTGAGCAGTCTTGCTTGTTAACTCGCAGCAGTAGCTAGTGGCCGTTGGGAGGACTGTGTGGAGAAAGATTTGAGCATCAGTATACAGTAATTGACAATGACTGGTGTTTTGCCCAGCGTGGGGAAGCAGAGCCAGAGGGTAGGTTGGCACCACTGATGCCTAGTATTGGGGTTGAAAACGGTGCTGGGTTTGTACTTTCCTAACATATTAGCCGATAAGTCAGTATTCTGGGTTTATGGGTGGAATGAATGTCACAGTGAAGATCTGGTGGGGGAAGAGATTCCAGCTGGCAAGGCACACAGGTCAGGGCAGAGCGGGGCTGTCATGGGGTTTAGCCTGGAGCTGGAAGGCTGTGCTCGCAGGAAGCCAGAGATCTGGGGGAGGCCCTGGGCACGAGGAGGCTGCATGGGGACACGGGGCTTGTTTGAGAAACTGCCCAGGGTCAGGGAAGGAAGCCTGAGACACAGAGGGGCTGGTCTATCCGTTGCCACCCCCTGGTCTCTGTGGCATCCTCATGTCACCCAGAGCTGTTCCACCACCTTGCTGGTTCAGAGCAGAGCTATGCAGAGTTCACAAAAGAGGAGTGAGCAGGGAAGAAATAAGCCCACAGATGAATGTCACTAGACTATATCCTTTTTTTTGCGGTACGCGGGCCTCTCACTGTGGGATCTTCCCGGACCAGGACACGAACCTGTGTCCCCTGCATCAGCAGGTGGACTCTCAACCACTGCACCACCAGGGAAGCCCTAGACTATATCCTTTTAACACTCCTTAAATTTGGACTCCTTAAACACAGCGGGGTCACCGAGTATTCTTGTGTAGTCTCTTGGGTCCTTAAGCAAAATGACAAAAAGGAAACCTCCATCTCCTTTTTAGGTTGGTGAATTGGTCAAGCAATGTCAGGACTCTTTTTCATCGTTTTTTGTTTTTTTGTTTTTTAATTTTTATTGGGGTAGAGTTGATTTACGATGTTGTGTTAGTTTCAGGTGTACAGCAAAGTGAATCAGTTATACATATACATATGTCTGCTCTTTTTTAGATTCTGTTCCCGTATAGGCCATTACAGAGTACTGAGTTCCCTGTGCTCTACAGTAGGTCTTTATTAGTTATCCATTTTATATATAGTAGTGTGTGTATGTCATTCCCAATCTCCAAATTTATCCCTCGGCGCCCCCTTACCCCCTGGTAACCATAAGTTTGTTTTCTACATCTGTAACTCTATTTCTGTTTTGTAGGTAAGTTCATTTGTACCCTTTTTTCTTAGATTCCACATACAAGCAATACCATATTTCATCATATGTTTAATGCTGAGTTAACTGTGAGCTCTTAAGCAATTGTCCTCAGTGCCATGCCAGACCCAGTACAATACTGCTGGTTTCCCAGGGCCAAGCTACTCCCTCTCTGTCTCTCTCTCCAAAGCAAAATAAAAGAACATCACTGAGCATCTTGGAACCACATTGCCCAGTTTCTGGGATAGGACACAGCATCGATGGGCCCATCTTTATTTTTCCCTACAAGATGTGTTCTTGTGTAATAATCTCCTTCCCATTTCCTAGACTGTCTTCCAGCAAACGATGGCAAACATAATATAAACACCACTTGCGGAAGAGATGGTCTTTTATTAGTTCTTAGAAAGGCCTTCATTTCCTTCCAGGCTCATCACTCTAACTAGGAACCCGCTGATGGTTGGGAGTGAAGCAAATAGATCAGAACAGTAAACACCAGGTTTTCGAAATATGGTTATGCTTCTAATGGTAAAATAATTATAAGCTGGGACCTTAAAGCATGCTTCCGTTTATCCCCAGGAAGGATTGTACTATTACAGCGTGATGCTAGATTAAGACTGGAGTTTTAAAGGATTGAATTGTGTCTCTCTTGAAGTGGTGCTGCTTTCTCTCTAGAGATCGGGAGAAAATAAAATTTCATTTCATATTTAGAATCTTTTTTACCTGAGGAGCTGTTTGGATTTCAGAACTGATTTCTCATGCAGAAGAGACGGTTAAATGTCAGGAAATTATGCAGAGTTCCGTGTTAGGGATCACCGCTTGGGAGGATGTAGTCAGCCACAGCAACCAGTCTTGGTTCTGGGACACAGGTTCTTCTGATGCAAACGGAATTTTACACAAATGATCTCAAATCCCAGGCTGTTCATTTCTCGATTGTTTATCAGCTCACTCTTAAGCAAGAATTGGGTTCAGAAGCATCCTGGTTACAGACCGTCCACACAGTCCGTGCCACCTGCATACCTCTTTCTGCCTGAGTGTGGCTTTGTCGATGCCACTTGAAATGATCACCCATGAGGATTTATTTTTGCCAGTCTACACGCCTCAGCCCAGACTGGGCAGATCATTAGCGGGTGTGAAGGGAGGCTCAGGAAATGAGCGCCCCTCCAGCACTTGTCATTTCACTGTGTGGCTGTTGCCTGGTCTGATACAGCAGAAGGAGCAAGCAAGGGGTGCTTTTCTCCCGCCCGGGACACTGAACTCACAGAAAATGAGAGGGCACACGGGGCCGAGGCAGTCAGATCTCACCAGAGAGACTGGGATAAATGTGTTTCCCCAGTTGCTCAAGGAAAAGATTCCAGCGGATGGCAGGGGGCCAAGGGACAAAGAAAGCTAAAGGCATGATGGGAACGACCCTCTGAGGCCGCAAGGTGAAGAGGTGGGAGAGCCAATGGCAATCAACCAATTATGACGAAGATGTCAAAGGCACTGGCTGTGCATACTGAGTTTTCGAATCTCTTGCAGAATGAAAGGCTAGCCCAGTGTGTACCGTCTGACAGATGCAGGTGGTACGTGTGGGCAGCTTCTGGGCCTTGACTGATCTGTCCTCTCCCAGGCCTGCACCTGGAGAACAACGCTGCAGGTCAGAAAGGTTGGACCTCCTGGAAGATTTCCACAATCCTGGAGGCCTGTCCCTTCCAGGGGGAGTTCTCCCTCCACCCAGCTGTGCCTGCATTTCCCCTCAGTGGGCTAGGGGATCCCTTCACCCCCTCTCCTCCACTCAACAACAAAGCAAGACCATCTCAGGATGCCTGGGAGGAAAGCTACAGCTTAATGAAAAGATAAGTGAGGGCCTGTCTACCTATCAGTAACTGTTGTTTGGTAGTTATTAATGGGTGGCAGAGACAACATGTAAAATTTATCCTGGTGACTTTGTTAAAACAAAGTAAAATTGGTCAAAGTCCATAGAGGTAAATTTATTCCTTTTAGATAGCATACTTTTAAGGATGACCTTAACCATCCTGGTTAGTTCCTGGACAAACTGGGGTGGTTGGTCACCCTACTTCTAGTTAATATCACAGTAGCTGGTTTAGGTTATTGAAAGATAAACTATTAAGTGTTTGAGACCTGGATAGCAAAAATCTAACAGGTGATTCACTCCCTTAGCTTTATCTACAGACGTAAAAGCATTAAGAAAACCCAATGACTCGGGAGTCAGGAGGTTGAATCCTGGCACCCCACCTACAGACTGTATGAACTTGGGCAAGTTGTCACTCCTTCCCTCTGCGCCTCAGTTACTTTATCTATAAAATGGAGATGGTAGAGCATATCTCGGCGGGTTGTTATCTGAATTCAGTGAGCTAATACATGTGTGATATTGTGATTTATAAGAAGAAATATATATTTGGTCATCGTCCTTTTTCTGGCACAGAGATCCTAAGACCTTTGGAACTTCTTGTGATGCGAGCAATAAAGGTGTCTTTTGTTATGTTAATGAGGTACAATTTGGACTGAACCTAAGGATGGGGGCTCATTGCCAGGGGAGCCAACCCTGTGCTTCGGGTGTTGGAACTTTCAGTCCACTCCCTGACCTCTGGGGAGGTTGAGTTCGGTCACCAGTGGCCAGTGCGTTAATCAATCATGCTTGTGTAATGAAACCTCCATGAAAACCCACAAGGATGGGTTTAGAGAGCTTCTGGGTTGGTGAACACGTGGAGATGAGGGAGAGAGTGGTCCCAGAGAGGGCATGCGAGCTCCGCACCCCTTCCCCATCCCTTGCCCTAGGGCATCTCTTCCCTCTGACTGTTCCGGAGTTACATCCTTTTATAATAAACTGGTGATCTAGTAAGTAAAATGGTTCTCTGAGTGCTGTGAGCTGCTCTAGCAAATTAATCAGTCCCGAGGAGGCGTTTGTTGGAACCTCTGACTTGCAGCCAGTCGGTCAGAAGCACAGGTGACAGCCTGGGCCTGGGATGGGTGTCTGAAGTCGGGGTGGTCCTGTGAGACTGGGCCCTTAGCCTGTGGAACCTGAGGCCGTCTCCACATAGATAGTGTCAGAATTGAGTTGAATTGAAGGATACCCAGCTGGTGTTCAGAGAATTGCTTGCTTGGCGGTGGTGGTGGGGAACCCCCCCACACACACACACACACAATGTTATACACCACACTCCTAGTGAGCTGTGGTCTCCAGCTCATCCTGGGGAGCGTGGTGGAATGTTTCCACCATTTCCACATGGATTTAAAGGTAGGCTTTTTCCTAGTGAATCTTTAGGAAGGAAAAAAAATGACACTTATAAAAGGTAATTATATGTGGTTTTCTTCACTGTCACATTACAAATATTAATTATGTAGAAGATTATTTCAAACATCAAAACTTTTACGTGCACGCTGGTCAGTTAATTTATTCAACAAATAATCAAAATTGCATTTTGTCTCTGAGACTTTACAGTTCACAGAATGCTTCCTGACAGATCATTTTATTTATTGAGGAACTTCTGTGTGCAATTTGGTGCTGTGAAATTGTCAGTCCTTGGAGAGAGAGCGAGAGTCGTGGGGGCAGAGGCTGGGGGTGTGTGCTGAGGGGCAAGCTCCAACGTGAAATATTTGAGGCCAGGCAGAGGCCAAGACATAGCGGCCGGAAGTGGAAGGGACAGAGGCTGACCTGGCTCAGGAAGTACAGCTGATGGTCGGGCGTCGTGGTGCACTAGGTACAGTGGTTCTAGTTTTAGAAACAATTAGCTCTAAGTGACCAATCAGGCAGCGTAGGGGAAGCAGAGGGAGGCTGAGTCCTAGTTCCCAGACATCTGCCCGCGGCATCTAGAGCGGGAGATGTGGGCCTCTGGAGCCAAGGACCTGGAGACGGAGGTGGTGAGAGGCAGGCAGAGTCTAAGAGCCAGGGGGGCTGCATCTCAGGGCAGGACACTAGTCATAAAGGGAAACCAAGGATGGATAGGACCACAGAAAGAAGCTCTAGGCCAGATAGGAGGTAGGGGATGTGCAGGTTGGGTGGAGACGTCTGGTTCTTCAGGTCCTTGTCTGATTGGAAGGAAGGGAGACGCAAACGATGGCAATGGCATTGGGGCTGCAGTCCCATCTATATTACCTCAGACCCAAGCATCCCCAGATTGGGGCAGGAAACTGTCGATCTATACATCAGTTAGGGACCTGTCAGGACATGGAGAGCACGTGCAAACTGGGTAGCTGGACGATTTAATAAAGGAGCTATTTATAAAGATCTGTGCAGAGTATAGGGAAATCAACCGAAGCCAGAGCAGAAGTACTAGAAATAGTCAGTTCCACCCTCAAGCCTGAGCAGAACCCAGGGAAAGCAGTGTTGCATGGGAAGGGCTGCCTGATAGAATATGTGGCCTTCCATGGAGGGGTACACCCCAGCCAAGGCAACGCGGTACGCAGGGGGATGGCAGGAAAATACCTCCACCTCGCCTTTCTCCCACCTCCGATACCTTTTTGGTACCTCTCACTGGCCACATCAGCCAGAAGGGAGAAGGCAGGTATGGCTGTTAGTGTAGAGTCCGTACAGGCCAGCCTCCCCGGGCACAGAGTGGGCAGAAGAAGGGTGCAGAGTAGATCTGGAGGGACCATGGGAGGTAACCAGAAGACTTCACCCTCTTTGTGTCTTAAGTTCCTCACTGTTTTTTATTTGAGAAATAATTGGTATCCTCAACCAAGGGCACGTATAGTCCTCTTGGTGATGGTATCAGGGCCATTTTAGCCATAGTCCCTCCAGAATCAAAAGCATTAGCACAGCTAGTAAATTTCATATGAGGACAGAAAACAAGGGTGACAGCAATTCATCAACAGATGCACAGATGCTACCGTCCCCGTTTTCGTAGCTGGTCACAGGCCTAAGTTGTAACATAGCTTTCTCCCCCCACCATGCATTCCACGTGCCCCCTTCCCTCTGCCAGCGTCTTGGCTGGACAGCGGAGGGGGGCAGCATCCACAAGATCTTCATTTCTGCAAAATCTGATGCATTGGGGGCCTTGCCTTGATCAGTTGACAGTTTCTCTTTTGTCCAGAACTACTGGGCAAGTGAGGATGACAAGGCAGCACAGGGCATCTCCTGGATTGCAGACATAATTCTTCTTGCCCCTGTTCTGTAGTGGTCACCCAACCTCCCTTCTGGTGATCAGAACCCCAGACAACACAGTGACCCCTTTCTTCTAGTGGGTCAATGACAAGAGGAGGCCAAAACGACCAGAAGACCTTCCAACAGAGCAGAACCATGACTGTGGCCCCAGGTGAAGTCTTCCTCCCTTGGATACTATTAACTCTAAACCGTCTGGAACCAAAATTGTGGGAACAGAAAGTACAAATTCCTTCAGGTGTTGTCTGGTGTATCAGTGAGAGAAGCCACTTCTACCTCCAATCCTTGGTTTCCCAAATTCTGGAGGTGATGGTACCATATACTAGCAGCTGGTTTAAGGCTTATACTTCATCCTGAACGTGTCTGGGCCTTCAGCGGGCCGTTGCACCATTCTATCAAGACAGCTCTAGCTTGCTAATGGGACATAGGGGAGACCAGTGAATTCTGGGCCGTGATCCCATAGTCCCAGTTTCTTTGCTCTGAAATGTGTCCTCTAGTTGTAGGACATCTTGTATGGGATACCACAATGGCAGATAAAATATTCTCTAGGGCCACAGATGGTGACACACACCTGAAGTGCTCCAGGTGAGGAAGGTAAATCTTACCCTAGAATTACAGATGCCCGCCACTTCATGATCTAGGTGGTTTAACACAATGAGTTTGCCGCCAAGGCTGATCCATCCACTCTTAATACCCCACAGTCATTCCCTTTTTTCTTAAAGCCTCATTTTTTCCTAAGAAACCCAGCTTCACTGCGTATCAGCTCAACTACAAATTGAGAGCAAAGTCAGTACATATTACTTTTTCAAACCAGACTTGAGACAGTGGAAGATGACATTGACCATTCTTGTATTTCTGCTGGTGTCTGGACGCTGGGGCTTTTGCCCTCACATCCCCATCCTGGTGGAACACTGAAACAGGCATGAGGACTCCCCACTCGGACGAGTCACCGTCTTGTGTGTCCTTTTGTGGTGCATGGTCTTAAGGTTTCCCCAAGCCACCTGAGAGACTGAAGTAACTTGGCTCTGTGGAAGCCTGGAAATAAAAACGTCCTTGAGAAGCGTTTGTGAAATCTCTCTTACTGGAATGTGGATTAAAAAGGCTTGCTGGGGTACGCTGTTAAATCTTTACAAATGTTTAAGATAAAGCGCAAACGAGAAAAACATGTTCAGTGAGTCTTTTTGGTTTGGGCTAAACCGTGTTCTTAATTCTCTTCTACTGAAATGTGTTATGATCAGGGAGAATGACCGCAGGCCAGATGGTGAAACCATTGTCCTTTTGTAGTTGGGGTGACTTCCCCTCGAAGCACTATGCTGCTTCTTTCTGACTCGGTCTCATTTTCTCTCTCTCTCTCCCACCTCACTCATGACACAGAAGTCGATATTTGGGGCACTTTTATTTAGTAACATTACGGTGACCATGAGTCACTAACACAGTGTTCTGGACCACTGGCAAGCTTTTTAGATGAAAGTGGAAATTTGGGTGGGCTAAGGTTCTTACTAATTAAGATCGCTGAAAAGAAACTGATAAAAAATGGCAAAGAGAAGAAAGTAGATTGTGTGGGGAAAAAACTGGACTTCTATGATTTTGTAGTATTTTTAAGTAAAATTATTTTGGAAGTATAACATACATACAGAAAATGATACAAATCTTAAGTAGCTCAGGGAATTTTCCCCAAATGAATCATGTGTAACCACTACCCGGATCAAGGAACAATATTGCCGCCCCCTCGGAAGCCCTATTCGTGTCTGCTTTCATCATTTTATTACTATTACCCCTAAGGATAACCACTATCAAGACTTTTATCCACAGCAGTTTGTCTAGAATTATACGTATGCACACGTTTGTGAATTGGTTCTCTCACGCAAAATTGTGTTTGTGAAATGTATTCATGTTATTGCATGCCGAGTAACACATTCACTGCTAGTGGTCTGGAGCAGGGACAGGCAAGTTACCCCAGCCTGTCCTTGTATGGCCCACCAGCTAAGAATGGCTTTTGCATTTGTCAAGAGTCATAAAAAAATACACAATATGCAGCAGAGACAACATGTGGCCTGTAAAACCTAAAATATTTACTCACTACCCCTTGACAGAGAAAGTTTGCTGAACCTGCTATAGAGAATTGTGTTGTGTGACTATACCACAGTTTACTGTTCTATTCTACTGCCAAGGGATATTTGGTGGGTTTCAGTTTTTATCTATCATGAAGCGTGCAGTGCTTGCGTGTGCGTTTTGGTGTCTATGAGCACACATTTCTGTTGGGGATATACCCAAAGGTAGAATTATTGGAGTATAAGGTATGAAGATATTCAGGGTTAGTAAATACTGCCAGACAGTTGTACAGATTTACACACTCATCAGCAGTGATCGGGAATTCTAGTTGTTCCGCATCCTTGCCAGTACTTGGTGTCACCCATCTTTTTAATTTTGGTCATTTCAGTGTATGTGTAGTGGTATCGCCTTGTGGTTTTGGTTTGTATTCACCTGATGCCTCATGTGTTTATTGAACACTTGCGTATTCCCTTTGTGACATAGCTGCTCACACGTTTTGTCCAAGGTTTGTCTGTATTTGCCTTACTGATTGGTAAGAGTATCAAATTATTTGTTAGATAGGATTGCAAATACCTTGTTCTACTCAGTGATTTGTACCTTAACTCCCCAACGGTATCTTTCGATGAGCAGGAATTCTTGATTTTAATAGTCTAACTTACCAGTTTTCCTTTTTGGTCAATGCTTTTTATATCCTATTTAAGAAGTCTTGGCCTACCCTCACGTCACACAGGTATTCTCCAATGTTTTCTTCTAGAAATGTTATTGTTTACCTTTCACATTTAGATCTACAGTTCATCTAGAATAGGTTTCTTTGTGTGGTGTGAGGTAGATATCAAGATTCATTTTTGTCTCCTATAGTATCTAATTGGTCCAGCACTGTTTTTGGGAAAAAAAGGATGATTTCTCTACTCTACTACAGTGTCCAGTGTCACCTTCATCATGAATCAGTTGCAGTATATGTGCAGACCTGGTTTGGACTTAGGAAGGTGTTTCGTAGGAATTCATCTATGGATGAGTAAGAACTTCAGCTTCCTCCTTTAAGAGTGTCTTGACACTTCTTGGCCCTTTCCGTTCCCATATAAATTCATTGAATTGAAGAGGAAAAATGAGATTTTTATAGTATAAAAAGCAAATATGATATATCCCTCCATTTATTTAGGTCCTCTTTAACTTCTCTGTATGCTATGTTGTAATTTTCAATGCAGAAGAATTACAGTTGACCTTTGAACTGCATGGGTCTACTTATTTGCAGATTATTTTCAATAGTAAATAATACAGTGCTGCTTGGTCTGAGGTTGGTTGAATCCTCTCATGCAGAACCACAGATTCGGAGGAACTGCTGATATAGGGGGCCGACTCTATGTTATATGCAGATTTTGCACTGTTGAAATGACAAAATTATACAGTAGAAGAGAATAGCTGTTGCTGGAGATTAGAGAGAGGAGCAGGGGTTAGTAGTAAGGAGGAGGCAGCTGTGGGTATCAAAGGGTAGCATGAGGGCTCTTTGCAATTGAACTGTTCTGTATCTTGATTGTGGTGGTGGTCATGGAAATCCACCCAGGTGATGAAATCCCATAGAACTAAACACACACACACATGCACACATACACACAAACGAGTGCTGTAAAACTTAAGAAATCTTAATAAAATCAGTAGATTGTATCAGTGTCAATTTCTCAGCTATGATCTTTACAAAACACTAGTTAAGCTTTTTTAATAAAGGCATTGAGAATTTGGACAAAAATGAGGACAGTAGAGTGAGAAAGGAAGCACTGTATGTAACACACAGATAATAAAGGATGAAAACCTGGGAACATTTTTTCTTAAAAATTTAACTAGAACCTCATCAGTTTTATTGATGTTCTCAAAAAACTAGTTTTTTGTTTCATTAATATTTCCCTATTGTTTTTCTATTTCACTGATTTCTGCTTTGATCTTTATTATTTCCTTTCTTCTGATTACTTTAGGTTTCATTAGCTCCTCTTATTTTTGTTTCTTAAGGTTTAGTCTTTGAAAATTTTTTCTTTTCTAATACAGGTGTTCAGTGCTATAAATTTCCTTTTAAATAGAGCTTTAGCTGCATCTCAAACATTTTTAATAGGTTATGTTTTCATTTTCATTCAGTGCAAAATACTTTCTCATTTTGTGTATTTTTTCTGAGATCCGTAGGTTATTTGGAAATCTCTTATTAATTTCCAAATACTTGAGGATTTCCTAAGGATTTTTATTATTTATTTCTAATTTAATGCCATTCTAGAGAGCATACTTTGGATGACTTCATCCCTTTTTACATTGAGAATACTTTCATGACCTAGAACCTGGCTTATCTTGGTAAACGTTCCATGTGCTCTTGAAGAAAATACGCATTCTTCTGTTTTTGGGTGGAGTGTTCTTTGATGTAAATTAGGTCAGCTACATTGATAGGGTTGTTCAAATCTTCTGTGTTAGTTCTGATTCTCTGTATACTTGTTTTCTCAATTGTGGATAGATGGGCGGTGAAATCGTCTTCCATAATTGTGAATTTCTCTGTTTCTCCTTGCAGTTCTTTCAATTTTTACTTTATATATTTTGAAGGTCTGTTTCAGAAACGTAAATATTAGAATTGTATGTCCTTTTGATTAATTTATCTGTTTATCATTATAAGTGACCCTCTTGGTCCTTGGTAGTTTTTTTTGCTCTGAAAGTGACTCCATCTGATTTTAATAGAACAACCCAAGCTTTCTTTTGACTAGTGTTAGCGTGGTGTATCTTTTTCCGTTGTTTTACTTTTAACCTCTTTGTGTCTTTACATTTCAGTTGGATTCTTGTACGCAACATATACTTGGGTCTTGATTTTTTTTAATCCCATTTGACAATCTTTGCCTTTTTAATTGAGGTGTTTAGGTGGTATACATACATCTTCTTTATCCATTCATCTGTTGATGGGTTGCTTCCATACCTTGGCAGTTGTAAATAATGCTGCTAGGAACACTGGGTTCAAATTAATGGCGTTTTTTTTTTGGATAAGTACCCAGCAGTGGAATTGATGGGTCACACGGTAGCTCTATTATTAATTTTTTGAGAACCCTCCATACTGTTCTCCACAGTGGCTGCACCAATTTCCATTCCCACCAACAGTGTAGGAGGGTTCCCTTTTCTCCACATCCTCGCCAACATTTGTTGTTTGTTTTCTTTTTGTTGACAGATATTCTATCACAGATGTGAGGCGATATCTCATTGTGGTTTTGATTTGCATTTCCTTGCTGATTAGCTATGTTGGCCATCTGCCTTTCCTGGAAAAATGTCTGTTCTGATCTTCTGCCCATTTTTTAATTGAGTTCTTTGTTTTTTTGGTGCTGAGTTGTATGAGCTATTTATATATGTTGGATATTAATCCCTTATTGGTCATATCATTTGCAAATATTGATATTTTCTCCCATTCAGTAGGTTGTCTTTTCATTTTATTGATGATTTCCTTTGCTATGCGAAAGCTTTTTAGTTTAATTAGGTCCCATTTGTTTGGTTTTGCTTTTTTTTCCTTTTACTTTAGGAGACAGATTTTTTTTTAATTGCTGTTATTTTTGTCAAAGAGTGTTCTACCTAAAATTTCAGTTATATTTTTAATTTCTAGAATTTCCCTTTAATATATTAGAATTTTCTATTGAAATTCTTCACCATATCATCTACTCTTACAAACTCATTCATCCTATATGTGAATGTGTATAGTAACTGAAATATCTTGATCACCTTTGTTTCTATTATTATTGCCTATTTTCCTCTTGACCTTTTTTATATATACTTGATGTTTTAATTAAATGTCAAACATCATGTATGAAAACTGAGGAGACTGAGGATTTTTTTTCTTCCTTCAGAGAGGATTAATGTTATCTCTGACAGATAGCTCAAATATGGACAGTTTACCTTAATCCTTGGTTCAAAGCTATGTTATAGACTTTGCAAGACTGAATCTATATTTAATTCAAGACTACATTTAGTATGTACTCCAGACCCTCAGCTGAGAGCATGGATGTTTATCTTCCCAGATACACAAGACCACTAAAACCTCTGCATAATTTTCCAGCTGGTTTTGTAGAGGTTTCTGAGCATTTTGTATTGCACAAATTAAGAATCAGGAAGTGCCTCAAGGGGAAAACTGCTATGGAGTGTCAGGCTCACTTTCCTGAACTTCTCTTCCTTCTACATCCTGGGCCCTTCACGTCTTGGCCGCCTTGGCAACCCCACACTCCTCTTTTGCCTTTGCATCCCTGTGAGATTAGCAAAAGTTCTTCTGGCTTATCTGATTCTTGATAACCTTCTGCCCAGTTCAACCTTACTCTCTCTGTATCAGGTATCAGCAAATGTCCTAAGAGGAAGGATGGAATGAAAATGGTTGCGTTCTCAATGGGTTTCCATTTTCTTGAGAGCCTCGGCCCCTCAGATGCTGGCATTTGTCCCAGCACCTCCCTAGTGCTCTCAAACAAATTTACTGTGTATTTACTTTTCTACTTCTTTTCAGCTGAAGCATTTGTCTACTACAAATCGCTCCATCATAGCCTAGAGAGAAATACTCTCTAGGATTTTAATAAAAAACAAGTTTGAATTGTGCACATGCAGATGCCAAAGATTCTATACTATTTTTCATCTGACTCTAGTTGGTCACACTTACTAGTACTAGTGTTCATGAGTCTTCTCATGATATCTTCTGTTGTGCTCATAGTAATGAAGTAACTAATTGCGATGGTAATAACAGTGGTGGTGTCTATGGAAGAGTAAAGTTTTGAGATGTTAAAACTTTCCAATATTTCCACCTTTTGCTTTTACCACTTTTACAGAGAGTTTGTTCTGTGTCCATCGTCCCATGTGAAAATATGACAGAATGGAGAGTGAAGAGGTCTATGAGTCTCTGGCTTTGGTGTTCCAAAAGCCTAGGCCTTTAGGACAACTTAGAGAATGTGAGGCCTCAGCAAAACTCTTGAGAGAAACAGGTTGGAGAGAGTAGAAGTCTCGCTGCTCCAAGACAAGAACATAATTCTCCACAGTTGATGGTGACAGAAAGTGACGGGAGAGAGAGCCACGGTATAGCAGATGCCATTAGTGTCCTGCCCTAACCCTCTGGCCCCAACTAACCACCTTAGAATATGCCCATCTGACATCCAACTGCCACGGCCTACACTTCTATGCCTGAGGATTTTCTCTGGTTCCCAAATCTCTTTTTTTTTTTTTTTTTTTTTTTTTTTTTTGCGGTACACGGGCCTCTCACTGCTGTGGCCTCTCCCACTGTGGAGCACAGGCTCCGGATGCGCAGGCTCAGCGGCCATGGCTCACAGGCCCAGCTGCTCCGCGACATGTGGGATCTTCCCGGACCGGGGCACGAACCCATGTCCCCTGCATCGGCAGGTGGACTCTCAACCACTGTGCCACCAGGGAAGCCCCCAAATCTCATTTTGCCTTCATCTTTGGCAGACTGAAAGTATCAGACGACTAGTCCCTCCAGCAAACAGCTTTCAACCAATGACAGATAGGAGTCGGTATATAAATACTCCAGTCCCCAACCCGACTTGTGTGTTCTACATGGGTTGCTATGTCATCTCCCCAGAAGGTTAAGTCCCAGTTAACCACAGTGGCTTGATAATTCCTTCTTCTGGCTGCTTCCCTTCCCTGTCTCTCTCCCCAACTCTCCTACTGGTGTTTTCTTCATCTCCCGAAGAAACCATTTGCACTAGAATCCTTATCTCGAGAGCCTGCTTCTGGGGGACTCTAACTAAGACAGGGCTTAGACTGGTGCAGATGCTCCAGGACCTGGTTCCCAGACAGTAGCCAGAGGGGACAACAAGACTCCAGAGATGAAAGGCCGAGGATTCAGGGGGGGCTGTGGGCCAGGAGGCACGGTCAGCCTCACAGAATGTTTGTTGAGGGGGCATTAAATTAAGAAGAATCTTCTGCACTAGGGAGTGGTCTGTTTCCTAGTTGGGTAGATGGTGGTAAGCTACATTTTGAAAGTAAGTGAATGACTCACCAGCTAAAAACAAGTACTTCCGTCTGCAAGGGTAGCCTGGACTAAGCTTTTTATCAGGATGAGGTGTTCTGTTCCTTTTGCCTTTATTTGCCCTGTATCAACCATCAGAATGTTCAAAAACAGGGAAATTATTCTGAATGTATAGAAGCAAATGGATTTTAATGATTGTTTTAGATGCCATTCATCTCAGATCTTCTGAAAGTTTTCAAAAAGGAGCCAGAAGTAATTCTGTTTTTCAGATTTGTCTTAAGTCATTCAAAGTATGATACAAAATGGAGTGATTTCCCTCTTAATTCCCTTTCTAAAACTTCCATTTTGCTCATTAAACATTGTAAATCCAGTGAGATGATGAAACTGGTGATTCAGTTAAGGCTTGAAAACTTAGATATGGCCTCTTGGCTTCAAAATACCAGAAAACACTTCCTAGCAATTGAAATGTTCATGACTGCCAGCTGACTCAATACATTCACTCAGGCTGTATGGGTGGCATTTTTCTGCGTGTGTATATGTATACACAAATTTGTCCCCAATACACACACGTGTTCAGTTTACTCCTCACTCCATTTCTTCTCTCTTCAAAGTAGAAGGAAACTTTCTTCCGCATGCCTTTAGAAGGGAAACGGCAGGAGATCACAGTAACCCAGTATTAATCACCCAAATCACTCCAGTTATGACGTAATATAGGAAACACAAGTTGTGAAACTAGAAGATTCATAACAAATTGAGCACCTTTAAAGCTTGTTATCATTCAAACATTCCTCTTCACTTAATGTCAGAATCTACTGAGTCAAGAAATCAACATGTTTTCGGTCAGTATGACAGGTATTTTTATTGGTCCCTCTTATGTCCAATTTCTCTCTTCCCACTCTGTGTCCTGAGAAGCTGAACTCTATAAAGGTAATCAGTGGGCTCCCTTGCTCTCGGGATTCCATTTGGGTTTGGCCAATGGGTGTCACTGGTAGGAGACCAGAAGACAGTAGAAGGGTGATGTCAGGGTAATTAATCTCCAGGTCCCTCTCAGCTGGGTCACTGCAAATGGCTTGTGTCCTTCTACGTAAATCACCGCTCCTTCGAAGCATCCCTGCCTGCCAGCTACAGATATGCTCCCTGGGTCACAGGAGGCGGTTAGAGGAATGGAGGTGGCTGGTAATGGCTTCCTGATGTTGCTAACCCAGATATCCTTCAGCATCCTTTACTGGTTTCCCCTAACCCTGTCCAACAACATTTTTACACTTTTTTTTTTATTAAACTCTCCTCAATTATAGTGTCTGAGTGAGTATGCCATCTGTTTCCTGCAGGGACCAAGACTGATACAGTTTGTCCCTCCTCATTTGTCAGACGTTAAGCAGAGCAAGACAGTGCAATGCCGTGGATTTGCGATGCAAGTCAATTGCAAAGTGAAATTATACATTTTGCAAAAGACGGTAAGATTTCATGAAGCAGATAAAAATGGTGTTGGAGAGCTCTTCGAATCACATGTAAAACTAGTATCTAATGCAGTTTAGCAGAATTTCTCTAGTTAAAAATTGAAGAGAAAATCCACGCTTAGGCATTTCAAAAGAGAGTGATTTTCATGTCAAGGATTAAGAGAGGCATTAAGCAAACATATAAATCCTTTGCTGCTGCTGCTGCCGTTGCTTCTTTTTTTTTGAGACACTTTCTTTATGCTTGTGTCATAAAAGTATCTGAAGTGAAGGATGTCCTTATATGCCGTCCTACTCTTTTTTTAGGAATATTGCACCCAAAAGCCACCCAAAGAATACTCAGTTTATTTCTTGTTTGTCTTAAAAATTAACATGTAATGGCAATTATAACCTACACTTTAATAAATGTAAGATAAACTTTCATAATTTTTCACTTTATTTTTAAAGATTAAGTCATAGTCAAACTTCTTATTTCTCTGTTGAGTATCAAGTTTTGGTCCCCAGTTGAAGTGGATTCACTCAAAGTGGCTTTTTTCCAGTGACCTTTGGCTAAGAGGACCATCTGAACATCCTTGGAGGAGCTGCAGAGGCCACTGGGGGAGAAGAGACTGTCTATTCCTTAGGAGATTTCTGAGGGCATCCCTTTGGATTTGCGGTTGGCCTCTGGAATCACACAGCCTGGGTTTCAGATTCCAGCTTCAACTCTGCTAGCCCTTTGGCCTTGGCCGGGCCCTCAGTCTTGGGAATCCCATTCCCAGTCACATCGTTGAAGCACTTAGCCCAGGTTTCTAGCACGGGGTAAACACTCAGTTACCGTCAGCTCCCAGCAGAATTACTGAAATTATGGTGCAGTTAGTAGTTCTATTTAATAGGCTTCTCTGTTAACATTATATCAGTTTGCTAAAATTAAAACAGTAAATATTGCTTATGATTCCACCAGTTTCAAAACGACAAGGTTTAGAGAATAAAAGGCAATGGAATTGAAACAGGATCTCTACCTTTCAAAGAAAAGAATCCATAATTTATATAGAAATATCAAAACAAGAGAAGTAGCAAGAAATATCAAAAAAGGGAAGCCTGAAAAATAACAGAAGAAAAGGCAATTAAATTAATTAAGACAATAAAAGTAAATAGGGAAAGATCCTTTTCTAAAGGGCAAATACCAGCTAAAACATAAACTCTAACTAAGCTACTAGACTCCTAATAGAGAAATCAAAAGGACAAAGAAATATAAAAATTAAAAGAATAAATAAAGACTCTCAGGAATATGCAAAACATAAAGGATGCAGGGGAGACAGTACTTATAGTCATACAAAGTTAAATTCAATGTAAAATGCATTGTAATTATAATGAGAAATGGAATAACTTAATAAATTCGTATAAAGTATAATTAATAACAAAATGAAAACAAACAGGAACATTTATGTGCCCGCAAACATAGCGTCAAAATATAGAAAGCAAAATTTTAAGACAATTAAAGAGTAACTAACAAACCCCAAATGCAGGGATATAGCAACACACACGTATCAGCCAATGGCCTACTGAGTATGAAAATAATAACCCCCTCTTAGCTTCCATACCTTAGAGCAGAGTTTCCCAACCAAGCAATAAGCACTCTTGGGCCATAGGACCTCCTAAGTCCTTAAGTTGTGTAAGGAGCTTAGGGATGCTGAAAACTTCAGTTTGGTCACCCCCAGCCTTGAGCAGCTTTTCCCGGTACTTCTCAGAGAACTGATTAAACAGACTGTCTGACCGCATGGCCTGCAGTCCCTGAGACCAGGGAGAGACAGTAGGATAAGTGACATCCCTCTCTGCCGCTGCCGCCCCGTACACTGAGCTTGGCAAGGACGTGTCTGCTACCTGGGCATCTGATTTGACAGCCACCTTCAGAGAAGTTCCTGTCCTGGGGCAGGTGAGTCCAGGTAGGGGGACAGAGGGGCAAATTACACAGCAAGCACGTGGCTGGGAGTTAGGGAGGTTGAGCAGGTACCTGGCCAAGCCTCAGGCCTACATCTCTGTCGTGTGATTTGGGTGCTTTGTGGCAGGCGGCTGTGCCTTTCTTTTTTTAAAATTTTTCATTGGAGTATAGTTGATTTACAATGTTGTGTTAATTTCAGGTGTACAGCAAAGTGATTCAGTTATACATACATATATATCTATATTTTTTTCAGATTTTTTTCCCTTATAGGTTTTTACAAAATATTGAGTAGAGTTCCCTGTGCTCTACAGTAGGTCCTTGTTGGTTATGTATTTTGTATATAGTAGTGTGTTTATATCCCAAACTCCTAATTTATCCCTCTCCCCAACCCCTCGCCGCGTCTTGGATATGCCTTTCAGTGCTAGCAGAGCTGTGACTCGTCTGACAATGTATGTGCAAACTGAAAATGAGAGTTTCCTCACTATTTAAAAATATTCCTATAAAGTTTCATTTGATACAAAAATCCATTTGCATTTCACAAGTTATTTCACCAATACAACTTTCAGATGTAAGGTGTCAGATGCTTTAAATACCGTTTTCACTGTTGTAGAAGTTTTTGTGGTTGTTTATAAAGTTTAAGTTTGTCTTACCTATAAAGGAAGCTTGTGTCAATAGTAACAATGAAAGACTGTCAGAAATTATTCTTTAAAAGTCTTGTTTAGGAATTATAGGCTGCATAGAACAAGAGAATAAAAACGAGTGTTTCATGAAAGTTAAGAAAAAATGCAATGATGACACTTAACCAGTGGGAGAACTGATACTTCAGTATTTATCCTAAAATATTTGTTCCTAAAGTAATACTTCAAATATATGAGGCCAAGAATATATATACATATATATGTATACATATATATATATACACACATATATATGTATGTATAACTGAATCACTGTGCTGTACACCTGAAACTGACATGACATTGTAAATCAACTATACTTCAATTTAAAAAATAAGTAAATAAATAAAATTGTTTAAAGAAGAGAAAAAAGAATCAAATGAATGAGACAGACCTACACAGAACATCAGTTAGCATTCTGAACTGCAAGCCACATACTTGTTTTGAAGCCAAGGACACCATTTAAAATTTATTTGGGTCATGCGATGTAGTTAAACCTACATGGTATCAATTGAGTGATTTTTTCTCCCACTGGCATGCTTTAATAACATGTACGAAGTCTTATCACTGTACCGTTCCTGTGCTTTCAGCATCTCATTTATATGCAAATTCTCGTGTATGCAACTTATTCTCTGGTAAACGGTGCCAGTGGATTGAGTGGCTCCGTAATTATGTTCCATCCCCATCTCCCCTATTTGTTTCTTTTATCCCTGCCACAGTTCCTGCTTCGTGTTCCAGTCATGAATTACTGAGCAGCTCCCGCAGCAATTTCTCTTGTGTGTGATGGGATGCATACCTCCCTCCCCTTGATCTGTTACCTATTTACCTGTACTTTCTAAACCCAGTGCAGGAGACTTGCCCCTTCTTCCTTTTGATTGTTTCCTTTGTTATGTCCTTTTAATCTGGAAGTCTTTGGTTCTGATAGAGATAAGTCATTCCACTGTCTTGGCCCCTTCCCTCTCCTCCCTCAGTGTGCTTTCTGTGCTACCGAAATTTACTACTACCAGTAAAATGATTTTACATATGTGTGTGTGTTTGGGGCTGCTCAGGAGAATTTCATGTGGGCTGGTCATGCCAGGAATAAACATTATGCTTCCAGACTTACCTATAAATATAAACACAATGTGTAGACTTGTTTTTACACATACGTACAAAGGTATGTGAATCAAGTGTGTATGTGTGTGTATAGAGAGTCTACATGTGCCCTGGAACAGTCATACTTGTGTTTGAACCCTAGATCTATCATTGGTTATTTGTGTGACCTTGGGCAATTTCTTAAACTTCTCTACTTCATGTGCCACACTGGTAAAATAAGGATAAGAATAGTATCTATTTCACAGGGTTTTTGGAGGATTAAATAAATAAATACATACAAAGTGCTTCTTGGGGCATTGTAAGCATAAATGCAATAAATGTCAGCTATTTTTCATTATCACACAGGACAAACAATAGATATAGACATACACAAAGAGGTATCAATTAGATTAGATCCTTCTGTTCACGCAACCAAAATTCACAGAACCTGCTGAGAGCAAGAGGCCTGGCTAGAGTGCGCAGAGGGGTGTGGAGATGGGGAAACTCTCACCTGTGCATCTGTGAGCCTGCACAGTCCTACCGGGTGAGGACTGAGGCGAGCCCCCTCCCTCGGTAGCTAGTCTCCATACCTAATCTGGCAACCTGGCAAAGGAGGCTGCCCACACCCACTGTGTGGTTGGGAATGATGATGAAGCCCCAGCTGGCACTGACCAGCCCATCCTCACCCATTTACCACCTAAGCTGTTCCATTTGCCCAGCAGGGAATTGCAGGATTCCCAGACACACCTTCCCATCCCACCTTCCTAGAGAGGCTTCCTCATGCAGCCCCCCTTGGTCCAGCGCGTGCTGCCCACGTGGGCTTGTTTCCTGGTCCCGGCAGAGAGGACCAGCCGTGTTTCCTGTGCTCTCGTTCCCCACTGTGGGGCATGAGGATGTAGGATGCATCATTTCCCTGCAGGGAGGGCTCGAGAACTTTGCCAAGTACGCAGGCAGTTCGCTCAGGGGAACAACAGCTCCACAAACACAGCCCTTCCCCGGGGCAGAGGTAAAGCCCTAACTTTCTCCTGCTGGAGAAGCGGGGCGGGGGTGGGTGGGTGGGTGGGGTCGGGCATCCTGCTGCTGACCCGCTGGGTGCAGCGCATTTGCCCCAACTCTTCCGTCATCCTCGCTCATCACTTCCTGCTCCCAGCTCCAAACACACCCGGCAGTATCACTTTCACAAAGGGCTTTGCAGCCTGCTTTGGAAACTGCCCCTGTGCCTATGGGAGGATGTGTCCTGTGCTTCCCAATGTATAGATGAGGAAACTGCAGCTCTGAGATATTATAACTTGCTCCAGGTTGCACAGGAGGACAAGGTTAGCACATGACAGAACTTGGGCTCGTAATTGGTTTCACCCAGCTGCAGTGTAATGACCTTTTCATTCATGGACTCCCTCAACAAATCCTTATTGAGGACCTAGGTCACACAGAGACAGGCGTGGACAGGACTGGTGCCACCCCTACCTTGCAAAGCCTCCAGCCTCCAGGAGAAGGTGCACAACGAACTAACTGACTGACTAAGTGTAATGGGTGTTTTAGCAGAAGAAGGACTTTTATTAAACATGGTGCCAGGGACCTCCCTGGCCGTCCAGCGATTAGGACTCTGCACTTTCACTGCTGACGGCCTGGGTTCAATCCCTGGTCGGGGAACTAAGATCCCGCAAGCCACACAGCACGGCTGGAAAAAACAAACAAACAAACATCGTGCCAGATGTTTTACCAGAGGATGGAAATAAATCTGAATGAAGGCATCTGTGACTAGCCCCGACTCCAGGGACTTGTTTTCTGTGTTTTTAAAAAAAAATCATAATTATTATTGATAGTTATCAGTTTTTTATTTTATTATTTTTTCCTTCTAGTTAATTTACAATGCTGTGTTAGTTTCTGGTGTATGGCAAAGTGATTCATTTATACATGGTATTCTTTTTCATATTCTTTTCCGTTATAGTTTATTACGAGACAGTGAGTATAGTTCCCTGTGCTCTACAGTAGGTCCTTGTTGTTGGTCTATTTTATATAGAGTAGTTTGGACTTGTTGCTCCTTACATCCCAGGCCCGGGATGGGGATGTCTGTACGGGGAACACAGGGATGCTGGCCGAGAGGGGCAGGCAGTCTCCCCCGAGTGCCCCCTGCCAGGGCTGGCACTTGGGGAGCTCATACAAAAGCATGGTGACAAGATGCAGCCCAGAGCATTCAGCAACCTGCCGGTGGTGGGTTACTGCTGGGTGGGCAAGCAGTGAGAAGTGAATGGAAAAGGGAATGAAGGAGGCCTGGCTGGGGATGTTTGCACAGCCCCGCCCTCGACAGCTGGCAGAAAATGCGTTCTCTGACCTGTTATAAGTGTACACTAAAGGATTAACCTGTTTTTTGTGGTCTTTGTTTTCAATGAAGGGATTCTGCCTTATCAGGAGTAGGTCTCCTTGGTATGAAATTGATGCATTTTATAAGGAGTTTTCTGAATAGTAAGGTAAACAAACAAAATAGCCATAACGATCATCCCCACCACTTAACGAATACTCTTTACATCCTGTTCAGACACGATGTGGTTGAATTTACACCATAACTCTGTGACGTGGGTGTTGCATAGATGAGGAAGTTGAAGTTAAGTTACGTGCCCAAGGGACCAGGGCCAGTAAATGCCAGAGGCAGGATTCGAACCCATGTCCTTCTGATGTCAGATCCCACCCTCTTAACCACCAAATCGCCCATCGTACCATCCAGCACAGAGGCAAATGCTACAGTGGCAGTGCACAGGCATAATGAATTCTGCCTCAGAGAGGAGTAACGAGGAAGGGTTTTTAGCATCCACGGGGTCTCGTCAGATAGCCATTGGAAAGAAAGACGTCCCCCAAAGAGGAAATGATGTGGGAAAAGACAGAGTGGTCTAGCGTAGCCTGGGTGTTCAGAAAATCACCAGTGGTATGATGGTCTTGGGTAGTGAAGAAGGAGGTGAGTCATGAGAGTGGCAGAGATGCTGCCGGAAAGAGCAGAGGCTACTGCGTCGAGAACCTTGCCCACCCAGCAATGGGACTTGGGGATTTTCCTGGAAGGAATGGGGAGCCATTGAAGGGTGTGAGGTCTGGGAGGGGAGTGAGGAGAGTATCATGTTATCATTTTTGCAGTCTTGACAAAGAAAATGTGGAGGCAGTTGGGAATATACTCTGGAGCCTGTCCCCTGGGAGAGGCGTCAGGCAGCCAGGTGTGTCCACCTGTCTGCTCATACACCTTCCTTGGTGAAGAAATCATCACAACGTATTCCCAGTAGGTGTGTGATTATTCACAGATGATCACAGTACAATGGTACTCGTGCATTGTGTGCATTAAAACATGACTGTGCTCAATGCCACTGGTACCCATCAAAATGGTTAATGGTAAATTTCATGTTGTGTGGGGCTTAACCTCATAAAAACAAACGAGTAAGTGTGAGTAGATATTCTATTCTTCCCCTTCCACACCACAGCGAATCGCTTGCACATGGGGTGCACGTGTCCCTTTGATGTTGAGGTCTGGAGGAAGGGCATGGCTGTGGGAAAGGAAAAGAGAGAGAGGATTTGAGGTGTGGTTTAAGAGGTAGAATTGATAGAGGTCGATGTTTGGAGGTTGAGGAGTGTGTGGGAAAGGGCAGAAGATGCCCCGTTTCTGGTTTGGATATAGGAAAAGAAAACTTTTCCCTTTTTTGGGGACTTGGTGTGTCCTGGGATCATGTCCCAGGGGTTGGCATAGGATTGGGTGGGGAGTTTCTAGGCATGTCCAGAAGTGAATCCAGCCTGAGGGTATAGATAAATGGTCCTGTTTAGATGAGGAAACTGAGAGTCTAGTCTGCAAAAGCCTTATTAGCCAAGGGCCAAACGAGAGGTCAGAAGGAGGCAAACTCAGGAGTGGGAATCCAGGGGCAAACTGGGAACTAGGCAGGAAGGGTTTCACAGCCCACATGGAAAGTGATGCAGGCCAGGGGAGGGGGCGGTCTTCCCGACCAGGGTTTCATTCCAGACCATGGAACCTGATACCCAGGAGGTGCCCCGGGGGAGCAGCAGACACTTGGGAAGAGATGGATGTGGGCTTGGGTAGCAGCATCTGGAGTGCAGAAGAGGCTGCTCGGGAGAACGTGAGCCACTGGGCTGAGGACAGAGCCCTGGGGAAGATCAAAATGTAAGACGCCGGCAGAGGAACGGAAGGCTGACAATGAGAGAAATCACCAGGAGAGTTTGGGGTCACAGGGCCAAGGGGAAATTTCCAGAAGGAAAGAAGTGGTCCCAGGTGTCAGACACTACAGGAGGACAAATAAGACAGGAACTGAGTGCTTCCCTGGTGGCGCAGTGGTTGAGAGTCCGCCTGCTGATGCAGGGGACACGGGTTCGTGCCCCAGTACGGGAAGATCCCACATGCCGCGGAGCGGCTGGGCCCGTGAGCCATGGCCGCTGAGCCTGCGCGTCCGGAGCCTGTGCTCCGCAACGGGAGAGGCCACGACAGTGAGAGGCCCGCGTACCGCAAAAAAAAAAAAAAAGACAGGAACTGAAAAAGTGTCCATTGGCTACGCTCCCTGGTGACGTTAGCGAAAGTAATTCTGGAGATGAGTGGGGTGGGGCAGGGGGGAGGCAAGGGCATGGAGCAGGGAGCCCTACTGGTGGATGGAGATGAGAAGGTAAAAACCCTTCAAGCAGAGCAGGCTTGGGTTGTCTGACTTCTCATCTAATGCTCTTTCTCCTCTCCCGGTGCAACTCGGCCCTAGAAAGTTCTAGAAGTCTTATTACAGTCCAGAGGCAGGATGAGGCTTTTGGTTCTGATCTCTCGGATTTCCAGGCACTTTGGGAGAACCAGCAGAGTTTCGGACAAGTCAAGTACCCCATCAAAGTCGGTGTACCTGATGATAAGAATATATTTAAGGGATTCAGAAACTTTCCTGGGATTCTTTTAAAGAGTTTGCATAGAGTTAGGGAGAGGAGTAGAGCAACAGAGAACTTCTCCTTGGCCTCCCTGACCGCATTCTTCTGGTTCGTGTCAGGTGGTCCCCCAGAGTGGGGTGCAGGCTGCTGCTTCCAGCCTTCTGGTAGACCTTGCCCTGCTGTGGGTGAGAGGCGGCCAGCTGGGTGCCTGGTGGGGAAACGCCATTGGCTGGGTTAGTCACTCGCCTCCACACTTTCACATCCTCTATCAACACCTGCACACTTCAGTGGTGACCACACGCACTCTTCCTGTTTATACGGAAAGTGCCATTCAGAAAGCTTGCCAGAGAGAAGGGAGCTGCACCCTCAGCTCCGAAGAAAGACGTTGCACAACTTATCTGGGAGAAGGAGAAAACGAGCCCGTGAGTTGAGAGGTAAGGTCAAGCCAAAGACCATCTGGGCCCTTCGGGCTGCCTTGGGTGGAAAAGAAGTGACCCTTCCTTTGTAGCCTTCAGGGGGTGACCCAGAGGAGCCTGACCCAAGCTCCCCAGGGCCGGGCAGCGGGGACTCCCGATCTGCTCCACAGAGAGAACCCAGGCTCGGGTGAGCGGCCGGACCAATTGGAGAGGCAGATTTGGAAGGTGGTCCCGAAAGGTCACAGGATTCACGTGGGGATAGCTTGTAAAAAATGCACTCCCTGGGTCTGAGCATGTGCACACACAGTTGTGATGGTGGCTGGCCCTGTAGGCTTCCGGGGGAGTGTGTCTGAACTCCGTTTAGGCCATTGGCTACACCGCACACAAAGAGCCCATGATATATATGGTCACAGACTGGACCCCAGTGCATGGCTCCAGTGAGTGCACAGGAAGGAGAGAGTATGCAGGGCTCACCCTGAGGCCACCGCCGCTCCTGCAGGAGTGGCTCAGGACACACGGCCTCCTCGTCGGCAGGGGCTGACAGCACTGTTCCTGTTCCTTGCACAGCACGTTATGTCTGTATGTGTGTGTGCGTGTGTGCACACTTCATGCTACATTATGTGTATAGACAGGCATACACACGTGATACATAGAGACCCGTATATAATACAAAATAGCAATAGTGACTGTATTTTTGAAACTAGAGAGTTAATGGTATGACGAGAGATTTCTTTTCCTAAAATGTGAATTCCTTGCTATTAAAGTTTTACAAATGTAAAAGTGAAATCATATTTGGATATGTGTTTTATAACCCCTTTTATTCAAAGGGGTGAAAATCCCAGGGGATGGGAACTGTTCAGGTAGTCTGGGACCTGATATTGCTGCAAGAATTGACTAAAGGCCAGATGTTAACTCACACCCACATCAGCAAAGAGGTAGCAGTACGCTCCTTCTTTGAGTCCTGAGTGTACGCACTGAATCCTCAATTAAAAAAAAACAATTATGGTCCCCACTTTTGCCCAAAGTATTGGGCTCTTGGTGCAAAGTTAAGGAAGAGCACCTTGCCTTACGTGAGGCTGTCAAGGTTTCCCGTCTCACTAAGGTGAGATTATTAGAGTAAGAGTAGCACAAAGACTCAACATTCTGAGGTTTTGGTTTTGTTTCCGTCACTGCTGTTCCCTTGCTCTGGGCATTATCTGTGCTTCGTGTTCAGATATGCCATGCATATTTTTATTTATTTTGCATTTGGAAAATGGAAAACACGTCCATTGCTTATTGGTAGACCTCTAGGTTCAAGTCCCAACTCTAACACTTCCTGTGACTTTGGGCAAGTCACTACACCTGCATCTGGGTTTCCGGCATCTGTAAAATGGGTACAACAACAGTCTCTACCTCTTAAATAAGGGTTAGATGAGCTAATACATGTAAAGTGCTCAAAAGAGTGATACATTGAAAGGGCCCCATAAGTGTTAGCGGCCATTATTATTGTTACTGCTGTCATCAGTTTTTGTGCAATTAAGCTGTCAGATTTGCAGGGAAATGGTAGGAGGCAAAGATTAAAGGTGGGAAGTGGGGCTATGTAGATGGGTGTTGGGGAGACACATAAGAGGTCAGAGCCATGACACCAACATGCAGTCCTTTACCCTGCAGAGGTGTCGTGAACAGGCGGTGGGAAAGGAGCAGGGGTGCCCCTGAGCTCTCATACATGTTGTACGTCCATGTGCACAGCAACCAAAGGCAGATACGTGTAACCGTGACATCCGAGTGATGGTAAATGGCCTGTATTTAGTGCCTCTCATGTGGAAAGCATGTGCTCGCGTGTTACATGCCTTCTCTCGTGTCTTGCATCAGAGCCCTTGTGGAATGGTGCCTATTTTAGAAGAAAGCTGAGAGCTGGTCTACGCGTGCAGAGCTGGGGTCTAACTATCTCCAGACTCTGCTCCTAGCCCCTTGTGTTGCCTCTACAATGAGCTAAGTGGTAATGGCATGTTCCAGATGAGGAAGCTGAGTTTCAGGAAATTAAGAAACAAGTTCAAAGTCACACTGAGAGTTAAAGGTGTGGCGGGGAGCTGGATGGCTGATCCCTGATTTCCAGACCCTCTATTCTGCTCTGCAGTTCAAAGGAAGAACCCCTAGGCTTGCACGCTGCCTCCTGAGGTTGACAGCTGTGGAACTCCTTCAATAAGTCACTCTATCTTCCACGCTTTGGTTTCTTTATCTGTGAAGTGGGTAAAATAAACTGCCCTTTGTAGTTTACAAGGTTTTATGAGATTTCAGTGAGGGTACATATGTAAAATGCTATTATATTGAAGTCCAATTGACTTACAATATTTCAGGTGTACGGCAAAGTGATTCAGTTATCTGTCTATTTATCTATATTCTTTTTCGGATTCTTTTCTATTATAGATAATCACAAGATATTGAATATAGTTCACTGTGCTACTACTGTTCACAGTAGATCCTTGTTGTTTATCTATTTTATATAGTGTAATGTGTATCGGTTAATCCCAAACTTCTAATTTATCCCTCCTCCCTTTCCTCTTTGGTAACCATAAGTGGTTTTCTATGTACGTGAGTCTGTTTCTGTTTTGGAAATAAGTTCATTTGTATCATTTTTTTAGATTCCACATATAAGTCTTATCATGATATCTGTCTTTCTCTGTCTGACTTACTTCACTTAGTATGATAACCTCTAGGTCCATCCACGTTGCTGCAAATGACATTATTTCATTTTCTGTATGGCTGAGTAGTATTCCATCGTATATATGTACCACATCTTCTTTATCCATTCATCTGTCGATGGACACTTAAGTTGCTTCCATGTCTTGCTATTGTAAATAGTGCAGCTCTGAACATTGGGGTGCATGTATCTTTTCGAATTAGAGTTTTCATCTTTTCTGGATATATGCCCAGGAGTGGGGTTGCTGGATCATATGGTAATTCTATAGCTATTATATATTTCTGATTCATGTAAGAAAAAAATGTTGAAAGTGACTCTCAGTAAAGGCAAGTTAAAAAGGAAAGGAAAAGTAAAAATGATGTTGGTTCTTCATGGCATGTCATTAAGTATGACTTAACTTATTCTTTCAAATGACTGCTTTGCACTGCCTGGTACTGATATCCTATAATTCATTTCACCAGTCTCATATATGGAAAATTAATTTATTTCCATTTTTAAATAGTCGAAATTAAACTGCAGTGATTGTTCTACAAATCCTTTAGTGCCATCGTTTTGTCAGTTTTTTGTTTTTGTTTTTGTTTTTTTTTGCGGTACGCGGGCCTCTCATTGTCGTGGCCTCTCCCGTTGCGGAGCACAGGCTCCGGATGCGCAGGCCCAGCCGCTCCGCGGCATGCGGGATCTTCCCGGACAGGGGCACGAACCCGTGTCCCCTGCATTGGCAGGTGGACTCTCAACCACTGCACCACCAGGGAAGCCCTAGTGATGTGTTTTAAGATTTCACCTTTCTCCCAAGCCCTGGATGTTGACCACAGTAAGAGAGAATGCTTGTGAAGGGAAGAATTCTTTTCTTATTTTTCTCTGGGAATTTGGCCTCATCAGACCGTGCTCGTGTTGCAAGGGAAAGAAACCACATGGAGCTGTGCTGAATAAAAAGACCATCTTTTGGAACAATCTGGGGGGCTGACCAGGCTTAAAGAGCAACAAGCAAGGAGATATGAAGTCCAGGCAGCAGAACCAGTAAGAACACCATTAGGTACCACAGCAGTGGAAATGGGGGCACAGGCTGGGCCATGTAATGTGGCCACCACTGTAACAGATATGACCTCAACTGTTCCCACGTTGGGGCATCACTTATGTAAAATACAGGATCCCAGAAAGAAGGGAGAGAGTGATGAGCTGCGTCTAGGTCACGTGCCTGTCCCCAGGGAAAGGTCAGATCCATCCATGTGACTTCACGCTATGCATAGGGAGTCCTCCCCCAAAGGAAGACTGGAGCGGTAATAGGAAGGGGTGGACGGTTGGAAGGTGACGGCGAAAAGCGACGAGCGTCTTCCACATGGTTCCTGCCCAGCAGTCTCTAAGTGGTGGCTGGTTGGTTATCACTGGGAGAGATCAGCCTTTGATAGATGTTTGTACAGATAGGTGTACACGAGGGAGAATCAGGAAACTGAGCCCCCGCTGCTTCCTGAATCCTTGTCCTGGACGCTTTGCTTCTACAGCTGGGAGTAGAGTAGGAGACCAAGGGATTTTCCTAAGGACCTGAGCAAGAAGACGGACCCTCCTTGTAAATCAGAGGAATCGGTGCTGTCTCCGTAGCTCCTACCCGTGTCAAGCATTTCACAGTCAGTTTTTGAGTCCCCCAGTGTAGATATTACACACTCCTTTTACATACGGAGGACAGAGACTCCAAGAGGTTAAGTGACCTGCTCACCTAGTCCATACAGTTAGACATGGGGCTCAAACCCAGGCTCCCCAGCTCTGAAACCTTCCACTCCAGCTGGCCTTAGGGCGACCCTGAGTCTAGGCTGCACAGAAGCAGGACATGTGCTAATATTTGAATGAAATCATTTTCTTCCAGGACACCAGTGTGTGTGCGTGTGCGTGTGTGTGTGTGCACGCGCACGCGCGCGCCCTACACACACATAACCAGGAGGAATTCTAAGAGGAAAGTTAGGGGTTCAGAGGGAAAACATCCCATATGTTATAACTTTGCCTGGGCTGTCCCTGTTTCTAAAGACCGTGACAATATTTTTTGAAGCAAAGATCAAAGGACATATGGTCTGACTCAAGGGTTAACAAAGGGAAAAATATTTGAAATTGGGACTCTCTGGGACAATTTGAGATGTGTGGCTACAATCATTCCCAGAGCACCTGGGAATCATGGAGTTCTTTGGGAAACACTTTGAAATACTAAAACATTAAATCCCATTCTCCAAACTAGGGATGATTTTATCAACAGAAATTGGGACAGTCTTATACATTGGCTCTATGATTCCAAAGCTGGGAGGCCTCATGCCCATGACAATAGCAAACGTCTTGAAATCTGCTTGCATCACCTGTAAAATCATTAGAAATAATAAGAGAATTCTTCATACAAAAATGAATAGATTTCTTACAGCAAAAATAGCCAGTAAGAAGGGATATAATTCACAAAAGACACTGCAATGTAAATATCTAGAAAAGAACTTAAGAGGAAACACATGAGACCTTTACGAAAAAAAAAAATCTACTTAGGGATGTAAAGCATGTAAATGGAAACACACCAAAAAAGAGTAGAAATATGTATATGTATAGCTGATTCATTTTGCTATATGGTAGAAACTAACACAACAATGTAAAGAAACTATACTCCCGTAAAAATTAATTTAAAAAATTTTTTTTCAAATGGAAACACATGGCATATGGAAACTAGATAAGTAAATATGAATTCTCACCAACCTGATTTGTATGCAAAAAGTGTGTAAAATAAAATTTCCAATGCATTGGGCGGAGGGGAACTTGATAAAATTCCAATCGAAAATTCTGAAGAATAACAAGGATATTTTTGAAGAAAAGGTGGAGGCAGACATGGTGCTTGGCTTTTCAACTGTGAAAGTTTCAGTGGTCATATCGTTCCAGATGGATAAACAGATCAATGGGAGAGAAGAGAAAGTACACACACACACGCATTCATGCACATGCAAATGTAATGTGTGATAAAAGCACCTTTTGGAATCAGTAATAGCAAGAATGAGGGCAGTCATATCGAGAATGAATGGTCAGTCCTCATTTAGCTTGATTCTTCAGCAGCTCTGACACAGTAAACTCTTCCTTCCTTCTTGAAATACCTTCTTTTCTGCCTCCAGAACATCCTTCTCTTCCTTCTCATCCTATCTCACTGGTCTTCTGTTCAGGTTCCTTTTCCAACTCTTCCCTGTGTCTAGATGCTAGAGTGCCCAGGGCTCAGTCCTCCAACATCTCTGCTCTATCTGCATTCACTGCCCAGGTGATCTGGTCCAATATGACCATTGAAACACTAACAATGTCCAAAATGACTTCTCCTAGCCCAGACCTGTTTTCTAACCAGAAACCCCGCTGTCCAACACCACTCGGCATCTCCACTTGAATATGTGTTCAGCCTCACAGTCTTAGCATGTCCAAAACAGAATTCCTGATTTCTCCAACCCCGGTCCTGCTCCTCCTGTGGTTTCCTCACATGTCAGCAGAAGATCCCTTCATTCTTCCAGGGTCAGGCCAGCCCCCTGAAGCCATCCTTCACTTCTTTCTTTCACAGCCTACATCTAATCCATCAGTAGATCCCATTCACATGTCATTTGAAATATATCCAGAGTTGAATCCCTTCTTAGCACTCAACCTCCTGGGTCTCTCACCTGCTCTGCAAACTGGTCTCCTTCCCACATGCTCCTTCTTCATCCTGTTCTTGGCACAGACCCAGAGGCATTCTTGTAAAACTGAAATCAAATCATATGTTTGCTCAAAACTCTCCAATGGCCTCCTTACCTCAGTGTTCCAGTTATTTATTGCTGCATAACCAAGTACCCCAACATATGGTGGCTTAAAACAAACTTTCAGTTTTGCTCAAGATCCCATGGGTCAGCCATTGGGGCAGTTTAGTTTTGGTGGGGCTGGAGGACCCCTTCTAAGGTGGCTTCTTCCCTCACATCCTGGCACCTTGTGACTCCTCATCTTCCAGGGCTCTCCATGTGGCGTGGACAGAATGCCGGTCTTGAGGTCTGTGCACTTCCTCCATTGTGATTGTCTCTAAGAGGCAGGAAGAGGAAGCTGCCACAAGAGGCAGGGGCTGGGACAGCATCCTTTCTGCCACGTTTTGTTGGCCAAAGCAGTCAGCAGGCCTGCCCAGATTCGAAGAGGTTGAGAGTCTCCTGACGGGGGCAGGGCAATGTCATGATGCAGAAAAACACACGGGGTGTTCCCGTGGCCATCTTTGGGACACGCAGTCCGCTACACTCAACCATTAGCCAGATCCAAAGTGCTTACCATGACCTGTCAGGGCCTACAGGGTCTGACTCCTGCCACCCCTCACTTCTAGTACCCTTTCCCCTCATTAGTGGTACGACTTCACCTAGCATGGCCCCTTTGCTATGATGTGAACAAACAAGTGTAATCCCACCTCGTGGTCTAGTGCCCGTGGTTCCCTCTGCCTGGCGTGCCCTTCCCGGGGTGCACGGGTCACCTCTCACCTCCTTCAGGTCTCTACCCAAATGTTACCATTTCAGAGAGACCTTTCTTGACAACCCTTGACTGAGAAAGCCATTCCAACCCCTTCTTGTCGGTTGTGTTTAGCACCATCTTACTATCAAATGTTTAGTTGTTATTATCTGCCTCTTCCCATTAGAATGTAATGTATCACGAGGACCTAGAAAATGTCTACTCATTGAAGGTTCCGGATAAATATTTGTTGAATAAATGAATGACTGGACAAGTAATTTTTCATTAAATGATATTGGGACACTGTCTAACAGCTGGGGTGGGGGGAGGAGAGGAAAGTTAGATGCATACCTAATACATTAAACCAAAATAAGTTCTAGAAAGATTTTAATGTATTATAATAAACCTTGAAAATTCAGGTGAAGATTAAATAATCTTGGGGTGAGAAGGGTTTCTGTAAGCCTGATACTAAATAAATGAAGTAGAAATAAAAATACAGATTTGACTCTGTCAAAAACACCACACAAACAATGAAAAGATGAACAGCAAACTTGGACAGATACTTCAATATCAAATGAGCACAGACAATCCTCAATATAGAGAGAGCTCTGTCAAATAAATTCAGAAAAGGAAGATATATAAAAGCCTAATACGCGTTTCAGAATAAAAATTCCACCAGCTGTGTAGTTGCAGTCAAGCTACCCAGTTCTGTAAAAGGGGAAGCCATGTGGATTCAATGAGCAAATATATGTACCTTTCTTAGAAAAGTGTCTGGCATATAATGTTGCTTAATAAACATTAGCTTTTAATATTATTATCTCCGAATGCCATGCATGACACATAGATGGGGTTTTAAATGTTTATTCATTATTTCATCCATCCATCCATCCATCCATTCATCCATCCATTCATCCACCCATTCATGCATTCATGCATTCATCCATTTGTTCATCCATCCATTCATCTATCCATCCATCCATCCATTCATTAATTCCCTGGGGTGCAAGTGTTGCACCACTTCACAGGCTGCACTCTGCCGTCTTCCCTCATTGACTCATAAATATAATGAAGAAAAGGTGCTGCAGGAGCCCTTGAATTCTTGAGAAATCTATTTAAAAAGCCAGCCTTTCCCAGAAAAACTGCTCTTACATCACATCAATAATACCAACCTCAAAATCATACTCATTTGAGTAGTTTAAGGGCTGAGAAAGCACTCAGGGACACACTGAAAGGACGCTTCCTCAGTTTGGTGAACAGTGTAATGAAGTGTGGCCGTGGGGTCTGAGTTTCACAGGAGTGGTAGGCTGCCCTCTTCTTAAAGGAACAGGGATGTTGGGGAACAGAGTTGTTGAGTCCATCTTTTTGTTTTGTAAATAGCATGTTTACCATCTGGGGTCTGAGAAACTCTGGACTGAGAACGTTGCTGTGGAATGGCTGGCCATTGATGGTATGAGCCTGTTATTCGATCTTTATTGTTGTCTGGCCTGCAGTTATATTTTTGTACTTCAGGAGATGCCAGACAGTCTTTGTTTGGCAATAAAGAGTAAGCGCTTAGCCTTCTTGACGGGCAGACGCCCTCCTGCCCTCTACACTTGACACTTCTGCGGTCCTGACGGCGCCTCGGTCGGGTTGTCCGATGGGGCAGGACACGCTTCAGGAAGCTGCAAGCAGCCCAGCAATCTCATCACCCCAATTGCATCAGTGATTTTGCTTACACGCCTCCTAAAAGAGCTCCAGAAAACGCTGTACTCTGAGGCTTCCTAGAAATCACTATTTGAAACTATTGATGGACAAGGCTTTTATTTCTGAGGCAATGAACACACCATGCACTGTAGGAATGTTCGTGTGGGCAGCCACCTGCACGGGGGCACATAGCTGAGTGTGTGATTAGGGGCTAAAATCCAGCCTACGCTCCGTTCGCCTGGGGGAAGGGACACCTTTCCTTCAGTTCTCACAGTGGCACCAGCATCTCACCAAGCCCTGTGCCCATGGGGCTGGACCCTTAGGAGCAGGTGTCTCTCACGCATGTACCCAGGCCAGGCCTGGGTGAGGGGAGTGTTTGGTGTGGCAGCAATCAGTGGTGCCAGGGAGGTGGGAACAGAGAGCTGGCATGGAGCCTTGCCCACACAGCAGTCTTGGGCACATCAGTTTTAGGAAGGATTACTTCTGCAAACTGAGGGTCGGACCATGGATTCCATTAACACTGAATGTATCAGTGAGCTTCTAGAAACTTCTTTGTGCACCCTATCCAAGTTGGGAGACTACATCTTAATCATTCGTGCTACGTGCTCTTAACTGACAGAGAGCTCCTGAAAGTGTAACGTCCACAATACAGCTCCCTTAGGACACAGATTCCGGCCAGTGACACATGGCCATGACCCACCTCCTCCTCACGGACAGCACAAGTCGTAAGAGGCAGAACCACAAAGAGGCCAAGTGTAAAGGCTTTGATGAGTGTACAACCTCGAGTTAAATCCCAGCTGTACCTCCCAATATAAAAGGATATTAATGATCACTCATCTCACACTTTGCTGTATGACCGTGGGCAAATTACTTTCTTTTTTTTCCCCCTAATTTCATTGGAATATAGTTGATTTACAATGTTGTGTTAGTTTCAGGTGTAGAAAAAAAGTGATTCAGTTATACCTATATTCATTCATTTTTATAGATTCTTTTCCCATATAGGTTATCACAGAGTATTGAGTAGAGTTCCCTTTGCTATACAGTAGGTCCTTGTTGATTATCTATCTCATATATAGTAGTGTGTGTGTGTTCATCCCAAGCTCCTGATTTATCTCTCCCGCCCACATTTCCCATTTGGTAACCATAAGTTTGTTTTCGACGTCTGTAAGTCTGTTTCTGTTTTGTAAATAAGCTCATTTGTATCATTTAACAAAATTGCACATGTGGGTGATATCATATGATATTTGTTTTTCTTTCTGACTTACTTCACCCCGTATGACAGTCTCTAGGTCCATCCACGTCTCTACAAATGACCCAATTTCGTTCCTTTTTATGGCTGAGTAATATTCCATTGTGTATATGTACCACATCTTCTTTATCCATTCCTCTGTCCATGGGCATTTAGGTTGCTTCCATGTCTTGGCTATTGTAAGTAATGCTGCAGTGAACTCTGGGGTGCATGTATCTTTTCAGATTATGGTTTTCTCCAGATATATGTCCAGGAGTGGGATTGCTGGATCATATGATGGTTCTGTTTTTAGTTTTTTAAGGAACCTCCACACTGTTCTCCATAGTGGTTGTACCAGTTTACATTCCCACCCACAGTGTAGGAGGGTTCCCTTTTCTCCACACCCTCTCCAGCGTTAATTTTTTGTAGACTTTTTGATGGTGGCCATTCTGACCGGCGAATGACGTTCCTTTCTGAGCCTCAGTCTACTCTTCAGTTAAAATAGGGATGCTAACACATCTGGGTTTTTGTGAGGACTTAATGAGGTTGTATGCAACACATCAAGTACTCAGTAAAAAGCAGCTTCTTCTTATTTAGACACTGGACCCACATCAGCTTTAACATGTCTATTACTCGAAGAACAAGTAAGCGAGACATGTTGGGAAGAGGGTTAATTCCTCAGATTGGTGGAGCATTTTGTGAATAACAATGGGAATTCTCTGAATGGCTCTGAGTAACATGGAAAAGGGCGTGCATCTAACACAGGCCTTGTTGGTTTCCCGGAGAGTAAATTGCCCATTGGAATGGCCTGACCATTACTTGCTCATAATGTCAACTGTTTTAATATACACATCCACTTAGTGATAGCACATTTGCCAGGAAAACTACGAAGCTGATGTTTTTGCCTAAATAGCCAGTCTTTTTTGGTCTTGAATAAAGTGTCAAATATATGATTTAGATTTTATGTTCAGCTGATTGTTGACATCAGAAAGCATCAATCCAGAGTAATTGGCAAGTGGGTACACATTCAAATGATATGATGATATCCCTGCCACATTTTCCTGTGATTCGAGGGGAGAAAATCGTTAGGGATTCTTGTTTTAGAATCTCATCAAAATAGATCCTTTGAGTAGCCGCGTAGCACAGGGAGATCAGCTCAGGGCTTTGTGACCACCTAGAGGGGTGGGATAGGGAGGGTGGGAGGGAGACGCAAGAGGGAGGGAATATGGGGATGTATGTATAGCTGATTCACTTTGTTATACAGAAGAAACTAGCACACCACTGTAAAGCAATTACACTCCAATAAAGATGTTAACTAAACCAAATGATCTATTTTTTTTTTTTAAGTGGTTGCCACGGCTCAGTTTGACCATAGTGGCGCTGTAGCTGGAATCGGGGAGCTCTGACCCCTTAGCTTGTCTTCTGTTCAGCTGTTCTCTTTGCTGCCACAGCTCACACATTCCTAGCTGGACCAAGTGGACGAGCAGCTTGGGTTAGCCAAGGCGACAGATGGACTGGAGGTGCCTGACCATTGACCCCTGACCTCTGACCCAACTCCAGAAATGTGTCCATAGGAAGGATAAACAAATTAAATATCTCAGTGTTGAGACCTTAGAGGTCATCTCTTCTAACCATACTCTCCTTTTCCAGCACATTTTGATAAGTAGCCATTCATTCTCTTTAACTACCTCTGACAATGGAAACCTCACAGCCCCTTGATACGGCCATTCCTTTTTCCCCAAAGTTTCAATTACTTGAAAATCCTTCCTTTCAAAGCCAAATCAGCCTCTTTGTGATTTTGACCCTTGTTTCCCATTTTGCCTTCTGGTGTCACAGGGAATAGAGAAAAGAATATGAGATTGACTTAGGCAGACAGATCATAGTTCCCTGTATTCAGAGCATCCTTTGGGCCCAATAACAATAACCATCGTTTATTCATCTCCAGTGGTGTGGGTTGGAAGAGGCAGGCTCTGGAAAACTCATTGCTTGAACTCCGAAACGAACCTTTCATAAGTGGGTCACTCCGGCCGTCCTTAACCAACCACTAAAAACATCGGAAGCCTCTGGAGAGTTTTTCCCATGAGAGTGGGCAAGGGGAGGGGAGAGAGAGAGACAGAATGAGTGAGAGAGAGAACTAGGGGTGGTATTGTTCGTACCTGTGAGAAAGGAGTCCCCAGCTGAGAAAGTGAGCTAGCAAGAGAGGGTCAAAGATCTACCTGCTCCGTGACTGTTTGCTGACCAATGCTGACTCCTGCCTGAGCTGCACCCCATCCTGGAAGTTCTCTACACGTCTGGGTAACTCACTGGCATCACGTTGGGAGCAGGGACCGCCTTGGGGCTGCTCCTGTCCGGCCTTGTTTATTCAGACGTTCAGAACATTTGTGCAGCGGGATTGTAGTGCAACGGTTGAAGCTCAGAGTCAGGCCAAGTGGGTCCTGGGGTCAGGGAGTCAGAAAGAAGTGCCCAGCAGGAATCAAAGACCTCCCACCCCAAGTGTGGTTCTGGCTCTGCACACCAACCAGCCGTGTGGCCCCGGGCAAGTGTCCTCAACCTTTCTGAACCTGGTATTCCTTACCCATCATCACGAAACACCTGGCTGGTTGCATCAGGTACTTTTTCTCTGACTTGATGAAACTGTGATTGCAGACTTACCTCCTACAGAGGATGGAAGTGCAGCACTACTGTCCCACCACCAGGATTGCCAGCAATGTCCATATAATCTCCCAGAGCAGCCTGACAGCTCATTGAGACAAATTGGTATGCACCAGCACTGTTTTCATCTTTGACTTTAAACAACCTTAATTAATAATACTCTCCTTTCTCGGTGTGTCAACAGAACTCCACCTTTTCATTTGGAGAGAAATTAAATAAATATCAAAATAAAATATTCAATTATTAGAACCCGAAATGAGAAAATATAATTGATTTGAGAGGCTTTTGCTACAAAAATTCCCTGGGGCCACTGACTACATCTTATTAAAAAAAAAAAATCACAGACTTATATTTCTACATTTCTTATGTAATAATTTTGAGTTTCTCGGGGGAAAATAGTATTATGCAAGGAGAAATAATTATGCCAAGTGTTAAAGATTAGTGAGCCGGATTCCCCCAACGTGCCACCGACATCCTGGGAGTAGGTTAAGTGCCTTAGAAAGCACCAGGAAGCCTTGTGACTGAGTAAATTACGGCTTCAGTGCACTAACGGGGACGCACCAAGCCTAATCCCTGGGCAGCATTTGTGCTCTGTGAGAATCTGGGTCCGTGTTCATCCACATCTATTTCTGTCTTCCAAGAATAGGCACTTCTCTAGGGTAGAGCTCACATCTGCACAGTGTTCCTTGGCATCTGGCCCAGCCCCAGGCTCGGGAGAGCCCAGTAAACACGCCTCCAGCTTTTTGAATGGAGTGTGCTTTGCTGCTGATCAATGCCTTGACGGCCCTGAGACTGTCCCTCTGCCTCCCTGCTGAAAGTGTTTCTCAGTGTCCTGACAAGCGCCATCACCTTGGTGTCGAGGACATGTAGCCATTTCCCTCAGCGTCCTCAGGTCATCTGGTTGGATGTCTGCAATAAGCGCACCACGTTTGGAATAAGTGGACCATATTCAGTTCAGTTATCTAAAAGAGAAAACACTTTCTTCTTCTTTGGTAGCTCAAAGTTATCAGATACCGAAAAGCAAATCCGCAAGCCGAGTCCCTTCCTGATAGGTCAAGCACAGAGCTATTTGGAAACTCTGGTCCCAAGTGCATGGCCAGAGCCAGAAGTTCCCAGCCTCGCGGGTGATAATGAAATACAGACAAGTCACATGTCATTTCTTGAGTAAATCCTCAGCATCCTAAATGTGGCCGACAAAACCCTCTTAGACTTGGCCCCTTCTCTTCCCCAGGCTCACACAGAGCTTCCCTACCACACCCCACTCTGCCCCAGCCACCGGGGTCTTCCTTCTGCCTGAAACCTTGCATGTGTTTCCCAGCCTGGAGCTCTCTTCCCTCACCTGACTGGATCCTGCTCAGGTTCCTCTTATTGGTCACGTCCCCCAGGAAACCACCGCTATGCACGGCCTGCTCCATTCTTCTAATTATTTTTACAATTATAATTTTGTTCATCAGATATCTGCTAACCATTCACTATTGGGAAGGGACAGCCTCTGGTTCTTCCTCTCCCCACTTCCAGCACCATTTCCCAGAGTCAGTTTCTTTTCCTTCACCATTTATCAAACAGGTGTGCCAGGTACTAGGTACCAAGGATACACCATCAGACCAATGAGACAAACAAGGACCCGGTTCTAAGAGGTTGTTTCCATTTTCAATTCTTCTGCTTTTGCCTCCGTATAGACAACATGATTATCACTCTATTTTTTAGTTGAAGTATAGCTGATTTGCAATGTTGTGTTAGTTTCAGGTATACAGCAAAGTGATTCAGTCATATATACATATATATATTTCAGATTCTTTTCCCTTACAGGTTATTACAAAGCATTGAGTATCGTTCCCTCTATGTTTAAAATTTATTAATAAAAGATATTATTTACAGACTCCTCAATGTGAAAGGAGAGGATTTATCTCAATACCACCCCTCTTCTCCCAGAACCCTGGACATATCCAGTGTTTGACATTTATATTATTATCTTTGTTCTTCCTGTGTTTATATTTGTAATTTGAAGTATTATACTAAATCTGTATTTCTCATTTCATCAACTTTTGATAATATTATCTCTCTGATTCCTCACTTTAGAAAATGAAGGTGCCCCTGCCCTTTTCTCCACCTTCCACGTCCCACTTTGTGAGATAAACATTGACTGTACCCTTGGTTCTGTAGTTGCAGCCAAGTCTCCATGGCTTATCCATCCACTGGTCAAGTCACTTAATAAGTCTAACATCATAACCCCTGGGGCAGTCAAGAGAGGATGTTCCCAGAATCAAGGGTTAATGGATCTTCTCTCTCGTTGTTTTTATCCTCCAATATAGCCACACTTCAGTTTGCTTCATGTGTGAATTATGGTTTTATTATGCATTCAGCTGTATTATACATTCCTCACCCCACCACCGATCCCTGGAGTTTCCACCGATCCCTGGAGTTTCCACCGATCCCTGGAGTTTCCACTGATCCCTGGCTGCTGTTGTTTTTCTTGCATTAGTTGCCCTTGTGGTTAATATTCCCAAGCCTGTCTTTTCTATTCAGTCCCCCTTTTCTCCTGGAGAACTCCATTCCTTATCTCCCCACCATCCTTCTGCTCAAATCTGCACTGTTTACCCTCCCTCTAAGCCTGCCATGCACTTGCCATGTTGCAAATTTTTTCCACTGTTACCAGGGGTCTGGATTAGAACCACAGATTCCTAGACCACACAATATCCTTCTTATTCTACCCTGTGTTTTTCTAGGTATATCTCCAAATACCTTTAAAGAAAGGATGTATAGGAGATAAACTTTCGGAGATGTTTTTGTCTGAAAATATCATTGCTTTGCCTTCATGCTTGACTGATACCTGGCTGGGCATAGAAGCCTTTAGGTAAAGTTTCTTTGTATCTTTGGTACTCTGACACATCAAAGGTGTATCTAGGTATAGCTCTCTTTTCTTTCATTGTTCTGGGCATTCAGAAAGTTCTTTTAATTCTGAAGAATTTTGTCCTTAAGCTTTGGACAGTTTTCTTTAACTATTTTTTAAATAATTTTTTCACCTCCAACCCTGTATGTGAAATCTTCTAGACTGATCTTCTCTCTCATAGTTTTTAAGTTTTTGCCTTTTTCTCCCTACATTCTAAGAGAGTAGAGAGAGTCTTTGGGCTTATTTTTTAGTCTTTCTTTAGTTAAAACTTTTTTCAACCAGTATTATCTTTTTAATCTGCAAATACTGTCTTTTATTCTCTAATTGTTTCTTTTTCTTAGTATTTTGTTCTCATTTTAAGGATATTATTATGTTTTCTCCAAAATCTTCTTGCCATATTAATTAGAGTCTTTTTAATGTTGCCTTCTGTTCCCTAATTGTCTTTCCTTTTTTAAATTTTTCTGGGTCAGTTTTTGTTTCCTTTGGTGTTTCTTTTTTTTTTTTTTTTGCAGTACGCAGGCCTCTCACTGTGGTGGCCTCTCCCATTGCGGAGCACAGGCTCCGGACGCGCAGGCTCAGTGGCCATGGCTCACGGGCTCAGCCGCTCCGCGGCATGTGGGATCTTCCCGTACCGGGGCACGAACCCATGTCCCCTGCATCGGCAGGTGGACTCTCAACCACTGCGCCACCAGGGAAGCCCGGTCTTTCTTTTTTATGTCACAGTTCTCCTTGTGTTCCTGTTGATTCTTAGTTTTGCATTTCCATTTCAGGGAGAAGGAAAATGTGTGTATTTCGTGTGTTTATTGTCAGCAGGTCTATTTTCTGTCTGGATCTCTCTCCTTTAAAGCTGTGAGTGGGATGGAAGGGTGTGTCTGCTAGGAAGCTTTGCTGAGGACAGCAAGATGGTGAGCAACAATCCTCCTGAAAATTTCTAAATGCTGAAATGATGAAGGCTTTATTCTAGTACACCAAGCTATTAATGCCATTTTACAAAGAGGAAACTGAAGCTCAGAGACATGCCTGTGGTTAAATAGCTAGTAAGTGATAAAGCCAAAATCTGAACTGCCATTTGCTAGATGAACACTTTTATTCTCATTCCACAAAACCAAATAAATTTCAATGTAAATGGAAAAATCATGTTATATGACTAAAAGCTCTGTCTTTTCTGTAAGTATACTCTTTCACATGCTCTATAGTTAAAGCTTCCGCCTTGATGGTCATATCTTGAGCACAGGGGACACTGCACCTTTCCACACATGTAACAAGCCATCTTTTCCTCTTAAGCAATTAATCTACACGCTGCTATTAAAGAAAATGAGATAATTAAATTTCACTCACACTCAGAAGTCATCTAAGCAGAATTAACAGTTTCAGAGGAACTATGAGCTGAGGAACTGGAGGGAATAATTTATTCCTGGGTTGGGCAGGCCATGAGACAGTAGAAATTTCTTAAATTATTTTTAGTGGATGTTAAGAAAGCCACATTCTTCCTAATTCTAAGTTTTTGTTCTGATTCTGAAGGTCACTACTACTTCACTTTTTAAAAATCCACTTTTTGGAAAAATATGTTGACAACAAATAATGACTTAGTTATTTTAAAAATTACTCTAAAAATTCAAAAATAAACATGTATGGATCACATAGATATACCAGACACCCTGAAATTAAACCATGAATTTGTTTCTATTTTTTTAATAGATAAAATCCTTCTGTTAAACATCAGAGATTCCCATGTTGGGTGAGGACAATCACAACATATGACACCCTATGCTTTTTAAAAAAATTTTGTTGAAGTTTAGTTGATTTACAATGCTGTGTTAATTTTAGCTGTACAGCAAAGTGATTCCGTTGTACATATGTATATTCTTTTTCATATTCTTTTCTATCATGGCTTATCCCAGGATATTGAATACAGTTCCCAGTGCTATACAGTAGGATCTTGTTGTTTATCCATTCTATATATAATAGTTTGCATCGGCTAGTCCCAAACTCCCAATCCATCCCTCCCCCATACACCCTCCCCCTTGGCAACCACAAGTCTGTTCTCTATGGCTGTGAGTCTGTTTCTGATTTGTTGATAAGTTCATTTGTGTCATATTTTAGATTCCACATATAAGTGATATCATATGGTATTTGTCTTTCTCTGACTTACTTCACTTAGTATGATCATCTCTAGTTGCATCCATGTTGCTGCAAATGGAATTATTTCATTCTTTTTTATGACTGAGTAGTATTCCATTGTATACATGTACCACATCTTCTTTATCCATTCATCTGTTGATGGACATTTAGGTTGCTTTCATGTCTTGGCTATTGTAAATATGTAAATAGTGCTGCAATGAACATAAGGGTGCATGTATCTTTTAGAATTATAGTTTTGTTTGGATATATGTCCAGGAGTGGGATTGCTGGATCATATGGAAACTCTATTTTTAGTTTTTTGAGGAACCTCCATATTGTTCTCCATAGTGGCTGTACCACATGAATTGTTTTTTAATTTATTAATTTATTTATTTATTTATTTACTTATATTTGGCTGTATTGGGTCTTCATTTCTGTGTGAGGGCTTTCTCCAGTTGCGGCGAGTGGGGGCCACTCTTCATCGCAGTGCGCAGGCCTCTCACTGTTGTGGCCTCTCCCGTTGCGGAGCACAGGCTCCAGATGCGCAGGCTTAGTAGTTGTGGCTCACGGGCTCAGTTGCTCCGCGGCATGTGGGATCTTCCCAGACCAGGGCTCGAACCCGTGTCCCCTGCATTGGCAGGCAGATTCCCAACCACTGTGCCACCAGGGAAGCCCTGAATTGTGTTTTTAATTCAACATTCCCCCCACCTTCCTGGGTGGTGGTAATAGATGTTCCATGAAAAATGCATTCCCAGGTCAAAAAAGTTTGATCAACTCTGGGTTAAATGAAGTTAATTTTCCTTTGTAGCTGTTCTTCTCAGAGACTTTCACTGCTAATAGGCATTGGGAAAAGCACATTTTGGGCAACGCTCAATTTAGAAAACACACAATTTGAGAGACATTTACTTAATTTATTAAAGAGCCATTTTGCTTTGCTTTCCTCTGCAGAGACACGTTCTCAATTATTCCATCTTGGGCCACATCTCTGGCCGTGTAGCTTTTCATTCCCAAGGCCTATTCAGTCTTTATTTGGGTTGGGTAACCTTGCTCCTACATTCACCTTCATTCTTTGCATTTGGGCTATGACCACCTCTTAGTTTCACAACCCCACATCCTTGAAGATGCCGTATGTTAATGCCTTAATTTCCTCATCTGCAAAATATTAACCCACAAACACATTAGGCGTTAGTGAGACATGAGCAAGAAAGATTACAGCCTACCTATGACCCGAAGGTGACAGTAAAGCATTTGAAATAAAGTTCCTGCTTGTGGAGAGTTCTCTCAGGATGGATCATCTCAGCCTTTAGTAGACGATATCCTATTGTGATAAATAACAAGATCGAAAATAAACAAAGACTCAAGCTCTGGGATAGCCACACATGTACCAACAAGAAAGGTTAGAGGAGGGTTGCAGTTGTGTAATACGGAGAAGGGCAGAGTGCGCCAGTAACTCTCGTCAAGGCCCACCAGTGTCTTGAACAAGGATTTCCCCAGTTCGTGGCCAGATGCCATGTTTGTTATGACTTTGACTGACATCTCCTCCTCCAACTGTCCCCTTGGCAGCACTGCCCACCTTCTGTCTGAGTGAGAACTTCAAAGTCATCCTCGCCCCTTGACTTCCCTCTCTGAGTTGAAGGAACCACTTTTCCCCTGGCCAAATCCATCCTTTAAGATCTAGCTCAAAGCCTGGACCAGCTCTGGCACTTTCTAAACAAAGGTATCCACCCAACCAGCATTCTTTGAGGACTTAGTGGTCCAGGCCTTATCCAGGATTGATGACTGGCAGGATACAGAGCAAACCTATGGGAACTTCATTTATTTATCTTCACTTGGGAAGCTAGAGTTATAGCCTGTATGACCACCCTTCCCTCATCTCCACCATCTTTGGAACAGGTGTCATAGACCATTTCACCTTCATACCTGCACCTTGATATTAGAAGTTCCTGAGTCTGTTTCTATCCATACTTAGACTCGTCCGATTAGGTTAGAAGGCTGAGGTGAAGTAAAGGACTCTTCGATCTCATGAGAATTTTCTGAAGCTACATCGTAATTGTCTCAAGAAGTTAAGGGGGATGTTTATCTCCTCCCTGCAGGTAAATGGGGGTAGCCAGAACTATTTGGGTAGATGGGGTCCTCACCCTTCAGGCTTCAGGCTTCTGGTTGGATAAGTATTCACAGGGCAAATACAAAACCTTGTATAAGTAGGCAAGGCAGCAGGACCACTAAGCAATTTTATTCTTACTATCATTTCATTTCACCTCCATAAAGGATCCTCAGGTGCAGTGATTTCTGTGGAAAGCCTTGGGTGGGCTGTTAGAATCCTTAATGAGGGTAAATTCTGTAACCTGGTTACCCACTAAATGTTTCTAGTCAGACGTCTTGTGGAAACACAATTTCCAGTTGGGCCGAGAGGGTTAGTATTTCACAGGCTTATACAGTTAATCCTTGAACAATGCAAGGGTTAGGGATACCAACTTCCCTGGAGTCAAAAATACATGTTAAGGGGCTTCCCTGGTGGCGCAGTGGTTGAGAGTCTGCCTGCCAATGCACGGGACACGGGTTCGTGCCCCGGTCCGGGAAGATCCCACGTGCCGCGGAGCGGCTGGGCCCGTGAGCCATGGCCGCTGAGCCTGCGTGTCCAGAGCCTGTGCTCCGCCACGGGAGAGGCCACAACAGTGAGAGGCCCGTGCACCGCAAAAACAAACAAACAAAATCCATGTTTAAGTTATCATTGGTGCTCCGTATCTGCAGTTCTGTGTCAGCCAACCGCCCATCATGTACTACTGCAGTATCCACCACTGAAAAATAATCTACGTTTAAGTGGACACACCAATTCAAACCCATGTTGTTCAAGGGTCAGCAGGACTTTCAGGAGTGTTACCTCTCATTTCGCACATTGGAGGCTTCTCTAAGAAGCTTTGTCCCAGGATCTGCTAGTGTCTCCTCTTATGGATTATTTATTGAACATGACCACTTACATGACCAGATGCTCTCCCTTTGCTGCCAGACTCCTCTCACACTGTTCTGATGGATTGGTTTGGATGTTTGCAAACCTACTTGTTTTAATTAGATCCTCAGTCTCTGTTCTCATCAGGATAGTCTTTAAAAGCACAATCTACCAAAGTGGACCTACAGTATAGTACAGGGAACCATACTCAATATGGTTCTAATAACCTAAAAGGGAAAAGAATCTGAAAAAGAAAATACATATATCATACACATACATATATACAATATATTATACATACATATATATGTATGTGTAACTGAACCACTTTGCTGTACACATGAAACTAACAAAATATTGTAAATCAACTATGCTTCAATAAAAAAAATTACGAGATTTCATTTTTCCTAATGCAAGTATTTAAGGGTATGCATTCCTCTTAAGTACTACTATATTCCTCATGTTTTAATACATGACATTTATATATTATCATTCAGTGTAAACACATTCTAATATCATTGTGATTTTTTTCTCATTTCCTCACTGCTTAGAAAGTACTCCTATGCCTTCTTTTTTTAATTTTTTAAACATCTTTATTGGAGTATAATTGCTTTACATTGTTGTGTTAGTTTCTGCGTATAACAAAGTGAATCAGCTACACATATACATATATCCCCATATCTCCTCCCTCTTGCATCTCCCTCCCACCCTCCCTATCCCACCCCTCTATGTCATCGCAAAGCACTGAGCTGATCTCCCTGTGCTATGTGGCTGCTTCCCACTAGCTATCTGTTTTACATTTGGTAGTGTATATATGTCCATGCCACTCTCTCACTTTGTCCCAGCTTACCCTTCCCCCTCCCCACATCCTCAAGTCCATTCTCTACATCTGCATCTTTATTCCTGTCCTGCCCCTAGGTTCTTCAGAACTTTTTTTTTTTTTTAGATTCCATATATGTGTGTTAGCATACGGTATTTGTTTTTCTCTTTCTGACTTACTTCACTCTGTATGACAGACTCTAGGTCCATCCACCTCATTACAAATAGCTCAATTTCATTTCTTTTTATGACTGAGTAATATGCTTTGTATATATGTGCCACATCTTCTTTATCCATTCATCTGTTGATGGACGCTTAGGTTGCTTCCATGTCCTGGCTATTGTAAATAGAGCCACAATGAACAATGTGGTACATGACTGTTTTTGAGTTATGGTTTTCTCATGGTATATGCCCAGGAGTGGGATTGCTGGGTCACATGGTAGTTCTATTTTTAGTTTTTTAAGGAACCTCCATACTGTTCTCCACTGTGGCTGTATCAATTTACATTCCCACCAACAGTGCAAGAGGGTTCCCTTTTCTCCACACCCTCTCCAACATGTATCGTTTGTAGATTTTGTGATGATGGCCATTCTGACTGGTGTGAGGTGATAATTCGTTGTAGTTTTGATTAGCATTTCTCTAATGATTAGTGATATTGAGCATCCTTTCATGTGTTTGTTGGCAATCTGTATATCTTCTTTGGAGAAATGTCCATTTAGGTCTACTTCCTATTTTTGGATTGGGTTGTTTGTTTTTTTGATATTGAACTTCATGAGCTCCTTGTGTATTTTGGAGATTAATCCTTTGTCAGTTGTTTTGTTTGCAAATATTTTCTCTCATTCTGAGGGTTGTCTTTTCATCTTGTTTATGGTTTCCTTTGCTGTGCAAAAGCTTTTAAGTTTCATTAGGTCCCATTTGTTTTTTTTTTTTGTTTTTATTTCCATTTCTCTAGGAGGTGGGTCAAAAAGGATCTTGCTGTGATTTATGTCACAGAGTGTTCTGCCTATGTTTTCCTCTAAGAGTTTTATAGTGTCTGGCCTTACATTTAGACCTTTAATCCATTTTGAGTTTATTTTTGTGAATGGTGTTAGGAAGTGTTCTAATGTCATTCTTTTACATGTACCTGTCCAGTTTTCCCAGAACCAGTTATTGAAGAGGCTGTTCTTTCTCCACTGTACATTCCTGCCTCCTTTATCAAAGATAAGGTGACCATATGTGCGTGGGTTTATCTCTGGGCTTTCTATCCTGTTCCATTGATCTATCTTTCTGTTTTTGTGCCAGTACCATACTGTCTTGATTACTGTAGCTTTGTAGTATAGTCTGAAGTCCGGGAGCCTGATTCCTCCAGCTCCATTTTTCTTTCTCAAGATTCCTTTAGCTATTCAGGGTCTTTTGTGTTTCCATACACATTGTGAAAATTTTGTTCCAATTCTGTGAAAAATGCCATTGGTAGTTTGATAGGGTTTGCACTGACTCTGTAGATTGCTTTGGGTAGTACAGTCATTTTCACAATGTTGATTCTTCCAATCCAAGAACGTGGTATATCTCTCCATCTGTTTGTATTATCTTTAATTTCTTTCATCAGTGTCTTATAGTTTTCTGCATACAGGTCTTTTTTTTCCTTAGGTACATTTATTTCTAGGTATTTTATTCTTTTTTTGCAATGGTAAATAGGAGTGTTTCCTTAATTTCTCTTACAGATTTTTCATCATTAGTGTATAGAAATGCAAGAGATTTCTGTGCATTAATTTTGTATCCTGCTACTTTACCAAATTCCTTGATTAGCTCTAATAGTTTTCTGGTAGCATCTTTAGGATTCTCTATGTATAGTATCACGTCATCTGCAAACAGTGACAGTTTTACTTCCTCTTTTCCAATTTGGGTTCCTTTTATTTCTTTTTCTTCTCTGATTGCTGTGGCTAAAACTTCCAAAACTATGTTGAATTATAGTGGTGAGAGTGGACAACGTTGTCTTGTTCCTGATCTTAGTGGACATGGTTTCAGTTTTTCAGTACTGAGAACGATGTTGGCTGTGGGTTTGTCATATATGGCCTTTATTATGTTGAGGTAAGTTCCCTCTATGCCTACTTTCTGGAGTGGTTTTATCACAACTTGTTGAATTTTCTCGAAAGCTTTGTCTGCATCTATTGAGATGATCATATGGTTTTTCACGTTCAATTTATTAATATGGTGTATCACATCGATTGATTTGGTGTACTGAAGAATCCTTGCATTCCTGGGATAAACCCCTCTTGGTCGTGGTGTATGATCCTTTTAATGTGCTGTTGGATTCTGTTTGCTAGTATTTTGTTGAGGATTTTTGTATCTATGTTCATCAGTGATACTGGCCTCTAGTTTTCTTTTTTTGTGACATCTTGGTTTTGGTATTAGGGTGGTGGTGGCCTCATAGAATGAGTTAGGGAGTATTCCTCCCTCTGCTATATTTTGGAAGAGTTTGAGAAGGATAGGTGTTAGCTCTTCTCTAAATGTTTGATAGAATTTGCCTGTGAAGCCATCTGGTCCTGGGCTTTTGTTTGTTGGAAGATTTTTAATCACAGTCTCAATTTCAGTGCTTGTTATTGGTCTGTTTATATTTTCTATTTCTTCCTGGTTCAGTCTTGGAAGGTTATACTTTTCTAAGAAGTTGTCCATTTCTTCCAGGTTGTCCTTTTTATTGGCATATATTTACTTGTTGTAATCTCTCATGATCCTTTGTATTTCTGCAGCATCAGTTGTTACTCCTCCTTTTTCATTTCTAATTCTACTGATTTGAGTCTTTTCCCTTTTTTTCTTGATGAGTCTGGCTAATGTTTTATCAATTTTGTTTATCTTCTCAAAGAACCGGATTTTAGTTTTATTGATCTTTGCTCTCGTTTCCTTCATTTCTTTTTCATTTATTTCTGATCTGATCTTTATGATTACTTTCCTTCTGCTAACTTTGTGGTATTTTGTTCTTCTTTCTCTAATTGCTTTAGGTGTAAGGTTAGGTTGTTTATTTGAGATGTTTCTTGTTTCTTGAGGTAGGATTGTATTGATATAAACTTCCCTCTTAGAATTGCTTTTGCTGCATCCCATAGGTTTTGGGTAGTCGTGCTCTCATTGTCATTTGTTATTAGGTATTTTTTGATTTCCTCTTTAATTTCTTCAGTGATCTCTTGGTTATTTAGTAGCATATTGTTTAGCCTCTATGTGTTTGTATTTTTTATAGTTTTTTTTTTCCTGTAATTGATATCTAGCCTCATAGCGTTGTGGTCAGAAAAGATACTTGATACGATTTCAATTTTCTTAAATTTCCCAAGGCTTGATTTGTGACCCAGGATATGATCTATCCTGGAGAATGTTCCATGAGCACTTGAGAAGAATTCTCAAATGTATTCTGTTGTTTTGGGATGGAATGTCCTATAAATATCCATTAACTCCATCTTGTTTAATCTGTCATTTAAAGCTGTGTTTCCTTATTTATTTTCATTTTGATCTGTCCATTGGTGAAAGTGGGGTGTTAAAGTCCCCTACTATTATTGTGTTACTGTCAATTTCCCCTTTTATGGCTGTTAGCATTTGCCTTATGTATTGAGTTTCTCCTATGTTGGTTGCATAAATATTTACAATAGTTATATCTTCTTGGATTGATCCCTTGATCATTATGTAGTGTCCTTCTTTGTCTTTTGTAATAGTCTTTATTTTAAAGTCCCTTTTGTCTGATATGAGGATTGCTACTCTAGCTTTCTTCTGATTTCCATTTGCATGGAATATATTCTTCCATCCCCTCACTTTCAGTCTGTATGTGTCCCTAGGTCTGAAGTGGGTCTCTTGTGGACAGCATATATATGGGTCTTGTTTTTGTATCCATTCAGCCAGTCTATGACTTTTGGTTGGAGCATTTAATACATTTACGTTTAAGGTGGTTATCAATATGTATGTTCCTATTACTATTTTCTTAATTGTTTTGGGTTTGTTACTGTAGGTCTTTTCCTTCTCTTGTGTTTCCTGCCTAAAGAAGTTCTTTTAGCATTTGTTGTAAAGCTGGTTTGGTGTTGCTGAATTCTCTTAGCTTTACTTGTCTGTAAAGCTTTTAATTTCTCCATGAAATCTGAATGCGATCCTTGCTGGGTAGAGTAATCTTGGTTGTAGGTTTTTCCCTTTCATCACTTTAAATATAGCCTGCCACCCACTTCTGGCTTGCAGAGTTTCTGCTGAAAGATCAGCTGTTAACCTTATGGGGATTCCCTTGTATGTTATTTGTTGTTTTTCCCTTGCTGCTTTTAATATTTTTTCTTTGTAGTTAATTTTTGATAGTTTGATTAATATGTGTCTTGGTGTGTTTATCCTTGGATTTATCCTGTATGGGACTGTCTGTGCTTCCTGGACTTGATTGGCTATTTCCTTTCCCATATTAGGGAAGTTTTCAACTATAATCTCTTCAAATATTTTCTCAGTCCCTTTCTTTTCTTTTCTTCTTCTTGGACCCCTATAATTCAAATGTTGTTGCAGTTAATATTGTCCCAAAGGTGTCTGAGACTGTCCTCAGTTCTTTTCATTCTTTTTTCTTTATTCTGTTCCATGGTAGTTATTTCCACTATTTTATCGTCCAGGTCACTTATCCGTTCTTCTGCCTCAGTTATTCTGCTCTTGATTTCTTCTAGAGAATTTTAAATTTCATTTATTGTGTTGTTCATCATCGTTTGCTCTTTAGTTCTTCTAATTCCTTGTTAAACGTTTCTTGTATTTTCTCCATTCTATTTCTGAGATTTTCGATCATCTTTAGTATCATTACTCTGAGTGCCTTTTCAGGTAGACTGCCTTTTACCTCTTCATTTGTTTGGTCTGGTGGGTTTTTACTTTGCTCCTTCATCTGCTGTGTATTTCTCTGTCTTCTCACTTTGCTTAACTTACTGTGTTTGGGGTCTCCTCTTTGCAGGCTGCAGGTTTGTAGTTCCCATTGTTTTTTTTGTCTGTCCCCAGTGGCTAAGGTTGGTTCAGTGGGTTGTGTAGGCTTCCTGGTGGCGGGGACTGGTGACTGTGTTCTTGTGGATGAGGCTGGATCTTGTCTTTCTGGTGGGCAGGGCCACGTCCGGTGATGTGTTTTGTGGTGTCTGTGAACTTACTATGATTTTAGGCAGCCTCTCTGCTAATGGGTGATGTTGTGTTCCCATCTTGCTAGTTGTTTGGCATGGGGTGTCCAGCACTGGAGCTTGCTGGTCATTGAGTGGAGCTGGGTCTTAGCGTTGAGACGGAGGTCTCTGCGACAGCTCTTGCTGATTGATATTTTGTGGGGCTGGGTGGTCTCTGGTGGTCCAATGTCCTGAACTCGGCTCTCTCACCTCAGAGGCTCTGATCTGACAGCTGGCTGGAGCATCAAGACACTGTCAGCCACACGGCTCAGAACAAAAGGGAGAAAAAAGAAAGAAAGAAAGAAAGAAAGAAAAAATAAATAAAATGACGTTATTAAAATAGAAAAAAATTTGAAATGTTATTAAAATAAAAAAAGTAATAAAAAAAAGAAGCGAGCAACCAAACCAATAAACAAATCCATCAATGATAACAAGTGCAAAAATCTAAACTAAGATAAACATAAAAACAGAAACAAATCAGATATAGAAAGCAAACCCCAAGTCTACAGTTGTTCCCACGTCCACCACCTCAATTTTGGGATGATTCGTTGTCTATTCACGTATTCCACAGATGCAGGGTACATAAAGTTGATTGTGGAGATTTAATCCGCTGCTCCTGAGGCTGCTGGGAGAGATTTCCTTTTCTCCTCTTTGTTCTCACAGCTCCCGGGACTCAGCTTTGGATTTGGCCCCGCCTCGGCGTGTACGTTGCCCTCTGGAGTCTGTTCTTTGCCCAGAGAGGACAGGGTTAAAGGAGCAGCTGATTCGGGGTCTCTGGCTCACTCAGGCCAGGGGGAGGGAGGGGTTCGGAATGAGGGGCAAGCCTGTGGTGACAGAGGCTGCCATGACATTGCAACAGCCTGAGGCACCGTGTGTTCTCCCAGGGAAGTTGTCCCTGGGTCTCGGAATCCTGGCACTGGCGAGCTGCACAGGCTCCCATGCAGGGAGGTGTGGACAGTGACCTGTGCTTGCACACAGGCTTTTTGGTGGCTGCAGCAGCAGCCTTAGCATTTCATGCCCATCTCCAGTGTCTGCTCTGATAACCGTTGCTCATGCCCATGTCTGGAGCTCGTTTAGGAGGTGCTCTGAATCCCCTCTCCTGTGCACCCCAAAGCAATGAGGTCTCTTGCCTCTTAAGCAGGTCCAGACTTTTTCCCAGACTCCCTCCCGGCTAGCTGTGGTGTCCTAGCCCCCTTCCAGCTGTGTTCACGCAGCCAACCCCAGTCCTCTCCCTAGGATCTGAACTCTGAAGCCCGAGCGTCAGCTCCCAGCCCCCACCCATCCTGGTGGGTGAGCAGACAAGCCTCTCGGGCTGGTGATTGCTGGTCAGCACCGATCCTCTGTGCGAGGAATCTCTCCACTTTGCCCTCTGCACCCCTGTGGCTGCGCTCTCCTCCATGGCTCTGAAGCTTCCCCCCGCCATGCCCCGTCTCTGCCAGTGAAGGGGCTTCCTAGTGTGTGGGAACTTTTCCTCCTTCACAGTTCCCTCCCAGAGTGGCAGGTCCTGTCCCTGTTCTTTTGTCTCTGTTTTTTCTTTTTTCTTTTACCCTACCCAGGTACGTGGTGAGTTTCTTGCCGTTTGGGAACTCTGATGTCTTCTGCCAGCGTTCAGTAGGTGTTCTGTAGGAGTTGCTCCACATGTATATGTATTTTCGATGTATTTGTGGGGAGGAAGGTGATCTCTACATCTTATTCCTCTGCCATCCTGAAGGTCCTCTCCCCAAGGGCATCCTATGCTTTCATTCTGCTTATCTCGTTATTGGTTTGTAACTTTATTCCATTGGTGAAGTTCATAGTCAAAGTTTGAAACATTCCATATGTACTTGAAAAATAAAGGTTTCTTCTCCAGAAATAAAAACACCATCTACCCCATTCTAACAGAGCAATTCTGCAGAATGACTACAGACCTATTAATCTTCTGGTCATTTCTTCTAAACTTCACAACAGCTTCCTCTATGTTAAACTGAGTCTGAGTTTCTCAGTCTAATATTCTACACAGATAGCACACAGACTCCAGGAGTTTTGGACAGGAGCCCTGTTGCTGGTTTGTGGCCTCGGATTAAATACTCTGCCCCCCTGTAAACCACATTTCCTCCCCTGTAGAACAGGGGTAACGGCAATGCCTACCTCATTCAGTTGTTCTGTGCATCCAATGAGAGCGTGTGTGCACGTTGCCTGCTGCATTGTAAACACTCATTACTCGTCAGCAACTATCAAGCATGTGATGAACTATTGTTAAACACTCTCATTGTTTTTCAAAGTCTGCCAAGAATAACATAACACTGTTTGCTACTTTTATTGACTTTTCACAAGATTTTGTTCTGGGGTCAAGACTAGGTTAGGAATTAAGCAGCATGAGGTCAATGATGACTCCTAGTTATTGATGTTTAAATGAACCTGCTTTCAAGTGCCCAACAGGCAGAATTGGCAGGAATAGTCTCCTGAAGAGTGGATAATCTCTCGACATATAAAACAGGGCCAAGTGGTTTAAAGTGGGGCTAGAACAATGGGGTCCCTGAGGGTAATCATAGGGACTTTTGCTAATGTACCTTTGGTCTTACCTGTGGGTGAAGAGGGAGCTAGTAGAGACATTAAAACAACTGGAGCAATTGTAGAAAATTAGACACGTAACCAGGAATCTCACACATCTCTGCATGGAGGTATGCTTTAACGCTACATGTAGGCAAAGCCAGATTTGCCTTAACTGGAGTTTGTAATTGACCCCAGAATGCAAGGAAGTATTCCACCGGGTCCCTGAGTTCTACAGCATAAACATTGCTGAGATTTGAGTATGGAAAAATTACAAAGCAAGTATTGCCAGGACCCCAGAGACATGACCTAAGAGTTCCTTTCTGAAATACAACACCAGAAAAAAAATCCCATAACTATAACCATCTTAAATCTAAAATAGTTATGTTTGGCTCATGTTATTAAATATTTAAATAATTCATATTGAATAAGACTAGTTGCCATTTGATGGGTCCTTACAGTAGATGCCAACTCTGTGTTATATCTTTGCAGTAGTATTCTATTTATTTGTCAACAGAGGAGCTGTCATCGTCATTCACATTTTACCCATGAGAGAAGTGAGAATCAGAAAGTTTAATTACATTGCTGAAAACCACATTGCTAATAGAAGCAAAACAAAGATTTGAACCAGAGTTGCTGGATCCAAATCCTGTGTTCTTAACTAATACACAGGATAACTCACAGCCACCCTGTGAAGGTCATTGTCAGAGCAAATTACCCAAATCCAAGCAAAACTCTGATTTTCATAGCACATAGGCATCTATTTGGTGCATCTAAAGACGTTTTTGAATAATTAGGAGACCTAAAAGTTAAGTGAAGAATTGCAGAGCCAAGCTCCAGAAGAGAACAGAAATTAAAGGAAGTGAGTTTGGTGTCTAGGACTACTTTTGTCTGGGGATCAGTTTTGAAGGCAGTGGTCAAGAGGCCAACACAAGCTGTTGGCAGCCCTCTGGGGCTCAGGTGATGACAAAAGTCCACAAAGGAAAAACTAAGCATAAGGAATCCACATTATTTGGATTGGAATCTTGAGGAGTGTGCCCCAAAAGAAATGGGGACTTGAAAGTAGATGTGCCCCTAAAGGTTTTTCATTATTGTTTAAAATTTCCCTAACCTGTGAAATTATATAAACGTAATCATGAATTGTGAATGAGCCTAAGAACCTGGCAGAAATGATGTACTTCTCTGGAGAAAGATAATATCACCGTAGGCCTCAAATTAGTTCTGAAAATTATTTTGCAAATACAGTGTCCATCATATAAAAAAAAAACTTGATAGAAGGAGGTAATACAATATGAATGACATGCTGTCAGCAGAAAAAAATAGACAGTAGAAGTATACTCATAGGGGCTCCAGATAAAGAAGTAGTTAGATACAAACTTTAAGATAACCATGCTTACGTGTCTAAATTGAAAAAAAGATAAGATTGAGAATTTTAGAAAATGAGAAACTACAAAAATGAATCAGATGGAAACTCTAGAGTCAAAAAACATGATATTCCAAATTAAGAGCTCAGCAAATGGCTTTAACAACAGATTACATACAGCTTAAGAAAGAATTGGTTAGCTGGAAAGTATATTAGAAGAAAATATTCAGAAAGAAGATTTAAAAGACAAAAAATTAAAATTTAAAAGAGTAAAACAGAAGACAGTAAGAAATTCTAATGTGCATGAAATTGGAATCTCAGAAGAAAAGGAAAGAGAGAATGAGTCAAAATCAATAACTAAAGGCTATTGAGATAAAGGCTAAGAACTTACCAAAACTGCTAAAAGATATCAAACTCAGATGAGAAGCCCTAAGAACCTCAAGTAGGATAAAGAAAAAGGAACCTGCATCCTAGGCACATCCTAGTAAAACTGCTGAAAGCAAAAGCAAAAAAGAAAATCTTAAAGACAGCCAGAGGAAATACAGGCTTTACCTTCAAAGGAATAATAAATAATATAATTGACAGCTGACTTTTAAACAGACAAGATAGAAGCCAGAAGATAATGATGTAATATCTTTAAATTGATGGGGAAAAACCTGTGAACCTAGAATTGTAAACCTAGCAAAATATCCTTCAGGAATAAAGGTTGATCAAGATGGTGATATAGGAGGCTACTCTTCTCCACCAAATGTACAGCTATACACAGAGCAATTACCTCTGCAGGAAATGTAGAAACTGTCTGAGAGACTCCTACATATCAGGCAAATGAGGAAATACCCACATTGAAGTGGGTAGGAAATGCCGAGACACACTCTTTCCATAAACCCCACCCCAGGCACAGCATCATACAGTCTGGTGGGAACTCCAAACTCTTGACTTCTCGCTAAGGAGCAAACAGTTTGAACCCCAGATTTAGCACCTCAATTTTAAGGCTCCCACCCAAGGGACAGATCCCTCAAACACCTAGCTCTGAAAACCATGATCTTGTGTCCATGGAACCCAAATGAATATGGCAAATGAAGAGGTTATTCATGGGCACACAAGCACTCACTGTAGCTAATCACCCAAGGACTCAGCACAGATGGAGCAGGGAAAATCACCCATATACCAGTCTTTGCCTGAAGGGGTCCATCTGCTGAAGCTTTTTCCTCTAAGATCAGGAATAAGACAAGAATACCCGCTCTTACCCCTTTTATTCAACTGGAAGTCCTAGCCAGAGCAATTAGGTGAGAGAAAGAAATTAAAGACATATAAATTGGAAAGAAAGAAGTAAAACAGTCTCTGTTTGCAGATGGCATGATCCTATATGCAGAAAACCCTAAGGACTCTACCAAAAAAACTATTATAAATGAAAAACAAATGTAGAAAAGTTGCAGGGTACAAAATCAACACACAAAATTCGTTTGCATTTCTTTATGCTAACCATGAGCTAGCAGAAAGAGAAATTAAGAAAATAATTCCCCTTAGAATCACAACCAGAAGAATAAAATACCTAGGAATAAATTTAACCAAGGAGTTGAAAGTCTTATACACTGAAAACTATAAGACATTGTTGAAAGAAATTAAAGAAGACACAATAAAAGGAAAGATATACTTGCTCATGGACTAGAAGAATTAACATTGTTAAAATGTCCATATAACCTAAAGTAATCTACAGATTCAATGGAATCTCTATCGAAATCCCAAGGACGTTTTTTCAAAGAAATAGAATAAAAAATTGTAAAATTTATAGGGAATCACAGAAGACCCTGAATAGCAAAAGCAATCCTGAGAAAAAATAAATAAATCTGGAGATATCACACTCCCTGATTTCAAACTATATTACAAAGCCATTGTAATCAAAACAGCATGGTATTAGCAGAAAAACAGAAAAATAGAACAGAAATTAGAGCCTAGAAATAAATCCACACATATATGGACAATTAGTTTATGACAAGGAAGCAAATAATATAGAGAATTTAGAGATATTCTGTATTAGAGATAGTTTCTTCAATAAATGATGTTTGGAAAAACTGGACAGCCACATGCAAAAAGAAGAAACTAGACCACTATCTCACACCATACACAAAAATCAACTGAACACGGATTAAAGACTTGAATGTAAGACCTGAAACCACAGAACTCCTAGAAGAAAACATAGGTGGTATGCTCTTTGATACTGGCCTTAGCAATATTTTTCTATCTATGTCTCCTCAGGCAAAAATCATCATTAGAGATTAAGAGGGACACATCATCCTTTTAATAAGCTCAATTCACCAGGATAATATATCTATTCTAAATTTTTATGCACTTAATAAACATGACCTCAAAATATGTAAAGCAAAACTTGAATTATAAGAAATAAGTAAATTCTTAATTATAGAGGGAAATGTTAACATATCTCTTAGATATGACTGAACGACAGACAAAATATCAGTAAGGATAAAGAGCTTTGAACAATAATATTAGAAAACATAACATATATACAGGTGTGTATATATATATATATATATACACACACACACACATATATATATACACACGCATGTGTGTGTGTGTGTGTTTATACATATATATATATAATACGGTAGCAACAGTAGCAGAGTACACATATTTTTCTAGCACATGGGAAGTATTTACGAAATTGAGCATATGTAGGACCAGAGAGTAAGTCTCAAAAATTTCAGAAGATCAAAATGATAGAGTATTTTCTGCAATCACAGTGCAGTTGAACTACAAGCCAACTTCAAAAGGATAACTAGATAATCCTGCATGTTTGGAAATAAAGAAATATGCTTCTAAATGACTACTATGTTAAAGAAGGAATCACAATGGAAATTAGAAAATACTTTGAACTAAATGATAATGAAAATCTATGCATCAAAACTTATAGAATGCAGCTAAAGTTGTGCTTACGTGAAAAAGTGTAGCACTAAATGCATATATTAGAAAAGAGAAAGGCCAAATGTCAGAGCCAAGCACCCAGCTCAAGAAATTAGGAAGAAAACAGCAAATCAAAATAAAATAAATTAGGATGAAGGAAATGATGAGGATGAGAGCAGAAATGAACGAAGCAGAAAACAGGCAACAGAAGGAACCAAAAAAGACAAAAGGTGGTTCTTTGAAAATACTAATAAAATTGATAAAGTGCTGGTGATATTGATTTAAAAAGAGAGAGAGAGAGAGAGGGAGAGAAGCTATAAATATGCAATGTAAGGAATGAAAAGGGGAATAACTACAGATCCTGCAGCTACTAAGAAGATAGTAAGTAAGTAAACATCATGACTTATGCCACTCAGCTTGATATTTTTCGTGACTTGGATATCGTAGAAGCCATCAACTTACCAAAATTGACAGAAAATAGACTGAAAACTATTAAAAATAAAATCCATAATTAAAATTTTTCCTTCAAAGAAAAGTCTAGGCTCAGATAACTTTACTGGTGAATGCCACTATATTCTTAAAGAAGAAACCATTCCAAGATTACACAAACTCTCCCAGAGAATAAAAAGAAAAAGAGGTAAATGTCCGCAATTCATTTTCAAGGGCTTTCTTAGCAAAAGCTAACAAGATCACTTCAAAATAGGAAAATTCTACTCACTTATTCACGACCATCGGTGCAGAAATTCCCCTCCCCCCCCAAAAAATAGCATATTGAATCTATAGCAAGTAATGCATTACAACTGAGTTGTGTTTATTCCATGAATACAAGGCTGGTTTGAGTTTTGAAAATCAATCAATCTAATTCACTACATTAACCATTAACAGAAAAAAGACAGTCAGGTAATAGAATCATCTCAACAGGCCACAGAAAACATTTTATAAAATTCCGCTACAATTCACAATTTCAACAACAAAAATTAATAGCTATTAGGTTAACAAACTAGGAATAGATGGAAAATTCCTTAATCTGATAAAGGATCTACCAAAAATCCCTAGTTTTGAAATCAGGAATCAGACAAGGACGCCCACCATTACTGCTTCTACTCAACATTGTAGTTAAAGTTCTAGCTGGTAATTTAAGAGAAGAAATAAAGGTGTAAGTATTGCAGAGGCTGGGAAAGAGCAGCCCTTAATCACATGATGATTTTGTTGAATTATTGTGTACATAGGAAATAAAAATAAAGCTACAGACAAATTATTAGAATGAATAGGTTAGTTTAATCGAACACCTAGAGGGGAAAAAAATCTAACAAATGATACGCAAGATCTGTATGCAGATGAATATGAAACACTATTGGTATAAGTAAAGGGAAATCTCAATAATCGGGGAACATAGCGTGTTCAGGTGTCAGAAGACAATACCTTTGATGTATTAGTTCTCCAAACTGATCTATATATTCAAAGCAATTTCTGTTGAAATTGAAACTAAGAGGTTTTCTTTGTGCACGTGTGTGTGTGTGTGTGTGTGTGTGTGTGTAATTTGACAAGCTGATTCTAAAGCGATAATGAAAAACAAAGGACTAGGAATAGAAGATTATCTGAAGGAAGAACAAGGTGGAAATAACTGCAAAGTGTGAAACTGACCCAAGAAGAGACAAACAGACCAATGAAAATGACAGGATTACCAAAGAAAAAGACTTGGACCAGGGCCAGAAGAGACACCTAACCTTGGCCACTTGGGATGGCTTCCCCTGAGTCAGAGGCTCTTCAAACTCACTTCACACCAATCACATCAGTATCTTGCTTGGGGCAAGGGGGCAGGCGGGCAGGTAGGCGACTGGAACTTTTCCCCCAGTTAACTCTAATCTGCAGGTGGGTTTGAAAATCACCTCTCCCAACACATGCGTGCGCACACAGACACATGCAGACGCACACGTCTTTCTCCCTAAGCTTGGATGAGCAAAGGCATTTTTTATTTAAAACTCATTAGGAGGATGGAGAACGCGATTATATCATATCCCCCAAAATTTGAAATCCATTCAGATTTTCTGTCTTTCCCCCAAATTCTACTCCCTTAAGCTGCGACCCCTTTCCCCTCTAGCCACACTCTTTATGCCTTCCTGTACTCCTGTTATTATTATTATTTTATTTTGGAGAATAATTGCTCCCTTCCCTCAGTTTCCCTAGCCTACATCTCTATCATCACCTTGCCTAGCAAGCAAAGGCCTTTGTGACTCACTCTCTAAGAGGACTCACTCTTAGAAACTGAAGGTACTTTTAATTTAAGGTTTTCGCCATCGCATATTGCTGTGCGTGGCTTGGATCGTCTTCCTCTGTGTGTATTTTCAGTAGTGGCGCAGACTGTGTGAATGCGGGGCTGTGCTCCCCATGTGCTGCTCGAGCAGCCCCTGCGATGCGGGCTGCCTGACGTGCACCCTGTGAGTGAAGATGTGCCCCATAGCACCAATAGCTCAGCAGCCCCGGCTTCGTGGGCTGTGACCTCGGCAGTCACACAGGGCCCCGCATGGAGAAGGGTCTGCGCTTGGGTTAATGTTCTGCTGTCATCGTCTTGAAATTCTTAATCGTTTGTGAACGAGGGGCTCCGCATTCTCAGTTTGCTGTGGGCCCTGCAGACAATGCGGTCAGCCCTGTACCGAGGAAAGGGCTTGCTCAATTTTACAGCAAAAAAAAAAAAAAGAAAAGTCTCTGGGCCGAGTGCTCTGTGCAATACTTTCTCTGGCTTCTCAGAAACCATTTCCTCTTTTCGACTCTCGGCTATCCCCCTGGGTTTAGCAGCTGGGTGTACACTTGCTGCCTCACTGAATCGCTGATGTTCATTTCCTGCCCACTTCCCATGTTTTCACAGCAGCCAAACGGGGCTCTTCACCACCTGGCCCCAATCTCTTGCCCTGGCCTTGTGCCTTTTTCTCCGCCCCCCCCCCTCCTTCTGCCTCTGCTCCCACCCTGAACATGACTCACTAACTGCTTCAGCTCTCCTCCCCAAGGCAATACTTTGACCACACAGAACCTGCTCTGTCACCACAGCAGGATGTGCTTCTTGCCTTTGTGCCCCATCGTGTGCTCTTCCTTCTGCCTGGAATGCTTTTCCATCACTGCCACCCGTAGTCACTTTGGCTTTCATTCCTTTAGGCCCAGCCCAAATGTTCGCTTCTGCACTAAGAGAGCCTGAGACAGAAGTCATCACCCACGGGCTTTTGCTCCTGTAGCTTTGAAGACACTCCTCTGTCATAGCAGGTGACACGGCCTGGCATACAGACCTCTTCCATCCTCTCCCACCCACCTTATTCTGGATAAGTCAGTTCTTGACTTAGACTACAAGTCAGTCATTCTTTCTAGAAAGATCTCCCTGGGTATTTATTCTTCCCTAGTCATAGCACTAATTGTATTATAATTGTATTATAATCTCTCCTTATTTCTTAACCTGCTGCTTGGCATGTACTAGATGCTCAGTAATGTTTGTTCAGTTAAAGAAAAAAGTCTGAAATGATATATGTGCTCATTGAGAGTATTGTCTTGGGTCCTGAGCCCAAGACCTGGGCTTGGTTATGTAACCCCATCCTTGACCTGAGGTTGTGCTCTTCAGGGGAGGATGACAGGGTGTGGGGATCTGGGCTGCCATTCACTCAGGCCCAAGATGATGATTCTCCCTTTCTGTTGTAATAAACCTCATATAGTTGTCTAGAGAGTGACAGAAAGTAGTGCTAAATTCATGAAAATGTAAGTGTCTGTGCCAAGTATATAGAATTATAATAAGCATCACAGGAGAGTTGGAACTTTGGAAAAACACTGGAAACTAGCTCTTGCAAGAGCTGCTGTCTTGATGTCAGGGTGGGCCTGGCCCTGAGGCCTTGGTGCTTTCATCAGGCCTCCTTCCTGGCCTCATTCTCACCCTTCTCCCATGATCTTGGGCCCCATTTTCCACCTCTCATTGTGCGCCGACTCCCTGGAGAACCAGCAGGGAGGCTGCTTTCTTTTGAGGAGGCTCCTGCCTCCGTATCTTGTGCTGGGCATTTTCCTTCTTGCGGCTCCACCTGCTTTTTGAAGCTCCCTGCTTCCAAGAAACCAACCACCAGTTGGAAGAAGGTGGGGTTTCTCTCACCCCCGTCCATGCCCTCCTTTTAAGAGACTGGCTCCCCTTCTCTGTAAAGGATTCCCCACCCAACAAGGAATTCTCTAGGACCAAGAGAAGTTCAGGGGAACTGAGCTGTAATTGAGTGTTTCCTGTAAGCTAGTGATATGCTAGGAAGTTACAGGGAAATCAATTTGGGATTCATAAATATAAAGAAGGATGTTGTTCCAGGCAGAGCTAAGTTCCATTAAAAATGGAATAGGAAGCCTTTTGAGAGAGTGCGCTACCTATCATTAGAAGTGTTCGTGAGTGGGCTGAGCATACCAGGGCTAATATAGAGGGAAATCCTGCCTGGGGAGGAGGTTGGTGAGAGAGAGCCTCCATGGTTTCTCCCGACTTTCAAGCTTCTACTATTTCATTATAGGGTTCTAACCTTGTAATACAGTTTATATTTCAGAATACTGTTCTTAATTAGTTGTTTTTTTAAACTCCTTCTGAAGTGAATCAGCTTCATACAGTGGTAATTAGCTTATTGGTAGAAACAATGGCAGAGCCTGAAACATGCATATTTTTTTGTATATGTGGCAAGGACAAAAGAAAAGCCTGACTCTTATTGTTCCTGCACTACTTTCCAGAAATGAGATCTTCTAGTATCCCTGTGAGGATGTAACAATAACTTAACCAGATAACATGAAAATAAACAATTATTAATATGGAATACTAAAAAAATGCTGGAGCTGGATTAATCAGCCTTCAGACAATTGAGCATGGGTTTCTTGTTAATTGCTCTTCTTGCAACCAGAGTGAACCCAGAAGGTGAGATATTTAAGACGGAAAACATAGCCTTTGCCTATGGGGCACATAGTCTGGGACATCTGGTAGACCTCACCATACGTGGCCATGTGCAGGGCACACTGGAGGGAACATGACTTCATTGAGTTAGGTGTAATAATCAAAACGTGATTATAGTGGCTCGGCCAAATAGGGTCTTGTTTTGCTCCCAAAAGTCCTGAGCTACGTAGGTGGTTCAAAGATGGTACGATTGTGTGAAGAAACCATCAAAGACATAGCCTCCTTTTAACTTCACACCTGCCAATTTTATTTTGTGGCTTTTGCCCTCAGGGTCCAAGATGGCTGCTCCACCTCAGGCCTTCAGTTGCATTCCGGAAAAAAAGAAGTAACCTAGAGGAAAAAATGTTGCCTATGCCAGGAAAGTGAAACTTTCCAAGAAATTCCAGCTGACTTAAGCTTATGTCTCATTGGCCTGAGCTGTGTTCCATGCCCAGTTCTTGCTGAAATAGAGACTAGAAAATATAATTATTTCTGCTGGGCTCATCACATCCCCAAACTTAGGTTTTGTTAGTAGAGAAGAGGGCAGATAGATATTGGGTAGGCGACCAGTAGTGACTGACATAACGTGTTTGTCCCAAGCTCCCGATGAGGTACGCTGCTCTCTCTGTGTCTTCTATTTCTAGATGGGAGCACCTCCACCATGACCTTTGAGGTTTGGAGATGCTGTTACCTGATAGCCTTTGGGAGGAACTTATACCGCTGTCCGTGGCCCATCAGTGTTTAACCATCAGGATATAATTTGGAAATTTCTCTGTCTTCAGGAAGTGAGCCAGAACTGGTCCACTTGCAACCTCAGTGTCCTCCAGGGGCTCTGTGGGGATCATTAGCTCATGCGGGAAACCTCTCTGATGCCACAGAGAAAAGAGTCGGACATGTCAGTCACGTCGTGACTTCCCTCCCTCATTTCCCCTCAGACCTACGCTGCATCTCCGCCTACTGGACGCGTTGGTCTTGCTGTCTGTTAACACCTAACTGACTCACTTTGCTGTACACCTGAAACTATCACAACATTGTTAATCAACTATACTCCAATACAAAATACCAAGTTAAACAAAAAAAAAAAACACCTAACAAAACAGCAGGCGCTCCTGTTTGGAACAGACTGACACCTTGAGATTTGTTTAAGCCAAGGAGGAGGCCATACCTTTAAACAAGAACAGATTTATGGCTCTCCTGACGTCCTCCAGAGATGCCTGTCTGGCAGTGCTCAGGAAAGAACAACTGAAGACTGAACTCTAACGTTTTAGAACTGCCGGAGACCAAAACTGACAGAGACGAAAATACCCAACACAGCCTTGGTGGCTAGATCCAATCTCTGATCTGTCGTTCTTTGGTCTGTGACACGTATCTGTTCTTTAGTTTACTCATCTGTAAAATAAAAACAATGGTAACAAACCTCCTGTGGTTTTACGAGGAGTAAACAGAGTTGATAGTTAGAGCAGTACCCGGTGCATCATCACGTAGAAATGTGGGCTATCATTATGATTAGTGACCTCCTATTCCCAAAGGTTTAGAGTCCTTGCGTCTTGCATGATGGCCAGCGTACATCTCAAGAAGCACAGCAAAGAGCCAGTGGGAATATTAAGTTTTAAGCCAGGATGGTTGGTTCTTGTTACTGGCACCAAGGGCTCTTCTCATATCACAAATAATGGGATTATCCCCCCCAAGTAGGTCAGCGTGGCACGAAATACATGATCTGTGATAGGAATCACTTTTCTGATCATTTTTATGACTCGCCTATGCCTTTTCTGCCTGCTTTTTCATTTTCAGTACAAGTGCTTTGTTTCTTTCCTTTTTAAAAATGTGGTGAGCTTCACACACTAGTCTTTTGTAGCAGATGTATAAGGAGCAACTAACATCAAAGACATATATGCATAGAATTCTTCTACCAAATCAACTTTTTTTTTAAAAAGGACTCTTTAATTGGACAATACTTTAATTCTCTAAACAATGTTATGGTAGTTGACCACATTTTGAAATTATCTTTGTCTTGTTTGGTAGTTGAATGGCATGAAAAATTTCCCTCTGCTTCCTTACCCTCTCCCAAGGGTCATTTTCCCCACTCTTTTCTCTGCCCTGTCTGGCCTCTGACCTGCCCAGCTCTGCTGTTTCTACAGACTTCTGAATCTAATTAATGTCTTAGTAGCTATATAAGTGAATTATGTAGGCAGGAGGATGTTGGAAACTTTGAGGAAGGTACATTCCTTAGGGAAAACATGGTTTTGTTGAAAAAAAAAAAAAGACTCCTCATGGAGCGGGTGGAATGTCAGTAAAACATAAACCATCAGTAACATTGTATACTCATTAAATATCCCTTACCTGATGAGCAGATACAACCTTAGGAGTATCTCTTTTGACATCTGGGCAATAATCAGCGATTATGGAATCCAGCTGAGGGGACAGATAGTCCAAATATGCCACCATTGCAAATTGGCCTCAGCCATACAACTGGGGTGTTGGCACCCCTCCTTCTCCCCTCCCTTTTCAAGCCAGTTCACAACCGTGCTTGGGGAGTATGTCCTTGGATGATCTCACAAATGACCCTGGCGGAACATTCTCAAACCCTCCAGAATGTGGGCAGGCAAGGGGGAGGGCCAGAGTGCTGAAGTTCTCTGCCAGAGGATACTGCCAGAGAGCCCAAGGCAGAGATGGTCCCTATGCCCCACGTTTCCATGGAAACATAGGAGGAGTGATGACAGCCAGCACAGCCACACCATCTGCTCAGGACCTGGTGAATGATGAAAAAAATAGAAAAAGAAAGGCACCTTAGATCCCCGGCTAGAACCACTCTAAGAGAGCAGTGGAGAGGAAAGGGCTGAAGACTATCGAACTCCTAGGTGGATTAAAACCCGTGCTATCCTGGGGCTCGACATATTAGCATGTCATTTGCAAGCAGAAAGCCTAGAGGGCTGATCCTGCAATCCCTAGATACAATTATGAACACCCAAGAAGCCTCAGGAAGGAGAAAGCAGACTGCATGCTGCCCGCAGTCATGCTGGAACAGGAGGGAGGGTGTGGTGACAAACAGTGCTGGTGGAGGCGGAGCAGGGCTCCCATCACCTTCCAGCAGGACCACCTGCACAGCTGTCTTTTGGCCAGGCATATCCTTCCAGGGGAATGGTGGGATTGTAAAAGGAAAATTCCCACTTGGTCACAAAAAACCTCTGAGTTGCAGCCAGGTCTTCAGAATAAGGCCTGAATTAATAAAGCCATGTAAGGTCTCTCGTCTCTCAATTCATATCCACAGGGAGATCTTAGCTGGATGCCACAGATTTGCTTCTGGGTCTATTTAGGAGGTTTCCAATTCCAGGCTGGCAGAATGTGAGTGGGGCCCTAGCTAAGTGCACTTGTATATCTGCCTCAGACTGAGTAGGATTCATTTCTTAGTCCTTTTCCTTCATAGATGTAGCCTAAACAAACAAACCTGACCTAGGAAGCCCAGCAGCCCCTCTGGTTTAGCTGACTCCCCCAGAGGCTCTCCAGAGCTGGGCACTTTCGTTTAGCTTTCTGTAGTATTGCCTCATTTATCCCCGGAGGGAGAGAAGTCCCTCCAGCCTGAAGGCCTGTACTATGCACAGAAGCTACATCAGCTTCACAGGAAACACCAGTTTTTATTTTTATTTTTAACTCAGGTTGTCTCTTACTCCTTTAGCAAAAAAAAAAAAAAAAAAAAAAAAAAAAAATCCTCCCTTTTAGTTCTGGCCTTTGAATCCCAGGAAGTCCAAGCCTTTTTTTTTTTTTTTTTTTTTTGTGGTGCTTTTTATTAAGGATTTAAAATTTTGACATCTAGGTTAACTGCTTGTTTTGGTATGTAGGGGCTGGAGGATAATGGGAACATCTTAATAAACCAGATAAATAATATAAAAAGATCACCCTATAAAGGCTCTCATTCATTGTTCTACATTTTACCTGTAAATTTAAATTTCTTCCCATGAGAACTTAGCAAAAATGGCATCTACAATATTATTTGGATTTCTTCAAAAGGCCTTATTCTCCAACTGGAGACCATACACAAAAACTGAAAATAAAAGTATTCATGTAACTTCCCCTACGTTAGAGGCCCCAAACTGAAAATGTTTATTACCCACAGTGAAATTGCTTTAGGCTCCAGTATACTCATGCATTAATAGAAATCTACCCATTCCTACCTGGCTTCGGGGGTGAGGCCTCTTATGAGCCATCCACTCTGCCAGCTGTGTAGCCCCAGGGCTTTCTCCCTTTCCTTTTCCAGGATGATCTGTTTATCCTCAGCCTCCACGGTGAGGGCAAAGCTGTATCCTGAGCTTAGGCCCAGGATGGGAGTCCCAGTAAACATGGTTCTGTTTGTTCTTCAGCCTTCCTGCGTTGTATAAACAGATGTGGTGGAAAGGGAAGGCAAGCCAGATCCCTGTGAGGGGTGGGAGGTCTCCTTTCTGGAGAGGCTTCCCGGCCGGCAGCCCTGAGCACAGGGATAGGATGCATGTCTTGTTGGGAAAGTGGAACTTGCAGTTCTTCCAGAGAGGGGTTGTTCCTCTAGCTCTCCTTCACCCTCCGCCCCCCATCCTTTGCTCCTGGGAACACTGTCTGGATGCCTCAGCCTTCTCACTTTCGCCGGAGCAAAAATTTACAACAAGGCTTATGCTAAGGAGACGTTAAGAAGACAGATTTCCTCCCCACCCCCGCAGTCTCTCCAAATACACCATAGACTGGGATTTGGGAAGACAGTCCTTCACACCTGTGCCTTCTCCTGTATCAACATTCCCTTTGTTCTTCTGTAGCCTTGTTACTACCTTCAACTAATGAGGGAAGCTTTTAGGGGTTGGGAGTTGCCAGCTTGTAAAATAACAACTCCTTTCCCTTAAACGGTGTTGAGGCAAATTCCCTTCCGTCAAACTCTGCCTTAATTTACTGTTTTATCTTTTGCACATTAGTTATGGATGCTAATAAGGGAAGGACTGCTTCAGAGCTGGGGGAAGAAAGGGGGGTACTGTTTTGTAAGCCAACCCCAAATAGGAAAGAATTCTTGTTGGTCTTTTCTTCTCCTACATGTGCTCCAGACTTAGTTTGTTAATCCTCATTCAGAGGTCAGGGAGGTGAGGAGTGTAACTCGTAAGCTTGCCCCAGATGGAGGGATCCTGTGACTTCTACCCAAGGGTCTAGATTTCTGGCAGCCCCAGGCAGTGGTTCTTCCTGCCTAGAATGAACAAAGGGGAGAGCACCAGAAAGGCCTCCCTATGGCAGGGACTTGGGGTTGGGTGCAAGGGATGGGATATTACACTGCCCTGTACTGCTCTCTCCAGGAAGTCCTTGGTATCCTGAGCCACGCTCCCAGAGCTGTGGCCAAGAGAAGAAGAGAGTCAGGGACAAAAGAGGGGCTCTGGGTTTTGGCTCAGCACTTACACAAGCAAGGGAGGGGAAAATGATCTTTAAACTCAAGGAAGTAGTCATAATAAGAACTTAATTTTTAGGAGCCACAGTGACACTCTTTCATCCTTCTAGCAGACAATACGCCGCTCTCTAGACTTCCAGATAGGGCTGGAAGTTTGCATTCTACCCCCAGAGGCCTGTCACCCTTCCCTGAAAGAAACAGAAAGGAGGTGGGTGTCCAGGGTCCGGCCAGCTGAAGGACGGGAGGGGGGGGACCGCCACTGCAGGCCAAACTGGAGGTCCCGTCAGTAGAGGTTTCGTCCCTGATCCCCTTGATTTCACTTAACTTACTGGCTCCAGATATTTTAAACGGTTTGTTTACGGCGCTGCTGCAGGCTGCATCGCCAACTCTCTCCGCGCCGCGGGCGGCAGGGGCATCTCCTAGCACCCACCCAGGTCAGCAGCCGCCTCATCACCCGGCCCGCGGGGGCACCCGGCCGCTCAGGGGGCAGCCCGGGGCCCCCAAGAAGTGCGTACACCCGGGAGAGGCCGGGCGGGGCCGGGGCAGAAGATGCGGCAGGACGGGCGAGCTCGCATCCCGGCCCTCTGGGCCGCCGCCCGACCCTCGCCTCCGCTCGCCGGATCGCGCTGGGCGCCCCCGGGAGGCCAGGGTCGGCGGAGGGGAGACACGGGGGTCGCGGCGGGCTGGGCGGCAAGGCCTGCGAGCGGCCGGGACCCGGAGAGCGGCGCGGTGAGCGCAGGGGCGCGCGGGGCGGGCGCGGCGCGGGGCTCACGGCGCGCGCGCGTCTCGGCCTCGCCCGCGCACACGCGCCTCCCCGAGGAGAAAGGCGGGCGGGCGCGGAGCGGCGCGGCGGCGGCGGCGGCGGCGGCGGCTGCAGCGGGCCGGCCCGCCGCGAGGGCGGGAGGAGGGGCGGGCGCGGGGGGTGGGGGGGCGAGGCGGCGGCGGCGGCGGCGATCTCGCCGCTCTCTGCTGAGTGTGCCTGCGCGAGTCGGCGAGCGGGTGAGTGCGCCGGCCGCCGCCAGCAGCCCGGCCGGCCCAGAGGCGGGGAGGGGGGAGCCGGGAGCCCCGAGCCGGGAGCGGGCAGCGGGCGGGCGGGCGGCGGCCGCGCCGGAGCGGCCGGGATGCACCTTGAGCGGCGCCTTTCGTTGCAGCGCGCGGGCGGCCCGAGCCTCAGCGGCGGCGGCGACGACGGCGGCGGCGGCGGCGGCGCTGACACCTCCCACCATGGACAGCTTCGACTTAGCCCTGCTCCAGGAATGGGACCTCGAGTCGCTGTGGTGAGTCCCCGTGCCGGCCGGGCGGGCGCGAGCCAGCGAGCGAGCGAGCGAGCGAGCGGCGGGGGGCGACCGCGGCGGCCCGCGCGCTCTCACCTGGGCGGGGGGCTCGGGCGACCGGCCGCCGTGGGGGCGGGGTGGGTCGGGGGCGGCTGCCGCGCCGGCTCCTTCCCGCCTCCCCCGAGGGGTGGCCGGGCCGCCCGCCTGTCTTCTCGCCTCCCTTTCCCGTCCCCTCCCCCCGGTGCTGCCCGCCCCAGCCCGGGGGCCGGTGATCTGGGGAGCCGGGGGCAGAGCGCAATCGTGAAGAGAAAAGGAACCGATTTCTAGAACGTGTCACTAATGCCGGGGGATCCACCCCTCGGCCCCCCGGCCCCTCTCACCTCCCTTCCCTCCATTCGCGCCCCCCCTCTTCTCCGAGGGCCCCCGGTTCACACCAGCGACCCTCTGGAGTTGTGGCCGCTGCGTAGTGCCCTTAGAGGATGCTCCAGCCTCCTGCCTGTCTGCACCGGGTCTTGGCGGCCGCATCCTTTCTGTCTCTCAACACCCGAGATGGAAAGTGAACCCGAGGGCAGGGGGCGAGTGCTTCTCCGTGCGGGAATTCTGAGGCCCTGGCCCTGGGAGGCTCATTTCCTCGAGGTTCGCAATCCCTTTGAGCCCTTTCTTCACACCCCGCCTGGCCACAGTTACACTCCTCCTGTCCCCGCTCCGGCTCACCGACGCCCCGTGTATCCCTTTATTCCGCGCTCAAAGCTCGCAGCCTGGGGAGCGGGAGGCTGTGGAAGAGCCCTCGGGGTTCTGTGGCTCGGGGTTCTCATATTGAGGAGCTACTGTAGGTAAAGCGCCGCTGGAAGCAGTTTAATTCTAGTTGCGGGTGTGTTAAAAATCCCATTGGCTGTTTCCACATCCCTCTTATCCACCCCCCGCCCCCCGTCCACCCCCCCCCCCCCCACCCAATCTCCTAAATGTTTCCAACCAGCCCTATTCAGGTGGTAAAATTACCGCCTGCATATTCCTGGATGAACTTGTGTTATGTTTAATATTTACGGGAATGAACATCTGTGGAACAAGCATATTAACTGCATTCTGTTCTTCCCCTGGTAATCGCTTATTGTAGAGCTGAGGTTTGGTTTTTTTCCTCCCCCCCCCCCCCGTTTTTCTTTAATTCAGTAAAGAGTTCACATGTGTCTAAAACTGCAAGTGGTGTGCACATGAATATGCAGTGTGCAGTTTTAAAGCTAAACTGCCTTTTGATTTACAGATCGTATACAATATGTGGAAATGTGTATATTTTCCATGCTGCAGGCTTCCAGTGACTGCTCTGTCTAAAGCCAGGTGTAACTAACTAAACTGGACACAAAGCTAGTGCATTATCGAGCAGTTTCTTATGAAAAGATCCCAGGATGAGTAAGTACAGCTTGCTCTGCATAATGCTGGTGCCTATAAAATACACAAGGATGGGCCCTAATGTAATAAAACTTTTATACATTACACTGGAAACTTCAAAGAGCCAGTGTAGAAAGAATATGAAACATGTTATTACTCTATAAAAGTCGCCAATTACTGTGTTGTTGCTGCTGGGGTTATTTCAGCCTCTCATTTACAGATACCTATTACTTTACAGGTTTACACTTAGAAATGTTGGTTTCTGGCACAAATTCAGTAGGTTTGCAGGTAGAAACTGTGCTTTAAAATTGACTTTTGCTTTTAAAAGTCACATTTTCAGTCAAAAGGAAGAACTTTTTGTTTCGGCAGGTTTTTAGGCTGCTTGTCTGCTTGCTGACTCAAAACTGAAGCCCTCATGACTTTTACGAGTGATATTTTGAAATTATCAGCCGTAATCTGTGGCTTTTCCAGCACAGGCCTGAGCTGTCTTTCCCTCTGCATCTTTAGTTCCCAGCTGGGTTACCTGGAGCACAGTTACATAATAAACGCCTGTTGAATTGACTTGAAATTTACATTAGCTACAGTACTTTTGTTATTTAAAAAAAAATTAAAAAAAGCATTTTTAAGAAGCTACTGTACATGTAGTCAGATTTTGATCAATCCATCAGTTTGTCTTTGGCTTATGAAACTGTGCAGGATTTCTTGCTTACAATATAATAGGACAGTTTGGCTTGACTGAGGGAGTGTTTCTAGTTTGCAGATGTAGAATTTACATCTTCTAAGAGCTTATATATGTCTCATCAGTTAAAGATAAACCAAACTCTTTGGGTATGCATTTCTAACCCGGACATTTTCTCAGTCATGGATGAAGTTTTTGGATGGTATTTTCTAACTCAATTTTATGGTTGACTTTATAAGGTTTTAAAATTATGGCTTGGTTTTAAGCTTATAGGTGACCCCAAATAACTAACATTTGAGTGCTTTCTGTGGGTCAAACATTTTCATATCCATTGTTTTCTTATTTGAATTTTATAACAATCCCAGAAGTGGTAAATGGTAGTAGTCCCATTTACAGACAAGGAAATGGAGGCTTTGAACTGCAAAATGACTTTACTGAGACCATAAAACAAATGACAGCGGAATTTTTAAACTAACATTTACCAAATACTTAGCCAGACTCTGTTCTAAGTACAATGCATGTACTTTAGAATGTTTTAACTCTGTTCTAGTACATTACATGTCTTAGTTCATTTAATCTTCACAGCAACCTTAGGAAACAAGCAATAACTATTGTTATTCCCATTTTACAGATTGGGAAATTGAGTGTGGGAAGATCAGGTGACCTGCCCAAGGTCACACATCTAGAAGTGGAGAAGCCATATTCGAACCTAGCATTAATTTCAAAACTCAGTTTTCTGACTTCAAATCCAGCGTATTTTCTATAGTATTGCAGATGTATTCCCAGTTTATGAGCGCAGCTCTGAAATTAATTACAAAACAAAACCTTGATGGACTGGAAATTAAGGTTCTGCTAAAATATAAAAGAAAGAGAAGGTCAGAGCCCTTAATTATATTAATTTAAAATTAAAGATTTGGAAACAATACCATGATTTAGGAAATTACGTCTGCTGCCCTACTTGAATTAACTTCTAAAATGTATATAAATTTAAAATAGAGACTACTAAAAACTTCTTTCTTTAACCCCTTTTAGAAGAACACTTTTCTTTTTGTGGGGGGGGAAGGTACAGATGAATGGCAAAGGAAAATGGTATTTTAACAAACAATTTTTTCTCATTGGTGGGCATCGTTTTCCAAAAAAACAAATTGCAGTTTGTTAGTTGTGACTGTGGCTTTGAATCTGAGCTAGCTTAGTCTAGTGGTCACTGGAAGTGTCCCCAAATGACTGTATAGACAACACGAAGAGAAAAGCTCAGTAGTATTGAATTTGATCTCCTCTGCTTCCTTGCACACCCTTACCCCTCCTTCCTTGCCCTCCAGAAACTCCCATACTTATTTTTCAAGGTGGAGGGGGAGATTTTGAGCCGGAATTATCCAGATGGCTGTTTCAACTTTTCTTTTCAGCCACGCCTTAAAATTGAGAAGGGTTGCCCTAATTCCCACCTCTAATTCCACTTCCCATTTCTGGTTTGAAGTACGAATGAAGAATTTGGAACAAGGTGGAGGCATTCATTCTATACCCGGCTCCCTAGTTTCATTCAGTAGAGCCGAATCCCTGAAGAGCTGGGGATTCCGTAAGTTTACGTGGGCGGGTGACCAGAGGAGCAGGACCCCTTCTCAAACTCCTCCTCCATCCCCTTGGCTGCTCTTTCTGTTCTCCACCAGCTTTTGATCAGCTGCTGGGCATGTGCGCCCTTCCTCAGGGCCTTTAAAATAATGACCATCCCTTTGAACAGGGTAACAGTTGCTTTCATTTATTCACTTAACAAATTTTATTGATCATCTCTTAAATACAAGACCTCATGCTGGTTGCCACAGCGGATACAGAGCAGAGTAAACCATGGGTTGTGCGTGTTATTGTCTAGTGGGGATAAGACAAGTACACAAGTATAAAAACGTTTCAGCGCTGGTGATTCAGAAGTGAAAAGGACCATATTTGGGACTGGGGTGGGTGGTGGAGGAGGGAAAGAGGAAAAATCGAGTTTAAAAAAAAAAAAAGGCTTCCGTGGAAAAGGTGGCCTTTGAACTAAGCCTTGGAAGATGAATGGGATTTTTACAGACGGTGGGGGTGGGGTATTGAGAGGACATAGCGGCATCTTTGGGCAAAGAAAGAACTGGAACAAAGGCTTTCATGGTGTCTCTGAAAGATCCTTTTATGAATCATGGTGGAATTACCTATACCAAATATTTTAAAGATGCAGAACTTTGTAATCATGAGGTGGTTTCAGTGAATGAGAAAAGCTTTCCACGGTGAACTTGGTCAAAATTGTTTTCAATCTCCCTTAAATACAGACACATGTTAGTTACTGGGGAGAAAGTCTGTTGAAATAAAATAGTAAATATTCAGATCCCTCTCTACTACTCCCCCGCCCCATCGCCCCATAGCTTCACATAGCCCAGCATCCATTTACTTTTGTTCCAGGAGACATTATACTTTATATTCTTTCAAAGTGGAACCTTTGAAGTTGTCATAAGTGGATTGTATCATACTCACCAATTTGTTCAATTCAGTAAGCATTCATAGAGCGTTAGGCATCCCTCTAGGTTAGGTACCAGAGAGCGGTAGCTTTCGAACGTTTTATACTATGACTCACAGTAACCAGTATGTTTAACATTGCAACCCACCACATCATTTGTGTGCACACAGACGCATAACTGAAACAAGTGTCATGAAATAACACTTATCCGTATTATGGGAGGTGTACTTTGATATTTTCTATTCTATTTTTTTAAAAATTCCCCATCCATGGATTGAAACCTGTAGTTTAGGGGAAAAAAGAAACTGTAGCGACGCAAAGGAAACAGAGCGTTTGCGAGTAACTTGTAGGAGAGTAAGCCGTCCACATCCATATCTGCTGTACAAAGCTGACGCTGCCCGTTTGAGGGGGAGGAGGGCGCATCCTGTTGGGAGGGGAAGAGACCTTTAGGGCTGAGAGGCCTGTGAAACGCCTCTTGGAGAAGTGGACTTTCGGAAAGAGAAAATAAAAAGGAGGAAAGTCCATGTGGAGCGAAGGCCGTGGCTAGAAATAAGGAGGAAATAAAGCGTGGAGCTCGTTGGGTGAAGATGAAGTTATTAACTAACTCGGGGAAGATGTACTGCACTCCTGTGGGGGGAAGGGGAGCCAGGTGGAGACACTAACAACTTCGTCTCCAGTAGTGCCTGCTGACCCACTTGGTTCTCTGCAAGTCAGTCGCCTTCTTCCAGGCCTCCTTAGGCTCCCCGGGGTAGAGTCAGACAACTGCCCGGATCCCTATTCTTGACCCTTATTAGCCCTTCCCTCCATCCCCAACAAAGCAAACATTTGAAGGCCTACCCCTATCCCTTCCATCAGCCCGTAGGGGTGAAAGTAGTTTGCCAGAACACGGAGCATAGGAGAGACGCACCTGGGGCCCATCACCTTCACTGGGCGTGGCCTGAGCGCCGGGCGTCCTGGAGCCCATAGGTCTAGCCCCGTTGGCCCCGCTCGTTCTCATTGGCCCGAAGTGGTGGACTGGTTGGCTGCGGTGGCCATCATTGGCCGAGAGCCCCAGAACACGCCCACCACGTGGCAAAGGGCTTCCCCAGGTGCAGGGATGAGAATGTTTCCAGCAGAGTAGCTTCCAGGGCCAGGGCGGGAGGGCTGTCTCCGTGAAGGGGCTGATGGCCATCGTGGAGGAGGTAAGGAGGTGTGGATGGGAAGCAGTGAAGTGCTGGGGGCCGGGAGCTGAGGCGTGCCTCCACTTGTGGTACCGTGGGTGGTGTGTTTTGGAAAGAGCTGGCGAGGGATTTGTTAATTCAGGTCATCGAGGTTGAGGGCTCAAGCTCTCAAGCTCGGTGTCAGGATATAACAGGGAGGATGCGCGCTGGATGTGCAGATGAGTTTTAACCAAGTGCCTTTTGATGACGATGAACATGAGTATTGTGTGTGGGGAAATAATTCTTTCCTGTGTTCCAGAGTCTCTTTTGTGAAAATGTAGGAGGCTTATAAAATGCTGAAAATCTATTTCGGGAGAATGTCCCTGTGAACCAGAATGGGTCTAATCTATGCCACTTTAAATTTAGCAACTTGAACAAGGCCCTTTGGCATAATATTGGTTACAGTAACAGTCAAATTAAGAAAAAAAATCTCTGAAAATGAAATGCAAGATTTTTTTTTCCTGTGTCAATGGAATTTTCAACCTGGAATAAGTTTGCCTGTTTAAATTTTCTTTATTTTGGGAATAAAGCCTTGGGGGCAAAGTCAAGGACATAAAAGACGATTTTAAATATCATTTAGTGGTAACATAACGTTTCCTTGTTTTGTTTCAAAGTGAAATCCATAAAACTTATTTTCAGTGTTGCCTGTTCTCTTTTGTTTGGGAATTTAATTGAGGTTTCTGAATTCAGTTGGCTGCAGTCTCCCTTTCTGTTTGGCCCTGGGCAGCTCACCATCTCTCTCATTTCCTATTCTCAGTCTTGGCTTCATCACTTATAAAACAACAGCACTTATACTGGCCTACCTCATAAGGTTGTGATGTTAAGTAATAAAAGTGTCCGTTGCTTTGTGCATGCCAAATGCAGTTCTTTTATACCCTTTGCTTCCTTCAAAACGTCTCTTTATCATAAACAAGGAAGAATGCAGAAAGGTCACGTTGGGTCGGGTCATCCATCTGGTGCTGAGTTCTGTTCCTGGTAATGGGACCCAGGGACATTTTTGAGTAGAGGCTGGTAGTTTTTCTTAGTTGTACGTCATAGTCGAGAAGACAAATGTGTCCTTACTTATGGTTGTACTAGTAACAAATGTAGATATAGTAACCATTACATAATCGTTGATGTTTCACCAAGAATGTATTGAATTACCACCCATTGCATCAAATGACTTCATTTGGCTCTGTGGGTCTCATTAAATTATGTCAGGCTAATCATAATTTAGCTTCAACAGAAACAGAATAACACAGTTATACCAGGATGAGAGGATACCACACTATCCAAGAAACTTAATGGGTTTAGTCTATGGAAACTAACACCTGGGGATGTGACAGAGGCCCCCCGAGTGTTTCCAGGTGTTTTGCTGGGTTGCCCAAGGATATAAGTAAGTCAGTGGGTGTGAGGTTATCTAACAGCGGTGTGACAAGGCTGTCTCAGAGGGTAACAATGACCTGTCCGTAGAGGCTGTAGACCCCCTGCCAGGGACTTCGTAGAAAGAGCTTTCCAGAGTAAGTGGGCCAGCAGCAAGAAGTTATCCCTGAGTCCTTCCAGCTTCAGGAGTCTATGATCATCCCCATCACAGGGGAGCAGGAATCAAAGAGAGCCAGAGTCATTAATTGTATTCACTTGTGTATTTTCCCCTCTGCAATTTCTCCACTCACATGTGGAGAAAGGCGTGGGAGGGTACTTAGGCTTCTTCACCTAATTTCTTCTCAGGAGGCTCCTTGTTAGCCGAGGTAAACAACAGTGACTGTAATTTGGAGACCACGCTATCATAGCAACTCAGTTTAGAGTTACATGCTTAACTTGAGCTGAAATAATTTTCTTTTTCTTTTTATGACAGGAAATTAGTTTCCAAAAATCCTCTGGAGTGCTGCAATACGCGTCTGTTAGTCTTAGTTAAACTTTTCTTGTACCTGCGTTTTTTACCTGAGTTATGAGGTGACAGACCAAATTTTCCGTCAATGTTCATTGAAATGTTAATTAGTTACCTGGCAGTTTAGACAGAAAAAGGCTTTACTCTAGTGGATCGTCACCAATTCTGGGAAATAATCTGTTTTGTTTTCAAATGTCAAAATATATTTGTTTTTCTTTAAAATGTATCTTGAGAGGAAGAAAAGACTTAGGGCTTAGAAAACAGTTTTGAAAATAAAGGTCCATATGCTTACCTAGCACTCAGGCCAGCGTTTCTCAAACTTTAACGTGCATCCAGGTAACTTAGGGATTTTGATAAGATACAGATTCTGATTTAATAGGTCCAGGGTAGGGCTATGATTCTGCATTTTTAACCAGCTCCCAGGTATAACTGCTGGTCCATAGACAAAACCTTGAGTAGCAGGAATTAAAAGGATAAAAATTCCTTTGAAAAGAAGCTCTTTAAAAATTCCTCATCTTCTTCTTTTTATTTTGAGGAGGCTTTGTATGATAACATGATAATTCCACAGTGCCAGGAGGTTACATTTCGATGCAGCATTTATTTTATTTTCGTGAGTCTTTCTAATACAATTTTGATGAGTGAGGGGGTGGTTAATTGTATCCTAGTGGGGATATAGTGGGAAATAAACATAAAATCCTAAGTAAACAAAGTTTGTAATAAATAGGCTAATCACTTTTTATAGCTTTACAGTTCTTGTCAGCCCTTCAGAGATGGAGTCCTCCTTCTTCAGGAGCCAGTGCCGAGAGTAACTGGATTCAGAGTCTTGGAAACACTCTGGATTTGTCGGGAATCTCACAAGCACTCCTGTAGGTGCCCAGGACTCAGACCAAATGTCCCCGTTCTCTTTGGCAGGGAACTGGGGGTAGGGTGGGGCAGGGAGGTGGCAGTGGTGGGAGAGGGGGGTAACTATTTTGCAGAATTACTGCACTACCCTGTGGCCATAGCTGCAAATTGCAACTTTCCCAGCGTCCTAAAAGAAATTGCAGCTCAGCTCCTGGTGGAACCCATGGGGGGCTCAGAGCCTCCGATGGGGACCTTCTCTCCCAGCACTGCCGGCCACCTCTGCCTCTTCCCCACCACGGAGTGCCCCGAGTCCCTCAGGTGGTCAGACTTAGCTGCAGTTTCCATGTTTAATTTCCATTCCTACTTCATTAGAAGAATAAGTGCAGATGGGACTGATTATGTGAGTAAATACAGCGCGGCTGACTGTGCTGTGAGATTGGCGGGAAGTTTATTTACTTTATCTTCTTAATGGGGAGGGTGTGTGTGTGCGCGCACGGGCGCACTTGCACACACACATTTCCATTCTCTGAGATAGGCATGGAAGACTGTGGCTGATAAGAGCAAGATAGGTTGGGCTTACACAGTTGTGACCATTTCAGATTGGGAAAACAGAGCTGACTCTTAAGGAACGACAGTGACTCCTTTAAATCTTGCAGCCTCAGGACACCTGTGAACCCACAGAGGAAGTGTTCGCAATAGGGTTTTAGCCTATTTGGTGCAATACTTTGCATTTGTGCTTTTAGTGGCTGTGATATTGCCTTCTACCTCATAATCCATTATGTTATCTGACTAACTGTGTTTAACCATTTCGTGAAATAGGCGATGTTGCATTCCATGGAACTTTTCTTTCTGACTGGGAACAGGTGAGAGGGAAACTCTTGCCCTCAAGCATGGAGATAGATCAGACCCATTGTAAGGAAAGCATGTGTTTGGTTATTGCTTTGGTTTGTACTGGTGTCAGTGTCATCAAATTAATGTATTTTCTCTCACACTGGAGAAAACACTGTTTGTTGACCCTCAGTAATGATACAGATAACGGAATAGTCAGGTGATTTGCACAACTTCCCCCCAAAGGGGTCTCTCAGAGTTAGTGGTTTTCTGTTGGGGCGTAAGAAGGCACACCCAAGAGTTCCTTCAGAACAAAAGAGCAACTGCTGGCCGTCAGCTAAATTCTGAACTTTGTTATTCAGAATTGGGGCTTGACTGAGGAGATAGGCTGTCAACATGGCCCAGCTAGCTCCCTTTCATACCAGCCATACTCCACGGCAGGGAGCCCTTTGGTGTCATTTCTCAGAGTTGTCGAGGAGGAAGGCGCTGTTGGGGGTTGAGGGCTTTACAGGCTGAGGGGCAGGTGTCTCCACTGGCCATGGACTCTGCAGTTCACTGAAATAGAGGCTCTGGGTCCGGAATGGGTTGGTCCCTCCACTTTCTGAAACGTGCTGTTTCGCCGCTCTCCTGGTCCATAGCCGTGGTGGAAATGAGGATTCCCTGGATGAGAGGGTTAGCTTTAGAGACATGCGGAACGAACTGTGTTAAGCTGTCTGTCATCCTGAGGAGGCAGGCTGCAGCATCAGCGTACTGCTGATGGGGAGAGCACACTACTTCAGCTAACATCCGAATGCAGCAGCCTTCCCTCTTTGGTGGAAGGTCCAATCCTTTACCGTATTACCCTGGTATACCAGTTGGAAGGCTGGCTGTGTAAGTCCAGGCTGAAGCCTTCACCTGGCTCCCGTTGTTTGGGCTCAGGTTGGGATGAGGCAGGAAGGCCCATGCTGTTCCTGAGCGCCCCGATCGTCTGCTGCTCGTGATATTTGGAGCTCAGCACAGGTGTTGCTTGCAGGGCTGAGTCCTTCTCAGAAGAACTGTCCGTGTGCTGGAGGGGGCCGCTCAGCTGGAACCACGTGGACTCTCCCATTTGTGTTTTTTCCACTAAAGATAGATCCTTCCCTAGAATATGGCTTGGCTTCTGAGAACTAAATCTTTGGGGTGACTCTCCTTTAGAGTGTGTGTTTGTTTTTCGATAAGTAGAGTATTAAACTTATTATTCTCATTGATACCTGAGAAAAGCATACGTGTATATCTATACTTATATGTATATAATAATTACTTATAGATAATATATTTAATATTATAATAATTTATATAATATATATAAATAATAAGTATGTAAACTTATTCTCGGTGATACCTGAGAAAAGCATCTTCTGGGAAAGCGGTGAATTTTACCTACCACCTGGCCCTCCCCCCAACCGCTGCAACTTGAATTAAAACGCCAAGGCTGAGTTAACAAGTTCTGAGTATGGAAATTAAATATTTATCGTCGAAAAAGGGAGGGAGTATGGTATTTCCGTTTCTAATATTTAGGTAGAAAATTAGTTACGTAAGTTAATTTCGGTTCTTTACTGTTACCCCTCAGCAGGACAAAAATATTTTAGTGTCCTGAAATACTATATACAATAATGTGACACAGTATGGATGCCTTCAGCTGCTCTTCATAACCCTCCTTTTCTAGATTTATAGGTTTCTGGGTTGAGATGAGCAACTACTTATTAAGCCAGACACAGAAGTAAATGCCACATTTTTAGCCCTCGGTGTCTGTGTATGTAAGCCTCAGACAGATTCTTTCAAATAATCTCAGTAGGTTTTTTACCTGCTCTAATAGGGAATCCTGCGGAGTGCATAAAAGGATACCCTGTCCATTGTGGACTTTTAGGGAAGATTTCCTGGGGAACGTGACATTCGATCTGAGTTTTCAAGGGTGAGCAGGAGTTAGGCTAGGAGTCGGGGAGCAGGGTGTGTGCCAGGGGCAACAATGTAAGCAAGGGCAAAGAGGTGCAAAATAGCATGTCGCGATGGTAGCAGCGACAAATTCAGGCAGGTTGTGGGTCTGAAGCATTCCAGGTAGGCAGCAGCAGGAGAGGCGTTTGGAGTGTGGAGGGCCTTGCGTGGCATTCCGAGGAGCCTGGACACTTTCCCTTAGGTGACGGCCTGCCGTTTGAACAGGGGAACAAAATGGTCACGCTTGCATTTTATTATTTCTGGAAGGCATTTGACATGGGTGAGTCTGGTGGCTGTGATGGGCCACGTCTGGAGGATCAGGTCAGGCAGGGAGGATGGAGGGAAGGGGATGACTAGAGAAGTGTGTAGGGCAGCGGACCCCAACCTTTTGGGCACCAGGGACCGGTTTCATGGAAGACAGTTTTTTCACGGACCGGGGAGGGGGGGATGGTTTCGGGATGATTCAAGCGCATTACATTTACTGTGCACTTTATTTCTATTACTGTTACATTGTAGCATATAATGAAATAAGTATACAACTCACCGTAATGCTGACAGGAGGCGGAGCTCAGGTGGTAACGCGAGCGATGGGGAGCGGCTGTAAATACAGATGCAGTTTTGCTCGCTAGCCTGCTGCTCACCTCCTGCTGTGCGGCCTGATTCCTAACAGGGGTCTGCGGCCGGGGCTTGGGAACCCTTGGTGTAGGAGATGACACCGGAAAACCTGCTGACTGGTTGGGGGAATGAGGGAGGGTGAGGGGCCAAAGATGCTTCCAGGCTGTTGAGGTTGTGTGATGAGGTAGGGAGTATAGGAGGAGGGGCGAGCTGACTGGGGAAGGATGGAGTGTTTCGATTTTACAGGGTTCCATTTGGAACGCCTGTGGGCCGTGCAGGTCGAGTTGCCTGCAGGAAGTTTGCTGTATGGTAGTGACCTTTAGGAAGAAGGAGAGGACAGAAATAAAGATTTGGGAGTTGTCAGCATACACAGTGACAGCCATGAGATCGGACAAGATGATCCAGTAAGAGTGAGGAGGGAGTACGTGGGCTGAGGACCCACAGGGGCAGTGGGAGGGAAGGCAGCCCGTGCAGAGAGGTGGGAGCCAGAAGAGAGGGGTCCACAGTCGACTGCTTTATTTTTTATTTTATTGAAGTATAGTTGATTTCCAGTGTTGTGTTAATTCCTGCTGTACAGCAAAGGGATTCAGTTATATCAATACATATGTGTATATATATATATATATATATATATATATATATATACACACATATAGATGTGTGTGTGTGTGTGTGTGTGTGTGTATGTATATATATACTTTTTCCTTCTGGTTTATTACAGCATGTTGAATATAGTTGTCTGGGCTCTGCAGGAAGACCTCCTTTTTTCCCCACTGTGTATGTACTGGTTTGCATCTGCTGACCCCAGACTCCCAGTCTGTCCTTCCTCACCCACTCCCCACCGTGGTCAGCTGCTTTAGAGCACTCTCCTTGAGGAGGGCAGTGGGAGTGAAAGAGACTGAATTCTCTCGCTGCGGAGGGGAGGGAGGGAGGGGGTGAGCTCAGGGAGGAAGGTCTCAGAGAAGGGCAGGGGCCGGCCGGCCCGGGAGGGGAGGAAGAACGCAAGGTGGTTCCAGATGTCCAAACGTGGGGGGCAGCGGAGACTTAAAAAATCCCTATGAGAAATGGGAGTTTCAGAGAATGGAACCACTGAGGAGAGGATAGTATCAAATATTAGACTTGAAACAGTAAATTATAAGTGTTTCATAGGTATTTTTGAAAAACTGACTAAGTTAGCGTAAACCTGTGTCAGAGTCTCTGTCTGTAACTTAATTAGAGTGTTCTTAGAAGTAATTTTGATTCAGAAGGAATTGGATGAGGCTACATTGCCAGGAAAAACTTAGTGGACTTTTCTCATTGTGGACTGTTGAAAATGGATTTTTAAAAACGTTTTCAAACACACAAGACTGACAGAGTCAGGTGCCCCAGGATGTTGCTCTGACATTTAAAGGCAGGATCTCCTTAGAAGGGCACTCAGCCCATCTGGCCTCAGAGTTTCTTAGTGTTTCTTACACAACACAAAGTGTAGCGAGCCCTTTACATGAACCACATCTCACTTAATCTTCCTAACCTGTGAGGCGGGTTCTGTTATTCCCCATTTTATAGAGAAGGAAACAAAGGCATAGAGTACCTTGCCCTAAGTCCCACAGCCAGTGCGGCAGAGCTGAGGTTTTAGCGCAGGCGGTCTGGCTCAAGAGTCCTTCCCTGTGGCCACCATCCTATCAGAAGTATCTTGGTGTCTCTCAGGAACAGAATTATAGGGCATGGGTTCTGAGGTCCTTTCCAATCTTAAAATATTTGTGATTTATACATATATGCACATATGTGTGTGTGGTCTCCAACAGGTGCAATGGGTACAATGTTTACTGTCAGCTTTTTAATCCTGGATGAATAATACACTGGGTCCAAGTTATTGTGTATTTCAGACTGGTGGAATTCTAATCGAACAGGCTTTCCTGTGCAAGGATTGTCTGCAATTCACTGTCATTTTAGGTACTGCTCTTTTTGTCAGTATTTCAAATGTATAAAAATTTTGTATACTCATAAAACCACTAATTTGACAAGTTTTATGGATGAAGAAAATGGTTGCAACTGTTCACCACAGCTGGTCCAATCGACCCCAACACCTAAATGTAACTTTATTAATCACAATAATGATGGTGCTGCACTCAAATTAGTAAAACTACCAGATGAAAATAATCTGAAACTGTTTGCGAGGTGATTCTTTTTCATGCAGATTTTCTTGCAGTTTCTTCTTAGTTTCTACATAATGACAAACTGTCTCTTCTAGGTATGTGACTACTTCTATAAGAAGTGTTACTTTGATGACATGGAAGGAGTAAAGAGGCTTAATTTGTGTCACGAGATATTTGGGTGAAGTAACAGTAATAGATTCTTGGCTTAAGGAATTGTGACATGTTGAAACAGATGACAAAAATAACTTTAAATGTCTTCTTTAAAAATCCTTGAATAAGACAATTTAAATGTTAAGGAGAAAAATCTGCCTGGCTGACGAAATTCTAGAACGATGCCATTTGATACCGGGAAGCGCAGGGGGTTTGGAGCCAGCATGCAATGGGTCCTGACTGCCATATACTAGGTGTGCTACCTCAGACTAGTAACCTAACCTCTCTCAGTTTCCTAACCTCAGTTTCTTTATGTATAAAATGGAGGTAATAATGCCTGTGCCACTGACTTGCTATGCAGATTAAATGAGATAATATGCATAAATAGCCCAGGACATAGTAGGTCCTCAAAAAGCGGTAACTTTATTAATTCTTTTTTCCCTTCTCATGCTTACTTAATGTTTTTGATTAGCAGTTGTATTCAATGACTGTATCCATTCTGTGGCTGAAAAGATATTTAAAAGCATTTATGAGTCAGTGTTTCAGTTTGTATCTTTTAAAAAAATTTTTTTAGCTGATATCTTTTTTTCCCCAAAGGTGTGGGCTTGTGTTTATTTAATGCCTGCAGAACACAGGTATAGAAGATGGTCTCTAATACTTTCTTCTCTTGAGAGCAAGGATTCCTTCTTGTGACTCCACAGGGCTAATATAATGAGCCCTGTGCATTGTAGCTGCGAAGAATTACCTATTTTTAAAATTTATTATGTGTATTTTAATTAAAATAGAAAACAGTTAAAACCAGAACTTAAAAATTGGTGAAGCAATTATATTATTGTTCAGTTTAGGTGGACTTAGGAGTAATGAGTTTTGATAGCCCAAATGGCAAACTTTCTATTCATTCTTTTCCGTCAGAACCAAACTGAGGTCATTATATTATTTCAGATGGATGACTATACCTTGACCTCATATCTGTACTTTGGTCCATACCCATATGCTTGCTCCCCAGTCTCTGGACAAAGAATGACCCCAGATTCTCCAGTGGGATGACAGCTCCTTGTGGTCTTGGTACAGTGACCCTACGTCATGTAGTTATCGTTTTTATAGACTTCTGATTTGGCTGCTTTCTGTTCTCTTGATTCCCTTCTTCTCTCATCTATGCATTAATTGCTGATACAGAACATAGGATAGCTTTGCATCAAATTGCTTGATTCTGGCAAACCTGGAGCTGAGTCATCACATATTTCTTTCATACTGAAATGTGAAATCAGCCTCCCCTAGGGGTTGTTTATGACATCTGTTAGGTTTATCTACCTACAGATAAGTTAAAATGGCAAAGTGGGTTAAACGTTATGGTTGCAGTTTGTAATAGCCAGCTTTTGTCAGGTGATGCTGTAGTAACAAAACACCCCCCAGATCTCAGTGGCTTACAGTTGCAAAGTGTAGTTGTCCATGTTATGTGGCAGTTGAAGGTCAGCTGTGCTCTAGTGTCTTTTTCATTGTCAGACCCAGGCTGACAGAGTGCACTATTTTGAAATATGCCGTCTTCTTGGTGGAGGGGACAAAAGAGCTTTTGCTGGGTGTGGCATACGTCATATGGCTCCCATTTCACTGGCTTAATAAGTCATAAGCTCAAGACTTATATTAGTAGGGAGGGAAACTATCCTTTTCCAAAGCAGTACTGCAAGTCACATGCCAACCAGCAGGGATGCGTATCCTCTTAAAGGGAGGGCAATGAAAAATGGAAAACAATGATACAGTCTGCTGTGTACTTAACGTGTGTGTGTGTGTGTGTGTGTGTGTATGTGTGTGTGTGTGTGTGTGTGTATGTGTATATATATATATATATACATTTAATCAGTGTTTTTAGGTTAAAGAAAAATAACAAGATTCAAAAAAAGAGCTTGCAGAACTGTCTGGTCGCATATTCTTTTATAATATATATTATAGAAGATTTCTGTCTTTTGGCCTGTGGTTTTATTTTTACCGGAATTTATCACCTCTTGAATTTTCACTGCAATAAAAGGGACAGATGAAGAACCTTGGTGAAATGTTTTCATCCAAAGGACCAAAGCTTCTGTGTGATAGGCTTACAGGATTAGAGCAATTGTTTTTAAAAGTATGTGTTTATTTAACATTTCATCTGTAAATAATTTGCCTTCGCCATGTGTAAAAGAATACTATTATTCAGTTATTATGTCCTGATTCTTAAATTAATAACTTGACTTTGCTTATCACTGATTAGAAGCAAATTGTAAATGAGGGGCAAAATCCATATACATTGGAAGGGAATCAGGCAATAAACTATCTGCTTTACAGAAAGAAAAGTCTCATTAATGTTTTCTTTAACTGAAGCCTTACGTATAACTTGAGCCTGGTTTTGATGTTTAAAAAAAATTTAAGCAACAAAAGAAGATGAGTGAACCTACACATACATAGGGAACGATAATTAACCATTGATGTGAATTAATGAATGTGTGTTTATTGAGGTCCTAAGGTAGACGGTGTGAAAGGAATTTCCTGGAACTTAGCAGGACCTCTCAGAGCTTGGTCTTACCCCGAGCCCACTTTATTCCTCACATTTTAGAGTAGGCAGGGTCTGTATTCAAATCTTCAGAAAAGAACTTTCTGAAACATAGGACAGTTTTCCTTTCCGTGTGTGTTTGGTTTATGTTACGTAAGGAGCATGCTCAATATTATTAGAATAAGATTACCCCTTCTATGTTAATTCTAATGAAATTGAAGAAAGAAAGAAAGTCCACACCAATATTGTGAAGTGCTTAATAGTATTTAAAATCTCTGGGAGACTGGGCCAAAGTGAAAATATAAACTTAATAAGTGGAAATGTAGTCATTACTTTGTATGAGCATCAAGATGCAATATTCTGAACAGATGACAACTGCTATGTAGTACTTTGAAGAAGACCCATTAGAAGAGAATTAAAACTTGAGCACATTAGTGCTCTTCAGTGGGCCTAGCACATGATCTTTTGTTGCTTCAAAATCTTTTCTAATTCTCATCACTTAACCTTCTTGGCTATATGAGCAAAAGTATCTATCCCTTCACATTTTCTAGAAGTGTGTGTATACCAGAAAACATTTCTCTTAAGTATCATAGATCGTTTAAAAAGCCAAAGTAAATCCTGAATTTTATATGTCTACATCTCAGGCTGAGATTAATGAAAATAAAAGAGCAACCTTTTTGGTTGCTGAAAATTATTTAGTGATGGAAACATGGATCACTGATATTTTTTCTTTATTATTTTTTTTGTATGTTGATATTTTTCCTGCAACCTTGCTGAATGTATTCATTCATGCTAATAGTTGTGTAGCGGTGTGTACGTGTGTGTGTGTGTGTGTGTGTGTGTGTGTTCCTTCAGAGTTTGTATATGCAAGATCAGCTCACCTGCAAATAGAGATAGTTTTGCTTTTTCCTTTCCAATCTGGATGCCTTTTATTTCTTTTTCTTGCTTGATTGGTCTGTTGGAAGCCCCAGTACAATGTTGAATAGCAGTGGTGAGAGTGGATATCCTTGACTTCTTCCCAGTCTTAAGGGGAAAGCTTTCAGTCATACGCTATTAAGTATGATGTTGTCTGTGGGTTTTCATAGATGCCTTTTGTCAGGTTGAGGAAGTTCCTTTCTATTCCTAGTTTGCTGAGTGTTAGTATCATGAAAGAGTGTTTGGTTTTGTCAGAGGCTTTTTCTGCATCTATTGAGCTGATCCTGTGAATTTCGTCCTTTATTCTGTTAATGTGATTTATTGCATTGGCTGGTTTTTGTATGTTGAACCAACCTTGCATTCCCAGAATATCTCACTTGGTTATGGTGTATAGTTCTTTTGTACATTGCTGGATTCATTTTGCTAGTATTTTGTTGAATGATTTTTAAAAAAACAAATTTTCTGTTTATTCTTTATTATTAGAAGCTCATGAATACTGGTGAGAAAAATGAAGGTACATGACTTCCCAGTGGAAATATGGAAGCTTCCTTTCTGTTCATACTCTTGATGACTGTCCTTTAAGTGATGATCAGATTTCAAAATACGCCTACCTGAGTACTCAAGTTCAGAAACTTTTACGTGATGGTTATCTAAAGAACTTTACCTTGAAACTTGCTTAAGAAATTCCCACGTAATGTTATTTCTTACATGACACGTTCAAATTTTAGGTCCTGACCTTGTGAACATCATCACTCAATTTTTGTTTAAGCTTAGTTTTCTAATCAGGAAACAGGAAAATGAGCAAGTGAAACATGGTATGTGAATGTGCTCTTAAGATATTATGTGATGCTAAGAGAGAATTACTTATATTTATATAAGTATGTAAATATAATTATTTAGCACAGGGTTCACAAACTCAAATACCTTTAAGGACCAAGACGACCCAGTAATTGTCTGAAACAGTCACACAGTTGGATGTGATGAGGCCTGTGGCTAGCTGGAAGCTCTGCCACCTTGTTTCAGTGCCTTCAGATTCAAAGTAAAACAAACAAAGTAACATGGAGAAAACAAACCAACCCCCGCACTGACCTGGCCAGACATCACACATCTTCCTCCTCTGTGGGACCCCTGATGTAGGGAGTCAGCGACAGAGTGCGAATCCTGGGCATCTCCCACCGTGGAGAAAGTTCGTAACCTCTCTGTTTCATTTGCTCATTTATAAAAATGCAGATAACGTGCGCCTTGCCTGCCCCAAGGGCTGTTGTGAGAGGCTGAAACGGCATAACGTGTGAAAATGACCAGGAAGCTATCAGGCCTGTATAAAAGTGAGGAATATTGTTGATTCTCTGCTTCTATAAATCTTAGCTTTCCAATGAAGATGTTTTTCTTGTTGAGAAGAAGCCATAGCCAGACATTGGAAAACTCCAAAAGGCCGGGTAGAAAAGTCCCCTTTCAATAGCAGGAGAGATGCAAAGCCCATTCGATATGTTTACTGGACTTAACCTGCATTATCCTGTTGTCGTTGCAGTAAAAAGAACTGTGGTCTTGTTTTTCTCACCATTACTTTCTCTGAGACGTGTGGATTCTTTTGACAGTACAGCAGTATGGTTCATGATTCTCACAAAGCAGAGATGGTATCTGTAAGGATTTTCTGTGGTTTCCTTAACAAATAAACAGAAAGTCAGAACTTACGCTTTCTTAGTATTCTAGTGTTTGAGAGAGAGAGAGTTCCACAGTTTTAGGACAGCAGTGAATCAAGTGCTGATATCTTGCAGCTTCTGTAGGAGGCTCTTTGGGAGCAAAAGGTGTAACTCGTAGGTCGGCATCTGCACAAGCTTTGCCAAGTAGCCCAGCCACGGCGGTGTCTGTCTCTTCAGTCGGCAGGGCACGGTCATAGTGGCTCATGGTTGTGTTTATTAAGCTCCTACTAGGCATGAGACACTCAGAAGAAGTCATGGGGCCTCTGCTCTGAAGAAGCATGAAGTCTGGTTGGAGAGAAACCAGTATCCACGACGTAGCTCTAGAAGCTGGACTCACAGGCTGTGAGCTCTGTCCGACTTGAGACTTGGAGATCATCTCTCTAGCCCAGTTCCCTCTTTCTACAGCGGAGAAAACTGTACCTGTAACAAAATGTTAATATCTGTGGCATAGTCCAGGGGTTCTCAAGTCTTGCTGTCTCCCAGAATCACGTAGGGATTCAAGAGTCTCTGGGGTGAGTGACCAGAGATTTATACTGGGGTACAAAAGACCCATAGTCTTGGGCGATTCTGGCGTAGCCAGTTTGCTTAATGGATTTGGGAATGGGAACAGTCAGGCCGTGAGTGGTTTTGGAGTTTAGGGTATAGAAATCTCAGTGAAAGGCCAAAGAGCCTGATGGAGGACTTGCGTGTTTGTGAAGCGTGGACTGGAATCTTCTGGGATAGGGGAGCCATAAGGGGAGGGCGTGGAGACTGGGAGTGGCGTGAATAAGGTGGTGAGAAAGATGTTTACGTCACGCGAGCCTCTGGGATAGCAAGAGGCTGAAGGGGATTTGCTTTGACAAAGAGCTGTGATATCCTCAAGACATTCTGATGTCACTTTAACTTTGTATGTGTAAGGTTTTAAGAAAGTATTTGATTGCATTACAAGTAATTCTGCAAACCTGAATTCATTGTATTTGACTAAGCATAATTTTTTTCCAGTTATCATTAGTGTCATGGTTAATACAGTTGTCCTTGGTATCCGTGGGGGATTGGTTCCAGAACCCCTGAGGATGCCAAAATCCACGGACGCTCAAATCCTTCTATAAAATGGCATAGTAGGTCGGCCTCCGTATCTGTGAGTTCCATGTCCACGGATCCCAGGTTGGTTGACTGAGTGTCTGCGGAACCCGCGGACACATAAGGTGGCCTGTATCTTCGATACCTTCCCCAAATTGGTTTTAGAGTGACACTGATAATTTCGTGTGCTTAGTTGCTGTATTTCTTGGCAATAAAGTAATTGATATGCAGTGCGCTAATAAACGTCTGCATAAAGAAGTGTACTACGGACAGTGAAAACATGAGCCTTTATAAACTGTCCTTTGAAAATCGTTTTATTTCCTCAAGAAAGTGAGACATCTTGATGACATTTTAAATATTAACTAAGATACATGATATTGGACAATATCTATACAAATCCTTCGTAATAAATTAATGTATCTAACCAGTGTGTATAGTAAGAACCAATTTCCTTCTTTTGTAGAAAATCTGTCCGCTTTATGTATATTTTATAGCCATATTCGTTTCACTGTCAAAATGTTGAGCATATATATATATATATATATATATATATATATAGTGCTGAAACACTTCCCCCTGGTGCGTGAGTTGGTGGAGGGCAGGAATCACATAGTGATGCTGGAGAGCGTGGCTGCAGACCAGGTGGTCTGAGTTCTGCCGCCCGTGCTGCTGCTTGCTGGCCATGAAGGACTATTTTGTCAACCGTGAACTCTTAAAAAGAATTATACCCACCGCAACGGATTGCTGTCAGGGTTAAATGAGTTAAGATGCTTAAAGTGCTTTGAGGTTATCCAGTTAAGGCCCCTCATTGTACACATCGAAGAATCTGGGGCTTATTCTAAGAGCTTGCTCAAGGTCGCTAGGTAGTGAGAACCTGGACCAGAACCCAGACCACCTGATTCCCAGGTGAGGAGAGAAAAGAAAAGAGTCAATAGGGAGGGTGGGAGGGAGGGAGACGCAGAGGGAAGAGATATGGGGATGTATGTATATGTACAGCTGATTCACTTTGTTATACAGCAGAAACTAACACACCATTGTAAAGCAATTATAGTCCAATAAAGATGTTAAAAAAAAAGAGTTCTCTCTGCAGCACTCTCTTCATTGTCACTTGGTCTGACTCCCTCCCTCCTCTGCTCCCTCCTCTCCTCCACCCCCATCTCTCTCTTTCTGTCTCTTCCCTGCCCCATCTCTCTCTCTGCATGCTTGTCCCGCTCTCCCCCCATCTCTCTCTCCAATCCCATTCTTCCTCTCTTAGCCTTGTAACCTGGAGGTTAGGGAACCCCCTCCTATCTTATGTGCATTTTTCTTTCTTTTCTTTTCTCTGAGAAGAGCGCCTACAGCTTTCATCTGACTCCCAAAGGCATCCGTGACCCCACTTCCATCAGGGTGGATGTGGCTCTGCAGCAGCCCTTTTCCATTGTGAGCAGAAGCTGAGTGGCGCTCGGAGAGGTAGAGGAACTACGTTCCTGTTACTGTTTCCAGCTGCAGAGGAGAGGGTGAGCCCTAAGAGGGAGGCTTGGCCAAGCTCTCCTGCTGGGTAAAAGTGATTGTATCGTGAAGACAGGGTTGAATCTCTTCTGAACTGTCTAAACAAGCCGGAGGCTTGGAGTTATACAGCTGGGGCATGGGGACAACGCGGGCCATAGAAAGTAAGCCAGAAAGAACTCGGAGCCTGTGGGGCCCTTGCGTCATCCATCATTTCCTTAGGGCACATGGGAGTCAGGTGCCTTCGATTTGCTGTAATTGCAAATGAGCTGGTTACTAGACGTTTTCGTAGTGAGGGCTAACTCCTTAAAGAAAAATGCTGACATTCTGTGATTAAAAGAAAATTAAGGGGACCAATGCTGTGTCTAGGGACTCAGGAATTCAAATGCATTGTTATAAGAGCCATTTTATAAGACTGCATATTACACTGTTTCCTAGGGGCTTTTCAAGTATTGTAGCCTGAGTTATCCTGAAGGTCACTTACTTAAAGATAAAATCATGACCAAATAGCTTCCCGTGTCACCTTGAGATCTATAATGTGGCCCTCGATGTTTTCCTCCACGATGCAGTATACAGATTTGTCACACAACAGCTTTAACATAACTGATGGCGATGCACTTTCTGTTGCCGTGGTGAGATCAAGGACTTTTTAATATAGTCTGGCTGGACACCAAGAGTACAGAAGCGATCCATTTCTCCCCCGGCAGTTGGGTGGAAGACAGTTCATGTTGGGGGCGTTAAGTATGGAGGGCCTTATCAGGATGACATTCTTTTGCCAAGTATGTGTGATAAAGCCAGGGTTAGACTTCGGGAATTCGGACCCGGTCTATATTTAGAATCCAGAAACCACCATGGGACGGTCATTGTGCCAGCCGATGTCCGGTCACAGTCCTGATAAAGTGAGATAATTTAGGCATCTAGGACAGTGGTGCCCTGTCTGTCCTGAAGTGTTTGTTCATTCATTCATTGGTTCATATTTCAACATGTCTCAATTTTTCCTGACATTATGTTTACTTACGGGACATTTTTAGAAGGATCTGAATAATTTTTGATGAGAAAATCTCAATGAAAAATTAAAGTTAAGAAAACATTAGAGCTTTTATACTTTGGCTAAACCTTCCCTAAAGAGCTTTTCAAGGAACCAGATATTAAAAATTACCAAGCTGGGCTTCCCTGGTGGCGCAGTGGTTGAGAGTCTGCCTGCCGATGCAGGGGACACAGGGACACGGGTTCGTGCCCAGGTCCGGGAAGATCCCACATGCCGCGGAGCAGCTAGGCCCGTGAGCCACGGCCACTGAGCCTGCGCATCCGGAGCCTGTGCTCCACAACGGGAGAGGCCACAACAGGGAGAGGCCCGCGTACCGCAAAAAAAAAAAAAAAAAAAAAAAAAAAAAAATTACCAAGTTAAGGAAAGAAATGTCAATAGGAACTTTTCTTTAAAGTAATTTTAAAAAACAACAAAACAACCCACATATACACACAAGAGTTTTCTGTGTGATTCCATCTCATTTTTACCCCCAGTAGAAATAATTTCTTTACAGAGGCTGCCTGTTGACTGTTACAGGAGAGCTTTTGGTCCATGAGAGGCCAAATGTGGGCTTACGTCCGGCCGTGCCTGTGGTTAGCATCTGATTTTTTATTTCTGTATCTATAAATGGGGATGCTGATACTGTCCTGTCTTATGAGAATTAAATGAGTGAATGCTGACAGCTAACCCAGGAAAGAACCCTGCACTCAGCACTCAGTACATCATAACTTTTCCCCCAAAGATTCAGTGCCTCCAGAGGAACAGAGGGTGAGTCAGAGTCGGTTGTGGCCCTGTATCCTATTCAGAGTTCCCCCTGCCCTCCTTTCCTCTGGGCATCTAGAATGTGGGTGGGTGTGGGCACGCAGCTCCTAGGCCAGGTGAGGTAGGAGAGTGAGGGCAGTGGAGAGTCTGAGAGGCAGAGCAGAGCATGGATTCCCCAGAACCTGTCTGTGCGGGGAGCTCACTGGGTGTGCAGGTGGGGGGTTTCTTGCACTTCCAGCTCTGTGTGACGAGGCTCCCAGGGACTTCCTTTCTTGTTGTCAGATCTGAGCGAAGGGGAGAGAATTACTTTTAAGAATCCACTTGCTGAAGTTTGGAAACCACCTCGTGGTTAGAGAGAAGACAGTTCTCTGTTTTCACCTGTATCAAGAAGTGTTCTTACACTTCACTGTAATCACCCTACTTCCTGAGGGTCGTTAACCTGGTTGCACTTGAGGATGGTGGGCTTGGCTCCTCCCCCAGAGAAACACTCAGGAGCATAAGGTCTCGTCCATGTTGCTGTCTGACTGCTGTGCAGGCAGTTTTGCTGGTTTCGGAGCCCCATTTTTTTTTTTTTTAATTTTTATTATTTATTTATTGGTTGAGTTGGGTCTCTGTTGCTGTGCACGGGCTTTCTTTAGTTGCGGTGAGCGGGGGCTACTCTTCGTTGCGGTGCGTGGGCTTCTCATCGCGGTGGCCTCCCTTGCCGTGGAGCATGGGCTCTAGGTACGCGGGCTTCAGTAGTTGTGGCACGCGGGCTTCAGTAGTTGTGGCATGCGGGCTCAGTAGTTGTGGTGCGCAGGCTCAGTAGTTGTGGTGCACGGGCTTAGTTGCTCCGCGGCATGTGGGATCTTCCCGGACTAGGGCCCGAACCCGTGTCCCCTGCATTGGCACGCGGATTCTTAACCACTGCGCCACCAGGGAAGCCCCGGAGCCCCATTTTTCCATGACCTCCGTGTGGCTCCCAGGTCCTACTGTTCCATGGCTTTTTAGCCACCTCCTTAATCTTGATTAAAAGCTTCTGGGTACCTCCCCACCGACCTCTGCTCCTGACCCAGCAAAGGTCCCACCTCTGGTTTCCAGCCTTACCTTGACCATCCTCCCCAGTTTTCACCCCCTTCTCTTTTGACTTTGCTTCTGTTTGTCCCCAGAAGAGGACAACAGTGCCCTTTGGCCCTGAAGTAGAGATCTGGCTGAGAAACCTCCAGAATGTACATTCTTAATCTTTATCTGTAATTGATCATGTAGCCCACACATTTTTTTTTTCTTTCAAGAAGATCTGAGGCCAACTGGTTAGTACTTGGTGCATGCCTGTGCTTCTTATCCCCAGAGTCTTGTCTTATCTCCCCTCCCCCTCCCCCTCCCCTCCCCCTCCCCTCCCGTCCCCTCCCCCTCCCCTTCCCCTTCCCCTCCCCTCCCCTTCCCCTTCCCCTCCCCTCCCCTCCCCTCCCCTCCCCTCCCCTCCCCTCCCCTTCCCCTCCCCTCCCCTCCCCCTCCCCTCCCTTCCCCTCCCTTCCCCTCCCCCTCCCCTCCCCCTCCCCTCCCTTCCCCTCCCCCTCCCCTTCCCCTCCCCCTCCCCTTCCCCTCCCCTCCCCCTCCCCTCCCCTCCCCCTCCCTCCTTTTTTTTCTTATATAACCTTCCCTCTCTCATTTCTTTCCTCCTCCCTCCCCTACCTCCCCTTCTTTATGAGCTTTATGAGCTGGGATGGTTGGCCTCTTGTCTCCGGGCTTCAGGGCAATGATGTACAAGAAGGGTGGCCCATTTACATAGAGCTTTTTAAAGCTAAGGCCCTGTATAAAAATGTAAAGGAAAAGAAAACCTTCAATATGAAGTATAGTCATGTTTTAATTAGAAGTAATATATTCTTTGACAGAGCTACACAAACTTGTACTAAATATCCATGTAATACTATGCAAATAGCAATAAATAATAAAATAAGAGCTACTCATCACTAACAGCATCTCATCCATATTCTCTCTAGTCTTCACAGTAACCTACCCCAGCCAGCAGATGAGGAAACCAAGACACAGTTGGGTCAAAACCCAGTTATGACGTTGGACATAATGCCATTCCGATTTTAAAGCAAAGCATGTACTCTCTCCATCTCTATCTTTTAGAGGATATCACAGCTCTGAAACTTTTTTTTTTTTTTTTTTTTGTAAATTGTGGTTCTTATTCTTGGTCAGTCTGCTGTGTCTGAGTGCTGGAGGGCTGGGAGGAGAGGGGCATGGTATTTTATATACTACGTAAGTAGCATCAACAAGCGCGTGGTTAGTTAAGAGCAAGGAGAAGTGAGACCAGGATGTCCTGTCTTCACAGCCAGGAGCTCAAGGAACACCCAACTTCAGGGAGGCTGACTTCTTAATCTCTTCTTACGATGAATCTGGTAGCACCCCGTCCACCCAGCGCTCAGACACAGCGTCGGCAAATAAGCTGCGGTCCCAGCTGCAAATAAGCTTCGAACCAAGGAGCAAACACTGGTACAGGAACTAGACCAGCAGGAAAAGTTTAGATTATATCTGCAAGTGTTTATGAAGCTGGGGACTTCGAGTTCTGTTGAAGGGCTAGAGGAAAGCACAGTTTGTATTGCAAACTCTTGTGTTCTGGAGGGTCTCCGCATCCCTGAGGGCTGAGCAGGGACCACGTGTGCCAGTGGAATTCAGTTTGTACCGATGGTGCACCTGTTACAAAATAAGGGGCGGCAGACAAGAAGTGGAGCGTGGCAGACAGTGTCTGCCCTGAGGAGTCAGCAATGTAGTTGAAAAACTTGAAATCTGCTAGTTTGCTAGTTTCTAGTTGGTTACTTAAAAAAAATTTATTGGAATATAGTTGATTTATAGTGCTGTGCTAGTTTCACGTTTTCAGCAAAGTGAATCAGTTATACCTATCCATATATCCACTCTTTTTCAGATTCTTTTCCCTTATAGGTTATTACAGAATACTGAGTAGAGTTCCCTGTGCTATACAGTAGGTCCTTGATGGTTATCTATTTTATATATAGTCGTGTGTATATGTTAATCCCAAGCTCCTAATTTATCCCTCCCTCCATGTTTCCCCTTGGGTAACCATAAGTTTGTTTTTGAAATCTGTGAGTCTGTCTCTGTTTTGTAAATAAGTTCATTTATATCATTTAAAAAATTAGATTCCACATATGAGTGATATCATGTGGTATTTGTCTTTCTCTGTCTGACTGACTTCACTTCATATGGTAATCTCTGTGTCCATCCATGTTGCTGCAAATGGCATTATTTCGGTCTTTTTTTATGGCTGAGTAGTATTCCATTGTATTTATGTGCCACATCTTCTTTACCCATACCTCTGTCGATGGGCACTTAGGTTGCTTCAGTGTCTTGGGTATTGTATTAAACAGTGCTGCAGTGAACATTGGGGTGCATGTACCTTTTCAAATTATGGTTTTCTCCAGATATATGCCCAGGAGATTTAAGTATACTCTCTGTACATAACAGTTAACTTCATTTGACATAATATTATTCTTAATTTGATTGTTTAATCCTTTCACTGGGAGATGTTTGCAAGTCCACTTAACCCAGTTCAGTCTGCAGCACAGTGAGCCTGTGCCCTGTGTCATCATTTACGCCACTGATTAAAAACAAGACTTGATACTGCAGCTGGGAGCAGGGCCCTCTGAGACATTGTTTGGTTTGTGCTTCTGGGTCAAGACCACGTCATATGTACATACTCCTGTCGAGAGAATTCTCTGACTCAATGAAAGATGGAACTAATGGTCTCGAAGTCTCTTCCAGCTCTAAACAGATGATTTTGGTTCAAAATAATAAAAACAAGCCTTGTAAAAACTTTGAGTTTGAGGTGCTAAAAACTCTATCCAGTATGTTTTTTTTTTTTTTTTTTTTTGTGGTACGCGGGCCTCTCACTGTTGTGGCCTCTTCCGTTGTGGAGCACAGGCTCCGGACGCACAGGCTCAGTGGCCATGGCTCATAGGCCCAGCTGCTCCGCGGCATGTGGGATCTTCCCAGTCTCGGGCACAAACCCGTGTTCCCTGCATCAGCAGGCGGACTCTCAACCACTGCGCCACCAGGGAAGCCCTCCAGTATGTTTTTTTTTAAATTTATTTTATTGAAGTGTAGTTGGTTTACAATGTTGTATTAATTTTTTGCTGTACAGCAAAGTGATTCCATTATACATATATATTCTTTTTCATATTCTTTTCCATTTATCCATTTTATATATAATACTTTGCATCTGCTAATCCCAAACTCCCAATCCATCCCTCCCCCATCTCTCCTCCCCCTTGGCAACCACAGTTCTGTTCTCTATGTTTCTCTATGTATTTCTGTTTCATAGATAAGTTCATTTGTGTCATATTTTAGGTTCCACATATAAGTTCTTTCGAGTATTTTGGATGGTATTTGTAGAACCTACAGCTTGACAAACCTGTACGTTGATTTACAACATCTTCTACGTGCCAGCAGGAGCTGAACGCACCTGGCTTTAAGATGAGGGCTTTGGTGACTTAGCGCGCCTCGTCCTAGCCCGTGACCTGACATTGTGATGCGCACTGAAGTTCTCTGAGCCAGTCTATGCTATTTCCTAGTGGGAATGTGCAAAACATGTACATTTTACTAATTGAAATGGTTATTTCAGAGAAATTTTCCCAGGGAATAACTTAGGGACGGAAGACTGTGTTTCTGAGGGACAGAGTTGTTGACAGTACAAGCGGGAGCCAGGAAATGTGGAGAACTGGGTGAGAATCTCAGCAAAAGTCACCAACTGACTGGGTGTCCATGGGCGTTCCTTGAGCCTCTCTAGTTCTTATTTTCCTCTTGGATAAAATTGGAGGTTTGACTGAAATTGTCTATCCAGCTTTAAGAATTCTGCAGTGCTGGGTAGTCTTCAAGGAAAGGAAGTGTTTCCTCGTTGGTTTCTGTTAATGGAACAGATAATCTCAGGAGTGGAGGTGGTTGAGAATAGAGTTGGGAGACTAACCCCGCGCTTCCCCAAACTCCTAGGTCAGATTAGATCAGGAGGGAGGCGGTAACATGCCGAATTCGTTTCCCTATTGCGTGGGGAGCAAATTCCAACAAACTGAGCGGCTTGAAACAGCACACATCTGTTTACAGTTCTGAAGGTCAGAGGGCTGAGACAGGTTTCACAGGGCTACGATCAAGGTGTCGGCAGGACTGTGTTCCTTCTGGAGGCTCAGGGAGAATATGTCACCTTGCTTTTTCCAGCTGCTTGAGGCTTTCCACAGTCCTTGACTCGTGGTGTCTTCCTCCACCTTCAAAGCCAGCAGCTGGGGGGCTTCCCTGGTGGTCCAGTGGTAAAGAATCTGCCTTCCAGTGCAGGGGAGGCTGGTTTGATCCCTGGTCGGGGAACTACAATCCCACATGCCACGGGGCTACTGAGCTCACACGCCACAACTACTGAGCTCACGCGCCACAACTACTGAGCTCATGCGCCTCAACGAGCGAGCCCGTGTGCCGCAAACTAGAGAGCCCGTGCGCCACAACTGGAGAGAGAAAACCCGCACGCCACAGCTAGAGGGAAGCCCGGGCGCTGCAACTGGAGAAGCCTGCCTGCCGCAACTAAGACCCGATGCAGCCAAAAAAATAAAGAAAAATAAAATAAATATTTAAAAGCCAGCAGCCGCCCCATGCCAACCCCTGCTTCTCCACCCCCCTTTCTTCCTCCTTCTAAGGACCTTTGTGTTTAGGTTGGGTCCTCTGAGATAATCCAGGAAAATCTCCCTAGCTCGAGATCCTTTTTTAATCCCTTCTGCAAAGCCCATTTTGCCCCATGAGGTAACATATTCACTGGTTCCTGGGGTTAGGAGTGGGCATTTTGGGGCCCATGATCTCACCTCCTACGCACCCCTGACGTTGATGACGTTGCACTGGCCCAGGAGATGAGGCTTCCCTCCTGCGAAGGAAATATTGCTAGCAGATTAAATCATCTTTAGCATTCATGAGGGAGCTACAGCTGCACTGTTCCAGCCTCTTGGGCCACGGCAGGAAGTTTATTAAAAGGAAAAAGGGGAGAAAATGGGAAAAGAACTACACTGTCGGGAGGCAGTTATAGCAACTCACGTGGCGTCAAAGGCAAGGCCTCCAGAAGGAGCGTCTGCTACATACTCTGATTCAGTCATGCAGAGAAAGGGACAAATGAGTTCCGAGGGCCAGAACCACAGGTACTTTGAGGCTTGTCTCCTAGGAAATTTGATATGAGATAGGAGGTTTTAGGTTCTCTGGGAGTTCAGCTGCACTGGCCACCTTGCACTTCATGTTGAGGTCACATGTATTTACTTTCTGGTGGTGAGGCTTTTCTTTTCTTTTCCTTTTTAAAGCACTGGGAAATTATCGAATCCTCTATGGGAAAGAAATTCCTGTCTTCAGTCCGAAGGTGACACCGACAGTGTTGATAGTTCCCTGCAGCAGAAGCCACGGCGAATTTGTGTTCTTCGTGTCTCGGGGGTGACGTTTTAATTGTCACTGCATTAGATAAGAACTTATCTCCATTTGTAGTTAGAGGTGTAATTGGGGATGAGGCAGAGTTCGGGAGAACAAACTAGCTAGCGACCCTGAAGACACATCTTTTTCCCCGTAAACTCCAGCCACTTTGCATCTGTGTCAATCAGAAGAAACTCAGTTGGTTCCAGAAGGAATTCTGTTTCTTCAGTCCATTCTTACTTTCTCATTTGCTTTGCTGGAGGCATGCCAACCGGCCTCTCGACCAGACTAATGCCCCCCCACCCCCACCACGAGTGGTGGGGAAGCACTGACTGGGGTCTTAAGAAGGATTCTGGGTGGTGTGGGTGTGTCCAGTTAGCCAGCTGGTACTGGGGCTCCATAACCCAGACCCCAAGGCATTCTGACAGCCCAGCGCCTCCCAGGCCCGAAACGTCTTACGGAAGAGGGACGCCCAGAGAAGCGAGCGGTGGGTCAACTAGAACATGGTCTTCTGTGTTTGCTGTCATTTGAAACATCATCAGACAGATGCGCGCTGGGAAGTTGGCCAGAACCTATAAGGAAAAGTGAAAGCTGGAAACATTTATAAAATACCCGAATTGGAGATTTTCCCTAATTAAAGGGAAACTTCCTTAGTTATTTCCCCAATTAACAGGGGTTTTGTTTTTTTGCTTTTTATTTTGGCTGCTGTTGTTGCCATGTCTAGAAATAGTGTTATTCTGGTCTAACAATTTCTAGGAAATGTAGCTGCTTGTTCTCCAAGCTCTGTCTTGGTTGTGCTCCATGGAAGGGTGTTTCCAGCAAAGCATCTTACAGGGTGTCCTGAGACAGAGAAACAAATAGCCCGGACCATGTTCTGCTCTTACTGTGTGTTGCTTCCCTTCAGGTCTTAGGGCTCTACTATAAAGAAGAGCTGCCCCCTCACTGGAGGGGCATGACTGTGGCCCCATACTCGGTTGCTGTGCTCCTTGAGGACTTGTTTCCTAAGTGATCGTGGGTTGCTGTGCTTCCTGAGGACTTGTTTCCTAAGTGATCGTGGTGTTTCCTAAGAGGGTTTTGGAAGAGGTGGATGGGGAGACAGCGTTGGTTGCCATGGTTTACCTGGGAGCCTTGACGCTGAACTTCATCCAAGGCCAGCTTCTGTGTGCCTGCCACATGGGTCTTCTCTGAACTAGTCTCATCCCCCGCCAAGAACATGAGGAGTTAGCTCAGGTCATTCTTGTGAAAGCAAAGTATACTCCCTAGAGCCAAGAGCTCTGCCCTGCATTTCCTTGCTAGAGGGGTTATATTTATAGCTCATTGTCATATAATTAAGTGCTCTATTTACTGGCAGGAGTTAAGATCCTATAATGGTCCTTTTGAACATTTAAATTAGAAAATTTTTAACCTATTCAGGCATCCAGCTGCCTCTGCTTACCTTTTTCTCTACCAGCCATAACAGGGGGGTTTCAGTGTGTCTCCAAGCTGCAGTGACTGTTTGCAAAATATTCCTTCTTTCTCTGAGGGCAGAGTTGGTGTGATCAGGATAAACAAGGTCAGTAGGCAGTCTCCTAGGCATTTGTCCTTTAGTTCTTCTGGTCGTTTAGCCTTGGGAAGGACCTCTGTAGCCTCATATTGGATGCTGTTAAAGACACGTTGCCTCTTTGGTACCCCTCCGATGGAGAAGTCAGAGACACATCGGGCTTTAACCTCGTTTCGCACCAGGTAAAATGAGATAAAAGCATCTGCTAAAGCAGAGAACACTGTGAACAAGTTGCTGGGATGTGTTGACCTCCTTCAAGAGACAGATCTACTAACACGCCACTTTTCAAGTCATCTCTGTCTTCATGTGGGGTTGACTCCACTGCGGATCAACTGTAAAAATATTGTTTAGCAAAACTATCCTTATACGTGCATGTAAGCACCAGGCATGTTATCATGATGATATTAACATAGCTGCCTGCCTAGAGATTGCTGCTCGAGAGGCCAGACGGTGGGATAGGAAATTCAGGCTTGGCCTTGCCGGGCCTGTGCCGCGGGGAGAGGATGGGGGGGAGCGTAAAGGGTGAAAGTGCGCTGGGTCGGGGGTGGGGTGGGGCTTTGACTGGTGCAGGAGGAGAGCCAGGAGGCAGAAAAGTCCAGAAGCCCAGGAGGTGGGAAGTTTCAAGGGTGAGGGGCAGCAGTCATCAGCTTACTCAGATCTGGAAAGCGGGTGTTGGATTGGGCGGCCATGCCTGAGACACTGACAGAACTACACGTGGAAACCAGGGCTCAGAGCCATTCAGTGTCTGACCCGTGGCCGAGCCAGGAGGGTCCTGGTAGTGGTCCTCCTTCTGGAATTTTCCACTCAGTCTCCTTTGTATTCATGAAGACTGGCTCCTTAGATACGACTTGTTCACAGTACCCCATTGTATATATGTTCTCATTTTATATAATTTAAATATTTCTCATTTCATTTGTCTCTTTATTAGATATATATCATAGATGGAGTAAAATGCTTTCTGCACATTAAGCTGCTTACTTACAAGTTTAAATTTAGATATAACACTTTAAGTGTTAAAAAAAAACAAAACAAAACCCTGATTTCCGTGAAGTGGCCATCTGAAAGCTCTTGACAGCAGCCTTTGAATTGTAGACGGCCACCATGATTCTTCTAATTTTTAACTTCTGACTGTGATACATGAACTTGCCTTTACTGTAGAAGAGGTTAGTGTCTTGTGTATCTGGCTCTAGGTTGTATATAGTATTTGACCAAATAACACATTTTGTTGAGGTTATGGGTGAACAGAGACAGTGCACGGCTAGGGCTGCTGTGACAAAGTGCTGCAGACTGGAAGACTTTAACCACAGAAATTTACGGCCTCACCTTGTGGTCAGGGCTTCTTAGGGCTGAGAGGGACAGTCTGTTCATGCCTCTCTCCTAGTTTCTCCTGGTTTGCTGGCAACACTTGGCTTGTGGACGCCTCACCCCCTTCTCTACTTTTATGTTGACCTGGAGTTCTCCCCGTGTGTAGGTCTGTGTCCAAATTTCCCCTTGTTGTAAGGACATCAGTCATGATGAATTAGGGCCCCACCCTACTCTGGCATGACCTCATCTTGACTGATTATATCTGCAAAGACCCTGTTTCCAGATAAGGTCACGTTCTGAGGTCCTTGGGGTTAGGGCTTCAATGTATGAATTTTGGGGGACACAGTTCAATCCATAACAGACTACTGCAGAGTAAGGTTCTCCAAGACTGGGGATTCTGTCTTCAACATTCAGACTTAAAAGTGTTGGACGTTATCTTGCACTTCATTGAAAAATGACATTTCACTGAAGTCCAGCAATACCTTATTCGTATTTAAATCAGCCAAGTCATTTAATATGGGAACAGACATAGGGAACAAAAGGACCCAGTTAAAGTAAGAGTGGTGGCAGGAAAGAAGAAAATGAAGATCAAATGGCAAAGATAAAACACAAATGAGAGACAGCCATGATAGTTTATTTGGGGAGCATGTTTCAGATGGAATTTTCTGGGTGCAGAAAATCTGTGAAGTGTTCCAAGCACACTTTATTGTAATAAGACCCAGCAGGTCAATATTTGTGATACGGAGGATTCTTAGCATTCATGGCATGAGTCCCACGCTTAAGAAAAACAAAGGTGCAACTCTCAGGATGACTTTGGAGGTGTTTCAGTTCGTTGTTAACACCTCCCCTCCTGGTCTGAGAAGGGCACCGTCCCAGGGATTGCAGCCTTTATCGGCAGGAGGGGCCCCTCACAGTGTGGCCCAGCCAGCAGCCTGCCCCAGCCCTGCTCAGGACTGCCCCCTCCACGGCTCGTGCTCTCCTCGGGTCCACAGCGTGTTCCCTTGAAGGCCAGTGGGTCACTTGGAGCACATCCCCTGCACATGGACACGGGGAGAATGAGCCAAAATGTCTCATTCTGTGGATAAAATAGAGGTGATTTCTTAGCCTTCCCATCTCGTAGACTAGAAAGCTCCAATTTTTAGCAACTCTTCTCTGGTCTGTACTTAGTAACAGGCATCAGAAGGCATAAAAATACACGATAAATGCTGTTTAGTTGAGCAAACTGGATTTACAGACTCTCCTACCTGCAGACAACCACACCTGCTGGGCAGTGGGTGCCTTGAATCTGTACTCATTGAGGCTCTGAGACGGGGAGAGTGTCTCCACAGGAAACAGGCAGCTGATTTGCAGAGAGAAAAAGGAAAATCATGTCACAGTCACGGTGTCTTAGAGAAAGGCCCAGGCCATTTACTGCGTCATTGGGTATTTGTGGCTAGTTCTGCTGAACGCCTTCTAACACCCATGCAAACACCAGCCCCTTTGAAAGAAGACCCTGATACGGAACCACATCATTGATCCAGCTTAGGCTGGAGCTTCCTTTCTTTAGAGGAGGGGCCTCACAGAATCACACTCCCTCCCTCCACATATGTTTCAAGGATCGATAGATGTGTGTTCTCTATTGCACTGGGACTGTTCCTTCAAACCTAAGTGCATATTTGTAGAGTGTGGCCTTATGGAGTCATTTCATTCATAGATGGTCTAGTGTACATCTCACAGTGCATGTTTTGTACACTGTTCACATAAAAACTTGGAATGCAGAGCTTTGAACCCCTCCTATATCTTTTATACTTTCATTGAAAGATTATCTCAGACTTTTCTCCTGTCAGTCATTTTTGGTTTTAAAAACGTTTTCAATTTCAACTGTGATGACAGTTCCGGAATTTAAAAGCTTTTGCCCACATTCTGTTTCTGTTTCTTTTTAGAAAAAGGTCATATACTATTAGACCACCGTCGATAAAAATGAATTTACATTAGTAAATTGCAGTATGTTTCAAGTCCAGTGTTTCAATGCTATAACTTCTAAAATGTAGAGTCCTTTTAAACAAATATTGGAGCACCTACACTCTGCTGGGCAAGAGTATATCTATAATTTTATTCTATTATGTACTCTTGTATGTTAAAAATATTCCTTTCTAGTAACTTTAAGACAGAAAGTCAGAAACAATATGTTCCGTTTTAAGGAAAACCTCATTTATTTATTTATTTATTTATTTATTTTTGTGGTACGCGGGCCTCTCACTGCTGTGGCCTCTCCCGTTGCGGAGCACAGGCTCCGGACGCGCAGGCTCAGCGGCCACGGCTCACAGCTCATGGGCCCAGCCGCTCCGCGGCATGTGGGATCTTCCCAGACCGGGGCACGAACCCGTGTCCCCTGCATCGGCAGGCAGACTCTCAACCACTGCGCCACCAGGGAAGCCCAAAAACCTCATTTATTAAAATTAAAAACGATCAAACAGGTACACTAGAGATTGCGATTTGCAATACGAAAAGACTTTGCCAAAAACCGTCCTCAGGGCACTGAGGATAATTACTTCATTCAACAAATCTTGACTGAGCATCTACACTGAGTCGGGTGCTTCCAATGCTGTGACAGAAGTGGGCACAGAGATTCTCAGGGGCCACGGCCAATGAAGATCAGGCAGAAATGAAGATAATGCGTTTCTAAAATTACCACGTATGGAACAAGGTGAAAATATAACTGCTGATTAGAAGTCAGTATATCACTTTTCAAGAACTGTAAAGTTCTTTACACTTTTCAAGCTGTAAAGTGATGAACTGTGTAGTCATTCAGGGGAAGCAGAGGACAAACATAGATGAAAGGCAGGGATTCTATCTCAGTCACGAACAGGAAAGTGGACCCAGGGCATCAAACGACTGCTGTAAAAAGTGGTGTATCTTCTGAAAATGCTCAGATTTCTGCTTAACAACAGTTCCAGCAACTATGATGTCACATCTGTTAGTCAGCTGGTTTTAATCTGCAGAAGGTGAAGTGATTGACAGTTTCTTGTTCTCATGTACAGATCAGCTGCTTGGAGTTTAACCTTTAGGTGTGCTTAAATGACCACGCTTTACCACTTTTTTTTTTTTTTTGTATAAAACCACCCAAACAGAAACAGTCTAATAACTCGCAACGAGGGATGCAGAAATCCAGGAGACATTTTTTTACTCGATAAAAATTGCTCCAATGACCTCCTTTCTTCCTTTCTGTCTGGGGGTATTTTAACTCTCACCCTAGAGTCTAGAGGCAACTTTACAGTTAAAGAATGGGAGCCATTTGCGGCAGTAGAGACGACAGACGGCATAATTCTTCCACTTCAATGCCCTGCAGGATTTTAAAGGAGTGAGTGAGACTGCCTGATAAAGGGAAGAAGAGAAATGGGGTCTTTTATCTTTTACCTGCGTATGTGGGAATAAATATGAGTTTTCAACTTTGTACAGAATTTATAGCTTCTAATTGTTACAAAAGAGCAAAACTCCACAGGCTTTAGGTAGTATGCATTCGACTTTTACATGCATCTCTATGTGAAATTAAGGTAATCCTCACACGGGTGAGGCATTTTTTTCAACTGATTCAACTACTCTTGCATCAGATTTCATCCATGGTGCCTGAAGGATGGGGAAACAGGCTAAAAAAAGGAGATGGCTACACATCCACTCTACGTAAGCCATACGGCCCTCATTTTTAGTCAATGAATGCTCTTAAGCTTGATCTTGTACTACAGAGAACACATTTTTTTAAGGGACTGTGCGTGTTGACTCGATATAGGCGCGATGCTAAGTGTTTTACATTTGTCATCCTTTTTAAATATCTTTATGACTCATGTAGGCAAAAACTAACATTAATCCTATTTCACAAATGAAGGTGTAGGCTAAAAAAGTTTATCCCTGGCTCTCCAAATTGGGACGCTTTTTAAAAACAGAGATTCTTGGACCTGCTTCTGGAGAGCAGGATTTAGAAGTTCTAGAGTATGGATGGGAGTATCTTTACGGTTAAGTCGTTTCCCCAGCTGGTTCTCCTAAACACCCAGGTTTGGAGGCCGCGCTTGGTTGGAAGAGCCACCTCGTGTCACACAGTTAAGAGATGGGAGCACCAAGACTGGACTCAGGCCTCTGTGACCGCAGGGCTCATCCTCTGGAGGTGACCGTCGTGGGGCCTGAGCAGAGACGTTTGAAAACCACCATCAAATCCTAGCATTTGAAGGAATGCGCGCTTTGATCGTGTCTGGCGTCTTTCTCCCCGTGGGAGTGTCCTCCGGACACCCTTGACGGTGGGCCTCTGAGCCTCCAGTTTGCTGGCGACCCTTGCTGTGGTGGAGAGCTTCTGATTGTTAGCAAGCTCTCTCGGCCCTGGGCATGCATATTCCCGTCTGTCAGTTACTGGCTTTGCCTTCTAGAGCTATCCAGGGTAAGTCCAGCCCTCCTTCGGCACGACAGGTGCTATTCAGATCATCCCAGCTTCTTCTTTCTGAGGCTTTCCTACTCTGGGCTAACTGTGTCCGGTGCCAGGTCTGAACCCCCCGCCAAAGAAATCCCACCATAACCCCCGCAAACAACCAAGGTATCAACCACAGAAGCTCCCCAGCTTGATGGGAAGGGTGTGTGGTGTGTCTGTTTCTCCCCAGGATGGGATCATCTCTCTCTCTTTTTTTTTAAATTAATTTTTATTTGAGTATAGTTGATTTACAATGTTGTGTTACTTTTAGGTGTACAGCAAAGTGAATCAGTTATGCATATATCCACTCTTTTTTAGATTCTGTTCCCATATAGGTCATCACAGAGTATTGAATAGAGTTCCCTGTGCTGTACAGTAGGTCCTTATTAGTTATCTGTTTTACATATAGTAGTGTGTGTATGTCAATCCCAATCTCCCAATTTATCCCTCCCCCCTCTTTCCCCCTTGGTGACCATACGTTTGTTTTCTACATCTGTGACCCTATTTCTCTTTTGTAAATAGGTTCATTTATACCATTTTTTTTAGATTCCACGTATAAGCGATATCATCTGATATTTGTCTTTGTCTGTCTGACTTACATCACTCATCTCTTAGCTTCCCCAGACCCACAGTTAATTTTCTTTTCTTCTTTATCACTTAGCTCTGTATCAGAATTTGGACACTTGGTCGTTGTTTATAACACAAATCTGAACCTGGCTTGTCAAAAGCAATCACTCACATTCCAGGGCAGAGATAGGCAGGATTTAAAAGAACGGAACTGGGGGCATTAAGAGAGAAGTTAGCTGTGCCGAAGCAGCAGGCATCTCAGGTCCACGTGGCCTGCAGTCTCGTGGCCTCTGCAGCACCAGGCCAACCTTTCCAGAAGAGTGGACTGTTCCTGACCAGCTCCTCCATTGGAGGAAAAGCAAACATATTTTTCTCCTACATTAAACCCTTCAGCCCTTTGTGTTTAAACTCTTTCCCATTTTGTTTGAACTATTTTTTTTTTGGAACAAACATTTATTGTAGGCCATGTAAATAACAGCTGACACTCCGTGTTGACTTTTCTCTAACTCTTCTGAGCTGTCTGTCATTTAGTTAGCTGGGAGTTAGGAGACCTGAATTCATGTCTCTCTACCTTGTTTCCAATTTAGAGTTTAGACAAGTCTTTTCATTCTCTGGGCCAAAGTTCTTCTGCTAAATAGGGTTAATAAGTGTCCTTGCCCTGCCTTGTGAGGAGGGGTGCTAATGATATTGCCTACCCAGAGTCCTGACATATCTAGAGAAGTGGGTTACATAAAACAATGTAATGCTGTTGTGAATAGTTAGTTGCCGTTGTTCTTAAGGCCACTGTTGGCTTATCCATGGAGTTTAGACTCTTTTTCTAGCGGACTATTTTGTTTCTTATTTTGCTGTGGCTCTTAGTTTAAACAGGGTGGAGTTGTCAGAAATATTTACCAGAAAATTCTGACCTTGCAGGGAACAGACAGATCACTCAGAAACAACTCTCTTAATTGATCTCAGATGAGCTTGAAGAAGGGCGTGTGTGCAGGCATACACGCATACTCGGGTCTGTGTGCTGGCTCTGTTTGTACTCAGGAAGGAAACAGATAAGAGACTGCTTCCCCTGCAGATTATCCAGCTCTTTCCTTGGCTGTAGACTGGACTCTAAGAAGTAAACTCTTTATACATCTCCCAGGGGGCGGGGGATTTATGATTATCCATCTGGCTTTTTGAGCAGCGCCACTTTTAACTAAGCGAAAGTATGAACAGATCTTCAAGTTTCCTGGTTGAGAGGGAAAGAATTATGGGTAGGAGGGTTTGGGTAGGAGGGTTTAGGTGAAGATACAAGTCAACGAACTGCACTTGCCCATGCTCATGAGCAGTATTGCCTTCAGGGAGTCTGTCACCCTGGAGTTGAAGATACGAATAAAAGTGTTATCTTTCTCCAGGTTCCATTTGTTGAAGCTCTCAGACTGTCATCAGGTTTTCTGAAGATCTGTGCCCCATTTTCCCCTCTGTAAGACATCCATATCAGACAGTATTTTCTCTAGCTTTCCTTGCAGAGACGCTGTGGGGATTAGTTAATAGATCACTAGCACATGCTTTGAAAATCAGATGGTACTCCAGACATGATAAACATTTTTTGGTCCTCATTTGGAGTAGAAAAGATCTCTCATTTCTTCCAAGTAATTTTAAGAAGATGGAAGAGGGAATGTTCTTCCTCTTGCAGTGATGCACTGCTTAGGTCATCGTGTATTAACATGTAGTCATTATAAGTGGAGAAATAAATGAGCCCTCACTGGGTCTGCCAGAACTTCCTACTACAGACCATTACAAACACATTTCAGTCTAATCAACGTCTAGTAACTGTATGTCTACAATGTGCTGACTAGAATATTTAACTGTGCAATAAGAGTTAATAAAATACGTCTAAGAAGTGGAAAATAAGGTTAGAAGTGGCATTTTAGACCTTATTCAGTGGCACGGGACAGAAAAGGGTGTGGAAACCAAGTTGGGCTCATTTCCTGTGTCTGTTTGCCACTGGCTCCTTCGTTACTAAACCTCTGTACATATTTGGATAGCACCCCTTCCCCCCAAATATTCTACTCTCAGTTTGATTCAATACTATTTTGTCATTTTATGATATGTGGAAATTTCAGGATTCACTTTCAAAATAAATAATAAATGAGTTATAGTTCATTGATTTCTTGCTGGCTTTTTCTCTTGTAAGACAAATTGCATTGATTTCCTGTTTCCTTCCCCTCAAAAGTGACTAACCCCCCAAATATCTGGAGGTGTGTGTTTTTTTTTTGTTTTTTTTGTTTTTTAACTACAAGTGAACTCCTGTTTAGCAATATTGACTACAAACGTGCCGCATGGGAATTTCACCACTGTATAATTCCCTTTGTCATGTCTTCTCTTGCTTAACCAGTGTATATAATCACGGATTTCTAAGCGTGAGCTGTAGTAATGTCAGCTGTCTGCTGACATGATTGGAGAACTTATTATGAAATGAAGTTAATTTTCTATCTTCTTTTCTTGGGAACTCTTTTACACTTAATCTTAAGCAGATAAGTGACATAAAAGACCAAGTCACTTGAAGATAACGCATTAAGAAATTGCTGATTGATGAGCTCATGCTTATCTAATTTTGTTTTAAAAAGATCTCAGTATATCTTTCGAGACTAGATTTTTGAGTGGAAGAACAAAAATACTCTAGGATAGGTGGATAAGGTACCAGAAAAAGGAAAATTGAAGGGCTCTGACTATATGTTCTCTCTCCAAAAATTATTTTAATATTTAATCCTGGAATTCATGTTTTAGTCATTGTTGTCAGTTGTGGAAAATATTATTTGCATTAATAGGTTTTTTTTGGTTTGTTTTTAAATTTTATTTATTTTTGGCTGCATTGGGTCTTGGTTGCCGTGCATGGGCTTTCTCTAGTTGTGGGAAAACGGGGGCTACTCTTCATTGAGGTCCGTGGGCTTCTCATTGCAGCAGCTTCTCTTGTTGTGGAGCACGGGCTCCAGGCACGTGGGCTTCAGTAGTTGTGGCACGTGGGCTCAGTAGTTGTGGCACATGGGCTTAGTTGCTCCGCGGCATCTTCCTGGACCAGGGCTTGAACCTGTGTCCCCTGCACTGGCAGGCGGATTCTTAACCACTGCGCCACCAGGGAAGCCTGGCTTAATAGTTTTAATTAAAATAAATGTTTGTGTTTGAGGCAGAAACAGTTTATGTTGTAAGAGGAAACAACAACATTTTAGGCATCTCTTTTTTTGCTGGATTTTCTTTTAGAGATAATGATCTTTTGGGCTGCTTTCCATAAATATGCATATCATACTCGTGTTTCTGTTTAAACGCATGCATGAGTAAGAAGCAGTGAATTTGATTAACTTTATTAACCGTAAATAATGAAGTGGACTCTTTTACATTAACCCTTATTTTATTGTGTATCAGCCTTTAGACATTTGGCTATCTAGACAAGCCATCATTTATATCCTTTTAAAAAATATTTATTGTATCTTTGACTAATTGCTTCTTATCCAGCTTAAAGCCTTTTGCAGGGGTACCATTTGTTAAAACACAGCCAGAAGCAGGCAGAGCGGTGTCATTTTTCAAAAATTTAGTGTCATTTTTATGGACAAATAACACTTGTAAATGATGGATAATAGCCAGCAGGATGCCACATGGTATAAAATGTGCATGAATTATATTTTCTGGGAGTTAAGAGGTTAACTTGCCTATGAACTAATTGAGGAGCTTTATGGTAGATGTGAAATGCTGTGTGCACACTATCGGCAAGACTTAAACCAGCTGAAAAGGGGATTTTCCTTCCCTTGGGTATTTTTCATTATCTCATCCTCTTTTCTGGCTAGCTGATGTCTAAAGAGAGCATCTCATCGTAATGCATCTGTAGGATTTTTAGAGTAGATGCTATTCACAACGAGTTGGCAGGTGAATACGTTGCTTATTAGAATAGAAGTAGAAGTGGAGGTGAGTGCAGGCATCGAAATTATCCTGCACAATGATTATTTTTGTATTTACACAGGCCTCATGTATCAAGCCACCTGTGGTTTCCATCCATGGGAGAACAAATGGTGGGAGATAGTCTTGATTTCTTCTGCAGCTTGCACTATAGAGGTAACAAGAATTTAACACACACTTTGCATTGAGGAAGGCTAACTCACGAGTCTGTTTGTTTTTTTTTTAATTAATTTATTTTTGGCTGTGTTGGGTCTTCGTTTCTGTGCGAGGGCTTTGTCTAGTTGTGGCGAGTGGGAGCCACCCTTCATTGCGGTGCGTGGGCCTCTCACTGTTGCGGCCTCTCTTGTTGCAGAGCACAGGCTCCAGACGCGCAGGCTCAGTAGTTGTGGCTCATTGGGCCTAGCCGCTCCGCGGCATGTGGGATCTTCCCGGACCAGGGCTTGAACCCGTGCCCCCTGCATTGGCAGGCGGATTCTTAACCACTGCGCCACCAGGGAAGCCCACGAGTCTGTTTTTATACCCTTCTACACTGGACATTTGGGTCAGTAGAAAACACGCTGTCTCAAATTGGTAGCAGTTGGAATGGATGATCAAGTATACGTATAGCTGATTCACTTCGTTGTACGGCAGAAACTAACACAACATTGTAAAGCAGTTATACGCCAATAAAAAAAAATAGGTTAATAAACACTTGAGGAACTTCCTTCATCCAAAGGTAAGACTTTTCCTGCCCGAGGCATGGTTGTGGACATCCATCCTCGTTATGGGAGAGGAGGTGTGTTTGGTGCCTTTTTCATTTCCCCCCTGTGTTCTAACTGCCCTTTTTCATTGGGTTTGTGTTGGGAAAGAAAAGGAGTTGAGGAAAGGAAGGTACTTTAATTGTGAGAAATACAGAGGATTTCTTACCTGACCGGTCTGGTCAAAAGCTGGCTCTGTATTTTCTGGGCTAAGCTGCCATCTTCTCTTTATCTTGGGTGCTTTTCAATTTTAGTACAATATGTCTAGGTTGGATTTCTTTTTATTTACCCCGATTAGTATATCTGTGGATTCATGTCTTATCACCTCTGGGAAAGTCTCAGTTATTATCTCCTTGAATACGTATTCGCTTTCCTCCATCCTTTCTATTCTTTTCTTCAGGACTGTGATTAGACTTACTTTAGACCCTTCTCATCGTATTCTCCGTATCAGCTGATGTCTCTCTTGTATTTTCACCTCCTGGTCTCTCTGAATCGCCTTTCAGGGCTCATCTTTTTCAGCTCTTCCTTCCTCATTAATTCTTTTCAGTTTTGACTCATATGCTGTATAATGTCGCTAGTGATTTAAAAAATTCCAGTAATTACTGTTTTTATTTTTAAATGTTTTACTTGGTTCTTTTAAAATCTGTCTCATCATTTTTAAAAATTGTGATAAAGTACACATAAAATTTACAAACATCTTAACATGTGCTAAGTGTACAGTTCAGTTAGTGCTGTAAGTACGTTCATGTTGTTGTGCAGCCCGTCTCCAGAATTCTTTCCATCTTGCAAAACCGGACCTGCCCAGTCATTTTTGATAGTAACTTGTCACTTATTTTTGCGATTCTGTCTTTTGCTTCTGTAATACGTAATATGTAGTTACTTTCTAGTCTATGCCTGGCAGTTGAAACCTCTGAAATGCACGGTCATCTAAATCTGTTGTCTGTCGTTTCTTCTGCCTCTCGCTCATGGTGTTGCTTTGTTTCTATGTGTATTTAGGAAGCCTTGATTGCTAGCTTATATTTGGTTGATCTTAATCTATAGGAAAGCCCATGGGGCCTAAAGCATGCTTTCCTAGGAGGGTGTTTGCTTTTGCTTCTGCAGGTAGCCGTGAGTGCTGCTGTCCTGAGACCAATTTCACCCCCTTCTCAGTGCCCCGGTGGAACCCAGCCGTTTCCCTTTAGCTTTCCTACCGAGCCCAGACTAACGCCCTCCCGAAGGCTGCCTAGAAAGCAACGCTGTACCTCACAGGACCTTCCCCTTTTTTGTGCTCACTGCCCAGGGTTTTTTGTTCATTTGTTTGCTTTTCCTTTGTGCCCCTTGGCAATTTTTCTTGTTTCTTCTGAGCCCAGCAGAATATAATTGTTATTTATTCAGGATCTGATTGTTTTACGGGTAGACTCCCAGGGTAGCTGGTCTACCTCCTTTGGGAAGCCTTAGCTGATTTTAAAGCCACTTTCACTCGGGTGTTCTTTTGGCTCCCCTGCTGGGGCAGCATCCTTGCTGGGGCAGCCTTTTCCTTCAGCTGTGCCCAAGTCTCGCACGGATTCTGATTTTTACGGAGGTCTGCTCCGTCCAGACCCTGTTGGGGGTCACTTCATCCCCTGGAAAAAGCCTCAGGGTGACCTCCGGCCATCATGCCCACCATAAATTCCATGTTTGGCCCCCCCAGGTTGAGGCCCCTTTGTTCCACTTTGGAGTGGGTATGAGGGTGCAGGTATTGCTGAGCAGTTCGAGCTGGCCTTCAGGTGGGGGTCAGCTTCCCATCCAGTAGGCCCCCTGGCTCTAGGGAAACCTCATCAACGGCTGTGCTTTTCTGCTCGGAGCTTCTCCGATGAGACTTGAAGTGAGAGTGGACGCTCCACCTGACCTTGCTACCCGCAACCGAACCCCAGTGGCGGCAGTGGTGATAATCACAGCACAGCTTTTTTTCCTCAAAAGAAATAGGAATTCCCTCCTGACCTCCTTTGTTTTTTGTACTTAGAGTAGGCAGAGGATATAAAAACTCATGAAATAGCTGTGATGCATTAACCTTGAAAAGTTCCTCTGAGAAGCCTGACACCTCACTTTGGAACTATGTATGTACCTGTTGTGACTTGGGAGCTCGTTGGAAACTTGCAGTTTAATAACTGTCCATATGAACATATACAGACTGTGTCACCTCCTCTCTCACAGGATAGCTTTTCTACTTCCTCTCACCTCCCTTTGTTTGTTAAGCATCCTCTAGAGTGGAACGGATTTCCGACTTTTCTCCGCAAGCTGGTTGGTTCACTTTTTGATCACCTTGTAGAAAGTACCTGTTACCCACTGAGATTCTGAGACCCAAGAAGAATGAGCAGTGAGCCCTCAGAACCCCTACAGGGTCACTACCAAACAGGACAGGGCAGTACGTGCTCATTTGGCATGTTTTATTTTTTTTTAAATGTCATGACAGATTAACCCCATTAAAAATTACGATTATGTTTATATAGCTCCGCCCACCAAGGAAGTGGCGTTTAACTCCCCATGCCTGGAGTGTGGGCTGCTTTTTGTGACTTACTCCAAAGAGCAGTTTATGGTGAGGGTGGGGGGAATAAGTTTGCGGTGGAGAAACCTGGTGGTTGCTTCCTCAGACAGGCAGTCAGGGTCAGTGTCAGCAGTGGTGAGTCATGTGACAGCACATGTCCTTGATGAGACGTGAGAAGAAGGGCACTTCACCTCTGTGGTCTTCTCCTAAAAACCCGTCATGTCAGTCTGAGGATGAGAAAGGCATCCGTAAAACCCAAACTGAGGGGCATTATACAAAGTGCCTGACTGGTATGCCTCAAAACTGTCAAGGTCATCAAAACAAGGAAGGTCTGAGAAGCTCTCCCAGACCAGAGGCGGTGAAGGAGCTGTGACTACAGACTGTAACGTGATGGGATCCTGGAAGAGAAAAAAGGATATCGGGGGGAAAAGTCATGAAATTAAAAGTGTGGCATTTAGTTAATAGCAGTGTACCAGTGTTGGTTCCTTTGTTGTGACAGGTATACACAGTAATGTAAGATGTGAACAGTAGGGTCATCTGGGTGATGGAGAATACAAGTGACTCTCTGTACTAGCTGTCTAGCTTTTTTTTTTTTTTACCTCTAAAACTGTTGTAAAACAAGTGTATTTCAATCAAAAATTGAAAATAAATACAATTAAACAAACATAGGTATTTAAACAATTTTCCTAATAGCTCTGAGAAATATTCTATGTGTTTTATCTGTACTTCAACCAAACCTTTGACCACCTTCTAGAAGAGACGGGAAATTGTGGAGGAAATGTGGCACCCTTACGTGGGCAGCATTTAGCGCCGCGGTTAAGGGCACAGTCTTTGGAGCCAAACCAACTGGGTTTGAAGCCCAGTTTCATTCCTTGTAGCTGTGTGACCTCAGGCAAATGAACACTCCTGTGCCTCAGTATCCCCATCTGTAGGATTTCTATCCCACACTGGGAGATTGCGAGGACTAATGAGGAAACACACAGAAGGCTTACCTGGTGGGTGCCACGCCCCTGTGTGCCACCAGGACTTTCACTGTTTCATCCAACATTTTTACTACCTATCAGATGACGATAACCGTGACAAGTGGGTGGGTAACAGGATGGCAGGCAGGTTAGAATGACATTATTTGTTCTGAGAGGCCAGTGTTGAAGTGAACAAGGACGGAGCGTGTGTTTCCCACTTTGTTCGGTAATAACATCATCAGCTGTGTCTCCTGGACCCTCTGGGTGCTCTTTAAATATTGATGAATGGATCAGATGAATACATTTAGTTGGGTGTGTTTTGCGTTTGCGGTCCTGCAGAACTTAATTTATTTATGGTTTTAAGGAAACACGTCGTATGGCTCGGGTCATAAGGCATGTCCTGTGGGTGCTGCTGCGTTTCCTGCCAGAAAAGCTTTCACTGTCCTCTTCGGAGACACTTGCAGGGCATCAGGGCCAGGTCCTGGGCCGTCTTCTTGCGGTCCTGACATCTGGCTCGTTGGCTGACTCCTCAGCCAGAGGGAGCCTTGACGTGGCCTCTGGATCAAAATTAGCTCTCGTTTTCTCATTGCCCTTTTGTTAACTTGCCTTGATTTAGAAGAACGGACATACACTTCAAAAAGAAATAGCTTTATTGAGATATAACTCACATACCATACAACTCATCCACATACAGTGTATTCACACTGTGCAGTCCTCAGCACAGTCAATTTTGGACCATTTTTATGACCCCCAGAGGAAATCCTGTACCCTGTAGCGATCACCCCCCAAATTCCCCACTACCCCCACCCCTAGAAAAATCACGAAACTACTTTCTTGTCTCTGCAGATTTGCCTGTTCTATCCCTTTCCTATAAAGGGATTATATAATGTGTGGCTATTTGTGTTTGATTTATTTTGCTTAGCATAACATTTTTAGGGTTCATCCAAGTTGTAGCGCTTATCAGTACTTGATTCCTTTTTATTGCTGAGTAGTGTTCCATCGAATGCATAGACCACATTTTATTTATCCCTTCATCTGTTGAGGAACATTTGAGTTGTTTGCACTTTTTGGCTGTTACAGAAATGTCGCTTTGAGCATTTGTATACAGGTTTTTGTGTGAATATGTATTCTCAGTTTTCTTGGGTGTGTACCTGAAAGGGGAATTGGTGGTCCAGATGTTGTAATGCTATGTTTGACGGGTTGAGGAGCTGCCAGACTGTTCTCCAAAGTGGCTGCATCATTGTATATCCCGCCAGTAGTGTATGAGGGCTCTGATTCCTCCATATGCTTGCCAACTATTGTTATGATCTGTCTTTTTCATTATAGGTGTCCTAGTGCTTGTGAAGTGGTAGCTCACTTGTGTTGTGATTGGCATTTCCCTAATGACTAAGGATGTTGAACACTTTTTCCATGTGCTTATTGGCCATTTAAATATCTTCTTTGGAGAAAAGTCTGTACAGATTCTTTCCCCATTTTAAAATAGGTTATTTTTCTTTTTCTGAGTTGCCAGAATTCTTTGTAATTCTGGATATAAGTCCCTTAATCAGACATATGATTTGCAAATAATTTCTCTAATTCAGCGTGTCTTTGAAACACACAAGGTTTTAATGTTGATGAAATCTACTTTGTTTTTCGTTGTTGTTACTTATACTTTTGGTGTCATATCTAAGAAAGCTTTGCTAATCAAGGTCATGAAGAGTTACTCCCGTATTTTCTAAGAGTTTTAAAATAGTTGTAGCTCTTACATTTAGGTCTGTGATCTATTTTGAGCTAATTTTGGTATGAGGAAGAGATCTCTTGCTTTCTCTCTGGATAGGGGCAGGGTCCGTCTGTAGTTTTGGTTTGAGTTACAAGACCAGCTTCGATCAAAAGCCTGGGGTGCTGAGTCTATAATGAGCTTCTGTGGGCAGAAACATTGTACATGTGTTGTTGCATTTTTGTTGCTGGGAGAAAAGTGTGTTCTGTACGAGCCCTCATGGGAGGGAAAGAGGATAGGAAGCCTTGGCCGGGATTCCTCCAGACTCCCCTCTATCTTTCCCTCGTGATCCAGCTTTGTATCCTTCCTGCATGGCTGTAATACATCTAGTTACGAGTGTAACTCTACTGAGTCCATGTCCTTTCAGCAAATATCTGAACGTTGGTGGTGGTCCTAGGGCTCCCCAACACGGGGTCCAGTTTCATTCTCTTGCACGTGGATATCCAGTTGTTCTAGCATCATTTGTTGAAAGAAGACATATAGTTTCAAAGAGAGATTTAACTTCTGAAAGCTCAAGCTCAAGGATGCCAAATGTCTTAATACAAGGTCCCATATGTGACAAGTATGTGGACTAGTATAGCCTGTCGGTCAGTTCAGCCTGCTGTAACAAAAGTACCATAGACCGAGTGGCTTAAACAAGAGACATTTATCCCTCACAGTTCTGAAGGCTGGGAAGTCCAAGATCAGGCGCCAGCTGATTCCTCGTCCTGGTTTGTGGATGGATGTCTTCTTGCTGTATCCTCAGTTGGTGGGGAGAGAGAGGGCTCTGGTCTCTTCCTCTTCTTATAAGGGCACTAATCCCATCATAGAAGCCTCACTCTCATGACCTCAGCTAATCCTTATCACCTCCCAAAGGGCCCGCCTCCAAATACTATCCCACTGGGGATTAGAGTTTCACCATATGCACAAACATTCAGTCCATAGCAGGACCCAATCTTCTAACTTCAGGACCAACTCTGGGCCACTTCACGGTGTTTACTCACTTTCTCTCTGGTACACAGGATGTGTCAAAAATGATACATTTCCTGAGTTTGCTGGATGTATATAATTCCTTGTAATTCCCTGCTTCAGGCTACCTGCCTTGTGTCTGTTTTGTACGTCTTGTGTAAAAAGCAGCCTTGGATATCTGACTTTGATCATCCAAATTGCCGGTTAAAGGTCAGCCATCCACCTAATCAACAGGGCTCATAGATTTCTCTAAAATGCAAGTAAATCTTACTCTTTCGCTTTTTTCCTGGAGGCTTTTTGTTTTTCAACTGCCTCTAAAACCAGGCTTGGATTGTCTTCATAAGAAAATAGCATCGTATGTCTGGAAGAGCATGAACTTTGGGTACAGGAGAACTGGGGTGAACTCTCTTCCTGCCGTTTACCAATTAGGCACCCATCGAGTCCTCTGAGCCTCTCTCTCCAGCAGAATTGTTGAGAGGGATACGTGAAGTAACATGTACGAAATGCCTGGTATGTCATTTCCTGGCGTATGGTAGTTCACTCAGTAAGGGGTTGCTAGTTCTGTAGTTGATGCTGAAACCCCAGGTATCACTCATTTTTTTTCCTGTGTGGGCCTTTTTCTAATACCCTTACTCGAATATGCCTTCAGACAGTCTTTTTCTCTGGTCTCTTGTACATGTGTTGTTGCATTTTTGTTGCAATGTAGTCATTGCGTTTTCTAGTTGGTGTGATTTACTCTCCATCCTTGGGAGTTGAAATCCCCCAAGTTTTGGGGGTGTGTTCCCAAGGGAACCATGCAGGAGAGTCATTTATCCTGATTCCAGGGGATAGCGATGCTGAGGGATTCGTGGAATATACGTTTGCATTCCTGCCAGAGCAGTTCATGTTAGGTAGGTTATTAATGCAGGTTGCTTCTGTGCCAGGGGAGAAACTTCCTCTGAGGAGCCCAGCTTTCCAGGGAAGACATAGACTTCTTCAACGAGACGGGAGAGACTTTACAAGTTCGTGGGGAGGTGGAGTTGAGGGAATGAATATCTTTGATAATGATGCTCTTAATAGTAGGTCACACTGAGCATTTACTCTGTGACATGAGTGCTGTGCTAAGGGCTGAAATCAGGTGGGTAGGCATTTAATAGGTACGAAGATTCCATTGAGTCGAGAGTTAGAGACTGAATGACTTAGGCTAAGGTCACACAGCTAGTAAATGGCAGGTCCAGGAAGTGAACCCAGCTTGGCTATAGAGACTTCACACTCTTTTTCTTGGGTGGGTGAGAGACTGGGAAGCCAGCAAGTCTATGAAACGCTGTCTGCCTCCATTTCTTGTGCTTTTTCCCAGGAACCGGCTGTTCAGACTGGATACTTTTCAGAGTGAAGGACTGTATTACCATTTACCTCAGGGCCAAAGATAGATACCTGACTGCCCTAGGCAGCCCAGGAGGCACGGCCACCTGGACAGAGAGGTTTTAGAACAATTGTATTTGGAGCCAAGAGAGAGAACACACAGCCTTATTTAGAACAGATGGTGTGGTGCAAACAGATGTCACAGAGAGAGCAGAACTGCTTGACTCCGGTTTTGACTTTATCATATTTATCAGGAAAAGTGATCTTGAAATGGAAAGGGTAGAATAAACATGGTTTGGAGAAATTAAAGCCCAGGATAGAAGAGATCATGAGAGTTGCTAGAAATGCATTTAGGTCTCCTGGGCACTGAAAGAACCTGCAGATATGATTGTGGAGACACTTTAGATGCTATTTTGTGAATCACGGAGAATAGGGACGCCTGGAGATTGCAAATGATTTCAGTGAACATGTCCTGGTTTTCAATGGGGGAAAAGCATAGTTTAGAAACTACAGATGGGTAAGCTTAAGTCAGTTTCTGATGAAATTCTAGAAGCAATCTTAAACAGATGTTTGTGAACATCTAAAAAACAGCAGTGATTACTGGCAGAGAAAAAGGATTCGCAAAGAACAAGTTTGTTCCTTTTTGGATGGGATTATTAGTTTGATACAGGAAGGGAATGTCAGATAAGAGTGAATATTGATCTCACCAAGCCGTTTGCGAGTCCCTCGTGACATGGCACGTCAGAGAAATGTGAGCTGGGTGACAACACAATTTGATGAGTTTATATTTGGTGCAAGAACCCTTTTAAAACTGGGTGAGGAGGGCTTCCCTGGTGGCGCAGTGGTTGAGAGTCCGCCTGCCGATGCAGGGGACGCGGGTTCGTGCCCCGGTCCGGGAAGATCCCACATGCTGCAGAGCGGCTGCGCCCGCGAGCCATGGCCGCTGGAGCCTGTGCTCCGTCCGTAACGGGAGAGGCCACAACAGTGAGAGGCCCGCGTACCACAAAAAAACCCAAAAAACAAAAAACTGGGTGAGGAATGGATTAATTGACATTCTGTGGCCTGTGGGCCAAATATAGCTCACTGCTTGTTTTTGTAAATAAAGTTTTATCGGAACACTCATTTATGTGTTGTCTACGGCTACTTTCATGCTGCAAGAGCAGAGCTGAGCAACTGCCTCAGGGACCAGATGGCCCACACAGCCTAAGGTATTTGTTTTCTGCCTGTTTACGGAAGAAGATTGCTGACCCCTGACCTGGACACAACCCTGGTTTTCAGGCCAGCTGCACATCAGAATCACTGAAGAAGAAGTTCTAATTAATGCCTGAACCCCTCCCCTCCCAGCTGAATAGGAATCTCTGAGGTTGAGCCTGGCATTTATGTTGAAGAGTCCCAGGTGACTGTAATCTGCTGTAGGGGCTGGTGGCCTCTGGCCAGGAGGGGGGACGGAGTGGGGAGTGCTGTAATGTGCTGTTGGGGCTGGCGGCCTCTGGCCAGGAGGGGGGACGGAGTGGGGAGTGCTGTAATGTGCTGTCGGGGCTGGCGGCCTCTGGCCAGGAGGGGGGACGGAGTGGGGAGTGCTGTAATGTGCTGTCGGGGCTGGCGGCCTCTGGCCAGGAGGGGGGACGGAGTGGGGAGTGCTATGGAGGCCTGAAGCCACCTCCTGTTTCTGTTGGAGCTAAAGATGTTAATCCAGTCTCTGGATGACAGGGAGGGGAGGGGATGAGCTAGTCCTCTAGACGACAAGGTAATCATTCCACAGTTTGTGCTCCTAAGGTAACAAAATGATGTTGGTTATCACAATCAATGTGAAGTCCTGCCCTTCCGCACTAGCTGTCCCCTGCAGAACAGAATATTGGGTGGTGATTTCACCTCACTGTGATTCATGTGAAAATGGGCTGAGGGTTCACTACAGCCTCAGCGTTACTAACGTTATGATATAACCAGGAAAATCAAAACGAAACAAAACTAACAAATAACAGCCAAGGCAGTCTCAGCCTGTGTTAAAGGATAAAAGGTTCCCTATATGTGCTTTGTTCAGGTCAGATCACACCTGTTAGATGCAAGGTCCTTATGCCGAGAATAAGGCTGATTCAGCTTTGCATACTCACTCAGGGGTGGAACTTCCCAAGTACCACCCTCCTTAAAGCAGGGTGAGCTGCTGTGAGAGGCAAGGCAGTCTCCTCCCTGGGAGGTGTGCAAGCAGAGGTTGGATGACCATTACGCATGGTTTAGAAACGCAGATACCCTTGGTGATTGTAGTAGTCAGGGTTCTGCAGAGAAACAGGACCAAGAGAATGTGTGTGTTTATATATATGAAGAGATTTATTGTAAGGGATTGGCTCACGTGATTACAGGGGCCAGCAAGTCCCAAGCTCTGCAGGGTCAGTCAGCAAACTGGAGACCCAGAGGAGACAGTGATTTCTCGTTTGAGTCCTAAGGCCAGTGAGCCAGAGGGGCCGGTGGTGTAAGTTCCAGGCTGAAGGCCTGCAGGTTCAAGACCCAAGAAGGGCCCATAGTTCAGTTCAAGTCCGAAGGCAGGAAAAAGCCCATGTCCCAGCTTGAGGGTAGTCAGGCAGAAAGAATTCTCTTTTCCTCTGGGGAGGTCAAGTTTGCTTTGTGCTATCCAGGCCTTCATTGGATCGGATGAGGCCCACCCACGTCGGGGAGAACAGTCTGCTTTACTCAGGCTATTAGCTCAACTGTTGGTCCAATCCAGAAACACCTCCCAGACACGCCCAGAATAATGTTTGCCCACGTGTCTGGGCGCCCGATGGCCTCATCAGGTTGACACAGAAATCCACCATCACAATGACCACCTAGTGCACCATCCTCATTTCATGCCTGAGAAAACAGTCTCAGAGGATGTGAGGTGCCCACGGTGCCCCAGTGGCCAAGGGAGCCCTGCGCTCTTCCCGCCAGACTGGCCGGTGGATGGAGAGGGCATGCTGATGACCGCTAGCGTCCTCTCCAGTCCTCAGGGTTAGACTGACTCTGTTAGACATGGAAGCAGTAGTGGTTAGGAACGAGAGGCCTTCAGCAGGACAAAGCACTGCAGCCACTGGAAAGCACAGCGCTTGATCTGAGGCACCAATCCATCAACTAGATACGGAGGCAGTCAGGGTACACCCAGGTGACAGCCACGGGCTCATGTACTTGGATTTCATACATAAACACCCTTCAGGCCTCTTCACGGAGCTGCAAGTGCTAGTTAATCCTTTCATGCTGTCAAGAGCATGAGGAAGAGGGATCTTCGGGCAGGATTCATGCCGGATGCAGAATTAGGCCAGTGCAAGGCCGCCGGCAGGAGCGCCACTGGGGGCTTCCCTGTGTGTTCTGGGCACATGGCCTCCTCTTGTGGAATCAGTAGATGATATGGCCAGAAATGTGCAAGACCCTCAAAGGGAAACTTGCTGTAGGTTACTGCTCCTGTACCTAGGCACTTAACCTTGTGTCTGAGACGCTTCTAGGCGCTTCACATGCATTAGTTTTTCCTAGTCCCAAACCAGCTGTGCGCACTCCACATTGGTTTTCCCATTCCACAGATGAGGGGACAGAGCTTTGGGTGCTGCTGCTTCATTTTTTTTTAAAATCTATTTATTTATGGCTGTGTTGGGTGGTCTTTGCTGCGCACGGGCTTTCTCTAGTTGCGGCTCACGGGGGCTACTCTTCGTTGTGGCGTGTGGGCTTCTCATTGCGGTGGCTTCTCTTGTTGTGGACCACGGGCTCTAGGCGCGTGGGCTTCAGTCGTTGTGGCATGTGGGCTCAGTAGTTGTGGCTCGCGGGCTCTAGAGCACAGGCTCAGTAGTCGTGGCGCATGGGCTTAGTTGCTGTACGGCATGTGGGATCTTCCCGGACCAGGGCTCAAACCCGTGTCCTCTGCCTTGGCAGGCAGATTCTTAACCACTGCACCACCAGGGAGGTCCGTGCCTCTTCATTTTGGAGGAAAGTTATTTGAACCGTAAGCCTAGATGCGTTGTAATGGAATGCCCCTGCGTGCATCCACTCCGCTGGCCCTGAGCCCATCTGGTTTTAGGACCACTAATACAGTTATTCAGAAGACTGCACACAGAGTCAGCTCTCAGCGACCGTCCCACAGCAAAATGTGAAACTCACAAACATGCCGCCACCGGGCACTGTTCAGGTGTTGTCGAAATAAAGTCAACAGGCTGACTTTTGAGTGAAATGTAATTTTTCAGCTGCCGGCAAGAGGAAGATAATTGATGAAAAGAGGTAAACACGAGTGACTCTGATTACCTGTTGTAAATTACGGCAGCTTCTCTTCATCCTTACCCAAGAGACTTAAAAGCGACGCAAAGAAGCCTCTTGGTATAAATTTCCCCTCTTGTCACATTGCCCCACCCCTTTTAATGGAAGCCCTCCTTTTGGGCAAGTCAGGAATTCGTGGCTTGAACTTGCTCATTATGACGAGTGGGCTAAACAAATCCCGGGTGAGAGGCTTGCGCGTTGCAGGTGCCCGGGTACCCGAGGGTGCCAGCATCCCTGTCCAGCCCCCGCAGGAGACGGAACTGATGCTGGTGGGTGGACCCAGCACGCTTTGCGGAGCGTTCTGTCCGGATGTACAAGTACAGGATTTGCCGGGTTTAAACCGTAAGAATTGGTAAATGGACCTACTGAGTTGAATGACAATCGCTAGACCCAGCTCCTGCACTTGGACTAGGGTGGGGCAGGAAGTGGAGACAGTCGGGAAGTTTGATGTTACCACGGGGACCTTATGGATCCAGGCCAAACAGGTGGAGTCTCGGGAGGCAGGACAGAGCTCTGGGTGCTCTCGCCACACAAACAGGGCATGACTCCCCCACTGCCCTTCCCTAGATCCATTCGTGGAGGGGCGAGAGGAGATGGGGAGCTCCTTCTGCCATTTCTCTTCAGACCTTCGCAGGTTACTTAAGTTTCCTGAATTTCCTTGAGCATCGAGAGCAATCTTGGTCTTATTCTTTACCCCGTAAAGAAGTCTTAATACTGAAATTTTAAAAAGAAACTGAGTGGCATGGCTGCGCATCCCAGGATTAAGGATCTTCGGTAAAACACATTTAATTCGTACAGGAACTACACAAACATGAAAATAGCGCAGGAATGAGGTGAAGGAAAGGCAGACTCTACGCAGCGATGATGTTAGATGTCTGTTTACCTCCCGCCTCTGCAGGCCCCCTCCCCCCTGATCGAACATCCTAAGGCCCTTTGAAGATGCATTTGCGTTTCTGTTGAATGCATCTCAGGTCTCGAAGACTCACAGCCTGGAGAAGTGTTGATTGCGTTTAAGGGTCCGTTACTTAGGTAAACCAAATAATGTAAGTGATCTTGGCCGCAGTTGATCAAATCTCTCCCACAGTGTTGGAAAGATCGTAATCTAATTACTCCAGTTCCTGGTTTCTAAGGTGAAGGTTACATTTGGCTGAAACTTACCTGCTTCACCAGCCATCTCCTTAAGGGGTTGTTCCTTCCTGAAGCACGCATGCCAGTGCGTGTTGTACATATGTGAACCAGGAGGTGAACACACATGCAGACACGTACACAGTGTCTGCCTGTCAAGCGCCCTGGGTTTTAACTTTGACTCTGTATATACAGGTCAAAAATGGGAGCCAGGTTAGTTGTTTCCTCTTAACTTTTGCACAGCCTGGCAAAGAGGGGTGGGAAGATGCTGCCGCCCCATCAGATTCACTCTTGGCTTCCCTTATCTCTCCTGCAAGCGTTGCCTCATTCCAGTTCTTTCCTTTTCTGGAGGTGGGAGCGTCCAGAAGCTTTTCAGTTTTGGAATGTGCCAGTGCTGTAGGTGTGGAGACTGTCGTTAAAGGCTGCAGATTTACCCAGGCGTCATGACTCCATTAGCTCTTTACTGGCAGCCCTCTGCACCTTCCTCAGATGCATCACAGGGGCTCAGCTTGGGTTTTCCCACTCTTGATCGAAACACCTTTTGACTTCCCTCGTTAGGCCTGTTCTCAGGGAGTAACAGAGAGCATGTGTACGCTCTTTTGCCTGAACAGGGAGGACTGGAGGAATGACGAGTCTTCTTGTGGGCCCGACGACAGTGGGACCGGCCCCCGCTGGCCGTGAGTCCACATAAATCCAAGTGCCCCGGGCCTCCCCCAGAGGAGATGGTCGGCCTCGCCAGCTGTATGGGGGTTCGTGGGTGTGGTCCAGAGCAGGTTGCGGATACTCACCCGGCACTGCTTGGGGATGCGTGGGCAACACTCTGCCCCTTAGTGTTCTGAGGGGTTTCTCTTGGTTGGGCAAAATCTCCATGTACCGATGTTTACTTTTACTTATGAAGAACACAAGTGTAGAATATGGTGTCATGGAACTTAGAGTGAGTGTCTTGAAGTTAAACAACACACCCTCTTTAGATACAGCTTTTCTAACAGAATCAAATACCAAATCTCTCCTTGGGCTGTGGGATGCATGAGTCTTCTCTTTTAAAATTTTATTGGAGCATAGTTGATTTACAATGATGTATTAGTTTCAGGTGTACAGCAAAGTGGATCCGTTATACATATATATATCTACTCTTTTTTAGAGTTTTTTCCTATATACGTCATTACAGAGTATTGAGTAGAGCTCCCTGTGCTATACAGTAGGTCCTTATTAGTTATCTATTTTATATATAGTAGTGTATATATTTTATATATAGTGTGTATGTCAGTCCCAAACTCCCCGTTTATCCCTACCCCCCCTTACCCCCTGGTAACCATAAGTTTGCTTTCTACATCTGTAACTCTATTTCTGTTTTGTAGATAAGTTCATTTGTACCCTTTTTTTAGATTCCGCATATAAGCGATATCCTATGATATTTGTCTCTGTCTGACTTACTTCACTCAGGATGGACGCATGAATCCTCATGGGAAACGTCTCGGCTGCTTTGTAGCATGGATTCTTTCTGGGGTCCGAAAATGTAAGGTGATTAGACTGTGTTTCATAGGAATGTTGTGAATCTATATATTGAAACACGACTGTGAAGCCACTTCCAAGGGTACCTGCTATTTTAGTGGGTCTAATAATCATGCTGAAACGCTTACACTCAAAGACGTGCGATAATAGTTCTTGAATAAAGTCTGCATGTAAGAAGTTGTAGGAAGAATATTTCTGATTTGGCCTCCCACTCAGCCCATTGGGTTAGCTATACTTTCCCAACCTTTGATTTCAGGTTTATAGAAAAGCGACGAGATGTTGTGATGACCTTTACCCCCTGCCCCGCCCCTGCCATTTTGCTACATTTCCTTCCCAGCTCTCACTTTGTTTTCTGTGTATTTCCAAGAAGGTTGCCCATCATGACAATTCATCCTGAGCCACTTCAGGGGTGTCTCTGAAGAATTGGCTTATTCTGTTACACAATCTGTTACCATTAAAACACCAGGGAAATTTAACCTGATATGATAATATTATCTAGTGCCCAGTCCGTATTCGGGTGGCCCTAGTTGTCCCAGTAATTTTCTATACGGCTGTTTTTTGTTTTTGTTTTAATCCATGATCCAATCAAGGATCACATATTGTATTTAGTTGTCACATTTCTTTAGCCTCTTTTAAATCTAGACTACTCCCTCGGCTTTTTCAAAGTCTTTTGTGGTGTTGACCGTTTGGAAAAGTCCAGGCTAGTTCTTGTGGAGTGTCCTGCAGTCTTTATCTGTTCAGTTGTTTCCTGTTACAAGATTGAAGAAAGCCACCTGGGGAGAGCTGCTTCCTGAACATATTTCTCCACTCTAAAAGCAATTCCTTCTGTGATTAAGAGCCTTTGGGGTGGTCTTTTGAGACCAGGTGAATGTCCTATTCTCCAACAATCTTTCCCGGGAGTTGTAATATCTACTGGATGGTCTTTTTGTGAATCAGTTATTCCGTTGGTAGTAACTGTGCCCCAATATTTGGAGGGAAAAATGTCAATTATACTTCGGGTGCCAGAGAAATGACTCTAGGGAGAAAAAGCCATTTCCTTTATATTAAAAACAAAAGGAATTTGCTTTTTGTATACTTAAAATATACAGATGAAATTGGTGAGTGTGGCTATCAGTAAGTCGAAGCCTGTGTTAATTTTGAACGCAGGTTTTGAATTTTTGAGCCTATAAATTTCAAAATTTTGGACACCCCCTCTTAAAATTTGCATGAAAAATATTAGAGTCGAAGTCTTACCATTGGTAATTATTGCAGTGGTTGGAACAGAAGTGGGGAAATGCCCTGAGTTTATGAGTGAAAGATCCCTGTAGAGACGTGTCACTCTGTAGGCTTTTCATCCAAGGAATTTATCAAACTCTGAATGAATCTGTTGTATTTTTTAAGCTGTTCTCTTTTGAGAAACTGCTTGTGATAAATGGGTTTCGCTAATTAAATCATACACTTCCATAGTACATTACATACAAAACTAGACTAGGAAATAAATATCATTAAAGTAAACATGCCCTTCTAATTAGTAATTGTTTCTGCCATTTTAAGCAAATTCCAGAGTCACAGAGAGCTGCTCCACTGTAAACCTAATAATGAAGCTTGTGAGAACAGGTGTAAATTAACACAATGGAAAACATTTACACTGTAACATGCTAAATTAAAAATGACATTAACAAGTCTCATTTTCAAATTCTCTATAATTAACATTTGTTCAGCCCTGAGAGGAATAAGAAGTGTACAACGGTAGATGTCTTGATTTACAGCTTACGGTATTTATCATGGCTTTATCTTTGTTAAACTGTAAACAACAGAGACGCGCTGCTTCTTAAAATGTGTCACGTTTATGTAATCTTAGTTCTGACAGAGGGTGAAATGTGATATTTACTGGTGTCATTACTGTGAGTAATGGGCAGGTGCGCCCTGGCAGGGCTCTGGTCGGGGGTAGAGACAGACGCGAAAGATTGAGAGCAGGTTGAAGGGGGAGATATGCAGGTAGGAGGGTAATAATAATATCCACGGCATGATAAAATATTCAGATTCCCTCAAGTGTTTCCCCTCCAGGCACATACGTGCCTCTGAGTGCTCCAAATCAATGTTTGTTTCTGCAAATAAATATTATCTTAAAGGCTTTCTTTTATGCCCCTTGTTAATATAAGCGGGAAACCAGAGCATAAGAGGAAACAGCTTTGCAGCTTAATTTGTCACAAAGGACATGAGGTTTTACTCCTTTCAGAGAATTTCATCGGTACACTCATGATAGAATGAAGAACTTAAGTGTTATGGCCCTGATAAACATGGGCTTAGATCTTACAGTTGATTTTTTTTTAACTCAAGGTTTTCATCATTCTGAATTTTTAAAAAATTGTCAAGGTTGTGTACCGTGGATTATTTTTGAGTTGTTTTTAAATATTTTCAGTTTATTTCATTTAGGTTGTTTTGGGGTTTATCCTAGAGGTAGAGGATGGAAAGGTTTATAAGGACGGGATCTGTGCCGTGTCCTTGTTAAGCCTGGCACGTAGCAGGTACTCAGTAATACCTGGAGAATTCTAGACTCAGTCTCTACCAAGTTCTGGAGCTTACATTCTTGTTGGGAGGTGGCATTGCTCTACATCCTCACCTCTTCTGGGGCTCCAGGTGGCCAGCTCACCCTGCAGATCTTAGGACTTGTTGGCCTCCGTAATTGCACACGCCAGTTCCTTATAGTCTCTTTATACAGACACACACACACATACACATACACATACCCTGTTAGTTCTGTTTCTTTGGAGAAACCTGATACACCAACAAAGCAGGATTGTAGAGTAGGTTAGAAATTATATTTGAATACATATACATACACACATATACCCAGAATAATAAATATCGGTACCCTTAGGGGGAAGATTTCAGGCAGTTCTTAGCAGAATACCTGACATACGGTGAGAACTCAGTAATGATCTCTGTACTTCTTATTGGCAAGTAAGTTTGTCTGCAGTTGCTGGGCTGTTCTCTCTTTGTCTTAGAGGCAGAACACAAACACTGGTGGAAACGTGACTGCTGCTGGTGGATGGGAGCTGCTGCCATTCAGCTGCTGCATAGCTCATCAGTGGCCAGCTTTTCTGAGGGCGTTTCACATCTGCTCTGGCTACCACTGGCCACTTGATTAAAGGAGAGTGCCAATTCCGCCCCCTCCCCCGTGCTCGCCCCCCACCCATTGCCCTGGCTGGTTTCTCCCCCTTCCTTTGCGACCCGCTCTCTGACAGCCCTCAGTTTTAGGAGGATGGCTGGTTAGGCTGGGGAGGTGCTTGGGAGTCTCTGGGCCGAGGCTCTTTCTCCCAAAGCAGATGGTCACCCCCTTCCCTCCAGACCCTTCCTACCAGTCTCTTCAGGTCTGCTTCACGGCTTAATGTAATGGGACCTGCGGGACAGTGAACCAGCAGAGGAATAGGCAGGGTCTGCGGGCCTCTGAATGGACAGTACTGTTATCTTTTTCCTCTTTGGCACATTTATGGGTTATTTTTGAAGGAATATAAACATATCAACTTCCCCCAAACTAAATCTCAGGGATCAACGAAAATTGAATGCTGTGATAAACATCTATCGGCCAGTGAACCAGCAAACAGCCGGCCAACCCACAGAGGGAAGAATGAGATCGTATGGCTTTCTATTTATTGCTTTGGGGATTTGACTCTCTTCGCAGTTGGCTACCGCATTGACTCAGGACAGCGCACTGCTGTGGTGTGTTGAGAATGAAAAAAAATCTTGATAAATGACATTGAGATTCACTGCCCTCTGTAACTCATATAGATAGATGTAAAGGAGGAGAGAGAAGCGGGAATTCTGCATAAATTGAGTATTTTCATCGAGATTTTCTTTGTACCATCCCCAATATTTGTGTCTTGGAGGACAGTGGCAAATGAAAACAGAAAGCTATTTCACTGGAAACGTGTCACTGTCTATGAATATACAGATATTGTTCCTGCCAGGAAATGAATGTTTACGAGGCGTCTTCCATGAGAGAGGATTCTTCGAGGTGCGGAGAGAGGGCAGACGTGGAAGATGCGTTCCTGCCCTCCAGGCACTGACCGAGTGAGGGATAGCCCAGCCGTCTCAAGGCGCAGTAAGGTGGAGAGGAAGGGCAGGGCGGCCACGCTGCCCACGGTCACGGCTCCTGGCTGGGTTCATGTGGCCTCGTGGCCGGATGGGAAGGAAGCAGTGCTATGAGATGTCATTACCAGAGGCGAGATAACTCAGGTGTGAGCTGTCTAGTTATGAAAGCCCAGGGCACACAGGCTTTCCAGGGGACCGCCAGTGTTACAGATACCGGAAAAATAATCTTGGCAGCAAATGTAAACTCGCAGAAGCTCCATCAGGAGCTGCAAGTATAGAAAAGGAGTCTAGGCTTTCTCAAAAAATTAAAACAAAAAGCCCCTCAATAACAACTACAAAAGCCCTTTGGAATCATTATTTCAAGCCAGATCATCATGCTAGTTTCACAAGAGGGTGTGACAGTGAACGCACGTGAAGAGAATCTTTTAAAAGCTCATACTTAAGGCAGAAGGTCACACACCTTATGGTTTGGTAGAGGGCAATAGTAAAAACACCTGCTCTTTGTTGTACATACTGGTTAAAAAAAAATGTTTTATTTCCTGGTATCCTGCATCGTGAAACCCTTCTTGAACGCAGATTTTTCTTTCTTTCTTCATCTCTGTTCAGTTTCTCTGAAAATAACAACCTCAAGTGCAGTGAAGCAATTTTACATCTTTTTCAATATCACATTCTCCCCATAATTGTATGGGATTCGTTTTGCACGGCCCCAGACCAAAGCCTTCCCATCCCTGTCATCCCGTGCAGGAGAACCCCGTGTCCTGCACGGGCCACCAAGCCTGGTGGTGACACGGTGTTACCGTGGGAGGAGATGCCGGCCCAGGGGACCGGGAACACGCACGGCACACCACGCCGTGCCACCTGCCCTTCTCATTGGAGGCTGAGGCCACAGGTTTTTTCCCAAGCCAACTCCATCTATTCTTTTGAAAGAAGCATCTGGCTTTCTTTGGCAGCTCCACAGAAGTTCTCGTGGTTGTTTGAGAGCTTCTCCTGCACTTACCACATGGTTTAGATTTTGAAAGGGTTCCTGGCATCCTAATGTCCCAGTTTCTGGGCACGAGGAACGTGAAAAAGCTGGAGTCTGTTTGCATGTGCGAAACCTCTTTGAAATTTGTGAGGCTAAAGAAAAAAGTCCTCCCTACTTAAAAAAAAAAAAAAAACTTTTGGGTTTTGTCATCCCTACGTCCCTAGATGATTTTTCTCCTGCTTAATTTCAGTATCCACATGTCCCATATTTATGCTAGAAAGATCAGTAGGGATTATAGAGAAGTGGTCCTAAAACTTCGCTGAGAAGGCTACAGTATCATTTCAGGGTTTTCTTAGTTTAAATATTTCAAAATTCAGTGATATTTATTGAGCAACTCTGATGTTCCAGGCCGTAGGTACCATACCAGACACCACGTGTGTTAGCTCAGGCTGTTATGACGAATACACCAGAGTCCGGGTGGCTTAAGCAACAGACATTCATTTCCCACAGTTCTGGAGGCTGGAAGTCCAAGATGAAGGTGTCAGCAGATTTGGTTTCTGATACAAGCCCTCTCTTCCTGGTACGCAGAAGCCTGCCTCTGGCTGTGTCCTCATGCAGCAGAGAGAGGGAGAGAGATGTTGGTTTGTCTTCCTCTTCTTATCGGGACACTCATCCCATCAGGGGGCCCTACCCTCATGACCTCACCTAAACCTAATTACCTTGCCAGGGCCTCCACCTCCAAATACATCACATCAAAGGAGGTTCTGGACTTCAAAGCACAAATCTGGGAGGAGACACAAATATTCAGTCCAGAACACTGTGTTAGAAAGTTCACCAGGTTCTTCATCATCAAACCTCAGAACACCTTCCCAGCCCAGGCCACTCACATTTCTGTACGACCGTCCTTATTTTTATTAAATAATTTGTTCAAGTTGGATACATTCAGCTCACTTTGATGGTTTAATCACAATTTAGGATGCAACTGCTAAATTTTTTAAAACTACTTTTTGTTCTTGGGCCATTTGTTTCTTCGTCATCAGATAGCTTCCAGGGTGTGGATGGTCATGTCTGTAACTTGCGTTACCCACCTTCCAGCACAGCGTTTATTTATGTCACAAACACCTGTTTTGAACCTACTGCGCGCCAGGCACTGTTTTAGAAACTGCACGGAGAGCAAGCAGCTCTCCTATTGGAGCTTCCACTTTAGTGGGCCCGATAATCAACAGACAGCAAATTTCAGCTGGAAATCGATTTATACTACACAGAAAGTAAAGCGGGCGATAGGGGACACGGTAGTGATTGCAGGTGTAGGGCACTGCTCATTAGGGTGGCCGGGGAAGCCCTACTCGTGAGGTGACATTTGACCCGAGATCTGAGAAGTTAACCGCACAAAGGTGTGGGGAAAAGCTTTTCAAACAAGGGAAGCAACAAGGACAGCGGCCTTTCTCTTCGCTCACCACAGGACAAAGAACAAGCAAAGAAGGCCCGCCAGCCAGGGCCAGGGTGAGCCACGGTAGGGCTGGGCCAGGGGCCTGGAGAGGTTGTGGAATGGGGAGGGGGTGGCATGAGATGGGATCCAGGAGCGAGCACAGGCTGGAGCTTTGCAAGCAATTCTAAATGCACAGGGAAACCAGGGGAGGGTTACATGCGGGAGAAGAAGAAGAGGATTTTATTAACATTGCAGGTTTATTCCGTAAACATCATGATGATTGTAGTATTGACAGTCTGTATGCAATTACCTGTAATAACATCCTGTGTCCTTGCTGTGATGCGAACACCCCTTCTGTGTGTTTGGTTGGAAGTGCAGAGATATCTTATGCAAACTTAATAAATGAATTATATCTCTTTGTGTTTCTCACAGTTTAGTATTCATCACTTGGAGAAGCTATATACGTTTTTACCCCTGTGTGGGCATAAATTGTTCATTCGAACGGGGCCTGCCAATTTTAGCTAAAGTCTCCCCTTAATTGTGATTGTATGTCCCTTGTGGCTACATGTCAAAATATGACATACCGGCGTAGGCCAACCTGGACCTAATGAACAGGAAACTATGGAATTTATATGATTTGGGGGCACATGGGGCTTTCCTAATGCCAATTCCAAGGGTAAGTGGCATGGAGGTTATTGGATTAATTGGAGAAGCCTAAACTCTGGCTTCAGCTGCCTGCCTGTCATCTGAACGCAACATTGAAGGTGAGTTGACTTGTCACTCCATAATGAAAATTGCAGCACTTCTTCTACTGTTAACAGAATATTTTGCTTAGTATTACACTGTCTCGTAGATACGCACTGACAGTGCCTGGCATATATAATCCTTACTTACGAGTGAGGTGTTTCCCAAGATGCGTTTCAGAAACACTCTCCTTCCTGAAGTCCAGGTGTGGTGAAAGCCATACATGTGCAATAAGGCCTGTTTCATAGCTTCTGTGTGGACCTGTCTGCTGCTCTGGTGGCACTGGAGGGTGCCACGGGCTTAGGAGGCTTGTACGGAACTTTTCTGTGGATATGATATTGGTGAAACCGTCAATCCCACGTGACTTTCATCGTCCTGAGACAGTGCATTTGCATATATTTTTAGCTCAGTGTGGCTGTGTTCGGAAGACCCAGAGACCTGGATTGGCTCAACTTTCCAGGTGACGAAGAGGGAGGCTGTCACCCAGACGACAGGACTGACCTACCGGGATGATGGGGCCCTTGGCCTGAAGAGCTGGTGTTGGGTCTATATAGTGCTCACCTCTGGGGAGTAAAAGAAATAAAGACTGAGAGGTCCTCAACTGGTCATCCAGACCCTTTCACCACCATTCAGAGAATCCACTGCATAAATACTCATAACACATTCAGATGTAGTTCAGATGTGCTTTCAAATTCTTAAAGTTGCTGACTTTATTTTTAAAAATTATTTATTTTTGGCTGCGTTGGGTCTTTGTTGCTGCAGGCGGGCTTCCTCTAGTTGCAGTGAGCGGGGGCTACTCTTCCTTGCGGTGCGTGGGCTTCTCATTCTCTTGTTGGGGAGCATGGGCTCTAGGCGCATGGGCTCAGTAGTTGTGGCGCAAGGGCTCGGTAGTTGTGGTGCACGGGCTTAGTTGCTCTGCAGCATGTGGGGTCTTCCCGGACCAGGGTTTGAACCCGTGACCCCTGCATTGGCAGGCGGATTCTTAACCACTGTGCCACCAGGGGAGTCCCACTGACTTTTCAAGAAGCTCAGTAATAAAATTTAGTAGTAGTGGAGACAAATTTCAACTCCCCAAAGAACCTGTGTTACAGATTTTAATGTTGCGCTATTAGCACCAGTTTTTCTTTCCCTGATAACTGTTACACTGCTTTTCTACTTGAATTACTCTTTCACAGGGCACGAGCAATTGCTTATTTTGTCTTTCCAAAAGTGTAAAGAGTATGTGGAGTATCAGCATTATTAGCTCGCCTTGTCGATAGAGACACTGATTGTTTCTCTAAGGTAGATGCCTGGCAAGTTGTAGAGCTGAGTCCCCCCCTCCCCCCCAGATGTGCAGACCTTAAGTTCTGTGCTTCTCCTGCCTTTCTATGCCGCCTTTCAGTTTTTGAGAAGAAATTGCTAAATTTCTTCAAAGTCAGAGTGTAGCTCTTTCCAGGGTAGAAGGAGATGTGGAATAGTAAATATTCAGCTAGAGCATTTCAAGATTCCTTTTGCGCTGGTTTAGGAGGAACGTCAGGGTGATCAAGAAGGAGACCGTCCTCTTCAGGATTAAGAGCTATTTGTGTTGAGATTGAAGTATATCTTTTTTAGAATTCGTAGACTAGAATTCGGTAAGATTTAGTTCTTTCTGTGTTCTGTTGATTCAAGGACACATGGAAATATGGTTGTAATAGAGGGAACGTGAAGAGACAGTTACAGGTTTTTTTTTTCTATATGACTGTATTTCTTATTTTTTACTGAAAACGCTCTCACTTTTCTTTTTACTTAAAAAATCCTAATAAAAGGGAAAAAAATCACGAGGTTAGGAACGTTGCCGCAGGATGCGACAGACTGCCGCCAGAACACGGGTCTGCTTGACTGTTGTCAAAGGTGCATCTCCCAATTGATGGAGGTTTTCATCCTTTAGTCTCACATCCTTGTTTTTCTCCTTCGAGGGTTTAGCCAAGGAGGACTCTGTCCGCTCAGGGACGTCTTCCATCATTGTTCAGTCTGACTTCCCAGCCAGTCTGGCAAAACAACACTTTCGTAAGCCCTGAAACCATGTTTTCAAACACTGCTTTCACTTGTGATGGTCCATGAGAGAATGCTTTAAAGAAAAGGCAGGCCTGTAAGCGTCAGGTGAAGGGGGCAGGTGCCCCAGCTCTGCACGCTGTCACCCGGCAGGGGCCACAGACCTGGCGATGCTAACGCCAGTTTTTGTTACTATCTCATCATCTGCTCATATCAGGGGTTCATAGTGAGCCTCTGATGGGATTGATAAGGATGTAATGGCTAGAAAAGGGGTCCCTTCCCTTGTTTTCCCTCTGCCCTTACTGACAGGAGGGAGGTCTCCAGCAGCATTTGGACCCTTTGAAAAAACTCAGTGCTGTATACGGGCTGCATTAGTAAAATGATTGCATCTCAGCTGGATTGGACTTTTCTTGGAGCAAAGGAATGTTAGTCATTGGGGTGGAACTCTTTCTTTGTGTGGAGCACTTAGCAGGGACTCGGGACAAATGGAATTCCAAGTAATATGTCATGTTTTCTTTCTTTAGGGAGATTACAGACTAATGGGGGGGCTATGAGCAATAATTACCATAGTACTTTGTAACACTGGGCAAACAGGGTCCAAATGACTACAAGTTTATTTTTTATTTTTAATTTTTTTGTGGTACGCGGGCCTCTCACTGTTGTGGCCTCTCCCGCTGCGGAGCACAGGCTCCGGACGCGCAGGCTCAGCGGCCATGGCTCACGGGCCCAGCTGCTCCGCGGCATGTGGGATCTTCCCGGACCGGGGCACGAACCCGCGTCCCCTGCATCGGCAGGCGGACTCTCAACCACTGCGCCACCAGGGAAGCCCCGACTACAAGTTTAGAAAGGTCCCCCAGAGAAGATGAGGATGGAAGGGCATACGGAGGTCAGCAGAGTGGGGTCAAAGGGGTGGAAGCCCCCTGTGAAGGAGTGACGAGGTCATGAGGAAGGAGGAAGGTTATGGGGCATGAGGGTGGCTGCAATTCCAGGTAGAAAGCATGGCAGGTAGGGTTGTTGGGTTTGAAGTGGCCAGTGGTGTTGAGGCAGATGCTTGCTGTATTGGAGATTTTGAAGACATAGAACAGTTAAGAGGAAAACTCAATTCCACAACATGTATTCAGTGCCCTTTTGAACTAGCCATTGAGTTGGGTGCGGGGAGAGCAAAGATGAGTGCCTGCCCCAGAACTCAGAGTCTGGCCGGGGAGGGGAGGATGAAAGCGATCTGTACTGGATGTGAGCCCCAGGCACCTGTAGCAGGCCGTTAGTTATGGGAGAGACTGGCCCCTAGAGGAGAGGAGGAACTTCCAGCAGAGCCCACCGTGAGTGGGACGTGGGGAGGAGACACAGAAGAGGAATTTCAAGCTAAGTGACAAGAGGCGTGTGCACCTAAAGGAACCCAATGCATGGGGGAGCAATCTGCTCTTTCTAGGACATGGACACATGCAGCGGAGTAACTTGGCTAGAGGTCAGGAGGCAGGTAGGTCAATGGGCGGGGCAGGGGGGTGGGGAGAGCTTTTACGTCATGCTTAGGTGTCTGGATATCATCAAGTCTGATAGAAAATACTGGAAATAGTGTGAATTTGATTGGGTAGCTACTAGCTCCTAAGAAGCCATTGTAGATTTTGAGCAGGAAACTGATATAACAAAGGTAGTATTTCATTTAACTAATTACAGTTTTAAGTACTCTCATAAGAGTCTTTTCTCGTTATAAAAGTAAGATGGACTAACTTCAGGAAAATTCAAAAGTAGAAGAGCTAAAAACAAGAAAATGAACGTGTTGCATAGCCCCACGACCTGTAGATAAAAATTCTGTCGTTTGAGTGCTTTGTTACGTTGCCTCTTTTCTGTGCATTTATGTTTCAGAGGTAAAATCGGGGGAAGATTTGGACTGGTGCCCAGCCTCTTTCCCCTGCAACTGCAAGCTGCATGATGTCTTTCACTGTCTCTCCAGTGTTTATGAAATATGTGAGAAATAAAGCTCTCTTTGTATTATTACTTCACAAACTGGTTGAGACGCTTCACTCTTTTCTGTGTCTTTCTGTAAAACACTTTTTGTTCTCTGCAGCCCTTTGCCTTTTGGTACATACACACTTGCTCATTGTTTGGGGGACTCATTGATATCTCCAGGTTGTTTTTTAATTTGAGGAAAATTTAAGTTGGCTTCTGGAAGGCTGGAATCCTGGAGAGGATGCAGTAAGGGGCCAGGTGGTCTTTAGGCTGAGATCTGGGGGAGTAAGACCATGCAGTGCCCTTAGCATGGTGGAAACACAGGCAGGGTACAGACACGCTTGCTCACCGGAAGTGTCCGTGGGTGCCTCTGTTGTGTCCTGTGTCCTCTGGAGGACCACCCAGGGGCCTACTGAGCCTTCTGTCTTGGACTTCATTGCAGAGGAATGATTCCTGGATTGTCTTTGCCTTTTTCTCCTTTTTTTTTTTTTCTCTCCCTTTAATGGCTTGATAGGGATTTTTTAGGTGAGAAGAAATAAAGCTAAGAGTTTTATAATTTGAAATATTGATTTTGAAAGTCTTTCTTTTCTCCATGCCATTTCAGAGTCAGCAGAGACCCAAATCAAACAATTACAAATTACAAACAATTACAAAAACCAAACAAAAAAACACAAAGGCTCTCAAGGTTCAAGTTGAGACTACCGTCCATGATTTTCTCACAGAGCCAAATGTATATCGTGTGTATTCCTGTTGGCCTCTTCCCTCCGTGTTTGGATCATACCCCGTATAGTTTTGAATCTTGCATTTTCACTAATATTGTGAGGATTTATCGTTAAATATGATATTTTGCTTGAAAACAGGTTCATAACACTCAGTTACGTGAAGGCACCATAGCTTATTCAACCCTTCTTCTGTTAGACATTGAGATTTTTTTCTCTTAATATTTTAGCTGTTACATGAACATCAGCTGTGGTGAACATTCTTGTACAGAAGTCATTGCAAATATCACTGATAATTCCTCTAGTAAAAATTCTTAAAAATGGAATTCCTGTTTGGAGGATATGAGCCTTGATAGAGTTTTTGATATGTTGCCAAATTTCCCTTCAGAAATGCTTGACCTGTTTAGCTACCAGCAGGGGCGAGTGAGACCTCCTGCTGCCCTGTGCCATCGTCTGGACTGAGGAGTATGCTTTTAGTTCATTGCCTGTTTGGTAGGGAAAAATGGTATTTCTCCATTATCTTTTTCTTTTTCTCTTTTTTTTTTAATTACTGGTGATCTGCATTTTTAACATGTTCAGTAATTTTTATTTCTCTGTCTTTATTTTTTATTTTTGGAATTTCCTGTTCCTGTCCTTAACTCACATTATCTGATATTTTTAAACCATTTTCTTCATTTCTAACATCTCTTTGTATATATATGTAATAATACTATTGCCCCTTTTCTTACATGTTTTATATCCTTTCCCCAATTTATCTTCAGTCTTTTAATTTTGTGGGACTTTTATGACGTATATAAATGTATAATTTTTACATGGTCAAATGTTCTTTCTTTCATGGCTTTAATGATGAAGACTGCCAGCCCCTTCCAAGATCAGTTAAATATTTACCTATATTTTCTTCTTGTTTTATAGCTTCATTACAAAATTATTCTTTAATCTGTTGGGATTTATTTTTAAACATGTTACGAGGTAGGCTAAAATTTTTTCCCCCAAATACTTTACCTATTATCCCAAAACCCAAAAGCGGGTGTACTGAAAAACCCTCTTTTCTTCAAGGATTTGTAATGGTACGAAGTTGAGTTTTTAAGAAGTTGGTAAGATAGAATGACCTTGGTCATGTGTGGGCCAATCCTAGGGTTATTAAATAAAAGGAACTGAATGTGATCGGTAAACGGCAGGTACTTCAAACCTAGGGCCTCATGAGGATGGTGGTGCCGTCTGTGTTAAGTGGGGAATTCATGAGGGGCGACGCTTGTCAGCAAAGAGTTTGCACATTTTCTTCAGCACCTTATTTTCTCAGAGCCTGGCACACGCTTTCAGTTTTGGTTAGAACTGTATCAGCGGTCTTCCTTGGTAGGTTGGACGTCTTTGCAAGCCAAGAGGTGGATTACGTGTTTCAAGGGACGGAGGAGAAATCTGGGCTTTTGGAGGCCATTTTATTTTTATTCATAATTGTTCTCTCCTTGAAGTGCCCTCCTTGCTGCCACCACACCCCTTCCAAGAACACTTCTTTACTTAGAACTTACCTATATAAACTTCATCACCTTTGCACAACTTACCTTTATGGTTAACAGATTACTTTTGTACCTGTTGGTTCACCTGGCCTCTCACGACAGTCGAATGTAGAAGGCCCGCAGGTATTTTGATGTCCTTGTTTTTAAAGATTTGGAAACTTGTGCCCAAGGACATTAGGGGCTTAAGATCACACAAAGAAGATATGTTCTCTTGTTCTTTCATTGAACAGACACTCATGGGGGGCCCATTGTATGCTGGGCACTGTTAGATACTGAGGATACATAGATGAAAGGGAGGTCTTTTTATAAAAAATTTATTCAAGTATAATTGATTTACAATGTTGTGTTAATTGCTGCTGTACAGAAAAGTGATTCAGTTATACATATATTTACATTCTTGTTCATATTGTCTTCCATTATGGTTTATCAAGGATATTGAAGAGAGTTCCCTGTGCTATACAGTAGGACCTTGTGGTTTATCCATCCTGTATATAATAGTTTGCATCTGCTAATCCCAAACCCCCACTCCATCCCTCCCTTCCTCCCCTCCCTCTTGGCAGCCACAAGTCTGTTCTCTATGTCTGTGACTGTTTCTGTTTTGTAGATAAGTTTACCTGTGTCATATTTTAGATTGCACATACAGGTGATATCCTATGATATGTGTCTGACTTACTTCACTTAGTATGATGATCTCTGGGTCCATCCATGTTGCTGCAAATGACATTTATTTCTTTCAGAAAGGGAGGTCTTGCTCTTCAGGTACTTAAGGAAAGGAAAAGGCAGCACTGGAACTAAAACCCAGATCCTGTGACTCTAAGCTGTGGTCTTCCTGCTACACCTTACTTTCTGGTTCATGGACCCATAAGCTTTGTGACTGAGACTGGTCAAAAAAGTGCTTATTAGTTCACTTCGTTTGTCGGGACTTGGTGGTCATCCTTAGTTGACTGAAGAGCCATCATCCTCTGCAGCAGTCATTTCATTCATAATTGGTACGTCTGGTTACTGCTTTGACTAAATGTGATTCATTCATACTTGGAGGCTCCTAGCACACCGGCAGCATTGGATTGAAGAAGGTTGGCTAATTCAGTGAGGATTTCTTTAGCATAGCTCGATGTGGGGTGCTGATACTCGGGTGAAATATGCCTCATAAGCATCATTGTTTGTTTGTTTTTTTTTTTTTTGCGGTACGCGGGCCTCTCACTGTTGTGGCCTCTCCCGTTGCGGAGCAACAGGCTCCGGACGCGCAGGCTCAGCGGCCATGGCTCACGGGCACAGCCGCTCCGCGGCATGTGGGATCTTCCCGGACCGGGGCACGAACCCGTGTCCCCTGCATCGGCAGGCAGACTCTCAACCACGGCGCCACCAGGGAAGCCCAGCATCATTGTTTTGACAGAGTTGGTATAAAGTAAGGGTGGCTCTTGGCGTGCGCATCCTCAAAGCAGGTTCCACTTCGTGTAGGCATGTGGTTCCGTGGGTGCCCAAAGACTAAAGTTTGAACGGAGGAAGCTGAATAGAGGAAGTTGACCTTGGCCGTAGTGAAGAGAACCGTGGTTGGCCCCGAGGCACGTATTGCTCACGATGTGATACCTTGTTGGTGACCTTGAGGATGCCCAGGTGGGGCACGTGGTGATCCTTCCGGGGAATGGACACTGGGACAAGGAAGGAACTGACTCCTTTCCTGCATCAGACTTTGCTGTTTAGAGCCAGGCCTTGGTACTTGGCAATAACCATCCGTTAAAATTAAAAAAAAAAATCCCATGAGGCAGTTAGTGTGGGTGACATTTAATACGTCATGAATGATGAACTTGAGTGACCTTGATGAAATGAGGGAACTTGGGTAGTAATTAGATCAGTAAATTATGTTGCTATCTACCTTAGTTGCCCATATATACCCTTTTAGGATTCTTTGTAGGCACTAGATCAAAAGCCAGACACCTGTTATTTCTTGGTTCTTTGTCGTGTAAAGTGTAATTTAGAGTCACTCAGACTCTTTGTTTTAAAGAGAAATGTTTTTTTCATTGATGGTCTGATATCAATGGGCCAGCATTATCACCCCTCTGGAAAGTTTAGTGTTCACAGATAAAAACAAAAAGGAAAATTAGGTTTCGGTGGACTTTCATGGTAATGGGAAAAGCTAGTTGCTCTCATGATTTTATTTATTTATTGTTTTGAATTCTGAACTGAAAAGAGATGGGTGTATTTGAAAACTGAAGATGAGAGTAAGTCTGTTCAACTGATTTTTGTTGCTTTAGCTTTAATGTCTGTATTTAGTTCTTTCTTTTGCATTTAGGTCTATATATGTATGTTAATTCTTTTGTTTTCTGTGTATGTTAATTCTATTTTATATGTGTATATTTTATATGTGATGCCATTTTATATTTCCATTTCATCTTACATTGTTATTCAGTGTACTTTTATGTGTTCTAATAAAATCACTGTTTCTGTATGTGTTTTCTGATTGACAAGTTGAAGAAGGAAATTGATTTTTTTCTTGGTCGTAAAACTAAGTATAGAGTCATACCGGAAAGCTTTCGGAAAACAACCCCTTTGTCAATGTGAATAGTTCAGTTTTCCAAGCTACTTGCATGACTAGAGTGATAAGCAATCTTAGAACAAGCGTTTGATATTGATTTGCCAGTCTCAAGTAACAAGTTACTGCTTCACTTCTTATTGAGGATTGAATCACAATAATTCTGTGCTCTAAATAATACGTATCTCGAGAATTCCCTTGCATGATTTACGTGCTGCAGTGTAGCGAGAATAAATAATGGAGAGTCATGCGACTTTAGATAAAGGTTGTATATTATTACTACATAATTTTATTGTATAGTAAATCTTAATTTGGGATACACACAAAGCTGTTGCAGAGGTTCTTAAAAAGTTTTAGAGGCACATTGTATTATAAGAATTTGCATCTATTTTTATTAATCCAGATGCATTCTTAGCCATATGGCCTTTATTGTCCAATAAAAGTCTCAAGTGGGAAATACTGTTGCTTACAAAACATAGACCATTTTGCAAATCAGAATTGATTATCATTCAAAGCTGATATTAGAAATAGAATTCTATATTGTTTCCTCTTCTCAAAATTAAAATATGAAGTTATAATTAGGTACTCTGTGTTTCATATAAAAGTCAGATAGTATTTTTTTGCATATTTTAAATTTATTTCCAGAATTTACCATCTGGTAAATGGTTTGAGTTAATTTTAGAGAGTTGCAAGTAACTGAGATGTTTCATACGGATTTGACGAATCATGTAGCTCACATTTGCGTGTGTGAGTGTGTGTGCAGTAAGCTAGTCATAGCTTAGATGTTTAAAATAAATCCATTTAATCTTAAACCTTTTTCTTCTAACCTCTCCTCGTACCCCAAGGCCATAGAAGTTTTGGGGCCATGGAAAAAATTATTTTTAATAATGAAGTTTTATTTCTTGCTCATGCTAGATGTTCATAACATGTCAGTGTGAGTGGCTGCTCTCGGTGACATTGACATCACTCAGGGACCCAGGTGAAGGGAAACTCCTTTGTCTTTTTTTTTGGGGGGGCTGCGTTGGGTCTTTGTTGCTGCGCGCGGGCTTTCTCTGGTTGCAGGGAGCGGGGGCTACTCTTCGTTGTGGTGCGCGGGCTTTTCATCACAGTGGCTTCTCTTGTTGCGGAGCACAGACTCTAGGCATGTGGGCTTCAGTAGTTGTGGCACGTGGGCTCAGTAGTTGTGGCTCACGGGCTTAGTTGCTCCATGGCATGTGCGATCTCCCTAGACCAGAGATCAAACCCGTGTCCCCTGCATTGGCAGGCGGATTCTTAACCACTGTACCAGCAGGGAAGTCCCAAGGAAACTCCATTTTTATGCTTCCATATTTGGCAACGGAGGAAATACAGACATGACGTATACAAGGATATGCATACTTATTCCCAAACTAGCTCCCAAACAATTGTGTGTGGAATTGTGTGGAAATCAGCAAGCCGACTCCAAATATGTACGAAAAATACAAAGGGTTAAAAATACCAAGACAGTCTGGAAAAAGAAAAAGATTGTAGGACTAACTCTCCTGGATAGTCAGGTTTTATTATAAAGCTGTAATAATTAAGACATATTTTGTTGGCACAGGGGTGGGCAGATGGACAGATGAAATTGAAATGAGAATCCAGGAACAGAACTACACATATATAAAGACATAATTTTTGGCAAAGGTTGGGACCGCAGAGCACTGGGAAAATAATGGTCCTTTCAACGAATAGTGCTGGGTCATTTGGATCACCATATGAAAAAGAATTAAACTTGATCCATACATTTCATCAGCGTCAATTTCAGGTTTTTTGTCTGTTTTCTGAACTGAACTTGGTTTCACACGTAATATGAGATAGGGCTCAAGTTCAGTGCATTGAGTTGATTAGATCATGGACAGAGCGTAGATCATTGATTAAGTTTAGTAGAACGTCTCCAGAGCATCAGAAATCCCTCTCGGGCATCTTTCTAGTCATTATCCTTTCCTTTCTCCCCAGGGATAACCACTATTTTGAACTCCAGCACTGTAGTTTACTTGTTTTTGTACATCATACAAATGAATTATATGGTGGAATTATATAGTAGGGCTTGTCTGTATTGCTGCTTTCACTCAGTATTATGTTTGTGAGATTTATTTATGTCGTTGCGTATAGCTGTAGTTCTTAAGGAGTGTAGAGTTAGGCGTCACCTCCCTAAAGGTAGGGTAGCTATGTAAATTACTTGTAGTCATTCTGCATGGGAGGTTTATTTATTCATTCAGTTATTTGTTTATATAAATATGCACTCACAGATATCTCTTTTATACCTTGGGCTATAAACCAGTACTATATTTTTTTGCTGAAATTGCTTCAGCTTTGGCTGTTGGAAACCCTTTCAGTTGACTTCTGTATCCTTTTGACATATGCCCATCCTTGTGCTGTTGTAGTTATTGTTTTGAGCACTTTTCTTGCTTTCTGGTACTACACGTTGCTTCACACCTGTCTTGTATATGTCCTGCCTCAGTCCGAGAATCAGCTGTTTCTCCAGGAAGCCCTGGTTTCCTTTATTGAAGAATGGTGTTAGAAACGAAGATCTTGGCTTATTTCCCTTAGTATAATGTTCTCAAGGTCCATCCACGTTGTATGTGTTAGTTTGCTAGGTTTGCATGACAAAATATCACGGACTGAGGGGCTTAAACAACAGAAATTTAGTTTCTCACGGTCCTGGAGGCTGGAAGTCAAGGTTAAAGTGTTTGCAGGTTTGGTTTCTTCTGAGGCCTCTCTCCTTGGTTTGCAGAGGACAAGCTCTTGCTAGCTTTTCCTGTGGTCTTTTCATGCACAGGCCTTCCTGATTTCTCCTTTGTGTGTCCAAATTTCCTCTTCCTATAATAAGTATACCAGTCAGATTGGATTAGGACCCATTCTAATGACCTCATTTTAACTTAATCACCTCTTCAAAGGCCTGATCTCCAAACACAGTTACATTCTGAGCTACTGGGGGTAAGGCTTCCATATATGAATTTTGGGGGGACGCAGTTCAGCCCATAATGTTGTAGCACGTGTCAGAATTTCCTTCCTGTTAAGGCTGAGTAATATTCCACTGTATGTATAGACTACAGTTTGTTTATCCAGTAACTCATTGTTTGGGTTGTTTCCACCTCTTGGGTGTTGTGAATAGTGCTGCTGTGAACACGGATGTACAGATAGCTCTTCGAGACCGTCTTTCAAATCTTATAGGTGTGTACCCAGGCGTAGAACTGTTGGATCATATTGTAATTCTAGTTTTAATTGTTTGAGGAAGCGCCGTGCTCTTTTCCATGGCAGTTGTACCATTTTATATTCCCACCAACAGTGTGTACAGGGTTCCAGTTTTTCCATATCCTTGCCAACACTTGTTATTTTGGGTTTTTTTGGAGAATACCCATCCTAATATGTATGAAGAATAACAAATATTTAATATACAGCCTCGAACATACTAAGTAAAAGCAAAGGAAAAAGGAAATTTTATTTTTCCTGTTTCTCAGAAATAACCAGTGTTAACGTGTTGGTATTCTCTTAGATTTTTTAATATATGGGCACACACACACGTACATATGCTTATGTATAAATTTAACAAAACTTTAATCCCATTGCTTATATAATTTTTATCCTGTTTTTCATTTAATATTACATTATGGGCATTTCCTATGTCATTAAATATTATTGAAACACATGAATTTAATGGCTGCAACATACAAAATAGTTTCCTTATTTTCTGATTATTGCTCACAAGGTTGCTTCTTGGTCCCCCTGTTATATACAATTCTCTGATGAAAATTTCATCTACATGTATCTCTGCATTTCTGACAATTTTGTTTGGCCAGATTCCTAGAAGGGGGTTAGCAAGGTAAACAGTTCTCTTTTTAAAGTTTCTGAATATATACTACAAAATGCACAATTGTTTCCAGCCATGTGGGAGACACGCAACACTTACCGGGATTGAATATTATCTTTCCAACTTGTTTTTTAAAATCTTTTCCAATTGAGTACATAAAAAAATGATTTCAGTTTGATTTAGTTTGCATTTCCTTAATTATTAGCGAAGATGTGCAGTTTTCACATATGTCTTTTTTCTTCTGTGAATTTAATATGCCTGGTAAATAATTGACACGGCTAGGAAATGGCACATTGGATTTGCAGAATTACCAATATTTTTATAGATGCTGTTAGAGATGCGATTAGTCACAGCCTTTAATGTTTAAGAAAATGTGATATGTCTAATATTAATACTAAGAGATGGTGTTGCATGTATTGATGATAATTTTGTTGCTCTGTAAGACTTGTGAAAACTAGTCAGAGACAAACTGCTTGAAACATAAATATTGGAAACAAAGGAAACACACATAATCTGAGGAAACATTCATTTTTATCGAAAATTCTAAGTTGAAAAGAAATTAATATCATAAATAGTATTTCTCAAACAGCAAACGAAGTTTGATTAGATGAAAGATAAGGAGACAGTTTCACACAAAAACTGGAAAGCGTACTGGGGCAATTATAAGGTAGGAGAGAGTTGGAGGGCAATGGACAGTTGATAAATCTGTAGCCGGGAGAGGAGGGTTCAGAGTTCCTGGAGGACCTTGGCAGTTCACCAAACCCTTTCTGATGTCGATTGTTATCCCACTGTAAGTCGAAAGTCCCAGATGCCCCTGCACTAGGGCTCCTAGTCTTGAGGTTCTGTATGTCCTGGAAGAAGCAGACAAGTTGAGTTCCTAAAGGGAAGCTCCCAGAGCTGCTATCAGATGACCTGGTGTCTTCTGAATTATCCTCGGGAATCATGCAGGTGATTTGTCTGAGGCCCAGATGATACTGGGGCAGGTGCAGGGAGAAAGTAGATGCTCTCCAGGTGAATACAGTGATTTTTTTTTTTTTCCTGGCATGCCTAAGTACAGGGGAAATACTGAGCGATTCAGAAAGTTCCTGCTCGATGTAGAGTTCGGCTGGATTAAAGTCTGTAGCTGAGGTGTGGAGAGTTGGTTTAGTTCATCCTTGGGGAGGGAGGGGGTGGGTAGGAGAGAAGGAGAGTGGAGAAGATAGGCCTGGCCTGGTAGGGAGAGCCAGGATCCTGGGATAGTGTAGCACATGACTTACTAATCATTGCCTTAATTTTACATTTTGCACGTTTATAGATACTTCAGAAGGGGAAGGACAAATTAAAACTGTTAATATTTCTAAAATATAATGCTTTTTATTCAAAAAGTGATATGTGGCTATAAAATAACCAAGGAAGACAGAAGAGTATAAATTCTTTCCCATCCTCACCACGCCATCGTTCATCTCAGAGATAACTATTTAAACGTTTTTATGTATCCATAAACACACACACGTTATTTTATGTCAAAGAGATTATATCATCCTTCCCTCTACAACTTATTCTTTTCGCTTTTTATGTCTTGAATGTTTTCCACGTCTGTACATTTAGGTCCACACCGTCCAGTAGCTACATACTCTTCCATTGTACGAAGTACTGTAGTTGGTTAACCAGTCTCCTAGGAATGATATTCCGCTGGTTTTAAATTTGTATTTGTTTTGTCATTTAGTAATTTGTTTTGCGGAGGTATCCTAAATACGAACAGGATATTCCTAAGTAGGAGATGCCCGGGTCAAAGTCAGCATTTAGTGGCGGCCTGCTCAGGCCACCTATCTGAGATGGATGAGGGGTGGTATTTCTTTCTGCGTCATGGGTGTTTTAATCACCTTCCATCCAGCTCTTCGTGGTACTTCACGTTGGCAGAACATGTTCACATTTCCAAGCACCCCGTTCCCTTCTTACTGATCAGTGTGCGGGTTGGTTTTGTTTACCGTGCCTGAGCTGAAGGCCTGCAGCTCGGAGTAGCTCCCAACTACGGCCCCTGGGTCTTCTCCCTCCTGGCCCGATGGTGATGCCTTTGAATGGAGAGGAGAGTCCTTGGAAGTTATGGGCCCAGTGGGAGGAGATAGTCTTGTCTGATGGGAGGATTTGCTATGTCATTTCTGTAATTCCAAGCCAACTCTGAGTCCTTTTCTTCTAATTTAAGAAAGCTTCAAGTTCAGTAATTTTCTAGGATGTTTCCCACGGAGATGTTACAGTAGCTTCTATAAATGCAAGTAGATTTTTCATTGCGAAAGGACATCATGACACTTCATGTCTCTTTGTGCAAATCTTGAAGAAAAAATTATTTGGTAAAGCCTAGCGTCATCAATACCTTGTACCTGAAAGGCATTCGTGTGTCCAAGCACGTGCTTTACTGTCCCGGGAGGACCAGGCAAATCCACTCCCAGTGTTGCTTCTCCTCCCTGGCTTCAGTGAAGGTGGGGTTAGTGCAAAAGAAAGTTGGTGATTCATTCATCCATCTGTTCATCTACTCATTCAACGAACGGTCATTGAGCGTCTCCTGTGAGCCAGGCTTTGTTCTCAGCTAATTCTGAGGGGTGCGGACATTAATAAATTTATCCTGATATCACAGAGCTACTTACATTACCTGTGACATTGGGCTTACTCTGTTGTGTACGGGCATATGTGGGAAACATAAAAAGAGACAGAAAGAGCAAGAGCTGAGGGAGGAGAGGAAAGGAGAGGAGAAGGTGATGTTTTAAGAGAACATGAAGCAAACGTGTTGTCAGAACAGACTTAGTGTCCTCTTTGAAACGTTTCTTAAAGAACTGTGATAGTTATCATCATGGGTAGGCAGCCCCATAGTATATAATATTCTGAAAGTTCTAGGGAATCAAATGAAATAGTTTTATGATAGATTGCATGTCTAGTTGAAATGGGGGAACGTGTAAGTGGTACAGCAGCCATGGGAGGACCCCTTGGTTTTCTGACACTGTTACATGGATATTTAGAATCAGTCGTCTTTAGTGTCACTAGCACAGAACGAATTATAGAAATGTAGAGTTCCAATAATTCATAATTCTCAACATCTTCCTCTAAGTCAAGCGTAATTGACTACAGAATTTTCACCCTGGGAAGATGGAGGAACGTCCTCAGGCGTCCGTGTCAAGGTGTGGGCCTCAGACTAGCCGGCACTTTGTATATAGTGAGTGTTAAGGGAACATTTTTTGAATAAAAATATATTATTTTAAAAACTTAAATTGTCTTTCATATGCAGAACTTATGCAGAACTTAGAATTTTGATTCTAACAGTTATTGTTCAGAATAACGTTTAAATTTTCCAAGTCCTACTTTTTCATTGAAGAAAGGTCTTTATCTGTAAAATGAGCATAAGGAGCTGTTTATGACACACAGATTTTATTTCATTATATATATTCATTTACTAAAATGTTGTGTTTTGCATAAATAAGGGGTACATAACAGGTTTGTAGAGAGGGATAAACATGAGAACAAATACAACTTTCTTTATAAACTCTCCAGCACCAGACAGTTGGCCAATATTGGCATTATTGTGATTCTCATTATTATATTCTATAACCATAAAGAATATTTTAGGATCCAAATCTGAGTGGATTTTCATTCTGTTTGTTCAAACTGTGGCATATGTATAGGCCACATTTTGATAAGGAAGGAGAAAAAAAATTAAACAACCATTGAGCATCTATTCTTAAAGCATTGTTCTCATTGCCGACTCTGTGCTAGGCAGTATTCTAGGTGCTGGAAATACAGAAAGTACACATAGGCCCTCTGCTTGTGGAACTAACCATTTAATGGAGGATTCAGATAATCAGTACAAGAAAAGTGATGTGGAAACCGTAGGTTTCTATGTAGGAGTTATGAAGGGCCCCCTGGTGTCTTGGGGGAGTCAGGGACTGTTTCTGAGAGGGGAACACCGCTAAGCTGAGACCTCCAGGGTCGGGAGGAGGGGGCCAGGTGGAGAGCAGAGGTGTTGAAGGCACAGAGAATAGCACACACCTGGGCTCAGAGATTGGGGAGATTGGGGGCTGACAGTGGGGAGAGAACAGGGGCCGGGTCCTGCCAGGCTGTGGCTGCCAGAGTTGGCTTCTGTCCAGCGGCAGGGTGGGACCAGAGTGGTGACATGATCAAATCTCTGTTTCAGAAAACCCCACTCTGGCTTGACTCTGGAGAAGCCATTGGACTGGGGCAGGAAGAACAGCTGGGAGACCCTTTGGGAGGCACTGCCAGGGTCTGGAGAGAGCCCAGGGTGGCCTGGACTGAGGAGCGGGCGGTGGAGGAGAGAGCTGGACCAATCTGAGGGACGTTGACAGTGCTGGGGACTGATTGGAGATGAGGGGCAGTGGCATGGGAACGATGGAGCCAAGCTGATTCCCGCCTTTCTGGCCCGAGCGATGTAGTGGCTAGTGGTGCTGATGCGGGCAAACAATGGAGGCCGAGGCCGGGGTGGCAGGTGGAGGTGCGCTCGGGAGACTGGCTCTGTGTGTCTGTGGGAAGCCTGACTTGGGGAGACCACGTGGATGGTTGGATAGTTGGGTCTGGAGCGGAGAAGGGAGACGTGGGTGCCCCTTGGAGCCTTGCACGCGTCGTCAACGTGAAAATGGCACCTGCAGGCAAGGAATGCACAGCGTCACCCAGGAAGAGGCCAGGCCTAGAGCCTGGAGTGACAGCACATTTTACAGGGGCGGCGCAGGAAGAGAAACACGCAGGCACACTCGGGAGTAGCCCGAGAGGCAGGAGGAAAACAAGCTCGCAGCCCCACAGCCCGGGGAGAGAGCGTGTGGAGGTGGCGGCGTTGGCCGTGTGGGGGGCTGGGCGGTGAGGAGTGTCCGTGGAGGCCCCGCGAGGAGGGGGACCTTGCTGTGAACGCAGATCACACGGGTTTCGGAGAACCAGGCCTTGGAGGGAGAGCAGCTCTGCAGAAATCTGTGTCTCATAAAGAGCAACAGCCCGAGGAGGGCAGGGGGTCAGGGGAGGCTCCTCCTTTTCTTTCCTTCCTTTTTTCTTTTTCAAAGCTGAGGGCCTCGAAGGGGTTTATTTGCTGCGGAGAAAAAGCCAGTTGAGACCCAGATGGTGACCAAATAGGGGGAAGTGCATCTGTGGGGAGGTGGAGGGTGGATGGAAGGTGGGGAGTAAACGGAAGGGGGCTTCAGAGCCCAGGGGGGTGGGTCCTCGTGACAAGGAGGAAGGATTCGCCCTGAGAGAGGAGAAGGGGAGGCCTGAGGTCCAGGTGAGGCGGGTGGAGGACAGGACGTTGAGGGGGGCCTCTGCCCGGGGGCTTCTGTTTCTCTGTGACCCAGGAAGGGAGGCCTGGGCCTCGCACGCCAGTCCTGCCTCCCTGGGGACCATGGGGTGGGGGTGGGGGCGTCTTCATTCCCTTTCAGTCCTGAGGATCACTACGGTCTTATTTCCCTCTTTGCTGCATCCTTTACCCACCGAGACTTCCGGCTGAGCTGGATAAACTGCTTTGTACCAAAGGAAGCCATTCTCATCTTCAAAGCAGGGCCTCCTTCCCTCCCAGATGAATGGTTGAGTCCGTTTCGCTAGTTTCTATCTGTGCCGTCCACGTGGAAGATCCTCGCGGTGGGCCCGTCTGCTCAGACGTGGGAAGGTGTTTGAGGCCCTGCCTGTCCCTTTACCGCCCTCTCCAGAGGGGAAGCTCTCTTTGCTTTCATCCTAGCCTGGGGCTAGTTTTGTACCTCAGGAGCCCAAGCTCTTACCTGCCTTCGCGGTTCTGGGAGGACACAAAGTTGAGGAGTCGGGCTCAGGAGAAGCTGGAGCCGTGTGTTCATGGCTGGTGTTCGGGGTCGCAGGGCTTTCCTCTTCTAGGAGCCCGACCCATCAGCGTCAGGAAGTTATATGAGGGGACTCGGCCACCCTTCTGCCCCCCCCATGTGGGTACCACGCCCATGACCCTGAGGGGCCGCGCAGGGGTGCTTTGGGAGAGCATCCTGGTTACAACATAGGCACGCTGGAAGATAGGACCCATCCTGTGTACGGCTTTAAAATCCTAGGAGCTGAAGGTTAGCAACTGACGCTGTAAAGTGAAAATGAAATTTAACTGAGCATTTAGTGGAGGAAAAGTAATTTATTGGCTCTACCATGAAAAGCCCTGGGAGTAGGCGTCCTTCTCACCCCGGACGCCACTGATGGATGCCGGCTCTGTGCTGCGGGCTGCAAGTGGGCACTTTAGAAGAGCATAGTAGGGACTTCGCAGGTGGGTCTCATTTGGTTATGTTACTGCTTTTGTGAGGCTCTGCTGTGTCTTTATATTCTACCAAGGAGAAGATGGTAAATCAGGGTAATTGCTTCATCCCAAGGCACTTTTATATTGTAAAGCAAAGAGGTCCTGTTAAGAAACTCAAATTAACTTCGGCTGTTGATACTGTATGGAGAGCCTCTTTGAAAGCTGCTTGTCATACAGCCTGGCGGTTTATCACGGAACAATTCCATTAGAACCTGACACTTGCTCTCAAGGCCCCAAGACTTGGGATCCCTCAGGAAAAGCATTTAACCCTTGGCAGTGCAAAGCTGTCATTTATCTGTCATCTCTCTAAAAACCCACTGGAGTACGTTTACGAGAGAGATTTGGAGCAGTCATCATTTCCGCTGAATTAGAAATAGATTTGGGCTTCAGTAAATAGTCAAGAAACAGTGAAGTGTCCAGGCCCACACTGCAGAAGTGGCCTGGCGCTGCTAGTTCCGTTATAAAATGCACTTACCATGGGATTCCGTAATTCTCAAGGAGCTCACGGAACAGAATTCAGCGACTGGAGTATTAGTTAATTGCTGGTGCTGACTCATTTGAATTGCTTATCCCAGTTCTATTTTATAGGCTTTAGAAGAATTGTTAAGGTTCATGTATATCCACCAAGGAGGCTTAGCAGACCTTAGAAGAATGAACTGAAATTGTCACGATCTGAAAATTAACACCCTTCTGCCTGGCATTTACAAACAAAGGATGGGGGTACCATTTGTCAAAGCCCGTCAGTGAGCAGGTTCCCCAGGGAGCCAGGCCAGCAGAGTCGAAGAATTCAGTCTCTGGTGCCAGACTGCCTGGCTTCAGACCCAGGCATTGTCTCTCACTGGCTGTGGGCATTTGACAAGTTAGTTAACCTCAGAGCCTCTCGTTCCTTCATGGGTGGACGGGGAGATGTCTGTTGGGGTTTTAAAGACTGTTAAATGAAATAATGCACGTGAAGTCCTTCCTACAGTGGCTGCATATAGTAATAAAGGGAAATTGGTATTAGCAAAATTTAATATGGGCCTGATGGGTCTGAGATGATGGTATAGATCATCCCAAAAGGCTAGTTTTCATTGGAATATTTACTGGCTAAATTTTTCTGTGGGCGTCTGTTACTTTATGACTCCCTTCCATTTCCTAGTTTCACAAAAGCTGTGGTACAGAAGTGATTATGGCACAAACCAGCCTCAATTCTGTTCCCATTCTTGTAGAACAGATCGGCAGCCCTAAGGCAGAGATCTGTAAATGCTCTGAGTTTCAAAATTGAATTAAGATTGCGACAGCCTTTGTGGTCAGAGACAAACAAGTAAGGTTGGGCTGACCTTTTCAAGATGTCCCTGGTGGAAGTAATCAAGGGGGTGATCCTTCCAAAGCTCGTGGTGAGCCAGAGGCATAAAGCTGTTGGGGGAAAACCGAGTGAGCAGGCATGGGAACTGGAGTGCAGTGACTCACAGCGAACAGCCTGGTGTAAGTGAGCAGGGTCCTAGTAATGTTCTTTAGGATTTAAGCGTTCGTCGTATGCGCTGTTGGCCAGTCCTCACTCCCCAGCAGGTCTTTAACCACCAGCCTCACCACCACCACTGTCACCACGACCACAGTCGCCATCGTCACCACCGTCATCATCACTGCCGTCACCATCAGTCACCAGCAGCACCACTGTCACCCTCACCACAGTCACCACCATCGTCACCAGCACCATAGCAACAACAGCTCAGGGCCTTGATGGACACCAGTGGGGAGCATCCTTGCTTCCTCCCCAGTCTCTGTCTCCAGCCCCATCTTCTCAGCCTGACTTGCCTCTATCACCCGCTCACTCCCTGACCACCTTTCTGCCCTCCAGTCCACTGGCTCTGACTGCAGACCAAGGAAGGAATTTGCAAGTAAACTTCAACAACCTTGCTTTTCCCTGATTTAAGGAGGGATTACTGATCTTTTAGTATTTGCTTTAAAAATAACAAGAGACGTTAATTGGTTTGACCCTTTCAATTTAAAGCAGTTGTTATCATTTTGGAGCGCTTGATTACGTTTCCTTAATTATACACGGTCGCTGCTCCGAAGAGCAGAGCGTGTCTCTGGAACATTCTTCCCCTCTTCCTTTGGTGCCTCTTCTTCTTCCCGTTGGCCCTTGTGACCTCAGCCCCCACCCCGGGGGCGAGTGAGCACAGCATCCCAGGACTGTCCGCATCCCAGGACTGAAAAGACTGTCTCCTCTGTGGTCCAGCTGATCGAGGCCAGCCCTGATGCAAACTGCAAGGAAAGGGCGAGCGAGTCTGGGATTCTCCTTTCATTCTCCCCTGCGTCCGTCCTTCACTTACTCCCAACCGAGCCTGCTTTCAGGAAGGGATCAGGTAAACTTATTTAGGGCGAGGTAGTTTAGCAGTGGAGCAAACCAAAGAAATGAAACTTTGAGTGTGGAATTTCAAGTGGCTAAAGAAGGAAGATGGTGTGGTGAGGACAAAGGTCACCTCCTCCGAATACTCTCAAAGGCCGCTTAATAGTAATTTATGTATCTTGTACTTCTGCGTCCTCCCTCTTCCCTTCCCTCTCCACCTGCCCCTTTCTCAAGACCCAGCTCAAAGCAGCTCTCTTGCAGGACGCAATCCTGGCTCCTTCTGCATGCCGGACCACAGGATGTTAACATTCTCTGCTTAGAAGGGCCCCTTCCTCTCCTCCCCCTGGTCCCCTAGACTGCTAGCTTCTCAGCAGCAGGATAGGCTGGTAGCAGCCCTAATGGTCTTCCCAGTATCTGACACAAGGGCATTCAGGAGGCATTCAGAAATGCTTTTGGACTAAAGTGAATTGTAGCCCTGCTATTGGAGGAGGACAGTATTTCTTCAATGTGGAGAACATGATAACTTTATCCAGAAGACAGGTAAAAGGTTTCTCATTCTCTCTCTCTTTTTTTTTTTCCATTGGAGTATAGTTGTTTTACAGTGTTGTGTTAGTTTCTGCTGTACAGTGAAGTGAGTCAGCTATATGTATACATATATCCTCTCCCTCTTGGACCTCCCTCCCCCCATCCCACCCATCTAGGTCACCACAGAGCACCAAGCTGAGCTCCCTGTGCTATACAGCAGGTTCCCACTAGCTACCTGTTTTACACATGGTCGTGTATATATGTCAATCCTAACCTCCCGATTCATCCCGCCCTCCCCTTCCCCCGCTGTGTCCACGCGTCCATTCTCTACATCTACATCTCTATTCCTGCCCCGTAAATAGGTTCATCTCATTCTCTTCTCCTTGAATTCACTCATTTCCTAGATCCCAACCCTGGAGATACACCAGTAGGTAGAGTAATGGGGGTTTTTGTTTGTTTACTTGGTTTGTTTTCTTAAGGATGAAACACTTTGATGATTCTAGTCAAGGGGTGCAATGAACCACATATACCCTTGGCTGAAAGCCTTTGTCATGGGAGATGCAGTTTGTTTGAAGCGAGTGGTCAGATTTGAACGGGCTGCACGTGGATCGGTGCAGGAAGGAGGAGGGCAGAGTCTCTCTCTGGCCAGTGGGTCTGCTGGGTCAAATCTGGGGCTCAGTTGCGGAGGCCGCTGTGCCAACTCCAGTGCCTTCCCTCCAGGAGGGCAGCTTGGGCACAGATTGGAGTTGGCTGGTGCCTGGGTCGGATCCGGTGAAAGTGATGACACTGTCAGCCCTGGCAGGCTTACTCTAGACTCTGTAATTTCTTTATTCACTCACCCGTCCTCCATTCCTCTATTCTGTAGTACATGGATATCCTTTTCGTATGGGTGCTGTGGAAAGAGACCGATTTTTGTTTTTCGTTGTTTTGGGAGTATAAAAATAACAGGCCAGCCTTTGATCCAGAATTCTTCTTTTACTTCTTTCTGAAGGAGAGAGGACTTCCCGTGGTTTCACTCACCCTGCTTAGCTTTGCTGTGGCTCACGTTCACAACTGGTGGACGCTGGGCTTGTAGGCACTAGGGTGTAGGAAGTGGGGCCACTTCCTGGCTCTTAGGTAGGTCCTGTCTCCCGGATAGACCTGAATAAAATACTTTGGACATTGCTGTTCTTTCCACATGATGTCGGATGATCAGACTCTCATCCTAAGTTCCTCGGAGTATCTACCAGCTTTGTCTTTCTTCAAGGGACATTGTAAGGATAACGAAGAGACATACATGTGAAGTGTTGTGAGCTCAGTGGAAGGGAGAAGGCTTGAGGCTCAAAGGTATTACTGTTATTTAGTTCCATGCTGTTATCATGTGATTTTGGAAATGATGATAATATCATATTTGGATATCTTTTCCTCCTTAACCAGCATAATTGGCTTTGGCCACTGCCCTACAAAATACTTCACGCGTCATCAATGTGAAAACGGCACCTGCAGGCAAGGAATGCACAGCGTCACCCAGGAAGAGGCCAGGCCTAGAGCCTGGAGTGACAGCACATTTTACAGGGGCGGCGCAGGAAGAGAAACACGCAGGCACACTCGGGAGTAGCCCGAGAGGCAGGAGGAAAACAGGCTCGCAGCCCCACAGCCCGGGGAGAGAGCGTGTGGAGGTGGCGGTGTTGGCCGTGTGGGGGGCTGGGCGGTGAGGAGTGTCCGTGGAAGCCCCGCGAGGAGGGGGACCTTGCTGTGAACGCAGATCACATGGGTTTCAGAGTACCAGGCCTTGGAGGGAGAGCAGCTCTGCAGAAATCTGTGTCTCATAAAGAGCAACAGCCCGAGGAGGACAGGGGGTCAGGGGAGGCTCCTCCTTTTCTTTTCTTTTCTTTTTTTTGTTTAGTTTTTATGACTTTTATTAAATCCTTACAAAACAGAATACAAAATTCCGGCGTTGACAGTTGGTGTAAAGGAAAACTTCTGAGCTGTATCAGTTCACCTGGTGCAGTGGAGTTAAAGTGCTTGGATGTGTTTCCCCCACTTTAAAACAATTTGAGGTTTCTTTTGTCTTTTTTACACATCTTAACATTGAAGCACTGCTGTGCCCCCTTCCCCCAGCGCCAGACTCGTTCACAATAACGGTTCTGGCCAGTCCTTTCGGGCCGCACTGTCGTCGTGACAGGGGGAGGAAGTGGCTGTCCCGCCTTTGAGAGAGAAAAAAAAAAAAAAGCTGCTCACAGCTCAGCTTTCCCGAGGAAAATGGCCATGGCGCCTGCAGCCAGCGAGAGTCCATTTGTTTCTTTACAAAAAGGCAGAATCTCCGGTTTCGAAATGTGGAATCACATTTTCTGGGACTGTTCTACATCTGCAATAAATAATAAATAGTCTCGTAGCAGTTGGCTGCCTCTAATGCAAAATAAGTCAATACGTTTGGCGACGTCCATTCGAAGAGTGTGACTCTTGTAATTGTCACAGAAGGAAGGAAGCACCTCACAGACGATAGAGATTTTGCCGTCTGTGAGTAACAAAGGAACATAACTCACAACACGAGGCTCTTACTGAGTTTAATGGATGTGTTAGCATGCCAGGAATTGGAATTCTCTACTGCAGCTGTCCCCAGGGAAGCTGACCTCACGTGCAGCACGTCAGGGGAGAAGGTTCCTTTGCTTGTAGAGCAAATGGCCTGGCCCTCATATTGCTGGGATGGCAGAAGAGGGAAGAGGGCTGAGTTTTAATGGTGACACTTCAAGAGAGAGGCGTGCTCCAGGATTGTGACAACCTGCCCAGGCCTCACTTGCGGTCCGTGGAACGGTGGACTCACTGTTGAGAAGGTACTGTCTTTACGAGGCAGAAGAGGTACGAGTTCAGACGCTTAGGGAGAGATGAGGGCTGGCAAGTCCAGGCTTTCTCTTCCAGTGACATTTGCTTTATGCAGATGACATTTTAGCTTCCCGGGCCTGACATGACAGGAGGGGGTTGTGGTTCTAGTTCAGGATGAGTGGGTGGGTTCCTGTTAGGAGGCGCTGAGTGCTCAGTGGAAGTGGCAGAGCTGAGAAACCCGAGGAAAGGCAGTCAAGAAGTCTTGCCTCTGGTGCAGGGTTTCCTTTGCCCTCCTCCGGAGAAGGGGGACGGGTTGTCATCTTCGGTCATTCTGGTTTCAGCTGATGGTGTGGAGGGCACGGCGTGGCACAGGCATCGTGGCGGTCCTGTGAAAGGTGGCCAGTGCGCTTCTGTTAGTAGCTTATGTGGAGGTGGTCCTGCGGGCGTTCAGTCCTCCTCGTATCAGAGGCCATAGGCTGGGCGTGCCAGCGGGACCTCATTAGAGAACTTTACTCAGCGGTGGTTTGCATCTGGGAGTGCTTTTGGTTATCTTCCAGCTTAAAGGGGTTGGGAAATGAGGCAGGTTTACTTAAGGAGTGCTTCCCCCTCACCTCCGTCTTCTCCATATTTGGAAGGGATCGTTGACCTTGGAAATGCAGTGAGTCGGATACCTGCCTCATTGATTTGGGCTTGTATCCTAATGCCTCTGTCTTAAACATCCAAGTCACGTTGCAAAATCGGTAGGGTTTCCAAATGTATCTTCATTGCTACACTCTGCATTGTTCCTGACCTTCTCTTCACACGTCCTGTGCCCTTTGGACCCTGATGTCTTGTGCCCTTTCTCCCTGGCCTTTGGGAAAAAGCTGACAAACTCGTGCACACTAAGGTGCTGAGGGCTGATCAGGTGTAAAGTGTTTTCCCTTCTTGTGGTGTCTACATTTCTTACAGGGGTGAAGACATCTTAAACCAGAGGAGTGACTCTCTAGTTGTGGAATTTCAGTCGTCAGCCAGCAGATGCAGGAGGTATTCTGTTGGGTATGGGGGCTTCTCAGAAGCCTGGAAATCATCCTAAATGACCACCTGCTCCATGTTACATCAGGCCACTTCATGCATCACACCAGTCTTGTGTGTTTGGTTGGCTTGACCTGGCTGAGGACAGCAAGCATGTCTGGGGGAGTCTCTGTGCATGGAGTTGCACACAGTAGGTGCTTCACAAACCGCTTGTACCTATCGGAGAGGAGGAGAAGTACGATGCATGCAATGCGAGCTTGTGTTTCTGGTTGCAAATGCTGCTTTGGGTCCAGAAATCCAGCCGGTTCCTAGAAAACCTGCAGCGCCTCTCCTGGCTGCAGCCCACTTCATGCCCATCCACAGCATGAGTTGTGTATCCTCAGAACAGTCTCCATTTGAAATCCATGGAATGTTCATGAAAGCTGGGGTTTCATATTGCAGAAGCATATTGCCCTGCAAGCAGGGCAGGACAGTCGTGCCCCTTCCTGTGAATCTGAAGCCTGGTTCTGTGATGGAGTGTCATTCCCATCTCGTGCCTCCCTTATGCCCGTCACTGTCACCACGGCCACCCCGGAGACTTTCCAGTGACTGTGGGGTTGGAGCTGTGAGCCTCGCCGTTGGGAGGCTGGGGCTGCAGCCTCCCTTTCCATGAAGGTCACTGCTTGGACTTCCAAATCGAGTAACTTTGGGTAATGTACTGAGGCTGAATTAAAATGCTAATAGGCTACATGTTCTGGGTATTTTAACCTTCCCTTATCTGAAATTTAAATGAAATGCCTTAGGTGCTCTCAAAGTCTTGACAGAGCATCACCCCTTAGACAGTGAATTTAAAATATACCCTGGCCACACGGGCAGAGCTAGGAAGATAAGCAATATTTATTTTATGATCATTTGATTTGCGTCCTCTACAGCAACATGACACAAGTATGCTCTTTTACTCAAGATAGCAATGTAGCTGAAACATAACAAAACAAAACCCCAAACCTCACTATTTTTTTAAGTTTCTTTGAACCCGCAGATTTTCTTCTTATCAGCAACATTTAATAGCAGTGCATTGGATTTGGGGCACCTGAAGCTATGCCAAAGCCCTTTTGTAGATTTCCTTCGCATTTAAACCTTGTGACAACACCATGAAGACATTGGGCTGCAGAGAGATTGCATGGCGTTTTCGTCATCATATCACTGGTTATGGCAGGACCACAGTCAGGACGTGGCTGTCCTGGCTCCCAGCTTCAGCCTCTGTCCACTAGATCAAGCCTGAACTCTAAGCAAAGCGATGACAAGGTCGCTTAAACCAAATGGGTCTGCTTGAAATGCACACAGTTGCTCATTTGGAGGACATGGCAGTTCCTTACAAGGGGTAGTGTCAGTTCCGTTGTCTACACTGGGGCCAGATTTCTCTGTCTACTGAGTTGAAAAGACAAGTCTATTTCCTTCAGTCACTTAAGTCACTTCCTTATTATTAGTTGAATTAGCCTTTTAGTTTTTTCCTTAAGTCCTTCTAGTTATTTGGTTTCTGGTCACTTTGTAATTATATCTTGGGAGAATAGGTATTAATTTTCTTGCACAAAAAGGCTGAGTTCCTTGATGACATAACCATGTTTCAATTTCCGTCCTCTCTCTCGTTACCTACACCCCTTCCTCTTAGCGCATTTTTCATAGTGAGGAAGAGTGATCGTGTGAAATATATCAGAAGGAAGGATGGATTCAGTAGGAGTTTGACAACTTGACTGATTAGCAGAGATCAGAAGAAGGCTCATAACAGTGAAAACCACTGCAGCATGGAGTTTTAACAGCTCTTTTGGGACCTAATTAATGAAAGAATCACTACAGAAGCACAGCCATGCAAAAAAAAAAAGAAAGAAAGAAAGAAAAGAGTAGGAGCATTTCCATATAACACTCTGGGGCCATGTCATAAGAGGAAATACACTCATAATTTCTATTTACACATCTCTGTAATTACCTTCTGCTTGAAGGTTATTTTCAGTCTTCTCCTGTCAAAGTTGCTTAGATATTTCCTCTTTCACACATCAGGCAGAGAGGTCTAGTACTGGTTGCAGCTTGTCCTAAGGATTTTTTTTTTCCTCCCGAAGAATGGAATTCTCGGACACCCGAGTCATACTGCTTGATTAGACTGGCTTTCATCTGATCCGTGTTCCCGTTACCATTGCCATTTGCCCGTGAATCAGACCTCTGCATTCAGGTGAATGTTGTATTGAGCATTACCTTTAACTTTTTCGTGTGTGGTTGTTCTCTCTTCTCTCTCCCTGATGCAGTGTCTATGAACCAGATAGAAACGTGTTACGGAGGAAAGAACGAGAAAGAAGAAATCAGGAAACTCAGCAGGATGATGGCGCGTTTAATTCAAGTTACTCCCTCTTTAGTGAACCCTACAAGGTAGATGGTTTTCACTTGTTCATCTCCACCCCTCATCCCTCCCTCTAACCCCGTCGGCTGTCTTGACTACAGGAGTTGGCCAACCAAACTTCAGACAGCTCAGCCCCTGAGGATGGGGTCTTCCCCCACAAATTTTGGTGCCTCTTTCACATGTCTTTACTGGCTAGTCCCTCAATGAAATATAACTTTCGTTTAAGATGGAGATCTGCATGCTATGACTTTTATCAGTAATTGGTTTCATCTCTGCATCAGTTTGCAAAGTCAATGCCATTTGTTGTGTTTTCTTAGCTATTAGGAAACAAACACTAAAGAGAGGTTGGGTTACGTATTTGTCACCCACAGGTCATGCTAGGAGCAGGGTACTCGATAGGGCTCATAAGAAAGGGAATGTTGGATTGTTTCTCATTTATATCAAAGGGCGGAAATATACCTTTGCTTGCAAAATGAAGGAGCTCCCCAGATTTCATTCCTATTTCAGGCTGCTTGGAACTGGGGATGGTTCAGGCTGAGGGCTTCCTGCAGACTGAACCCCACGCTCGTTGTAAGCTTCTCTCTGATTTCTTTTGCCTGTCCCTCTGGGTTTCTAACAAGAATAATTCTATATTTAGAAGTCGGAAGCCAAATAATTTGAGCCAAATCTGAATTTTCAAGGAAAGCTTGCAGTGGGATGAAAAAAGAAAAAGGAAAAGAAAATCTAGTCCTGGAAAGACTTAATCCAGACCAGGTTGTGAAGTTGCAATCGTAACTTTCCTGATTTCCTTGGCTGTGGCACGGTACCAAGGAGAGATGCTTCGTTCATGCCCTCTGAGGCCATTAGCTGCGGTCCAGTCCTAGTGAGATACAGAGTGTTGACAGACGTCTTCAGAGACGCTGACCGTTTTGATGGAATCTCTGAGCTCCCATTCTGAATGTGGCAACCCTGCCTCTTGTAGCAGTAAAGGCACCTCTCCATCATTTCCCGTGTTTCCATTGTCTGTAACAGGAGCATGGATGTTATGTTCTTCTTTTTCCAGACTAACAAGGGGGATGAGCTCTCCAACCGGCTCCAGAACACTTTAGGCAATTACGATGAAATGAAAGACTTTTTAACGGATAGATCGAATCAGAGTCATCTCGTTGGCGTTCCCAAACCTGGGGTTCCTCAGGCTCCCGTGAACAAGATTGACGAGCATTTTGTTGCAGATTCGAGAGCCCAGACCCAGCCTGCATCCGTCTGCAGCACCACATCCTCCGCCCCAGCAGTGGTCCCTGGGCAGCAGAGTAAGAGGGGCACCGTGGGCTGGCAGAAGGCCGGGCACCCACCGTCCGATGGCCAACAGAGAGCAAGTAAGCACGGACACAGGACGCTTGATTTGAACAGACCTGCTCACCCAGAGAACCATAATAAAAACCTTAACCCCTGTGTCTTGAGCCCCTCATCCTCATCTGCCTCTTCTTCTTCTTCTTCCAAATCAGCACAACAGGGCTCTCTCAGGACCTTGCTCGGAGATGGTGTTGGCAGACAGCAGCCGCGGACCAAACAGGTGTGCAACGTCGAGGTGGGTCTTCAGACCCAGGACAGGCCACCTGCTATGGGAGCCAAGCACAGTGGCAGTGGCCACTGTGTTCAGAACTTTCCTCCATCCCTGGCTTCAAAGCCTAGCCTCGTCCAGCAGAAGCCGACTGCCTACGTGCGGCCGATGGATGGCCAGGACCAGGCTCCCAACGAGTCTCCGAAGCTGAAGTCGTCCACGGAGACCAGCGTGCACTGCGCGTCCTACAGGGGAGCCTCAGCCGCCAAGCCGGAGCCCGCCAGAACCAAGGCCAAGCTCGCCAAGTTCAGCATCCCCAAGCAAGGAGAGGTGAGTCTTTCCTCAGCGCCACTTACACGCTTCCGAGTGGTTCCAAGGGACGAGCTGACTAGGTGTCAATTCCATTCCCGTGTGTCTTCATTTCAGTGTGTGACTGACGGCATGTGGGATTTGTAGCCATCAGTGTGGAAGGATGTACACATCCGTAATGATTTCTTAAAATCTCAAATTGATTATCATCAGAGTATTTTTAAGTACCAGCAAATGCTGTTGGGGTGTGTCCGTGTTAGTTCAGGAAGGAATGCCTCCGTCCGTATAGTTCAAGGGAATTTTGTGTGTGTGTGTGCACGAGCCAGCGTTGTCAGAGATTTTATACCCTGGAATAAAAAGCATGTCAAAGCTTTTAGTATGTAAAGAGGTTGATTTCTGGGTAAAAGAGTTCAGAAATTCAACGTTTTTGTCAGTTTTGAAATGTTCCAGGACAAGCATCACAAGGGTAGACCTCCTCATGAGTTTTAAAGTAATTGTTAAATGATTCAATATTGAATATGGTGATTATTCAAATGTTTCAGGTGTCCCATCCATATTAAAATATTTGAGATCTAGGTTGGTTGTTGCTAATCAAGTGAGAATTCTCCTTGTCCTAGAAAAAATGATCTTAGGTTATATGAAGAGAGTGAAATATTTTAGTTCAGAATCTTCTGGTTTACATTTTGAGTTTATTCTAAAGTGTTTTTTCACTGCATTACAAAATACATAGGATGGATGTAAGGACTGTTAGACTTCAAAACAAGTAAATCACAATCACAGAGGTAGCAAAGAGGCTGCGGTCACTTGAACAGTACATCTGGATGGAAAATGAGGTTTTGTTTGAGAAAAGCACATCTCGTACTCTATTCCAAATTGATGACAGTTGTCTGGAACATGTGAAGAAAAAATATGACTGCACGTTTTTGTTTTGTTTTGTTTTGCTGTGATATGGTATACCAACTAAAATACAATGTGAGCTCCAGAACATTGTACTTAGGAACTGTTCACCTTTCTTTTTTTTTTGATATATTCTTTTCTAAAGATGGAATAACAGTGTGGCCAGAATATTCTTTGTATCTTAATTTGATCTAGTAACCAAACGAAACAAATGATTTGACATTTCTCATTGCCTGTCCGGCAAGGCTGAGCTTTACCCATTTCTGAGCTCTCATCTCAGAAAGCGCCCGGCACCCATCGGGAGGTCAATGTATTCCTCTTAGAGAAGACATGTTTATTACTCTGAGATGTTTACACAGGCTCTCATGAGGAAATTAAGTGACATGTATACCAGTAACTTCTTTTGATTATTCATTTACGATGGATCCCAAAAAGTGTTAATTAGGAATTAATGGAAGCACAACGTAAGTTCTGCAAGCATTTATGTTTTTAAAAGTTTGTGGGGGGCTTCCCTGGTGGTGCAGTGGTTGAGAGTCCGCCTGCCGATGCAGGGGACGCGGGTTCGTGCCCCGGTCCGGGAAGATCCCACATGCCGCGGAGCGGCTGGGCCCGTGAGCCATGGCCGCTGAGCCTGCGCGTCAGGAGCCTGTGCTCCGCAAGGGGAGAGGCCACAACAGTGAGAGACCCACGTACCGCAAAAAAAAAAAAAAAAAAAAAAAAAGTTTGTGGGAAACACACGTAGTTACCCTCTTTCAGAACTGAAGTTGTCAAGCGCTTTGATTTTTGTTTTCCTCATCAAAGAGCCTGTACCAGCCAATAAAGCATGACTCATTTTTGAACAGAGGCGACTCACCACCAGGATTCCCTTTATAATTTTAATCCCCAGTGATTCCTTGTTAAAATGATTTTCATGTACCAAAGAAACTCCAAGTTTATTAGGTAACAATGTATTTACTTTGGAACCTGATGAGTTGATGAAGCTCTGGTGGAAAGCCTGTTTTTGACAACCAGGGCAGCCTTATGTGGATGACTCTACAGTTTCATCAGGCTTTTGGGTATGTCCTTGATCACGTGGACACGTCCAGGATGCCCTTTCAGGACCCCCGATTGGGAATGACACCCTGTACAGGTGTTGGGTAATCACAGCAAGACGGAACTTTTTCTGTGAGATAGAGGGTCCCGCTGAGAGAAATGAGAGCTTTTATACAGGAAGTGTTTCATTTCCCTCCATGACATTGAACTCCCCTAACATTCTATCAATACGAGGTATATTTCAAAGAGGCCAATCATACATTGATAGAAAAGAAGTAAGAAGAAGTGTTGTTTGTGGAACAAAGTTATAGTCGGTGGGGGGGTGGTGGTGTTTTGTTTTTTTTTTTTTTTTTTTTGGTGTGGGAGGGTATACAGTCATTATTTTAGCCAAAAGCTTTTCATATTATGGACACTATGGTAATTTGAATCTTTTAAATCTTGTGTGTTCAAACAGTCCACAATTATAATAACAATATGACTCTTTCTCAGTGGGCAACAGGGGGCTACCTGGAAGTTTGAAAGTAACGCTTCCTAGCCTTCAGACTCAAAGGGTTTGTTGTTTGTTGGTTGGTTTCTTTACAGTACCCAAGGGACTAAGAAATAACCTTTTGCAGATGTATCATTCAGTATTTATAGGACGTTTCTATAAAGCCACAATCATAATAGAAATGGAAGAATTTTAACAACTAATTGGATTTGAAGGAATATTTGCTTTTATTTTTGGAGGGTTTAAAACAGTGTGGCAAACCGTTTAAAAAATTTTAATGCCTATATATTTTTAAAACAGATACCACCTCTATGAAAATGTCCTTTCATTAGTACTGACATTGATTTCCACTGAGAGAGGGAATGTGTATTTTAGGAAAATTGACAGAGGAGATGACCTGAAGGGAACTTACATTACTTGACTACGCTTTTTCAGGATGTTAGCTGGAAAGCAAGACTTAAGACAGTGTGAAGAATTTGGAGGCTAAAAGGAAGCATTGGGTAAAAGTAACATGAAGACAAGGGAAGTGAAAATATAGCTGTATGACACTGGATAGGGATGTTCCTCATAAGAAAATCAAATCAATGGCTAGGTGTAATGTGGTGTGAGGAATTAAAAAAAAAAATTTAAGATGTGATCTCTGCCTCCAAGAAATTTACGTGAATTGAATAAATTAGACTCCAGCACTTCACTTTTAATTTGCAATTTCTCTCACAGTCCAGACAAAATTTAAAATTGGGCTTCTAGGCCTAAGAAAATTCCCTCACCTTTCATAGTCCTTACAGTAGAGAAAGATTCTATGCTATTTTTTTAAATTGAGAATTTGATTTTGCACTTGGTAAATCCTTCATTCTTTCGGACACGTGCAGTCTGTCAGCTGCTGTGGCGAATCATTTGTTATCATTCTTTCATCTTCAATAATAGGTAATTAGTGTAGAGAAATGCAGTGCAATTTGATGTGGAAGTGAAGGCCCTCGAGGGAATTCCTTAACTGATCCACCTGCCTCTTGGCTGGCTCTGCCCAGCTCAGTTTTGTGTTAATGAAAAACATAATTTTGTTTTTGTAGCTGAGTCTTTCATTCCTGACGTCACCCCTCATTAAGTGAGCCTTCCCTGGCCGGCCACTTGGAAGGGTGACTCCTGTTAGGTAGGAGACAGGGGCCTTAAGGAATGGCTGAAGCAGGCATTCTAGAACGTTCCAGGGCAGGGCACACTGAATCTTATTTCCAGTTGAAGTGAGTTATTTTTTGTCTCATACACACACAATTAATATTTTGTCCTTAACGTGTAGCAAATAATTCACTGTTAACCTAGAGGGGCAGATATAGGTTGTGGGGCCCAACATTTATACTGTCTTGGGGGTCCTGTTTAGGAAATAAAGAATATGGAAATATTTTACACTTGAAATATATATTTTTTAATATGTGTAAATTTATTTATTTTCGGCTGCGTTGGGTCTTCGTTGCCGCGCGCAGGCTTTCTCTAGTTGTGGCGAGTAGGGGCTACTCTTTGTTGCGGTGCGTGGGCTTCTCATTGCGGTGGCTTCTCTTGTTGCAGAGCACAGGCTCTAGGCGCATGGGCTTCAGTAGTTGTGGCACGTGGGCTCAGTAGTTGCGGCTCACGGGCTCTAGAGCACAGGCTCAGTAGTTGTGGCGCACGGGCTTAGTTGCTCCACGGCATGTGGGATCTTCTTGGACTAGGGCTCGAACCTGTGTCCCCTGCATTGGCAGGCGGATTCTTAACCACTGCGCCACCAAGGAAGTCCCCAAACTTGAAATATTTACAAAAACATATATAAATACATTTTTAGGGTCCCTCTTGGGACCTTGGAGGAACCTTGGTTCCAGAGCCCCTGAAACTTATGCGTCATTAGTTTCACAGTGCCTGTCTTTGGCTCACGGACTAGTAAGACATTGTTATTTGAAATAGGATAAGAAATTATCTAAAATGATAATTTTAGATTGGAAAAGTGTGCTTTATATGAGTCTCGAATTTGTTAGAAATAAAAAATGCGTATTTATATGCCAGGTGCTATAGGCAAGGCAGAAATGGGATAATGCTTTAAAAAAAAGCCTAATAACGCAGTGCCGTGGAGATAAAATATGGGTGTCAGCCATGAAATCCGTGCGTTTGGCACATTACAGCTTCAGCAGTGGCATTCTAAAAGATACACGTTTTAGTTCCTGTTTGCTATTAATTTAATAAATGGCAGTGACTTAAAACTGCTCTTGCAGAGCACTTGAAGAGCTGGGAAAAGTAGCATTTGCAAAGCCAGGGAAGGAAGGAAACCAGTGACTGCCGCGCCTCCCTGTAGGTTAGTCAGTGAAGGGGAAAGAGGCACCTACATTTGAATATCAATTAATAGACTGTGTGTTAGGAGTTTTCGTAGGGGTTGATAATTCATCCACAAGAACACAGTGACCGTTTTTGGTTGATCAAAAATCTGTTTGTTAAAAGAAGTCATTATATTGTTTAAGATGTATTGATTAATCATAGCATTTTCATGATGGGCATTTTAAAATCACCATTTATACCACGAATAAAGAGCAGAAAGATGAAGCACTGTGATTTCATAAAATAGCTTCCTAGAAAAGCAATTAACTGATTTTTTTTTTTTAAGTTCATAGAAGATAAATGAGGTAGGTTTCCTATGTCCTGTCACTCTCGGTTACCTTTGTATGAAAATGGATTTCTTCCAAATGAAAGTTGGCACCAGCCTGTCAGAGAAAAAAGGCATCTGCAAAGAAATGTGTACATTACATATTCATGCCAGTCTAAATTTCTTAATTACGTTTGAGCTGTTGTTTTCAAATCCAAGGATGCTCTCTGATTGCTCCCTGATGGAATGAGGGTCCCTGTCTGTTCTGGTCTCATCGTCACCATGACCATGGCCTCCTTCACAGTGTGGCTTAGCAATGGCATCGATGGTTACTCTCTCTCAGTCTTCCTCTCCACAAAATGGGCATCCTCCATTCACTCAGCCAGGATGTGGAGAACTGGTACCGCTTGGACTTAGAAGTGAAGACTCACAATTTTGATCTCAGATATGGGATGAAAGCACTTGTTTTCCATCTCATACATGGGTCGTGCTGTAGGCCAGAGTGAAGGATGGCAAGTGGAAATGTTTCCGTAGTTTTTAGTACTCTTACGTTCGGTCATTGGGGCCCTAAAAGGTAAAGCACTCAATCACTTAAAAGTAACTTCGGTTGCTATGATCTGTTATTGAAAATGATGAAGAAAGCATATTAAAATTTGTCCTGTGGTGAGAAGGTGCAGGTGTCTTTTTCCGTCCCCCTTTCCCCACTGGCTCCTTTAGATTCACATTATAAAGCTGCGTCTTCCGGCCTTCAGGTGGGAAACTGCTCCCAGCGGTGGAGGCATTGTGGGCAGGACCCAGATGGAGGGAGTTGGCAAGCCCCACTTTATTTTCCCCTTGTATTTTCGTGGTTCTCATGAAGCTTCCTGTCCCAGAAAGCATCTAGGTGGATGACAGGGCTGTTTTCCCTTAAACTGCAACCTCGTGGGTGTGATTCCAGACCCGGGGCTAATTGAGAGCTGGAGGCTTGTGAGTTGGGAGCCACTTGAAAAGATGATGTGGTCCAGCATCTCCCCCGCCCTAGAGAAAGGGCCACTGCACAGTCCAGCGAGGAAAGCCTCTTCTTTTGAGTTGCATCCTTTCTTGGTCAGAAGGCACACGCAAGCTGGCGCGGAGCTCCGTGGAATGGCCGGGGCTCTGGACGCCTGCAAAGACTGGGTTCCCATCCTGGTTCTGTCATTTGTTAGCTGTGTGGCCAGGAGCCAGGGGTTGAACTTCGCCTCCGTTTCCTTCCTTGTGAAGTGGAGAGAATGATAATATCTGCTTGACAGAGTTACCGGAGGGAGGAGTAGATGAGATAAAGTATGTAATGTGCTTAGCACAGTGATATCATGGTAAGCATTCAGAAAATACTGGCTACATTATTCTTATTTGAAATGCCCCTGAAACAATAAAAGCAAACAAGATATACAAATAAGGGTATTATTAGCAGTGGTTTTGCGTGTGTGTGTGTGTGTGTGTGTGTGTATGTGTGAGTTGGAGAGACAGAGGCCCCATGACGAGAGGTGGGAGGAGAAAGAAAAATAAAATTCTGCAAGTTCTTTTGTGTTTGTTTTGTTAAAAGTAACTGCAGTCCTGAAGTCTGAGACTATCCTGGATTAATACAGCAAGGCCTGAGTGACATGACTCTCCCTTATTTAACAGTTAGCCCCCTCCTACTTATTGCCAAGTCTGGGATGGAATTTCTCATGCTGTGTATTCGGCTTTTCTGAGCTATTATTATCTGCCGTGGACCACATCATACTTGAGCTTTATTTCCAGTTAAATGAGATAGAAAGTCCACAAGATGGGGGCTGAGAAGAAAACATGAACATTTTCAGGTAGCAAGTATTTAGAATGACTCATTGAAATAGATCTCTTTGAAGGCACAGAGTATTAAATAGCGTGTTTGATTGGGCTGAGCGGCAGGGTCGCTTACCCACGTGAGGAAGCTGCGTTCGTGATGCCTCTGTAGTAAACGGGGTGTCCTGCTCTTTACACGCTCCATCCGGGGCTGCGCCAGGGGACCAGCGGCCTGCCGGCCGCCCCTGGACGTGGCAGTTATCTATTTTGACCCAAGGTCAACCTTCAGGACCAGCAGACACTTTTACAAATTGGTTGGCTTCGTACAGCAGGAATGAATTGTCTCACAGTTCTGGAGGCTAGAAGCCCCAGATCAAGGTGTCAGCAGACTTGGTTTCCTTTGAGGGTCACGAGGAAGGATCTAGTCCAGGCCTCTTTCCTTGGCTTGTCGATGGCTTGTAGGTGGTAATCTCCTCCTTGTGTTTTCAGGGTGTGAAACCTCTACCTGTGTCTGTCCCATTTTCCCCTTTTGGTAAGGTCATCAGTTATATTGGATTAGAGCCCACACTAAGGACCTCCTTTTAACTCAGTTACCTTTGTAAAGACCCTGTTTCCATTTAGAATTTAAGCTTGGGGGGATCACAATTCAATGCAGCCGGTGCCCACTGATGGCATTTTTATGACTATCTGATAAGTTAATAACGTACAGCGCTTAGAACAGTGGCGGGCACGTAGTCAACCCTCAGAACATCCACACTAATGGTAACGACTATAATTATTATTATACTTACTTATAGTAGCTCTGGCTGCCTCCCATTTCCCTTCTGATATGCTCAGCCCTAGGTGGTCTGAGAGCTCAGAACCTGGGAATTGAGGTGAGGTGTGGATGAAGTTCACGCGAATTGGAGCGCCTTGTGAGGGCAAGGGTTTCTGTTTTGTTTTGACTGCTTTGCTTACGGAAGCATCCCTGACTGTGCCCGGCGCGTAGTTTGTGCTTAGGTAGGTATTTGTTGAATCAGTCGATTAATTTAAGGACGTGGGTGAAGGAAGTCACTCCCTTCCAACCCCTGACCTCCTCTCGCTGGGGCCTCAGTCATTTCTGCCCAACCTTTTATGGGAAGAGAGGAGGCCGACACTTCCAACAAGTAATTTATAGCCGGTGTTCCGAAGGGAAATGGGAACCATACTGACTGCTGTATGTAAACACAGCCCGAGTGAAATAAACCACAGGGCTCTATGCTGGCCTCGGAGACAAAAGCTGAAGCAGGCTGGGCCTCTTTCTCCCTGTTCTCCTTTCTTTGGTTTCCGTGAGCAGAAGCCCTGGCTGGGGGGCAACACGTGTGGCGGGCCGTGTGTGCGATGCTTCTGGTTTCCGGCCACATGATGTGAGCTGTGGTGAAAGGACGTGGGAATGAGCAGGGCGATGGGGGCTGTAGGGAAGAGCCTGCATCTTCAAACCTTCTGCCACACGCATTAAGTTTTCATGGACTTGAAAGAGCCTAGAATACGTGGGCTTCTTGGAGGCCCCCTTGATTCCAGGGGGCGCTGATTCCCAGAACGTCCCTTGGCCCTTTTCCTCTACGTGTCAGTCTGTGCTTCACTGATCCTGTTTCTGTCACGATCGCTCTTCCAGTCACTCGTGGTAAGGCACTTGTTCATAGTTTACACAAACATAATACACATAGTTATCCAGAGCTCTGTTTATTTGTCGTCTTCCAGACACATCCTTTGGCAATATTGCCGGTTACGTAACATTCAGGTCCACGTAGGCCTTGGTCAGTGCAGTAAATGGTTGACCTGTTTAAATGTGTGACAGAAGGATAAATGGTGGAAAAAAGAAAAGTGTACACATTCAGCTATTTACCAGCCCCTGCGCTCCCCTTCCCTTTGCTTCTCGGGTGTCTTGAAACTCTCACAGAGAGAGCGTTGGTGACGGAAGGTCTCCCCCAGATCCCTGTGGCATGTCTGATTCCTCTCCGTGTCGGCCCTATACAGGCTCATCCTGTCTGTGTCCAAACTCCACAGCCAAGAGGCAGCTCGCAGCCTCCTGGGGGGCCTTCCCATGTTTGGTTGCTCTCACCTTTCCTATGTTGACCTGCAAATCCACCTCTCTGTAACGTATGCTTCTTAGTTTTTTTGTTTGTTTGTTTGTTTTGCCGCTCCATGCTGGTTGCACGGTGGCCTGTGGGATCTTAGTTCCCCGACCCAGGGATTGAACCTGCGCCCTCGGCAGCAAAAACACAGAGTCCTGACCACTGGACCACCAGGGAATTCCCTCATGCTTCTTAGCTTTAGTTGTGCCCACTGGGATTTCAAATCGCTGTCTATTTCTGTTGTGTTTTACTATTAACTCCTGTAGGTTAAGTCTTCACTTTGCTCCTCTGGACAGTACGCCACGCGGGGTCATGCCACCTTTTCCCAATAGACATTCAAGTCCATTTAAGCGTGAGTTTTCAGGGTAGCCTTCCTTGCTTCATCATAGCCCATCTAAATCTCTTCTTTATAACCTTTTATAAGTGGTGATAAGTATTAGAGGAAAAGGAAAAAGCAGAGCAGAGTAAAGGGGGCCGGGGATGCACATGCTCAGAGAGTAGGGATTGGGTTGCAGGGTTAGAAAGGGTGGTTAGCGTAATCCTCACTGAGCGAGTGAGATTCGAGCAGAGGAAGGTGAGGGAGTTCGCCAGGAGGACAGATGGAGAAAGTGTCAGGTAGAGTAGGGTGGGCGTTTTGAGCCAAGGCCCAGGTGGGGACAAGCCCCTTGCCCTGGAATAGCAGCAAGGCGTGTGCTGAAGTGGAGTTTGCGGCGAGGACGGGGACGGGAGGAGAAGCCCCACCATCTGAGCGTTTTTGGCCCAATAAGGACTTGGGCTTTACTGTGAGTGAGAATGGGGAGCCATTGGCGGGTTTTGAGCACAAGTGTTGTGATCTGACTTAGGTGTTACAAGGATCAGTCTGGCTGTCATATTAAGAGTAGATTGTAACCGGGCAGGGGTAGAAGCGGGAGCTCAGTCGGCAGATTGCTGCCCTGATCCAGGGGAGAGCTGATAGTGGTTAGGACCAAAGTGGTAGCAAAGTTAATGAGAAGATTGGATTCTGGATCTATATTGAAGGAGAGCCGGTAAGGTTTTCTGATGGCTCGGATGACAGATGGAGAGGAACTGAGGTCAGATTTTGCCCTGAGCAACTGAAAGGAAGTTGCTGTCAACTGAGATGGGAAAAGCTATATGGGAAGCAGGGTTTTGGGGGGAAGAGCAGGAGTTTATTGGGCTTATTGAGTTTGGGCACACACATTGCAGTGACAATTCCGGAGTTTGGTAGGGAAGGAAATCTATATCTGGGCCAGAGATGGAGATCTGGGAGTTTCCCACATACACGTGGTGCCTAACACCTTGAGGCTGGATGAGGTCTCCCAGAACGTGAGTGTGGCTCAAGAAGAGGGCTGAGCCCTGGTGCAGTCCTACGTCAAGGGGTTGATGGGTAGAGGGAACCCGCAAAGGAGACGGAGAAAAAGGGATCACTAGGTAGGAAGAAAACTAGAGTGCGGTGTCCAGAAGCCACAAGGAAAGAGGGTGTCAAGACAGGAAGGGAATGATCACCAGTGTAAATTTTGCTGATGTTGCGTTTAGTAACATGGAGGAAATGTTTGGGGGCCGAAGCCTGTTTGGGTTGAAGAGAGAATCAAGCAGAGGAATTGACACATTACATATAGACAACTGTTTCCAGAAGTTTTGCTGCAAAGGTCAGCAGAGATTTTGAAAGTAGCATGTCTTCACTGTAAAAATTTGGATGAAATTGAAAACATAAAGGAGAAAAGAAAATCACTTGTAATCCTACAATCTGGAAATGATCATAATTAACATTTTGGTATAGATCCTTCTGGCCTTTTCCTGTACTTCCAGCTTCTTTATGGAATTGGAATGAATCTATTATATGGTCATTATCCCATTCATTTTTCTAACATACCATAACCACTTTATCATGTCATTGAACAGTCTTTGGCAACATTCAGTGCTGGTTTTTGCATCTTATTTAGTTGAGAGATTTCAGTGTTTTTATCCTATGGAGGTACCATAATTTACTTACATAATCCTTTTGTTGGGCATTTAAGCTGTTTTTCAGTTGTTTTTTTTCCCACTATTGTAAATTTTTCTGCAATGAATGACCTTATAAATAAATTTTGTGTTGATATATTTCCCAAGAAAAAATTCTTAGACATCTAATTTATAATTCTAAATGAACAAAACCTTATCATATATAATCTTTGTAAATTTTCTGTTCATGTCCTTTACCCATTTTTCTGTTGAAGTATTTGTTCTTACTGAGAAAGAGTTCTTTAAAGTTGACCTTTCCTAAATATATTGTAAGCAATTTTTAGTCTTTTGATTAACATTGTTTATAGTAGTGAAATTACATTTTGTATCTTTCTTCCTGTGATGGTTTTCTTTGTATTGGGTTGGAAAAACCCAAACGAACTTTTTGGCCAGCCCATGTTTTAAAGGCTATTTCCATAGGTATATTGGAGAGTTAAATCTAACCTATGAAACCATGAAAGAACTAGATGAAAAGTTACCTATCTGGAATTTATTTTGCTATAAGGTAAGACTTTACTTATTTTTTCAAATAGTCAAATTCCAGTATTACTGATTAATTAGTGTATCTTTTCTTTATAATTTCAGTAAGAAAAGAGATGTAGCTATAGGTAGGGATCTTATGATACAATTTCTTATGAAACTGGAAATTTTAAGTCAACATGTCCAGCCTTTCTTCAAGTCCTACCACTTTGACAGTCTGCTTCAACCATCAAAGAACTTCCTTTCTTCTAAATTCCTATCATGTCCACATGTGTTGTGTTACCATATATTATTATTTACTTTTCTTTGTGTCCATTTGATCTCAAAAATATCTTAAGTACCTTGAGGTCAGGCTTCCTTCCTGTTTATCTTCGCCTCAACATCTAGAATAGGATTCTGTTTGATCTAGTGCAGAATTATTTTGTCCCTGAGTTCTAGACATTGAATTTGTTTCTGCACCTGATAGAGACACACCTACTTTCATTGGTTTGAATGATGTTTGGTAACTCAGTGACAGAAATAAAGACTAGAATAAAGTTCAAACATAGCATATAATCCGACCCAGCCTTTATCTCCATCTGCTTACCAGTGATCTTGCTGTGTCCTAATAAGCATGTCATTTTCTATCACATTTTTCTCTCTTTGCTTATGCTTGGAGTGTTATCCTTTCCTAGTCTGCCTGCCAAATTCCTTTTTTCAAGGCCAGTTCCTCTTATAAAATACAACAGTAATACTTGGAAATTAGAAAGTCACCACCTGGAATTGAGAATTGTTGACATATTGGCATATTTACTTTCCATCTTATTCTTGATATTTTTCTGTTTCGTTACTTATTGTTTTTATTAATAAGTTACATGCTCATTTAAACAATTTAAATAATGAAGAACAATGAAATTTAAAAACCAAATCAGGGGACTTAACTGGTGGTCCAGTGGTAAAGAATTCACCTTATAATGCAGGGGCCACAGGTTCGATCCCTGGTCAGGGAACTAAGATCCCGCATGCCGCGGGGCGACTAAGCCCCCGCTCCACAACTACTGAACTCGCGTGCCTCAACTAGAGCCCGAGTGCCACAAACTACAGAGCCCATGCGCTCTGGAGCCCACACCACAACTAGAGAGAACCCTTGCACACCATGACAAAGAGCCCGCGCACCCCAGCGAAGATCCTGCATGCCTCAGCGATGATCCCGTGTGCCGTGGCTAGGACTCGACGCAGCGAAAAATAAAATAAATAAGTAAATTAAAAAATCTTAAAAAGAAATAAAAGCCAACTCAAATCCTACCATCCAGAAGAAAAAATCACAGACATAAGGTGAACTTCACTCCAGATAACATTCTTTCTCTTTCTTCCTCTGTCTTTATATTTCTTTGGATTCATCGAACGTGGAGCTGCTCTTGAGCTTTGATGTACGTTCTGATGTGCCCATCCTGTTATTTCTTGTAGATGTTTCATTCTTTCTGCTTAAATACCTGAATAATTTCTTCTTTAAAATTCTGCAGCTTAATGAGAACGTTTCAGTACCGAGCACTTCCGGAAACATGGAGTGCTCTTTCAGTCTTTCAAGATTAGTTCACTCTTCTAGTTCAGGGAATTTTTTTTTTTAAATATATTAAGTGTTTGCACATGTTTTTCACACATACTGGTTTTGATTTGCCTTTGAATTGAATTATCCTTATGTTGAGTCATATTGGTCTTTTTTTTCAGACCTGTTAGTTCCTTTCTAATTGCTTTGATCTGTATTTTTTCACCTGCACTCACTGTTATTTTCCTAAGCCTTTTCTTCATGTCAGTGATTCAGTTTGGGGTGTACCTTCTGTTTCTTGCTGCCTCTGAGTTTTTTTGCTTAGTTGTATCACATGATCATTTATTTCTGTAAAAAAAAAAAAAAATATATATATATATATATATATATATATATATATACACACACACACCCCAATGATTACTTTTCTAAGAATTTACAAAATTTTAATTCTCATTTCTGTTGTATTAATTATAAGGTTAATTTATTGTTATAATTCAGGGTTTTATTTTTTCATGAAAAAGTTATAAATCAAACTCTCCTTCACTTAGACTATTAAATTTTCATTCTTCCTTTTAATGGGCATTTTCTAGTTACACAATCCTCAGGAAAAGAAGCATCTCTATTATAAATTAATAGAGCACAGTGCTGCTTCATGTGACAGATTCCAAAAACAGTGGCTTAAAAACAAGACAGAAGTTAATTTTTCTTTCATTTTAAACCTGAGATGGTGTGGGGCTTCTGTTCTATGATATCCCCTTATGGACTCGGGCTCCTTTTCTCCTGTTGTTCTATGACCAGTAGGAGTGTTAGGCTCATCCACGTGATCCAAGATGGACCATGTTCCTTTCCAGCCCGGGAAGAGAGAAGGGAAAGGGGAGCACATTCTGCCCTTTCACGGTTCAACTTGGAAGGGGCACAAACCACTTTCTTTCATATCCCATTGGCCAGAATTAGTCACCCGGCTCTCTTAGTTTCAAAGGAGGCTGAGGAAAGCATCCAGTCTTTATGCTGGGTCACCATGTGCCCAGAGAAAATTTTTATCATTATGGAAGAAGACACGAATAGATTTAGAGAAAAACAAGCAGTCTCTGCCGTATAGTACTTATTACTGTATATCGGTGGTTGCTTGTTTAAAGGTTTGTCTCTCATGGTTTCCATGCACCCTTGAAAGGAAAGAATTATTTCCCCACTCTGATTTCCCCAGTGCCTGAGTCCAACGTATAATAGGTGTTCGTTCAGTAGTTTTTGTTGAATTGTTGTTTTTGAATTAAAATGACACAGTCTATGTAATTTGTTGGATTTCTGAAAGAATGGGATCTATAAATTCATAAAGTGTTTTGGGACATTATAGAAATTTTTGACAAATAGAGAAAGGCTCCCTATTATATTATTATATATGATAATTACCCCTGAAATCAATGATATTACAAAGTATATAAGTTTGATTGAAGTAAGTATAAATATAGCCAGTAATATAGGTTCTTCTTATTCAATATGAAAATTTCTTGGAATAATAAGTGGATTCCTATCTAAATTCATGAGTTCTCTTATGACATTTGGGTTAAGCCTGAAATGGATTAATCTTTTTCTGATAAAGTTTCATAAGCTGTGATTTCTCTGGTGACCACATTTAATTAGATATTAAATAAACTGCTTATCTTTATACCAACAGGTTTTATGACTGCATTTTTTTCCTGAGCTGTATTGCATAGATTAAGTAGCTAGCAGAAGTAAAAAAAAAATAACATAAAATATTTAGTAGACCACAATATCCTTAGGTTAAAAATTAAAATATGCCTACTTTTAAAATGGAAAATAAATATTTAAGCTTAAATTTAAAGAATAGAAGTAGGTAAGATAGTCTAAATATGTACATTTCAGTGGGAAAAAAATTCATTTTGCTTTTCCAGGTACTGTTTCTTCCCCTAGAAATTGAGTATGCTTTTATTAAGTGGAAAATTCCGTTTAATCTGCAAAGGCTGAAACATTTTGTGATAAGGTTGTGAAGGTTTTAATTAAAAACTTTAGTTTTATTTTTTCAGTACCACACACCATGGTAAGATGTTTGAACTCAAATACACTGACATTCTGACTCAGCTTTTTCCCCTCTGCCCAAGCGTTGGAATGGAGAGGAGAGCCTTGCAGGCCTTGGGAATGTTGAACAGCCAAGATTAATTTAATCTGCTGTTTTAGTGAATGGAACACCACAGAGATGGATCTGGAAACACCAGATGACCTTTTGTACAGATCAGAGCAAGAGCGTTTCTGAGTTGCCTGCAGAACTGAGATCCAAAACCGAAGGAAGATCACCAATTGTCAGATTGCCTAAAGGCATAAAGTCTGTAAAGGGATTAATTTTTCTCAGTCTGTTTCCTAGAGCACAGTGACGTTTTAGAAGAGACTCTTTCACCCTCCAGAAATTTCTTCAGTTCCATCAAATTGGAAATGAAATGACTGTTTCCTTTCTCTGTGAATCCCTCTCCTCCCCAGTAAACTTCAAGGGAAGACTATGTAGGGATAGGTGAGTAGGCTAACCTCCCCGGGAGAAAAAGTGATGGCTCAGCTGAGTACGTGAGGGCTGCGGTGAGTTGGGTTCATCTGAGTTCCTGGTTCGAGTTTCTGGCATGTATCTCAGGCTGGTATCTCTGGGGCCTTGGTGGTTAAAATAAGCAGCATCCAACATGTACCGTGTTCTCACTGGAACTTGATGTCTTGGAATCATCTAGGGTTCTTCTTTATTTATACCATATCTTGTTGGTTGATCTTTCCAAAAAACTCGAATATTCTTCCAAATCTTTGTGCTACCTTCCTATTTAACTACTTCACTTTCATACTAGCTTTTCCAGCTTTTGAATGTTCAACTGGTCAACCTCTCTTTAATAAGCCCTGAACAGCATTATCTGATTAATCTCCTAAAGATCCAATTTCACCTCTTTCTTCCCCACCTCAAAATCTTGGCAAGCTCCCCTCTTCCCTGTGGGTTATAGAACAGGCATTTCATGGACAAATTTAAGTTGTTTAAGATAATTTAATTCCATAATTCCTTTAAAAATTCAAAAAATTGTAAAAAAAAAAAACAAAACACATAGCATAAAATTTACCATCTTAACCATCTCTCAGTGTACAGCTCAGTCGTGTTAAGTGCATTGCCATTGCGGTGCAACAGTATTTCATAACTCTTGAGGGGTTTTATCCCCCCCTCTCTGAAGAGAGTTGTAAATCTTGTGATATCTCACACAGGTTTTTAAAGTATTCTGTACTTAAATGCTTAAGAACTTAATGCCATTCAGGTGGAATCATTGTATGCAATTAAGTGGTGGCTGCTGGGATCTTCCTGGAGCTCAGTTACGATCGTGCTGCTCCCTCTTCCTTTCCCTGGTGTCTCCTCGGTGAGTAAGGACTGTGCCTCACTCATGTTAGGTACTTGGGAACTGTTTGTTGAGTGGCTGTGTGGGATGGTAAGACCCCTGTTGATGTAGGATATTGCTGCTTTTTCACCGCCCTCCCAAGAAGTCAGGCTAATGCCATGATGTTATGATGAAACACAATTCAGCTACATCAAGAAAAAAACTCGTGAATATTGTTAACACTCTAGGATCAGCAATTAAAACTAAAAAGAGAACATGTGAAAGCAGCAAAATACTTTTCTAATATCTGTGAATAATCTTATTCAAGTGAATTATTTGATTTTACTTGCTTTCACACATGCCTTTAGAAATAAGTAAAATGAAAGAGAACAGCATATTTTGAACTGATTTTCAACCTTCTCATTTCATAGGATTAAAAAATCATGGTTTTGATTAAAATTCACAGGTGGACTTATCAATCTCCTTTCCAGACCTGAGCCCCTGATTCATTCTTTTTCCTTTTTTGAATCATTATTGGGTTAGTCGCCAACGAGACTAACCGGCGCAAGACTTTGGTCAGTTCTCTTAATTGCTCTGGGCTTCAGGTGCATTAAATTAGGCCCTATTCTGTTCCAAACCTATTTTGGTTCCTTTTTCATGATGTACCAATGACATGGTATAATAAAATATAATATACAACCTTGTCAGCCTCTGCACTATATTTCTGATTTGGATGATGTGAAATAGAACCTTTTACATTGCAATGAAACTTTAAGATGACCATAAATGACAGTAAAACCCCCTAGGATTAAAATATCAAAAAAAGTTGCATAAAGCTGATTAATTAATTTTGTATTTTATACACTGCAGTGTTGGTATTCTGGATTCTGTACTATTTTCGCCCTACAAGTTTTCCCATGAGGGTAGGGGGAGGAGTTTATCCATCCGATGACTTCATATATCATCTATACGATTATAACATGTATCTCTAGTCTCGACCTTCCTTCTACGCTGAAGAGCCTTATTTCTAACTGCTTCTTGATGTGCCCTTATGGATGGTTTCGTAGACACCCCGGATTTAAAATGACCAGCACTGCTCATACTGCCTTCCGCAGAGGGCTTTTCATCCGAAATTCTGTGTCTTGGTTAAAAGAGGGCCTTTCCTCTGGGCTCTAAGCTAGAACCTTTGCAGCCATTGTCATTTGCTGTTTCCGTCAGTCACCTCTACTCCGCAGTTAATTCCTATTAATTTTATGTAAGAAAGACTCTTGAGTGGGATCCCTCGTCCTTGGGTTTTATCACCTCTTGGCTCTTTGCCATTAATCTCTTCCAAGTGTAGTTTAGCCTCCATATCACTACCAGACGTGTACTGATTAAAAAAAAAAATTTTTTTTTTTTTTTTTCTAATGAAGAGGAAATGAAAAGGAAAACCCGAGTCTGATCATGTTACATTCTGGCTCCAGCAGCTCCTTTTGTTCCTCACTGGCCTGGGGCAGCTTTCGGCATCCCACAGGTGTCTTCCACGTTGGGAGGGTTATCAGTAGTTCTGTGAAAATGATGTTCAAGTTACACTAGTTTTTGCTCCCATATTTCTCAGCCTCTTATACCAAATGTGGATTATGAATCTCTGAAAGGAGACCATTCGAAGCAGCATTTTCTAAGCTCCCGTGACCACAACACTATGTTGGTGGTGGTTTTGTTTTTGTTTCTTGCAGAGCAACTTATGGAATTCGTATTCTGAGAAACATGCTAGAAAATACTAACCTAGAAGATAAAAATCCAGATACTTGGACTTTCACCATCTCACCTCACCCGCCCCTCTGGCTCACACCTCAGGACCCTGAGCCAGGTCCACTCTTCTTTAGCCACTCAGAACTTGACTCTGTCCCCCAACACACCACGTGCTCTCATGCCTCCGTGTTTTACGGTGAATTGTTCCCTACCTGAAATCTGCTGCATCCACTCACCCTTACCCCATCGGGCACCCGTCACTAAACCTCTTTACCATCTCCTCTGTGAAACCTCTGCTCCTCATGGAATGAGCTACTTTCTTTGTTACTTCACAGCACTTCTTGTCCCTCCGTTTTTATCCATCCATCCATCCACCCGTCCATTTACGTAGCTGTCTCTTTTACTAACCTGTGAGCTCCCAGTCAGGCTGGCACCCTGTCTTATTCATCTTTGTATCCTGGGCACTGAGTACAGTGCTTACCATGCAGGTGCTCCACAAATTAATGTCCAGTTAAAAAAGAAGCTTAAAAACATAGTGATTTTTTTTCCCCACAAAGGACTCATAGTGTTTTGTAAGCAAGCGTTATCCCAGGCTGGAGATTGAGAAAATAACATACTTTATATCTTACCTCTTGTCAGAATTCTGGCCAGACATTAAATTCTTAAACACCAGAGAATACATTTTCAAAAGCTATGGGTAGCTCAGGATTAAAAGCATGTGTATAAAACCTTCGTTTGGAGCAGCAGACAGTTAGCAGGGGAGTGTTCCCACTCTAAGAGTAAATAAGAATTTGAAATCTATAATTTCATTGAGGATACAGATCTAGTTTTCTTAAATTTCGGCTACAAAAGAGTTCTTTAAAGCAAGTAAGTGCCCATAGTCTGGTATAAGCCAAAGTCCAAGTAATGTCGCTTATCCCAGCTAAAATTGAGAATAAATTAAAATGAAACCTTGTCCTTGTCCTGGGTCCCTGGCTGTATCTCACAGTGGCATGAACACGGGAGGGTCTGTGGATGGGCCTAAACTAACATTAGCTCTGAGGTATCCCTGTCTGTGGGGTCATTGCACGTGAAGGCAAAACCAAATGCTGAGTTATTTCAGTTCATTGCAACAGACAGCAGTTTGTGGAGAGTTCCGTTGTGCTGGGTACAAGTTCTCTTGGGTTTTCCCTAATCAATGTGGGCTCCAGAGAGATTCCCGCAGAGATTATGGATGAAGTGTCCCATATCCCTTTCTTTTAGGTTTAATGGTTTGACATGAATTACGGGGTAGGATCAAGCTATCAGAAGGGAAGTCAGCCTTTGCAACAATGTTGAAATAGATGAACAAACATAATGAGAGGGGTCAGTGAGACCCTCCTCTCAGGGTAAAGAAAGCCTCTTTATGCCTTTGACCCCTGGTTCATGCATTGACGGTCACCATTTGAGAAGTGCAGCTGTGAAGCCACTTAAAGTGTGTGTGATTATGTTTGTAACCATAAGCCTTTTTGTTCATCAAAGACCCAACTGGGAGGAGAGAACGTGCAAAACCACCACCCTATGGGCACCACGACTTATTTAGTAAGCTTCCCCAGGTCCGCTCCTGTCTTAATGCTAATTTACAGCATCAATGTCAGCTTCCGAAATTGCAATTCCAAATGAAAACTCCACCACTCTTCAACCCACCAAACATTACTGAACTGCACGATATTTTGAAATGTGACTGACCTACTGGATATTTCGGCGGTGGTAGTGTTTTAAATCTAAGTATTCGGACTCTTAGAAATAAGTCAACTGGTGTAGGCATCGTCTTACGTTTTCTACCTTTCTCTTAGCTTCTTTACATCGGTGGCGCTCTGTAAGGATGATTGTTCCTCGGGCAAAATAGTGTGATAACACGTCATTGAAAAAATGTGCTTAGAACCACATTTTACTGAAAATGACACGTTTAGAACTGCTTCTTTGCTTTAAATGATAACAGTGCTAATGAAATACACAATAGAAAGTTATTTAACATCCATACCTTTTGGGGGGGGCGTGGTAATCGGTTTAACCTATTAAATAAGAAGCTGTGCTAGGACATTTAAGTGACCAAGTATGGCCAACTCAGTCAATCAGAGAGTAAAACTTACGACTTGATAAAGATTGTTAATCAGGATACTACCGTCACAGCGTCCGGATGTTTGTGATCACTGGATAGACTGGGTCATGTGAAGAGGTCCTGGCTCAAATTGGTGAGCAGCTCATCGAGAATCATGAACTTCAGTGCATGCCTTGACTATCTTTTTAATTTAATCTCATTATTATTTTTTTTACTTCTTATGGAAGCACCATTTATATAATGGAAAAGTGATCCTAAGTATACAGCTTGAAGAATTTTTACAAATTGCACGCGTCTGTGTAACCCTCACCCAGATGAAGACAGGGAGCACTACCAGGCCCCTAGAAGCCCTCTTGTGCCCCCTCACAGGACCTACCCTACCCACCCGGGGTTGACCACTCTCTTGACTTTAACAGCAAAATGATTTTTGCCCGTTTTTGTACATTAAATGATTGGCTGCATGTGTTCAGCCTTTTGTGTGTGAGAGTCACTCATGTCGTGCGAATTGTAGATTTCTCTTTGCAGCAGAGTGGCATTCCATTAATTTGTCCTCACCTACCCATTTTTATTATAATTTTGTCGTTTCATTAATTTTATTTATCTGATTTAACGGCACACCAGTTTACCTTTAAAAAGGTCAAATGCTATTCATTTAACTGCATGCTGTGCAATCTTTTATCTGCTGGATAAAAGAGGCATCCATAAATTGAGCCCCTGTTATGAGGAAAAGAAGCTGGTCCCACATTCTCATTATTTGAAAGAGGTCATGTCCATGGCAGTCCACTGCAATTCTGAATATGTAAAAAGAAAGTGAATTTGGGAGAATGCCAAAATAAAGTTAGTTGCAAGATGATGACAGAAATATAGTTGTACTTAAGGTTTGAACGTTGGCTTACGCTTTCTCTTTGGATGGTATTTTTAACAGACTATTTTAAAGCAGAAAAGGTGAATTCGGTTTGGTTACCCAGAACAAAATTTCCAGTATGTGAATGCCTCACATCTGTGTATTTGTTTTGCTGTAGACAGAACCAGCAAGAGTTTAGTGATGAAATCTGTTCTTAATTATGAGAGCAGCTGCTGCAGTGGTAGCCATTTTTTTTTCCTCCTCCTGATGTGAAGTTGCCTGATTTACTCATTTTTTGCCTGCGCTTTCCGGGGTTGCTAGTGCAGAAAAGAGCCCCTTTGTGAGAGGTTGCAATTTGTTTTCTGTATGAGAGCCACTGCGAATGGACTAAACGTGCACAGCAGGGTGGTTTTATCTGTCTTCCTCATGCCCTGCAAGCTGTCCTTACCTCTGCTCGGCACCAGAGACCCATAAAGCCACCCAGCAAATGAGGCGCCTGCTAAGTGCTCTGGCAAGAGTCTCAGGCAGCAGGCAGTTCTTGTGAATGAACCGGGTCCTGCCGATGGGGTGGGGTGGCGGTCGGGCTGGAAGATACCGAACCAGAACATACGGTGCTAAGAAACTATTTTGTTTTTAGTTTGTAGATTTATTAACATACCCTTTTCCATTTCTAGTCGGTTAAGTTTTACATCCATAGGGCCGAAGCATATTTCTGATCCTGTGGGTTACCAAAACAAAGCAAAAACAGATTCAGATAATCTTTCGGGTTCTTTCTAAGCAACCTTAATTCTCGGCCCAGACCTTCACAGGAGGGGCCGATATTTAATTTTTCTAGGTATTTCATGGCATGCTGAAGTGAGGACTTCAGATGAAACAGGATGTGGAAGCTGTGTGAAGGGGATCTTTCATTGTGAAAAGTTTCCACGCAGGGCTGAATTGAAAAGCTTCATACATCTCTTTTGTGTACAGAAATCAGTGAATTGTTTAGTTGGAAGTGATTGATCCCCTACGTGAATCTTCGGTACAATGTGGTTTTGTTCTCCGTCCACGTTATTTCAACTCTTGCCACAATCACTCGAAGCCTGATGTTTTAAAAAATAAAGGCAACTTACAATACACGATAAAGTTAAAAAAAAAAAGCCAAAGTGCAAAAACAGAGGTAAGTCTTGACAAACTGGGAGGAACATGCTTTTATAATTTGGATTATTTTATGTAAGAGGAGAAAGTTTTTCTTTCTCGTGCTTGAAAACCAGGGTTTTACAAGCTCTGTGAAGTGGATTTTTTCAGAAATTAGTGAAAGTAAAACTAATGTGGTTCCTGCTGAGTTGGCCCTTTCTGGAGCCGTGAAGTACAACCATGGCATAAACCTTTGGAGTGAGCACTCAGTATTCTAAACCAGAGGAAGCTGCCTGCCTGGCAGTGCTATTCCCTTTCTGATTTTAATTAAACACAAACCAGTGCAGAACAATTATCTGTAATTCAGTCCATTAAAGCCTCTTTAAACAAGGGATTCAGGGAAAAGTGAGTTTTTCTCACCCACATTGTCCAGATAATTATGTTTCTGCCTTTTGGCCCTTCTGAGGTCAATTAGATAAAAAGATTCCGGTCCTGGCTCTCTGCAGCCTCTCCCCTCAGCTGGCCAACCACACCAGACCCTTGAAGGTCAAAACACTTGATTCTGTCAAGCATTTGATGTTATTTCAGGATATATTAATAGTAGTATAGCAACAACAGAACATTTACGAATAATTCACGAGTAATCCACAAAAAAATGCATTGTATCATCTCGGACTAAGGCAAAACCAGAGAGGTGATGCAGAGCTGTGGGAATCATCCTTTATACGAACGATTGAAAAGTTATAAACCATTCAAAGCAGAATGGAGGAGCTGGGCCAGGTGAACGGCAGGCTCCATTCAAGCTGTGCGTCGTCTGCCATGGGGATGGATGGCTTGGCGTCCTGTTCAAGGAACGCGGCGAGTTAATCTCACACCTGTACCAGGCTCATCTGATTAAGCAGAGCTTAGATTTCCTCTAATGTATTTCTAATCTCTTATGGTTGAATTCTAATCAGCCACAGGCCTATGAATAATTCTTTAAGGGGCTGAGACTTCTGTCTTTATGAAGGATTTGTGGATTATCCCATGTATGAATGAGTACTTAACATATTGTGACAAAGACAGGGTCCCGTCCGGCAGGGAGATTACCTGTATGTGGCAATGACCTGAGTAATTGTGGGTGAGTGAACCTATCTCCTAAAGCCCAGTCTGTTCTGCTTCCTCCACTGTTAAATCCTCCCGTGCTTTAATTAGGAAGTATTTTTTTCTGTCCTTTCTGATTTTCTGTATTATATTTGCTTTTACCTCTCTTCCTGATGGCCTGGCTTTCAGTTGCATTTGGAGTTAAATGCTCTGTGTTTAACGTTTTCTGCACATTTCTAGAGAATCTAGTATCCTGGGTCCACACATCAGACCCAGAGAGTCCTAAGGAGTATTTCCCGTAGTTCACTTGCCAGGATGAGACTCAGGACTTCAGGTAGCTCAGTGAGCGTGGTTGCTCCAGCTGGGGTGCTTCTTTCTGTTCTGTTTATGTTCCCCGGCTTCCTTAGAACTCTAGCCTGCATTCCGAAGGATGAGAGTTTGGTCCTAGACAGCCTTTGCTTGCTGGTGTGTGGTTCTCGTGGCTTGAGGGAGAGCATTGTGTAGGGATAAAACCTTTGGGCATTTCTGGGTCCTGATGTCGTGAGCGGCAAAAGACCAATGGAGATTACTGGCATTTATTTTGTCTTCGGATAGTTGTCAGTTGAAGGCTCTCTTTTTCAAAAGGTTCAAGTGGTTTTGTTTTTTTTTTTTTAATTTATTAATTTAATTTATTTATTTTTGGCTGTGTTGTGTCTTCGTTACTGTGCTCGGGCTTTCTCTAGTTGTGGCGAGCGGGAGCTACTCTTCTTTACGGTGCATGGGCTTCTCATTGCAGTGGCTTCTTTTGTTGCGGAGTACGGGCTCTAGGCATGCGGACTTCAGTAGTTGTGGCACGTGAGCTTCAGTAGTTGCGGCTCGTGGGCTTTAGAGCACAGGCTTAGCAGTTGTGGCGCACGGGCTTAGTTGCTCCGCAGCATGTGGGACCTTCCCGGACCAGGGCTCGAACCCGTGTCCCCTGCATTGGCAGGCGGTTTCTTAACCACTGCGCCACCAGGGAAGTCCCTCAAGTGGTTTTGTATTTTAGGTGGTTAACAGCCAGCGGACAAGTCCAGAACATCAAATGCATCTGATTATTATAAATGGAGTCATTTCCAATGACACCTTGAAGTTCATATGAGAAATGACACAGATACAAATTCTTATTCCTTTGAGTTTTTAAAACATGATCTCAGATTTAAAGGCAAATGACAAACCTGGGAAAATTTTGCAATCTGTTAATATCCCTAGCACATAAAGGACTCTTAACTGCCAATTAGGAAACAAAACAGTGCTGTAAAAGAAAAATGGGCAAAGGTCCTGAGCAGCCAGTTCACAAAAGAAGGTACGCAGCTGTCCAAAAAACCATATGGAAAAACGCAAATGAAAATATCAGTACCACAGCATGTTACCTATCAAATTGGCAATAATTTAAAGACTGTGAAGGATTGGGAGCATTCTAATCATATCCTTATAGAGGTTTAAATTGTTAATTTTCTGCAGAGCAATTTGGAACACGAGTGAAGAAATTTAGGATATTACCTACAGGAACGTGTGTCATAGTTTCATTTAACACATCAAGGAATAGGAAAAATTCCTATGCCTTATGTGGCATTAAAATACGATTTTGAAGATCACTTATATCATGAGAGAATTTTATGATATGTTAACTGAAAAATAAGTGTATAAAACAGCAAACAGGGGATGATCTCAATTTTATAAATACACAGTCTATGACTAGAGATCACTTTGGTTGGTGGCATTATAGATTTTTTTTTTACCCTTTTCCACTTTGTTCGCACGATGAATATAAATTACTTTTACAATTAGAAACAACTCATAGACTTTTAAAATAACTCTGTTACTTAAACTGACTATAATCAGACTGACTAAAAGCATGTTGTGCCAGCGCATATTTTGGTAAATAAAATACCATGATCAAAAGACATATTTTTTATAGAAATAATCTGGATAAAAGGAAATTGATACAAGTAGTTGCTGCCCAGGGAGTATTAAATAAGAAAACACCCGGTCCCATGGGTCAACAAACCTGGCTTTAATGGAATCAGGAAAAGAAAAGCAATCGTCACAAATCAAATCCTTTCATAGATTGTGTCTGTTATTCCTTTGATATCTAAAAGTTGCCACATATTAGGAAAGAGAAATTACTGCCTTTCTTCCTGTCCTTCTGGTACAGTCGTTTCCGAGATGTGCCCTGTCTCTGATTGCCACCTCATGCACGTTTGTGCCTGAAGGTCATTATATCTGCAGTTAGAGGAAAGAAAACATTGACATTATGTCTGTTAGGGCTTATCTTGTGTCTTCTGTCCTGGCACAAGGGCCAAGTGTGCCTGACAGCCCTCGAGGCTGAAACGAGATTGCAGAACAGCAGGGGAAGGCAGACAGCACAATATGTGTTTCCATAAGTGACATTACAACCATGAACATGAAACTCACAATCCTCCATTAAGTTAAGCAGTTGCTAGGGTTGAATGGCGTGCTGTAGCCATAATGGGGCCATAAGCCCAAGGAGATTGTCATGAGTTTTTATATTATTAAAAGATTGGCCAGAAACATATGTAATTAAGGGCACCTGATTATGGTAAGAAGTGTAGTTGAAAACCACAGACAGTGAGAAACGTAGACAGTAGGATACTCAGAACAGCGTTTGTGTATCTGCATTGCTTTGCTTTATGGAATTCAAATTCCTAGTGATGCTCAGAGTTCAAATAGTGGATTTGCAGCAGGAAAGAAACTGTTTAATATAGAGATAGCAGAACTAGGGGGTGATTCATTTTTGTAAATAAAGAATAGAAAACAGAAACCTAAAAAATACGGACTTTTTTTTCTCTGTTGTACTCTGAATGGTCCCTTTTCACGGCTGATGAGACTGCCCTCGGAATCTGTTCTCACGCAGCCTCAGCTCCACAGCTGTTCTGAGCATGTGACCAGCCAGCATAGTCCTTTTCTACAGAGACTCCTCCCACACAACACCGCTTACTGAAAGGAGCTAGTTCTCAGGCACAGACTTTGGCCTTGAGAAAATGCAATCCAATTCAGTATGCATGCGTGCGGAACACCTAGTGTGTGCAAGGCCCTGCAGGGCCTCGGGGTGACTCGAAGATAACTCAGTCCCAGTCTTCGTCTTTGAGGACACGAGTGAGGTAGACAAATGTGTTTGTTCATAAAATATTCCCTACTTATACCCTTCCAGATTTTGGACAGACTTAAACCCTCTTCCTTTCCTCCCTAAGTTCATCTCTTGCAGTTGGGGAACGCTTGCTTGGTCCTTATACGGCCACTCTTGATCCCATTAGCTGTTCATCTCTTTCCTGCCGTGTCATGGGTGCACATGGCGCAGTGGCCTCCTCTAGGAGGAGGAGGAGGATGTCCCCACGGTCTGGATGATGATTTCCATCTGCCGTGTTGGCTGCCGGGCCTGTGTGCTCGGGGAAAAGTCAGTCCCTTTCACCTTCATATTTTTCTCGTCCGTGCTTTGACTTTTTTATTAACCAATAAGGAATGTTGGTTAGCATCACCCTATTACCAATATTAATAAAATCATAATGTGGGCATTTTCTAAATATGTTTTCCGTGTTGAGCGTGTTAGCCTCCTTTGGTTTCTGCTGGGTATTTAGCTCTACTCTAGGCAGCCACACAGGTACATGCATTTACCCTGTCGACATTTTCCCATGGATCAGAGCTCTGTGGGGATTCTTCACTTGTAAAGCATCCTCAGACATGTTTTTCAGACTCTTTTGTTGCTGGAAAAGGGGAGATGGCGCTAGCCTTCTAGGAATGCTGCTCCGGAACCTGAGATTCGGAGGCCGGGATGGTGGAAAGCTGAGAGTGGGATCCGTCCAGCCTCACTCAATAACCTTCTGATTTCTTCTAGAAAAGGAGACTCTGTCGGCAAGATGGCAGGATGTGGGGTCTTCATTCCCAGTTTCTCACGTTAGCTGATTTGAGGGCTCCTTGCTGTGGGATCAGAAAAAATCCAGAGTGCGGGCAAGCGACAGTTCACATGTCACCTGAAGCAAAGAAAAAAACATACAAAATGTAAAAAACAAAAAAAACAAACCCCAAACCTCCCTCGCCATCCCCAACGCTGAACCTGAAGACACATGCATTATAGCATGTCTTTGGACATGTCTTTGGACTTTACTGCCCAGGTGAATGTCCTGCATTTAGATCTGTGTGTGACGTTTCACAGACTTGTGTGAAGGGGCACATGCGGACAAGAGGAGGAGGCAGATTTCAGTTCCGCTCTTTCTCTTGTTTAGAGCAGGGCGGCTTTTGGATGCTTTGATTGGAGTTAATGATTCCCTCTTCTGGAGGCACCCTGGCTGGAGCTGGGTGACCAGCTGGGAGCTGTGACCGAGGGGCAAGCATTGCAGACGAGGGTTGACCAGATGTTTTCCAGGATCCCCGAACAACTCAGCATCTCTGAGCCTGTGAGGGTGGGCCGATCCGAGGTGGAGGGAGCTGAGCTTCCAGATCTTTAAGTGTCCCCTTGATGTCCCCTTTGGGATCCACATGAAGACGTTTGAGGCCACTCTGAAGGTTTAAGGCTGTAGACGTCTCCTCCATTCTAAGTGGGGACAGGATTGTCCAGCAAAAAGGAAGGCAGAGACCAGCCCAGTCTTAGAGATGGTGGTTTCAGAAGTAGAGCTAGGCCATTACCTCTTGCCAAGAGAGGAAAAAAATGTGTGCTGCAAAGTTAAAATATGGATGTAAACAAAACTGGCATTCATGCAAACGTCTACTACAATACCTGAGATCTCCTTGTTTTTCTTGAAAACTTAGGGTCTCCGAGTGTTTGGTGGGGACTAGGGGTGAAATTAGGGAGCAGAGCTCTCCCCACTGTTGGGTACCCCCTTGCTAGCCTCAGACAGAAGCAGGCCTCAGGTTACATTGTGGCAGTGGTGGCTAGCTGAGAGGTGGCCGGTGTGTGGGGTTCATTGATTAACTGCTGCTCAGCCCTGGTTAGAGAGGTGCCTGTGGACATCCAGGGCTAGTGTTCGAACTTCTGATACACCATCCATATCCTTAGGTTTATAGGCCAGGAAGGGACCACTGGTGGTGAAATTCATCCTCCTGACTTCAGGCAGGACCACATCCAAGCCATCCCAGACTTTTAAGAACCTACCCTATTTATAAAGTCTTCAAAAACAGTCCTTCCATCTCTCAGTTTAATGTTATGAACTCTTTATGTCAGGAAATTTAACTTCAGAGCGAAACTCAGATTCCTCATAGTTTAGTTCAAAGACCATTTCCTGCAGCTGTCATCCTCCCTCTGAATACCCTTCATGTATTTGAAAACCAATATTAAATTGGCTTTCAGCTTTCTCTTCTCCCCAGGTGGAATAATTTCAGTTGCAGTCCCTTGAATTCAGAAGAAAAAGCTTGCTAGGAAAATTCAAGCCAAGTAAATATAAGCCCTTCTTTTAAAGGCGAAAAACTAGGATAGAGAGGGGAGAAAAAAGGAAGATAAATGGTTTCTCTGCTGACAATATCCAATCTGAAATTCAGGCTACCTGGAATGAAGTAAAAAGTTGTATATTACATTTTCATCACTGTAGAATGAATCAATTCCTTCCCGTTCCCCTTCCAAGGAGAGCTGGAGCTGACTTTTCTTTGTAGGTCTTTGGGATTTCCTTTGCGAATTTAAAAGCAGTTGTGCGAATCAAAGAGATTTAGGAGCTATTGAGAGAAACAAGATTCCGGAGTAAGGATTCCTTACTTTTGCCAAAACCTCAGCTCTCTCTGGAACAGAGGTTATTTATCTTTGGGGAAAGTCATAGATCCATCTGAAAATCTGATAAAAGCCGAGAACCCTTTCCTAGAAAAATGTGTGTGTGTACCTACAGGAACAATTCCATACAATTTTGTTGAGTCCCTGGACCTCAAATTGTAATCACCAAACCTATTTTAATAGGCTGCATTTCAATCAGAGGTGAAAATGAATCATCTTGCATAAAACTCTTAATGTATGACCAGAAAGGAAAAAGTGAATTTTTCTTTTTATAAAAGGGTAAAGTAAAACAGATTCCTATTGAGGTATGAGTTCTCGGGGACATAATTGGATATTTAATTTAATTTAAATTGAAAATGCTTTTTTCATTTCTAAGGTATTCCCACCAGAAATCGATAATACCTAATAGAATTTGATTTTGAATGAGAGTCGATGTTGACCTCCTCCTTATAATGCAGTGTGTGAGCTGTGTATGGAAACCCTGGGTGGGCACCAGGATGATAGGTTCTTCTCTTGCTTCTGCCCTTGGCTGGCTGTATGGACATGGGTCTATCTGTCATCTTCCTGGGTCTTCTTACCTGTAAAATACTGCTTTCAGAATCTGTTTCTTGGCCTCATTTTTCTGTATTTTAGTTTTCCATCTCCCTGGCTGTGCTTTTCCAGAGTTCAGTGAGATGTTCCTTGACACATCACTTTTTTTTTTTTTTTTTTTGCGGTACGCGGGCCTCTCACCGTTGTGGCCTCTCCCATCGCGGAGTACAAGCTCCGGACGTGCAGGCTCAGCGGCCATGGCTCACGGGCCCAGCCGCTCTGCGGCATGTGGGATCTTCCCGGACCGGGGCACGAACCCGCGTCCCCTGCATCGGCAGGCGGACTCTCAACCACTGCACCACCAGGGAAGCCCGACACATCACTTTTATAATCAAGTAGGGCAGCTTGGCAAAAAAGAGTGAAGGAAAAGGTATAATGAGATGTTGGCACAAAGGGCTGTGGCCACAGCTGCTCATCAAAGCACGTGTGTCACTCATCTCACCTCAGCCAGCTGGGCTCCAAACTTTGTGCAGTAAAATGGAAACGCGTATGCTTCTCACTCCCAGCCCAGGAGCACACTTTAAGGACGCAGAGTATGTGAGAATCCAGATTTCCTAAACGGTTTTCTCCATTTCAGTCTCACTAATTAGCAAAATGCCAAAATAAATGACTTGGTTTACAGATAATTAGTTTCCACGTATATTTCCACAATCAGTGTTGGCGCCCGTAGATTTGAAATCAGAAGACTTCTCTGCTGTCATCGTTCATATTTTAGAAGCAGGTTTATCTTATCCAAGTAAAATTGTTCAGTCCAGATAGTTGGATACTTTAGATAGATTGTTGATTTTTTTCTCCTTTGAGTGATACTGAAGAATACCCAATTCTACCCCAATTCATGGGGGTTAAAATGAGAAATCAATGATTCAGTGGGTCTGGGTGGATGCGGACTTCAAACTCCACATGTCATGCTTCCTGGCCTCATTGCTGTCGAGAGAAAATACCCGAAGAGTTTGGTAAAACTGAAAATCAAGTAGGTGAATGTGAGTCCCAGGTTAAGGATGCCTTCCAGGTTGGCAGCCTTCTTTGTTGGCTCACATACTGCTGGTTATTTTAAGTTCCAAACCAAGCAGACAGTCTTCACATCCCCTTAGTGGTTGAAGCTGTGTATTTCAGGAAGCACATTATTAATGACCTTGAATTGCAACCTGCTGACAGGACTCCTTCGTGTCACCACAGCATCACAGGGCTGCATCATGGTATCCATTTCCTGCACATCGCTGGCCCTGCCTGGTACGGTTTCTTAACGTGTGTCGTATCACAGCTGGGAAGGTTATGTCTCCATCGGCACCAAAGGGTGGATGAGGAGAAGGGGTTCAAACAGATGCCCTTCATTAGCTTTCCAGCTTTGCAGTGGGACGACCAGTGTCCGCCTTTGCATTATTTTATGCTCAACAAGAGACCCTTCCCTGTTGCGGGGGCAGTGATGACAAATCATTTTCCTTTTTCATTGGTCAGAGAGACAAAAGGTGGTCAGACCTGGTAGAGGCAGGTTTTAGATAAATGTCCCAGCGCCCTGGCAGTGAAGACGAGCAGGTTGTCTCTGGATCAGGGCTGCGATTACTCCTGCTTTTAGCCGAGTGCCTTTCATCACTGCAATTAGTTTCTTGTCTGCGAGTGTTTCAATACAGAATCAGTGGTTTGCCATGCAGTCAGTGTCAAAATCTCTCAACACCGTGCTCACTTTTGTGCTTGAATACACTTATTGACGCGCACACAGGTGTTAAATTAGATTGGTTTCAAGGCATTGTACCAAGTCGCCAGGCACCAACTAATCCTCCTCTTGCTAAGGTTTCTGAAGTCTGGGTTACAGGAAGATGAGGAATCATCAGACAGTGTTAATCAAATAGGAATTTTAAAGATTCACTTAATTTAAAAAATTTCCATCACATTTCACCTAAGAGGGGGAAAAAAAAACAACCTTTGGTAGAAAGTAGTCATTTAGATAACACGTATACATTTAACATGACAATGCACTTGACTTTCATTTACCTCTGTTGTATTAACATAAATTGTTCATATTCAACATCTAAACTCCCTTAAGCCCCAGCTTAGAAAATCACAGGTGAAATTGTTCTTCCAGGAGTTACGTTTAAATGCAAATTAGAAAGGCAGCCTCAGAAATTCATGAGCCTTTCTGCTCCTTGGGGCCTCTCGGTGCTCTGGCTCCTGGCTCAGTAGGGCTTGTCTTTCTGAAATGGCTCATTAAGGCCTGCATTCCAGAAGAGGAAGCTCCCCTGCCACCGAACCGCCCCCCCCCCCCCACAAGCAGGCCACAGCAAAGGGCCAGCTCCAGAGCCAAAGGGCAAGGTAATTAAAACAATAGCTGCAGAGACAGACTGGGAACAGAAGACCTGTACCTGTAGCAATAGTTTTCCATTAAAGGTCTCATTTTTTAAAAAAATTTTTATTTATTATTTTTTTGGCTGCGTTGGGTCACTGCTGCGCATGGGCTTTCTCTAGTTGCAGCGAGCGGGGGCTACTCTTCGTTGCGGTGCGCAGGCTTCTCATTGCAGTGGTTTCTCTAGTTGCGGAGCACGGGCTCTAGGCACGCGGGCTTCAGTAGTTGCAGCACACAGGCTCAGTAGTTGTGGCGCGTGGGCTTAGTTGCTCCACGGCATGTGGGATCTTCCTGGACCAGGGATCAAACCTGTGTCTTCTGCATTGGCAGGTGGATTCTTAACCACGGCACCACCAGGGAAGTCCAAAGGTCTCATTTTTTAAAAAACTCCACCTAGATAGGGGAAAACATTGAGGATTAGGGTTAGGCAGTTAGGCCTGAGACAGTGCGGTTTTCTACACCCACTTCCAAACGGTGAGAGTTATCTTGATGGACCCGAATGCGTGATTCTAATTCCGTGCAGCACAGGCTTGGGGTATCAAACTTGGGAGATGTGTGGGTCCATTTTAAGTGATCTTTCCCCCTCTGTGCATAAAATTGAATAAGAGAAAACCCCTGTCCTAGGTGTTAGTCTGAATCTATGGGTAAAAATTATTCAGGAACTCTTCTAAATTGATGTAGGTCATGGGAAAGTGAGGCCGGGAGAATGACGAGCTTGTTGGCCCCCATTTTCCACCTTGCTTAAAGCAGTTTCAGTAGACACAAGTCCTGAGGGCCTATGTTTCCCCCTCCTCTTATCAAATCTTAACAAACAGGTATTTTTCTAGTGGGCAGGTGGCCTGCTCTTTGGCTGCGTCTGTGCTGTGATCATGTACAGGTCAGCAGGAGCTAAGTGCTAGCGGCGAATGCTAAGAAGAACAACCATGTCTACAACGAACACTCCATATAGAGCTGCTAAGGGTCATGGGAAATTATACAAGGTCTTCAGGAAAAAAATGAAAGGGGTCATGTGTTGTTGTAGGTCCATTTCTGATCGGGTTAAGTGTGTCCAAAAGAGTGCTTTTCCACGAAATGAAATCACCAGAAAAGAGCTCATGTGTCCGTATGTACTTAACCCTTTCTTATTTTTGGGGGGGGCCCTCATTGTGTGGCTTGCGGGATCTTAGTTCCCCAACCAGGGATCGAACCCGTGTCCCCTGCAGTGGGAGCATGGCATCTTAACCACTGGACCACCAGGGAAGTCCCTGTACTTAAGCCTTAATAGGTGTGGAGGCATTGCTTTGTTATGAAGATGCCAGGCTTCGCAAAGGAATGAAGAAGCAATGCAGTATTTCTCCTGAGCAGAAGTGAAGACAGAGCTAAGGCTGAAAGGTGGCCTCCACCTTCGGGAGCTGGGGGAGGGTGGTGAGAAGGAGTTGGGAACACATCCTTGCCAGCTGGCCTCCACTGACTGCCTCCTTCAGGTCCCCAACCACGTGCACTTACTCTCCATTCTTTCCAGCCTGTTAGGAACTCTTCCTTTCACTTCTCGCGGTCTGCAGTTACCTTTGTCACTTTCCAGTTCACTGCCCTCCTCCTCAATCTATTAAGGACCCTGTCTGTCTTGTTTACTGCCATATCACGGGCTCCTATAGCAGGGCCTCGCATCCAGAAAGGCCCCCTAACTAGTCGTTGAGTTAATGAAAATACCATCCATCGTGAAAAGAAAGTTAACCAGAATATTCCATGAAACTTGCCTGGTGTCCTGTTCATCTTTATCTGAGCCCCCTTCCCCCACGTGATTTCTATGAAATGATAGGAAAGCACATTGCCTGAGGCTTCCCTGACTCCAGAATTAACCAACTATAGCAGCTCTCGTAAACCTTCTCTTGGACCTGCTCCTGCCCAGATCTTCTTGCTGAACAGATCTTATGGCCTCCCTGAGGCCTCTAGGAACTGAGGATGGCCACGTGGGTGACTGGGAAGCCAGCCCGTGTCTCCTGAGCCTGGCACACTCCTGTGGCCTCTGCGCTAGACCCTCATTGGCCCCTGCTCCAGGGCTGGGGATCTGTGCTGGTTGATAGCCAGTATTAGAGTTCCATGCTCTCAGTGCACAGTGGATGTATGAGAACCACTGTCCTCTGGCAGATGGTCAGCTGGCCCTAAACAGGAAGATTTCTGCGCCCCCCTGGGAAAGACATTGGCTTGACGTGGAGATGACTTGTTTCACCTGCTAATGGATCTGGGATTCTTCTGTCTTTACAATGCATAGACATGTCAAATTTTTTTGGTTTCCTGCTCATGATTTAGACACTGGAAATCATCCAAATTGTTTTTTTTTTTCCCACCATAAAGTTTTGTCAACTGGGCCTTAAGATATGTTTCCAGATCAATCATACTGAGCTGAAACCTCCAACGAATACACTGACTTTTGTTGCTCATTTGTTGGTTTGGCCCTGGGCCTGGCTCCCCAGTGTAGGGCTGGATGATGGGTTATTATTGAAACCGAAATGGCCTTCATTTCAATGTGATTTTGTGATCATATTACCCTGCTTAGAGTTTTCAGCACAGGATGGATCCAGCACCACATGCTCAGTCACCAGTGGGCTACACAGTGTGGGTTACACAAAATAAATTTCAGACATTTTTTTTTTTAATGTATGTATATTTTCACGGAGCTTTCAGCCTCGGGGGGAGACATGGCATTTACGTTTAGGAGTGGTGGGTTGTGGTTTTGGATTCGTTGGAGATAATTTTGATTGGACAGAAAAGGTTAGATAGTGGAGGGATTGAAAGCCAGCCGGAAGAGTTTGGATATTTTCCTGAGCAGAGTGGGGACCATTATCAGTATAGGAAATGGGAAGAAATATCGTGGGAGTTAAACCTTAGGGAGGTTATTGTGGGGGCATCAGAATGGCGGGAGGGGGAGAAAGGGGAGTGTTAATTAGGAAACTGTTGCAGGAAGTAAGTGCTAGAGGATGCGGGTCTGGGCTGAGAGGGTGAGAAGGATGGACAGGGATGGGAAGAATGAAGCTGCGAGATGCCTTGAAGGGGAGCTGCAGGATGTAGAGATGCACCTGGAGATGCAGTGAAGGGAGAACCCAGGAGAGAAGGTGTTGATCCTGTGACTTAACAGAAAGGGCTGCTTAGAGCAATGGGGGAGGTAGGAGAATTGATAGGACACTACTTTAGGGATTTATAGCATCCTGTCGGTGTAAAAACCACTGGACCATCGCAGCAACCCTCTGGACCAGGCAGGAAAGATATTTTGTCTCTCCTCTTGTAGATGCAGATGTTCAGAAAGCTTAGACCATGCAAGGCACATGCGTAATAAAAGTGGAGATGCTGGCATGGAGCCTCAGTTCTCTGGGACCTGGTCCAGAATGTGATAAATTCTCGTCTGAAGATGTTGAATTTGAGTTCATGGCAGAAAATCCAAGTGGAATTCTGAGAAAGCATTTGGAGATGTCAGGTTGGTGCTTGAGACAGAAGTCTGAGAAATGATAATTTAGTCGATGAAACAGTAACTGAGTCTCTTTGGGAAGGAGATGTAGAGAAAGAGTAGTTGAAGGCTCAGAAGTCAGCCTTGGGAACCCTGCATCCTTCGGGCGCAGCCGACGACCCTGAAGGGAATAGTTGGAGGAGCCCGAGAAGAAGGATGTGGAGTGTCTTGGAGGCGTAGGAAGGGCAGCGTGTCAGGAGGGTGAGGAGAGGGACAGGGCTCACCAGCGTAGATGCCTTGAGAGGTTAGGAAGAGGGCTCATTTCTGTGGCAGAAGAAGGGCCTTGTTGACTTTTGGGAGAGTAGTAAACATAGGAAGATAGTTTGGTAAGAAGCTAGCCAGGTGGTGAAAGGTTTCAAAGTGAGTGGATGGGCGATGATGAAATAGAGATTTTGATTCCAAGCCAGGTTTAGTTATGAAGAAGGGCAAAGTGGGGGGGCGGGTTTTAGAAAAGCAACAGGATCAGTCAGTGGGTTTTCAGGCTGTGGAAGACTGCTGTTGGAAGGGGAGAGGAGGAAGTGTTGGCGGAGGAGAGAGTCCAGGTGATGCACAGGAGACAGGAGGGATGCTCTCTGGGTCACAGGTGGAGGGTCACTCGAGAGAAGGTGGAAACCCTTCTTCCTTCAGGACTGCGAGAAGGTGACTGAAGAGGATTGTCAGTTAAGAGTAAATGCCCCAAAGAAAAACCATGGACACATCTTTTCATGTCTGCGCCTTTGCCACTTTTTTCCTTTTCAGCCCTTATTGAAAATGTCTTTACCTCTCATAGAGAAGAGGCACCATTTGTAGGCTATTAGGTAATAATGTGTTTCTTCTCGGTCCAAAGGGCGGTACAAAAACTGAGAGCGAGGTAGACAGTACCTGTGAATGTTCTGTATTTCTTGGGGGGGAAATGTTATATAAATGTATAGTGCTATTGTGATAATTCTGTGTAAAATTTCAAAGGTCCCAATTATAATAGATGACAACAGATAGATATTCAGGCTTAAAAATACTAACATTATTTTATTTTAATTTTTAAAAATGGATCTAGGTGACCTGGTAGAAGTGGTACGGATTTTTCAGGTTTAGAGTTTAAGCTGGACCCTCCCCCGTGAAAGGTAGAGTTGTCCAAACCTGGATCTTTCCACCAAGTAGTATATGTCGTTCAAGGTAGACTGAGGTAACTAGTCACCAAAAGAGAAAATGAATGTCAGTATCACGTGTGAGCGTGTTAAAGGGAGTGGAGTGACCCCGAGGCCTGGCCTCCCTGGGGAGTCTGCAGGGGAGATGCCACCTGCACGCCTGAGGAGCACATCTTCTCACCTCCGTACCCCAGCAAAGGGGAGAGCAGAAATCCGAAAACTGCCACCGCACTTCCTTCCTTCTGTGGGCTTCAGGAAGACAGCAAGTTTGCTCCATCTGACTCCAGACCCTGTGTCACCTCCCTTTTGCTTCATTTTTACCTCATCTCACGTGTGACTCTACGTCTATGCATCTCTGCTTTTGCAATAGCGCAGTGCTAAATTCTGGTACATAATTAAGAGGATATTGCGTCAGCTGCCTTAGGAGTGGGCAACAAAGAGGTAAAGGGAAGTAAAGTTGAAAAAGGAAGGGTAATGGGAAATGGTACAAACTCTCCAGCCTGCCAGAAGCTAGCGGGGCTCCCCATGGGTATTTATGACAAACCAAACCTCCTCTAGGCCTCTTGTCTCTCACTGCTCACTCCACATTTTACCCGTCCCTCAGATGCGTTGAGGGCATTCCCACTCCTTGTTACTCGATGTCACCACACGCTAAATCCTGCCAGGCCCGTGGAAGCCATCGCATCTCCAAGTTGTACCAAAGCAGAAATGTCAACTAAATTATCTTTAATGAAATCATTTGCTTTTTTTAATCTTAGAGTCAACCAAAGGGGGAAAAAAAGATTCACTTTAATTGCAGGCACTTGGAACACCCAGCCTGGGGTTAAACATCCTTTCATCTTGCATGATTGTGAGAGACAGAGCAGGCATTCTTAATTCTGTAAATGCTTATGGTTTGGGGATAATTAAATTGGGTTAGAAAAGCAAAATGAAGGAAATCCGTGGTTGAAAGGAAAATGGAATCTCCATCAGTTAAGGGAAAAAGGAGGTTTTAAAAACGGATGGAAATGAAGTCGATTGCTTGCCAAGTTTCACACGCAAGACACTGAAACTTAGGAGGGAAGAAGAAATCGTGATCAAACAAAGGTCATGTAGGCACAAAGGAAGGAAGACTTGGTTCTTACTGGGGGGATCAGGATGGGGGCTTCTCAGCTGAGTGGGCCTTGAGAAGATGATGAGGACAAGGACATGCGAAGTTAAGGGAATACGAGGGAAGTTCACAGATGCACGTGTGCAGGCACATAGTGTTGTGTTCAGGGAACATGGAATGATCTACTGTGTTTTGGACTTCATTCCTTAGAAAATGGTGAGATACTGAAGCAGCATTGAACGTATCAAGCTCTGTTATAAGGGGTAGAGTCCTGCGTCTGTGTGAGGGACAGATTGTATAATCAAATACAGAAGTCAACGGGACCAGTTAGGAAAGGATTGCAGTAGCCCAGGCACGCACCGGTGATGGCCTGAACTAGGCAGTGTCATCGAATGGAATGTGGAGGAATAATCCAGAGAGATCCAGTTTGCCAATTTCTGCATTGTAGACACTCCCACCAAGGCTGATTTGGGCCTACCGGGATGGTATCACTCACCATGTGGAGGTGAGAAGAGGGGTGCCAATCAGAGCACGAGCCGGTTGGAGCCGGCTGGAGCCGGCTGGAGCCGGCTTCAGCACACCGCTGTGTCCAGTAGGTTGTGGAGAAGGATACTAGGTCTGGTTTGGAATGATTCAAATGTCGTGCATCAGCGGGCCATCCGTGTGGAAAGAGTCTCGCAGGCATTGGAAACTTATAGCTGACACTCAGGAGAAAGGGCAGGGGAGGGACGGAGATTGAAGTCAACAGTGTCACGGGGGAGGAAGGGAGGGAAAGTGACTGGGGGCAGGGGGGAGGGAGGGAGGATTTGTGGAAGCGGACTTAGAACTGAACCCAGGGGACACCTGTGTATAAGGGGTGAGATGTGGAAAAACATAAACGGCAGTGAAGGACTGGGAAAGAGAAAGTCGGGGTGGGGGCGGAGGGGGGGAGAATCAGGAGACGGCAGCAGAGTGGCATCCAAGACAGCAAAGGGTCCAAGCAGCAGAATGATGTCATCAGGAGGATAGGATGTTTTGACTTCAATTTATGAACATAACATTTTAATCAGAATCAGCCCAGCATGAATTAATTTTCATGAAGTTCCTGAGGGAACATCATTAAGCCAATTTAATTCCTTCCCATAATCAATTTTCCATAGAGCGCTGTTAATCTGTTTCCAATTTTTCTCATTTTCATATTTATCTTAATGAAATTATTTAAATCAGGATCGATGATATTCCTCATAAATAACATGATAAAGATTTATCAATAACTTTAAAAAATCTCGATTGAATTTTACTGATGATATCCTTTATCGTTTATTTTCTTCTGAGGCCATGATTTCTGAGTCCAGTTTCCCTGGATCTTTTTTTTTTTTTTTTTTTTTTTTTTTTTTACCATTAATAACAGATGATCTGTTAAGCAGTATTTCATCAGTATAAATTTTCGTCTTTGGCCATTATAGCCGTGTTATGTTTTACTTTGTCTTTAAATACAAACCCAGTAAGCCCATCTAAAAAAGCTGCTTTCTCTTACCAGTTCACCTGGGCCCAGGGCATTAGGAGACCAGGTGGAAGCCTAATGGAGAAAGATGAAGTGGTTTGGAAAGGTCTTTGTCTAGTCTTCCACATCATAAACGCAAGAGAGGTAATTAATAAAAGTCTTAAAGTCTGATATTGGCAGATAGTAATTTCATTGCCTCTAGTATTATAACAGTTGTAAAATCTTAAATCACAGTGCTTTAAAACAGGGCTTCCCTGGTGGCACAGTGGTTGGGGGTCCGCCTGCCGATGCAGTGGACATGGGTTCGTGCCCCGGTCCAGGAAGATCCCACATGCCGCGGAGCGGCTGGGCCCGTTAGCCATGGCCACTGAGTCTGTGCATCCGGAGCCTGTGCTCCACAGTGGGAGAGGCCACAACAGTGAGAGGCCCGCGTACTGCAAAATAAGTAAATAAATAAATAAAATAATCAAAACCACCAAATTATTTCACTTGCTAGTCAAAACAATGATAAAAATCTCACGTATATTTCTGTTTACCATGTGACAAGTGTGTTAATATAGTCCAAGAACAAAGCACTGTATCGAATTTGGTTTTGTTGGCAGAAGAATGCTAGTAGGTTCAAAAAGATCAGACTGGACCCCAAGACAAACAGAGGGAGTGACCATGGCTGTGAAAGTCAGCCCGGCTTCTAAGAGGCTGTTCGTGGTTGGTGCCATTTCAGTGGTGAAGTTGCCACAGCCCACGGGCTGCGTCTTGGGCGCAGAAGGCTGATTGTGCCACCAGACTCTTGAGCCTGCACTCACACAGAGTAAACAAACAAGGCGTGTGAACCTAGAATGTCAGTGTAGTCGCGAAAGTGGGACAAGGACTGCAGATTTGGGAAGGAATATAGGGTTGAGATCTGGCTGGCTTAGAAGAGAAAAAGCAAAAGGTAGACGTGTGTGCAGGAATAACTTCCAGCTAGTTGTCATCAAATACTGGTTTACTATGGATCTCTAAATATTCTGATTTATCTGCCATGCACCCTAGGAAGGAGAATAGGACTGGAATATTTGAAGTCCAATAAGTACAATTCTGGGCTTCCATCCCAATGGTGTGAATGTCTTACTGACAGGATATTAGTGATAGATTTGACCAAGGCTGCTGCTTCCCTGGAAAGGGCTGGGATGGTCACTTCAACCACCCTCCTGAGCCATATGGCATTTCTTTAGGTAGATCGCTTCAGTCAGATTCTAGTCTAGTCTTGTAGGTCTAGCATTCATAGTAATTTTTGGAAAATGTATTTTTCTGTTTCATCTTGCATTCACTTTGTGTCATTAATAGAAGTTGAAGTCTCAAAGGACAATCTCCAACCCTAGTTTTGGAGGAATCTAACCTCTAAGAATCAACAACCATGGCACTCAGTCTTCCGTAATATGGGATCACTTAGAGATGAATGATTGAGTTGAATTACATTCAGCACCCACAGATGTTTTAATTACACATTTTATTCTGAGATCATTGTAGATTCACATGCAGTTTTAAGAAATAATACAGAAAGACCCCATGTACCCTTTACCTATTGCCTCCAGGTGGTAACATCTTGCAACACTGGTAAAATATCACAGGCAGGATATTGACATTGGCACAGTCAAGATCAGAGGAATTAATCCACCACAAAGATCCTTCACGTTGGTCTTGCATCCCAGAAATAAAGCCCACTTGGTCATGGTGCTTAATGCTTTTTATACACTGCTAGATTTGATTTGCTGAAATTTTATTGAGGCTTTTTGTATCTGATACTTGAGATCTTTCCTCTTTTCTAATGTAGGCATTTTAGTACTATAAATTTCCCTCTCAGCACTGCCTTAGCTGCATGCCCTGTCTTTTGATATGTTATATTTTCATATACATTCAGTTCTGTGGATTTGTTATTTCCTTTAAGATTTCTTCTTTGACCCATGAATTGTTGAGAACTATGCTGTGTAATTTCCAAGGGTTTGGAGATTATCCTCTTGTCTTTTTGTTACTGATTTGTAGTATGATTGCATTTTGGTCTGTGTATGATTTCAATTCTCTTAAATTGGTTGAGGTTTGTTTTACGGCACAGGAAATGCTCTACCTTGCTGAATATTCCATGGGCATGAAGAAAAGTGAGTTCTGCTGTCACTGAGTGGAGTTTTCTATATATGTCAATGAGATCTGTGTTGTTCATTTCTTCCAGATTCTTCTTGATGTTCTGTTTAGTAGTTCTAACTATTGCTGGAAGTGGGGTGTTTAAATTCTCAGCTGCAGTTGTGTTTTTCATCTGTTTCTCCTTTTAGCTCGATCAGTTTTTGTTTCATGCATTTTGAGGTTGTTTGTTGCATATACTTTCCGGATAGTTATGCCTTCCCAGTGGAGTGTTTGTTTTATAGTTATATAACATTTCTCTTTGTCTCTGTTTTTTTATCCTTTGTCTTATGTCTGCCTTATCTGATGTTTAATATAGCCACTTCTGCCCTTTTTGTTTTGATTGATGTTTGTATGGTATATCTTTTTCCATCCTCTTATTTCAGTTTACCTGTGGTGTTGTATATGAAGTTTTTTGTAGAGAGCATGTTGTTAGCTCATGTTATTTTATCCACTCTGACGATCTCTTTTAATTGGTTTATTTAGACCATTTACATTTAAGTAATTATTGACACTTTTGGGCTTAAGTCTAACATTTTATTATTTGTTTTCTGATTTGTTTTCGCTGACTGTTTCTCTATTTCTCTTTTCTTTTCCGTGGGTTATGTGAAGAATTTTTAAAGTATTCTCTGTTGATTTATTTATAATTTTTTTGGAATATACCTCTTTGTATAGTTTTCTTTGTGATAGCTCTAGGCATTACAATACACATACAAAACTTATCGTCTACCAGTGTTGATAAACTACCGGTATCAGTGTTATACCATTTTGATGGAAATGTAGAAACCATGCTACATTTGGGTATCTTTGGCCTTCCTGCTCTTTAAATATTGAGTTGGCCAAGAAGGTCTTTTGGGTTTTTCTGTAATATCTTACGGAAAAACCTGAACGAATTTTTTGGCCAACGCTAAATATAGTTTTAGGTATTTCCTCTATATGTGTCACACACCATGACAGATGGTGTAATAATTTTTGCTTCAACGATCAATTTTGCCCATTCTGATGTTCTTTTTTTTCTGAAGTTCCAAACTTTCTTCTTTTGTTTCCTTCTCTGTTTAGAGAACTTCCTTAAGCCATTTTTAAAAGATTAATTTTTATTGGAGTATAGTTACTTTACAATGTTGTGTTAGTTTCTGCTGTACAACAAAGTGAATCATGTACGTATAGATATACCTTAAGCCATTTTTAAGGGTAGATTTACTGGCACAGATTTCTTCGTTTTCCTTCATTTGAGAATGTTTTTATTTCCCCTTTCATTTCTGAAGGATATTGTCACCAGATATGGAATTCACAGTTGACAGTTTTTTCTTCCACTGTTTGAAAAATGATGTGCTTTTTCCTCCTGGTCACCAAGGTTTCAGATGAGAAATCTGTTTTCATATGAATCATTATTCCCTTATAAATAGGATACCCTTTTCCTCTGTGCACTTCCAAGAGTTTTTCTTTGTCTTTAGTTTTCAGAAATTTAATTATGATGTGTCTTGTGGATTTCTTTCCCTTCATTTTATTTAGAATTCTCTCAGTTTCTTGAATCTGCGAGCTATATCTTTCACCAAATTCAAAAAGTTTTCAGCCATTATTTTTTAACACTTTTTAAAATCCATATTCTTCCCTCACCTTCTGGCATTCTGATGTTAAAGAATATGAGATCTTTTGTTATGGCTCTCAGGTCTCTGAGGCTCTGTTCATTTTTTTCTCAGCCTATTTTCTCTCTATTCATGTTGAGTAAATTCTATTCCTACGTCTTCAAGTTCCTTGATTTTATCCTCTGTCAACCCCACTTGACTATTGAGCTTATTCAGTGAGTTTATATCCAAAAAAGTATTTTATTATACAATTTCATTTTTATAACTTTTTTATAACTTCTAATTTTTTGTTGAGATTTTGTTTTTCATTTATCTCGAGAGATTTTATTGCATGTTTATAAGATTGTTGAAGCAGTTTCATGATAACTGCTCTAAAGTCCTTGTCAGATAATTCTAGCATCTGATCATCTCAGTGTTGGCATCAGTTGATTGCTTTTTTCTCATTCAACTTGTGCTTTTCCTGGTTCTTGGTATGACGGGTCATTTAAAAATTTTATCCTGGACATTCCGATTATTGTATTAAGAGTCTCTTTTTTGAGGTTTAGCACCCAGGCTACTTTTGTGGACTGTGTTACAAGGACATTTGATGTTCCGAGCCTTTGCAGTGCTATTTTGGTCAGCTTGGTTTATCTTTTTTTTTTTTTTTTTGTGGTACGCAGGCCTCTCACTGTTGTGGCCTCTCCCGCTGTGGCGCACAGGCTCCGGACGCACAGGCTCAGCGGCCATGGCTCATGGGCCGAGCCGCTCCGTGGCATGTGGGATCCTCCCGGACCGGGGCACGAACCCGTGTCCCCTGCATCGGCAGGCGGACTCTCAACCACTGCACCACCAGGGAAGCCCAGCTTGGTTTATCTTGCTCCCTAGTACTCCTTGAGGAGAAGGAAGGAGTTTCTCCAGGCTGGGTCCCCTGATGCCTTTAGGTTGGGGAAGGGAGTATCTGGCCTGTGGGGAGGACAGGAATGGAGAATGTTTCCCTGGTCAGGTGCTGATTTCCCCCTTTCATGGTGTGTCTGGGTAAGGAGGGCAGTCTCAGGCCTGGCAGGTAGAACACTTCTCCTGGCCATTTTTGTGGGTGGGGCACATGATCCATTTCCCCTTACCAGTTCTGCCTTATCTGGTGTTGTAGGTTAAGACTCTTATTCAGTCTGCAAAAGGAATGAGTCTACCTGGGCTGCCTTCTGTTCGTACAGGTTGTGAGTTAGGAAACACCAGGTCTGGGACACCTTCTTCTGTTCAGTCCTAAGGTGCCGTCACTCTGTGGACTGCGGGACCTAGGATCCCAGCCAACTCACCTTACCCTGGACACCATTTAGCCTTTTCCTTTGGCTGCCCTTTGTGTTCATGGTTCAGGGTTCATGGCTGTGCTTAGCAGGAACAGGGAGAAATGAATTGACACCATCCCTGTTTGGAACTGAGGTTCACAGGTTAGTCCACACAAATGTTTGAGACCCAGTTTGGATAGTCTGTGAAAAACCCAGAGACATAGAATCCACATAAGCTCTGTGCATCAAGTGGACTGGCCAGTTGGGAATAAAGAACTAAAGAAAATGGCGGAAGTGAAACCACAGATGTCTCAAAGCAAGACATGATTAATCGCCAAGTGAGTGACAAGAAACACTGGGGGCTCCGAGGGAGGGAAGATCAATATATCTCCTAATCTGATCTGAACAATTAATAACCATGGTTGTTCAGCAGTCACGATGCCCATAGGATATGATCTTCCGATGAAAGAGGTTTCTAGCTGGTAGTGTGAAAACAACAGCTAGAAAGTAACATCTTAATACGAGACACCTCCCCCTTGGAATCATCCAGTCCCTGCTTTACCATACACTGAGGGAGTGGGAAGCAGGGCAGGGAGAGGTCAGTGGGAGATGGGCAGTGGGGAAAACTTCGGGAGAATGCCTTTTATAATGCCTGCGCATGGTGACCAGAACCCTGAAGGCAGTGATTCATAGGCTAAAAAGGTGTCTGGCTGACTCAGTGGGATCTGCAGTTTTGAGAAAACAGGTAGCAAGCCCACCACGTGCGCAGGCATGTGACGGTGGGGAGAGCCAGAAGCACGGGGCTGTGTGAAAGTAGGTTATGGGCTTGGCAGCCCTATCCGTGCAGCTCAGAGCACACAGCACGGCGTGACGGTGACTGGCAGAAGGTGGAGGCCGGATCCTGAGTTAGCCTATCCGAGTGCTCAGGGGGCACCTGGAAGGCCCACCGCTTTGATGTGTGCAGCTGCTGGTACCCACGCTGCTTTGGAACCTGCCGGTGTCCCTTCCCCAGGCGCTCCAAGCACCTGGTCCTGTTTGCAGGGTCCCCAGACTAGGTAGCCTGTAGGCACAAAGGAGAGGAGAGAGAGAAGGAAGAGATTAAAAAAAATAATGCGACGTAGATGGCAAGCCTGATTTTCTTTTTTAAATCAAAGATTTGCAATATGAAGCTCAGCGCTTGATAGAAGGAAAGATATTTGGTGGGGGGGTTATTATAAGGATGATCACATTTAGCGTATTGTTAATAAAGTGGCACGTTCCAGGAGGATATCTCTGAGTTAGTCCGTATGGTGCCAACGGTTGTTTCAGTAAACATAAAAAATGATTGTAAATAGTGCTATTAGACGGCACGTCAGAATGACTAGTTACCTTGTAATAGTTAAGAACGTGTGAAAATATACATGGCCAGCAATTTCTAGTTGAGTCTGAAAATCACAGCCGAGAAATCTGCACTATTATTATTGTTGTTGTTTATATGCAGTTAAACATTTAAATGTGGGTCCTGGGGGGGAATGATCACTCTGGTGTCCATCAAGGAAAGAAAAGGGTTTGCCCTTGTAAAGCCTGCATGTTCACATTTCATTTAGTGCAAAATCTGGGTTGTGCCACTCCATTGTATCATGGATAATTTTAAGAAGCAAATAAACAACTGAACGCATCATTTTATTTGGGCTTACTCTGCACAAGTTTAAGGTCTGTCTCCTTTATTCGACAATAAACTGTTGATCGCAAACCATGTGCCAGGGACTGTTCTAGTGAACAAAGCGCACAAGAACCCCTGGCCGTGCTTGTTCCATCTACGTCCTTGGGAAAATATCCGTGGTCTTGTGATGGGGTGTGGACGCGATGAGGTGTGGGAGGGAGAGGCCATGAACTCTTGGTGTCGACAGGAGGCTAATAGGAATTTAAAACGGGGCTCACAGTATAAGCATGTGTTCAACAAGAGTGGGCTGTGTTGGCAAACAGAAAGGGGAAAAAATCTAGGACTGATTTTAGGAGGAAAAATGCCAGTGAACTCATTTGTCTTTATCCTGGACACTATTTTTAAAAACATAATTTCATTTTTCTGTTCAATTCAGCATTCCACTCTTGAGTATTTACAAAGTGCTGGGCTAAAAAGTATTACCTAGAACCGAGGGGTTGTGAGGAAGAATGTTTGTTCTCCATTTTCCTAACTCTCAAATAAGAATATTTTTGTAATGTGATAAAAATTCTCTTTAAATACACATATGCCTGGGAAATATGTATTTACACATCAATCTTCCATTACTTTCCTCATCATACTATAGTTTCCAGGCAAAGATGGACTCTTCCCTCCACCCTCATACATTTTATTCTCCACGTCCAACCTTTGTTCGTCCTATTCCTGATAATGTCCTTATTTCTTACCTTCTTCTCAGAAAAATTGGGCTGTCAGCTTCATCCATCCCTCCAGACATCCTCTAGTGAAACATCATCTTTCCCCACTACAAGGGCACTTGGTGCTTCCTCACACCTGCCTGGTGTTGTTACTAGTTATTTCTAACCTCCCCGACCTGCATTAGATTGAAGTCTCTGTCCCAGAGGACAGGGACTGTTTCTGACCAGTATTCATGCATTCCTCCTGGGATCGTCCACATGGAAGTTCCTCAGTAAATTTTTTTTTTTTTTTTTTTGTGGTACACGGGCCTCTCACTGTCGTGGCCTCTACCGTTGTGGAGCACAGGCTCCGGACGCGCAGGCCCAGCGGCCATGGCTCACGGGCCCAGCCGCTCCACAGCATATGGGATCCTCCCGGACTGGGGCACGAACCCGTGTCCCCTGCATCGACAGGTGGACTCCCAACCACTGCGCCACCAGGGAGGCCCCCTCAGTAAATATTTATTGACTTGTATTGTAGAGCAAATATTCAAATATTTTGAAGATAATTATTCTGTTCCACCAATTTTTCAGGCTCTCCATCTGCAGTTGTTCTTAAGACTTGTTTCCAAAGCCTTTGTCTTTCTGTTTGCTCTCGTTTGGATATTGTCCCTATAGCGTGTCTAGAACTGAAAACTGTTCTTCCTGGGGCCAAGTACAGCATGACAACCAATTTCCTCTTTCTGGGGAAAGAAACCACCCACCAGTCTGAGAGACATCTTGCTTTAATTATCGTGGGCAAATCAAGTCAACCAGGAATTCTTTGAGTGCCTAATGGCCGTGAACCACACTCCTGGGCCTGTGGCCAGGCCAGCCCAGGTCTGCGTCTAACCTGCTGCCATTCACCTTTGGAAGGGCTCACCCACCTCCCTTGCTTTAGACATTGAGAATACAGCAAACAGAGCATCACAGCCCGTTGTTTCCATGCACTGAGAGGACTTGCCTCTGAAACAGATTGAATGTGCACTTTATCTTCCAGGAATCTTAAGAGTTTGCTTCTTTTTTCTCCTTACATATGCTTTATCTGAAAGACCTCTTGGACCTGGAGGATCCAGTCCATCCTGTTAACACTCCATCGTTGGAGACAGTGTTGCCTTGTGAACACATGGTTGGGGCCGACAACTGGGAAGCTGGTGTTTCCGCGACCCTGGGCTGTATCTTTTGCACTCTGTAAAGAAACACTGGCTCACTTCTGTTTTCTCCTCTCTCCCTCCTTCCACATCCCACACACATACATAAGTGCATTTTCTGATGTGACAGGCTGCAGAGATAAATGTAAGGGAACCATCACGCTGGATGGTTGCCCTTGATTTTCATCTCTTTCTGCCGGCCACTCGGAGGTGCTTAGCACGACTCCCTTCCTGTAAAGGAGTGAGGCATTTAAAAAATAACTCTGGAATGCCCTCCCAAATTCTTAAGAGTCAACCTTTAATTAAGTAAGGTATCAAGCAGGTCTCTGCCCAGTGATGCAGGGACGAATACAAACACACGCTCACACACACACGGACTGTGAACCTGGGGGGCCTGTGCAGTTGGTGCATTGGAGAACCCCGTTCGGATGTCACGGGCAAGGGAAGATGTGTTGTCTTTTGGTCCCAGGGCTCGAACATGGGCCCTGGTATTAAGGAGCACCGTGCTCAGCCCTTTCTGCTGAACTTTCCATAAGTTGTGACTTTGGTGGGTAGGTGCTTATAGTATTTTTCTTTATACTTAAGCCACTTTTACATTGTGATTCGTAGGGCACGGAGCTCCTCTCTCCTCTTCATTCAAAGGCAACAGGCGGTGAATTATCGTGTAATATCAGTGAGTTCCTTATTTCCTATTCTACTTTCTGTTCCTCTCTCAGGAAGTCCTTGCTGAGATTGCCTATCACCGCACTCCGGGGTATAATCTATCACCTATTGTTCAGTGATGCTGAAATGTTCTGTCATGAATAGGGATGGATAATGGGCACAAGTGCTCCTGAAATTTCTTTAGTGGCGTAATAATGAGTGGTCAAAATTAGGCACCTTTAAGGACTGTTGCCAAATCATTTCCGTTTATTTTCACGTAAAAACAAGGCATTGCAGGAGAGGGATAAGTTTTGTGCTCATGTAAAAACAGGTCCTCAAACCACAACTTGCTTATGAAAAGCTAGATGCAGGCTCCGTGTCAGTCAGCTTAAGCTAAACTGCAGCAGTAACAAACAAGCCCCGGTTCAGCGGCTTCCGATACAGCGGTTTGCGTTCCATGTCTGTCATGGTTCCATTTCAGTTTTGCTCCAGGAAACATTCGTTCCCAGGCTCCAGCTTCTTCTTACATTAGTGCAGGAGGGCCCTGGCGCTTGCTAACGCTGTCTTTCTCGTCTTCCTGCTCTGGCCCTGGCCTCACACTCAGCTCTTCTCTCGATAGACACACATCAGTCAATTCTTCCTTTAATGAAGGGGTCCCCAAGCCCCTGGCCTCACAGCAGGAGGTGAGTGGTGGGCGAGGGAGTGAAGCTTCATCTATCTCTCCCCATCCTTCCCTCACACCCTGGCCCCCCCGTCCGTGGAAAAAATTGTCTTCCACGAAACCAATTCCTGGTGCCAAAAAGGTTGGAGACCGCTGCTTTAGTGTCCCTGTAGTATTATCTTCACTTGTGCCAAGGATATCTTTGGACTAAAACAGTATATATCTTAAAAGCATCTTTTGTGCCCCCCCAAAATAACCCAAAGTATATGAAGAGGAAAAATTAAATACAATTAGATTCTTAAAGGCTGTTTTATGTACATATACGTACACATATAGAATTCTCAAATTTGCTGTCTATTTTTACTAAAACCATCTTCATTTTTGAGTGGTTACAAAATCTGTCAGTATAAAAACATTTGAAATCCTAGCCTCCCCCCACCACCCCCTGCAATAGTGTACAGAAGTTTGTGTTTACAGCTGCCTATATATAGGGAGAATTCTCTGGACTCTCTGAATATACTGTAAAAAAGACCAAAAAGGGGACTCTCTATACCCTTTTAAAAACTGAATGCTTCCCACAAGGACACTGGAATGGTTTTATGAAATTCTGTCCTACTTCCTTAAATAGTAAAGAAACAAACGTGTGAAAGAGTTGGCATGATAATCGTTAGTAAAAATACATTCTTCTGCCAGCCTTCCTTCAGAATATTGTTTTTGCATTAAAATTTAATTTTTTCTTAATATTAAACTAGGCTCAGCCTTGGCTCTCAGAGCATTAGACATTTCTAATGAGAGCAGAAGTCTGTCTTGTCGGCACCAGAAATATGACAAGCGCAGCAGAGTCCTAACTGTGTCAAACTTCGTTTCTACTTGTTTATCACACACATATCTGCATTTTGGCAGCGTTTCCTATTAGCAGGGTCCACCACTGTAAGTATTTTTTGGAGGCAATTCTCGATGAAAATGTCTTGAATTCACAGTAGTAAAGTGTCACAGAAGAAACTTAACAGCTTTCTATAACTTTAATAACTTTCTAATTGCTGCCGTGAAGTCATTATGTCCAGAGGACAGAATACTGTATATATTTTATTATCCATCAGTTTCTTTTTTAATGGGAGTTCTGTGCTTTGTACAAGTCAGTTATTTTTTGATAGTTTCTATAATTAATGGTTAATTATATTTTATCGTCCTCACTTTACTATATCACCTTGGTGATCATCAAAGCATTTCTAAACACTGCAGTTCCTTAGAGTGTCTTGCGTGTGTATAACCTTGTTAACATGTCCAAAAGTTTTAGGAGGTATTTATCTAGATAGAGATAGATAGATAGATAGATAGATATCTCACCATTTACTAGAAAATGCTTGAAATCCATCTTCTCTATACTTAGAAATTGGAGAAGCCCTAAAATGTGAATAAAGGTAGGAGAAAATCCTTAAGCAATACCTTGTGTGTGTAATTGTCAGAATGGCAAATTGTTAATTAAGTAGGGTTTTTTTTTGTACCACGGGATTTTAATTTCCCTGCATTTATATAATGCTAAATGTATATGAAAAGATGTCACTGATCCTCTGTCAGAAGGACTTTTCCTTCGAGGGTTTTGGTTTGTGTGCAATAGAGGTAAAGAATCTGTATCACTTCATCACTCCATTCACGCACATTCACCAAAAGTCCCTGGAATTAATATACAAGGCAAGTGAAGCCATGACCTTGGGCGTGCAGTCAAACCCACAAGACACAGTCTGGGTTCTTACAAATTGTTTGTTACATCTCTCTGACAGCCCCGTCGGTCATGTGGGTGAGAGCTGCATCTCTCCCGCTGTGGACCATTTTCAGAGGCAGCGAGGATCGTGGAAGCAGGCGCTGTGGGAGAGAAGCCGACTCCTTACTTGGGTCCTTCCCACGCTGTCTGTCCCCCTCTCTCGCATGCATTCATCTCACTGTGTTGGTTCTGCAGTTGTTGCCATCCCTCACTTTGTCTCTCATTTTCACAATTTCCTGCCTATTTGCAACAACTGGCATTCCCCCTCCCTTCCATATAAAACACAGCCCCAGAAAGGATATTATAAAATAACTTTCTCAGTTCACTGGTTAGCCACTTCTGTACGGAATGGAATAGTACATTTCAGTGAAGTTGAGAAGTTACAGTTGGTCTTGGTCCTCAGTCTTCGAAGGTTTGTAGTTTGGACATGGAAGGATTTAAAATGAACCACAGTGTGTTTTTATTTAAATGGCACGTCCTCTTCTAGGTATTTGCAAATTGAATAGATGGTCATTTTTCTAAAGAAGGAAAGAGAAATAGCTGTATGAATCTGTTTTAGATGCTTTCTCAAAGGTGGTTTGCATGTAATTATTCCAAAAATGTTGTGAGTTAGGGAGTATTGTGTCCCATCTTTTACAGTGGAGGAAAGTCTAAAGATATTAGATAGTCAATCCAGAGTCATAGAGCCGCCAGAAGGCACAGGTGGCATTGAATGTGTGCCCCTACGACTCTGTCACCAAATCATACAGCCTGTCAATGTGAGGGCACCTCTATAGTTCCCACAGTACAGACCCCTTTTCAGATTTCAGGGCCCAGGCAGTGCCGATGATCTGTGTATCCTAAGGCCTGCTGTTAATTTAGCCCTAGAGGGTGCTTGAAGTTCCCAGTAACGACTAACACTAGTGCTTCCTGGGTACCAGGCACTGTGTTCAGCACGTTTCCTACATTTTCTTACTTAGTCCTCTTACTGGCTCTAGCACCGTTATTACGCCCATTTGCAGGTAAGGAAACTGAAGCCCAAAGAGGTTAAACCACTCACCTGAGGTCACATAGTAAGTTAGAGAACCAGGATTTGCACCGAGCTGGCTGTTCCCAACACCCACATTCCCAGCCACTAGGTCCATGGGCCTTGGATTAGTCAGTCCTTTGAGTGAGAAACAGAAGGGCCCTGGCAAAGGGGAGTGTGTCGAAGGAAAGGACTTCTGTCTCTGCACCCTTTCCAATCATAAATAATATAGTTCAGATAAGGTTTTTATGTTAGGTAGCTATTTTCCTAATAAAACTTAGAAATAATAACATACAGGATTGGAAAATCAGAGAAGGAGGAAAAGCAAGACATTGGAGGACAGGTCAAGATGAGCATCTTCAGGATGGGGGCAATGGGACAGAGGGAACCAGGGGAGGGTTTGGGTGCTTAGAAAGCCCAGGACTTTCCTGTAGTGGAAGAGGAGAGACTGAACTCTGCTGGTACCTCTTGTCTCTAAACAGGGCAAGTTAACATCTCACTTTAATTCCTCCAGACGGTCATTCTCAGAGAATTCAGTCATTCCAGGTGTGCAGAGAAAATCAAGTCATTGTAATATGATAATATTTACAAAGGAACTGACCATTTATAACCTTAATTCCTCCTCAAATATCTCTTTACTGACCTTGTGTCTGTCCGTCCTATCTGTCTGTCACGAAGAGGTTGTAAACACCTGACAGTAAGTTGCAAATACAGTGCAGTTTGGAAATGGGACATGCACATCTTACCAAAATCTGGGATTTCATCATGTCAGTGAAACTGATGGAGACCTACTCAGATCATAGGCAGAGCCATGGGCGAGTGAGCATTTGGCAGAGTTAGAGGAGGTTAGTAATGAGAGAAAAAATCCACCAAGAGGATGGCCTGGTAGGTATTTTGAAAAGGAGAGAAATCCTTGGAAGAACCACAGACGCTCTCAATTATTTTTGCAAAAGAATTCTCTTTATGGATCAAAACTCAGAAGGATGTTCTCAAGGACAGGCATTCCATTTTTGTCAGAAAAATTATTTTGAAGGGTAATTATGCCTTGATTCATTCTTTGCTCAAGACAGAGTGGGTATTACAATTAGAATATTAAAATGTTGATCTATAAAATAAATTTTCTCTTAGTGTTTAGACTAAATAAAAACTCATTTCACCGCTTAGTGTAGACCCTTAGCGTCTATTGTTGGTGGCTTAATTTTACTTAGCACCTTTTTGGCACAGAGTTGGATAATAAGGATGCCTGTGCACACAGGCACATATGTTTGAATGTAGGTATATATATTCTTATTATTATCTAATTTCTTGCATTCATTCTGTATCTGCAAATTAGATTTTATTTGCTGTCCCAACAGGAAGTGTGTCTCTAATTTCTCAGGAGTACCATAGAACTGGGAGGGCAAGAAACATATAAATGAGACACAATTTTAAGTTAGCAGACTGGTATGTGAGTTCGATTCTCCTGTTGTAATTATGCATTTGGTGTTTAAGAAATGTTTGCTAAATGGATGGATACATTCTCCATTATGAGTTTAAAATGGTTAAATTTTTTAACCTTAATCTCTTTTAATCTTAACTTTGTAAGAGAAAATGATTTCATGGATATGACAATACATTGAAAACACACACCGAAAAAAACCCACTAAATTTTTATTTGGCCGTATTATTTTCATTATTACTAGTAGTAATGAACAACTGTGATCATTCATTTAAAGAAGAAACAATTAGTTGTCTCCCATACCCTAGGCACTGGAGTACAGAATACTGTGACTTTATATCTCTTTTACCAAACAGAATATTCAGATTCAACACGTTTCCATTCTTTCTCTCCTGGAATATCTGTCGCACATTCACCCCACGCCCACTTTCTTTTAACTTGTTTCCCTCTTACTTTTTGATGGGTTAAAAAGCAAAAACAAAAACCTAGAAACCTAACCACAAGTGTAGAAATACTTGGCGCCAGAAGGAATGGAGAGAGAATTCACTTACTCTTCCTGTTAGGTTACATTTAATGTTACTGCACAGTTAGTCGTGTAGTTCTTTGTCCAAACTGAATTGATGCAGTTGCACATGTAATTAAGATTTAGCTGTAAGATCACTTTGTTAGTAATGCTTTGTTTGTCTCTCATAAAATCGAATTGCTAATATTAGAGATTTGATGGTTAAAGTTTCTCTGTAATGACTAGGGAAAACATAAAAGGGAGTGTTTTTTAAAGTACTTGGGAAGAGTGAAAAATACCACTTCATGGTTATTGTGTAAAAAGACATTTTATTCCATTTTTTGGTAATTGAAGTGTTATTTTAAGAGCTGTAGAAGACATACCTAGACGTCTATGAGTGTTTTAGGACGTTCATACACCAAGTGGAGTTTACATCCTTCCCCCAAAGTTTATCTTTTCTCCTGTCTTTAGGGGAACTAAAAGGAAACATCTTTTACTTGCAATGCAAACAGTTAAGAGTTAAATAAATAAAACCGTTTCGATACATGAATGTGGCAGCAATAAGGTGTCCAAAATGGGTATGTTAAGTACTTTTACATGCATTATTTCACTTAATTCTTGACAGCTTCATCAGTTTGGTCATATTATTTTCCCATTTTACAGATGAGAAATCCGAAACCCGAGTAACTTGGTCAAGGTCACCTTGAAAGGGACCTCCATTTTTTTCCAACTAAAACTTTATTTGAAGCAATTAAATTGAGGACACATCCAGAGGTTTCCCACCCATTTTTTTCCCCCCAGAATTCATCTCCCTGTAGTTGAGAGCATTAGATATTGTCATGAGTTAACGGTAGGAAAACACGGTTTTGAGGGGGTTTTTGGTATGTCTCTTGTTTTGTTTTGTTTGTTTGTTTTTGACCCAGTGGTTTTCATTCTCAGATGTTTTCCTACAGGGACTGCTGGTTTGGGATAAGAGGATGATAGCTCTGCCCTGGATTTCCTGGGCTGTGTCTTTAGGACTTTCATTCTTTCTCAGAATTAGGCAGGGAGGCCCCTTTGGAGACAGCAGGAGAAGCTCATTTGCTGGGGGTGGGGGGGTATGTGTTCTTTCAGCAAGGCCCTTGTTCTCCACTGTTCTCCTTCATCATCCTCCCTTTGAGTTTTTCTCTTCCAGCTGAAACACGATTGAATAGAGCAGCAAGAAAAATGCATGCTATTTGCATACAACGTCCAGCAAGGCCCTCAGATTGGGCTGCAGAAGCTGAGACATGTAAGGGAGCAAGTACTGATAGATGGGACCGGGGCACCAGGGGGAGTTGTTGCAGGATTTAAGTGAGAGAGTCTCTGAGACCTGGAGATGCGAAGGGGTGAGTGATGTAGGATCTGAACGCCGCAGGCAGGAAGCCGTCAGGCCTTCCTCAAGGGAGGAGGTAGACACGGGCAGAGAGCTCAGAGCTCCGAGGGCTCCAGACTGAGGACCTGTACGGTGACATCTCCTTCGTGCCGACCAGTGCGGGAGAGGGAGGTCAGCCAGCCCGAGTGAGAGGCCCCTGCCTTGCAGAGGACTGGAAAAGTAATTTGGTTTTATTGCTCTTACATCGAGCATCATGACCTTCTTTGCGTGAAGGAGTTCAGCCGCTCACTGTGTATGGCCTCCATCTAGATGCCTGCTCTTGGCTGAAGGATGCCTATGCTGTCTCCCTGCTCACTCTTCCCGGGCTTATCCTCCGCCAGCCCCTTCACTGATGCCATGCCCTGAAAAAACTGAAGGTCTCAGTATTCCCCGCGCACCCCCAGGCCATGCTTCTCACCTCTCTGGAGCTGCTCTCCAACCTCCCACCCCCCAGCTGGTCCTAAAGGCTTTCCTCTTGATCTCCCCGGTCAGACGCAACCTCCACTTCCAGTGAAAGCGCCACACGGTTTGCCTACATATACCTGTTTTTTTCACTTATATTCCATGAACTTGCTCAGATGTGCTGCTTATTTTTCCAGTCTGTTATAGTACTTAATACAGGGCTTGGCACATAATAGGTATCGAATAAGTATTTATCTAATGACTGAATAAGTCAAATAAGACATTCATTCACACGAGGGGAACAAATGTGGCCGAATAGAAGCCCATCAGTGACATGTCTTAATAAGGATCCTTTTCTCTAGGAGGCAGCCAAGGCCCTGTGGGTGATACACGAGTGAAAAGGCATAGTCACTGCTTACAGGTTGGCGATCAGTTACTCACTGGATTATAATTAGGGCTTAAAGCTGCGTGAGATTCTCCCGTCTCCTAAATAGGTTATGAATGACCCTCCCACACACGCAATCTTGGTATTGTCATTTCTTTAACAAACTATTTTACCCAAGTATCAAAAAATGTAAACTTTGACCTAATTCCTATTCACCTATTACTGATTTCTAACTATTCACCTATTACTGATTTCTAACTGCCCACATTAATCCTGGATAACTATCAATCTGCAAGGGAAGCGTCATGTCTGAGTTTGAGGCATGTTAGGGAGAAACTCTGGAGACATTGGTGCCTCTCGAACCCTCAGCAGGATGTCCGAGCCTCCCTCTGGACCATCGCTGTATTTTGGGTTCACTGTCCTTCCCTCTGTTGTATGGCAGGGTAGAAACTCCTCTGCGTGGTCAGGGCTGTGTCTCTCAGCGCCTAGAAGGCTTCACGAGGCGCACATATGACACATTTAGAAAATCACTGAAATAGGTAACTGAAGAATTTCTCTCTGTCCAAACTTTGGCTAACTGCCTTTGCACAGACGTAGTCATTTATGCTAATCATCCAGCACGTGTATTTTTTTTTTTTTTTACTTTTACTGAAGTACAGTTGATTTACAATGCTGTATTAATTTCTGCTGTACAGCAAAGTGACCCAGTTATACATACACACATTCTCTTTCCTATTCTTTTCCATTCTGGTTTATCGCAGGGTATTGAATATAGTTCCCTGTGCTGATGTGGGGCAGAGCCCTCTATCACACCCCTCACACTTTTCCTGAGAAGCGCTGAGTGCTTGGTAAAGCCTTTGCTTTCGAACCCCAGGCCTCTTCTGGGTGCAGGGGTTACTTTCAGGGGACGTGGCTTCTCTAGTGATTACTTCTCCCAGAGTTTAGAACTGAGCCATCTGTAATATACGTGTGAACTAGGCATTAGAGTCAGCAAGAAGCTGATCGAAGGAATCGTTGTTTGCGTAACCTGGGTCACAAGTGGTTTCCCTGGTGAGGGTGAGACTGATGGCGTGGTCCTCGTTTTTCCCAGCTAGACAGCTTAGGGCAGAAATTGAGCAAATGGAAAACAGAAACCATTCCCGGTAGGCTTCATGAAGTGGAGGAAGGGCTGGACCTGACCCCCTGTGCTGAGGACCACTGGGATGCCTGGGTGGGCGATCTGACCCCACAGGTGAGAAGGTGTGATGGGAACCAAGAAGATTTGTGTTTTCTGACCTCGGCTCTTCACCCATCTCGGGAAACGGAGAGGGGGTCGTATCTGCCACCAGTCTTCAAGGGGAGTGTAGACGCTTTCCTCAGAGTTCCACTAGCCTAGTGGTTTTATCTGGTCAAAGAACTGTTTTCTTGCTGCTTGTTTTGCTAACTAGACATGTAGATAGACTTCCGCATTTGTGTCTTCTGCATCCGTATATTAACGTGATCCTGATGATGTCTGAACAGAGGGACAAAGAGACACTTGATTTGGAAGAGTAGAAATGCCAAAGGAATGTTCAGTAAAGGGATACCAACTCTTAGAAATCACATTTGTCTCCCAGAACCAGCTAAAGGCCATTCTTTGATCGCTGGTTCCTCTGTGCTTGGTTTGTATCTCTGCATCAGCCCTCATCATTCGGTATTCTGAGTTATCTCTGTATATTCACTCATCTCTGAGGACGAGGTCCTCTTGGGAGGAGGGGGTCACGTCTTGCCCTTGTTCGTCTGGCATTGGTGCAGTTCCTGCCCGTAGTGGGTGTCTGTTATCTGTGGGATGCCTGAATGGGTGAACCACATTAAGAGCGTATGTCACAGATTCACAAACTCCTTAGGACCCAATTTTCTCTAAGTCTGTCTAAAATAACCCAACAGGTAACCTCTTAAGGTCCATTTCTTTTCTTAGTTGAATGTAAAATAACATATATTTAAAGCTGTGATTATTATATTTTAGCTTGAAAAAGAAATCTCTTTCTGGATTTGGGTCCTGTGAGCCATTGACTCTATGTCACCCCAGATAGAGTGGAGCTCCTTGGGAGTTCTGTCGCTCACTGCCTTATCTTATCCTTCTTTGACCCGCTAGGACCAAGTGTGGTTCGTAGCACGTTAGTACTGCAAAATGCAAAAAGCAAAAGTAGTAGGTAGAGCATGTTGACTTTTCCCTAGAATGTCAACTTCTTGACCTGCAGTGAAAGAAGGGCTGGTGCTTGCTATGTTTCCTTTGGTGCTAGAGCCCCTGGCAGATGGCGTAATTTGATGGGGATGGGAAGCTTTCACCAACCTCTGCATTTCTGAAGAAGCAGGAATTCAGATTCTCCACCACCAATGAGTCTGCTTGGCCTTAAGTTGAGTTTTTGTCTAATCAGTCCTACTTCAGTTATTAGGGGATCCCTAAATATGGATGTTACTCCTGATTAGGGCAACAGCTAATACATTTAATAGCTTTAATGTTCAATGAGAAATAAATATTCACATTGTGACAACATGCAAAGAATATAATCGACTCCAACTCAAGATAATCAACCCCAGGGCTAGTCTTGGCCATTAGAGCAAAAAGTTAACGCGGGTTAGGTTGAAAGCCAGCGTTCAGTCTAATGTTGATGAGCGTCTAGGCAAAAATTGCAAATAGAGACTTCAGTGGGAAAAATGATCTACTGGTCCCAGTTTTAAAGAAAGTACTAATCTGAGAGAAACAAACAAGAAAGCAAGCACCAGAAGACTCCTCAAGACCGTCATTAGCTCCATTATTACATGGGAGGCTGTGAACAGTCAGCAGAGGGGTAATAGGAAACTGATGAGAAATTATTATTCCACACTGGGTTTCTTTTTTACCCAAGTTGATTTCATTAGAAATAGATCACCAGGTAATAATATGACAGTTATTGAGGGCAGTAAATCTGTGAAAGGAAAGGAAGGATCTTCACTAAAATGATGAAAAACCCTTTCACTCGATAATCTCTCATTTTTTTCC